>NC_053037.3:296099562-297393134 GCF_002575655.3 Aegilops tauschii subsp. strangulata
GATTAGTTTGTACACTCTGCAGAGGTTTGCGCACTTTTCTCCACAAGACTCGATCTCCTCCGTTAAATATCTCGCACTGCATGATGTTTGAGAAACGGATGATCGAGACACACTCTTTCAGAAGCGTTAGCTCGTTACGATGGGTAGACAGTACCACCTACATCCCCTACATCTGCTAGTCTACCACTTTAAGAGGTCACACAACATACTCAACTATGCCAGAGACCATAATTGATTGTGGCTGCACACGGAAGTTTCTAGCATGAATAATCTTATGATCCCTTTGAGCCTGGGTGGCAAACCATAGGATGATCACACGGGTTCCCAAGGATCTCCTTGGACAACACTGGATTCCCCAGGTGTCCGGGCAATCCATTGGTATCCCCAGGGTGCCCCAACCAATCCACCCAGATGTGTATTAAAGTAGCCACCATAAGTTTCCCTTAGTTATAAATAACTCTCACATCTGCATGAATTCTCTCAAACCAGACCACGTCTACAAGCATAGCATAGCAGTATAAGCATAACAAAGTAACTCCCAAGGTTTGAATATAAGACAATAGGTTCTACCTCATCAACTACTTCCCAATACCCACATGTTATCAATCCTACTCATGCAATGTTTGAAGGTTGAAACTAATGCATAAAACTAGGTAGTAAAAGGGATATGATCAAAGTGTGAACTTGCCTTGTACTGTTGATGAAGATGATTCGCACTCCTAACTCCTGATAGTTCTACTCGTCACACTCTGTTCAATTTATCGTAAGCAAGCAATAGTAACCACACATAAGCAATCATGCAAAAGACTCGAAGAAAAGATCTTAGAAAACTTTGAACTAGCAATTACCTCTTGCAACAGAAAACAATTACTAACAGTACCAAAATTGAGTGGATTTGTCCTTATTAAAAAGTTTAGGTCAAGAGCTTCGATTTGCAAAAAGAATCAACTCAAACGGAGTTATAAAACTCGAGTTATAGCCAAAACAAGTTTGAATTCAAATATGATCTAATTCAAATTTTCAAATTTCGAAAATATATTTAAGTTGGTTTACTGGATAGAGAAGATCATAGCGAAGAAGTGGGCGTTCGTTTCGTTGGATTTGGATAAACGGTGTAAAAGTTGTGATAGATTGAAAACAAGGGGCTAAACTATAAAAAAACTATTCATAGATAGGTCCCTGACCGAAATTAAAACAGAAAAAGAAAAACCTAACAAACGAACGTTCACTACGAAAACCTAACGAACGGATTCATTCACTTCGAAGAGATAAACAGCGAGGGTTCACTAATAAACTAGATTAAATAAGAAAACTAGGTTTTTTAAACGGAAAACCGAAAAAAACCTAAACCCTAAATAAAACCGCGAACCAGGCGGTTTATACCGGGTCGGGGCGGATCGGGTCCGGCTGCAGCGGCGGCGGATTCGGGTGCGGTGGCGGGCTAGGCGACGGCGGCGAGGCGGCGACGCGTGCGGGCGGAGGCGAGGGCGGCGTGCGGCAGCGGCGTCGGGGCGGCGAGCGGCAACGACGGCGGTGATGTGCAGCGGCGGCGGCGGCTGGCGGTCGGGCGGCGGCGCGTGCGGGTGGCGGTGAGGAGGAGAGGAGGAGACGGCCTTATATAGGTGGGGAAGGGCGATAGGTGGCGTGGGGAAGGGGCAGGAGGAGGCCGGGGCGGAGGAGGCGTCGCCGGCATAGACGCGCGGGTCTCCGCTTCCGTGGGGAAGACGAAGCTCGGGCGCTGGGCTGGGCTTCGGCCCAGGTCGGCGGCCCGGGAAGTTTAAAAAAAATAACAGACAGATAAATGAATAAAACAAAAAGAAATAAAAAGAAATATATAATATAGGCACATTATATATCAAAATTTTCAGAAACATATTTTCTACCACATGAACATTTTTCTAGCGTCATATAAAATCCACAAAAATTTAAATAAAGCAAAGAGTACTACAGTTGCATAAAAAACCCATAAAAATCATTTTAAAAATACCAAAATGATTGCAAATTTATTTCTCTCCAATTTTCTAATGTAGGGAATCATTTTACCCTATTTTCCATATATTTTATTTTTTGAGAAAAATAACTTGAATAAAAACCAAATAACTCCAAATTGAAAATAATTTCAAAGGGACTTTAAATTTGATTATTTTAAACTTCCAACTCATATTTCATATGTTTTGACGAAGTCATTTTATCTTCTCTCATGAAAGTCATTGAGTTGCATAATTTTTTCTGAATTGGAAATATTTCCATATGAAATTCAAATATTTTCAAAAACCCTTTTCATTTTAAATGGAAGAAGTCATGTCATCTTCTCTCTAGGGTTTTGTATTTTGAAAATAATTTGAATTCATGGAGATCATAAAATCAAGATGAAAGTTTTGGGAAAGTCCTTTTATTCCCTCTCATTGAACTCTCAAAAAGTTTCAAATTTCACCCAATTTCACCCAAGCAATCATACAATCAATCAAAACTATCTATTCAATATAACATTCCAAAATTTAGAATTTTGGGATGTTACACTTGCAAGCCAGAATAATTGCTCTTTTAAAGAAATCAATATGTATGGATTTCACCTGACATGTTAGGCCAGAAATTATCCACCGCGGAATTGATGATCACCACGGTGAAGCTGAAGTCAATCACGGCCGAGTCGGCCGCGAGAGCAGACAAATGAGCCGGCCGCGGCGTTGTAAGCCAGCGCGGACGGGCGAGTCAATCACAGGCGCAGTAAGCCGCGCGGATGGGTGAGTCAACCACGTCATGTTGATGTAAATTGGACCGTAAAAACGGCAGTTTGCACATATATTTGTTGAGCATCATGGCACGGTCAGATGCTAGCGCATGATAATGGTGGCGCGAGCTATACATCCATGACACGACCATCGCTCTTGCAGTGAACCATTGTCCTGCATAAACAATATTGCAGACCAAGGCAAAGATAAACCGTTCTTTGACAAAAACAATATGTGCCAAGAAAATAGATTTAGATGAATATCACCTGATATGTTTTGTCGAAAACTATCAGTCGTGGGGTCAATGATGACCGCAGTGGAGTTAAAATCAACCATAGGTGCGTTCCCTTGGTTGGATTTGTGGCGTGCAGGAGCGACTGTGCGAGGGTGCGGTGCAACCGCGACAGCTGTGCGCAAGTGTACCTCCTTTTCATTTTGAAAACTTTAGGCTAGCTTGGCAAAAATGTGTGGCGAAGTATGGCAATGCAAGGCCTAGACCCAAACAGGATACAAGTACGTACGTAGGAGTACTACTTGTGTTAAAAAAGAAAGGCAGGGTTTTCCTTCGCTGGATTGATCAATACAAATCCTTGTTTGACGTGTCAATTAATGCATATTTTTTCTCCAACGCCCAAAGAGCTAACCATCTCACTCCTCATCGCTTGATTAATGCAGCGCCATGCAAACCAACCTTCTCACTTCCGCATGCATGCAAGGGGATATTAATGTCCTTGGTTGCTAGTACGAGGCAAACCCATCAATTTTGCCTCGATTAGTGTTAGTGGCCTTCTGCGAATTGTAATTTTGATATACTGGCCTTGTGTACAAAAAAATGGAGGTAGTAACTATTTGACTTCCTTCACCATTGCGGTGACGTCGACGATATCCCGAACGTTGTGGTTTGGCGAAGTGCGTTCGACGGAGAACACCATTGAGGGAGACCACGATAAGTCGTTCACAAGTGCCGCGTGCAAGCCGAGACAACCGCCTTATTTGCATCCAGGAAGTCCGTTGAACCAAAGGACGCGTAAATGTACTAGTACTACACAATAGTCCTCGCAAAAAAAGTACTACAGAATAGCGTCGTCCGTCCAGCTTAGTGCAGTGAGGTGGTTTCTCGAAGAAGACGATGGAGAAGTGGAGTTAGCAAAGAGTGAAATGATGGTTGCTTCGTCTGTGCTTTGTGATTTGACACCTCACTACTTTTTTGATTTGTGATAGAAGGGACAGGGGAGTAGACTCTATGCTCTATACTGTACATGCGTCCAAGCATGGGAGAAAGAGGAGAGACGTTGCATTTTTCTGTTCCTTCAATCAATCAATTAGGGAGCTTCGGTTCCATCTTTTTGGCATTGGCAGCACCGTCCACAATGGTTCCCATCGATGCCGAAAGCTATTTTCATATTTGGCTACACATTGTGGATGCCCTTAATCGTACCACTTGGTTTTGCTCCTGTGTGCTATCTATACAAATCTCAATTATATTGATAAAAAATTATAGTATCAAGATTAGTAAAAAGGAGGTGATTTTGCCACGCGGATGGCGGTGGAGGTTTCTTATTTTTAGAGGGCGTTGGCCTGGTGGTTTGCTAACATGCAGTCCCACGTGTCAGTGCTTGACCAAGCCGATCTGCGCCCCACATGAGGCAGAACAACTGCAGAAGCAACACGTGGTTAACTTCAAGAAGATGAGCGAGAAGTGGATTCAACAATGAGTGAAATGATGGTTGCTTCATCCCTCCAACTTCTTTTTTTAGCATTATTACTTCGTCCCTCCAACTTAACTGTGGGAAAGGTGCAGCTTTGTGATTTGACGCCTCATTGCTCATTACTACGCGGCGCCATGACTGGGGTGCTTCACCCCTGCTGCTCTGCACTGTTATTTCGGTATGGCACGTGGACTCGGTTGCTTGATGTCCCACATGTCGGCGAAAGGGACTAGAACATTTATGAAAGCGAGCGCTCCACTCTTACGACGGAGGAGTACACGACACGGCGGCCCAATGAACTGTTAATTGTACTGTAGTACTACTATAGTTTTGCTGATTCGCATGATCCATCGATACAAACCCGATTAAACAGGAAAGGGAGGGATTTTTCCCGCACGGTAGATGATGCTAGCCATACATTTCAAAGGCAATTTTAATTTATGCAAACTGAATAATTAAGTAACAATATGAGATCTAGTAAAACTAAAAACACATATGATTTACTGTGTTAGAGTGTAGTAGTAGTGTTGTATTGCATAGTTGTTAGATGTAACATGCGAGAACGTCTAGAGATGTAGTTTTGGAGGGCCTACAGAGAGAAAAGCGTAATACGGTCACCAGACTTCAGAATATGCTCATTATGGTCACTATATACATTTTGCGGTGATTATACGGTCACTTGCTCACCGTTCAGCATCGGATTGCACTCTGTTGAGCGGCCAAATAGTCCGCATGGAACTATGTTGACTAGTTAAATTGACCACGCTCCTTGTGGGTCCCACCTGTCAGTTTGCACAGGAAAAATGTCAGATAAACACTAATTTACGCAGGAACGACAAGACTCCAACCCGTGCGCGGGAACCACCTGGTTGTGTATGTGTCTGTCACGGCCTGATGTTTGCGCATGCACGTGCAGGTTGAGCACTTGAGCATGAGAGTGTGTGTTGGTCGTGTGGTGTGTGCATGCACGCGTGTGTGTGAGTGTTGCGTGCGTGTGTGGCTGTGTGTGTACGGGTGAGTGTTGCGTGCGTGCGTGGCTGCGTGTGTTTGTGTGAGTGTTGCGTGCATGCAGTTCGTGTTCATGCGTGCGTGTGTGTATAATCACCACACCAGCTCCTGTGTGTTAAAACAGACGGCTCAACATACCAATACAAGGCCACCTTGTCCGATGTGCCCACAGTCATGACTTTGAACCACCGTCCAATATTTTTTTATCGTTTGTTTTCATTCTTACTAGCAAGATTCCCATGCATTGCACATAACATCAAGATGCATTTATATGAGTAGTTTATCTTGTGGGAGAAAAGGATGAACGAGGGAAGGCCTTATTTGCAAATGTGGAGAGGGGTGTGGGTACCTTTTTGCAAAATTGCCATAGTTTCCTTCCTATCCGTCAGATATAAATCGAGCGGCCTATATTGCAGGCTGGTAGGCACACCATCATCACCAACTCTGTTTTTTTATAAGAGTAGAGTAGATACGCGCCGACAGGTGGGCCCAATGGTAGTGAGATAATGTGATGCAATACTAGAGGTGCCACGTGGAGCGTTTAACTGGTCAACTAGTCGTGTCTTGAGCAAATACAGAGCTGTACGGTGAGCCCGTGACTGTATAATAACCACAAAACATAAATTGTGACCGTAATGAGTGGATTCTGAAGTCCAATGTACGTATCGTGCTTTCGCTTCAAATACAATGATCGTCATTGTATATATCACGAGAGAAAGATGAAACATGCGTGAATGTGCTGGGGGCGTACTTTTAGAGGACCTGGAGATAGTTTGTGTGTGTACGTGAAAGGGGCGTAGAGGGGGTGTATGCGATGGAGAGAGAGATGCTCTTCGTTTCTCTTTATTATGACTAACTTTATATATAGTATACAAATATAAAAATTCACAGTGCGAAATAAATATCATTGTGGGCACCATGCAATGCAAATTAACGTTCATACTCCTCCATATAACTTTGTAATGTTGTGTATATGTAGAAATTCTAAAATAATTTTTTGGCCACACTTCGTGTGGTTTTATTCAAAAGGAATGTTGTATGCGAAATAAACGTGAAGAGAGGGCCTTTTTAGACCAATGGGGTACGTGATGCAACATGTGTGAATGTGTAGTTGATGTGTTTGGCAGGGCCTAGAGAGGTATGTGTGTGTATTACGTATTCGAGAGACGCATGGATAGAGGGGCTGGCGGGGGAGACGTGGGAGAGATAGCACGAGAAATGAGAGAGGTCTAGAAAGAGACGAATATGATGTCACGGCAAGAGATGCCCTTGAGTGTGTATATGCAAGGGGTGAGGGGTTAGAGGCACGAGGAGAATTTCTTTTTGTGTGGTGCCTGTGTTGGTATGTGTGGGTGTGAGAAGATAACGAGACCTGGGGGCAGAGGGTGTGTCACCGTGTGAGGTCCGATGGGCCGAGGTGAGGCCCTTGGTTCGATTCCGTCCTGTGCCACATTGGTCAGCCCGTGACGCATTTAGGGAGACCCATGGAGGACTAGTCGTACAAGACAAAGATAGCAGAGTCGTGAAGGACTCTGTGTCCACTGACAAAGCTGGCTAGGATTTGTAACCCTAGGTCCTCGGACTAAGGTAACCCCTTATCTCTGATATTACTATTCATCCAACCTAACTTTAAGGGGCATCCTACAGAATGCTTTGCTAGAATCATACTCGTCAATTAGGAAGAGAGGTGGAGACAATGCGTGAGAGACATGCCTAAAGATACTGTGCATGCGGGAGACACGTAGGCAAGTCTATGTATATAGAAAGGGTCGATGGGGATTGTGTGTGTGTGTGCTTGTGAGAGGAAGAGTTCTTGTGATAAAGATTAGTGAAAACAGTCGTAAATGGTTACGAGAGGGAGGTAGGGTTATATCGAGAGCATGTCTGCGAGAAAGACACCTCGGGAGAAAGTGTGTGAGCGTGTGTGAGAGACCACTGATGGAGAGTGAAACTACATATAAAAGACTGATATACACATTGATTAAAAATATAAATTGTATCCAAATATTAGGATGGGATCATGATATTTGCAATTCGTATAAGGAACGGCCATTGATCCATCAGACACCTATATTCTATCGAATTTGAGCATGTCTATGTTATTATTCGACATAATTGATCCATATAGTTAGTATTTTGAACTCCAGACAATGCATCGCTTTAGCAATCAAATATAAACATGAGTATAGTTCATGTTGTGTGTGTAAAGCACATTATACATACAAAAGTTACACAATGAACATACATTTGAATTCAACTTAAGGTGGTTAAAAAAATTCGAATTCAACATGAAGTCCATTCAATTATTTGAATTTGATATCATGGCATTTGTAAATCATACCTAAATTATGGGGGCATCAATCTTTGCTCTGCTTTTGTACATAATAGCATATATAGTCGTGTACAAAATAGATTCAAATTTACCTCCTCCTTTCCAAAATAATCGTAGTTATAGGATTTCCAAGTGTCAAAATTTTAAAAAGAAGCGCATAATTTAATAAGGTTTCAAACATACAAGGTCAAATTTAGCATTGTCTATTTAAGTCAATCCTCAAAGTTCAAGAGTACTCTAAACGTGAATACTTCTGTTTCAAAATTTTGAACAAAGCGCCAAAAGAGCCTCTACTTGCCCGAAACCGCGCGAGACCAATGTTTGGTAGAAGGAAATTACTTTTCTAACTCCGACCCGTGAAACCTACTGGCCCGACGTCCAAAGGTCTAAACCGGGGTAGGTTTGTAGCTTCATCTAGACGCCACGCAACCGCCTCCGAAAAACATTCATACACAATGGCCGCCTAAGCACACATGCGCGTGGCCGAAATCGCTCCCGCCCACTATTTGGGACACCTGGGATTACCATCCTACCCCCGACCCGCAGTAGGTCCGAAATTTAAGAGGGGGGCAAAGTTTGTACTTCCCCAAATTTCAAACAAGCGCGTCCCATCTGTTCAAAAAACAAAAAATAAGCGCGTCCCAGACCGAAACATGGTTCTCCCTTAGCTCCCCCCGCCCCCAGTCCGATTCCCCATTCGTACTCCATGGGCGCCAAAACTACCTCTCCACCAGCCATGAAACCCCGGGGTCCTCCGTCCGCCACCCCATCCCACCCATCAACCGCCGCCCTCCTCCATCACGCTGGAGCCGATACCCCGACGTTGTCGTCCACTGCAACCTCAACCGCAACGCCCTCCACGGCTAGTAGTTGAAGCCGAGGCCGAGCTGTCCGTACCCGAGCCAATTCAACCATGTCGTCCTGCGCCTCACCGCTGCCGCTCCAACTTCGCCATCGTCCACCGCACCGGAGCTGTTCCCGCTACGCCTTCCTTCGCCGCCTCGGATATGCTTCCCCTCCGCCGACAAACGGCCACCGCAACATAGTTAATAATTTGGCCATGGGCTCGTCCAAGGCTCCACCCCCCTCCAAAACATTGGTTCCCTCGGTAAAAACAAGAAAATCACCGCGACATCCAGAGGACACAGCATTGGCAACCGGAAATGGTACTCATCTTCCCTTATTTGTGCAAATCTTACGTGTCTGCTTGCACGGTATTCATCCCACCTAAGACACTAGTTGACCGCTTCTTCCTGATACTAGATGTTCCTAGTAACTCGCGATGCACAAGGTTTATCCTCACATACCTTAGCTAGAGGTCGTCGCCCCCTGGATTTCAATTCTTGGTCAATTGATTCCCAACTAAAGGAAGCATTCCCCGACGTAACAGGCGCTAGTCCGCCTATTACGCCAGGGAAGCAGCGCCTCGGTGTTTATCTTAAGGGTGTGTGGGGCCTAGGATCTGCTGGCGCCTGATCTGGAGGTCGGCCGTGATTAAAGGGATGGTCGGGGGTGATGCCAAGCACGGCGGTGGTGTGAGGTCGAGGGCAGGGCGGTGGCAGGTGTCTGGGTCGGTGGTCGCTGGCGGTTCGAGAAAGATCGTCAATAGTGACTGGCGAGAGGTAGAGTAAGGCCATCAGCCCGTTCCTTATAGATCAGACGGTTCATAAAAAAATTGACTGACCTATTTATTTTCAGTCGACTGTTATTTTGATAGGACCACATGTGGTGGTGTGCTAGAGGAGTACCTGCATTTCCCAGCCATCCATATGCTCATATATTACAAAATCATACGGAGTAGAATCTAATTTTGTTTGCCATGCAATGTTGTAGAGCTATCATATGTCTCCTGTCATTTATTTTTCAGCCACCTGCTATCTGCTACTTTTACGGTGCACTAGTTCTGCACACACTTCACCCATACTCTCACTATTGTGTTTTTATGCAAGGGTATTTTAGACTCCGCCTTGACAGAAGTACAAAAGAAAAGAGAGAAGTCACTCCTGCTTGCTTCGTGGGCAGGCAAGACACGTGTCCACGCTTTAAAGGTTGGATGTTCAACAGATGGAGACGGTAAATGTAACTCTGGAGTTGATGATCTCGCTCGCCATGAACCACCATCCCAGGTGCTTGCTTTAACGTCGCGGTGTCATATGTGGTTGCATGTTGCATACGGTGTCTAGCTTGTATTCGAAAGGCCGAAGTCGGTCTTTATTAAGATAAGGAAAGATATTTTTTACATGAACCACCATCCCGGGAGCACCAGAAGACAAATAGCTAGTCAGAGCACTGGCCGAGCCACTGACAAGCCCAGCACACACAGGCATCACCTGGAAGCCAACTAAAAAGCCACGATGGTGGCGAAGCAGCCCGCCTCCCACCAGGCTCGCAGGTCCTCGATGATCATGCTCACCACTCCAGCCGGATGTCTAGCTTGTATTGCTTCCAATTTGGTTAAATTGCATCTGTTTAGCTTACACATTATACCTTTGAATATGACATGCCTTCTTGTTTTTGGTACATACTAGTACATCTGTCTATTAACCATGTTCTTACATCAAACTAATGTTCTTGTGTATCCCTCATCAATCTCTTATGATGAGACAGTCACCCCAGCGGGTTACTGTGACAAAATACACTCTTTTAAAGAATGCAGCGTCAGCCTCCCCACATGATTCTCAATAAATAGCAAGGCTAGATGAAGATAGTGAGCGTAGCTCTGTAGTTGATGACCGCATTGATAATCCCCAAGTGCGGGGAATCATCATAGCAATTCCCAAAGGTGGACGTGATAAGTATGGAGTGTCAAACCCACAAGGAGCCAATGGTAAGATCAACATTCTCTCAAGTCCTATCTGCCATTGATACTACTCTACGTACACCGAACATTTGCTTCCAACTAGAAACGAGAAATAAAACTACTTGTGGGTATGAAGAGGATAACTTTGCATGGTATCAGAGAGCAAAAATATAAAAGTAGGTGTTGTTATCATAAAGTTAGAATATATTACTAAATATTATAAATAGCGAGTGTAGAATAATGATGGGTCGGTGTGCGGAATTATCCTAGGCAATCGTTAACAAGACCGGTAGTCGTCATTGCAATTTCATATGAGGGAGAGGCATAAGCTAACATACTTTCTCTTCTTGGATCATATGCACTTATGAATGGAACTCTGGCAAGCATCCGCAACTACTAAAGATCATTAAGGTAAAACCCAACCATGGCATTAACATATCAAGTCCCCTTTATCCCATACGCAACAACCCCCTTACTTGGGTTTATGCTTCTGTCACTCTTGCAACCCACTATAAGCGAATCATGAACGTATTGCAACACCCTACCGCGGGAATCCCTCATGCTTGCGCGGCACGGAGGGCACAACAGGACAGCACCAAAATAAAACATACAACTCATACCAATCTAGATCATCAATCAACCCAAAGACAAAGGATATCTACTCAAAACATCATAGGATGGCAACACATCATTGGATCATAATGTGTGGCATAAAGCACCATGTTCAAGTAGGGATTACAGCGGGGTGCGGGAGAGTGGACCGCGTAAAAGAGATAAGGATGGTGATGATGATGGTGATGTTGATGAAGACGATCACTGCGGCGATGATACCCCTCCCGATGGCACTCCGGCGCCACCGAGAGAGAGGAGGAGAGGTTCTCCCCCTTATGCTTCCTCCTCCAAGGCCTCCCCTTGGATTGGGAGAGGTTCTCCCTCTGGATCTTGGCCTTCTTGGCGATGATGGCCCCCCCGGGATCCTGCTCCATGGCCTCCAGTGATGATGGCCCCCTCCGGCAGGGTGCCAGAGAGAGCCTAGATTGATTTCTCGTGGCTACAGAGGCTTCGGCGGAGGAACTTCCGATCTAGGTTATTTTCTGGAGGTTTGGGTATTTATAGGAGAGGTTGGCGTCGAGAACAAGTCAGAGGGCCCCACGGGAAGTCCATGAGGCACAGGGGCGCGCCCTAGGGGGTGGGCGCACCCTCCACCCTCGTGGGGCCTATGAGCCTCCCCTCCGATAACTCTCCATTCCAGTATTTTTTATATTTTCCAGAAAAAAACTCCGTTCATTTTCATCGCATTCCGAGAACTTTTATTTCTGCACAAAAACAACACCGCGGTAGTTCTGCTGAAAACAGCGTCAGTCCGGGTTAGTTCTAATCAAATCATACCAAAATCATATAAAACTATTATAAACATGGCATGAATACTTCATAAATTATAGATACGTTGGAGACGTATCAGCATCCCCAAGCTTAATTCCTGCTCGTCCTCGAGTAGGTAAATGATAAAATAAATAATTTATGAAGTGTGAATGCTAGCAAGTGCATAAGTTTGATCAATGATAGTTCCAATCACTTTTTCTAGCATCATTGTATATCATAACAGTAGCTCAACTCATGAAATTTCTCATGATCAAGTAACAAGCTATTCACATGTTAAAGTATATATCATAAACTTTCTTGAGAACTAACAAACCGTGCTCTTAGTCATCAAACAATTGCAATTCATCTTATTTTCGGGAAGGGTCTATGTAAGAGCTTTGATTCAGCAAACTCCACATACTCAACTATCATTTAATCTTTCACAATTGCTAACACTCATGTGATATTTATGGGTTCAAAGTTTTAATCGGACACAGAGAAAGATAGGGGCCTATAATTTCGCCGTCCATCCTTTTACCTCAAGGGTAATGTCAACAATAATAATTTATGAAAACCTACATCCAATTGGATATATATATATATCCGGATCGCTCCAACACAAAGTGCCTGCCAAAGGAAAAGGTGTAAAAAAGGAAAGGTGATGATCACCATGACTCTTGTATAAGGGTAGAAGATAAAAGTAAAAGATAGGCCCTTCGCAGAGGGAAGCAGAGGTTGTCATGCGCTTTTATGGTTGGATGCACAAAAATCTTAATGCAAAAGAACGTCACTTTATATTGCCGCTTGTGATAGAGACCTTTATTATGCAGTCCGTCGCTTTTATTTCTTCCCTATCACAAGTTCGTATAAAGCTTATTTTCTTCGCACTAATAGATCATACATATTTAAGGAGCAATTTTTTATTGCATGCACCGATGACAACTTACTTGAAGGATCTTACTCAGTCCATAGGTAGGTATGGTGGACTCTCATGGCAAAACTGGGTTAAGGAATGTTTGGAAGCACAAGTAGTATCTCTAGGTGCAAAGAATTTGGCTAGCATGAGAGGGAAAGGCAAGCTCAACATGTTGGATGATCCTAGACAATATAGCATTTCGGATATAGGAAAACATAACCCATTAAGTTGTCTTCCTTGTCCAACATCAACTTTTTAGCATGTCATATTTTAATGAGTGCTCACAATTACAAAAGATGTCCAAGTTAGTATATTTATATGTGAAATATCTCTTCCTTCAATATTCTTTCATGAATTGTTCAAGTGACCAATTCCGTGTTTGCTAACTTTCAATAATTTTGCTACCTATACTTATTATGTGTGAAGTCAATACTCCCCATGTTATAAGCATATGAAACGTCTATAAATTCAGATTTATGATATTCAATTCATTCAACCTTTTACTCATAGGATATACGTGAAGTGCGTGAGTAAATGACAAACTACTCCAAAAGATATAAGTGAAGAACACTGAGTAGTCAAATAATTAACTAGCCATGGGAGGATTATTTTTCATTCAAGATTTCGGATCCAATGATTTTATTCAAACAACAAGTAAAATTGAAAATACGCTCCAAGCAAAACACATATCATGTGATGAATAAAAATATAGCTCCGAGTAAGGTATACTGATAGTTTTGAAGACGAAAGAGGGGATGCCTTCTTGGGCATCCCCAAGCTTAGGGTCTTTCCACTCCTTATTCTCCTCATATCAATATCTCACCCAAAGCTTGAAAACTTCAATCACACAAAACTTAACGGAACTTCGTGAGATAGGTTAGTATGATAAAGAGTAAACCATTCACTTTGGTACTGTCAAAGACAAGGTTCATAATTTTTCTCACATATTGTCTACTGTACCATATCATTTCTACAAATTATATTGAGAAATATAAGCCATAGAAACTATAAAACAAGCAAACTATGCAATGAAAACAGGATCTGTCAGAAACAGAACAGTGTGTAATGATCTGAACAGCAACCATACTTCTGCTACTCCGAAAATTATGAAATAAATTGGTGGACGTGCGTAATTTTTCTATTAATCTTCTTCAAAAAGAATCAACTGAAAAGCACTCTTCTGTAAAAAATGACAGCTAATCTCGTGAGCGCAAAGTTTCTGTTTTTTACAGCAAGATTACATTAACTTTCACCCAAGTCTTCCCAAAGGTCTTACTTGGCACTTTATTGAAACAAAAGCTATAAAACATGATTACTACAGTATCTTAATCATGTAAATGCACAAAAACAGTAAGGGTAAATATTGGGTTGTCTCCCAACAAGCGCTTTTCTTTAATGCCTTTTAGCTAGGCATGATGATTTCAATGATGCTCACATAAAAGATAACAATTGAAACATAAAGAGAGCATCATGAAGAATATGACTAGCACATTTAAATCTAACCCACTTCATATGCCTAGGGATTTTGTGAGCACATAATTTATAGGAACAAGAATCAACTAGCATAGGAAGGAAAAACAAGTATAACTTCAAAACTTTAAGCACATAGAGAGGAAACTTGATATTATTGCAACTCCTACAAGCATGTATTCCTCCCTCATAATAATTTTCAGTAGCATCATGAATGAGTTCAACAATATAACCATCACATAAAGCATTCCTTTCATGATCTACAAGCATAGAAATGTACTACTCTCCACATAAGCAAAATTCTTCTCATTCGGAATAGTGGGAGCAAACTCAACAAAATAACTGTCATGTGAGGCATAATCCAATTGAAAATTAAAATCATGATGAAAAGTTTCAAGGTTAACATTATTCTTTATAGCATACATGTTGTCGGTGGAAACGACACCTATGGGATCACGGGGAATCCCTTCTACGGTTGGCGGGCGCGGGGCTGTGGAAAGAGCAGGTTTAGAAGATCAACACGGGGAATTTATCTAGGTTCGGGCCGCAAGTGATGCGTAATACCCTACTCCTGCTGGTTTGTGTTTATCTGGTGTTCTTGGACTAGCTACAAAGCGTGCAGGGTCCAAAAAGTTCGAATCCTCCTCCAGTATGCCTCGGGCCTCCTTTTGTAGCCAAAGGGGGTCGCCACAGTGGCACACAGGAGGTGGAAAGTTTGTACTGTGTACAAGTCTATCGCCTGGCACCGTAGGACAAACGCATTTAATGTGCTACCGACGTGCCCTCTCACTTTATCGGGGACGGCAAGGAAATTCGTCCCGTTTGCCGCCGCTTCGCCTTGCTCCGACACGCGTCCAGGCTGACTAGGCGTGCAGCGCCACGCTGGCTGGCTAGCTGCTGAGTTGGTGCGGTAGCAGAGTCTTCACGAAGATCTACATGCCACCACGTAGGTGCTTGCTGAGTTGGCCTGGAAGCTGCACGTCGCCACGTAGGTGCCTGCCTTGTTGGCGGGTTGACTTTTTTATTGGAACGGCGGTGGAGCCTTGGCAAGTGGGGGCCCGGCTATGGCCCCGCAGATGTCTCCGGCAAGGGCCTTGCTGGGGTCTCACAGGCGTCCCCGGGATGGGTCTTGCCGGGGGTTTCTGTCTTCTAATTCACATCTAGTATTGTATGTCCTAGGTCTTCACAACGATCTGCATGCCACAATGCAGGCGCCTCCCGAGCCTTGGTTCCAATGTTGTCGATGGTGTCAGAACTCTTAGGCTCAAGGGTGGCGGCTCTGCTGGTGTTGGGCAAGTTGCCCCGGCAAGGCCCTTGCCGGGGCTATGTAAGCTCCCCCGGCAAGGCCCTTGCCGGGGCTACGTAAGCTCCCCCGGCAAGGCTCCTGCCGGGGAGAGCCCACCTTGTCCCTTCGCTCCTCGTGCCTCTGTCTTGGCGTTGCTCTGGTAGTCTTGTGCCTTTGCTTCCTCTTCTGCCCCGCCAAGCGCGGCCGTAAGCGTGTGGCTCCGACTGCCCGCGCACAGGTAAAGGGGTACAAAAAGGACCCCTACTTTTGTACACCGACAGGAGCCCCCGGGCCTGGGCCACATATAAGCGCGGAGCGTTATTGGGCCAGGCCCAGAACGGTGCGCGGGTACGCGTGGCAGAGTTTTACCGCAGTAACTCCCTCGCCAGTTGCGCTTCCCCACGACACGTGTTGAATGTGTGACATGGGGGTCGTGCGTGGGGCGGTTGCAGCACGCTTGCGTCACATCATGGTAAATGGTTAAGAGGCGGCCTGCACCTTCCCCATAAAAAGAGGAAAACGCAGGGGCGCGGCTCATTTACTAACTGGACTCGGGTCGTGGCCTTCAAGGCGCCCGCGCCCCACGATCACGGGGTGGAAAACAGTCGCTTCACTTGTCTTCTCGATCCTGGCCCGCTCTCCACGTGTCCTCCATGCCCCAAGGATGGTAGGTGGTGGATGCGGAGGGCATGGGCCTTAATGGCGAGGCAGGAAACCGGGTCGGCGCTGACTGGAGCAGCGGGTCGGTCCCGATTCCCTGCGCCCCTGGCGGCCGGATTGGTTAAGTGGGGCGGCTAAGTCCCGGCCCTTCCCCTTTATAAGAAGAGGAGGGGGATGGCACCCTTCAATCCTCCAGCATCCATCTCCTTCCATCTTGACTCCTTCCTTCCCTTCGCTATGGCGAGAGGGCGCGCCGGCGCTCCGATGGCAGCGACGAGAGTCTCTGCTCGACAATGTGCCCCTCCTTCCCAAGAGCTCATGGTGGCGGAGCCGGCCGCGAGAGGAAGAGGGAGGGGACGAGGCCAAGGCCGCCATGGCGCTCGGGGAGAGGAGGACAGGGTGGCGCACCAGCCTCGCCTCCGCCAGCGGCTCCTCCCCCAATGGAGGGCCATGTCGGTGACCAGCCCCGTGAATTCTTCATCAGGCTGCACAAGCCAGTGCGCGGTTGCCTTCGTCTCCCCACTCCGTTCGCTCTGGAGATGGAGCTCTACCCGCCACAGGCTTTGAGGTTGCATATGAGGGGCTGCGGGAATGGCAGCATGCGGGTCGACGTCGACTTCCCCGCCCCCTATGTTATGTATCTCCGCCGTGGATGGAAAACCTTCGCTCGTGCCCATAGCCTGTCGGAGGGGATCGTCCTCCACTTCGAATTGATGGAGAACGGCCTGCTCTATGTCAAGGTCTTTGGGCACTTGGGAACTCGCCTAAGGTGTTGTGTGGAGAGCTCCTCTGATGACGAAACCTCCTCCTCGGGCGAGAGTGATGAGGAGGACAGCGACAGCGACAACGAGGGCATCAAGCAGGAGGTCTCTGATTCTGACTCCGGTTGACCGCATCGCCCTCCTCCCTTGGCCACGCGCCTTGCCGGGGGGTCTTCCTCGCCAAGCTCTCCATCGGCGCATTCCCCGTTGTCGGTTCTATATCTGGCGTATCTCGTGGTAGGGGTCCTAAGCCAGGCGTCTTGGAGCGATGGGTAACGGGAGACGAGGGACACGGTGTTTACCCAGGTTCGGGCACTCTCTAAGAGGTAAAACCCTACTCCTGCTTGATTATATTTGATGTGGGTATAGTACAGGGTACATGTATCTACCACGAGATTGTAGTAATGAATATTAGATTGTCTATTGACTAGCCTGGCCTCGGTTTATATAACACACCAGAGGCCTAGGGTTTAGGAGAGTCCTCGTCTTGGGCGCCAAGTCTTGTGGGATCTCCCTTGTATGCAGCATGGGCTCCTCGAAGTGGCCCATGAGTGAACCGCCATGGGGGTCCTCGGCCCGATCCAGCTGGTCGGGAGATGACGTGGTGAGTACCCCCTAGTCCAGGACACCGTCAGTAGCCCCCTGAACCGGTCTTCAAGTTGGGGACGCTCCTTGATTCTTCCGAACTGTTCTTCATCTTCGGTCGTCGGTCTTGAAAACTGGTTCAACAAATCTTCTCATCTTCGATCTTGAGGATCGCCGAAGTGAATCTGAAGAGTTTACACATCGGGTATCCGAGGAGCCCCTTTAAGTTTTCGGCCTTTATCAATGCCTTGTTTATTTTTATGCCACACCTCGGGTTTGAAGTTTTCCCCGGGCGGCAGTGTCCTCTTGCGTCTGAGCTCCAACGCCGGACTGCATCTGAGGTATCCTCGGCAGCCGAACTCCAATGTCCGGCTGCATCCGAGCTCCATTGCCAGACTGTAGCCGAGCTGTTTTTTTGCAGCCGAGCTCCAACGCTGGACTGCAACTAAGGAGACACAGAGTACCTCGTGTTTGAAAAAATTTGGAGGGGTTTATCCGAGCTTAATGCTGAAAAGTTCTCTATGGAGCCAGCTGCTCGCGGCCGAGCTTTATGTCAAAAACATCATGTATGGATTTAGTCACTTGCATCCAAGCTTTATGCCAGATTGCTTTCGAGCTGTGAAATTTATTTGCTAATTTATATAGCCAGTATCCCTCAAGGTGTGTGTCGGCCTAAAACGCGAGATGCACATCAGAGGAGATAGTGATCGGCGGACAGGCCCTTGAGAGAGGGTTTTGATAAGTCACCGTAATATATTAGCTTGATGCTGGATAGGTCCCAGATGATGCCTATTGTTGTCCGAAGATGCGTTTGCCCATAGTTCGATCAAGCCGAACACGGAGCCCTTTGAATTTTCTGCATTGAATAGGCAATGCAGTAGCCCCCGAGACACTGGTCGGGTGGCAACACCAGATCAGGGGATCATTGTGCCCGTCTAATATTAGTAAGTGATAAGCTCGAAGCCCAGTAGCCCCCGAGCCTTAATGTGGGCACGGGTGGCCAAATTAAGGATCGATATCTGAAGTAAAATCACAAATTATGTGTAATGATTCTATGTATCCAAGTACTTTACATCATTAATGCTCGGATCCGCGTTGTACAAAACTTTGTTAACCGACCATCGGCTTCCACCTCCTCGGCCAGTAGCCGAGGAGTGTTTGTCCTACTTTATAAAGCCTTTATGAGGGTAAAGATTTATGACAAACAAGGCAATCCGGCCATATGGTTTTATAAACAAAGGTATGCAGAGAGATATGTTATATTACTATTTAACATAAGAAATGTCTTCCAAAGAAAATAGTCCCGCTATCGGTTCCTTTCTTTGGGTTGTCATGCTAAGCATGATCATGAAACCCCATCTCCGATCGATGTGGGAGCAAAATATTGAGAATTTAGTTTGGGGAAAGTTCCCGAACTACGTGGTCTTTAGTGAACCTAAATTTTCACTTCCGTCGTTGCCGACCAATTATATCCTTTAAGATGTCTAGCTTTTGGCTTCACCCAGTCTGACGTACTAACCCGGATGACCCGGTAGTAACAATCACAGAGGTGCTGCCTTTACCGCCTAGCCGAACAATCGGGAACGTAGGGGTAAGCACAGGAGCCAGGCAATCCAGCTTGGCCAAAATCTTAAGTCAAATTGATGCATATTTATGGCTTTATAACGATGATTACGGAAGGCGGCACTTGTATATTAAATACAAATGCCGATGATATGTTTATTTCGACTCCGTTGCGACCGTTTATCAGTTGAAAGTGGCCCATCGTCGCCTTCTACCCCTTTGTAGATACTACGCAGGGTGTTTCCGCAATAACAAGACAACCCTCAGCCGACGTCTCGGTGCCCGAAGGCCGTTGTGTTAGCGGAAACGAGGCAATCAGATATGCGGGCTTTATAACTTTCGCTTAGTCATAGGAGCTTTAAACTGGGGAAGCTAGCTACGAGCCCCCGGTTAGTGTTCGGTGACAGCCGAGGTCAAGCCGTAAATACTTCGGCCAATGTTATGAACGGCTCGTCATTTTAACATAGACATCGGATCGCTGACCAGTTTACGCTTATTGTGACAGTCAGTTTTCGGCTTTCTCCACTGAGGTGCTTAACCATGCGAGCTGGCAGCACAATCGCAGTGGTTCTCCCTTTGCACACCTAGCCGAACAAAGCGGAACGTAGGAGGCAAGCACAGGAGCCGGGCAACCCAACTATTGACCAAAGACACAATTCGAAACCGATGCATATAAAGCAATATCCGGGAAGTTTTTGCCGAATCTCTAAAGGTGTCCGGCGTTGCACTGCAAGACTTATGCTGGAAACACACAAATAGTTTAAAAGTGTCGTAAGCTTGGAGAATGAAAAAACTGCAGTAAAAACTTGACGTCCGAACTAGATCAAGTGTTCGGTGCCAATCCGAAAATTGGTCTTAAAATTATTATGCTTCTGTCATGCTTTAACATGACACATCTGATCTCTAAACTTCAAGTAGGTCAGCCTTGGCTTCGACCTCCTTATCCTGAAGGCGGAGTGCTTCCCTGAGACCAGTTTAGCGAACTAAACTCGAGCGGTCATTAGAGAGAAAACAGGCTATCCGGCTATTGACCACACACTCGAGTCTAAAAAGGAGCGATAGAAAAAGACTTTGCAACGACCAAGAAGAGAACACATTTACTATAAAACGGCTCATACTAATTTAAGAGCCCCAAGTGACTTGGGTAAAAGAATTTTATGTATAATGATTGTGTGTACCGAAGTACTTATATCATATATGTGTTCACCCAAACTTTAAACGCGTCTTAACCGACCATCGGCTTCTCCCTCTTCGGTCAAGGGCCGAAAAGTGTTATGTACTCCACCTGTCGAGAATATCGACGGTGTTTCTGATAACCAGGCAATCAGGTCATAAGGCTGTAACAGACAAAGCGCGCTCAGGGAACTTATGCTATATTATTGACGAAGTGTAAGAAGCATCTTCAAAGAAAATAGTACCCCCACCGATACCGTTCTTCGGTTGCTCATTGTTACTATGAGACTTATGCAATAGATTTTTTGTATTCATGAGTTCCGTTGTGTTCGACCATGATTGAAAACAATAAGAGCGCTAGCTTTCGGCTTCACCCAGTCTGAGGTCCGAGCTCGGACGACCCGATCGTGACAATCACAGAGGTGCTCCCTTTACTCCCTAGCTGAACAATCGAGAACGTAGGGGTAAACACAGGAGCAAGGCAACCCAGCTTGCGGAACACTTAAGTCAACATGGTGAATATTGTGGTGTAATACACGAACAAGGAACGAAGCCATACAAGTATAATCATATGCAAGAGGAAAGGCTTCATAAAGGAAGCCCCCAAATAAACGGGGTATTTGAATTTGTGTGTCACAAACAATGTTTTGACAAGGAACTTTTTTACAAACAACTTTTTGCCAAAAAGTATAATGCTTGGTCGAACCGAACAAAATTCAAAACTGAAAGTTTTTTTAGCATGAAAGCGACTTAGCTGGTTAATGTGCTTGGTGTTGATGACGCGATTCGGGCTTGTGGCGGGACGAAGACGCCCATTGATCTGTGACAGATCCGACAAGGTTCACAGTCCTCGGCATGGCCGAGGTCCCAGCCCCCAAGCCCGAGGTGTCCGAGCAAGGACTTCGGCACTCCGGAGTAGTGACACCGCTCGACCGATGTGGTAAGGCGGAGCCCTTAGTCTAGCCGAGCTGGCGGAGTTGGTCGGCAAGGTGATAATGAATTCGCCACGCCAGTCGACCTGTTCGGCATGGTGGACGTCAGTTTGATGAAGCGACGACACTGCGCGGCCGATGTGGCGAGAATAAGTTCTCGGTCCAGTTAACATGGTGAAGCAGTGATCGACGGATGCCGAAGTCTCATGCAGGTCGGCTGGTGATGCCGAAGTCTCATGCCAGCCGAGGTGAGGTGTGGAAGCAGGTCGGTTGGTGACACTGAAGTGACCGCGTAACGCAGTCAAAATCGATTACCTGCACACATAAAACGGTGCAAGAAAAAAACAATAATAATTTAAAGAAAAAAATTGCATAATTAATTTATGTGAAGCGAATCATGAGGTAAGTTTGGCCTGTGGGCCGGGGTTGGTTCGACGGAGTGGCAGCGCAGACCCGTCGATGCAAGTCGGCATGCGCGGGGCGACAACATCGGCCTGGTATGATCCGAACTCATTGTGCGGAAGTGTCGGTCGGTGTGGTGGTTGTCGGCCTAATCCGCATGTAGCAATTGTTGTGAAAGAGACGCCCTCGAAGTACTCATGCAACTTCATGTGGATGGTACCACGTAAGTTGCTTGTTGCATCAATCCAATCTCGAAGGACGTGAAGCAACTGGTGGTGCTAATTGCATCAGGGAAGCACATGAAAGTGAAACTGTTAGTGAAAGTGTAGACGGCCTCCAAACTTAATTAAATAATGGAGAAAATAAAGATCAAATCTCCCTATGACTGCGCTGAGATTGGTCAGACCGACGCCATGTACGAGGGTCGGTAAATTTTCTCTACAAAAATAATGCAGCACAAAGGAACAGAAAATATTCTCTGTATAATAATTTACGTGCTAAACAAATAGGTAAGAAAAACAAACCTGGACAACTATAACAAATAAAGAAACATCGGTCGAACTTTGATCGTTGCCCGAAGTAATGCTAGTTGGGCTGCTAGCAATCAACAATACGTGAAGTAGTGTTTTTAGATTAGATCACAAGGACCGTGCTTGCAAAACAAGTATTTAATTAGGTTAGAAATATTCTAGGTCTATTCCTTTTTCGAAAAGGATTATTAGGAACTGCCAGCGGCTGACGAAGAGCTGAATTAAAAAGGGAAAAATTAAATCTCCCTGTTTGTGTGCTGCCATGGAGCCAAGTCCCTGTTAGGGTACTGCTTCCGCACTATCTCTTCGGCTGGATCGCCTGTTGGTCAGATTGAGTCCGGATCCGATGTATTGCCAAGCAGCGGACGCGAACATAGGCTATACTGCAATCTATATACAAACAACAGTATAAACCAAACAGAAAACATCATGGCACAAATAATTTGTACTATATGTATTTATTAGGAAGAATAGCACATGAGGATTTATCTGATGATGCCCAGACTAATGGCAGATGAGATGATCATAATCGTCAGGATTCCACGAGGGATGCCCTGACCGGAGTGACTCCAGACTGCGTCTAGCCGACCAATATACAGAACGACCGTTTTGAACGCGGAGGTTGACTGTGTTCATAAATCTAGGCTCCAAATTGCGAACGATTAGCACACTTTGATGAAGTAGAAAATTACTCCCATATGATATAAGCCATTAATACTGGTATATGGAAAGTGCACGAAGCAACAACTAGTCAAAAGTTACAGTTGGCTTCACATTTTAATAATTAAATAGAGAAAGGAAGGATGGAATCTTCCATGTATGATGCCTCCTAGCAAAATTCGTATCATCCCATCTATATTTGGACCCCGCGGATTACAGATGAGGCCGGCTGGCACGAAATTGGCCAGATTGGAACCGATCAGACCACCACGTCCATCGCAGGGAAGTGGACCGAAACATAATCCGGTCGTCCAAAATCTACACAAAGAAATCATGCAAACTAACAGAAAGATAATCTGTGCTAAGAGCAATATACAGTACGGGTAACTAGAAAAATAGAACCTGATGTTTCCGCTCGGTGCAGCGTGCTATAGAAATCCGAGGTGAAAAGACGCCGCTGGGCAGCTCAGCGTAGCATGCATGCGGGGCCAGTGCTCCTGGCCTTCGGCCGGCTGTGCTCCTAGCATGGACATACACATGGAGATTCTGGCCCAAGTACATATACGTATGCTTGTTGCTTGTCCGATCCGATTTTGGCTTGAACTCTGATTGCCACTTGCCTGCCGCCGCCGCCGCATTATGCATGCGTGGCCCCTTTAATCTTCCCAATGACACGGTCTCTTCGGCTGCTGTAAACGCCTCCATGAGAAGCCGATCAAGTGGAGGCTAGCTAGGTCACCACGTGATCACAACAATGATCAGGGAGAAATTGCTTAATTAGTAGTCTGGACAGATTAACGTATGGTCGAACAAAAGCGGTGATATCCATTAAATATGGAGAAGCGTGCTAAAGTTGGGCACGGTTAGGACTTTCCTTGCTATTATTTCATGAACACTTTTCTCTGTAGATGGATCGTCCCTGCCGATGTGAAAAAGATCGGCGGCGAACGCTAGCATCCGCGTACTGCATAGTTTTTCTGAAGCCCGATCTGCAAACAAAAATTGCCCTAGACAGCAGTAGAAACTATTCACGAGGGAATCAATTTATTCCGTACGAATTAAGCAGAAAAATATAACCTGATAATCTCATCGATCCGTGGCGAGCACCCAACTGGCTCTCAATGAAACCACCAATGTCGGTTTTATACCCGGCGTATCTCGTAGTAGGGGTCCTAAGCTAGGCGTCTTGGAGCAATGGGTAACAGGAGACGAGGGACACGGTGTTTACCCAGGTTCGGGCCCTCTCTAAGAGGTAAAACCCTACTCCTGCTTGATTATATTCGATGTGGGTATAGTACAGGGTACATGTATCTACCACGAGATTGTAGTAATGAATATTAGATTGTCTATTGACTAGCCTGGCCTCGGTTTATATAACACACCAGAGGCCTAGGGTTTAGGAGAGTCCTCGTCTTGGGCGCCAAGTCTTGTGGGATCTCCCTTGTATGCGGCATGGGCTCCCCGAAGTGGCCCATGAGTGAACCGCCATGGGGGTCCTCGGGCCGATCCAGCTGGTTGGGAGAGGACATGGTGAGTACCCCCTAGTCCAGCACATCATCACCCGTCGCCCCCTTTTTGCCTTCACCTGCCGCACCTGGGAGGAAAGAGGCAAGAACGGGGATTACGGGGCACTTACCTTTCTTTTAAATTGTAGGCACTTGCGAAATCTTAATTTCTAGATAATGTAATCTATCGAGCCCATGCTTGTGTCCTGTAACCTATGTACTCGTATCAGCATGTTAATGAAAAAGTCTAGCCTTGTCAGGAAGCCATGCACGCGTACGTTCGTGCAGAGGTGAAAGGCCTCCTTAATGTAAATAAACGAGTCCTCCCAGCAAGCTGTCCTGCCGGTGCCCTCTGCGCCTGCCGGAGAATCACATCTGATGGGTTACAGACAAAGGGCCCAGCCCCCCGTCCATCTCCTTCTAACAAGGGCTACTACGACCACTCCGACCGAAGCAGCGTTCGGGCCGTGAATGGGAGCACACGAGTTTTTTAAAGAAGGGTGGCGAGGTTTTCTAATGCACAAGTCATAGGCTATGAACATGAATGGGCAAGAGGTAAACTTTATCTGTTTGGTTTGCCGGGGATCATCGTGCCGGGCGGTCTTCTCAACTTCTTGTCGGAGCCGGGTCTTTAGCGGGATCGCGCGTCCTTGCCGTGGCTGGAAAGAAGAGAGGGAAAGAGCATGGAACCCTGGTGGTCCACTAATATTTGTTGGAATCAAAAAGCAGTACAATATCCTGGACAAGCATACATATACGTATATACATAAACATGGAAATCGACAGGAAACTATACATACTAAGGGATTCCTTTCCCTAACTGCGCACAGGGTCTGCGCCTCGCTTAAAAAATGGGGGTTGTCGGGGCTCCCGGCAACCGCGCCTTAGGGGTAAAACTTGTGAAGATGTTCGATGTTCCAGGAATTGCTCACCGGAATGCCATCTTCGGTCTCCAGGCGGACTGCGCCGGGCCTGGTGACTCATATTACCCGATAAGGGCCTTCCCACTTTGGCATCAACTTGTTTGAATTCTTGGCGGATTGAATCTGCCGAAGAACAAGGTCGCCTTCCTCAAGGCTTCGGGCGTGAACCTTACGGCTATGATAGTGGCGCAAGGCCTGCTGGTAGCGAGCAGCTCGCACAGCAGCCCGAAGACGATCTTCCTCAAGGAGCATTGTATCCTCTTGGCGCAACTGCTCTTGCTCAAGCTCATCATAATCGAGCACTTGAGGTGACCCGTATATGAGTTCCGTAGGAGAACTGCTTCTGCCCCGTAAACCAGGGCAAAGGGTGTCTGGCCAGTAGCTCGATTTGGTGTCGCTCTGATCGACCAAAGAACTATTGGCAACTCGTAAACCTAGCGCCTTCCGCACTTGTGCAGCTTGTCAAAAGTCCTAGTCTTGAGGCCTTGCGGCACTTCTGCATTTGCCTTCTCGGCCTGGCCATTACTTCTGGGATGAGCAACAGAAGCAAAACAGACCTTGCTGCCGAGGTCTTGAATGTACTACATGAAGGTGCGGTTCGTGAACTACGTGCCGTTGTCAGTGATGACTCTGTTCGACACACCAAAACGGCAGACTATTCCCTTGAAGAACTTGACGGCTGACTATGCTATCACCTTTCTCACTGGCTCCACTTCCGGCCACTTTGTGAACTTGTCGATTGCGACATACAAGTACTCAAAGCCCCCGACAGCACGGGGAAAGGGGCCCAGTATGTCGAGCCCCCAGACCGAAAATGGCAGGAAAGAGGGATTGTCTGAAGAGCTTGGGCTGGTTGATGAACCTTCTTTGAATGGAAACTGGCACGCTTCACACTTGGGTACTAGGGCAGTTGCATCCTGGAGGGCGGTGGGCCAAAAGAAGCCTTGCCGGAATGCTTTGCCGGCAAGGGCTCTCGACCTTATGTGGGAGCCACACATGCCTCCATGTATCTCTGCCAACAGCCTCAGTCCATCTCCCGAGGAATGCACTTCAACTTCACGCCGTTCGATCTCCTTCTGTATAGGGCATCATCCACAAACTGGTACATGTTGGACCAACGTGCTACTTTCTCTGCTTCTTCTTGTTCCTTAGGAAGCTCCCCTATTTCGAGGAAACGGACGGTGTGTTGTGCCCATGCCGGAGCCTGAGGCTCAACGGCAAGGGCTAAAGGCACATCTTTGGCCGCAAGGGCAGCTGCCTCTACGGTCAGAGCTCAAGGCTCCACCGGGGGTTGCTGCTCTCCGGAAAGCTTGGGGCACCCGGCAACGTCCTTGCCGATGGCTCCTGGGAGCTCAACGGGAAAGTACTTGCCAGGGCCTGCCTTCCTTCGCTTGTTTTGTCCTGCTGATGGCTCCACGGACAGTTGAGTTAATTGAAACACAAAGGTACCTGGTTCCACAGGCAACTTCAGGGCAGCGCGCTTCGACAGGTTCTCAGCAATGCCGTTCTCCGCTCGGGGAACATGTTCTGCTTGCAATCCGTCAAAACGCTCTTCCAACTTCCCCATTTCATCCACGTAGGCCTCCATCAACGGGCTCTTGTAATCCTTGTTGACTTGCTTAACGACGAGCTACGAATCACCTCTGATGATGAGCTTCTTGATTCTGAGGTCTGCCGCGATCCTGAGACCGGCAAGCAATCCCTCGTACTCCGCCGTGTTGTTTGTTGATTTTTCCCGGGGAAAGTGCATCTGGACTACGTACTTGAGGTGCTCTCCGGTGGGCGCGACGAGTAGCATGCCGGCACCAGCACCTTGCATTGAGAAAGCACCAGCAAAGTACATAATCCAATCGTGGCCGGTCTCCTTGCCGGGGAGGGTGGTTTCTTGAACCTCTTCGTCGGGCGTTGCGGTCCATTCCGCTATGAATTCTGCCAAGGCTCGGATCTTGATCGTTGAAGTACTTTCAAACTTGAGGCCAAAGCTCGACAGCTCCAATGCCCACTCCACAATCCTCCCTGTCGCGTCTGGGTTGTACAAAATCCGTAGCAAAGGGAGGCGGGTGACGATGGTGATCTCATGCACTTGGAAATAGTGACGCAACTTTCTCGAGGCCATAAGGAGGCCGAAAAGTAGCTTCTGCATACCAGAATATTTTCATCTAGCCCCCTGCAAGAGGGAACTGACAAAATAAACGGGGTGCTTGTAACACCCCAAAATTTTAACCATGTTTTGTTTATTAAAAATTTGCTAAGAAATTAAATTTTCCTTTTTCTGGATTTATTTTTGATCTCAGAATCTCTCTTTTCTTCTAAGTTGTGGAGTTTTCGCCCCAAGTGAAAACTTTCCAATTATTATTGGACTTGTTTACCCTCTCAAATAAAACAATTCTTTTATCAGTGGGATTATTTATAATTATTTTTCCCTGAGCTTTATTTCTCTAAAATGGGTTTTCATAAGTTTTCGGGTCCCATTTGCACTGCAACCCTTTGATAAATTCATTTAAAAATCCCACCAAAATTTGGGGATGACATGTGATGTTCCTAGATCACTTTTGTGCAAAAATACCCTTTAGTCATTTGGAGATTTTGAGCTTTTCCCCAAGTTTTCAAATCTGGTCCAGTTTGCACTTTTGCACTACAACCTATTTAAATATTTCTTTAAAACTTCCACCAAAATTAGGGGATGTTAGTAGGAGTATATTATTCAACTTTATGCAAAAACCCACTGGTGTTCTATGGAAAATTTGAGTAAAACGTCCGCTTTTGCTCTCTGGCCCAGTTTGGTATTTTCTACCGCAACCATATTTTAACTTGCCCTTTTACCCATGATTCTTTTTCCTTCTTATAGACCACTCTACCAAACCCTTATGTCCAGGAGAATGGACCTATTGGAGTATTTTTGGTCCATGAAACTATGCCTTTTACTTTCTGTCCAGAAATGGTTTTCCCAAAAACTTGCACTATCAAGTTTCTAGTCCTGACCAACTGACCTTGCCACCATCACCTACACCTAAAGAGACACTGGCTTGGAGTTTTTGGCCACCCCAAGAGCTGCCTAGATGCACCTGGCATTCTGTCAAACACCTTGAGTGCATGCACAGATTTGGCATGATCTTTTGTTTGCATTGTAAACTTGATCTTCTGACCCAACAAGCTTGTCCACTAAGCTCGTAGCTAACCCTAACCAAGGCCTGCTAATCCCCAGCCTCATCCTAATCCTCTAGCACGCCCTGGCATTGCGTCGAGCACGTAGCGTGCGTGTGCTGGGCGTGCTTAGAGCACGCGTTTTGCACGTGCGTGCGCACGAGTCGCCGCATCCCACTGCCGCCCCTCCGCGCCCGTCCTGGCCCCTCCCCACTCACCGCCAGCACGCCCCGACCCCTCCCTTACCGCAGGGCCGCTCCTGGCACCCTACAGCGCCGCCGTCAGGTCGGCCATGGCAGCCAGCGGCCGGCCACAGCAGCCCCTGCCATGGACGGCACCGCCCGAGCCACACGCGTGCGCCAGCTGCCCCTTAGAACAGTCCATCCTCATCCGCTCGCCCTGCCCAACCCGCTAGCCTCCACCACGTCGCCCTGCCAGCAACAGAACGGCGGTTCGCCGGCGAGCTTATCCGCAGCCACGGGATCGACGTCGCCGCCTATATATAGGCCCTTCTCCGACTCCCCTCGACATCGAGCAGTGCTCCAATCCTCCCTTAGATCTACCCCAAGCCACGGATTGACCGGAAGAGGCCATCTCCTTCACCTCCAGCCGAGACGCTCGCCGCCGCCCTTCTGTCTATTCCGACACCACCAGAGCCCCTCCCTTCGCCCTATCACCACCATTAGCTCCACCATGACCCCTAGGATCCTTTCCAGCATTCAATTTTTGCCCGGGAGTCGAGGTGTGCAAAGCTTCATCCCCTCCCAAAGCTTACCCTCCGCCATGAAGGAAGGGCTACTCGCCCTCGACCTCCGCCGCTCCCCTAACCTCCCCCAATGGATGTGCCATCTTCCCCCGAGCACGTGCATATCCAGAGCGCATCATTTGGTGCCCTTTGTGGCCGGCAATCATCACCGGAGCTCGCCTCTGTCTCTGGCACAACCGCGCGCGGAGGGAAGAAGACGAACCCGACAAGTGGGGACCACCTGTCGCTGAGCCAGCCCAAGCCGCTAGTGGCGCAACCCAGCTGATACGTTTTCCCTCTGGTGGAAGCGTATTTCCGGTAAGTACGTCTCCCCTTCTCTGAAACGTATTCTTAGCCGATGCGTTTTCTTTCTTCTGGTTTTATTAAAACAGAACGTTGACTAAACTTTGACTAGGCTTATCTTTTCAAATAAAACTCCAAATGCATTGATTCTTTTTCCTACCTCTCTCAAATTTCACTTAGTTTATTTTAAGATTTATTTCAAAAATAATTAGGACAACTTTTTTTTACTTTTTTTAAAGTATGTGTTATTTGAATATTTTCAAAAATAGGATTTTGGAGGGGAGATTAAGACTTTCAAAAGTTTGGGGTGCACCTCACCCCTCCACACCTTGAAGGCAAGCATTCTGAACTCTGGCATATTATTTTTTTTTGTGTCGTTTGAATACGGTTACAACACGCCTTGTCTCGGAGTTTTCATTATTTTATGTGATGATATGAACATACTCATAAGTGCATATTGATGATTCCGTGCTACTGAAATTTGATACGTTGTGATAGTAATCACCCTCGTATGCTTTTCATGCATACCGGAAGGAAGCCGGGAAAGTCTCTGTCTTGGGTAGACACGATCTTGTCCCTAGTTCCTCGTCGAGACGAGTGTGTCCGGTATGGCATGATGAGGTATGATGAGTGGTGATTCTATCTGTTAATTGAAATATATTTGTTATGCTAATCATACAGGGAATACTTGAACCTCCTGAGTCGGCCGTAGATCGAGTCTTGTCCCAGTAACCCACATACTTGTTTCATACTACCACTTGTCCCTGCTGCATGTAGGGTACGGTTCAGTAAGTTGTCAACCCCTTCCTAGCACACACCGTACAGAGAGGCCATGGTGGAAGATACCGGATGCATCCGGTAGGCATGCCACCTGGTCCGGGGGCATGGGTGTTTCCGGTTGGGACCGAGAGGGGGGCACCTCTTAGTAGCGCGCGGTATAAATTTGATCCCATGCTAATCGAGGTTGTAGCCTCCCCACTTAGAGTTTTGCTTGACAGGTGTCGTGGGTGATTCCAGACATCGGTAAGTTAAGCTGGTGTGTGCGGGTCAGGTGTGTTTTCAATTAAAAGACCGTAAATGGAATTAGTCCCGATGGACTAATGGAATCCGTTACTCGTGGGTAAAGAGTACACCCTCTGCAGAGATTATAACTATTCGAATAGCCGTGTCCATGGTTAAGGACTACAGTCTGGGATGGGTCGAGTGTCGGTCTTAGTGTCGGTCTTCGGAGGAAAACTTCTAAACCAGAACATTGATCATGGCTTGTGATATATGATGATTTGGATTATTATTATTATGGACTAACCATTTGTATTGATGGAATTATTGAATATCCGTGGGACGGTTCTACCTCCTGGATATTCACTGTGATTATTCTCATATAAGCCCTTTATGTGGTGTCGCTCAGACGCCCGACTGTGGCATGCTTGCTATTCATTTACTCTATAAGCCCTTTATGTGGTGTCGCTCAGACGCCCGACTGTGGCATGCTTGTTGATTGTTTACTTTATAAGCCCTTTATGTGGTGTCGCTCAGACGCCCGACTGTGGCATGCTTGTTGATTGTTCACTTTATAAGCCGTTTATGTGGTGTCGCTCAGACGCCCGACTGTGGCATGCTTGTTGATTGTTTACTTTATAAGCCCTTTATGTGGTGTCGCACAGACGCCCGACTGTGGCATGTTTGTTACTTATTTTACCTATAAGCCCGTTATGTGGTGTCGCTCAGACGCCCGACTGAGGCATGCTTTATACTATTATCCTTTCGAGGCGTCGCTTCAGACACCCGATCGGTGCATTCTATTTCTATTCTCTGATTGCATAGGCATGTTTTATATGAACAACCTGCATGCGTGCATCGTGGATTTTGTTTATTTCGTGACTGACATTGTGATCATAGAATATTTCAGAGCATGATTATCACTCGTTGTATTATACCCGTGTTCATAATGTTTGCGAGTACATTCAAAAGTACTCACTGGCTTGTCCCTGGCTATTGTCTTGGCCAGATTTCTTGCTTGGAGAGGAGCGTTGCGATGACAGCCCCGGAACCTAAGCAACGGTGATAGCAGCCTCGCGAAGATAGGAGTTATCCAGGTCAGCTGTTCCTGTGGGAAATTGAGTCCCATGGGCGCTGATGTGCTGCAAACCGCTTCCGCCATCAACCACTAGAAACCATTTGTTGTACTCATTGGCCACAATGGTCTTGTACTACATATTTTGTACTTTGCTTGGAATTTCTGTATCAAGTTGGTGCCTCATCAGCTAACAGTAATCCTGGGGCTGGTGAGCATAAGGGCCATTTTCTGGGAAATTAATATCCCGAAAACCGGTCCTGACAGTGCTGCACCACCTTCTTCTTCTGTCCCACCTTGCCCATCTGCTCAGACTCTGCCTTGCCGGGATCGGGCCTTGCCGGGGGTTCCACCTCGCTGGCGTCAGGCTCTGTCGGGGAGGGCCTCGGCCCGCCATCTGACGGCTTTGCTGCTACTACTGCTTCTTCCTCAAGTTCCCTCTGTGCCACCAGCGCAGCACTCACCACTTGATTCGTTGCTGCTAAGTACAGTAGCAATGGCTCTTATGGTTTAGGCGCGACTAGTATTGGCGTGGAGGAGAGGTACCTCTTCAAATCTTGCAGCGCTGCCTCTGCCTCCGGAGTCCACTTTACTGGACCCGCCTTTTTCAAAACTTTGAAACTTTGAAAAAAGGGGAGGGCACGCTCAGCAGATTTGGAGATGAACCTACCCAGCGCAGCAACGCAGCCGGCGAGCCTACGGACATCTTTGACCCGTTTTGGCGCCTCAATCTGCTCGATTGTTGTGATCTTGTCGGGATTTCCTTCGATTCTGCGTTGAGACACAAAGAACCCAAGAAGTTTGCCGGAGGGGACATCGAACACGCACTTCTCTGGGTTGAGCTTGAGGTTGATCTTTGATACGTCTCCGTCGTATCTATAATTTTTGATTGTTCGATGCCAATATTCTACAACTTTTACATACTTTTGGCAACTTTTTATACTATTTTTGGGACTAACATATTGATCCAGTGCCCAGTGCCAGTTCCTGTTTGTTGCATGTTTTTTGTTTCGTAGAAAATCCATATCAAACGGAGTCCAAATGGGATAAAATCTGACGGAGATTTGTTTTGGAATATATGTGAATTTTGGGAAGTGGAATCAACGCGAGAGGATGCCCGAGGGGCCCATGAGGGGGAGGGGCGCGCCCCAGGGGGTCAGGCGTGCCCTGGGCCCTCGTGGCCACTCCGTAAGGCGGTTGGTGCCCTTTTTTCGCCACAAGAAAGCCAATATCCGGATAAAAATTGTGTCCAAATTTCAGCCCAATCGGAGTTACGGATCTCCGGGAATATAAGAAACGGTGAAAGGCCAGAATCAGGGAGCGCAGAAATAGAGGGAGACAAAGAAACATATCCAATCTCGGGGGGGGCTCTCTCGCCCCTCCCATGCCATGGAATCCAAGGACCAGAGGGGAAACCCTTCTCCCATCTAGGGAGAAGGTCAAGGAAGAAGAAGAAGAAGGGGGCCCCTCTCCCCCTCTCTTCCGATGGCGCCGAAACGCCGCCGGGGCCATCATCGTCACCGCAATCTACACCAACACCTCCGTCATCTTCACCAACATCTTCATCACCTTTCCCCATCTATCTACAGCGGTCCACTCTCCCGCAACCCGTTGTACCCTCTACTTGAACATGGTGCTTTATGCTTCATATTATTATCCAATGATGTGTTGCCATCCTATGATGTTTGAGTAGATTTTCGTTGTCCTATCGGTAATTGGTGAATATGATTGGTTTAATTTGCTTGTGGTTATGTTGCTGTCCTATGGTGCCCATCATATGAGCACACGCATGGATCACAGCATAGGGTTAGTTGTATGTTGATAGGACTATGTATTGGAGGGAAAGAGTGACAGAAGCTTCAACCTAGCATAGAAATTGATGCATACGGGATTGAAGGGGGACCAATATTTCTTAATGCTATGGTTGGGTTTTACCTTAATGAACGTTAGTAGTTGCGGATGCATGCTAATAGTTCCAATCATAAGTGCATAGAATTCCAAGTCAGGGATGACATGCTAGCAATGGCCTCTCCCACATAAAACTTGCTATCGGTCTAGTAAAGTAGGCAATTGCTTAGGGACAATTTCGCAACTCCTACCACTAGTTTTCCACACTCACTATACTAAGTTTATTGTGTCTTTATCTAAACAGCCCCTAGTTTTTATTTACGTGCTCTTTATATTCTTGCAAACCTATCCAACAACACCTACAAAGTACTTTTAGTTTCATACTTGTTATAGGTAAAGCGAATGTTAAGCGTGCGTAGAGTTGTATCAGTGGTCGATAGAACTTGAGGAAATATTTGTTCTACTCCTCGTTGGGTTCGACACTCTTACTTATCGAAAGAGGCTACAATTGATCCCATATACTTGTGGGTTATCAAGACCTTTTTCTGGCGCCGTTGCCGGGGAGTTATAGCATGGGGTGAAATATTCCCGTGTGTGCTTGTTTGCTTTATCACCAAGTAGTTTTTATTTTGTGCTCTTATTTTCTATCTTTAGTTATGGGTAGGAAACGCAAAATACCAAAAAACTTAGTTGTACCTACTACACCATTGGTTGAAGAACCACTCAAAATCTATCACACTCCTGAAGCTTTTTACTTGGATCATCTTCGATCCCTATGTGCTCATGCTGAAACCTCAACTAGCTTAGTTGAGGGAAAATCTTTAGATGAGCATGCTTGTTATGTGCAACACCGCTTATCTCAAAAAGGGAAACTTTTACTGGATCGAATTCATCGTTTGCAATGCTATGCTTGGAATTTATGTGAAATATATGATTTTACTTGTTGTTCTGAAGACCCTAAGAAACACCTTCCCTACCAATGTGAGTTTAGTGATAATGGAATCGTATCTTTGTATGCTAAGGGAGTTTATAATTACTATGATGTTCAACAAATTGAAGAATTTGTTGCTTTTAATGGTGCTTATGAAATTGCTTCTTTGATTGGAAAGTATGATGCTACTCTTTACAAATCTGAAAATTTTGCCATACTTAAATATTGTTATGATAATTATGCTTCTAATGCCTATGTTAAACCATATATTGAGGACTCCTCCGCTGTCCAAGAAGAGACTAATATTTTGCAGGAGTCTATGGAAGATGGAATTGATGAAACTGTGGGCTCATTGGATGAAAGAGATGATGAGGAGAGCGAAGAACAAAAGGAGGAAGAGCGGATTAGCTACCCATGCCCACCTTCTAATGAGAGTAACTCTTCAACTCATACATTGTTTAATTTCCCTTCGTGCTTACCGAAGGATGATTGCTATGATGATTGTTATGATCCCGTTGATTATTTTGAAATACCCCTTTTTGATGATGCTTACTATGCTTGTGGCCAAGATGCCAATATGAATTATGCTTATGGAGATGAACTTGCTATAGTTCCTTATGTTAAACATGAAATTGTTGCTATTGCACCCACGCATGATAGTCCTATTATCTTTTTGAATTCTCCCAACTACACTATATCGGAGAAGTTTGCCCTTATTAAGGATTATATTGATGGGTTGCGTTTTACTACTACACATGATGATTTTGATAGATATAATATGCATGTGCTTGCTGCTCCTACTTGCAATTATTATGAGAGAGGAACTATATCTCCACCTCTCTATGTTTCCCATATGATAAAATTGCAAGAAACTGTTTATACTATGCATTGGCCTTTACTATGTGTGCATGAATTGTTCTTTTATGACATGTCGGTGCATAGGAAGAGAGTTAGACTACGTTGTTGTATGATATACTAGATCATTGACTCCGCGCATTGCTGCGCCCGTCTATTTATACAATATATAATTATAAGAAACTTTGTAAATAATGGTAACATAGAACCCACTAAATTTGCATAAACATAAACATATATTATTCAGCAATTAAGGGTAATCTCGAGATTCACAGATACATGGTATGACTACATACACAACAATGTTCGTAGTAATTACAAATAATCGAACTGCCAAGACATAAGCTGCCAAGACAAACAGCAGGAAAAAAACATGTATGGCTCTGTAATATTCCAGTTATCCAATAAGACACGGGATGAAAAATGTATGGGCATGCATAACATGGATCCTGGAATAAGATCACAAATGGTGATCAAAAGCTTAGTGCAACAGAAGCAGGGGATCTATAAGAGGATTTTTTCCCCCCTATTCCCTTGATGAAGGAAATTAAATTTAGCAAGTGTACTTTGTTTCCTTATTTAGCATCCTCTAGGTAAAACTTTATATCGAATTAGTTGACCATAATGCAATTCCAACAAAAAGGAAACTTCACTGAATAGAATTATGATGTGTTCATCGAAGGACGATGTGATTGAATGGAGCGGAGATGTGGGTGCGACCGTGGTGGTGGCCTGGCACACAAATCAGCGATTGGTGCAGAGCATAGCACAACATGAACAACATTTTTTCGACTTTAGGAGCTCCCCGCTCCCAATTTCATTTGCAGCAATGAAATTGATAATACAAAGCAAGTTTTCATATTCTGGTCACAAGGATCAGCCCTGATTTTAAATTAGCAGACACAAAATACCTCACAATCGCAGCAAGAACACTACATCCAACTACATAACTCTATACAGCCAACTAATTACACGAATATGGGTAAATAGCAACCCAACATCACAACACACGAGAGCAACCAATCCCACCAAAACTGATGAACCAGCAATACTACTCAAAATACAGTACCACAACTGTATCTACCTTAGTGCTCCACAAAACTCCATCTCACCCTGCTATTCTAAGCCCCAAAGGTGCCTAGCCTCTTCTTGTGCTGAAAATCTCAGCCGCAACCTGCAGAAGCCACCTTGCTCCTCTCGCTTGCATGGCGCCATGTCCTCATTTCTGTATAAGAGACCAAAATTTAAGGGTTATTCCTATATTTTCATGATGCTCAAATCAGTGCTGTGACACCAACTAAATATATGGATGACAACAAGAACAACATTTATGGCAGAAACAAATAAGAATTCATCTATAGGGTGATGATTAAGTATGCAACAAACCAATCTGACTGGAATCATCACTAAATCTTGAGGTGACGAACCACGGGTAGAGAAGGGATTGTGTTGTGGGGAGAAAAAAAAATCTATAGAGAGGTTGAAGATGGAGGGGCAACATGGTGGATCAGAGAAGAATGGATGCTAGTCTGCTAGAAGGGGGAAGCTCCACGGCGTGGGTGGCGCGGAGCAGGCAGACGTCTTCTCACATGGTCGTGGTTAGGTCCTGTCCCGGCGTGCTGTTTTGACCTCCATGGCAGCCAAGATCGGAGCCTTAGCTAGGTGGCTGCGGCCGCGGCGAATCTGGCCGCCGCCATGACTGGCGCCTGATCTGGTCGATCTTGCTGTTATCTTCTCTTCTGATGAGGCGAGGAGGAGAGGGTGGGAGACGAGGTCGATTGCTTTGGGGAGAGGATAGGGGCGGAGGCTAACGATGAGGTGGCGTGAGGTGGACCACTGGTCTGCTTGAGGTTGTGGTCGCCAGCGCTGCCTGCACGATTCGTCCAACCGGCTAGATTGGGAGAAAGGATGGAGAGGTCGGGGTCGGGGAAGGAGGAGTCGAGGGTGTGCGACCCTGCATCTTGATCCGCTTCAGGTGGGGAGACTGGTACAGCCCATTGGGCCCAATTTAACACAGAACGTCCAAAAAAGCTCATGCAGCAGCGGCCCAGCATGGTAAGTGTTCGGTATTAGCGAACGAAATGAGCTTACGAGCGATTCAGTGCTAATCTGACGGCAGAAAATGCTTAAAACTGGCGATCCGACGGCTGGGAACATTGATAGCCTGAGAGGGCTGGAAAAGTGCTCAGTTTTAATGTTTCTAAATGTTACTTTGTGCTCACTACTAAATCACAAATCATTGTTAATTAAAATTGGCTTTGATATACCTTGGGATCCGGGTGGATCCATTACTTGAGCACTATATGCCTAGCTTAATGGCTTTAAAGAAAGCGCTGCCAGGGAGACAACCCGGAAGTTTTAGAGAGTCATTTATTTCTGTTGTGTGCTTTTATAAAGTTCAAAAACAAAAATAATGTGCCAAGGTTTGGCTTTAGGATGTTTACATTGCTTGTTGGTTTGTGCGGTCCAAAACAGAAACTGTGGCTATAGTGGGCGGTTTTACATTTTTTTTACTGGAACGTCAAACGGATCTGAAACTTTTTGCACTATCTTTCTATACAAATTGTTTATTTTTCCTATTTTTTTGAGAATTTTTGGGGTACCAGAGGTATGGTGAATGTTCATATTACTACAGATTGTCCTGTTTAAGACAGATTCTGTTTTTGATGCATAGTTTGCTTGTTTTGATGAAACTATCAATTTCTATCAGTGGATTAAGCCATGGAAAAGTTATATTACAGTAGCTAAAATGAAAAAACAAAATATGAATTGGTTTGCAACAGTACTTAGAGTAGTGATTTGCTTTATTATACTAACGGATCTTACCGAGCTTTCTGTTGAGTTTTGTGTGGATGAAGTGTTCGAAGATCGAGGAGGTCTCTATGTGAGGTGAAGGAGGAGAGGCAAGAGATCAAGCTTGGGGATGCCCAAGGCACCCCAAGTAAATATTCAAGGAGACTCAAGCATCTAAGCTTGGGGATGCCCTAGAATGCATCCCATCTTTGTTCAACAAATATCGGTATGTTTTCGGTTTCTTTTCATTCATGTGATTTGTGCAAATCTTGGAGCGTATTTTGCATTTAGTTTTCACTTTTCTTTGATGCACCATGCTGGTATGAGATAGTCCTTGGTTGATTTATGGAATGCTCATTGCACTTCACTTATATTTTTTGAGTATGGCTTTATAGAAGCTTCATGTGCTTCACTTATATCATTTGAAGTTTGGATTGCCTGTTTCTCTTCACATAGAAAACCGCCATTTGTAGAATGCTCTTTTGCTTCACTTATATTTGTTAGAGCGTGGGCATATCTTTTGTAGAAAGAATTAAACTCTCTTGCTTTACTTATATCTATTTAGAGAGATGACAGGAATTGGTCATTCACATGGTTAGTCATAAAATCCTACATAAAACTTGTAGATCACTGAATATGATATGTTTGATTCCTTGCAATAGTTTTGCGATATAAAGGTGGTGATATTAGAGTCGTGCTAGTTCAGTAATTGTGAATTTGAGAAATACTTGTGTTGAGGTTTGCAAGTCCCATAGCATGCACGTATGGTATCCGTTGTGCGACAAATTTGAAGCATGAGGTGTTTCTTTGCTTGCCTTCCTTATGAGTGGCGGTCGGGGACGAGCGATGGTCTTTTCGTACAAATCTATCCCCCTAGGAGCATGTGCGTAGTGCTTGGTTTTGATGACTTGTAGATTTTTCAATAATTATGTGAGTTCTTTATGACTAATGTTGAGTCCATGGATTATACGCACTCTCACCCTTCCATCATTGCTAGCCTCTTCGGTACCATGCATTGCCCTTTCTCACCTCGAGAGTTGGTGCAAACTTCGCCGGTGCATCCAAACCCCATGATACGATACGCTCTATCACACATAAGACTCCTTATATCTTCCTCAAAAGCCACCATACCTACCTATTATGGCATTTCCATAGTCATTCCGAGATATATTGCCATGCAACTTCCATCATCATATACATGACTTGAGCATTCATTGTCATATTGCTTTGCATGATCGTAAGATAGCTCGCATGATATTTTCATGGCTTGTCCATTTTTTGATATCTTTGCTATGCTAGATCATTGCACATCCTGGTACACTGCCAGAGGCATTCATATAGAGTCATACTTTGTTCTAGTTGTAATATTGAGTTGTGAGTAAATAAAAGTGTGGTGATCATCATTATTAGAGCATTGCCCTAGTGAGCAAAGGATGATGGAGACTATGATTCCCCCACAAGTCGGATGAGACTCCGGACTTTAAAAATAAAAATAAAAGAGGTCAAAGAAGCCCAAATAAAAAAGAGGCCAAAGAAGACCACCATAAAAAACAAAAAAATGAGAGAAAAAGAGACAAGGGGCAATGCTACTATCCTTTTACCACACTTGTGCTTCAAAGTAGCACCATGTTCTTCATATAGAGAGTCCCTTGAGTTATCACTTTCATATACTAGTGGGAATTTTCATTATAGAACTTGGCTTGTATATTCCAACGATGGGCTTCCTCAAATGCCCTAGGTCTTCATGAGCAGGCAAGTTGGATGCACACCCACTTAGTTTCTTTTGTTGAGCTTTCATACATTTATAGCTCTAGTGCATCCGTTGCATGGCAATCCCTACTCCTCGCATTGACATCAATTGATGGGCATCTCCATAGCCCGTTGATTAGCCGCGTCGATGTGAGACTTTCTCCCTTTTTGTCTTCTCCACACAACCTCCATCATCATATTCTATTCCACCCATAGTTCTATGTCCATGGCTCGCGCTCAAGTATTGCGTGAAAGTTGAAAAAGTTTGAGAATACTAAAGTATGAAACAATTGCTTGGCTTGTCATCGGGGTTGTGCATGATGAGAGCATTTTGTGTGATGAAAATGAAGCATGGACAAACTATATGATTTTGTAGGGATGAGCTTTCTTTGGCTATGTTACTTTGAGAGGACATAATTGCTTGGTTAGTATGCTTGAAGTATTATTGTCTTAATGTCAAATGATAGACTATTGCTTTGAATCACTCGTGTCTTAATATTCATGCCATGATTAGATTATGTGATCAAGATTATGCTAGGTAGCATTCCACATCAAAAATTATCTTTTTTATCATTTACCTACTCGAGGACAAGCATGAATTAAGCTTGGGGATGCTGATACGTCTCCGTCGTATCTATAATTTTTGATTGTCCCATGCCAATATTCTACAACTTTTACATACTTTTGGCAACTTTTTATACTATTTTTGGGACTAACATATTGATCCAGTGCCCAGTGCCCAGTGCCAGTACCTGTTTGTTGCATGTTTTTTTGTTTCCAGAAAATCCATATCAAACGGAGTCCAAATGGGATAAAAACTGATGGAGATTTTTTTTGGAATACATGTGAATTTTGGGAAGTGGAATCAATGCGAGACGATGCCCGAGGGGCCCACGAGGGTGAGGGGCGCGCCCCAGGGGGTCAGGCGCGCCCTGGGCCCTCGTGGCCACTCCGTAAGGTGGTTGGTGCCCTTCTTTTGCCTCAAGAAAGCAAATATCCGGATAAAAATTGTGTCCAAATTTCAGCCCAATCGGAGTTACGGATCTCCGGGAATATAAGAAACGGTGAAAGGCCAGAATCAGGGAGCGCAGAAACAGAGAGAGACAGAAAGACAGATCCAATCTCGGAGGGGCTCTCGCCCCTCCCATGCCATGGAAGCCAAGGACCATAGGGGAAACCCTTCTCCCATCTAGGGAGAAGGTCAAGGAAGAAGAGGAAGAAGGGGGCCCCTCTCCCCCTCTCTTCCGGTGGCGCCGGAACGCCGCCGGGGCCATCATCGTCACCGCAATCTACACCAACACCTCCGTCATCTTCACCAACATCTTCATCACCTTCCCCCATCTATCTACAGCGGTCCACTCTCCCGCAACCCGCTGTACCCTCTACTTGAACATGGTGATTTATGCTTCATATTATTATCCAACGATGTGTTGCCATCCTATGATGTCTGAGTAGATTTTCGTTGTCCTATCGGTAATTGGTGAATTGCTATGATTGGTTTACTTTGCTTGTGGTTATGTTGCTGTCCTTTGGTGCCCATCATATGAGCGCGCACGTGGATCATACCATAGGGTTAGTTGTATGTTTATAGGACTATGTATTGGAGGGAAAGAGTGACAGAAGCTTCAACCTAGCATAGAAATTGATGCATACGGGATTGAAGGGGGACCAATATATCTTAATGCTATGGTTGGGTTTTACCTTAATGAACGTTAGTAGTTGCGGATGCTTGCTAATAGTTCCAATCATAAGCGCATAGAATTCCAAGTCAGGGATGACATGCTAGCAGTGGTCTCTCCCACATAAAACTTGCTATCGGCCTAGTAAAGTAGTCAATTGCTTAGGGACAGTTTCGCAACTCCTACCACCAGTTTTCCACACTCACTATACTAACTTTATTGTGTCTTTATCTAAACAGCCCCTAGTTTTTATTTACGTGCTCTTTATATTCTTGCAAACCTATCCAACAACACCTATAAAGTACTTTTAGTTTCATGTTTTAGGTAAAGCGAACGTTAAGCGTGCGTAGAGTTGTATTGGTGGTCGATAGAACTTGAGGGAATATTTGTTCTACCTTTAGCTCCTCGTTGGGTTCGACACTCTTACTTATCGAAAGAGGCTACAATTGATCCCCTATACTTGTGGGTTATCAAGAATCTTGCGCAGATTTGCAAATGTTTCTTCTAAATCTTGCACGAGCGTGGCCCTGTCCTTGGTTTTGACCACTATGTCATCCATATAAGCTTCCATATTTCTATGTAGCTGGGGCTCAAAACCAATCTGGACTGCTTGGGCAAACGTTGAACCAACGCTCTTCAACCCGAAAGGCATTCGTACAAAACAATACGTACCACATGGGGTGATGAACGCGGTTTTTTCTTTGTCTTCTTTCATCATGAAGATCTGGTGGTATCCTGAATAAGCGTTGAGGAATGACAGTAGGTCACACCCAGCAGTGGAGTCCACAATCTGGTCGATGCGTGGCAGAGGGAAAGGATCCTTTGGACGGGCTTTATTGATATCTGTGTAGTCAATACATAGCCTCCATTTCCCATTTTCCTTACGCGCCACTACTGGATTGGCCAGCCACGTAGGGTGGAGCACTCCTCTAACCAGGCATGCCGCCTCTAACTTCCTGATCTCCTCGATAATGAACTCTTGTCGCTCCAAAGCTTGCTTCCTGACCTTCTGCTTGACGGGCCGCGCATGAGGACAGACAGCAAGATGGTGCTCAATCACCTCCCTGGGAACGCCGGGGATGTCGGATGCTTGCCATGCAAACACATCGACATTCACTCGCAGGAAGGCGACGAGCGCGCTTTCCTATTTGCTATCGAGAGTGGAGCTTATAGTGAAAGCCCCGCCTGTGTCGTCGTCCTTGACAGACACCTTCTTGGTTTCTGGTGGTGCGGCCTTGGACTTCTTGCTCTTGTCGGTGGAGCTCTCTGGCACGTCCTCAACAGGATCCCAGCACTCCGAAGAGGCGCGCTTGCCGGAGTGGGTGCGAGAGGTCTTGCCGGCAGAGGTCTTGTTGGCCTTCTTCCTTCCCGGGGCTTCAGCGGCAGGAGCAAGTGCCTTGGCGGCAGTTGCTGCAACTACCTCTCAGTAGGGTTGGTCGGCGCAGATGAGCGCGTCTTTCTTGTCAGAGGGGACGGTGATGATGGTTAGCGGCCCCGGGATCTTCAATGTGTTTTAGGCGTAGTGTGACGCCGCCATGAACTTGGCCAGTGCTGGGCGGCCAAGGATCCCGTTGTACGGCAAGGGGATCTCGGCGACATCAAAAACAATCTTCTCCGTCCTATAGTTCAGCTCGCCCCCAAATGTAATGGGCAGCGTGATTTTTCCTTTCGGCTGACTCCTTCCTGGGTTGACCCCTTGAAACGTCCCGTCTCCTAGAGATCTCCATTAGGAATCTGCAGCTTCTTGATCACAGCGGGCGAGATCAAATTCAGACCGGCCCCACCGTCAACCAGCACTTTTGTCACCTTGAGGTTGCGTATTGTTGGTGAATCCAACAACGGCAAACACCCGACCGCATTGTGCGATCAGGGTGATCCTCGGTGTCAAAAATGATGGGCGTGCGGGACCACTTCAGTGGCTTCTGGGCATCGAACGATGGCTCTGCCGCAGTGACCTCACGTGCCCCCACTGCTTCAGTTGGCGGTGAGAGGTGTGCAGCGAGGCGCCACCGTCGACGCACATGGCCTCTGTAGCTTCCTGGACTTCGTGCTCGCCGGACTCGTCGTCCTCGTCATGATCATCATCTTCCTCCTTATTGTCGCAGCCCCGAGCGGGCCTCTCTTTTTGATTATCTTTGCTGCGGCGACCTCCTTGGCTGCCACGCTTCTTGCCGGACCCCTCAGCACCATCCTGACCCTTCTCCTTGTCCTGCCTTTCATATTCAGCTTTCTGCTTCTCTACAAGCAGCTCAACTTGTCGACAGTTTTGGAGGTCATGGCCCTTGGTGCAGTGGATCTTGCAGTATTGCTTGTCGGAGCCTCCTGCCTTGTCGGCGGCCACCAAGGCCCGGCAGGCAGCGCACCCGGCAACCTCCTTGCCGGGGTCGTCGGCCTTGGCCTTCTTGGCGGCGCCAGGGTCGCCAGATCCCTCAACGGCAAGCACAGTCTTGCCCTTACGCTTCCTGTTGCGGCGCCGGCCCTTCTTTGTCGGGGCGGCGGCGTCTTCGTCCGTGGAGTCAGTTTCCGCACCGGGGTACTTCCTTCCTTCCTCAGCCCAAGCACATCTGTCAGCTAGACCATAAAGTTTGACTATATCCTTGACCTTGTTCATCGCTAGCTCTTCACGCATCTTACGGTTCTGTATGTTCTGATGGAACGCACTGATGACAGCGGTGGGATGAACATCTGGGATGGTGTACTGCACACGGCTGAATCTTTGTATGTACTTACGCAGGGACTCGCCATCCTCCTGGGGGATGACATGCAAGTCACTTGCCTGGCCAGGAGCTTGGTGGCCTCCGGTAAAAGCGCCAACAAACTCGTGGCACAGATCCGACCAGGAAGAGATGGAATCCACTGGCAGGTGCATCAACCATGACAAGACGTTGGGCTTAAGCGCCAACAGAAAGTAGTTGGCGAACACCTTGTCGTCGCGAGCCCTGGTGGCTTGAGTCGTGATGGTGTAGATGCTGAGGAACTCCGACGGGTGAGTCTTGCCATTGTACTTTTCCCCAACATCAGGCTTGAACGTGCGGTGGGAGGGCCACTGGAACTGCCGCAGCTCTCGGGTAAAGGCCGGACAACCCACCTCGTAAGGCAGGTCGCCAAAGCCCCCCGGCGCTGGGTGGTCCATAGCAGGTCCCGCACGCCGATCCGACTGATGGCACGCCTCCTGCCGTCGCGCGATGGTGGTTCGAGCGTCTTCCTGAGCTCGCTCTCGAAGAACTCGACGTTGGTCGCGGCGGGTTCGCGGGTCGGACGATGCTGTGGAAACGTTGTCACACGCGTCGGCCCGACGAGCCGGTGGCTGCTGTCGCCGCCGTGGGGGAGGAGAGTGCACCGTGGTCGCAGCATCTCCGGTCCACCCACCGCCGGCATGCACTGGCTCGATAGAACGCCGGCATGAGGGTCCCACTGGGAGCGGCTCGTCTTTCTTGGCGAAGCCGACAAGGCTTCGGATGGTGGCCCTCCACTCGTCGAGCTTCTCCGCAGCAGGGCGGAAGTCGAGGAGCAGTTGCACGCGCGCCAGCGCTTCTGCTAGCGTGGGCGGTGGCAAAAGCAGTGTGGACCGTGACGCGCTCCGACTTCTAACCAAGTTAGAAGGAGCTCTGTCACGGTCACGCGGTCGCACACCGCTTCCGCCGGCGTCCGGGTGCGCACGCCGGCCTGGTGCGTCCTGAGAGTGGCGCACAGGGCTCTTCCCGCGGTGGTGCCCGGGAGCTCTGGCATCGCGGTGTCGCTCATCACGCGCGTCCTGGGAAGGCCGCGGCGCGGGCACCAGTTGGGGTGCCATAGAGGTTGCCGCGCCGCCCGTGGGCAGCACGGCCCCGCCCCCGGACCCAGCGGCGTGTGGCTCATCATCTTGGACTCGAACGACGCCGCTCGCCTGGCTCCGATTGCCAGAGTGTCGTGGATGCTCGCGGGCCATGTCTCCGACACCATCCGTGGCCACCCGGTCGCCTGCCCGCGCTGGCGCGGACGGGCCGGCTCTAGACGACCCGATCGCTGTGATCCCCTTCTTCTTGGGGGCCATGGTGATGACGAAGTCGATGCGCTAACTTCCAAACTGGATTTTCACGGCTTGCGCCCCCTACCTGGTGCGCCAAAGATGTCAGTGGAAACGACACCTATGGGATCATGGGGAATCCCTTCTACGGTTGGCGGGCGCGGGGCTGTGGAAAGAGCGGGTTTAGAAGATCAACACGGGGAATTTATCCAGGTTCGGGCCACAAGTGATGCGTAATACCCGACTCCTCCTGGTTTGTGTTTATCTGGTGTTCTTGGACTAGCTACGAAGCGTGCAGTGTCCAAAAAGTCTGAATCCTCCCCCAGTATGCCTCGGGCCTCCTTTTATAGCCAAAGGGGGTCGCCACAGTGACACACAGGAGGTGGAAAGTTTGTACTGTATACAAGTCTATCGCCCGGCACCATAGGACAAACGCATTTAATGCGCTACCGACATGCCCTCTCACTTTATCGGGGACGACAAGGAAATTCGTCCCGTCCACCGCCGCTTCGCCTCGCTCCGACACGCGTCCAGGCTGACTAGGTGTGCAGCGCCATGCTGGCAAGCTGGCTGCTGAGTTGGTGCGGTGGCAGAGTCTTCACGAAGATCTGCATGCCACCACGCAGGTGCTTGCTGAGTTGGCCTGGAAGCTGCACGTCGCCACGCAGGTGCCTGCCTTGTTGGCGGGTTGACTTCTGTGTTGGAATGGTGGTGGAGCCTTGGCAGGTGGGGGCCTAGCTGCGGCCCCGCAGATGTCTCCGGCAAGGGCCTTGTCGGGGTCTCGCAGGCGTCCTCGGCATGGGTCTTGCCGGGGGTTTCTGTCTTCTGGTTCTCATCTAGTATTGTATGTCCTTGGTCTTCACAAAGATCTGCATGCCACAATGCAGGCGCCTCCCGAGCCTTGGTTCCAATGTTGTCGATGGTGTCGGAACTCTTAGGCTCAAGGGTGGCGGCTCTGCTGGTGTTGGGCAAGTTGCCCCGGCAAGGCCCTTGCCGGGGCTACGTAAGCTGCCCCGGCAAGGCTCCTGCCGGGGAGAGCCCACCCTGTCCCTTCGCTCCTCGCGCCTCTGTCTTGGCGTTGCTCTGGTAGTCTTGTGTATTTGCTTCCTCTTCTGCCCCGCCAAGCGCGGCCGTAAGCGTGTGGCTGCGACTGCCCGCGCACAAGTAAAGGGGTACAAAAAGGAACCCTACTTTTGTACACCGACATATGTCATCACAATAATCATCATAGATAGCAACTTTGTTCTCATAATCAATTGGAACCTCTTCCAAAATAGTGGAATCATTAATAACTAAAGTTGAAACTCTTCGAAATCCGCTTTAGATGATAGTATTGTTCATACTCCAAAAGATATAAGTGAAGTTCATGGAGCATTCTACAATTAATATAGACTAACCAATATCCAAGCTCAAAATATATAAGTGAAGCACACAAAGCATTCTATAAAACCATACTCAAAAGATTTAAGTGAAGCGCAAAGAGCATTCTATAAGGTCATACTCAAAAGATATAAGTGAAGCACATGAATCATTCTATAAATCGATGAAGGGATATCTCATACTAGCATGGTTATTAAAGAAAAATAAAAACACAAAGGACACAAATCATGTGAACAAAACAAAAACCGAGGTATACCGATAATTGTTGAAGAAGAAAGATGGGATGCCAACCGGGGCATCCCCAAGCTTAGATGCTTGAGTATCCTTGAAATATTGACTTGGGTGCCTTGGGCATCCCCAAGCTTGAACTCTTGCCTCTCTTTATTCTTCTCATATTGATAGCTCCTCGATCTTCGATACTACCCATAGATTCATCAAAATAAGCGAACAACACATAGAAAACAGAATCTGTCAAAAACAGGACAGTCTCTAGTAATCTGGAAGTTTAGTATACTTCTGTAACTCCAAAAATTCTAAAACAAATATGACAATTTAAAAACATTGTACAGAAGTAATGTGCAAAAAATTTCAGACCCATTTGACTTTCCAGTAAAAAATGTAAATTCACTCGCTACAGCCAAAGTTTCTGTTTTTGTACTGCACAAAGTAAACAAGCAATCTAATCATCCTGAAACCAAAGCTGGGCACATTATTTTTATAATACAATGGATATATACAAGGGGATAATTATTTTCAGAGAAACTTCCATGAATTTTTTTACATTGTTTCCATGAGCATGAACACAACTGTTCAAGGTCGACCCTCACTTCTCCAATGCATAACCATCCAATCAGTTCTCTTATTGAAAAACTTTTTAGGCATGAGAGGCAAGTAATTTTTTTTGTATTTTCATTCTTTAAAAAAAATTGTATGTTTCACCCACAACTAAACAGAAACAAAAAGGAAAGACAAAATCTACTTAGTGAAGAAAGCAAACAAGCACACACGAGAATATCAACCCCACGCTATTGCTCCCCGGCAACGGCGCCAGAAAAGAGCTTGATAATCCCCAAGTGCAGGGAATCATCGTAGCAATTCCCAAAGGTGGAAGTGATAAGTATGGAGTGTCGAACCCACAAGGAGCTAAAGGTAAGATCAATATTCTCTCAAGTCCTATCTGCCACTGATATGACTCTACGTACACCGAACGTTTGCTTCCAACTAGAAACGAGAAATAAAACTACGTTGTGGGTATGAAGAGGATAACTTTGCATGGTATCGGAGAGCTAAAATATAAAAGTAGGTGTTGTTATCATAAAGTTAGAATATATTACTAAATATTATAAATAGCGAGTGTGGAATAATGATGGGTCGGTGTGCGGAATTATCCTAGGCAATCGTTAACAAGACTGGTAGTCGTCATTGCAATTTCATATGAGGGAGAGGCATAAGCTAACATACTTTCTCTTCTTGGATCATATGCACTTATGATTGGAACTCTAGCAAGCATCCGCAACTACTAAAGATCATTAAAGGTAAAACCCAACCATAGCATTAACATATCATGTCCCCTTTATCCCATACGCAACAACCCCCTTACTCTGGTTTATGCTTCTGTCACTCGAGCAACCCATTATAAGTGAATCATGAACATATTGCAACACCCTACAGCGGGAATCCCTCATGCTTGCACGACACGGAGAGCACAATAGGACAGCACCAAAATAAAACATACAACTCATACCAATCTAGATCATCAATCAACCCAAAGACAAAGGATATCTACTCAAAACATCATAGGATGGCAACACATCATTAGATCATAATGTGTGGCATAAAGCATCATGTTCAAGTAGGGATTACAGCAGGGTGCGGGAGAGTGGACCATGTAAAAGAGATGAGGATGGTGATGTTGATGAAGACGATCACCGCGGCGATGATTCCCCTCCCGATGGCACTCCAGCATCACCGAGAGAGAGGAGAAGAGGTCCTCCCCCTTGTGCTTCCTCCTCCATGGCCTCCCCTGGATGGGGAGAGGTTCTCCCTCTGGATCTTGGCCTTCCTGGTGATGATGGCCCCTCCGGGATCCTCCTCCATAGCCTTCGGTGATGATGGCCCCCCTCCGGCAGGGTGCCAGAGAGGGCCTAGATTGATTTCTCGTGGCTACAGAGGCTTGCGGCGGCGGAACTTCTGATCTAGGTTGTTTTCTGGAGGTTTGGGTATTTATAGGAGAGGTTGGCGTCGATAACAAGTTAGGGGGCCCCACGGGAAGTCCACGAGGCACAGGGGCGCGCCCTCCACCCTCATGGGGCCCACGGGCTTCCCCTCCGGTAACTCTTTGTTCCAGTAATTTTTATATTTTCCCGAAAAATTCTCCGTTGATTTTCATCGCATTCCGAGAACTTTTATTTCTGCACAAAAACAACACCATGGTAGTTCTGCTAAGAACAGCGTCAGCCTGGGTTAGTTCTAATCAAATCATACCAAAATCATATAAAACTATTGTAAACATGGCATGAATACTTCATAAATTATAGATACATTGGAGACGTATCACGCATTTACCCTACACCAACATCGCAGGTGCTTGCTCTAACTTGGTAGCGTGATATGTGGTTGCATGTTGCATATGGTGTCTAGATTGTAATTCTTCCAATCTGGTTAAATTGCATGTGCTATTCTGCTTAGTTTATACATTATACATGTTAATGTGACATGCCTTCCTGTATTTAGTACATAGTACATCTGTCTATTAAGCATGTCCTTACATAAAACTATTGTTTTTTATCCCGCATCAATCAATATGACAAGACACCTTTAGTATATGCAGTGTGATATTAGTTGCATCTTTCATATGATTTATAGCATGTGCTGCTTCTAATTTGTTGAAACGCCATTTATGATGGGACGCTTTTAACTTGGCAGAGTCATATCGGTTGCATCTTTCATGTGGTGTCTAGCTTGCATTGCTTCTTATTTGTTGAAATGGCTTCTGCTTAGTTTACACAAACAGTTGTGGATATGCCATGACGTCTTGTTTTTCGTACATGTTCCATCCTGGTATCATTTGTTTGCCTTACATCAAAGTAGTGATTGTCAGTATCATGCACGAATGAGTTCTGAAGAGTGAATTTTATTGCCTTTTCTTGTCGTTTTTACTTGACAATTCAAAATCAATAAAGCGGAAGGAAATTAGCAAGGCAGTGGATAAAGGTGCTCCTTCCAAACGGAGGGCCTCTACAGATTCTACTCCGCCACCCCCCCCCCCAAGAAGATTTGCAAGACAACACATGCATAGACACTCAACGTAGTTGTGTTGATGATGAGCACGTCTCCCCTATTGCACCATCACAGGTGCTCCCTCTAACTTGGCATTGTTATATGTGGTTGCATGTTATGTATGATGTCTAGCTTGTATTGCTTCTAATTTTGTTGAATTCCATTTGCTTACTTTAGACATTGTACTTGTGAATAAGACACGTGTTCCTGTTTCTAGAACATACAATATCTGTCTATCACACCATGTTCTTACATCAAAGTACTATTATTGTGTAACCTGCAACAATCACTTATCACAAGACACGTTTGACTTGGGAGTGTGATATAGGTTACATCTCGCATTCTTTCCTAGCTTGTACTACTTCTAATTTGTTGAAATGGCACTTATGACGAGACAACTTTAACTTGGTAGAGTGATATTCATTGCATCTTTCATTATGGTGTCTAGATTTCATTGCTTCTAATTTGTTGAATGCCTTCTGCTTAGTTTACACATCATAGTTGTGAATATGCAATGCTGTCATTTTTTCTTACACATTCAATCGTCCTATCATGCGGTCGCCTTACATTAAAGTAGTGCTCGTTAGCATCCTGCATCAATGAGTTCTGAAAAGCGAACTTTTATTCATATTTCTTGTGGGTTTGACTTGACAAGGCAATACAATTAAGAAAGAGGAAGGAACAAAATAAGGCAAGGACTGATGGCGGTCTTCCGGCGAAACCGGCATCCCAGGTGCTTTCTCTAGCTTGGCAGTGTGATATTGTCTTGCATGTTGCATATGGTGTCTAGCTTGCATTGCTTCTTATTTGTTCAAATGGCTTCTGCTTAGTTTACACAAACAGTTCTGAATATACCATGCCGTCCTGTTTTTCATACATATTCCATCCTGGTATCATGTGTTTGCCTTACATCTTGTATTCTTTTCTAGCTTGTACTACTTCTAATTTGTTGAAATGGCACTTATGCCGAGGCAATTTTAACTTGGTAGAGTGATATTCGTTGCATCTTTCATATGGTGTCTAGCTTTCATTGCTTCTAATTTTTAGAAATGCCTTCTGCTTAGTTTACACATCATAAGCTGTGAATATGCAATGTTGTGAATATGCAATGGCACTAATGACGAGAGACCTTTAACTTGGTAGTGTGATGTTGTTTGCATCTTGCATATGATTTATTTCTTGTACTGCTTCACATTTGTTTAAACGCCAGTTATGACGAGACACTGTTAACTTGGCAGAGCGATATTTGTAGCATCTTTCATATGGTGTCTACCTTCCATTGCATTGCTTCTAATTTAGTGAAATGCCTTCTGCTTAGTTTACACATCATAGTTCTGATTATCTCATGTCGTCTTGTTTTTCGTACATACTACATCCTCCTATCATGTGGTTGTCTAACATCAAAGTTTAGTTCATCTGTATCATGCATCAATTTGTTCTGAAAAACTAAATTGTTATTCTTTTTTCTTGTCGGCTTGACTTAACATGGCACAGAGAAAGATGAAGGAACACAGAATGACAGGGGATGGTGTTAGTACTAAGGACACACGGAAAGGGAAGCGGAAGAATCCTGCAGATTCTGCTGGTACTGATGGTGCAATAGAAGGTCAAAGTCCAGTGGAAAATTGTACAAACAGGGTATCCTGTGCTACACGAGCTGGAAACAAGCCAAACAGAAACCAATAGCTGCCACTAAACAAGCAGAGACAGCCCTAGTTGTTGCAACACCTTCCATAGTACCACCATCTGCACGAGTTACTCGTTCGTCAACTCAGCTAGCAGCATGTTCCCAAGATCCCTTGCCACCTGACACTACTTCCGAAGCACTCTTGACACAAGACGAGTTGGCAAGATCAGATGAACCTTGTGAGCCTCAATAGCAAGAAGGTAGTTGCTAGAGTCAAGTTACTGTTGCATGCTTCTTTATATGTAGTCTCACAGTTTGATGTACACTAACACTTCCTATGTTCGTTGTTTGACTAGCACCTAGGCACAAGAGGAAACAAACATCAGGGATAATGCTCGATAGGTTAACTAAATCTAGAGGAGGAAGAATGAAGATCTGTTTTGAGGCAGGTTTAAAAAGGCCACGTGATGCTACAAAGTCAGCCAAGTTAGTATCAGAGGCAGCGGTTGCCGTTAGGTGTCATGCACGTATCCTCCCAACATGGATTCAGTACAGGAATGACAAAGACGAAACCCAGTTTAACACCTTCCTCGACCATTTATCTGTAAGTATGGTTATGTATGGAAACTAGTAATATCGTCTTGCTCTGTCCCATACTTTCTAGGTTGCTGATAATGAGACTCCCATAATTTTCAACATATGAGGTTCGAGTGGGATAACCAAGATGATGCAACCAGACAAGCTTGCACCCATGTTTTCAAGTCTGCTCTATGATAGTATCGGTATAACTTGAGGAAAACTCAGTTTGAAGGCAAGCCTAACAGTGAACTTGCCCAAACATCTCCGGTGGAAAATATATCGGATGAAGTCTGGAGAGGCCTCATTAAACACTGGTCTGATCCAAAGTATCAGGTATGTTATATGTATGTGATCAGCTCACAGGTTGAACTCCTATTTACACATGTGCCTCACAAATCTATCTTCTTGTAGGTAAACTGTTCAAAGAACAAGGCCAACCGTACGAAAGTGAAATTCCAATAGACGACAAGATCTCATAGCTATATTGCACACTACGAGGCTCTTGGAATTAGCTGTTCTTTCACTCTTTTCGTTGTGCCATATTATCAGATCTATATTAACTTGTTCCAAATGCAAAGGAAAGCCCGCAAGGACCAAAAAGTACCTGAACCAAATGATGTGGAAATCTTAAAGGACTGTCACACCAGCAAGACGAAGGGCATGACTACACCAGTCAAAGCCGCTGTTGTAAGTCCTTAATCCTCATGCCTTTTTAACTACTACTTACTCTGACTCGTGCATTAAACTGCATGGTTTGCAACCAATGTCTATTACTCTTTTCAATTTTATACACAATTGTCTTAGCGTATCATTGAACCTTGGAAGGTTTAAAAGAGAGGAGTGATGTCCCTTCGATCTTGATATGTAATCTAGTTCCGTGCTGGACTAGCCCACAGAACGTTACAATTGCTTGTTTGTCTGTTCTCAGTTGTTTTGTGATATGTATGATGTCGTACTATGCTTACCGTATTATAAACTTTGTCTCTTTATCCTTAGCTATCAATACAATGTGAAGAAATAGACAATACATTAGCCATGGTACATGGTCATATGTTTGGAACCTGGTTTTATTATGTAGTTTCCAGTAAAATACAACTAATATTTTACACGGGTTCACCAAAATAAGTTCTGTATATAGACCAAATCTATTTTGTTTTGTTTTGCTGCCTCCTTAATATCTTATGTTTATGGTACTACTAATGTAAAAAACTCAACTTTTCAGCAAGCTATGGAAAAAATGGTGGAACCACCACCTTCTGAAGGTGACGAGGCAACTATAACCGCAGTGTCACCTCTTGCTGCAGTGGGTCAGTACATGTCCACAAACAGTGTCAAAAGCACGTTCCAGCATAATACTGGGTTGGTTGTTAGGGCAATCTCGTCCAAGCTGCCTCATGATCAAGATATGCAAGCTCAAAACAATGTTATATCTGCGCTCCAGACACAAGTCCATTCCCTAACAAAGACCCTTTGTGAAACAAGGACAGCCATTCTTCGATGTCGTCAAGATATGCATGGTTTTGAAACCAGACTATTAGACATTTGCTATATTGTTCAGGAGCCTAGGAGAAATGAAGGCGAAGGTTATGGTGCTCCATCAGACAATATAGCATGAAAAGGTAACAGTTAGGTCAAATGAACTGAGCTTCTAAACTTCTGGTGGTGCATTTATCCGCCAGACTGTTAACTTTTATGCCAACCTTCCTTTTGTTTTATGGTTGTAATTTGTTTTGTTGCGATACAAAATTTGTTCTTAACATGCAGCCACCGGCTGAAGAAAACAGCAAGCCATTTTTGTATAGTGTAGGTTGTTCCCTATGTTTGCACTTGTGGCGAACTTTGATGCCCAGTGGATGTAATCTGTGCAATCGCCTTAATAGCCTAGCGTTGGTTTCTGGCTTATTTATTTCCTATTCTTGTTTTTCCCTGGTTTTCTAGTGGCCGCAACAACCATGGGCCATATACGGACCATGGTAACCTTGACCCTGCTACAGGACGTAGGATCCATGGGCCTCCTACGGGCCGTCGAATAAATGGGCCTCCAATGGGCCGTAGAATCGGTGGGCCTCGGGCCGTCGGAAAAATGGCTCCACATCGGCCGTAAACGGGCGTAATTGGTATTGGGCCAGCAGGGTAACAGGCCGTTAACAGGCCGGAAGACAGCATAGGCTCAATTCTGTCACAGGCATAATGGGTCATTAATGGGCCAGGATATAGGATGGGCTGGAAACAGCGCAACGGGTTAACAGGCCACAAACGGGCCGATTCTAGCCACGGGCCGAATTTGGCCCATTAGGGGAACATGCCAGTAACGGGCCGGAAGTAATCGAGGGCCGGAAAGGAGCCCAAGAACGTATGGGCCGTCAGTAGGCCGAAAGCTAACACGGGTTGGAAACGGCCCATGTGAATCATGGACCGTTAATGGGTACAAAGAAATTTACTGTTCATTATGGGCTAGAGTCACCGTGGGCCACTAAAGGGCCTAAAGATACGAAAGGCCTCATATGGGCCGAAAGACGTCATGGGCCATACATGGGCCGAAAGTGAAATGGGCTGGTGTTATAATCGACGGCCCACATGACGTTGTTGGGTCGATTTCAGGAAGGCCCTAACGGGCCGTGAGTTAGCGGGCCGTAAAATGGGCTATTTGCGAACAGACCATTAACAGGCTTTTCATGGGCCGTCCCGCTAACTTTTGACCAAGTCAAACGGGTCGGCCTTTGTAAGCTAAATGGGCCAGTGGTGGGCCGTCGCATGTGTCGACATATCATAGGCGCCTATATGACCCAATGACGAGCTGACACGTGTTTCCTTCGGCCAATGAGAATTTTACACATGGAAAATCTCCATTGGTTTGGGCTATTAACGGGTTATCGGATCCAAAACCGGACCCGACAGCTTAACGGCGACCCGTTACGGTGGATGCCACCTGTCGGTTACCCTTGACGAAAGCACTTCCATGACACGTCATTTATCATCATGGAAGTGAACACTTACGTGATGATCATTTTGGTATTGTCATGGAACACTTTTACGACAGCACAAGTATGACTATCTTGATTCTGTCATAAAATCGTCATGGATCTACATACAAGACAGAAAAGGTGACCTACTATGAAAAACACGTATCATCACGGAAGTGTGTTTTTTTTGTAGTGATAGTACTATTAAAAAAGCAAGTACATGCTTAAATGGGGTGCTAAATTCTATTAAAGAAATTAGCATACCTATTTAATTCTTAGGTTTTTATTATTTATGCCACTAGTTGTGTATCACTAGTCAGTTTTGCCATTAGAAGTTACAACTACTCAAAAATGCCATCGATCCGTGAGATGCTTGCTCAAAAATGCAATTAGATACCTCAAAGTGCCATCGTTTCGTTAGATGTTTGCTCAAAAATGCCATTAGACATTGTTATTTTCACGTCAAACCCGCTGACCATGTTATATGACAAAAATAAGCCGATTCTCTCTATCTCACAATGACAAGTGTGGCCCCGCTTGTCAGGAGTAACCAAGCGAAATTTTTTACAGGAAAATAAGAATGTTGTGCGGATCAAGTAGGGCCCACACTTTATTGTACTATAGTGAGATAGAGGGAGAGCTGGCATGTTGGTCCATAGGTATTTATGTCATTATAACATGGCAAAAGAGATTTGAGTCACAATAATGGTGTCCAGCACAACACACCCCTCAAATATAACTAAGCACCCTGAAATTCTTTGACAACTAAACTGCTGGCTATATGATGTTGGCCATATATATTGTACATATATAATGTGAAGAAACGAGTGGTAGTTGTTGGGGATATCTAGCTACATATGCCAGGGGGTGGCTTATCATGGATGGGGACAAGAGTACGTCGTCGGGACCTAGAAGCGGGAGTGAGCGAGATCTCGAACGCCTATGAGTCTTACCCAGGTTCGGGGCTCTCTGTGGAAATGACACCCCTAGTCCTGCTCTGCGGGGTCTCTGCATGATGACTAGCGTCAATAAGGTGGCTACAAGGTTGCTCCTTGAGCTGTCCGGCTAGAGGAGGAAGAAGGGCAAGGCTATCTCTATCTCCTCTCTCTATGTGTGTGTATGTGGGCTAGGGTTCGGAACCTTTTGCATGGGTGAGCGTGCGGGGTTTATATAGGCCTACCCCCCAGGGGTACAATGGTAATCTGGCCAGGTGTAGGATCCGGCCATCAGTGTCCCTGGGCGCCGACTTCTCCGTCGGCTGCTGGGGCCCGCCGCTTGGTGGGTCCCGCTGGCTGCGGTGAACTCGGCCGACAAGTAGGCCCGCCGACTGCGGGCCATGTTGACTGCTTTCTACTGTAGCCCCGCCCTTGGTGACGGAGGCTTTGTCGGGGGCACATGGCTACAGTCACGCCGCCTGGCGGGCGCTCATTGTTGCCACGCTCCATCTCATCAGATTAATTGTGCGCACATTCCGAAGGGAGGGAGGACCGACTGCTGGAGGTCGGCCCACCCTCAAGGCCGCCTGCTTGGGATGCGTCATCTTCTAGCTGCTCGCGGACAGGTAGGGCCCGCCGCCTGCGGGCCATACCGACCGCCCGTCGTGGGAGCAGGGCTCCTGCTGACGTAGGTCGCGCCATGGACCGCGTGGCTACAGTGCCACGCCGAGCGAGGGGTGTCCGCTTGGTACACCCGCACTGTGGCCACGTTCGTCCTAGATTCGAGGGTGACAGGTTATACTATAGCCACGCCCCGTCTCGTTGTAGTAAATGGGTGCGAACTTTGAGGGGGCGCGGGGCCGCCCGCTGGATGCTAGCTCCCTGAAGCCGCCTGCTGGGGGGCACGCCGTCTTCTAGCAGGCGGCCCAAAGAGTCGGCCGTTCACCCGGAAGGTGTGAGGGGCGCAGCTAGCCCCGATGTCTTGAAATACTATGGGGTGATAATGAGGCTACCCCTGATCAATCCCTCCGACAGTAGTCCCCGAAGCTGGTAGGGCGTCGCGGCTGAAATCGAGGAGCCTCAGCAGCTTCATACTCTGAGTGATCTAGTATTCTTGCTTCATCCGACTTCTGGTGATGCCGACTGTTGGGAGACGGCCAAGGCCAGGCCGGCCGCCTGGTGAATTCGAATCGCCGCGGTAGACGCCGGGTGGCGAGCCGGTCGGGCGACAGGCTTGTCGTTCGTTGCTCACTTGCCATGCGTCGCCAGCAGACCGGGCCGGCCTGCCAGCCCACACGCGCGACGGTACATCGCTACAGGACCAGGCCCGCCACTATAGGGCCTCAGCACGCGCACGGATCCGCTGCGGCCGAGGCAGACGGTTGCCCTTCTCAGGCGCTTTAATTACGTGTCGTTAAGGCGCGGAATGCGCGGGGTCGTGTGGGGCGTGGGCGCAGTTAATCCCACGCCACCCCACGTCTTGCCTCTTCAGCTCTGCTGCCGTGGGCCTATAAGTAGGGGGAGGAGGGCGCGGCAGAACGCATGCGCGCCTTCCTCGTCCTCCATCTTCTTCTTCCTCTGTCTTCTCTGCTCCCTTGCTGCCGCTGCGCCGCTGCCTGCCGTCGGAGCACCGCAGCAGCCCGTCGTTGCTTGACTTCTCCACATCGCCGCGGCCTCGCCCTCGCGTGACCGCGCCGCGCCACCACCACGCAACCACAAGCGATGGCTCGAGGTGACTGGAATGGCTCAAACATCCACGTCGACCACCTCGAGTTCCTCCACCAGACGTGGCGGCTTCCTTGTGCAGTGAACGTGGAGGTGCAAGTTCCCCCTGAGAAGGAGATCTCGCCGGCGCCGCAGGAGGGCGAGTGCATCGTCTTCAGGACACACTTCCTCCACGGCTTCGGCTTGCTGGCGAGCGGCTTCCTCCACTCTTTCCTCGACTTCATCCAACTCCAACACCACCATCTCACGCCGAATACGGTGGTGCTGCAAGCCGCCTTCGTCACCCTTTGCGAGGGGTACCTCGGCGTCTTGCCCTCGCTCGAGTTGTGGGGGGAGCTCTTCTACCTCAAGCTCAGCACCGCCGTCAAAGGCGTGGCGACCCAGTGCGGGGCATGCGTGGTGGTGCGGTGCACCGGCTCCGGGGTCCACTTCCCGGCCCTCGCACTGCTGGAGTCGGCCAAACTCTGGCATAAGTCGTACTTCTACGTCTGGGACATCCACGCGACACGGGACTACGTCAACTTGCCGGCTTACGCAGCCGGCCCGCCAGCCGAGCCTCGCACCAACTGGAAGTTCTGGCCGAGGACGCTGTCGGCCGCCGTCTCCACCGCTCTCACCCGGCTCCAGGAGATGATGGAGTCGGAAGGCCTCAAGGCCTCGGATTTGTTGGCCGCCTTCGTCGAGCACCGGGTGCTGCCTCTTTAGGCCCGGCCCCACCTGATCAACAGCATGAGTGGGCTCTGGGACCCATGTCGGATGTCCACCAAGGCGCTGCCGACTATGGAGGTGGTCCGGCTGGTCAATTACTTCTCTGACTGCAAGCTCGACGAGGACGGCTGGCAGTTTGGCAAGGAACCGTACAACCGCGCCAATCCGCCGGCTCCAGTAAATCTCTAAATCTTTTTCTTTGCTTGTGTCAATCTTCTCGTGCCGCCTGACCGTCTGGCTATGACGCAGCGCTTCCTGGGCCAGACGGTAGCTGACGCGCTGGGCCCAGGCCATCAGACCTGGCGGACCGCGCAGAGAGCGACGTGGACGACCCTGAGCTGGGGGCGGCCGCCATGGAGGAAGATAACGCCACAGGAGGTGGCGGTGAGGGAGCAGGCGGCTCCACAGGAGGCGGCATTGGGGAGTGGCTGGACGACGACTAGCCGCATCGTGCCCCGGACGCCGGCAGGACAGGCGCCGGCTCCTCGACGGTGCCGGTTGGAGCACCCGGCGCGCCGAAGCGTCGGGCCGACGCCGGGATGTTCAGCAGTCGGCCGTCCAAGAAGGCCAGGGCCACGACCGCTGCGACCAAGCGGCAAGAGGCCGCGAAGGCGGCCACCATCCGGAAGGGCCCGAAGCAGCGCCTAATGGTGTCCGCATAAGTATCTTAATCACTCTTGCCTTGATCATCCGTGTCTTGCGTTTGTTTCTTTTTTCGCAAACTCTTCTTAGCTTTTCTTGTCATGTTGCATAGAGCTCCGCTTTCTCTATCACGGGCCCTGTCCGCCTCGATGTTTGGGGGAGCAGAAGGCTCCGAGAACGTCCACCGCGTGGACTCGGCCGCCGCCCTTCGGGAGGCAACGGAGAGGAACGCACGGGAAGCGCAGCTGGAGAGGGACGTCGCGGCCAGGCAGAGGCGGAGGCGGCCGACGCGGCGTGGGCGAAGGCCGACGCGGTAGCCAAGGAGCAGGCGGACGCGATGGCCAGGACGCGGGAGGAGGAGGCGTCTCGCGGCGGGGCTCCGGAGGCCGCCGGCCCGCAGCGCGCGGAGCCGCCGACGGTGGAGGGCCAGGCTCTGACTAGAGGGGCCGGGGCTGACCAAACGACCCTGGAGAGGGGAGGGGCCGACTCCGTCGTCCCGGAGATGGAGGTGCCTCTGTGTGCGCCAACTGCTGGTGTGTAGGGAAGCCGGCCCGAAGTGCCGGTGGTGCCTCCGTCTGGCGGCGAGCTGGTGGTGGGCCGGGTTGCAATGACCCGCGTTCCCGCACGCCAGCGCTCGGCAAAGGCGGCCTCAGCGCCAAGGCCAATGGATGTTGGGGATGCGAGCTCGTCGGTGCCTGACACCAAGGCCACCAGCACCGCTCCGCCGGACTGGGCGTCAGGAGCCGGCTCGGGTATCCTCAACACGGTGGTGAGGGGCATCTTGGAGAAGTTCAACGCCCATGGCGCCACCCTCGTGAAGTCCAGGAGCGAGCTGCTGTAGATGCAGACGGCCGTCCGGGTAAGCTTTGATCTTATTTTCAATTCTTGTAATCTTCCGTGGGGGCACACCAGCGCACCCACTGGGTGTAGCCCCCGAGATCTGGGCCGACTACTGAGCAGGCGGGCCGGAACTTCATGGTGTGCTTTTGAGTGCTGAAGTGTCGTTCTGTTGCAGGATTATCACAATCTTCGTGCGGCCGCCTACAACTCCCAGAACCAGGCGCTGGCCAAGCAGACCACCGACCTAAACCAGAGCCGAGGTACGAATTTTTTTTCTTTCCGCGGGGGCGCGTCAGCGCACCTGCTGGGTGTAGCCCCCGAGATTCAGGCCGACTGCTGAGTAGTCGGGCCGGATCTTCCGGCAACTTCTTGTTTTTGTGTCGACGCTTGACGCTTTTCTTTCTTGTCTTGGTAGAGGCTGCCGTTCAGCTGCAGGCGCGCTTGGGCGAGCTCGAGACTGAGCTCCGTGCCAAGGAGCAGGAGCGCGGCCAGGCTGCCAAAGAGTGCGACCGACTAGCGAAGGAACTAGCGGACCAGGCGGAGAAGCACCACGCGGAGGTCCGGCAGCTGAAGGACGGCGAAGCTCTCCTCAAGGCCGAGTTCAAGACTCAGTGCTTGAACTGGGCCGAGAGGGAGAAGTTTCTGTCGGACAGCTACGGGGAGATCGAGGACAAGATCGATGGTAAGTCGTTTCTTCTTTTGTACAGTTGTCGACTGCTGCAGGAGCCGGCTTCTGGCTTCTAAACTCTTTGTTCTTCTTCTCGGACAGAATTTCTTCCCGATTAGTCCGTCGCTGTTAGCCAGGCCATCGAGGTGCGGCGCGATCAACAGAGGAGGGTGGGCGTGGACATTCCGCCAAACGCGCCTCGGAACCTTGGCGAGCAGCTCCTGGCCATCAAGACACACCTGGAGCCAGCCCACCGTCTGCTCCGCTGCCTGCAGCGCGTCGGGTCACAGGTGCTGGCTGCGCTCTGGCCGGATGCCCAGGTCCCCCGCACCCCAAGTCGGACTGCCGACTGGTTGGAGCTAGCAGTCGGGTGGTTGGAGGCCTGGAAGGGTGCCGCGGCTCGAGCAGGCACCAGGACTGCGCTGGAGTTTGCCAAGGCCTGGTATCCAGAGCTGGGGCTGGTGTAGCTGGCCACCTTCCGGCAAGAGGCCGGACCAGAGCTGGAGGCGGTGCGCGGCGAGCTCATCCATCGCGCGGCGGCAATCACCGAGTACGCCGACACCGCCATCTTCATCCCGGAGCTGGACGAAGAAGGTGCTGAGGTGCCGCCTAGCTGGTTCGGGCTGAACCCGGAGGAGGGGGAGGACTCGGCGGAGCGCCTGCAGCAACGAGGGAGAGAAGGTGAGGATGAGGAAGGCGAGGACATCGCACTGGACGATGGAGCGAGTAGCCGACCTCAGCCTGATCAGGCCTCGACCAGCGAGCTGGGGGAAGCCGTGCCGACTGCAGCCGATGCTGACCATGCCGAGACCCACTAGTCGGACGCTCCACCAGCCGGCGCCTCTGCCTCCGCCGACCTATCTACTCCGCCTCCATCGCCCCTGGCCTAGGTGGCCATTTATCTTTCATGTTTTTCCTGTGTTGTACTTAGAATGAACAAGTTAAATTTTCGTAGTTCCACCCGCTGGGGGTGTAATTCAAACTTTGTTGAATGCTGGCCACAGGCCTATTGCCCATGTAAATAATTTATTCTCTCACATGCTTGTGCTCTAGCCGGGTTCTGGCTTGGTGTTCCTTTTTGTTCGTTTTGCCTTTTTCCTTTGCCGCCCTGCCAGCCAGACAGCCGCTCTGCGGTCTGTGGCTGGGTCAGGGACTTGGCCGTTTAGGATAGACAAGTATTTTGGCCGTCTAGAACGTAGCTAGTCAAGCGTGAAGCCGGCCGGCCGGCTGCTCAGCAGCCGGACGGGTGAGGCGAGGAGCCGGCTTGGCCTATGCTGGCATTCTTCCTTAGTCATTTTTTGTGTGGACATCATTTCCTGCCTTTAGCTCTTGCCAACCGGACAGTAGCTCTGCGAGCTGCGGCTTAAGTCAAGAGAGGGCTTAGATGTCGGCACACTACTTGGCCGACTGTAGGTGGTACCAGCTTAGGTCAAGACGGCAAGCCCCCGGGCCGGCTAACCGGACCCAGTGCCGGGCGAAGGAATGAAATAGTACATTCATAGGCGAAATCTTATCATATAGATAAAAAGGTAGCCCCCGAGTGCTCCTCGGGGGGCCTGTTGTCTTTGCATAATACAAAAGGTAGTATGGTACATACAGTGCATCAACTGTAAAATCGATGGAGAAGATTTGCATTCCACGGGCGCTCCGTTCCCTTGCCGGAATCATCCTTCTTGCGTGCCCTGGGCTTCTGTGCGTCGATGAGGTAGTATGAGTCGTTGCCCAGGGCCTTGCTGCTGATGAAAGGCCCCTCCCAAGGGGCTGAGAGCTTGTGTCATTCGGCTGTTCGCTGGATCAGCCGAGGAACAAGGTCCCCCTCACGGAAGGATCATGGCCTGACCTTTCGGCTGTGGTAGCGGTGTAGGCTCTGCTGGTAGATGGCAGATCGGCTGAGTGCCAGTAGTCGGGCCTCTTCTAGCAGATCGACGCCGTCCTCTTGCGCCTCCTTCGCCTCCGCCTCCGTGTACATGGTGACACGAGGCGAGTCAAACTTGATGTCAGTTGGGATGTCGGCCTCGGCCCCGTACACGAGGAAGAAGGGAGTGAAGCCAGTTGCTTTGTTCGGCGTAGTCCGGAGACTCCAAAGGATAGTCGGCAGCTCCTCAATCCAGCAGTCGGCCGAGCGCTCCAGCGGCTCGACCAGTCGGGGCTTGATGCCAGACAGGATGAGGCCGTTTGCTCACTCCACCTGGCCGTTTGACTACGGATGGGCAACGAACGCTAAGTCTAGTCGGATGCCCTGCGTTGTGCAGAAACGGGCCAAGGCGCCTTTGGCGAAGTTCATGCCATTGTCGGTGATGATGTTGTGTGGTACGCCGTACCGGACGGTGATGTCCGCGATGAAAGTCATAGCAGTCGGACTCTTGAGCTTCTTGATTGGCTTCGCTTTAATCCACTCCGTGAACTTGTCCACGTTGACCAGCAGATGGGTCATGCCGCCGCGTGCTGTTTTGAACGAGCCCACCATGTCCAACCCCCAAACGGCAAACGTCCAAGTGAGGGGGATGGTCTTGAGTGCAGAGGCTGGCAGGTGTTGCTTAGAGCTGAAGCGCTAGCACCCCTTGCACTTCGTGACCAACTCCTTGGCGTCGTCCAAAGCAGCCGGCCAGAAGAAACCATGGGGGAAAGCTTTGGCGACAAGGGATCTGGAGGCGGCGTGGTGACCGCATTCGCCTTGGAGAATGTCTCTGGGGATTGCCATGACCTTCTCCGGCTCTACGTGGCGCTGGAAGACACCATTCACACCGCGCCTGACAAGCTCTCTGTTCACTATTGTGTATGTTGCTACCTGGCGTTGCACTTGCCGGGCCAGAATTTGGTCGGCTGGTAGCTCTCTGCTCACCAGGAAGTTGAGGATGGGATGCACCCAGGATGGTGCTTCTACCACTATCATCACGGCCACTGGTACCAGGGCGGTTGGGTTGGGAGGTGGCGGGTTGGAGCCGGCTGCTGCTTGCTGCGTCGTAGAAGTCCCCGGGCCAACTGCCGCAGCCCCGGGCCGGGTTCGAGTGCTGCAGTCCCCAGGCCGCCTGCCGAAGTCCCCGGGCCGACTGATGCAGTCCCCGAGCCGGATCCGACTGCTCTGGGGTCAGCCAGCACGAAGATGGACTCTGATTCCGGCGAAGGCTTGATAGACGGATTGCGCAGGCACTGGAGGGAGACGCCGACTGGTATTGCCTGCCGGGTGGAGCCAATTCGTGCCAGGGCGTCAGCTTGCTCGTTGTCGGCCCATGGCACGTGAAGGAACTCGCACCCGTCGAAATACCCACTGATATGTTGGACGAGGAATCGGTAGCTCGCCATGTTTGCATGCTTGGCGTCCCAGTCGCCTGACAACTCCTGGACTACCAAGTCCGAGTCTGTCGGATTCACGGGCTCCGGCAAACCCTTGAGAGGTACGAACTCTGGGGTGCGCACGAAGAACACTCTCTCCCCAACTCGCACGCTCAACAATCCCATGGCCTAGCTCGACGAACCCGAAGAACAAGAGACACAAGGGTTTATACTGGTTCGGGCCACCTCGCGGTGTAATACCCTACTCCAGTGTGTGGTGGATTGCCTCGGGGGGCTGACGATGAACTAGTACATGGGATGAACTGCCTCAGGTGATGAGGTGTTCTTGAGCTCGATGAGTTGGTGAGTGTCTGGGTGATCTAAATGATCTCTCTCGTCCCCCCTTCTCTACGGTGGTGGCTAGGTCCTATTTATAGTGGCCTTGGTCCTCTTCCCAAATGTTTAGGTGGGAAGGGATTCCACAACGGCCAAGTTTGAAGGGGGACAACTAGTACAAGCTATCCTGACAAAAGGTGGTCTCCGCCTGCCAAAGGCTCTGCTGGTGACGCTATTGTGGGCTCCGCGATGACCTCCATCCTGCCGTCCTGCTAGCCTTGGTCTTGTTGCACCGATATGGAAATATTTGTCTGATACCTCGGGACTCCTGCTATGCGCTTGCCTCCTTAGCACCAAAGAGGAAACTGGTACACTGCGCCCGCTGGCGCCTGCCTGGCCTTGGTCATCATGGCTTACGTCACACGAGCCTCGCGAGGTGCCCCTTTCATAGATATCTCCGCTCCTCGGGAGCCAGCCTAGCAAGACCGCCCCTAGGGAGGTCTTGGTGTCGTCTGCCTCACAAGGGTCTTGAGTTGTTTGCTGCTGAAGCTGGGCCATACTGGGCCGTTGGTGGAGCCACGCCGCGGGCCGTAGGCAGGCAAGTATGGGCACCCCCATTTCCAGGACGCAGACAGTAGCCCCCGGGCCCAAGGCGTGCTCGAACTTGGCTTCGAGGCAAAGCCAAAGGGCAAGTGCAGAGCGTCGTGGGCCCCAACCGCCTGCGGCCTTAGTCGACGCGTGGCGATTGATGGGACGTGGGCGCCTCCGCTTCCCCATGCTGCCTCGGCAACCGTTCGACTTGATGAGACCCTGTTGCATGCAGAAGAAAATCATCATTACGTGTGGTCGTGGAGGCCGACGGTTGGCCTCCTTCTAGCTATAAATGAGGAGAGGGGCGGAGTCCCCTTGCTCATCTCCTTCTTCTCGCCGCCTGCTTCTCCTTCTTCTTCCCCGCCTCGTCATCTTGTCGTGTCTCTCATGGCGCCGTTAAGGAGATTCTCCGTCGCCGAGAAGGGGAAAGCCCCTAGCGGGGCCGCTTCCGCCGAAGAAGAGGTTCGGCTGCCCTCGCGACGCCAGCGTGAGCTGGAGGTGACGAGGCCTTGGTCCGAGCAGCCTCCTCCCGGCTACCCGTTGCCCTCGTACGCCCAAGCGCAAGGCTCCGGAGGAGGAGGCAGCGCCCCAAGCCGCTCGCGCCGCGGCCGTGGTTGCCATGCTGTGGTTGCACGAGCCGCCAGCCCACGAACCCATGCCGAGGGCTCCTTGCGCGAGTTCGTGGTATGGGCAGCGATGCCGCCACACACGTGGATTAGATTCCCGCAGTTCTTTGCCGAAGAGATGCCGCCGAGAGGGCCGCTCGAGCTGTGGTTGCAGCACGCCGAGTGCAGCACCGCGGCGACGGGGACGGAGGTTGAGGTCGTCTCCTCGGGCAAGATATTCATGACTCGTGGATGGGGCGAGGTCGCCCGTGCTTGCCTGGCAGAGGGGCCCCTCGCCATCCACTTTGAGTATGATGGCGCCTCCACGATGCTCTTCAAGGTCTTCGACGAGGAAGGCCGCCGCCTGGAGTGCTGCCCCGGAGGGGGCCGCTAGGATGGTGCGGCGGCAGGCGCCAAGCCCGCCCCCGGCCCTTCCGGTAGTTCCTCCAGCAGTAGCGACAGCTCCCGGGAGTCCAGTGAGTTTCCCGAGCTTGGCGAGTCTCCGGAGATGAGCGACGACAGCTATGTGCCACCGAGCTCTCGCCGTGCCCGAAGCGCGGCAGCGGTGTCTGCTCGTCGTTGTCAATGATCTGGATGGGGTTGGCACGGCCCCTTGTGGCCCACTGTTGATGATGGCGTCGGCGGTGACGCTCATAGCTAGGATCCCTTGAAGTTTTTGTTCTTTTGTTCCCTGTGAGGAATCGGAACGAACCCCGTGGGTGTCGGAGTAAATGGCCACGGGTAGCCTAACCGACTACCCCTGGTTCTTCAGAAAAATTATCAGGCCTTTGGGCCTTCAAGCACTCCAAGCATTTGGGCCGCCTTCCCTGGCCGGCTACCTCTGAAGCCGACTCCCGGAAGGCGACTCCAAGAAGCCGGCCGAGACCACAACCACCGAAGCTGTTCCCACATAACGACGACAAGACGGGGTGTGGCCACAGTGCGGCCCACTACCCCCGAAGCCCGAGGCGGGCATGGCTACAGGAGGCCGTACGGGACGGCCGTCTCCCGTGCGGCTCGGCACTGTAGCCATGCTAGCCTCGACGTCATCCATGACAGACTCCCGTACGGCCCACGGGCGGCGGGCCCCTTCAGCCAGAGAGAGGCGTGGAGGCGGCCCGGCCTTTCCCAGTCGGCCAAGGGCGTAGCCGGCCCCCGGAAGCCGGCTACTCCCTTCCTCGAAGCAGGAGCCCCATTAAGGAGACAAGACGAGGTAAGGCTACAGTGAGAGCCCCCGAGGCGGCCCACTGTAGCCATGCTTACCTCGACAAAGCCCTCGTCATCAGAGGCGAGGCTACAGTAGGCAGCCGCCGACAAGACCCTAGGCGGTGGGGCCGGCCTGTCGACCAAGAAGCCGGCAGCCGGCGGGACCCACCAGTCGGCGGGACCCAACGGCCGGCGGAGAAGCCGGCAAGCATAGACACTGACGGCTGGGACCAGTGCCCAGCCGGATTACCATTGTACCCCCGGGGGGTAGGCCTATATAAACCCCCCGGAGCACCCATGCAAGGGGTTGGCCTCTGAGCATAGTTGGCTTCTAAGCATAGCACACACACCATAGATAGAGAGAAGATAGAGCTAGCCTTGTTCTTCTTCTCCCCTGAACCGCGAAACAGCTCTAGGAGCGATTGTAGCTACCTTTCCTTGATCTAGTGATCATGCGGAGACCCCGCAGAGCAGGACTAGGGGTGTTATCTCCCCGGAGAGCCCCGAACCTGGGTAAGATCCGCCGGCGTGCATGTCTACGCCTCATCCCGTTTCCAGGCACCGGTGATGTTTTATTGGCACCCACACAGATAAGCCATCCGTTGGCATATGTCGCACCAACCACCCGACATTTGGCGCCCACCGTGGGGCCAGGTGCACCGTTGTCCGGAAACCTGTTCTGGACGGGAACCCTCTTCCTCCCCCGCGAGCGCAGCCAGCCTGCTGCGCCCGATGGCGTTTGCCTCGACGCGCTGCAAGGCGTCGACGACGCCTGCGCAGCGAGCTGCCTCGCCGATCTGCTCGGCGAGACTCGCATCTCCGACGAGCCTGCGTCCGACGCAGGCATCGACTACCCCGAGAGCCGCCTCGTCAGCCTCCTCGACCAACTTCACGTCTCCAGCGAGCCTGCTGCAGATATGGAGTCGGTCGGCTCCACCGACCCGATGCTCATCGACTCCGACACCGCATCGCTTGACGCCTATCCCTCCGACGTGGTGGTCTTCGATGACCCCCTCCCTCGAGCTGACAGCGGCAGCAGCGCTGTCACCGAAGTGCTGGTCATCAGCCACGTCGCCAACTCGGGCGAGAACGCCCACGACGCCTTGCAAGCGGCAATGCACGACCTCTCCGTCCCCATCCCGGCCGATGCCGACGCCGAGACCCTGGAGGCACGCCGCCTTGCCCTCATCGCGGAGGGCCAGAAGATAGCCTCCATAAGACGCCTCACCGAGGCCCACCAGCGCGAAGTCGACCGCGCCGCCTTCGGTACGCCGCCGCCTAGCGGCCCGAGCCGAGCCGGCTTCGTCCAGAAGCGCGGCGCGGCCGTTGCCAGCATGCTGGGCGCAGATAGCCCCGTCTACGCCACCCCGCTCGAGAATCTGCGAGCCACTCAGGCGGCTGCAGAGGAGCTCAATGGGCTGGGAGCCGATGAGCTCCCCTACATAACAAGACGGATCCAGCAGCTGATCGACGCGGCTGCAGAACGGCATGAAGCCGGCGCCCGTGCTGATAGTCATCTCCCGCGCCGGGAGCACGCCGCGACGTCCCGCTCGCCGACTGCGAGCGGCGCGCGCCAGAAGAAAGACAAGGAGCCGGCTGCTAGCCGCAGCCGGACTCGCATCACCATCGAGCGCGACGCGGAGGGCCGCCCTCGAGCAGTAGAACACCAAGGAAATCTGCCTCCTCCCCCGCCTCGAAGAGAAAGACGCCTCACTCCGCCGCCCGTTACACATCCGACTCTTGGCGACCGACTCGGCCGCCGAGAAGGAGTCGGCGAGAATGACGCCCGCCACAGGATCGACCGCCTTGCTCGATCCTTGGCGTTAGAAGAAGAAGACGATGTCGGCCCGCCATGCTTTGGCCCCCGCATCCATGACGAGCCCTTCCCCAAAGGGTTCTCGCTCCCCAGAGACACGCCCAAGTACAACGGCTCGGTGAAGCCGGAAGATTGGCTCATTGACTACTCCATGGCCGTCAGCATAGCCAACGGCAATTGGCGCGTCGCCGTGAAGTATGTCCCCCTCATGCTGCAAGGCACGGCACGCACATGGCTCAACAGCCTCAAACCCTACAGCATCAACAGTTGGCTGGACTTCACCGAAGTCTTCGTCTGCAACTTCACCAGCACCTACAAGCGGCCTCCCAAACCTCGCCAGCTCTCCCTCTGTGTCCAAGGGCCCAACGAGTCGACCCGCGACTACCTCACGCGATGGGCCGAGCTCCGCAACTCCTGCGAGGGGGTGCACGAGGTCCAGGCCATCGAGTACTTCACCGCCGGGTGCCGAGAGGGCACCCTCCTCAAGCACCGACTCCTCTGCGACGAGCCGGCTACCCTCGATGAGTTGCTGGTCATCGCCGACAAGTACGCCACTGCCGACTCCTCAATGAAGACAGAGCTGCGAGTAGACGCCTCGGGGAAGGTGATTGCTCCGGCTCCCAAGACGTCGGCTGGCGACCCTAATCGGCGCCCCTACCAGAACAACCACAAGCTCAAGGTCCCCATGCCGACTTCCTCCAGTCGGCAGGTGGCCACAGTTGAAGACGAGCAGCCCGAAGAACGGCCCGCTCCCAAGAATAAGGGTGGCCGGCCGCCCTGGCAGCCGTCTTTCTCCTACGAACAAGCTCTCGACGCCCCCTGCAAGTTCCACAGCGGCGCGAAGCCGTCCAACCACACAACCCGGAAATGCCATTGGCTCACCCGCATCACCAAGGGCGAGGGGATGTTGCCGCCTCCAGCCCCCCAGCAGCCGGCGGCTTGGCCGGCAGTCGGCGCCATCCAAGACGAATTCCCCGAAGAGCATGCCGCCTACGTCGTCTTCACTAGTCAAGCCGACGACAAGCGCAGTCGGCGCTGATAGCATCAAGAAGTTAACGCAGTCGCCTCTAGCACCGCCGAGTTCATGCACTGGTCAGAAAAGCCAATCAGCTGGAGCCAGGCCGACCACCCAGAGGTGATGCCTTCGCCTGGCTCCTATGCAATGGTCTTGGACGTCACCCTCGCGACGGAGAGGCGAGCTGCCAGATTTTCCCGCGTCCTGATAGACGGCGGAAGCAGTATCAACATACTGTACCGCAATACCATGGAGAAGCTGAACATCAAAGCGAAGCAGCTCATGCCGAGCCGCACCGTCTTCCATGGTATCGTCCCCGGCCTGTCTTGCTCCCCAATCGGCAAGATCAAAATGGATGTTCTCTTCGGAGACAAAGATCATTTTCGCCGAGAAGCAATATGGTTTGAGGTAGTGGATTTGGAGAGCCCCTATCATGCACTGCTTGGCCGACCTGCTCTGGCCAAGTTCATGGCTGTGCCCCACTATGCCTACCTGAAGATGAAGATGCCGAGCTCGAAGGGGATCATCACGGTAGCCGGCGACTACAAGAAGTCCATCGAGTGCGCCATGGCCAGTAGCCGGCTGGCCGAGTCCCTCGTGGTGGCAGAAGAGAAGAAGATGTTGGAACGGGTTGTGGCCATGGCCGGCAAGCAGCCGGCTTTGTCCCCCAACCCCAAGGATTGTGATGCGCAGGGCTCTTTCCAGCCTGCCAAAGAGACGAAGAAGATACCTCTGGACCCGGAGAACCCGGAGAGGTTCGCTGTGATTGGGGTGAACTTGGACAGTAAATAGGAAGGCGAGCTCGTCGACTTCCTCCATGAGAATCGAGACATCTTTGCATGGTCCCCAAAGGACATGCCGGGTGTCCCGAAGGATTTCGCCGAGCACAAATTACATGTCCGAGCTGATGCGAAGCCGGTCAAGCAACCCCTCCGCCGACTGTCAGAAGAGAAGCGAAGAATTGTGGGAGAAGAGATAGCCCGGCTCCTTGCCGCCGGCTTTATCATGGAAGTGTTCTTTCCAGAGTGGCTTGCCAACCCAGTTCTGGTTCTGAAGAAGAATAACAAGTGGCGTATGTGTATAGACTACACGAGTTTGAACAAGGCCTGCCCAAAGGATCCGTTTGGTCTGCCACGGATTGACCAAGTGATAGACTCCACAGCCGGATGCGAGCTGTTAAGTTTTTTTGGATGCATACTCAGGGTATCATCAGATCAAGTTGGACCCGGCTGACCGCCTGAAGACTGCCTTCATCACACCCTTTGGAGCTTTCTGCTACCTGACAATGACATTCGGCTTGAGAAATGCCGGTGCCACTTTTCAGCGTTGCATGCAGAAATGCCTCTTGAAACAACTCGGCAGAAATGCCCACGTCTACGTAGACGACATTGTGGTGAAGACAGAGAAGCGCGGTACCTTGCTGGAAGACCTGAAAGAAACATTCGCCAACTTGCGCCGATTCCAGATCAAGCTTAACCCCGAGAAGTGCGTGTTCGGAGTGCCAGCCGGCCAGCTGCTAGGCTTCCTGGTCTCCGAACGCGGCATTGAGTGCAACCCCGTCAAGATCAAGGCCATCGAGAGGATGGAGATTCCCACCAAGCTGCGAGATGTGCAGAAGTTCATTGGCTGTTTAGCCTCCCTGAATCGTTTTATCAGCCGACTAGGAGAGAAGGCTCTCCCCCTGTACCGACTCATGAAGAAGTCCACTCACTTTGAGTGGAATGATCAAGCCGACCAAGCCTTCCATGAGTTGAAGAAAATGCTGACCACTCCGCCTGTCCTGGCTGCGCCGACTGAGAAGGAGCCCATGCTCCTCTACATCGCCGCGACTAGCCGAGTCGTCGGCACTGTTGTTGTGGTCCAGCGCCCGGAGGAAGGCCGAGCCCAGCTGGTCCAGAGGCCGGTGTACTATCTCAGCGAAGTACTGTCCAGCTCAAAGCAAAACTACCCGCACTACCAGAAGATGTGCTATGGGGTGTACTTCGCTGCCAAGAAACTGAAGCCCTACTTCCAAGAGCACCCCATCACGGTCGTGTGCACCGCCCCGCTCGCCGAGATCATAGGCAGCCGGGATGCATCCGGCCGGGTGGCCAAATGGGCCATTGCATTGGCGCCCTACACGATCTTCTATCAACCCCGCACCACCATCAAGTCGCAAGCATTGGCCGACTTCCTCATCGACTGGGCCGAGACCCAGTACTTACCGCCGGCTCCCGACTCTACCCATTGGCGGATGCACTTTGACGGGTCCAAGATGCACACCGGCTTGGGAGCCGGCATCGTCCTCACCTCTCCCAAAGGCGACAAGCTCAAGTACACGCTGCAGATCCACTTCGCCGCCTCCAACAACGTGGTCGAGTACGAGGCGCTCGTACATGGGCTTCGGCTAGCCAAAGAACTCGGCATACGCCGGATCCTGTGCTACAGCGACTCAGACTTGGTGGTCCAGCAATCGTCTGGCGACTGGGACGCCAAGGACGCGAACATGGCGAGCTATCGATTCCTCGTCCAGCAGATCAGCGGATACTTCGAAGGGTGCGAGTTCCTTCACGTGCCAAGGGCCGACAACGACCAAGCAGATGCCCTAGCACGGATCGGCTCCACCCGACAAGCCATACCGACTGGCGTCTCCCTCCAGCGCCTCCTCAAGCCGTCCATCAAGCCGTCTCCAGAGTCGGATTCCATCTTCGTACCGCCTGCGCCAGATACAGCCGGATCCGATGGAGAAATCCCGCAGGCGGCAAGGGGACTTCGACGACTGGCCCGGGGACTGCCGTAGTTGCACCCGGCCCGGGGACTTCAGAACCCGGCCCAGGGACTGCAGCAGTCGGCCCGGGGACTGCAACGACACAAGAAGCGGTGGCTGACTCCAATTCAACGCCACCCAACCCACCCACCCGAGTCATGGTGGCTACATTAACAGAAGAAGAAGTCACAGCTCCCTCATGGGCCCAGCCCATCCTCAAGTTCCTAGTCAGCAGAGAGCTGCCGGCTGATGAGATCTCAGCAAGACTAGTGCAACGACGAGCCGCAGCATATACAGTAATCAATAGAGAGCTTGTGAAGCGCAGCGTCACTGGAGTCTTCCAGCGTTGTGTCGAGCCAGAAAAAGGAGTGGCAATCCTCAAAGACATCCACCAAGGCGAGTGTGGCCACCACGCAGCCTCAAGATCCCTTGTGGCCAAGGCTTTCCACCATGGTTTCTTCTGGCCGACTGCCTTGGAGGATGCTAAAGATATAGTCAAGAGCTGCAGAGGATGCCAAGTTTTTAGTTCCAAGCAACACCTGCCGGCTTCTGCACTCAAGACCATTCCCCTCACCTGGCCTTTTGCCGTCTGGGGACTGGACATGGTGGGCCCCTTCAAGACAGCCCGCGGCGGTCTGACACATCTACTGGTCGCTGTGGACAAGTTCACAAAGTGGATTGAAGCAAAGCCAATCAAGAAGCTCAATGGACCGACTGCCGTAACATTCATCACCGACATCACTACTCGGTACGGCGTGCCGCACAGCATCATCGCCGACAACGGCACGAACTTCGCCAAAGGAGCACTGGCACGTTTCTGCGCGACGCAGGGCATCCGACTGGACTTAGCGTCCGTTGCCCACCCGCATTCAAACGGCCAGGTCGAGCGAGCAAATGGACTCATCCTCTCCGGCATCAAGCCCCGACTGGTTGTACCACTGGAGTGATCGGCCGGCTGCTGGCTCGGAGAGCTGCCGGCTGCTGGCTCGAAGAGCTGCCGGCTGTCCTCTGGAGCCTGCGCACTACACCCAACAAGTCAACCAGCTTCACTCCATTTTTCCTCGTGTACGGTGCCGAGGCTGTCATCCCAACAGACATCGAGTTCGACTCGCCTCGGATCACCATGTACACGGAGGAGGAGGCCAAAGAAGCAAGAGAAGACGGCGTGGACCTACTGGAAGAAGGCCGGCTGTTAGCACTCAGCCGGTCCGCCATCTACCAGCAAGGGCTGCGCCGCTACTACAACCGCAAGGTCAAGCCAAGATCCTTCTAAGAGGGCGACCTTGTGCTCCGGCTGATCCAGCGAACAGCCGGCCAGCACAAGCTCTCGGCCCCTTGGGAAGGCCCTTTCGTCGTCAGCAAGGCACTCGGCAACGACTCCTACTACTTGATCGACGCGCAAAAACCAAGAGCACGCAAGAGAGACGACTCCGGCAAGGAGTCGGAGCGACCATGGAACGCAAACCTCCTAAGGTGATTTTACAGCTGAAAAGCAGTATGTATCACGCTCCCCTTTTGTATTAAGCACGAACCAACAGGCCCCCCGAACAGTACTCGGGGACTGCCTTTTATTTATCTATGAATGACGAGTGTCATATCCATAAATGTATTATTACATTTCGAATTCTTGTCCGGCACCGGGTTCGACTAATCGGCCCGGGGACTGGCCGCCTTGAGCTATATCGAAAGTTCTTCCTGAAGTCAGAAAAGTAGTGCGCCGGCTCCCAAGTCCTCTCTTGTTGAAAGTCGCAGCTCAAAGAACTGACTGTCCGACTAGCAAGAGGGAAGACAGAAAGGAGCCCACACGAAAAATGGCTAAGGAACAACGAACCTATATAGCAAAAAGACGGCCTCCAAACATGCTTGCCGGCTGTCAAAGCAGCCGGCTGGCCGGCTTCCTAAAATACTTAAGCTTTAGTCCAACAAAGCTAGAGTACTCCCCCCCCCAATCGGCCAAGCACTCCCCCGGCTACAGATTGCGGAGCAACTGTTGGACTGGGGAGGCGGCAACCAAGGGAGGGCGGCAAAGGAAAAAGCAGAAGGACAAAAAGCAAAAGTACAAGGAAAGGCCACATGCATAAGTTATATATATACATAAAGCCGCCAACAGGACGGCAACAGACATAAGTTCGAATACACCCAGTGGGTGGAATTGTGCGAATTTAACCAAACATTGTTCTAAAGAGTACCAAGACAGGAAAAGCAAAAGACGGCAGACTAGGGCGCGACATGGAGGCCGAGCTGGTCGGTGAAGGCGGCCTCGCCGGCTGAAGGAGTGGCCGACTAGCGGGTCCCGGCTTGACCACCACCTGCGGCAGGAGACGCACTCGCACGCGACGTAGTGCTGGAGGCGCGGTCAGGCTGAGGCTGGCCGGCTGCTCCACCAGCCGGCTCGGCGTCTTCACCCTCCTCCTCCTCCTCTTCGCCCTCGTCGCTGGAGTCGATCTCCTCCGCCGAGTCCTCACCGTACGCCGGGTCCAGCCCGAACCACTCCTCCGGCTGGGCAACACCGTTGTCGTCCACCTCGCGGGCGAAGATGCTGGTGTCGGTGTAGTCGGCGATCGCCGAAGCCCGCCGGATGATGGCCGGTCGCGCCGGCTCCAGCTCTGTGTCGGCTTGCTGCCGCCAGGTAGCCAGCTGGTCCAGGCTCAGGCCGGGATACCAGGCCTTGACGAACTCCAGCGCCCGCCTGGCGCCGGAGCGAGCCGCCGAGGCCTTCCAAGCCTCGAAGCGGCCGACTGCCACCTCCAGCCAGTCGGCAGTCCGACTGGGGGTGCGAGGGACCACTTGGCCAGGCCAGAGGGCGGTCAAGACCTGCGCCCCGGCACGCTGAAGCCGGCGGAGCAGCCAGTGAGCCGGCTGGATGCGAGCCTGGATCGCCAGGAGCTGTTCCTCCAGTGAGCGGCTGGCGGTTGGCGAGATCTCAAAGCCAGCCTGCCTTCGCGCTTGACGACGGGCCTCGATGGTCTGGTTGGCAGCAGTAGAATAGCCAGGGAAATATTCTGCGCGAACAAGAAGAAAGGAAGAAAAGAACACCAAAATCAAAAAACAAGCCAAAGTGGCAGATGGCAAGAAAGGACGAAGAGGTAGGCGGCTTACCGTCAACCAGATCTTCGATCTGGCCATAGCCAGAGACCAGAGTCTACCTGGCCTCAGCCCAGCCAGCCGCCTCCGTCTCGAACTCGGCCTGGAGAGTGGCTTCGCGATCCTGCGCAGCCATCAGGGCCGCCTTGTGGCCTTCCTCCTGGTCGGCCAGCTTCTTGACCAGGCGGTCGCGCTCCTGCACCAAGGCGGCGAGCTCGGCATCCTTGGCACAAAGAGCAGTCTGGGACTCCCCCAGCTGTGCCCTCAGACTGGCGTTGGCCGCTGCAGAGACGGCAGAAGAAGAAGAACAGTAAGGAGTCGTCAAGGAAGATCCGACCCGACTGCTCAGCAGTCGGCCTGAATCTCGGGGACTACACCCAGTGGGTGCGCTGACGCGCCCCCACATGAGATAAAGAACAAATCACGTACCTCGGCTCTCAGTAAGGTCGGCGGTCTTCTGAGTCAGCTCCCGAGCCTGGGAGTTGAAGGCGGCCGCTCGAAGGTTGTGGTAGTCCTGCAAGATGGACAGAAGACCGAGGTGAGAACAAAAACAGCAAGGGCAAATCCACCAAGAAGTTCCAAGCCGCCTGCTCAGCAGCCGACTCGGAACTCGGGGACTACACCCAGTGGGTGCGCTGACGCGCCCCCACGGAAGAAATCAAGATCAAGAAGAGATCAACATCAAGAAGAAGCAAGATGGGAATACTAACCCGGATGGCCGCCCGCGTTGCGAGGAACTCGTCGGTGAACTGCCTCAGCGCCGCGGCTTGGCCTTGGAGCCGGGTCCGGACGTCTTGTGCAGCCACGTTCACCACGGCCGTCCCTCCGCCTGGCGTCCACCCCAAGGTAGCGCTGGCCGCCTCCGCATCTCGGGCCGACGAGCTGGAACCCACGGCCGGCTGTGGCTCTGACGCGGCCTTCCCCGCACGCCGACTCGACGGAATCCGGACCGCCGTCTCAGCCCTCACGGCCGGCTCGCCCTCCGCCGACTGTGCAGGCGGCGGATCAGGCCGGCCGCCTTGGGCCGCCCCAGTTGGCGGGGTCGGCTCTGGCGCCTTCTCCAAGATGATGACGTCGTCGCCACTTCCCCCCAGCCCTGGCTGGTCGCCGCTGGCTCCCCCTGGCGAGGGCTCCATGTCCCCAGGCGCCATGACGCGCAGCGGGGTGACCATCAAAACCTCCCCTGCCGCCGCCGCCGCCTCAGCCTCCGCCTGGGCCCTGGCTGCGGCATCGGCGAGTGCCTTCGCCGCCTCCTCCTCCCGTGCCGCCTGGGCAGCGGCCGCCCTCCGTGCCTCCGCCTCCCGTGCCTCTCGCTCCGCCCGCGCCTCCCGCGCGTTCCTTTCTGTCGCCTCCTGGAGGTCGGCGCGGGGGTCCATGCGGCGGGTGGTGCTCCCAGAGCCCCTTGGCGACTCGACGACGGAACCGGCAGCCGCCCGCTCGAGCGACAGTGGAGCCCTGATCATTGGAGAAGAAGACAAGAGCTCAAGAACCACCAAAGAAAAGAAAGAAAGAGAGTACACAAAGAAAGCAAACTTACGCCGACACGGTCTGCGGTTGCTTCACCGCCTTGCGGAAGCGAGCCGCCTTTGCAGCCGCCTCCTCCCGCCTGGTGGCTGCCGCCCCGCCTCTGGGCTTCTTCGTTCGGCTACCGAACAAGCCCTGGGCGGCGCGACGCTTCTGACCTCCACCCCGAGCAGGCTGCGCGGAAGAGGAACCCGCGCCGCGTCCAGATGCCGGCTGGCGGCGCGGGACGGCTTTGGCCTCATCGTCGTCCGGCCAGTCGTCAAAGGTGGCCCTGAGCCTGGAGCCGCCTGCTTCGCCGCCAGCTTGGCCACCACCCGGCTCGATGTCGTCGTCCATACCGGCCGCCGCTAGGTCGGGGTCCTCCAGATCGTGTTTGGCCCGGTCAGGGACGAATCGGCGCTCCGCGTCTGACCCGCCGGCCGGCCGAAGCAGAGGGCTCTGTCGAAAAGCAAACCGACTAAGTTAGAGTCAGCTAAGAGGAACTCGGCAACAAATCAAAGAGAGAGAAAAAGAGACAAGGAGAACATACCGTAGGCGGCGGATTGGCTCGGCTATATGGCTCCTTGCCGAACTGCCACTCTTCGGTGAGTTTGCAGTTCGCAAGGTAGTTCACCATGTAGGCGACCTCCGCGCGCGGCATCTCCTTGGTGCACATTCGGCTCGGATCGAGCTGGCCGCTCATCTGACCGATCAGATGAGGCCGGCTCTGGAGCGGAAGAACCCGGCGCGTGACGAACGCGGCCAGAAGATCGGGCCCCATCAGGCCCTCCGACTGGACCATCACCCGCAATCGGGCGATGGCGGCGTTTCCAGCCGGCGACAGCGTCACAGCCCGGAAGGACCACTGGGGCAGCCTGCCCGCCGGTGGGCCGGCTACGTAAGCCGGCAGGGTGATGTAGTCGCCCCGTGGAGCGATGTTCCGCACGTAGAAGTACGACTTCTGCCACTTCTTCACCGATTGGATCAGGGTGATGACGGGGAAGGGGCTGTCGGCGGCCGATCTCCGGGACGCGATGAAGGCGCCAGTCTGAGCCGGCACGCCCCGCATGCGCGTGCCCAGCTTCGACTGGAAAAATTCCCCCCAGAGCTCAAGGGTGGGGAGGACGCCGAGGTAGCCCTCGCACAGGGTGACAAAGGCGAATAGCAGCACCACCGCGTTTGGGGTGAGATGGTGCGGCTGGAGCTGATAGAAGTCGAGCCAGGAGCGGAAGAAGGCGCTCACTGGGAGACCGATGCCGCGCAAGAAGTGCGAGCGGAAGACCACCCGCTCGCCCTCCTGCGGCTCCGGCGTGATTTCCTTCGCCGGCGCGAGGCGGACCTCCACCTTGTCCGCGGCCGGCAGCCGCCGAGTCTTGCGGAGGAAATCAACGTGGTCTTCGTGCATGTTGGATCCGTCCCAATCCCCGCCGTACTGCTCCGTGGCGGGAGGCATGGAGAAAGCTAGCGCGGCGGCGGAGGAATGCGCAGTGGAAGAGCGCGGCAGCGAGGCGCTGTCGCAAGAGCGGGCGAGCGAAGAAGACGGTGGAAGTAGGAGGAGCGTGCGAGGGCCTGCCGCCCTCCACCTCCCCCTACTTATAGCCTCGCGAGGCGAGGCCGAAGAGGCCGGACGTGGGGGGGAGACGTGGGATTAACTGCGCCCACTCCCCCCACGTCTCCTGATTATTGCGCATAAATGCGAGCCGAAACTGCCGCACGGGACGTGCGGGCGGTTTCGGGATACAGAGAATCCGCGCCTGGGCCTGGGCGCGGACGTGGCGGGCCCCCGCCCTGCGGCGACGTCCCGTCGCGCGCGTGGGCTGGAAGGCTTTCCGGCCACGTGGTTCGCAGACGGCCAGTGGCCGGCCCGCGGCCCGGTGCGCGCGCCAGCGGGCTCCCGCCCTCCGACTCCAGAAGATTTCGACTCAGGCGGCGCGTCTGACCAAGGCCGGCTCCCAGCTACCGGCTTGTCAAGATAGGAAGCTGATCGAGCTTCTCAACCCCTACTCCACCTCGAAGCCCAATCAGCTTCGGGGACTACTGTCGGAGTAAATGGCCACGGGTAGCCTAACCGACTACCCCTGGTTCTTCAGAAAAATTATCAGGCCTTTGGGCCTTCAAGCACTCCAAGCATTTGGGCCGCCTTCCCTGGCCGGCTACCTCTGAAGCCGACTCCCGGAAGGCGACCCAGCCTCAAGCAACCCCTCCCCAGGACGACTACGGGGTGGCCGACTCCAAGAAGCCGGCCAAGAAGAACGCCAACTCCAAGAAGCCGGCCGAGACCACAACCACCGAAGCTGTTCCCACATAACGACGACAAGACGGGGTGTGGCCACAGTGCGGCCCACTACCCCCGAAGCCCGAGGCGGGCATGGCTACAGGAGGCCGTACGGGACGGCCGTCTCCCGTGCGGCTCGGCACTGTAGCCATGCTAGCCTCGACGTCACCCACGACAGCTCCCGTACGGCCCACGGGCGGCGGGCCCCTTCAGCCAGAGAGAGGCGTGGAGGCGGCCTGGCCTTTCCCAGTCGGCCAAGGGCGTAGCCGGCCCCCGGAAGCCGGCTACTCCCTTCCTCGAAGCAGGAGCCCCATTAAGGAGACAAGACGAGGTAAGGCTACAGTGAGAGCCCCCGAGGCGGCCCACTGTAGCCACGCTTACCTCGACAAAGCCCTCGTCATCAGAGGCGAGGCTACAGTAAGCAGCCGCCGACAAGACCCTAGGCGGTGGGGCCGGCCTGTCGACCAAGAAGCCGGCAGCCGGCGGGACCCACCAGTCGGCGGGACCCAACGGCCGGCGGAGAAGCCGGCAAGCATAGACACTGACGGCTGGGACCAGTGCCCAGCCGGATTACCATTGTACCCCCGGGGGGTAGGCCTATATAAACCCCCCGGAGCACCCATGCAAGGGGTTGGCCTCTGAGCATAGTTGGCTTCTAAGCATAGCACACACACCATAGATAGAGAGAAGATAGAGCTAGCCTTGTTCTTCTTCTCCCCTGAACCGCGAAACAGCTCTAGGAGCGATTGTAGCTACCTTTCCTTGATCTAGTGATCATGCGGAGACCCCGCAGAGCAGGACTAGGGGTGTTATCTCCCCGGAGAGCCCCGAACCTGGGTAAGATCCGCCGGCGTGCATGTCTACGCCTCATCCCGTTTCCAGGCACCGGCGATGTTTTATTGGCACCCACACAGATAAGCCATCCGTTGGCATATGTCTCACCAACCACCCAACAGTGGGGGTGTGTAAACAAACTGTAATGCTCTTGCTCCGGTGTTTATTATTCCTACTATGGGATTGGTGGTTGCATATCTTGCTTTGGCACTATCCCCCTTTTCATCCTTGTGGTAGCTTAGTGCTCTACGCCTGCAGGTCCCAGTCCCCAGGCAGGCTTCAACCGTCGCTGGAATGCTAGGTCGTGATGCCGTGGTCAAGGCCAGGAGGTGAGCGGCCCAAGGTACGGTAAGAGCTCCTGAGGCGCGATGCTCAAGAGGTTCCCTTTGGTGTGCAAGCAGCGTCTCGAAGGCAGAAAAGGAAGGCGGCATTTCCAGAGCAAGGCTGCCCGAACCGAAAATTCCAATTGCGATGTCATGCTAGCGCGGATATGTGACTTATCTTGCCGATCCCAAGGTGGTTCCTTGCACAGCGTCCGATTTGCGTTTTAGCAGCAGCATTACCAGGTGAGGCTCACGCCGGCTTCCCCCTTCCTTGCTCATCTAAGTGCTTCGCATCCTCGGGTCCCGACCCTCGAGCAAGCTCAGCCGCCGCTGGTATGCCAGGTCGCGATGCTGTGGTCAAGGCCAGGGGGTGAGGGCTGGAGAGTCAGTAGGAGCTCCTGAGGCGCGATGCTCAGGTGCCCCCCTTGAATGCGCAAGCGAATCACGCGAAAGGAGAGCAGCCGGCGAGGCCACCCGTAGCCAAGCTCCGGAGGTCCCTGCAGGTTAATTCGAGGGGAGAATATAGCTTGCAATCGAGTTTGCTGCCTTTCCGCTGATCTTTCCGCAAGAAGATGAAGGCACTAAGGATCTGGTGAGGTGACGTGCGCGGGGCGGCCGCGAGCCAGAGCTCGATCTCTCAGGTTTGTCAGCGTTGCAGGGACGGACCCGAGCACAAGCGATGTGCCAGCATGTGTACCCCCCGTTGCAGGTTGAGCAGGAGGTCGGTCAGCAATGCGGGAGGCCGCGGAGCAAAACAGGCAAGCAAGTGACGATCATAAAGTAATTCATGAGACGAGGCAAGCTAGCTCAAGTAAATGCATGTCAGGACCCCGATTCTAAGTCACACCGATCTAGCCTATAACACCTCATATCACTTTGCGGCCTCACGCACGGTATTCCCACGGGTGTCGCCTTACCATGGCCCGGGACCGTTTGCGCCTTTTGGCTCACGTATATGATAGTGTCGCTAGCATCCATATGACAGAGAACCCGGGCCGACATGGCTAGTCGTGAACCCAAAGTGGCACTAACATATAGGTACAGGCATACATGAATCAACATCGAGCATGTCGGTCAGCAGCGTGTGAATCCGGGCTGTAGCACTGGGCTAACAGGACTCCGGGAACCCGGGCTGTAGCAGGCTAGGCAGGACTCCGGATGTCACCGCGTGACATTTCCCTGAAGGGACAGACATAGGAGCGAAGTGAAACACATGCCGGCCAGTCAAGTGTTCTGGAGCAGCAGTGCTGGGCTAGCAGGACTCCGGTGAACCGGGCTGTAGCGGACTACTATGGCTCATGGAAGCACAAGACTACATTTCCCCATAAGAGAGGCTACCAAGGATAAACAACTAGGTTGTCGGATCCCACACATACCAAGCATTTCAATCATACACACAATATGCTCGATATGTGCAAATACAACATGGCATCACAACAAGACTCTACGACTCAGAGAATTTATTCATTAGGCTCCGAGGAGCGAGATATTACAAACATAGGTCTCATGACCCAACATTCAGAGCATACAAGTCAAACACATGCGGAAGCTTAACATGTCTGAGTACAGACATCTACAAATGAAAAAGGCTGAGAAGCCTAACTATTTACTAGATCCTGCCGAGGGCACAAGATCGTAGCTGAGGTATCAAGCTAAACGTCGAAGTCCACACGGAACTACTAGCGAGACTGACGTCTCTCTGCAAAACATCAAATAAGCAAACGTGAGTACAAATGTACCCAGCAAGACTTACATCAGAACTATCTACATATGCATCGGTATCAACAAAGGGGGTGGTGGAGTTTAACTGCAGCAAGCCAGCTTTGACTCAGTGGCTATCCTAACTACGACTGCAAGTAACTCTTTTGAGGTGGCGCACACGAGTCCACATATTCACCATATCAATACACCACTATGGATTCACTCCCGTCTCCCTACGAGAACGCCATCCATAGCACTCACGCTTATCTTGCGCATTTTAGAGTATCCACTTTCACTTGTCTATGAACTGTTATAGGCAACCCAGAAGTCCTTTACCGCGGACGCGGCTATTCGAATAGATGATGTTAACCCTGCAGGGGTGTACTTCGACACACACGCTCTCACCACTTACCGCCGTTTACACGACATGTACTCGGCAACCTTCAAGCGGAAGCCCAGTGAGGGTGTCGGCCACAACCTACCTAAACACTCAAGTCTCTAGTCCAGGTTTATTGCCTATTCAGGTTCCATCCGCAGGGAGTCCGGCCGAGGTTTCCACATACGGCCCTGAACGATGTGTGCAGGGTTCCCGTGACACCAAACGGGCGCCCGGTACACCGTGCCACGTGCCTACCGCATCACAGCCCACCCCTCCGGTCAGCGCTGCCCGCGGCCTCCAGCATACTACAAACACCAGAAACTAGTTGCAACTCCTGGACAGAGGACAAGGGTGATTAAGAAGCCGAGAGGATCCATTGGTTTCGGGCCCAACGCGTGGTAGTAACTGTATCATGGATCACAAACACAGAACTCAGTTCCTGAGGACGGCTTCAATGAGACAACCCACCATGTACTCCTACATGGCCTCTCACCGCTACCTTTACCAAATCGTGTTCACACACTTAGCTCACACTCAGTAGGACATGTTCATCACCATTCCAACTCATCCCCGATGAATCAGACCTGACACAACTCTAAGCAATAGCAGGCATGACAAACAAGCATGAATGAGTAGGCACATCAGGGCTCAAACAACTCCTACTCATGCTAGTGGGTTTCATCTATTTACTGTGGCAATGACAGGTCATGCAGAGGAAAAGGGGTTCAACTACCGCAGCATGTAACAGATGAATCGTTGTTGTCCTAATGCAGTAAAAGAGAGCAGGAGCGAGAGAGTGGGTTTGTATCGGAATGAACAAGGGGGTTTTGCTTGCCTGGCACTTCTGAAGATGATATAGCTCTTCATCGGTGTCATCGAACTCATCGTCGGAACATACGTCTACCGAGGGGGAACAATTACCGGCAACAGAGAGGAAACATAATCAATGCAATGCAACAATATGATGCATGAATGTGACATGGCAATATGCTGTGATTTGAGCTAATGCAGCTAGCAACGATTTAAATGGAGTTGGTTCGAACACTAGATTCAAATTTGAACTCCACATGAGGCATTTCAAATACCATTGATTCAAATTGTCATATACAGTGGTTGTAAGTTGTTCAAACATGCATGAGAATGCCATAAACAGATTCTTCATATTTTTCTGATAATTTTTCATATATAAATTATTTCATTTGGAGTTACGGTTGATTTTCTATGATTTTTAGAAGTTTAGGCAATTTTCTGGATTTTCTAATTATTTAGAATTAAACTAATTCCGGAAAATGCATTACAGCGTCAGCACTACGTCAGCATGACGTGAGCGAGTCAACGGGGCAGCCCAGGTCAAACTGACCAGTGGGGCCCGCGTGTCAGTGGCTAACTGAACTAACCTAGTTAGATTAGCACTAACCTTGGTTAAACTAATTAAGTTTAAACCTAAACTAGATTAATTAGCCGGGCGGGGCCCACATGTCATAGAATCAAGGGAGGTCAAATCCCCTAGTCAACCGGGGCTAACCCACCGGCGGTCAAAGCGGTCAACCCGCCGGCGTTTAGCCGCCGGCGAGGCCGAACGCGGCGGAGGGCATCGGGAATCGCCCACAGGCGACCATTTGCACGACGGAGAGGCTCTATGTGACGAGGAGACTCGTCTGCGTCCAGTGGTGCTCACAGTAGCAGCTCTAGTGGCCTAAAATGATGGCGGCGGCGACTTGTGCGGCGGCCGGAGTTCGGGCGTCAAGCGGATCGGCGTTGCATGGAACGGCAGGAGCCGCGGGTGGTCGCGGTCGACTCCTGGGAACGTGCTGAGCACGGTGGCACGCTCGGTTGTGAGCTTGCGCGGCTGTGGCCACGGCTACGCCATAGCCGGCGGCGAGATGCTTCGGTCACGGTTGGGGATCGGGGCTAGAGGACGAACGCGTCGACGGGGAGAGGGGCGAGGGGCGTAGGAGCTCACAGCGGTTCCGCAGGGTTGGTCAGTGGGCTCGGGGAGAGGCCGGAGCAAGCGGGGCGGCGATGAAGATCTCCGGCGTTGGGAGGTTGAAGACGACGACGTGGAGGCACTCGGGGGCGTCCGGCGTTGCACAGCTCGACGAGGAGGAAGAGGGGTACTAGGCGGAGCTCTTGGGCATCTCAGAGCATCGCCGGGATGGCGGTGTCCGCGGTGGTGGCGAGCGGCGGCGACAGAGGCGTTCGGGCGGAAAGAACAGAGGAGGGGGAGAGCGTTCGGGGGAGAGAGAGGGGGAGCCGGACGGCTCTGGGGGTCGCGTGGCATCGTCCAGACGCGTCGAGGCGGAGCCAGGCAGGCAGGGAGGGAGGAGGTGGCCGCGGCGTGTAGCTGCGCGCGTCGGGCACGCGCTCTCGCCTACTGGCGCGAGGAGGAAGGCGACAGGAGAGCGCCTGGTGGGCTGGGCCGCCAGCTGGGCCGGCCAGGTGGCTTTGGTGGGTGCCAGGTAGGTATCTTCTCTCTCTGCTTTATGTTTTTCTTTTTATTTGTTTCTGTTCTGTGTTTTGAAATAGTAGAAATACTATTCCATTTAGGAAAAACCTGAAAATATTCAGAGGCACATTTGAAAATATTCTCAACAGCCTAAAAATACCTTCAAGATTATTTTGGCATTTTAAAATATTTATAGGATTTAAATTGCCCAAATGCAAATACTTATGGCTTGGTGCAAAAATCCAGAATAGCCTCCAAAAATATGAAACCATTTTTGGCAGAGGGTTTAGCCAGGACCAAAGATGGTGAACATTTATGAAGGGCATTTCAGGTTCATTGAAAAGGATTTTAGTAAACCCTAGTTGTGTTCAGGGGGGTGCTGGGGGTTCTGTCATCCCCATTTCAACTTTCTGTGAAAAGTAGACATGATGCAACACCAGATGCTAGCACTAGGCATTGTCAGAACTAGGGATGTGACAATGCAAGAACGATGCATGCCACAGGGACGGACCCATGTGGCCTGGGGAAGATGCTGCCCAAGGGGCGCCCCCAACAGAGCAAGCTAAAGATGCAAAAGGATACACGTCGCAGGGACATGCCCGTGCGACCTGGGGATGATGCAGCCCGAGGGGCGCCCCCAACAGAATAAACCAGAAAATGTCACCTGGCACCGTTCCTGGAGAGATGTTGAAGCAGCTGAAGACGCATGTTGAAGAAGTCGCTCCTCACGAGTCGCCTGGGTCCTGAGCCTCAGGGGGCTTTAGGGGCCCGGGCGACTCATGAAGAACCGTCGCCATCTCCGCCAGGACTGCATGATGCCTGGCCTCCTGAGCCGCCAGAACGCTTCGCAGGTGCCGCTGGAAGGTGACAGGTGCGCTCGGTAGGCCGAATGGCATGCGAACATAGTTGTGAGGTGGGCCCTCGCATCGACCAACGAGCGGCGTCCAGAACCGCTCCTGGGATGCGGCCCTGTTGAGCCCTGGGATGTTGACGCAAACGCGCAGCTCATCGTCCTCGCCAGGACAAGGAGCTGTGCTAGGTGGTGGGCGGCGGTCGCCGCGCATGGCTCGCGCCTCTTGAAGCTCCTCGGTCGCCTTGGTGATGAACTCCTGAGCACTAGGCACTCCATGCCTCGCGCCCTCTTGAGGGAAGTGTGCGGTGAAGCATGCCTCCACGTGGTGCCCGAGCGCCTCCCTCGTGACGTTGGCTAAGTCAGAGGCCCTCCAGAAGAGAGCCCCCGAGCCCGGCCTAAGGAGGGCGCCGGGCACGCCTTCCTATGCGAGGGAGGGAGGTGCCCCATCCGTGGGTGCAGGTCCTGAGGTGGTGCCGCTGGAGATGCCACTCTCCTTAAGCCCTTGGCAGAGCAGCTTCTTCTTCTTCTTTTTGGGGACAACCTCAGGAGGGTAGACGACACCTTCGTTGTCCAAGTCTTTGGCTGCCGCTGCCTGGTAGGCGCGCTCAAGAGAGCACACCGCATCCTTTTCCTCGCGAGCGACCGTGATGACGTCGCAGCTCCCTGGCATCTTGAGGACGTTGTAACCATGATGAGTCAGTGCCATGAACTTGGCCAGGGCCGGGTACCCGAGGATGGCGTTGTACAGAAGGCGAATGTGGGCGACGTCGAAGTCGATGAGCTCAGTGCAGTAGTTGTCGCGCTTGCCGAAGGTGACAGGGAGGCAGATCTGCCCTATCGGGGTGGTGGAGCCGTCGCTCACTCTTGAGAAGGGCTTGGTTGGCTGCAGCTGATCATACGGCACTTGGAGACGGTCGAACGTTTCGATGGAAAGGACATTGAGCCCTGCACCACCGTCGATGAGGGTCTTGGTGACGAGGACGTTGCTGATGATGGGCGGGCAGAGCATCGGGAGGGCGCCGACAGTTGCCGCGCACTTGAGCTGGTCGGATGAACTGAAGGTGATGGTGTACTTGGACCACCTGAGCGGGCGCGTGGCTTCGAGCCTGGGGAGGGCCGCATTCACCTCGCGAGCGAACTGCTTGAAGATACGCTGGGGGCTGGGGCCTGAACGCCACCCAAGATGCAGGCGACGGCGCGAGGCTCCTGGAAGCCCCCAGCCCCCTCGTCTTGGTGGTGGTCATCGTTCCTCCTTGGTGGTGGCGGCAGTGGAGGGAGGCCAGCGTTGCCCTGAGGGCGGTCCTCATGAGGCTGGTCCCTCCAGGCACCCTCGCGAGGTTGGTCTTGCCAGCGGTCCTCACAAGGTCGGTCGCGCCACTCCTGGCGGGGGCCGCGGTCGTCCCAGTGTCCTCCACTTCTGCCTCCTCCGCGGCCTTAGCCTTGGTCCTTGTGCTCGGGGCATCGACCGAAGCGCCCGTCGCGGATGGCCCTGAGCTCCTGACAGTCATTGGTGTTGTGGTTGTGTACGTTGTGGAAGGCGTAGAACCGGCGGTTGGCCTTGGATGACTCTGGGTGGTTGCAGCTACGCTTCATCTCTGGCTCCGCCGCGAGCAAGGCAGTCCCCTTGCGCTTCACGTCCTTGGTCTTGGCCTTCTTGTCTTCTGGGTCGCCAGCTGGAAGCTCGAGGAGGGAGAGGCGTCCCTCCTCAGCTCTCGCGCACTTGGTAGCCATGTTGAACATCTCCAGATCCGTGCACAGGTCCTCGTGTATGGCGGGTTCTTCCTTCATCTTGACATCATGGACATCATCTGAGAATGCCGATATGATGGCCTTGTCCGTCACCTTGGGAATCTTGAGGTGAACACTGTTGAAGCGTTGGATGTACTCCTGCAGGGTTTCCCCTGGCTGTTGCTTGATGCGCCGCAGGTCTCCCACGGCAGGCGGGCGACGAAACGCTCGCACATCTCGCCCCAGGAGGAGATCGATCAAGCGGGCAGGTTCAGGAGCCACGAGTGCACGCCATCTTTGAGGGCCATGGGAAACCAGTTTGCCATCACCTTCTCGTCGCCGTTGGCCGCCTCGATGCTCAGCTCGTAGAGCTGTAGAAACTCTGCAGGGTCGGGGGTGTCGTCGTAGCACGGAGGCAGGTCGGGCTTGAAATTGCCGGGCCAGACAACGTTGCGTAGCTCAGGGGTGAAGGCACGACAGCCGCTATGGGCATTGGAGCCCGTCGAGGAGGTGGAGCCTAATCTTGGTGCCCACGCGCCGCCACCGCAGGCGGCGCGCGATCTTGCCGTGGTGGTGCTGGGAGTGCAGGAGCATCTTCTTGTGGCCACGGAATTTCCTGGCAGCTTCCTTCTTCACGCGCGGGCGCACTGTGCGGTGGGTCACGCCGCGGGGCTGCGCGTCTTGGTGCGAGGGCAATGTCCTGATGTGGAGGTGGCGGAGGTGCTCCATGGGCTACATCTCCTGCTGCAAGAGGCGGACGAGGCAGCGAAAGCGATGGTGCAGGAGAGCCCCTGGCGGCGCTGACGAGCTCGGCAATGCGGTCCAGCCAGTCTTCGTAGAGGTCGTCGACGGGGCGGTAGCGCAGGAGCTCGCGCGCCATGAGCAGCGCAGCCTACGTGTCCGCGGGTCCGCTACGAGTGTGGGAGGACGAGTCAGCCGGGGTCAGCGACGGGGTGGCTGTTGTTGGATTCTGGGTTCCGGCAAACCCTTGAGGTTCGAATACTAGGGTGACACGAAGATCTCTCTCTCCCCTAGCTCGCTCTCGCAATGATCTCAAGGCCTAGCTCGACAAACCCAAAGAACAAGAGACACGAGGGTTTATACTGGTTCGGGCCACCGTTGTGGTGTAATACCCTACTCCAGTGTGGTGTGGTGGATTGCCTCGTAGGCTAGGGATGAACAATACAAGGGATGAACAGCCTCCTGAGGAGAGGTGTTCTTGAGCTCAGTGAGCTGGTGTGTTGAGGATGACCTGAATGGTCCGTCTCCCAATCCGTTGCCTCCTATGGTGGTGGCTAGTCCTGTTTATAGAGGCCCTGGTCCTCTTCCCAAATATTAGGCGGGAAGGGATCCCACAATGGCCAATTTGAAGGGGGACAACTAGTATAAGTTATCCTGACAAAAGGTGGTCTTCGCCTGCCAAAGGCTCCGGTGGTGACGCTGTCGTGGGCTCCGCGGTGACCTCCGTCCTGCCGTCCTGCTGGTCTTGGTCTCATTGCACTGATATGGAAACCTTTGCCTGACGCCTCGGGACTCCTCGCGTGCGCTTGCCCCTTTAGCACTAAAGAGGCAACAAGTACTCTGTGCCCGCTGGCGCCCGCCTAGCCTTGGTCATCATGGCTCACGTCACGTGCACCTCGCGAGGTGCCCCTTGCATAGATATCTCCGCTCCTCGGGAGCCAGCCTAGGGAGGCTGCCCCTGAGGAGGTCTTGCATCGTCCGCCTCGCGAGGCTCGGCCCCTCGCGAGGGTCTTGAGCGGTTTTTGATGAAGATGGGCCGCACCAGGCCGCTGGATGAGCCACGCCCTGGCCCGCAGGCAGGCAAGTCTGGGTACCCCGTTGCCAGGACGCCGACAGTAGCCCCCGGGCTCAAGGCCCGCTCGGACTTGGCTTCGAGGCGAAGCCAAGGGTCAAGTGCAGAGCGCCGCGGGCCCTAATAGTCTGCAGCCTTGATTGATGCGTGGCAATTGACGGGTCATGGGCGTCTCCGCTTCCCCATGCTGCCTCGGCAACTGCCCGACTTGACGAGTCTCTGCTGCATGCAAAAAAACCATCATTACCTGTGATCATGGAGGCGGACGGTTGGCCTCCCTCTGGCCATAAATGGGGAGAGGAGCGGAGCCCCTGTTGCTCATCTTTTCCTTCGTTCCGCCTGCTGCTTCTTCTTCCTCCTTGCCGCGACACCCATGACGCCGATACGGAGGTTCTCTGCTGCTGAAAAGGGGAAAGCTCCCCGTGCAGAGCCGGGGCCACTCCCGCCAGAGAAGAGGCTGGACCGGTCCCGTGACGTCATCGTGAGGCCGGAGGTGATGAGGCCTTGGCATGAACAGCCTCCCCCCGGCTATCCACTGCCTTTGTACGCCCAGGCAGAGGGCTCTGGAGGAGGAGGCAGCAACCGGCGCCGATCGCGCCGTGGCCGTGGTGGCCGTGCTATGGCGGTGCGCGCCGCTGCCCCGGGAACCCACGCCGAGGGCTCCTCGCGCGAACTTGTTGTGTGGCGGTGATGCCACCGCGCTCTTGGATCCGCTTCCCGCAGTTCTTCTCCGCAGAGATGCCGCCAAGGGGGCCACTCGAGCTGTGGCTGCAGCACGCCGAGTGTGACGCCCCGGCAACGGGGCGGAGGTTGAGGTCGTCTCCCCGGGCAAGATCTTCATGACCCGTGGATGGGGCGAGGTCACCCGAGCTTGCCGCGCAGAGGGCGCCATCGCCATCCACTTCGAATACAATGGTGCCTCCATGATGTTCTTCAAGGTCTTCGACGAGGAAGGCCGCCGCCTAGAATGCTGCCCTGGAGGGGGCCGTCGGGACGGCATAGCGGCAGGAGCCGGGCCCGCCACTGGCCTCGCCGGCAGTTCCTCCGACAGCAGCGATGACGCTTGGGAGTCCAGCGACTCTCCCGAGCCCTACGAGACTCCGAAGACGAGCGACGACAGCTACGTGCCCCCGAGCTCTCGCCGTGCCCGGAGCGCGGCGGCAGCGTCCGCCCTCCGCCGCCATTGATCTGGATGGGGTTGGCGTCGTCCTCCCATGGCCCACTGTTGATGATGGCGTCGGCGGCGACGCTTGTAGATAGGGCTCCTAGAAACCTTCTTCTTTTGTTCCCTGCAAGGAATCGAGATGAATCCCATGGGGGTGTGTAAAGGATTTGTAGTGCCTTTTGTTAATATTATCCTTATTATGAAGGTTTATGACTGCGTGTCTTGCTTCGGCTCAGTCCCCCCTTTCCAACCTCGCGGTAGCTTGGTGCTCTACGCCGACAGGTCCCAGTCCCCCGGCAGGCTGCAGCCGTCGCTGGTATGCCAGGTTGCGATGCCGTGGTCAAGGCCAGGAGGTGAGCGGCCCGAGTTCCAGTAAGAGTTCCTGAGGCGCGATGCTCAAGAGCTCCCCTTTAGCGTGCAAGAAACTACCTGAAGGTAGGAAAGGAAGGTGGCGTCGCCATAGCAAGGCTGCAAGAGATGGGAATCCTGTGTCGTAGCGCTTGGCTTAGTCGAGTGCGAGACTTATCTTAGCGGTCCTGAGTCGATCCCTTGTGCAGCGCCAGATTGGCGCGTCAATGGCCATAGCGTAGCCGGGTTAGGCCCGTGCGAGCTTCCCCCTCTTTTTCACGCTCTTTTGTGTGCTCTATGTCCTCGGGTCCCGGCCCTCGAGCGAGCTCAGCCGCCGCTGGTATGCGAGGTCGCGATGCCATGGTCAAGGCCAGGGGTGAGGGCTGGAGAGCCAGTAAGAGCTCCTCAGTCGCGATGCTCAGGAGCCCCCCTTTAACGCGCAAGCGAATTGCATGAAAAAAGAAGAAGCCTGCGGTGCCGCCCGTTGCCAGCCTCCAGAGGTTCCTGCAGGGTAGCGCGACGGAGAAATGCAGGTCTCAACCGTGCTTGTTGGTCTGCCACTGGTCATTCCGCAAGAAGATGAAGGCACTGAGGGCCTGGTGAGGTGACGTGCGCGGGGCATGCTGCGAGCCAGAGCTCGGCCGCTCAGATTTGTCGTTGTTGCAGGGACGGAACCAAGCACAAGCGTCATGCCAGCGTGAGTAGCCCCCGTTGCGGGATGAGTAGGGGGCCGCCCGGCAACGCGGGTTGCCGCGATGTGTAACAGGCAAGCAGGTGGTAACCATGAAACGACACAAGCAAAGAGGCAGGTTAGCTCAGATAGATGCAAGAACGATACATGCCACTGGGACGGACTCAAGCGGCCTGGGGAAGATGCAGCCCGAGGGGCGCTCTACTACCTCTTGAGCATGCGTTGGTTTTTCCTTGAAGAGGAAAGGGTGATGCAGCAAAGTAGCATAAGTATTTCCCTCAGTTTTGAGAACCAAGGTATCAATCCAGTAGGAGATAACATGCAAGTCACCTAGTACCTGCATAGACAAAGAACCTTGCAATGAACGCGATAAAGGGGTTGTCAATCCCTTCACGGACACTCGCAAAAGTGAAATCTAATAAAGATAGTAAGATAAATATTTTTGGTATTTTTGTTGTATAGATTGGAAAGTAAAGATTGCAAAATAGTATAACGAGATGTGATGTAAATAAAAGAGATGCAATATAATAAGAAAGAGACCCGGGAGCCATAGGTTTCACTAGTGGCTTCTCTACAGATAGCATATATTATGGTGGGTGAACAAATTACTGCCGAGCAATTGATAGAAAAGCGCATACTTATGAGAATATCTAGGCAATGATCATGAATATAGGCATCACGTCCGTGTCAAGTAGACCGAAACGATTCTGCATCTACTACTATTACTCCACACATCGACCACTATCCATCATGCATCTAGAGTATTAAGTTCATAAGAACAGAGTAACGCATTAAGCAAGATGACATGATGTAGATGGATAAACTCAAGCAATATGATATAAACCCCATCTTTTTATCCTCGATGGCAACAATACAATACGTGCCTTGCTGCCCCTACTGTCACTGGGAAAGGACACCGCAAGATTGAACCCAAAGCTAAGAACTTCTCCCATTGCAAGAAAGATCAATCTAGTAGGCCAAACTAAACCGATAAATCAAAGAGACTTGCAAAGATATCAAATCATGCATATAAGAATTCAGAGAAGAACCAAATATTATTCATAGATAATCTTGATCATAAATCCACAATTCATTGGATCTCGGCAAATGTCACAACCCTAGATTTTGCCTGCAAATAGTTGCAACTGCTCCCATGCATCATGTTTAAATTTTTGAAACTTGAATTGGGGGTGAACAAACCCTAACACCAAACTAACTCAACTAGGTTCAATTTAAAAAAATATTCTCAATGAACCCAAAATGCCCTTCATAAATGTTCATCATTTTTGATTTGGTCTAGAAGCTCTGCCAAAAATGGTGCACACTTTTCTACGACATCTTTGGATTTTTGAATTAACTCATATTGTATTTGAGTTGGAGCAAATAAATCCTATAATTGTTTTTGTTGCTCCAATGATTCTGAAACATTTTGTGGAGCTTTGGAATAATCCATATTGCATCTACAATAAATCTCAGAAGCTACAAAAAACATTTGGTTAGCAAACCAAATTCAAAACCGAGAAACAAAATAGAAAACAGAAAATAGAGAGAGAAAGGAAACTAACCTGGCAGCAGCCCACTTACCTGTTTCGGCCCAGCCAGCAGACAGCCCAGCCTAACTGCCAGGAGCTTCTTCAAGCTCCTGCCAGTAGGAGCTGCTGCGTGCCCGCATCTCAGCCGGCAGTGGCGACGTCTCCCCGCCACCTCCTGCTTCCTCCCCCGTCCTCGACCGAGCGCCTGGAGACGCCCGAGCCCCCTGGTTCTTTCCCCTCACTTGCAGCCTCTCTTCCCTCTGCTCGCTCTATTTGTGGGCGCCCAAGAACGCCGACGAGCACCGCCGCATCCACCGCCTCCCCCTCGCTTCTCCGGCCGGTCCAGATGCTTCGCCGTCCTGCTCTTCATCGCCTCGTCGATGCACGCAACACCAGGAGCAGCAGAGCGCTGCCCCCATCGTCTCCATCGCCGCCTCTGCTTCGTCACCGTCATCGTCGATTCGCCGGCCACAGCGCTTCCCCGACCTCGTCGTTGCCTCTGCTAGCCCCGCCGTGAGCTTCTCTCTCTACCCCCCCAGTTATCCCGCTCCAGCGCGTCCTCTAGCCACTATTTCCGTCAAGGCCGAAACCCACCGCCGCACGAGCTCGACGTCGGCGTCACTCCGATGACCATTTGGTCATGCGCCAGCGTCCAACGAGCTCGTGGCCGCACGTAGAGCTTAGCTAGCGCGTTAGTTGGTTCGTTTGCGAGCTGCAGCGCCGAACCCGTCTTTGCCGAGCTCCGGCCGCCACGCAAACGGACACCGCCGTCGATTCAGGCCATCTCCGGTGATGCCACTTGTCTCATCGGATGCGCGAGAACCCCAGGAACTCGTAGCCACAAACCACGCGTGGAATGGTGCCCTGTAGCGAGAGCATGGTGATCCTCCGCCGTCGGCTGTGTTCGTCGCCGGTTGATCTCCGGCGATGATGACGTGGTGGGGTGGATTAGCTACTAATGCCCACTAATTAACCTCCTAGAGCCACTGCCACGTGGGCCCCTGAGCCTGCTTAGATTAGTCTAATTTTCTGTTTAGATTAGTGCTAAACCTGCGGACCCCACTTGTCAACTTTGACTTTGGCCTAGTCAACGTTGACCGGGCCCACCTGTAAGTGACCCCGGCCAGCACCGTGTCACTGACCAGTGGGACCCACTGGTCAGTTTTGACCCAGAACAGCTCAGTTGACCTGCTGATGTCACACAGACGTCATGCTGACGCAGTCAATCCCTTTTCTGGATTAAAAATAATCCAGGAAATTCCAGAAAATGTTATAAACTTCAGAAAATCATAGAAAATAAACCGTAACTCCAAATGAAATAAGTTATATATGAAAAATTATTAGAAAAATATGAAGAATCTGTTTATGGCACTTTCATGCATGTTTGAACTGTAACCTCACTGAATAGGATAAATCATGATTAGGGCAATTTATGAACTAGCATTTGGAGTTGGAGTTTAACCTCGTTTGAATTCCACTTCAATTGACTTGGCTAGATATTGCATTAGGAGAATTCAATACCTTAACATGACATGTCATTCATGTGAATGTGCATTGCATTGATTGTGTTTCTTCTCTGTTGCCGGTATTTCTCCCCTCTCAGTAGACGTGGTTTCGACGATGAGTTCGATGACACCGATGAAGAGCTATACTATCTTCAGAAGTGCCAGGCAAGCAAAACCCCCTTGTTCATTCCGATACAATCCCACTCTCTCGCTCCTGCTCTCTTTTACTGCATTAGGACAACATCGATTCAACTGTTACATGATGCGGTAGCTGAACCCCTTTTCATCTGCATGACCTGTCATTGCCACAGTAAATAGATGAAACCCACTAGCATGAGTAGGAGTTGTTTGTGCCCTGATGTGCCTACTCATTCATGCTTGTTTGTCATGCCTGCTACTGCTTAGAGTTGAGTCAGGTCTGATTCATCGGGAATGAATTGGAATGGTGATGAACATGTCCTACCGTGTGAGCTAACTGTGTGAACACGATTTGGTAAAGGTAGCGGTGAGAGGCCATGTAGGAGTACATGGTGGGTTGTCTCATTGCAGCCGTCCTCAAGAACTGAGTTCTGTGTTTGTGATCCATGAACAGCTACTACCACGCATTGGAATGCTTAAGTGCTCCTCTCGACTTATTAATCAACCTGATCTCTGTCCAGGAGTTGCAACTAGTTTCTGACTTTTGTAGGTAGTGTTAGTAGTCTACCAAGTGGCACCCAGTACATGTGGGCTTGGGACAGACTAGGCACCGTGGCACGGTGTACCAGGCGTAGATCCATCCATCGAGGTGGGCTTGGGAACCCTGCACACATCGTTTGGGGCCGTGAGCGACACCCCGGCCGGATCTCCTTGCGGATGGAACCCGGATAGGCGATAAACCTGGACGAGAGACTTGTGTGGTTAGTCAGGTCATGGCCGACTCCCTCGCCAGGCTTTCACTTGAAGGTTGCCGAGATACACGACGTGTACATGGTGGTAAGTGGCGAGAGCGTGTGTGAAGAAGTACACCCCTGCAGGGTTAACATCATCTATTCGAATAGCCGTGTCCGCAGTAAAGGACTTCTGGGTTGCCTGTACAGTTCATACACAAGTGAAAGTGGATACTCTAAAATGCGCAAGATAAGCGTGAGTGCTATGGATGGTGTACTCGTAGGGAGACGGGAGCGGATCCATAGTTGTGTATTGATATGGTGAATATGTGGACTCGTGTGCGCCACCTCAAAAGAGTTACTTGCAGTCATAGTTTAGGATAGCCACTGAGTCAAAGCTGGCTTGCTGCAGTCAAACTCCACCACCCCATTTGTTGATACTGATGCATATGTAGTTAGTTCTGATGTAAGTCTTGCCGGGTACATTTGTACTCACGTTTGCCTATTTTATGTTTTGTAGAGAGACTTCAGTCTCGCTAGTAGTACCGCATGGACTTCGACGTTTAGCTTGTTACCTCAGCTACGATCTTGTACCCTTGGGAGGGTCTTGCAGATAGTCAGGCTTCTCATCCTTTTTCATTTGTAGTTGTCTGTACTCAGACATGTTTATGCTTCCGCTCGATGCTTGTATGCTCTGTATGTTGGGTCATGAGACCATGATTGTAATACTTGGCTCCTCGGAGCCTAATGAATAAATACTCTGAGTCGTAGAGTCTTGTTGTGATGCCATGTTGTATTTGAACATATCGAGCATATTGTGTGTATGATTGAAATGCTTGGTATGTGTGGGATCCGACAACCTAGTTGTTTATCCTTGGTAGCCTCTCTTATGGGGAAATGTAGTCTAGTGCTTCCACTGAGCCATGGTAGTCTGCTACAGCCCGGTTTACCGGAGTCCTGCTAGCCGAGTTACTACTGCTCCGGAACACTTAGACTGGCCGGCATGTGATCCACCTCGTTCCTGTGTCTGTCCCTTCGGGGAAATGTCACGTGGTGACTTCCGGAGTCCTGCTAGCCTGCTACAGCCCGGGTTCACGGAGTCCTGTTAGCCCAGTTGCTACAGCCCGGATTCACACGCTGATGACCGACACGTTCGATGCTGGTTCATGTATGCCTGTCCCCGTAAGTTAGCGCCACTTTGGGTTCATGACTAGTCATGTCGGACCGGGTTCTCTGTCATATGGATGCTAGCGACACTATCATATACGTGAGCCAAAAGGCACAAACGGTCCCGGGCCAGGTAAGGTGGCACCCATGGGAATACCGTGCGTGAGGCCGCAAAGTGATATAATGTGTTACATGCTAGATCGATGTGGCTTAGGATCGGGGTCCTGACAGCTTTGGTATCAGAGCCTGACTGCCTGTAGGATTACCAAGCCAAACTGGTCGAAGTTGAGTCTAGAAATGCTTTAGTTATATAAGGGAATTGATTGTGGAAGGGAACGTAAGGCTCTTTTTACTCCTTTACCTTATGCCTTCTGATCTGAGTCAACCTCTTCTTTTCTACGGGGATTAAGAACTAGGCCTTTTCATCTATCTATCAGGATGACAAGTTACTATGATGGAGACTTATAGGATTGATGGATTCAAGTCTCAGTTCAGTTTCTAGTACTTCTGTGTGTTAACAGTTGGTCTCAGAACCTTGATAGTGTGATGTTAAGTGGTCATGCCACTATTTTGCAGGATGTCTCCAATCTTTTTGAGCATTTACAGCCGTTATGCTATCCGAGTCATCCCAGGTTTCTAAATAATCCGATGCACTTGCAAATCTTTCCTCCATGTTCCCGATGTCCTTGTAGGCCGGATTAAGCACATTAATCGCTGAGTTGAGGTACTCTATTGCCTCGACATATATGTTGGAGCTATTATTATGACCCTAGGTGTCTTAGAGAACCCCCTCAGTAATCTAGCAATGCTTTGTATCCTCCGTGTGATGATTCTGGCCATTATTCCCAAAAGCATCATGTGATGCCATTTAGTTAGTAGGTATTCTACTCATGGGTTTTTGAACCCGAGATTCACCCTACTTCATGTTGTTAGTATTTGCTAGTTCCCTTAAGACATTAGTAACCTTTGCGATAGCCCTCGAGGTCCGTGGTATTTTCCTCTTCCAAATTCCATGAACTACTTATGGCAGAAGTTCCTCATTGAACCTAAGGATCACAACCAGAGTGCCCTTGATGAGATCTCGATTCTATGTTGTGACTCTGCCAGTCCTTCCTTTTCTGCATGGGTTATCCGGAAGAATAATGTTGAACTTTGCTCGACATACTGATCAATGCATCCACAACTCAGAAAGTTATATGTTCCTTTGAGTTGCCCCTCTTTAGTTATTTTCTGGCCCTCGTTTGTCAATTGATAGTCAAGAATATGCGTGCATTCGTTTATCGATGCCTTTACTTTTGTGTTCCGTCAAGCCATCCTATCTGGGAATGACTAGGAGAAACAAACTCCAGTACCTTATCCATTTCCAGGATTGGGTCAAAGCAGTTGTATTCCGCAGATCAAAATGTCAATTCAGATTTTGTTCTATTCTACCCTGGAGTATTACCCCCTTTATGTCAAGATTGTCATAAGAATTGCACCACCTTCTATGAAATCTTGATGCAGTGGTACTTCTCACCTTTATCATTCACTCCTCGGTCTCCGTGTTATTGTAGTCGGAATGCCGACAAGTGAACTATGATGTGTGGAATCAATACTCCTAGCAACTATGTTGCTTGGTAGTTAATGGACAGTACTCACTCTTAGCGTGCTGGTTATTGAATCATCATCCTAAGACTAATCGTGCTACCTAGTCCTTATTTCCTGGTGCACTCTTCGATCAACGAGTTAGGATTTTGCCATACCCTTGCTCTATTGATCATATCGTCTTGCCCTGAAAAGCAAGATTGATCTCGAGCTTAGTATCATATCGGTGGTTCGTGATTTTCTGAATATCTTCTCGGAGGTATCACCAGGTTGTCACCTAACCGCTATGTAGAGCTCGTGATCAAGTTGGTTTCTCGCAGCCACCCCTTTCTCCAAGAATCTGTGTCGGATACCCTGAGCTAGTTGGTTAAGCTAAACAACAACTTGGAGAGTTGGAAGATAAAAGCTTGTCCGACTTAGTTCATTTTAAGGGATATCTTGTATGTGTCTTGAAGAAAGATGGTATTTTAATCAATTGACCCTCGTGATCAGTTAATGGACCTATCATCTTATCCAAACTTTGATTTGAGTATGGGCTACCATCAAATCAAATCAGAACCAACGATGTTCGTAATGTTGTCTTATCCGTGGTTGTTTCCTCGGGCATACACCATTATATCTTTTGGTCTGACCAATGCTATCATCTTGTCCACATAATCATGTAACCCCATCTTATGGAAATCTTGATAAATTGTTGTTGAGCCCATCGACAACATCTTTATCTTGTCCATGATTCATGTTGAACATTTAGGTTAGTATTGGAAACTTTTGTAAGCATTTCTTCATGTTAGCTCATGAACCATATGTCTGGATGAAAGTAGTGACTTCCTCTAAGTTCACGTGCATTTGATGCAAGTTGCAGCCGTGAATTTGAGCAAGTCAATGTTGCTTCCTCTGGAATCATCCCATCAGTCATGCATACGTGCAAAGTATTCTGTGGTTTGGAGACTTGCAACCTTCATTCTACATGTGTCCCTAGCACACCAAGCCGCCGACTGATTTGTTCTAGGAAAAGAGTTAAGTGCTAATCCATGGTAATGCACAAGACTTCGTTATCCGCGATGATGGTTCCCAACCAGAACTCGGTAGTGCTTGTTGTAAGACTACTATGTGGTCATGCTTGTCTTGGACAGCGTGTTCATAGGTATGTAGCAGAACCAGCTCATGTTTTGGAGTCTGCTATCGTAGTTCATTTCCCAAGAATCTCGCAACGCCATCTCGTCAATTTGTGTTGCAAACCTTCGTTTTTCTTTCTAGACTTCATGAGTCTGGAATATCCTGACACAAACCAGATCTGAATCTCAGGCAGATATGATGGTTGAAACATTCCTAGCATTTGCATTTTTGTTCTCAGCTTGCACCCGCCGTTGTGCCAGTCTACCGTGGGTCCCATCCATTCCTGATGATAAGCAAAATCATCCATTGCATTGTCTTCAACAAGGTAGTCCACATCATTCATTCTAGTCTGAGTATGCCACTCTTTCGAACTCCGTCAAACAATCGATTGTGATTTGCCTTACGCTGGTATAGAGAGTTTCAATGATCTCTGTATCAAAAGTAATTCTTTTTGCCACTTCAAAGATTAATTCTACGAGTCACCTTCTCTAAGGTGCCCCGTTACGGAATCATGGCAATCAACCCCTCACTACCTTGAAACCTATGCACCATCCTACCTAAGCGTGTGAGTGTTGCCTAACCATCTGTTCTCTCTATCCCTCTGATGTGTGTTTTGTGTACCAACTCAAGAGAAGTTTCCACGTCTCATTCCATGAGTTGATCTTGAGTGCTCAATCTTCGAGGAGATCGTTTTCTATAGAGTCTCCTTCTGTCGTCATCGTGTTGGATGAAGATCTTGAAAGCAAAGACGTCAAGATCAATATGAGGCAATGAATCAACTTATTCGAGAAGGACAATTGGATCATGAAGTTTGTGAGATTTAGTGTCCCCTCTATCTTCTTACCTCATGTCTTGAATCTCGGGACGAGATTCTTGTTTAGTGGGGGTGAGTTGTCACAACCCTAGATTTTGCCTGCAAATAGTTGCAACTGCTCCCATGCATCATGTTTAAATTTTTGAAACTTGAATTGGGGGTGAACAAACCCTAGCACCAAAATAACTCAACTAGGTTCAAGTTAAAAAAATATTCTCAATGAACCCAAAATGCCCTTCATAAATGTTCATCATTTTTGATTTGGTCTAGAAGCTCTGCCAAAAATGGTGCACACTTTTCTACGACATCTTTGGATTTTTGAATTAACTCATATTGTATTTGAGTTGGAGCAAATAAATCCTATAATTGTTTTTGTTGCTCCAATGATTCTGAAACATTTTGTGGAGCTTTGGAATAATCCATATTGCATCTACAATAAATCTCAGAAGCTACAAAAAACATTTGGTTAGCAAACCAAATTCAAAACCGAGAAACAAAATAGAAAACAGAAAATAGAGAGAGAAAGGAAACTAACCTGGCAGCAGCCCACTTACCTGTTTCGGCCCAGCCAGCAGACAGCCCAGCCTAACTGCCAGGAGCTTCTTCAAGCTCCTGCCAGTAGGAGCTGCTGCGTGCCCGCATCTCAGCCGGCAGTGGCGACGTCTCCCCGCCACCTCCTGCTTCCTCCCCCGTCCTCGACCGAGCGCCTGGAGACGCCCGAGCCCCCTGGTTCTTCCCCTCACTCGCAGCCTCCCTTCCCTCTGCTCTCTCTGTTTGTGGGCTCCCAAGGACGCCGACGAGCACCGCCGCATCCACCGCCTCCCCCTCGCTTGTCCGGCCGGTCCAGATGCTCCGCCGTCCCGCTCTTCATCACCTCGTCGATCCACGCAACACCAGGAGTAGCAGAGCGCTGCCCCCATCGTCTCCATCGCCGCCTCTGCTTCGTCACTGTCATCGTCGATTCGCCGGCCATAGCACTTCCCCGACCTCGTCGTCGCCTCTGCTAGCCCCGCCGTGAGCTTCTCTCTCTACCCCCTGTTATCCCACTCCAGTGCGTCCTCTAGCCGTTGTTTCCGTCAAGGCCGAAACCCACCGCTGCACGAGCTCGACGCCGGCGTCACTCCGGTGACCATTTGGTCATGCGCCAGCGTCCAACGAGCTCGTGGCCGCACGTAGAGCTTAGCTAGCGCGTTAGTTGGTTCGTTTGTGAGCTACAGCGCAGAACCCGTCTTTGCCGAACTCCGGCCGCCGCGCAAACGGACACCGCTGTCGATTCAGGCCATCTCCGGTGATGCCACTTGTCTCATCGGATGCGCGAGAACCCCAGGAACTCGTAGACACAAACCACGCGTGGAATGGTGCCCTGTAGCGAGAGCATGGCGATCCTCCGCCGTCGGCTGTGTTCGTCGTCGGTTGATCTCCGGCGATGATGACGTGGTGGGGTGGATTAGCTACTAATGCCCACTAATTAACCTCCTAGAGCCACTGCCACGTGGGCCCCTAAGCCTGCTTAGATTAGTCTAATTTTCTGTTTAGATTAGTGCTAAACCTGCGGACCCCACTTGTCAGCTTTGACTTTGGCCTAGTCAACGTTGACCGGGCCCACCTGTCAGTGACCCTGGCCAGCACCGTGTCACTGACCAGTGGGACCCACTGGTCAGTTCTGACCCAGAACAGCTCAGTTGACCTGTTGATGTCACACAGATGTCATGCTGACGCAGTTAATCCCCTTTCTGGATTAGAAATAATCCAGGAAATTCCAGAAAATGCTATAAACTTCAGAAAATCATAGAAAATAAACCGTAACTCCAAATGAAATAAGTTATATATGAAAAATTATCAGAAAAATATGAAGAATCTGTTTATGGCACTTTCATGCATGTTTGAACAATTTAACCTCACTGAATAGGATAAATCATGATTAGGGCAATTTATGAACTAGCATTTGGAGTTGGAGTTTAACCTCGTTTGAATTCCACTTCAATTAACTTGGCTAGATATTGCATTAGGAGAATTCAATACCTTAACATGACATGTCATTCATGTGAATGTGCATTGCATTGATTGTGTTTCTTCTCTGTTGCCGGTATTTGTCCCCCTCTCAGTAGACGTGGTTTCGACGATGAGTTCGATGACACCGATGAAGAGCTATACTATCTTCAGAAGTGCCAGGCAAGCAAAACCCCCTTGTTCATTCCGATACAATCCCACTCTCTCGCTCCTGCTCTCTTTTACTGCATTAGGACAACATCGATTCAACTGTTACATGCTGCGGTAGCTGAACCCCTTTTCCTCTGCATGACCTGTCATTGCCACAGTAAATAGATGAAACCCACTAGCATGAGTAGGAGTTGTTTGAGCCCTGATGTGCCTACTCATTCATGCTTGTTTGTCATGCCTGCTACTGCTTAGAGTTGAGTCAGGTCTGATTCATCGGGAATGAATTGGAATGGTGATGAACATGTCCTACTATGTGTGAGCTAACTGTGTGAACAAGATTTGGTAAAGGTAGCGGTGAGAGGCCATGTAGGAGTACATGGTGGGTTGTCTCATTGCAGCAGTCCTCAGGAACTGAGTTATGTGTTTGTGATCCATGAACAGCTACTACCACGCATTGGAATGCTTAAGTGCTCCTCTCGACTTATTAATCAACCTGATCTCTGTCCAGGAGTTGCAACTAGTTTCTGGCGTTTGTAGGTAGTGTTAGTAGTCTACCAAGTGGCACCCAGTACATGTGGGCTTGGGACAGACTAGGCACCGTGGCACGGTGTACCAGGCGTAGATCCATCCATCGAGGTGGGCTTGGGAACCCTGCACACATCGTTTGGGGCCGTGGGCGACACCCCGGCCGGATCTCCTTGCGGATGGAACCCGAATAGGCGATAAACCTGGACAAGAGACTTGTGTGGTTAGTCAGGTCATGGCCGACTCCCTCGCCAGGCTTCCGCTTGAAGGTTGCCGAGATACACGACGTGTACATGGTGGTAAGTGGCGAGAGCGTGTGTGAAGAAGTACACCCCTGCAGGGTTAACATCATCTATTCGAATAGCCGTGTCCCCGGTAAAGGACTTCTGGGTTGCCTGTACAGTTCATACACAAGTGAAAGTGGATACTCTAAAATGCACAAGATAAGTGTGAGTGCTATGGATGGTGTACTCGTAGGGAGACGGGAGCGGATCCATAGTGGTGTATTGATATGGTGAATATGTGGACTCATGTGCGCCACCTCAAAAGAGTTACTTGCAGTCATAGTTTAGGATAGCCACTGAGTCAAAGCTGGCTTGCTGTAGTCAAACTCCACCACCCCCTTTGTTGATACTGATGCATATGTAGTTAGTTCTGATGTAAGTCTTGCTGGGTACATTTGTACTCACATTTGCCTATTTTATGTTTTGCAGAGAGACTTCAGTCTCGCTAGTAGTACCGCATGGACTTCGACGTTTAGCTTGTTACATCAGCTATGATCTTGTACCCTTGGGAGGGTCTTGTAGATAGTGAGGCTTCTCAGCCTTTTTCATTTGTAGTTGTCTGTACTCAGACATGTTTATGCTTCCGCTCAATGCTTGTATGCTCTGTATGTTGGGTCATGAGACCATGATTGTAATACTTGGCTCCTCGGAGCCTAATGAATAAATACTCTGAGTCGTAGAGTCTTGTTGTGATGCCATGTTGTATTTGAACATATCGAGCATATTGTGTGTATGATTGAAATGCTTGGTATGTGTGGGATCCGACAACCTAGTTGTTTATCCTTGGTAGCCTCTCTTATGGGGAAATGTAGTCTAGTGCTTCCACTGAGCCATGGTAGTCTGCTACAGCCCGGTTTATCGGAGTCCTGCTATCCCAGTTACTACTGCTCCGGAACACTTAGACTGGCCGGCATGTGATTCACCTCGTTCCTGTGTCTGTCCCTTCGGGGAAATGTCACGCGGTGACTTTCGGAGTCCTGCAAGCCTGCTACAGCCCGGGTTCCCGGAGTCCTGTTAGCCCAGTTGCTACAGCCCAGATTCACACGCTGATGACCGACACGTTCGATGCTGGTTCATGTATGCCTGTCCCCGTAAGTTAGTGCCACTTTGGGTTCACGACTAGTCATGTCGGCCCGGGTTCTCTGTCATATGGATGCTAGCGACACTATCATATACGTGAGCCAAAAGGCGCAAACGGTCCCGGGCCAGGTAAGGTGGCACCCGTGGGAATACCGTGCGTGAGGCCGCAAAGCGATATGATGTGTTACATGCTAGATCGATGTGGCTTAGGATCGGGGTCCTGACAGCAAACACACCGCAAAAGAGTATTACATCGAATAGATCTCCAAGAACATCGAGGAGAACTTTGTATTGAGAACCAAAGAGAGAGAATAAGCCATCTAGCTAATAACTATGGACCCGAAGGTCTGTGAACTACTCACACATCATCGGAGAGGCTATGGTGTTGATGTAGAAGCCCTCCGTGATCGATTCCCCCTCCAGCAGATCGCTGGAAAAGGCCCCAAGATGGGATCTCACGGGTACAAAAGGTTGCGGCGGTGGAAAGGTGGTTTCGTGGCTCCCCCTGATGTTTTTAGGGTATAAGATTATATATAGGCGAAAGAAGTATGTTGGTGGAGCTCCATGGGGCCCACGAGGGTGGGGGGTGCGCCCTCCTGCCTCGTGGCCGCCTCGCGGAGTTCCAAACTTCAACTCCAAGTCTTCTGGATTGCGTTTGTTCCAAGAAAGATCATCGCGAAGGTTTCATTCCATTTGGATTCTGTTTGGTATTCCTTTTCTGCAAAACACTGAAATGGGCAAAAAAAGAAACTGGCACTGGGCCTTCGGTTAATAGGTTAGTCCCAAAAATAATATAAAAGAGCATATTAAAGCCCATTAAACATCCAAAACAGATAATATAATAGCATGGAACAATAAAAAATTATAGATACGTTGGAGACGTATCAAGCATCCCCAAGCTTAATTCCTGCTCGTCCTCGAGTAGGTAAATGATAAAAACATAATTTTTGATGTGGAATGCTACCTAACAAAATTTTCAATGTAATTCTCTTTATTGTGGCATGAATGTTCAGATCCATAAGATTCAAGACAAAAGTTTAATATTGACATAAAAACAATAATACTTCAAGCATACTAATAAAGCAATCATGTCTTCTCAAAATAACATGGCCAAAGAAAATTATCCCAACAAAATCATATAGTCTGGCTATGCTCTATCTTCATCACACAAAATATTTAAATCGTGCAGAACCCCGATGGCAAGCCAAGCAATTGTTTCATACATTTGATGTTCTCAAACTTTTTCAATCTTCACGCAACACATGAGCGTGAGCCATGGACATAGCACTATAGGTGGAATAGAATGGTGGTTGTGGAGAAGACAAAAAGGAGAAGATAGTCTCACATCAACTAGGCATATCAACGGGCTATGGAGATGCCCATCAATAGATATCAATGTGAGTGAGTAGGGATTGCCATGCAACGGATGCACTAGAGCTATAAGTGTATGAAAGCTCAACAAAAAAAACTAAGTGGGTGTGCGTCCAACTTGCTTGCTCACGAAGACCTAGGGCAGTTTGAGGAAGCCCATCATTGGAATATACAAGCCAAGTTCTATAATGTAAAAATCCCACTAGTATAAAAGTGACAACATAGGAGACTCTCTATCATGAAGATCATGGTGCTACTCTGAAGCACAAGGATAGTAGCATTGTCCCTTCTCTCCTTTTCTCTCATTTTATTTATTTGGGCCTTTCTCTTTTTTATGGCCTCTTTTTTCGTCTGGAGTCTCATCCTGACTTGTGGGGGAATCATAGTCTCCATCATCCTTTCCTCACTGGGACAATGCTCTAATAATGGTGATCATCACACTTTTATTTACTTACAACTCAAGAATTACAACTCAATACTTAGAACAAAACATGACTCTATGTGAATGCCTCCAGCGGTGTACCGAGATGTGTAATGAATCAAGAGTGACATGTATGAAAATCATGAACGGTGGCTTTGCCACAAATACGATGTCAACTACATGATCATGCAAAGCAATATGACAATGATGGAGCGTGTCATAATAAACGGGACGATGGAAAGTTGCATGGCAATATATCTCGGAATGGCTATGGAAATGCCATAATAGGTAGGTATGGTGGCTGTTTTGAGGAAGGTATATGGTGGGTGTATGATACCGGCGAAAGGTGCGCGGTATTAGAGATGCTAGCAATGGTGGAAGGGTGAGAGTGCGTATAATCCATGGACTCGACATTAGTCATAAAGAACTCACATACTTATTGCAAAAATCTATTAGTTATCGAAACAAAGTACTACGCGCATGCTCCTAGGGGGATAGATTGGTACGAAAAGACCATCGCTCGTCCCCAACCGCCACTCATAAGGAAGACAATCAATAAATAAATCATGCTCCGACTTCATCACATAACGGTTCACCATACGTGCATGCTACAGGAATCACAAACTTTAACACAAGTATCTCTCAAATTCACAACTACTCAACTAGCATGACTCTAATATCACCATCTTCATATCTCAAAACAATCATAAGGAATCAAACTTCTCATAGTATTCAATGCACTTTATATGATAGTTTTTATTATACCTATCTTGGATGGTTATCATATTAGGACTAATTTTATAGCCAAAGCAAATTACCATGCTGTTCTAAAAGACTCTCAAAATAATATAAGTGAAGCATGAGATATCAATAATTACTATAAAATAAAACCACCACCATGCTCTAAAAAGATATAAGTGAAGCACTAGAGCAAAATTATCTAGCTCAAAAGATATAAGTGAAGCACATAGAGTATTCTAATAAATTCTGATTCATGCGTATCTCTCCAAAAGGTGTGTACAGCAAGTATGATTGTGGTAAACTAAAAGGCAAAGACTCAAATCATACAGGATGCTCCAAGCAAAACACATATCATGTGGTGAATAAAAATATAGCCTCAAGTAAAGTTACCAATAGACGAAGACGAAAGAGGGGATGCCTTCCGGGGTATCCCCAAGCTTAGGATTTTGTTTGTCCTTGAATTTTACCTTGGGGTGCCTTAGGCATCCCCAAGCTTAGGCTCTTGCCACTCCTTATTCCAAAATCCATCAAATCTTTACCCAAAAACTTGAAAACTTCACAACACAAAACTTTACAAAAAATCTCATGAGCTCCGTTAGTATAAGAAAACAAACCACCACTTTAAGTTACTCTAATGAACTAATTCTTTATTTGTATTGGTGTTAAACCTACTGTATTCCAACTTCTCTATGGTTCATACCCCCCGATACTACTCATAGATTCATTAAAATAAGCAAACAACACACAAAAATCAGAATTTGTCAAAACAGAACAGTCTGTAGCAATCTGTATCAAACGAATACTTCTGGAATAAATTGGTGGACGTGAGGAATTTGTCTATTAATCATCTGCAAAAAGAATCAACCTAAAATCATTCTCCAGTAAAAAATGGCATCTAATCTCGTGAGCACTAAAGTTTCTATTTTTTACAGCAAGATTGCAAAGACTTGACCCAAGTCTTCCCAAAGGTTCTACTTGGAACAAACACTAATTAAAACATAAAAACACATCTAAACATAGGCTAGATGAATTATTTATTACTAAACAGGAACAAAAAGCAAAGAACAAAAATAAAATTGGGTTGCCTCCCAACAAGCGCTATCGTTTAACGCCCCTAGCTAGGCATAAAGCAAGAATAGATCTAAGTATTGTCATCTTTGGTATAAAATCCATAACTGGCTCTCATAATTGATTCATAAGGCAATTTAATTTTCAATAATATCAAGCATTTGCATCACATGTTCCAGAGTTAAAATAGTTCCATTGACCAAAAGAGGTGGTGGGCCTAACAAATCTATCATAGCATTATAAGAATCAAAAGTATGGCTTCCTAAGAAATTCCCTCTGGTAATGGTGTCAAGAACATATCTATTCCAAGGAGTGATGCCTACGTAAAAATTGCGCAGAAGAACGGAGTGGATTGCTTTTTAGTAGATCTATTTTGAGCATTGCAAATTCTATACCAAGCATCTTTTAGATTTTCTCCTCCCTTTGTTTAAAATTGAGAACTTCATTATCGGGAGTATTAACAATGATAGGAGAACTAGCCATGACGGCGAAACAAACGATCCAACACACGGAAACACAAGAGGCAAGCAAAAAGAAACAGAAAAAGGCGAAGAAAAGGCAAAGGTTTTTTAAAATCGTTTTAGAAGTGGGGAGAGGAAAACGAGAGGCAAATGGCAAATAATGTAGTGCAAGGGAGAAGAGTTTATGATGGGTACTTGGTATGTCTTGACTTGAGCGTAGATCTCCTCGGCAACGGCGCCAGAAACTGGCAAATTGATGGGAGATCAAATCTTGACTTGACTTGGCGTAAACCTCCCCGGCAACGGCGCCAGAAATCCTTGTTGCTACCTCTTGAGCATGCATTGGTTTTCCCTTGAAGAGGAAAGGGTGATGCAGCAAAGTAGCGTAAGGTATCAATCCAGTAGGAGATAACACGCAAGTCACCTAGTACCTGCACAAACAATCAAGAACCTTGTAACCAACGGGATAAAGGGGTTGTCAATCCCTTCACGGTCACTCGCAAAAGTGAGATCTAATAAAGATAGTAAGATAAATATTTTTGGTATTTTTGTTGTATAGATTGGAAAGTAAAGATTGCAAAATAGTAAAACGAGATGTGATGTAAATAAAAGAGATGCAATATAATAAGAAAGAGACCCAGGAGTCATAGGTTTCACTAGTGACTTCTCTCAAGATAACATATATTACGGTGGGTGAACAAATTACTGCCGAGCAATTGATAGAAAAGCACATAGTTATGAGAATATCTAGGCAATGATCATGAATATAGGCATCACGTCCGTGTCAAGTAGACCGAAACGATTCTGCATCTACTACTATTACTCCACACATCGACCGCTATCCAGCATGCATCTAGAGTATTAAGTTCATAAGAACAGAGTAACGCATTAAGCAAGATGACATGATGTAGAGGGATAAACTCAAGCAATATGATATAAACCCCATCTTTTTATCCTCGATGGCAACAATACAATACGTGCCTTGCTGCCCCTACTGTCACTGGGAAAGGACACCGCAAGATTGAACCCAAAACTAAGCACTTCTCCCATTGCAAGAAATATCAATCTAGTAGGCCAAACTAAACCGATATTTTGAAGAGACTTGCAAAGATAAAAAATCATGCATATAAGAATTCAGAGAAGAACCAAATATTATTCATAGATAATCTTGATCATAAATCCACAATTCATCGAATCTCGGCAAACACACCGCAAAAGAGTATTACGTCGAATAGATCTCCCAGAACATCGAGGAGAACTTTGTATTGAGAACCAAAGAGAGAGAAGAAGCCATCTAGCTAATAACTATGGCCCCGAAGGTCTATGGTAAACTACTCACACATCATCGGAGAGGCTATGGTGTTGATGTAGAAGCCCTCCGTGATCGATTCCCCCTCCGGCAGATAGCCAGAAAAGGCCCCAAGATGGGATCTCACGTGTACAGAAGGTTGCGGCGGTGGAAAAGTGGTTTCGTGGCTCCCCCTGATGTTTTTAGGGTATAAGAGTATATATAGGCGAAAGAAGTACGTCGGTGGAGCTCCATGGGGCCCACGAGGGTGGGGGCACGCCTACCCCCTGGGCGCGCCCTCCTGCCTCGTGGCCGCCTCGCGGAGTTCCAGACTTCAACTCCAAGTCTTCTGTATTGCGTTTGTTCCAAGAAATATCATCGCGAAGGTTTCATTCCGTTTGGTATTCCTTTTCTGCAAAACACTGAAATAGGCAAAAAAACAGAAACTGGCACTTTGCCTTCGGTTAATAGGTTAGTCCCAAAAATAATATAAAAGAGCATATTAAAGCCCATTAAACATCCAAAACAGATAATATAATAGCATGGAACAATCAAAAATTATAGATGCGTTGGAGACGTATCACCCTCCCAACTGAATGAACTGGAAAGGGTCACCTGATACCATAGTCGGAGTGGTCTCGGAGTAGCCAAAGATGCATGCCGAAGAGTTGTTCCTCACGAACCGCCAGGGTCCTGAGCCTCGGGAGGCTCCGCGGGCCCAGGTGGCTCCTGGAGAACCGTCGCGATCTCCTCCAGGACGGCGTGCTGTCTTGCCTCCTGAGCCGCCAGGATGCTCCGCAGATGGCGCTGGAAGGTGATAGCCGCGTTCGGCAAGCCGAATGGCATGCGAACGTAGCTGTGAGGTGGACCTTCGCACCGTCCAACGCGCGAAGGCCAGAAACGTCCCTAAGATGCGGCCCTGTTGAGCCCTAGAATGTCGATGCAGACGCACAGCCCGCCGTCTTCGCCAGGATGGGGAGCTGCGCCGAGTGGTGGGCGGCGGTCGCCGCGTATGGTCCTTGCTTCTTGAAGCTCCTGGATCGCCTTGGTGATGAACTCCCAAGCACTAGGCGCTCCATGCCTCGTGCCCTCTTGAAGGAAACATGCAGCCAAGCACGCCTCCATGTGGTGCCCGAGCGCCTCCCTCGTGACGTTGGCTAGGTCTGAGGCCCTCCAGAAGAGAGCCCCCGAGCCCAGCCTGAGGAGGGCGCCGGGCGCGCCTTCCTATGCGAGGGAGGGAGGCGCCCCGACTGCGGGTGCAGATCCTGAGGTGGTGCCGTTGGAAACGCCGCTCTCATGAGGTCCTGGGTGGAACAGCTGCTTCTTCTTCTTAGGGATGGCCTCAGGAGGGTACATGGTGCCTTCTTGTCGGGGTTTTCGACTGCTGCAGCCTGGTAGGCGCGCTCGAGGGAGCACACCGCATCTCTTTCTTGACATGGCATCGTAATGATGCCCCGCTCCCTGGCATCTTGAGGACGTTGTAGCCGTGGTGGGTCACTGCCATAAACTTGGCCAAGGCTGGATACCCAAGGATGGCGTCGTACAGCAGGCGGATGTGGGCGACGTCAAAGTCGATGAGCTCGGTGCGGTAGTTGTCACGCTGGCCGAAGGTGATAGGGAGGCAGACCTGCCCTATCGGGGTGGTGGAGCCGTCGGTCACTCCTGAGAAGGGCTTGGTAGGCTGCAGCTGATCGTATGGCACTTGAAGGTTGTCGTATGACTTGACGGACAGGACATTGAGCCCTGCGCCGCCGTCGATGAGGGTCTTGGTGACTTGGACGTTGCTGATGACGGGTGAGCAGAGCATCGGGAGGGCGCCGGCTGTTGCCGCGCACTTGAGCTGGTCTGATGAGCTGAAGGTGATGGCGCACTTGGACCATATGAGTGGGCGCGTGGCTTCGAGCCTGGGAAGGGCCGCGTTCACCTCACGAGCAAACTGCTTGAAGATACACTGAGAGGCTGGGGCTTGAGCGCCACCCCAGATGCAGGCGATGGCTCGAGGCTCTTGGAAACCCCCAGCCCCCTCATCTTGATGATGGTCGTCGTTCCTCCTTGATGGTGGCGGCAGCGGAGGGAGCCCGGCGTTGCCCTGAGGGCGGTCCTCATGAGGCTGGTCTCTCCAGGCGCCCTCACAAGGCGGGTCCTGCCAATGGTCCTCACCAGGTCGGTCGCGCCACTCCTGGCGGGGGCCGCGGTCGTCCCAGCGTCCCCCACTTCGTCCTCTTTCCTCGGCCATAGCCCCGGTCATTGTGCTCGGGGCGCCGACCGAAGCGCCCATCGCGGATGGCCCTGAGCTCCTGATAGCCGCTGGTGTTGTGGCTGTGAATGATGTGAAAGGTGCAGAACGGGTGGTTGGCCTTGGACGACTTGGGATGGTCGCGGTCGCGCTTCATCTCTGGCTCTGCCGCGAGCACGGCAGCCCCCTTGCGCTTCACGTCCTTGATCTTGGCCTTCTTGTCCTCCTGGTCGGCAGCTGGGAGCTCGAGGAGGGAAAGGCGCCCTTCCTCAGCTCTTGCGCACTTGGTCGCCATGTTGAACATCTCCAGGGCCGTGCATAGTTCCTCGTGGATGGCGAGCTCTTCCTTTATCTTGACGTCGCGGACGCCATCGGAGAACGCAGAGATGATGGCTGCGTCCATCACCTTGGGGATCTAGAGGCGAACGTTGTTGAAGCGCTGGATGTACTTTTGCAGAGTTGCCCCTGGCTGCTGCTTGATGCGTCGCAGGTCACCCGTGGCCGGCGGGCGGTCGCGAGTGCCCTGGAAGTTGGCGATGAAATGCTCGTGCATCTCGCCCAGGAGGAGAACGATCCCGCGAGCAGGTTCAGGAGCCACGAGCACGCGCCATCCTTGAGGGCCACGGGGAACCAATTCACCATGACATTCTCGTCGCCGTTGGCTGCCTCGATGCTCAGCTCATAGAGTTGCAATAACTCCGCGGGGTCGCGGGTGCCGTCGTAGCGCGGAGGCAGGTCCGGCTTGAACTTGCCGGGCCAGATGACGCTGCGCAGCTCGGGAGTGAAGGCACGGCAGCCTGTTGTGGTCACCGGAGCCCGTCGCGGAGGCGGAGCCTGGTCTTGATATTCACGCGCTGCCGCAGCACGTGGCATGCAGTCTTGGCGCTGTGGTGCTGGGAGCGCAGGAGCGTTTTCTTGCGGCTGAGGGACTTCTTGGCAGCTTCCTTCTTCGTGCATGGGCGCCCGGCGTGGAGGTTCATGCTGCGGGACCGCGCATCTTGGTGCAAGGGCAGCGCCCTGATGCGGAGGTGGTGGAGGTGCTCCTTGGGCGACGTCGCCCGCTACTGGAGGTGGTCGAGGTAGCGAAAGGGATGGTGCAGGAGAGCCCCCAGCGGCGCTGACGAGCTCGGCGATGCGGTCGAGCCAGTCGTCGTAGAGGTCGTCGACTGGATGGTAGCGCAAGAGCTCGCGTGCCATGAGCAGTGTAGCCTACCCGTCAGTGGGCGCGCGACGAGCGTGGGACGATGAGCCGGCCGGAGTCAGTGACGGGGTGGCGGTGCGTCCGTCTCGCCGCACGGAGGGGTGCACCGATGAAGCTTGCTGCTTGTTCCCTGTCGGGCCGGTGGCGGCGTTGGCAGCGAGTGATGGAGAACGGCAGGGGGTTCCGCCGACGGGCGACGTCTGAGGGACACGAGGGGCGAGGGCTGCACGACGCTCAGCACGGGCTCGGCGAGCGTCGGCCATGGATCCGGTGGAGCAGTGGAGCAACGGAGCGCGGATCGACAGAAGAAAGGCTTCAGCGCACCCCTACCTGGCACGCCAAATGTCGGATTCTGGGTTCCGGCAAACCCTTGAGGTTCGAACACTGGGGTGCGCACGAAGATCTCTCTCTCCCCCTAGATCTCTCTCGCAACGATCTCAAGGCCTAGCTCGACGAACCCAAAGAACAAGAGACACGAGGGTTTATACTGGTTCGGGCCACCGTTGTGGTGTAATACCCTACTCCAGTGTGGTGTGGTGGATTGCCTCGTAGGCTGGGGATGAACAATACAAGGGATGAACAGCCTCCTGAGGAGAGGTGTTCTTGAGCTCGGTGATCTGGTGTGTTGAGGATGACCTGAATGGTCCGTCTCCCGATCCATTGCCTCCTATGGTGGTAGCTAGTCCTATTTATAGAGGCCCTGGTCCTCTTCCCAAATATTAGGCGGGAAGGAATCCCACAATAGCCAATTTGAAGGGGGACAACTAGTACAAGTTATCCTGACAAAAGGTGGTCTTCGCCTGCCAAAGGCTTCGGTGGTGACGCCGTCGTGGGCTCCACGGTGACCTCCGTCCTGCCATCCTGCTGGTCTTGGTCTTGTTGCACCGATATGGAAACATTTGCCTGATGCCTCGGGACTCCTCGCCTGTACTTGCCCCTTTAGCACCAAAGAGGAAACGAGTACTCTGCACCCACTGGCGCCCGCCTGGCCTTGGTCATCATGGCTCACGTCACGTGCACCTCGCGAGGTGCCCCTTGCATAGATATCTCCGCTCCTCGGGAGCCAGCCTAGGGAGGCTGTCCCTGAGGAGGTCTTGCGTCGTCCGCCTCGCAAGGCTCAGCCCCTCGCGAGGGTCTTGAGCAGTTGTTGATGAAGATGGGTCGTACCAGGCCGCTGGATAAGCCACGCCCTGGGCCGCAGGCAGGCAAGTCTGGGTACCCCCGTTCCCAGGACGCCGACAGCTGTGCGTCCATCCCGCGCATGGAGGGGTGCAGTGAGGAAGCTTGCTGCTCGTTCCCCGTCGGGCTGGTGGTGGCGTTGATAGATGGTGATGGGGAGCAACGGGGAGGCCCGCTGACGGGTGTCGTCTGAGCGACGCGAGCATTGAGAGCGGCTCGGCGCTCAACACGGGCTCGCTGACCGTCAGCCATGGAAGTGGTGGAGCAGAGGTACATCGATCGGCAGAAGAGAGGTTTTGGCGCACCCCTACCTGGCGTGCCAAATGTCGGATTCATGGGTTTCGGCAAACCCTTGAGAGGTTCGAACTCTAGGGTGCGCAAGAAGAACACTCTCTCCCCAACTCGCACGATCAACGATCCCACGGCCTAGCTCGACGAACCGGAAGAACAAGAGCACAGGGGTTTATACTGGTTCGGGCCACCTCGCGGTGTAATACCCTACTCCAGTGTGTGGTGGATTGCCTCAGGGGCCTGACGATGAACTAGTACATGGGATGAACTGCCTCAGGAGGTGAGGTGTTCTTGAGCTCGATGAGCTGGTGAGTGTGTGGGTGATCTAAATGATCTCTCTCGTCCCCCCTTCTCTACGGTGGTGGCTAGGTCCCATTTATAGTGGCCTTGGTCCTCTTCCCAAATGTTTAGGCGGGAAGGGATTCCACAACGGCCATGTTTGAAGGGGGACAACTAGTACAAGCTATCCTGACAAAAGGTGGTCTCCGCCTACCAAAGGCTCTGGTGGTGACGCTGTTGTGGGTTCCGTTATGACCTCCGTCTTGCCGTCCTGCTGGCCTTGGTCTTGTTGCACCGATATGGAAACCTTTGCCTGATACCTCGGGACTCCTCACCGACGCTTGCCTCCTTAGTGAAGGAAATATGCCCTAGAGGCAATAATAAAGTTATTATTTATTTCCTTATATCATGATAAATGTTTATTATTCATGCTAGAATTGTATTAACCGGAAACATAATACTTGTGTGAATACATAGACAAACAGAGTGTCACTAGTATGCCTCTACTTGACTAGCTCGTTGATCAAAGATGGTTATGTTTCCTAGCCATAGACATGGGTTGTCATTTGATTAACGGGATCACATCATTAGGAGAATGATGTGATTGACTTGACCCATTCTGTTAGCTTAGCACTCGTGTCGGGACCCCGATTCCAAGTCACACCGATCTAGCCTGTAACACCTCATATCACTTTGCGGCCTCACGCACGGTACTCCCACGGGTGTCACCTTACCATGGCCCGGGACCGTTTGTGCCTTTTGGCTCACGTATATGACAGTGTCGCTAGCATCCATATGACAGAGAACCCGGGCCGACATGGCTAGTCGTGAACCCAAAGCGGCACTAACGTATGGGGACAGGCATACATGAATCAGCATCGAACGTGTCGGTCAGCAGCGTGCGAATCCGGGCTGTAGCACTGGGCTAACAGGACTCCGGGAACCCGGGCTGTAGCAGGCTAGGCAGGACTCCGGATGTCACCGCGTGACATTTCCCCGAAGGGACAGACACAGGAACGATATGAAACACATGCCGGCCAGTCAAGTGTCCAGAGCAGTAGTGCTGGGCTAGAAGGACTCCGGTGAACCGGGCTGTAGCGGACTACTATGGCTCAAGGAGGCACTAGACTACATTTCCCCATAAGAGAGACTGCTAAGGATAGACAACTAGATTGTTGGATCCCACACATACCAAGCATTTCAATCATACACACAATATGCTCGATATGTGCAAATACAACATGGCATCACAACAAGACTCTACGACTCAGAGAATATAATCATTAGGCTCCGAAGAGCCAGATATTACAAACATGGGTCTCATGACCCAACATTCAGAGCATACAAGTCAAAGCACATGCGGAAGCTTAACATGTCTGAGTACAGACATCTACAAATGAAAAAGGCTGAGAAGCCTGACTATTTACTAGATCCTGCCGAGGGCACAAGATCGTAGCTGAGGTATCAAGCTAAACGTCGAAGTCCACACGGGACTACTAGCGAGACTGACGTCTCTCTGCAAAACATAAAATAAGCAAACGTGAGTACAAATGTACCCAGCAAGACTTACATCAGAACTATCTACATGTGCATCGGTATCAACAAAAGGGGTGGTGGAGTTTAACTGCAGCAAGCCAGCTTTGACTCGGTGGCTATCCTGAACTACGACTGCAAGTAACTCTTTTGAGGTGGCGCACACGAGTCCACATATTCACCATATCAATACACCACTATGGATCCGCTCCCGTCTCCCTACGAGAACGCCATCCATAGCACTCATGCTTATCTTGCGCATTTTAGAGTATCCATTTTCACTTGTCTATGAACTGTTATAGGCAACCCAGAAGTCCTTTACCGCGGACACGGCTATTCGAATAGATCATATTAACCCTGCAGGGGTGTACTTCGTCACACACGCTCTCGCCACTTACCACCATGTACACGTCGTGTACCTCGGCAACCTTCAAGCGAAAGCCTAGCGCGGGAGTCGGCCACGACCTGACTAACCACACAAGTCTCTAGTCCAGGTTTATCGCCTATTCGGGTTCCATCCGCAAGGAGATCCGGCCGGGGTGTCGCTCACGGCCCCAAACGATGTGTGCAGGGTTCCCGAGCCCACCATCCGGGTGCCACTCGGTACACCGGGCCACGTGTGCCTAGTCTGTCCCAAGCCCACCTGTACCGGGTGCCACTGGTAGACTACTAACACTACCTACAAACACCAGAAACTAGTTGCAACTCCTGGACAGAGATCAGGTTGATTAATAAGTCGAGAGAGCTTGGAGCGCCCGGAGCCCAATGTGTGGTAGTAACTGTTCATGGATCACAAACACAGAACTCAGTTCCTGAGGACGGTTTCAATGAGACAACCCACCATGTACTCCTACATGGCCTCTCACCGCTACCTTTACCAAATCGTGTTCACACACTTAGCTCTCAACAGTAGGACATGTTCACCATATTCCAATTCATTCCCGATGAATCAGACCTGACTCAACTCTAAGCAATAGCAGGCATGACAAACAAGCATGAATGAGTAGGCACATCAGGGCTCAAACAACTCCTACTCATGCTAGTGGGTTTCATCTATTTACTGTGGCAATGACAGGTCATGCAGAGGATAAAGGGGTTCAGCTACCGCAGCAAGTAACAGATGAATCGTTGTTGTCCTAATGCAGTAAAAGAGAGCAGGAGCGAGAGAGTGGGATTGTATCGGAATGAGCAAGGGGGTTTTGCTTGCCTGGCACTTCTGAAGATAACATTGAGTCTTCATTAGTGTCAACGATCACAACGCCGGAACATCGTCTACCGAGAGGGGACAAATACCGGCAAACAAAGAAGAAACACGATCAATGCAATGCACAATATGATGCATGATCATGACATGGCAATATGCTGTGGTTTGGGCTAATGCAACTAGCAGCAAGTTAAATGGAGTTGGCTTGAATCAAAGATTCAAATTCAAACTCCATATGTGATTTCTTAAATGCCATTTAATTGAATTGTCCTAAACAGTAGTCATAAGTTGTTCTAACATGCATGGAGATGGTACAGATGGATAGATTGGATTTTTCTGATCATTTTTCATATATAAATTATTTCATTTGGAGTTACGGTTGATTTTCTATGATTTTTAGAAGTTTATAGGATTTTCTGGAATTTTCTGAATTGTTTTAAATACAGAAACTATTTACTGCGTCAGCATGGCGTCGGTGTGACGTCAGCAGGTCAACGGGTCGTCCAGGTCAAACCTGACCAGTGGGTCCCGCGTGTCAGTCTCTCAGTGCCTAATTAAGTTTAGGTTTAAACTAAACTAACTTTTAACAGGGGCTGGCCCCACATGGCAGTGGCTAGGATTAGATTAGCAAGGTCATTAGTCTAATCAACTTGTGGTTAGGCCGGAGTTTAGCCGGCGGCGACAGCACGCACGGCGGAGGCTCACCGGAATTCCTCCTCCGGCGGCCTAAAGCGCGGCGGAGGGCATCTACGCGTTGCTCGTGCTCGTCCGCATCGAGCAGTGCAAGCAGCAGTGGCTAGGGCGGCCCGTAGCGATGGCAATGGCGACAAGTGCGGTGGCCGGAGCTCGATGGTGCACGAGCGCAGGGCACGGCTCGCCCTCGAGGGAACCAGGTAGCTAGGCCGCATCTAGGGGGCCCTAGGAGCACGGTGGGCAGCACAGATGGGCGTGGTAAGCTCAGAGGTGAGCAGGAGGTCGGCCATGGCGGACGACGGCCTCGGGAGCTCGTGGGGCGGCGGCTAGAGGAAGCTAGCGAGAGGGGAAGGTGAGGGGAAAAGCTCAGGGGCTCACGATGATGTCGGTAGTGTGGTCGGTGGGCTCGGGGACGCGGAGATGGCGGCAAATCGACGGCGGCGATCCTCAGTGGCCGAGGAGGGGAACGGCGGAGCTGGCGGCATCCAGGGCTTCCGGCGCCTTCCTTCTTGGTGAGGGAGGAAGAGGGGAACGAGGCGGGGCTTCCTGGCGCGTCGGCGAGGTGAGGGGAGCACGGTGGTCATGGCTACGGCGAGCGGCGCTCTCAGGTGCGTTCGGTGACGAGAGGAAGGGAGAGCAGAGGAGGAGGGGTCCAGAGAGAGTGAGGGGGTCAGGGGTGTGCGTGGCGTCGCGGGAGGCGCCCAGGGCAACGAGGGGGCAGCCAGGCAGGGTGGAGGTGGCGCGCGCGTGCGGCGAGCACACGCCCTCCTGCCTACTGGTAGGAGGTTGAAGACGGTGCGGCGGCTGGGCTGGGCCAGCTACAGTGCTGCGCCAGGTGGGCTGTCAAGGAGGTAAGCCCAGGTGGGGTTTCTCTCTCTCTCCTTCCTAATTTAGTTTCTGTTTTCTATTGTTCTGTAGTCTTTAGGGCTTTATTAAAAATACTTAGACAGATCCAAAAATCATCAAACTGCTCAATGCCACTTTTTGGAATATAACCAACAGCAAACATTTTAGTTCATGATTATTTGAGCATTTAAAATATTTAATAGCATTTAAATGCCCAAATGCAAATACTATATGATTTAATTCAGAGCCCAAATATGTCATGGAAAAATGTGCAACACGTCTGGTTATTGCTTCTAGCATTTCCCAGAAATGATGAACATTTTTGAAAGCCATTTGGAGTCACTGAGAATATCTTAGTTGAACCTAGTGAATTCCTTTAATGCTAGGGTTTAGGCAATCCCCATTTCAAATTCATTTGAAACTTAAACATGATGCACACATGACTAGCTAGCCTAGAGCAAACCAGAACTAGGGATGTGACAACTCGATCGTTTAGTATGTTGCTATTGCTTTCTTCATGACTTATACATGTTCCTATGACTATGAGATTATGCAACTCCCATTTACCGGAGGAACACTTTGTGTGCTACCAAATGTCACAACATAACTGGGTGATTATAAAGGTGCTCTACAGGTGTCTCCGAAGGTACTTATTGGGTTGGCGTATTTCGAGATTAGGATTTGTCACTCTGATTGTCGGAGAGGTATCTCTGGGCCCACTCGGTAATGCACATCACTATAAGCCTTGCAAGCATTGCAACTAATGAGTTAGTTGCGGGATGATGTATTACGGAACGAGTAAAGAGACTTGCCGGTAACGAGATTGAACTAGGTATTGAGATACCGACGATCGAATCTCGGGCAAGTAACATACCGATGACAAAGGGAACAACGTATGTTGTTATGCGGTCTGGCCGATAAAGATCTTCGTAGAATATGTGGGAGCCAATATGAGCATCCAGGTTCCGCTATTGGTTATTGACCGGAGACGTGTCTCGGTCATGTCTACATAGTTCTCAAGCCCGTAGGGTCCGCACGCTTAAAGTTTCGATGACGGTTATATTATGAGTTTTGATGTACCGAAGGTTGTTCGGAGTCCCGGATGTGATCACGGACATGACGAGCAGTCTCGAAATGGTCGAGACATGAAGATTGATATATTGGAAGCCTATATTTGGATAACGGAAATGTTCCGGGTGAAATCGGGATTTTACCGGAGTACCGAGGGGTTACCGGAACCCCCCTCCCCCCCCCCCCGGGGCTTCATGGGCCATAGTGGACCTTAGTGGAGAAGAGGAGAGGCGGCCAGGGCAGGGCCGCGCGCCCCTCCCCCCTAGTCTGAAAAGGACAAGGAGAGGGGGGCGGCGCCCCCCCTTTCCTTCCTCCCTCCCTCCTCTTTCCCCCTCCACTCCTAATCCAACAAGGAAAAGGGAGGGAGTCCTACTCCCGGTGGGAGTAGGACTCCTCCTGGCGCGCCCCCTCCTGGCCGGCCGCACCTCCCCCCTTGCTTCTTTATATACGGGGGCAGGGGGCACCCTAGAGACACAACAATTGATTTGATCTTTTAGCCATGTGCGGTGCCCCCCTCCACGATAGTCCACCTCGATAATACTGTAGCGGTGCTTAGGCGAAGCCCTGCGTCGGTAGAACATCATCATCGTCACCACGCCGTCGTGCTGACGAAACTCTCCCTCAAAACTCGGCTGGATCGGAGTTCGAGGGACGTCATCGGGCTGAACGTGTGCTGAACTCGGAGGTGCCATGCGTTCGGTACTTGATCGGTCGGATCGTGAAGACGTACGACTACATCAACCGCGTTGTGCTAACGCTTCCGCTTTCGGTCTACGAGGGTACGTGGACAACACTCTCCCCTCTCGTTGCTATGCATCACCATGATCTTGCGTGTGCGTAGGAATTTTTTTGAAATTACTACGTTCCCCAACAATGGTATCAGAGCCAGGTTTTATGTGTTGATGTTATATGCATGAGTAAAACACAAGTGAGTTGTGGGCGATATAAGTCATACTGCTTACCAGCATGTCATACTTTGGTTCGGCGGTATTGTTGGATGAAGCGGCCCGGACCGACATTACGCGTACGCTTACGCGAGACTGGTTCTACCGATGTGCTTTGCACATAGGTGGCTGGCGGGTGTCGGTTTCTCCAACTTTAGTTGAACTGAGTATGGCTACGCCCGGTCCTTGCGAAGGTTAAAACAGCATCAATTTTACAAACTATCATTGTGGGTTTTGATGCGTAGGTAAGAACGGTTCTTGCTAAGCCCGTAGCAGCCACGTAAAACTTGCAACAACAAAGTAGAGGACGTCTAACTTGTTTTTGCAGGGCATGTTGTGATGTGATATGGTCAAGACATGATGCTAAATTTTATTGTATGAGATGATCATGTTTTGTAACCGAGTTATCGGCAACTGGCAGGAGCCATATGGTTGTCGCTTTATTGCATGCAATGCAATCGACCTGTAATGCTTTACTTTATCACTAAGCGGTAGCGATAGTCGTAGAAGCATAAGATTGGCGAGATGACAACGATGCTACGATGGAGATCAAGGTGTCGCGCCGGTGATCATGACGGTGCTTCGGAGATGGAGATCACAAGCACAAGATGATGATGGCCATATCATATCACTTATATTGATTGTATGTGATGTTTATCTTTTTATGCATCTTATCTTGCTTTGATTGACGGTAGCATTATAAGATGATCTCTCACTAAATTTCAAGATAAAAGTGTTCTCCCTGAGTATGCATCATTGCCAAAGAACGTCGTGCCCAGACACCATGTAATGATCGGGTCTGATAAGCTCTATGTCCATCTACAACGGGTGCAAGCCAGTTTTGCACACGCAGAATACTCAGGTTAAACTTGACGAGCCTAGCATATGCAGATATGGCCTCGGAACACTGAGACCGAAAGGTCGAGCGTGAATCATATAGTAGATATGATCAACATAGTGATGTTCACCATTGAAAACTACTCCATTTCACGTGATGATCGGTTATGGTTTAGTTGATTTGGATCACGTGATCACTTAGAGGATTAGAGGGATGTCTGTCTAAGTGGGAGTTCTTAAGTAATATGATTAATTGAACTTAAATTTATCATGAACTTAGTACCTGATAGTATCTTGCTTGTCTATGTTGATTGTAGATAGATGGCCCGTGCTGTTGTTCCGTTGAATTTTAATGCGTTCCTTGAGAAAGCAAAGTTGAAAGATGATGGTAGCAATTATACGGACTGGGTCCGTAACTTGAGGATTATCCTCATTGCTGCACAGAAAAATTACGTCCTGGAAGCACCGCTAGGTGCCAAACCTACTGCAGGAGCAACACCAAATGTTATGAACATTTGGCAGAGCAAATCTGATGACTACTCGATAGTTCAGTGTGCCATGCTTTACAGCTTAGAACCGGGACTTCAACGACGTTTTGAACGTCATGGAGCATATGAGATGTTCCAGGAGTTGAAGTTAATATTTCAAGCAAATGCCCGGATTGAGAAATATGAAGTCTTCAATAAGTTCTACAGCTGCAAGATGGAGGAGAATAGTTCTGTCAATGATAATATACTCAAAATGTCTGGGTATAACAATCACTTGATTCAACTGGGAGTTAATCTTCTGGATGATAGCGTCATTGACAGAATTCTTCAATCACTGCCACCAAGCTACAAGAGCTTCGTGATGAACTATAACATGCAAGGGATGGATAAGACGATTCCCGAGCTCTTCGCAATGCTAAATGTTGCGGAGGTAGAAATCAAGAAGGAGCATCAAGTGTTGATGGTCAATAAGACCACCAGTTTCAAGAAAAAGGGCAAAGGGAAGAAGAAGGGGAACTTCAAGAAGAACAGCAAGCAAGTTGCTGCTCAAGAGAACAAACCCAAGTCTAGACCTAAGCCTGAGACTGAGTGCTTCTACTGCAAGCATACTGGTCACTGGAAGCGGAACTGCCCCAAGTATTTGGCGGATAAGAAGGATGGCAAGGTGAACAAAGGTATATGTGATATACATGTTATTGATGTGTACCTTACTAGAGCTCGCAGTAGCACCTGGGTATTTGATACTGGTTCTGTTGCTAATATTTGCAACTCGAAACAGGGACTACGGATTAAGCGAACACTGGCCAAGGACGAGGTGACGATGCGCGTGGGAAACGGTTCCAAAGTCGATGTGATCGCCGTCGGCACGGTACCTCTACATCTACCTTTGGGATTATTATTAGACCTAAATAATTGTTATTTGGTGCCAGCGTTGAGCATGAACATTATATCTGGATCTTGTTTGATGCGAGACGGTTATTCATTTAAATCAGAGAATAATGGTTGTTCTATTTATATGAGTAATATCTTTTATGGTCATGCACCCTTGAAGAGTGGTCTATTTTTGATGAATCTCGATGGTAGTGATACACATATTCATAATGTTGAAGCCAAAAGATGCAGAGTTGATAATGATAGTGCAACTTATTTGTGGCACTGCCGTTTAGGTCATATCGGTGTAAAGCGCATGAAGAAACTCCATACTGATGGACTTTTGGAACCACTTGATTATGAATCACTTGGTACTTGCGAATCGTGCCTCATGGGCAAGATGACTAAAACGCCGTTCTCCGGAACTATGGAGAGAGCAACAGATTTGTTGGAAATCATACACACAGATGTATGTGGTCCGATGAATGTTGAGGCTCACGGCGGGTATCGTTATTTTCTCACCTTCATAGATGATTTAAGCAGATATGGGTATATCTACTTAATGAAACATAAGTCTGAAACATTTGAAAAGTTAAAAGAATTTCAGAGTGAAGTTGAAAATTATCGTAACAAGAAAATAAAGTTTCTACGATCTGATCGTGGAGGAGAATATTTGAGTTACGAGTTTGGTCTACATTTGAAACAATGCGGAATAGTTTCGCAACTCACGCCACCCGGAACACCACAGCGTAATGGTGTGTCCGAACATCGTAATCGTACTTTACTAGATATGGTGTGATCTATGATGTCTCTTACTGATTTACCACTATCGTTTTGGGGTTATGCTTTAGAGACGGCTGCATTCACGTTAAATAGGGCACCATCGAAATCCGTTGAGACGACGCCTTATGAACTGTGGTTTGGCAAGAAACCAAAGTTGTCGTTTCTTAAAGTTTGTGGCTGCGATGCTTATGTGAAAAGCTTCAACCTGATAAGCTCGAACCCAAATCGGAGAAATGTGTCTTCATAGGATACCCAAAGGAGACTGTTGGGTACACCTTCTATCACAGATCCGAAGGCAAGACATTCGTTGCTAAGAATGGATCCTTTCTAGAGAAGGAGTTTCTCTCGAAAGAAGTGAGTGGGTGGAAAGTAGAACTTGATGAGGTAACCGTACCTGCTCCCTTATTGGAAAGTAGTTCATCACAGAAACCGGTTCCTGTGACGTCCATACCAATTAGTGAGGAAGTTAATGATGATGATCATTGAACTTCAGATCAAGTTGTTACTGAACCTCGTAGGTCAACCAGAGTAAGATCCGCACCAGAGTGGTACGGTAATCCTGTTCTGGAGGTTATGTTACTAGACCATGACGAACCTACGAACTATGAAGAAGCGATGGTGAGCCCAGATTCCGCAAAATGGCTTGAGGCCATGAAATCTGAGATGGGATCCATGTATGAGAACAAAGTGTGGACTTCGGTTGACTTGCCCGATGATCGGCAAGCCATTGAGAATAAATGGATCTTCAAGAAGAAGACTGACGCTGACGGTAATGTTACTGTCTATAAAGCTCGACTTGTTGCGAAAGGTTTTCGACAAGTTCAAGGGATTGACTACGATGAGACTTTCTCACCCGTAGCGATGCTTAAGTCTGTCCGAATCATGTTAGCAATTGCCGCATTTTATGATTATGAAATTTGGCAACTGGATGTCAAAACTGCATTCCTGAATGGATTTCTGGAAGACGAGTTGTATATGATGCAACCAGAAGGTTTTGTCGATCCAAAGGGAGCTAACAAAGTGTGCAAGCTCCAGCGATCCATTTATGGACTGGTGCAGGCCTCTCGGAGTTGGAATAAACGCTTTGATAGTGTGATCAAAGCATTTGGTTTTGTACAGACTTTAGGAGAAGCCTGTATTTACAAGAAAGTGAGTGGGAGCTCTGTAGCATTTCTGATATTATATGTGGATGACATATTGCTGATTGGAAATGATATAGAATTTCTGGATAGCATAAAGGGATACTTGAATAAGAGTTTTTCAATGAAAGACCTTGGTGAAGCTGCTTATATATTGGACATCAAGATCTATAGAGATAGATCAAGGCGCTTAATTGGACTTTCACAAAGCACATACCTTGACAAAGTTTTGAAGAAGTTCAAAATGGATCAAGCAAAGAAAGGGTTATTGCCTGTGTTACAAGGTATGAAGTTGAGTCAGACTCAATGCCCGACCATTACAGAAGATAGAGAGAAGATGAAAGATGTTCCCTATGCTTCAGCCATAGGCTCTATCATGTATGCAATGCTGTGTACCATACCTGATGTGTGCCTTGCTATAAGTCTAGCAGGGAGGTACCAAAGTAATCCAGGAGTGGATCACTGGACAGCGGTCAAGAACATCCTGAAATACCTGAAAAGGACTAAGGATATGTTTCTCGTTTATGGAGGTGACAAAGAGCTCATTGTAAATGGTTACGTTGATGCAAGCTTTGACACTGATCCGGACGATTCTAAATCGCAAACCGGATACGTGTTTACATTGAACGGTGGAGCTATCAGTTGGTGCAGTTCTAAACAAAGCGTCGTGGCGGGATCTACATGTGAAGCGGAGTACATAGCTGCTTCGGAAGCAGCAAATGAAGGAGTTCATATCCGATCTAGGTGTCATACCTAGTGCATCGGGTCTAATGAAAATCTTTTGTGACAATACTGGAGCAATTGCCTTGGCGAAGGAATCCAGATTTCACAAGAGAACCAAGCACATCAAGAGATGCTTCAATTCCATCCGGGATCTAGTCCAGGTGGGAGACATAGAAATTTGCAGGATACATACGGATCTGAATGTTGCAGACCCGTTGACTAAGCCTCTTCCACGAGCAAAACATGATCAGCACCAAGACTCCATGGGTGTTAGAATCATTACTGTGTAATCTAGATTATTGACTCTAGTGCAAGTGGGAGACTGAAGGAAATATGCCCTAGAGGAAATAATAAAGTTAGTATTTATTTCCTTATATCATGATAAATGTTTATTATTCATGCTAGAATTGTATTAACCGGAAACATAATACTTGTGTGAATACATAGACAAACAGAGTGTCACTAGTATGCCTCTACTTGACTAGCTCGTTGATCAAAGATGGTTATGTTTCCTAGCCATAGACATGGGTTGTCATTTGATTAACGGGATCACATCATTAGGAGAATGATGTGATTGACTTGACCCATTCCGTTAGCTTAGCACTCGATCGTTTAGTCTGTTGCTATTGCTTTCTTCATGACTTATACATGTTCCTATGACTATGAGATTATGCAACTCCCGTTTACCGGAGGAACACTTTGTGTGCTACCAAACGTCACAACATAACTGGGTCATTATAAAGGTGCTCTACAGGTGTCTCCGAAGGTACTTGTTGGGTTGGCGTATTTCGAGATTAGGATTTGTCACTCCGATTGTTGGAGAGGTATCTCTGGGCCCACTCGGTAATGCACATCACTATAAGCCTTGCAAGCATTGCAACTAATGAGTTAGTTATGGGATGATGTATTACGGAACGAGTAAAGAGACTTGCTGGTAACGAGATTGAACTAGGTATTGAGATACCGACGATCGAATCTCAGGCAGGTAACATAGCGATGACAAAGGGAACAACGTATGTTGTTATGCGGTCTGACCGATAAAGATCTTCGTAGAATATGTGGGAGCCAATATGAGCATCCAGGTTCCGCTATTGGTTATTGACCGGAGACGTGTCTCGGTCATGTCTACATAGTTCTCGAATCCGTAGGGTCCGCACGCTTAAAGTTTTGATGACGGTTATATTATGAGTTTATGAGTTTTGATGTACCGAAGGTTGTTCGGAGTCCCGGATGTGATCACAGACATGACGAGGAGTCTCGAAATGGTCGAGACATGAAGATTGATATATTGGAAGCCTATATTTGGATATCAGAAATGTTCCGGGTGAAATCGGGATTTTACAGGAGTACCGAGGGGTTACCGGAACCCCCCGGGGGCTTAATGGGCCATAGTGGGCCTTAGTGGAGAAGAGGAGAGGCGGCCAGGGCAGGGCCGCGCGCCCCTCCCCCTAGTCCGAATAGGACAAGGAGAGGGGGGTGGCGCCCCCCCCCCTTTCCTTCCTCCCTCCCTCCTCTTTCCCCCTCCACTCCTAATCCAACAAGGAAAAGGGAGGGAGTCCTACTCCCGGTGGGAGTAGGACTCCTCCTGGCGCGCCCCCTCTTGGCCGGCCGCACCTCCCCCCCTTCCTCCTTTATATACGGGGGCAGGGGGCTCCCTAGAGACACAACAATTGATTTGTTCTTTTAGCCGTGTGCGGTGCCCCCCTCCACGATAGTCCACCTCGATAATACTGTAGCGGTGCTTAGGCGAAGCCCTGCGTCGGTAGAACATCATCATCGTCACCACGCCGTCGTGCTGACGAAACTCTCCCTCAACACTCGGCTGGATCGGAGTTCGAGGGACGTCATCGGGCTGAACGTGTGCTGAACTCGGAGGTGTCGTGCGTTCGGTACTTGATCGGTCGGATCGTGAAGATGTACGACTACATCAACCGCGTTGTGCTAACGCTTCCGCTTTCGGTCTACGAGGGTACGTGGAAAACACTCTCCCCTCTCGTTGCTATGCATCACCATGATCTTGCGTGTGCGTAGGATTTTTTTGAAATTACTACGTTCCCCAACACTTAGCACCAAAGAGGAAACTGGTACACTGTGCCCGCCTGGCCTTGGTCGTCATGGCTTATGTCACGTGAGCCTCGCGAGGTGTCCCTTGCATAGATATCTCCGCTCCTCGGGAGCTAGCCTAGAGAGACCGCCCCCAGGGAGGTCTTGGTGTCGTCTTCCTTGCGAGTCTTGGCCCCTCGTGAGGGTCTTGAGTTGTTTGCTGCTGAAGCTGGGTTGTATTGGGCCGTTGGTGGAGCCACACCGCGGGCCGTGGGCAGGCAAGTCTAGGCACCCCCGTTCCCAGGATACCGATAGAGTCGCCGTAGCACAGGACTCGGCGGATGCCGATCTCCTTGGCCAGTCGGAGGCCGTGGACAAGCGCCTCGTACTCAGCCACGTTGTTGGAGGCGGCAAAGTGGATCTGTAGCGTGTACTCAGCCACGTCGATTTGCTCGAAGGAGAAGGCGGGCAACCAAGCAGGCTTGCCGCCCTTCTAGCGCTTGGGGCCGGGCTGCCCCTCCGGCTGCTGATCTTCAACTGTTGCCTCTTGCCGGCTGTTGGGCCTTGCGCTTGTTGTAGTTTGGCTGCTGGCACCGGTTGGAATCACCAGCCGGCGTTTGAGGAGCCGGCGGGAGCACCTTCCCAGATGCGTCGACCCGGTTGTCCGCCACGATCAGGAGCTCGTCTAGGGTGGTCGGCTCGTCGCACAGGAGTTGATGCTTGAGCAAAGGTGCCCTCTCTGCACCCGGCCGTGAAGTACTCGATGTCCTGCGCCTCGTGCACCCCTTCGCAGGAGTTGTGCAGCTCGGCCCAGCGCGCCAGGTAGTCGTGGGTGGACTCAGTCGGGCCTTGGATGCACATGGAGAGTTGGCGAGGCTTGGGCGGCCGTTTGTAGGCGTTGGTGAAGTTGCGGAATAAGACATCGGCAAAGTACAGCCAGCTGTTGACGCTGTATGGCTTGAGGCTGTTCAGCCAGGTCCTGGCCGTGCCCTGGAGCATGAGTGGAACATACTTCACGCCAACGCGCTTGTTGTCGTTGGCTATGCTAACGGCCGTGGAGTAGTCGACCAACCGGTCATCTGGCTTCACGGAGCCGCTGTACTTGGGAGTGTCTCGAGGGAGCGAGAACCCTTTGGTGAAGGGCTCGTCGCGAATGCGGGGGCCGAAGCAGGCCGGTCCGATTGCATCTTCTTCTTCTACCGCTAGGTACCGAGCAAGCCGGTCGATCCGGTGGCGGGCATCGTTCTCTCCGACTCCTTCAAGGGGGCCTAGCCAGCCTCCGAGAGTTGGGTGATCAACAGGCGGCAGGGAAGCGCGCCTCTCCCTGCAAGGAGGAAACGGGCGATCGTCCCGCCGTTCTTCTGCTCGTGGGCGGCCGTCTTGGTTGCGCACAATAGTGATGTGGGTGCGCCGACTGCGGCTAGCAGCCGGCTCTTGGTCTCGCCGACCATGAGCGCCGCCTGTTGGGGACCGGGAGGTCGCCCCATGCTCACGGCGGGGGGGGGGGGGGGGGGGGTGGTTCGGCTTGCTCGCCGGGTTCCACCATGCGGCGGCCGGCTTCCTGCTGCGCGGTAGCCGCGTCGAGGAGCTGCTGGAGGCACGCCATCTGGCCGCGATGCTCATCGCCCTCCAGGTGGTCCAGTTCACCTGCCGCCGCCTGGGCGGCGTGCAAGTTCTCCATCGGGGCGGCGTAGACTGGGCGTTCGGCTTCGAGCATGCTGGCGATAGCCGCGCCGCGCTGCCGAACTGTGCCCACTCGGCTAGGCTCGCCATTAGCCGGCGTGCCACCCACGGCGCGGTCGATCTCGCACTGGTAGGCTTTAGTGAGGCGCCTCATGGCCACCAACTTGTTGGCACTGTCGAGGAGCGAGACATGGAATGTTTCTAGCGTTGCTGCATCGGCGTCTGCTACCACGGGCGTGGACAGACCCCGCATCGCCGCCTGTAGTGGGTCCTGGCCGGCCCCGTTAGAGGTTCCGTCGTGGCTAGTGACCAGCACCTCTGTGATGGTGCTAGCTAGTGCTGGCGTTGCTGACCGCAGGAGGGAGCGGGTCGTCGATGATCACCATGTTGCCAGGGAAGGCATCAATGGACATTGCGTCGAAGTCGATGAGCATCTCGACGGGAGGATCGGTGGAGCCGACGGACTCTAGGTCGGAGGCAGGCTCGTTGGCGATGCAGAGCTTGCCGAGGAGGTCGACGAGGCAGCTCTCGGAGTTGGCTGCTCCCGCGTCGGGCACGAGCTCGTCGGAGAGGCTGATCTCGCCGATGAGATCAGCGAGGCAGCTTGTGACGCAAGCGGCTTCCATGCCGCGAAGCGCATCGACGCAAATGCCATCAGGCGTGCCGGGCTAGCTGCGCTCGCCAGCAAGGAGGAGGGTTCCCGTCCAGAACGTGTTTCCGGCCGACGGTGCATTTAGCCCCACGGTGGGCACCAAATGTCGGGGATATCTAGCGACATATGCTAGGGGGTGGCTTATCATGGATGGGGACAGGAGTATGTCGTCGGGTCCTGGAAGCGAGAGTGAGCGAGATCTCGAATGCCTACGAGTCTTACCCAGTTTGGGGCTCTACGTGGAGATAACACCCCTAGTCCTGCTCTGTGGGGTCTCCGCATGATGACTATCGTCAATAAGGTGGCTACAAGGTTGCTCCTTGAGCTGTCCGGCTAGAGGAGGAAGAAGGGCAAGGCTAGCTCTATCTCCTCTCTCTATGTGTGTGTATGTGGGCTAGGGTTCGGAACCCTTTGCATGGGTGAGCCTGGGGGGTTTATATAGGCCTCCTCCCATGTGTACAATGGTAATCCGGCCGGGTGTAGGACCCGGCCGCCAGTGTCCCTAGGCGTCGGCTTCTCCGCCGGCTGCTGGGGCCCGCCGCTTGGAGGGTCCTGCCAGCTGCCATGAACTCGGCCGACAAGTAGGGTCCACCGCCTGCAGGCCATGTTGACTGCTTTCTACTGTAGCCCCGCCCTTCATGACGGAGGCTTTGTCGGGGGCACATGGCTACAGTCCCGCCGCCTGGCGAGCGCTCATTGTAGCCACGCTCCGTCTCATCAGATTAATGGTGCGCGGATTCCGAGGGGAGGGAGGGTCGACTGCTAGAGGTCGGCCTGCCCTCAAGGCCACCTGCTTGGGACGCACCATCTTCTAGCTGCTCGCAGACAGGTAGGGCCCGCCGCCTACGGGCCGTACCGACCGCCCGTCGTGGGAGCAGGGCTGCTGCTGACGTAGGTTGCGTCATGGACCGCGTGGCTACAGTGCCATGCCGGGCGAGGGGTATCCGCTTGGTACACCCGCACTATGGCCACTTTCATCCTAGATTCGGGGGTGACAGGTTATACTGTAGCCACGCCCCGTCTCGTCGTAGTAAATGGGTGCAAACTTTGAGGGGGCGCGGGGCCGCCTGTTGGATGCCGGCTCCCTAAAGCCGCCTACTGGGGGGCACGCCATCTTCTAGTAGCCGGCCCCCTGGACCAGCCGGCCCAAAGAGTCAGCCGTTCGTCCGGAAGGTGCGAGGGGCGTAGCTAGCCCCGATGTCTTGAAATACTATGGGGTGCTGATGAGGCTACCCGTGGTTAATCCCTCCGACAGTAGTAGTGCCAACTACAAGATGAACTATAAGAAACACTAGTATGTACGTACTAAAGAGTTAAAGTAAGGAGAAGGAACATAACATAGTTCAACTGGGGGCTCAGCACAACACACCCCTCAAATAAAACTAAGCACCCTGAAATTAAACTAAGCAACTAATCCGGTAGACACTGCATTACAACCACCATGAGCAACGACACTGCCACCTTACTCGGACTCCTCATCCACGTGCTCGACTTCGTCCTTGTCCCTCTTCCTCTTGGCCGATACTTCTTTGCTTGAACCGCACACTTGGCTCTCGCTCTTCATCCAACCCTTGTAGATATTGAAACAAAGGTAGGCATCCATTGCAGCGTAATTGATGTGGTCTATATCTAGTACATTCCACTGACATGCACGATGAAACTTGGGCAGAGGTTTCGTCAGTTTACCGTACGAAGGATCAACCATGGTTGCTGCTAGGATCAGCATTGAAGGCTGACGGGAGGACTCCAGCACATTCCTTTGGAGGTCGAAGGGCTCACCTACAACGAGGCTTATCCGACCCAGGACTTCTTTATCGTTCGTAAAGTCTATAGAAATGAATTTGACTTTGCCGCCCCTGAGGAAGTTCTTAAAATCCTTGCACTCAACGCCGGCATGGCATATGTGGTAGACCAAGCACAAGTTACAAACCTGGATCACGGCGGGCTTCTTCTTCTCTTCCACCTTTAGACTCTTCTCTTTTCCCAGGATTGTGGTGTACTCAACATCTAGCCCAGCGACCCACTCATCACCCTTTGAGTTTTCTAACATGCGTCTAAAGCGAGCAAGGCATCCTTTCACCGTCGTGGAAGAAAGGGTGTAGATGACGTCGAGCTCATCGCCGGTGATGGTTCTAACCTTGTACTCACCGCCGATCATGGAGATTTGGGACGCCATGGATTTGGGAGGAGGGTTAGGATTAGTGGAACTGCTATAATGTGAAAGGACGGGACAACTAGGAGCAAACTGCCGTAATGTTGAAGGACGGTCGGGGACGAGTAGGAGCGAACTGCTAGCGGTTTTCCGGTTGTAAAAATGTTGAGTGGGGCGTGCGAACGGAAGGGTAGTGGCTTGCTCGGTGGATAAATGGAATCGTGCACAATACTATGGGGGCCCAATTAGATGGCATGTCTACTAGACGCCCAATTAAATGGCTTCATGCATCTACGTGTTTGCATGTCAAGCATCTTGAAAATTACAGGTGATACGAAGCTTTCCATGCTCCCATGATATGGGCTTCCGAGAGCCCTTGGATTTGAGATCGAACGGTTGCATGGCGTGATTCCAGACCTATGGGTGAATATCTTATCCTGGAGGGTTATTCTACAAAGTTTCAGCAACTTAACATGCGACCGTTCGATCTTAGATCCAAGGGCTGTCAGCGGCCCGTATCATGGTCACGCCTACCACGACCGTCACCTCGGTCGCGTGGTCGCGCCCTTGGAGATTTTAGATGGCTATAAATGAGCATTTTTATTGCCTACTTCACATGCATAAAACTACTTCCTCCGTCCAGGTGCGTTAGGCTATCTGATGTTGGCATGTCATACATAGTCATCACTTAGTCACTCATACAACAAGGTTAGCTATAAGGTTGGCTATAAGAGTATTTTTTTTACTTCTCTCTATCTCCTTATTCGTAGTATTTATTGCATTTGCCAAGGAGTGACCTCTTCCAATGAAATGGTGCTTAGATGAGGTGCTAAGGCATTAAATGGCTTAGCAACTCAAGTCCCCAATGCATAGGTGCTGAGTTTTGTGTTGCTAAGCTTGCTTCGTTTAATTAGCTATAGACTCAAAATTGTGTTTTCACCTAGGTACACGCGCTTAGCACCGTTTCTTCATGGGGTCACCAAACTGGTCTCTCCTTCTTAATTAACTTGCCACATCAGACTTTATGCCTATGTGGCAGGCTTAGCACCTGTACGGGCAAGTACAATACTGGGCTATAAGCCCACTTACATGGCATTTTTGCATATGTAGAGGAGAGAGGCAAGGAAAAAGTGGAGGAGTGGGCTCTCATGCAAGAGCCGGCTTCTACACGTGCTCCGAGACAAAAGCATTTAATACAAGGAGAGAGATAGAGGGAAAGTGAGAAAAGTTGTAACCTTATAGCTAGCCATATAGCCAACCCTATTGTATGACTAATAAATAATACTAACTTTTGATGACATGGCATGTTTATATAGCCAGTAGCTGGCTATACTATTAACCATGCTCTACATGGTGGAGCATTGGGAGAGGCACCTGTATACCATGGAGGTGGTCAGGAATCGGGAGACTCACGCCGGTTGTATACCATGGAAATGATAATGGCAAGTCAAATCATAGGGCCCCACCTATCCAGCAGTAACTCGCTGTCAAATCACACAGCCCTACGTTTGCAGCAGCCTACTCCCTCATCTTCTCGCCTCTTTGTCGAACCGACTAGGCGGAACTGCCCCGCCTACCGCGCGGGAAAAGCCCCGCCCTTGATTTTAAATATAATTTTGTATCCATGAATTGCTCCATGGAGCAAATCCTCAAGAAAACGACGATACACATGTATACAACATGCCCATCGCGTTCGCGTCGCACCCCAGACGGTCGGTCGGTCTAGCACGCCGCTCTCCGAATGGAACGCGCGTCATATTGCGTTTGCGCACACATGTGGGACCGCAATTGAGAACCGACCATAGGCACACTCCCCGGCCCCGCAAGTCGGCTGAGTATATTGTGTTTGCACACACATGTGGGACCACAATTGAGAACCGACCATAGGCACACTCCCCGACCCCGCAAGTCGGCTGAGTTAATAGAAGAGAGAGACCAGCGATAGTACTAGAGCAGTGTTGTATAGACGTCGGTGCCTGGACGATCCCTGCATGACACGGAAGATCAGTTCGTCCATGCATGTGACCAGACTCCAGCAGACGGCTGGATTGGCGATCGTCTACATATCGTGCAGGTTGTGTTGTATAGGGCTGTAGTTCTGATGAGAAATCTAAAAAAAGGTTTCTTGTCATCTCGCAATATTAGGTGTCATGTGCTTCGGATCACTGCGAGGGTTAAACAGTGACAACTGAGTTCCTCCAAGGCGCTGGTCATTGGGGGCACATGCACGAAGACTACTCGGCTGCCATCTAGGTCAAGCCGGCTATGTTAATTAGGACATCAATTGATGGACCCCTTTTCTACGAGTTTATCTTTAATTTGAGCTTTGTCGGAGTAAATGACCACGGGTAGCCTAACCGACTCCCCCTGGCTCTTCAAGAAATTATCGGGCCGATCGAGCCTTCAAGCACCCAAAGCACAGGGCCGCCTTCCCCTGGCCGGCTATCTCACGGACCGACTACTGGAAGACGGCCCGGCCCTAAAAACCCTCCCGAAGAGAGCCACAAGATGGCCGACTCCAAGAAGCCGGCCACAAAAGGACCGACTCCAAGAAGCCGGCCACAAGAGGACCGACTCCCAGAAGCCGACCATAAGAAGACTGGCTCCCGGCAAGCGGCCAAGATTGCACCCTCAAGGGCTGCACCCACATAACGGTGACGAGACGGGGCGTGGCTACAGTACAGCCTGCCACCCCCGAATCCCGGAGCACACGTGGCCACAGTGGGCCGTACGGGTCGGCCATCCCCCGTCCGGCGCGGCACTGTTGCCATGTTGACCATGACGCCACCCACGACAGGCTGTCAGTACGGCCCGCGGGCGGCGGGCCCCTTCAGCCAGAGAGAAGCTCGAAGACAGCCAAGCCCCCCCCAGTCGGCCTGGGGCGTAGCCGGCTCCCAATAGCTGGCTACCTCCCTCCCTCGAAGTATGTGCATCATTAAGGAGACAATACGAGGTAAGGCTACAGTGAGAGCCCGCCAGGCGGCGGCACTATAGCCATGCTTACCTCGGCAAAGCCCTCGTCATCAGGGGCGAGGCTACAGTAACCAGCCGCCGACAAGACCCCCAGACGGTGGGGCCGGCCTATCGGCAAAGTGGCCGGCAGCTGGCGGGACCCACTAGTCGGCGGGCCCCAGCGACCGGCGGAGAAGCCGGCGGATACAGACACTGACGGCCTGGACACACATCCAGCCGGATTACCATTGTACCCCTGGGGGGTAGGCCTATATAACCCCCCGGGGCACCCATGCAAAGGGTTGATCTCTTAGAGTTTTAGACACCACATAGAGAGAAGAGGAGAGCTAGCCTTGCCCTTCTTCCTGCTCTAACCAAACAGCTCAAGGAGCCACTTGTGTTGATCTAGTGATCATGCGGAGACCCCGCAGAGCAGGACTAGGGGTGTTATCTCCACGGAGAGCCCCGAACCTGGGTAAGATTTGCCGGCGTGCATGTCTTCGCCTTATCCCGTTTCCAGGCACCGGCGATGTCTTACTGGCTCCCACAATGATAAGCCACCCGTTGGCATATGTCGCACCTACCACCCAACATTTGGCGCCCACCATGGGGCCAGGTGCACCGTCATCCGGAGACCTGTTCTGGACGGGAACCCTTTTCCTTCCCAGCGAGCGTAGCCAGCCCGGCGCGCCCGATGGCGCTTGCCCCGACGCGCTGCAAGGCGTCGATGACGCCTGCGCAGAGAGCTGCCTCGCCGATCTTCTTGGCGGGGCTCGCATCTCTGACGAGCCTGCGTCCGACGCGGGCACAGACTGCCCCGAGAGCCGCCTCGTCAGCCTCCTCGACCAGCTTCACGTCTCCAGCGAGCTTGATGTGGACTTGGAGTCGGTCAGCTCCACCGACCCGATGCTTGTCGACTCCGACACCGCATCGCTTGACGCCTTCCCCACCAATGTGGTGATCATCGACGACCCTCTTCCTCGAGCCGACAGTGGCAGCAGCGCTGTCACCGAGGTGCTGGTCATCAGCCACGGCACCGCCTCAGGCGAGAACGCCCACGACGCCCTACAAGCGGCGCTACACAACTTGTCCGCCCCATCCCGGCCGACGCCGACGCCGAGACACTGGAGGCACACCGCCTCGCCCACATCGCGGAGGGCCAGAAGATAGCATCCATGAGACGCCTCACTGAGGCTCACTAGCGCGAAGTCGACCACGACGCCTTTAGCACGCCGCCTCCTGGCGGGCCGAGCCAAGCCGGCATCATCAAGAAGCGCGGCGCGGCCATCGCCAGTATGCTGGGAGCAGACCGCCCAGTCTACGCCACGCCACTCGAGAACCTGTGTGCCGCTGAGGCGGCCGTAGACGAGCTGAATGGGCTGGGGGCTGACGAGCTCCCCTACATGACTAGACGCATCCAGCAGCTGATCGACGCGGCCGCAGAGCAGCATGAGGCCAGCGCCCGCGCTGAAAGTCCTCCCCCGCAGTGAGAGCACGGCGCGACATCCCGGACGCCGACTGTAGACGGCGCCCGCGCGAGAAAAGACAAGGAGCCGGCTGCTAGCCGCAGTCGGACTCGGGTCACCATCGAGCGCGACGCAGAAGGCCGCCCCCGAGCTGTGGAACGACGAGGCGATCCGCCTCCTCCCCCGCCTCGTGGGGAGAGATACCCCACCCCGCCGCCTGTTACGCATCCGGCTCTCGGTGGCCGACTAGGCCACCGCGAAGGAGTCGGCGAGAATGACGCCCGCCACCGGATCGACCGCCTAGCGCGATCCCTGGCGCTAGAAGAAGAAGATGATGTCGGCCCGCCTTGCTTTGGCCCCCGCATCCGCGACGAACCCTTCCCTAAAGGGTTCTCACTCCCAAGAGACACGCCAAAATACAACGGCTCCGTGAAGCCGGAAGACTGGTTGATCGATTACTCCACCGCAGTCCACATAGCCAACGGCAACAGGCACGTTGCCGTGAAGTACGTCCCGCTCATGCTTCAAGGCACGGCACGCACTTGGTTGAACAGCCTCAAGCCCTACAGCATCAACAGCTGGCTAGACTTCACGGAAGTCTTCATCCGCAATTTCACCAGCACGTACAAGCGGCCTCCCAAGCCCCGCCAGCTCTCCTTGTGCGTCCAAGGGCCCAGCAAATCAACTCGCGACTACCTCACGCGTTGGGCCGAGCTCCGCAACTCCTGCGAAGGGGTGCACGAGGTTCAAGCCATAGAGTACTTCACCGCCGGGTGCCGAGAGGGCACCCTCCTCAAGCATCGGCTCCTCTGCGACGAGCCGACTACCCTCGACGAGCTGCTGATCATAGCAGACAAGTACGCCACGGCCGACTCTTCAATGAAGACCGAGCTTCGAGTGGACGCCTCTGGAAAGGTGCTCGCTCCGGCTCCCAAGACGTCGGCTGGCGACTCCAATCGACGCCCTTACCAGAACGACAACAGCGCAAGGCCCCTATGCCGCCTTCCACCAGTCGGCAAGTATCCACAGTCGAAGATGAACAACCTGAAGAGCGGCCCATGCCCAAGAAGCAGAAGGGAGGCAGGCCGGCTTGGCAGCCGTCTTTCTCCTACGAGCAAACCCGTGATGCCCCCTGCAAGTTCCACAGCGGCGCGAAGCCGTCCAACCACACGACCCGGAAGTGTCATTGGCTCACGCGGATCTCCAAAGGCGAAGGGCTGCTGCCGCCTCCACCTGCTGGCCAGCCACCTCCAGCCCCTCAGCAGCCGGCTGCTCGACCAGTAGTCGGAGCCATTCAAGACGAGTTCCCAGATGAGCACGCCGCCTACATCGTCTTTACAAGCCAAACTGAAGACAGGCGCAGTCGGCGCCGACAACACCAAGAAGTCAACGCGGTCGCCTCTAACAACCCAGAGTTTATGCATTGGTCTGAGAAGCCTATCAGCTGGAGCCGGGCCGATCACCCAGATGTGATGCCATCTCCCGGCTCTTATGCATTGGTATTGGACGCCACCCTCGCGATAGAAAGGCGAGCTGCCCATTTCTCCCGTGTACTGATTGACGGTGGGAGCAGCATCAACATACTGTACCGTGACACCATGGAGAAGCTGAACATCAAGACGAAGCAACTCATGCCAAGCCGGACTGTGTTCCATGGCATCGTACCCGGCCTGTCCTATTCACAAATAGGAAAGATCAAGATAGATGTTCTCTTCTGAGACAAGGATCACTTCCGCCGAGAAGCAGTCTGGTTTGAAGTGGTGGATCTAGAGAGCCCTTACCACGCGTTGCTTGGCCGACCTGCCTTGGCCAAGTTCATGGTTGTGCCCCACTACGCCTACCTCAAGATGAAGATGCCAAGTTCGAAGGGGATCATCACCATAGCCAGAGACTACAAGAAATCCTCTGAATGTGCTGCAGCCGCAGCCGGCTGGCCGAGTCCCTCGTGATCACTGAAGAAAAAAAGATGCTGGACCGAGTCGTGGGCATGGCCGGCAAGCAGCCGGCCCTGTCCCTTGACCCCAAGGAATATGATGCTCAAGGCTCCTTCCAGCCGGCCAAGGAAACAAAGAAGATACCTCTGGACCCAGAGAACCCGGAGAGGTTTGCCGTCATTGGAGCAAACCTGGACAGCAAATAGGAAGGCGAGCTCGTCGATTTCCTTCGTGAGAATCGGGACATCTTTGCATGGTCCCCAAAGGACATGCCGGGTGTTCCGAAGGATTTCGTCGAGCACAAGCTACACGTCCGAGCAGACGCAAAACCAGTCAAACAACCCCTCCGCCGACTGTCGGAGGAAAAGAGAAGGATCGTAGGAGAAGAGATAGCCCGGCTACTGGCAGTCGGCTTCATTATGGAGGTGTTTTTTCCAAAGTGGCTTGCCAACCCGGTCCTTGTATTGAAGAAAAACAATAAATGGCGGATGTGTATAGATTATACCAGCCTCAACAAAGCCTGCCCCAAAGATCCGTTTGCCTTACCTCGAATCGATCAAGTGATAGACTCCACAGCCGGATGCGAGCTGTTGAGTTTCTTGGATGCTTACTCAGGCTACCATCAGATCAAGTTGGATCCAGCCGACCGCCTAAAGACCGCCTTTGTCACACCATTCGGAGATTTCTGCTACCGGACTATGACATTCGGCTTGAGAAACGCCGGTGCCACTTTTCAGCATTGCATGCAGAAATGTCTCCTCAAGCAATTCGGCAGAAATGCCCACGTCTATGTAGACGATATTGTGGTGAAGACGGAGAAGCGCAGCACCCTGCTGGAAGACCTCAGAGAAACATTTGACAACTTGCGCTGGTTTCAGATCAAGCTCAACCCTGAGAAATGCGTGTTCGGAGTACCAGTGTCACATCCCTAGCTTCTGGTAATGCACTAGGCTAGCCTCATGTGTGCATCATGTTTAATCTTGAAAGAAAGTTGAAATGGGGATGACAGAACCCCCAGCACCCCCCCCCCCCAGAAACCAACTAGGGTTTACTAAAATTGGTTTCAATGAACCCAAAATTCCCTTCACAAAATGTTCATCATTTCTGGATTGGGCTAAAACCCCTGGCAAAAATGGTGCACACTTTTCTAGGACATTCTGGATTTTTGAATTAAATCATAAGTATTTGAATTTGGACATTTAAATTCTATAAAATATTTTAAATGTCCAAATAATCTTGAAAGCATTTGAGGGCTGTTGGAAATAGTTTCAAAAGTGCCCACAATTATTTTCAGGATCTTACAAAATGAATTAGTATTTTTACTAATTCAAAACAGAGAAATAAAATAGAAAACAGAAACAATTAAGTAAGAGAGAGAGAGAAGGCCACTGGGCCACTCACATGGACCTACCTGGCAGCCCACCTGGCTGGCCCAGCTGGTGGCCTAGCCCACCAGGGCCCATGCCAGTCATCCTCTACCTCTGCCAGTAGGCAGAGGAGGGAGACAGCGCACGCGCGCGCCATGGCGACACGCCACCTCCCTGCCTGCTTGTGTCCCTCGCCACCGCGACGCCTGAACCGCCTCCCCGGCCTCCCCTCGACCCCCCCTGGACACCGCACTTTTTCCTCTCTGCCTCTCTCTCGCTGTTCCCCACCACAGCCGAGCGTGCTCGCCGCCGCCGACCGCCGCAGGCGTGGCCACCGCCTTCCCCGCGCCTCTCCGACGTGTTCCCGTGCTCTGCCCTGACCTTCTCTTCCTCCTCACCGAGCCGCGCGACGCCGCAAGCCCTAAATTGCTGCCAACGCCGTCTTCTTCAACCTCGGTCCGCCGAGATCGCCGGCGACCGCACGCCGTCACCAACCCTTCCCCGAGCCCACCGAGCTTCTCAACGTGACCGCTGTGAGCCACCGACCTTCCCCCTCCTCTTCTTTTCTTTCCTCGTGCGCCGTAGCGACTGCACCGCGCTCACCCGCACGCGCCGCCGCCCGCGCTCATCGCCGGTGACGCTCCGGTGACCATTTGGTCCCGGGCATGCGCCCAACGCGCTCCCCGCATCGCGTAGAGCCTTCTTAGCACCTCGCCGCGCTCATTTGCACACCGCAGCCCCATCCCCGCTTGCACCCGAGCTCCGGCCGCCGCAAACCTCGTCGCTGGCGCTGCTCCCGGCCACCCCAGCCTCCGCCACCGCCACCGTTGGGTGCGCCACTCCACCCACTTCCCGTAGCTGCTCCCTGCGCGCCAAAAGAGCCACTGTAGGCGGATCCCGACGCGCTCCGCCGCGTCCGGCCTCGCCGGCGGCTAAACGCCGGCGGGTTGACCGCTTTGACCGGCTGGGTTTGACCCCGTCTGCCCAGGGGTTTGACCCTCTCTCACACTGACATGCGGGCCCCGCCCGGCAAATTAATCTAGTTTAGGTTTAAACTTAATTAGTTTAACCTAGGTTAGTGCTAATTAAACTAGGTTAGTTTAGTTAGCCACTGACACGTGGGCCCCACTGGTCAGGTTTGACCTGGACCGGCCATGTTGACCGCTGACATCACAGTGACGTCATGCTGATGCCGTAATTCTTTCTGGAATTTAAATAAATCTTAAATGATTTATTTATTTCAGAAAATGTTATAAACTTCTAAAAATCATATAAAATCAACTGTAACTCAGAATGAAATAAGTTATATATGGAAAATGATCAGAAAAATCCAATCTATCCATCTGTACTAGTTTCATGCATGTTAGAGCAACTTAACCTTGCTGTTTAGGTCAAACATGTTAATGCACTTATATGAACCCATAAGTTAAGTTTGTATTTGAATCTTTGGTTCAAATAAGCCCAAAACCTTCTGGTTGTAGTTGCATTAGCCCAACACACTCATATTGCCATGTCATGATCATGCATCATATCGTGCATTGCATTGATTGTGTTTTCTCTCTGTTGCCGGTAATTGTCCCCTCTCAGTAGACGTTGCTTCGATGATGTGATCGATGACACTGATGGAGAACTATACTATCTTCGGAAGTGTCAGGCAAGCAAAACCCCCTTGTTCATTCCGATACAATCCCACTCTCTCGCTCCTGCTCTCTTTTACTGCATTAGGACAACAACGTTTCAACTGTTACATGTTGCGGTAGTTGAACCCCTTTCCTCTGCATGACCTGTCATTGCCACAATAAATAGATGAAACCCACTAGCATGAGTAGGAGTTGTTTGAGCCATGATGTGCCTACTCATTCATGCTTGTTTGTCATGCCTGCTATTGCTTAGAGTTGTGTCAGGTCTGATTCATCGGGGATGGATTGGAATGTGGTGAGCATGTCCTACTGTGTGAGAGCTAAGTGTGTGAACACGATTTGGTAAAGGTAGCGGTGAGAGGCCATCTAGGAGTACATGGTGGGTTGTCTCATTGCAGCCGTCCTCAGGAACTGAGTTCTGTGTTTGTGATCCATGAACAGTTACTACCACACATTGGGTTCCGGTAACTCGACCCCTCTCGACTTATTAATCAACATGATCTCTGTCCAGGAGTTGCAACTAGTTTCTGGTGTTTGTAGGTAGTGCTAGTAGTCTAGTAAGTGGCACCCGGTACAGGTGGGCTTGGGACAGACTAGGCACAGTGGCCCGGTGTACCAAGTGGCACCCGGATGGTGGGCTTGGGAACTCTGCACACATCGTTTGGGGCCGTGAGCGACACCCCGGCCGGATCTCCTTGCGGATGGAACCCGAATAGGCGATAAACCTGGACGAGAGACTTGTGTGGTTAGCTAGGTTGTGGCCTACTCCCTCGCCAGGCTTCCGCTTGAAGGTTGCCGGGATACACGACGTGTACATGGTGGTAAGTGGCGAGAGCGTGTGTGAAGAAGTACACCCCTGCAGGGTTAACATCATCTATTCGAATAGTCGTGTCCGTCGAAAAGGACTTCTGGGTTGCCTGTACAGTTCATAGACAAGTGAAAGTGGATACTCTAATATGCGCAAGATAAGCGTGAGTGCTATGGATGGCGTTCTCGTAGGGAGACGGGAGCGGATCCATAGTGGTGTATTGATATGGTGAATATGTGGACTCGTGTGCGCCACCTCAAAAGAGTTACTTGTAGTCATAGTTTAGGATAGCCACTGAGTCAAAGCTGGCTTGCTGCAGTTAAATTCCACTACCCCCTTTGTTGATACCGATGCATATGTAGTTAATTCTGATGTAAGTCTTGCTAGGTACATTTGTACTCACGTTTGCCTATTTTATGTTTTGTAGAGAGACGTTGGTCTCGCTAGTAGTTCCGTGTGGACTTCGACGTTTAGCTTGATACCTCAGCTACGATCTTGTGCCCTCGGCAGGATCTGGTAGATAGTCAGGCTTCTCAGCCTTTTTCATTTGTAGATGTCTGTACTCAGACATGTTGAGCTTCTGCATGTGCTTTGACTTGTATGCTCTGAATGTTGGGTCATGAGACCCATGTTTGTAATATCTCGCTCCTCGGAGCCTAATGAATAAGTACTTGGGTCGTAGAGTTATGTTGTGATGCCATGTTGTATTTACACATATCGAGCATATTGTGTGTATGATTGAAATGCTTGGTATGTGTGGGATCCGACAACCTAGTTGTTTATCCTTGGTAGCCTCTCTTATGGGGAAATGTAGTCTTGTGCTTCCATGAGCCATAGTAGTCCGCTACAGCCCGGTTCACCGGAGTCCTGCTAGCCCAGCACTACTGCTCCGGAACACTTGACTGGCCGGCATGTGATTCACTTCGTTCCTGTGTTTGTCCCTTCGGGGAAATGTCACACGGTGACATCCGGAGTCCTGCCTAGCCTACTACAGCCCAGGTTCCCGGAGTCCTGTTAGCCCAGTGCTACATCCCGGATTTGCACGCTGCTGACCGACATGCTCGATGTTGATTCATGTATGCCTGTCCCCGTAAGTTAGTGCCACTTTGGGTTCACGACTAGTCATGTCGGCCCGGGTTCTCTATCATATGGATGCTAGCGACACTATCATATACGTGAGCCAAAAGGCGCAAACGGTCCCGGGCCATGGTAAGGCGACACCCGTGGGAATACCGTGCGTGAGGCCACAAAGTGATATGAGGTGTTATCGGCTAGATCGATGTGACTTGGAATCGGGGTCCTGACAGCTTTGGTATCAGAGCCTGACTGCCTGTAGGTTTACCAAGCCAAACTGGTCGAAGTTGAGTCTAGAAATGCTTTAGTTATATAAGGGAATTGATTGTGGAAGGGAACGTAAGGCTCTTTTTTTACTCCTTTACCTTATGCCCTTCTGATCTGAGTCATCCTCTTCTTTTCTACGGGGATTAGGAACTAGGCTTTCTCATCTTTCTATCATGATCACGTGTTACTAATCCATAGACTCGTAGGATTGTTGGTCTCAATCTTCAGTTCGGTTTCTACTACTTCTAGTATGTTGTCAGTTGAACTAGAACCTTGATATGATGTTGTTAAGTGACTATGCAAATCCTTGTGAATGTCTCAAATCTTTTTCTGAGCATTTACAGCTGTTATGTTGTCCGAGTCATCCCAGGTTTCTAAAGAATCTGATGCATTTGCAAATCCTTCCTCCCAGTTTCCGATGTTATTTTGGGCCAGATTAAGCGGACTAAACGCTCTGTTGAGGTACTCCATTGCCTTGCCATATATGTTGGAATTATTATTATGACCCTAGGTGCCTTAGGGGATCATCTAGTAACCTAGCTATGCTTTGTGTCCCAGTGTGATGATTCTGGCCGTCATTCTCGAAAGCATCCCGTGATGCCATTTAGTTAGTAGGCATTCTACTCCTGGGTTCTTGAACCTGAGGTTCACCCTAATTACTTCATGTTGTTAGTGTTTGCTAGTTCCTTTAGGATATTAGTAACCTTTGCGATAGTCCTCGAGGTCCGTGGTATTCTCCTTCTTCCAAATACCATGAACTGCTTATGGCAGAAGTTCTCTTGAACCAAAAGATCACAACCAGAGTGCTCTTGACGAGTTCTCCATTCACATTGTGAATCTGCCAGTCCTTCTTCTTCTGCATGGGTTATCCGGAAGAAATATGTTGAACTTGTTCGACATACTAATCCATGCATCCACAACTCAGATAATCATATGTTCTTTTGGATTGTCCCTCTTTAGTTGTATTCCGACCTTCATCTATCAATTGATAGTCAAGGGTATGTGTGCGATCGTGTTCATCGATGCCTATTATTCTTGTGGTCTGTCAAGCCATTCTATTCTGAAATGACTAGGAGAAACAAACTTCGGTACCTCGTCCATATCTAGGATTGGGTCAAAGTAGTTGTATTCCACAAATCAAAATGCCAATCCAGTTTTTGTTCTGTTCTACCTTGGAGTGTTACCATCTTTATGTCAAGACTGTCATGAGAATTGCACCACCTCTTATGAATTCTTGATTTAGTGATACTCCTCGCCATCATAGTTCATTCCTCGGTCCCTGTGTTATTATAACCGGAATACCGACAAGTGAATTGTGATGTGTGAAATCAATACTCCTAGCAACTGTGTTGCTTGGTAGTTAAGGGCCAATAATCTTATCCTTAGCGTGTTGATTATTGAATCATCACCCTAAGGTTTATCGTGCTACCTAGTCCTTATTTCCGGTGCACTTTCCGATCAATGAGTTAGGATAGTGTCAAACTTTGCTTATTTGATCATATCGTCTTGCCCTGAAAAGCAAGATTGTTCTCGAACTTAGTAACATATCGGTGGTTCGTGATGTTCCTACTATCTTCTCGGAAGTATTACCAGGTTGTCACCTGACCGCTATGTTGAGTTCGTGATCATGTTGGTTTTCCTCCAAACCACCCATTCTCCAAGAATCTGTGTTGGATACCCCTGAACTAGTTGGTTAAGCTAAACAACAACTTGGAGAGTTGGAAGGTAAAAGCTTGTCTGACTTAGTTCATGTTAAGGGATATCTTTTGTGTGGGTGTGTATGTGTGTTGAAGAAAGATGATATCTCCATCGATTGGTCCTCGTGATCAGTTGTTGGATCTATTGCCTTGTCAGAACTTTGACTTGAGTATGGGCTATCGTCAAGTCAAATCAGAACCAACGATGTTCGTAATGTTGTCTTACTCGTGGTTGATCCCTCGAGCATACACCATTACATCTTTTGGTCTGACCAATGCTATCACCGTGTTCACATGATGGTGGAAGTCCAGTGATATGGAAATTCCGTTGAGTTGCTATTGAGCCCATCAGCAGCATCTCGTCTCCTCCATGATTCATGTTGAACATCAAGCTAGTGTTGGAAACTTTTGTAAGCATTATCTTCATGTCCCGTTCATGAAATACATGTTTGGTGTAAGAAGTGACTTCCTCCAAGTTCACGTGCATTAGGTGCAAGTTGCCGCCGTGAATTCGAGAAAGATTGTTTTCGCATCCTCTGGAATCATCCCAAGTCAGCCATGCACGTGCAAAGTATTCTGTGGTATGTTAGACTGATCATCTTCGTTACATATGAATTCCTAGCACCCAAGCCACTGATTGACTTGTTCAAGGAAAAGAAGTCTAGCGCGCGTAAAGACTTCGAAATCCTTGATGATGGATCCTAACCAGAACTCGATAGTGTTTTATTATAAGACTACTATGTGGTCATTCTTATCTTGGATAACATGTTCACAGGTTTGTAGCAGAACCAGCTCATGTTTTGGAGCTTGCTATTGTAGTTCACTCCCTGAGAATCTCGCAACGTCATCTCGTCGATTTGTGTTGCAATCTTTCATTTTTTTCTCTCTAGACTAGATGAGTCTGGAATATCCTGACACCAACCAGATCTGAATCTCAGGCAGATATGATGGTTGGAACATTCCCAACATCTACTTTTGTTCCCAGCTTGCACCGCCATTGTGCCAATTTCCAGGGGCTGCCCTCTCAGTAATTGTTGTTTAGGATCACCTTCAAGAGTGGTCCTACCATGGGTCCCATCCATTTCCGATGACAAGCAAAAATCTTTCCCTGCGTTGTCTTCAACAAGGTAGTCCACATCATCCATTCTAGTCCGAGTATGTCATTCTTTTGAACTCCTTCAAATGATCGATTTTGATTGCCTTAGGTTGGCATAACGAGTCTTAATGATCTATGTATCAAAAGTAATTCTTCTTGCCACTTAAGGGAATAATTCCATGAGTCACCTTTCCTAAGGTGCCCTGTTAGGGAATCATGGCGATTATTTCCTCGCTATCTTGAAACCATGCACCATCTTCTAAGCATGGAATCGTTGCCTTCTAATCTGAACCTTCGTCACCTGCTTCTTTCCATCGCCCCTCATATGTGTTTTGCCCCTCAGCTCAAGAGATGTTTCTACGTCTCGTTCCGTGGGTTGATCCTGTGATCATTAAGATGATCCATTCCTGTGGAGTTATCTCGCTCTTCTGTCCCCGTGTCGGATGAAGTTCTCAAAGCAAGACGTCGAGATCAAGATGATGCAATGAATCAACATCCTCGAGAAGGACAGTTGGATCATGAAGATTGTGTTAGCTTTGCGTCCCCTCTGTCTTCTTACCTCACGTCTTGAATCTCGGGACGAGATTCTTGTTTAGTAGGGGTGAGTTGTCACATCCCTAGCTTCTGGTAATGCACTAGGCTAGCCTCATGTGTGCATCATGTTTAATCTTGAAAGAAAGTTGAAATGGGGATGACAGAACCCCCAGCACGCCCCCTGAAACAAACTAGGGTTTACTAAAATTGGTTTCAATGAACCCAAAATGCCCTTCACAAAATGTTCATCATTTCTGGATTGGGCTAAAACCCTGGCAAAAATGGTGCACACTTTTCTAGGACATTCTGGATTTTTGAATTAAATCATAAGTATTTGAATTTGGACATTTAAATTATATAAAATATTTTAAATGTCCAAATAATCTTGAAAGCATTTGAGGGCTGTTGGAAATAGTTTCAAAAGTGCCCACAATTATTTTCAGGATCTTACAAAACGAATTAGTATTTTTACTAATTCAAAACAGAGAAATAAAATAGAAAACAGAAACAATTAAGTAAGAGAGAGAGAAGGCCACTGGGCCACTCACCTGGACCTACCTGGCAGCGCACCTGGTTGGCCCAGCTGGTGGCCTAGCCCACCAGGGCCCATACCAGTCATCCTCTACCTCTGCAAGTAGGCAGAGGAGGGAGACAGCGCACGCGCGCGCCATGGCGACACACCACCTCCCTGCCTGCCTGTGTCCCTCGCCACCGCGACGCCTGAACCGCCTCCCCGGCCTCCCCTCGACCCCCCTGGACACCGCACTTTTTCCTCTCCGCCTCTCTCTCGCTGTTCCCCACCACAGCCGAGCGTGCTCGCCGCCGCCGACCGCCGCAGCCGTGGCCACCGCCTTCCCCGCGCCTCTCCGACATGTTCCCGTGCTCCGCCCTAACCTTCTCTTCCTCCTCACCGAGCCGCGCGACGCCGGAAGCCCTAAATCGCTGCCAATGCCGTCTTCTTCAACCTCGGTCAGGCCGAGATCGCCGGCGACCGCACGCCGTCACCAACCCTTCCCCGAGCCCACCGAGCTTCTCTACGTGACCGCTGTGAGCCACCGACCTTCCCCCCTCCTCTTCTTTTCTTTCCTCGTGCGCCGTAGCGACTGCACCGCGCTCACCCGCACGCGCCGCCGCCCGCGCTCATCGCCGGTGATGCTCCGGTGACCATTTGGTCCCGGGCATGCGCCCAACGCGCTCCCCGCGTCGCGTAGAGCCTTCTTAGCACCTCGCCGCGCTCATTTGTGCACCGCAGCCCCATCCCCGCTTGCACCCGAGCTCCGGCCGCCGCAAACCTCGTCGCCGGCGCTGCTCCCAGCCACCCCAGCCTCCGCCACCGCCACCGTTGGGTGCGCCACTCCACCCTCTTCCCGTAGCTGCTCCCTGCGCGCCAAAAGAGCCACTATAGGTGGATCCCGACGCACTCCGCCGCGTCCGGCCTCGCCGGCGGCTAAACGCCGGTGGGTTGACCGCTTTGACCGGCTGGGTTTGACCCCGTCTGCCCAGGGGTTTGACCCTCTCTCACACTGACATGCGGGCCCCGCCCGGCTAATTAATCTAGTTTAGGTTTAAACTTAATTAGTTTAACCTAGGTTAGTGCTAATTAAACTAGGTTAGTTTAGTTAGCCACTGACACGCGGGCCCCACTTGTCAGGTTTGACCTGGACCGGCCCTGTTGACCGCTGACATCACAGTGACGTCATGCTGATGCGGTAATTCTTTCTGGAATTTAAATAAATCTTAAATGATTTATTTATTTCAGAAAATGTTATAAACTTCTAAAAATCATATAAAATCAATCGTAACTCAGAATGAAATAAGTTATATATGGAAAATGATCAGAAAAATCCAATCTATCCATCTGTACTAGTTTCATGCATGTTAGAGCAACTTAACCTTGCTGTTTAGGTCAAACATGTTAATGCACTTATATGAACCCATAACTTGAGTTTGTATTTGAATCTTTGGTTCAAATAAGCTCAAAACCTTCTGGTTGTAGTTGCATTAGCCCAACACACTCATATTGCCATGTCATGATCATGCATCATATCGTGCATTGCATTGATTGTGTTTTCTCTCTGTTGCCGGTAATTGTCCCCTCTCAGTAGACGTTGCTTCGATGATGTGATCGATGACACTAATGGAGAACTATACTATCTTCGGAAGTGTCAGGCAAGCAAAACCCCCTTGTTCATTCCGATACAATCCCACTCTCTCGCTCCTGCTCTCTTTTACTGCATTAGGACAACAACGTTTCAACTGTTACATGTTGCGGTAGTTGAACCCCTTTCCTCTGCATGACCTGTCATTGCCACAATAAATAGATGAAACCCACTAGCATGAGTAGGAGTTGTTTGAGCCATGATGTGCCTACTCATTCATGCTTGTTTGTCATGCCTGCTATTGCTTAGAGTTGTGTCAGGTCTGATTCATCGGGGATGGATTGGAATGTGGTGAGCATGTCCTACTGTGTGAGAGCTAAGTGTGTGAACACGATTTGGTAAAGGTAGCGGTGAGAGGCCATCTAGGAGTACATGGTGGGTTGTCTCATTGCAGCCGTCCTCAGGAACTGAGTTTTGTGTTTGTGATCCATGAACAGTTACTACCACACATTGGGTTCCGGTAACTCGACCCCTCTCGACTTATTAATCAACATGATCTCTGTCCAGGAGTTGCAACTAGTTTCTGGTGTTTGTAGGTAGTGCTAGTAGTCTACTAAGTGGCACCCGGTACAGGTGGGCTTGGGACAGACTAGGCACAGTGGCCCGGTGTACCAAGTGGCACCCGGATGGTGGGCTTGGGAACCCTGCACACATCGTTTGGGGCCGTGAGCGACACCCCGGCCGGATCTCCTTGCGGATGGAACCCGAATAGGCGATAAACCTGGACGAGAGACTTGTGTGGTTAGTCAGGTCATGGCCGACTCCCTCGCCAGGCTTCCGCTTGAAGGTTGCCGAGATACACGACGTGTACATGGTGGTAAGTGGCGAGAGCGTGTGTGAAGAAGTACACCCCTGCAGGGTTAACATCATCTATTCGAATAGCCGTGTCCGCGGAAAAGGACTTCTGGGTTGCCTGTACAGTTCATAGACAAGTGAAAGTGGATACTCTAAAATGCGCAAGATAAGCGTGACTGCTATGGATGGCGTTCTCGTAGGGAGACGGGAGCGGATCCATAGTGGTGTATTGATATGGTGAATATGTGGACTCGTGTGCGCCACCTCAAAAGAGTTACTTGTAGTCATAGTTTAGGATAGCCACCGAGTCAAAGCTGGCTTGCTGCAGTTAAACTCCACTACCCCCTTTGTTGATACCGATGCATATGTAGTTAGTTCTGATGTAAGTCTTGCTGGGTACATTTGTACTCACATTTGCCTATTTTATGTTTTGGAGAGAGACGTCGGTCTCGCTAGTAGTTTTGTGTGGACTTCGACGTTTAGCTTGATACCTCAGCTACGATCTTGTGCCCTCGGCAGGATCTGGTAGATAGTCAGGCTTCTCAGCCTTTTTCATTTGTAGATGTCTGTACTCATACATGTTGAGCTTCTGCATGTGCTTTGACTTGTATGCTCTGAATGTTGGGTCATGAGACCCATGTTTGTAATATCTCGCTCCTCGGAGCCTAATGAATAAGTCCTTGGGTCATAGAGTTACGTTGTGATGCCATGTTGTATTTACACATATCGAGCATATTGTGTGTATGATTGAAATGCTTGGTATGTGTGGGATCCGACAACCTAGTTGTTTATCCTTGGTAGCCTCTCTTATGGGGAAATGTAGTCTTGTGCTTCCATGAGCCATAGTAGTCCGCTACAGCCCGGTTCACCGGAGTCCTGCTAGCCCAGCACTACTGCTCCGGAACACTTGACTGGCCGGCATGTGATTCACTTCGTTCCTGTGTCTGTCCCTTCGGGGAAATGTCACGCGGTGACATCCGGAGTCCTGCCTAGCCTGCTACAGCCCGGGTTCCCGGAGTCCTGTTAGCCCAGTGCTACAGCCCAGATTCGCACGCTGCTGACCGACATGCTCGATGTTGATTCATGTATGCCTGTCCCCGTAAGTTAGTGCCACTTTGGGTTCACGACTAGTCATGTCGGCCCGGGTTCTCTGTCGTATGGATGCTAGCGACACTATCATATACGTGAGCCAAAAGGCGCAAACGGTCCCGGGCCATGGTAAGGCGACACCCGTGGGAATACCGTGCGTGAGGCCACAAAGTGATATGAGGTGTTACCGGCTAGATCGATGTGACTTGGAATCAGGGTCCTGACAACCAGCCGGCCAGCTTCTAGGCTTCTTGGTCTCCGAACGCGGCATCGAGTGCAACCCAGTGGAGATCAAGGCCATAGAGAGAATGGAGATTCCTACCAAGCTGCGAGACGTCCAAAAGTTTACCGGGTGCCTGGCCTACCTGAACCGCTTCATCAGCCGGCTAGGAGAGAAGGCTCTCCCCCTGTACCGACTCATGAAAAAGTCCACCCACTTCGAGTGGAACGACCAAGCAGACCAAGCTTTTCACGAGTTGAAGAAGATGCTGACCACGCCACCTGTCTTGGCGGCGCCGACTGAGAAAGAGCCCCTGCTCCTTTACATTGCCGCGACTAGCCGAGTGGTCAGCATAGTTATTGTGGTCCAACGCCCAGAAGAAGGCCGGGCTCAGTTAGTCCAGAGGCCGGTGTGTTACTTGAGCGAAGTACTGTCCACCTCGAAGAAAAACTACCCGCACTACCAGAAGATGTGCTATGGAGTATACTTTGCCGCCAAGAAGCTGAAGCCCTACTTTCAAGAGTATCCCATCATGGTCGTATGTACTGCCCCGCTTGCCGAGATCATAGGCAACCGGGATGCATCCGGCCGGGTGGCCAAGTGGGCCATTGCGCTGGCTCCTTACACGATCTTCTACCAGCCTCGCACCGCCATCAAGTCCCAAGCATTGACCGACTTTCTTGTCGACTGGGCCGAGACCCAGTACCTACCGCCAGCTCCCGACTCCACTCATTGGCGGATGCACTTCGATGGATCCAAGATGCGCACCGGCTTGGGAGCCGGCATCGTCCTCACCTCTCCCAAGGGCGACAAACTCAGATACACATTGCAAATTCATTTTGCCGCCTCCAACAACGTGGCCGAGTACGAGGCGCTCATACACAGGCTCTGGCTAGCCAAAGAGCTCGGCATCCGCCGGATCCTGTGCTATGGCGACTCGGATTTGGTAGTCCAACAATCATCTGGCGACTGGGACGCCAAGGACGCAAACATGGCGAGCTACCGATTCCTCGTTCAGCAAATCAGCGGATACTTTGAAGGATGTGAGTTCCTCCACGTGCCTCGGGCCGACAACGAGCAAGCAGATGCTCTGGCTCGAATCGGCTCCACCCGACAAGCTATACCAACCGGTGTCTCTCTCCAATGCCTCCACAAACCGTCTGTCAAGCCGTCTCCACAATCAGACTCCATCTTCGTACCGCCTGACCCTGATGCAGTCGGATCCGACTTGGGGAACCCAGCAGGCGGCTCGGGGACTTTGACAGGCGGCCCAGGGACTGCCGTAGTCGCACCCGGCTCGGGGACTTCAGAACCCGGCCCGAGGACTGCAACGACACAACAGGCGGTGGCCGACTCCAACTCTTCATCACCCAACCCACCCACCCTGGTCGTAGTAGCCGTATTGGCAATAGAAGAAGTCACGGCTCCATCATGGGCCCAACCCATCCTCAACTTCCTGGTAAACAGAGAGCTGCCGACTGACGAGATCTCAGCAAGACAAGTTCAACGCCGAGCTGGAGCATACACAATAGTAAATAGAGAACTCGTTAGGCGCAGCATCACTGGAGTCTTCCAGCGCTGCGTCGAGCTAGAGAAGGGCATAGCAATCCTCAAGGACATCCACCAAGGCGAATGTGGCCACCACGCGGCCTCAAGATCACTTGTCGCCAAAGCTTTCCGCCATGGGTTCTTCTCGCCGACTGCTTTGGAAGACGCCAAGGAATTAGTCAAATGCTGCAAAGGGTGCCAAGTCTTCAGCTCCAAGCAACACCTGCCGGCTTCTGCACTCAAGACCATCCCCCTCACCTGGCCCTTTGCCGTCTGGGGATTGGACATGGTGGGCCCATTCAAGATGGCGCGCAGCGTCATGACACATCTGCTTGTCGCCGTGGACAAATTCACCAAGTGGATTGAAGCGAAGCCAATCAAGAAGCTGAACGGGCCGACTGCCGTGACATTCATCGCAGATATCACCACTCGGTATGGCGTACCACACAGCATCATCACCGACAATGGCACGAATTTCGCCAAAGGAGCACTAGCATGTTTCTGTGCGACACTGGGCATCCGACTGGACTTAGCTTCCGTTGCCCACCCGCAGTCAAACGGCCAAGTCGAGCGAGCAAACGGCCTCATCCTCTCCGGCATCAAGCCCCGACTGGTCGTACCACTAGAGCGTTCGGCCGGCTGCTGGCTCGACGAGCTGTCGGCCGTCCTCTGGAGTCTGCGTACTACCCCGAACAAGTCAACCGGCTTCACCCCTTTCTTCCTTGTATATGGTGCCGAGGCTGTCATCCCAACTGACATTGAGTTCGACTCACCTTGGGTCACCATGTACACGGAGGCGGAGGCCAAGGAAGCACGTGAAGACGGTGTTGACCTGCTGGAAGAGGGCCGGCTGTTAGCACTCAGCCGGTCCGCCATCTACCAGCAGGGTTTGCGCCGTTACCACAACCGGAAGGTCAAGCCAAGATCCTTCCAAGAAGGCGATCTTGTGCTCCGGCTGATCCAGCGAACAGCCGGCCAGCACAAGCTCTCAGCCCCTTGGGAAGGCCCATTCGTCAACAGCAAGGCCTAGGCAACGACTCCTACTACCTAATCGACACACAGAAGCTGAAGGCACGCAAGAGAGATGATTCCGGCAAGGAGTCGGAACGACCATGGAACGCCAATCTCCTCCGAAGATTTTATAGTTAAAAGCAGTATGTACCACGCTACCTTTTGTATTAAGTACAAGACAACGGGCCCCCCGAGGAGCACTCGGGACTGCCATCTTTTATCTATGTATGACGAGTGTCATACCTATGAATGTATTACTACATTTGTTTTTCTGTCCGACACCGGGTTCGATCAGTCGGCCCGGGGACTTGCCGCCTTGAGTTATATTAAAGTTCTACCTGCAGTCAGACAAGTAGCGTGCCGGCACCCAAGCCCTCTCTTGCTGAAAGTCGCAGCTCGAAGAATCGACCATCCGACTGGCAAGAGTCAAAGGCAGGAAAGGATGCCCACACGAAAAACGGCTAAGGACTAACAAACTTATATAACACAAGCCGGCCTCCCACCCCGCCAACCGGCTGTCAAAACAGCCAATCCCAAACGGCCCTCCCATTCACCTTGCTGCAATCTAAGAAAGCTAGAGTACTTGCCCTCCCAAACGGCCAAGCCCTTCCCCAGCCGCAGACTGCAGAGCAGCTGTCCAGCTGGGAAGGCGGCGACCAAGAGAGGGCGGCAAAGGAAACAGCCAAAAGGATGAAAAGCAAATACAATCGGAAGACAAGCACATGCATGATTATATTTACACAAAAGGCCTTCGAAAGGCTGGCATTCAACATAGTTTGAATACACCCCCAGTGGGTGGAACTGCGCAAACTTAACAAATAATGTTCAAAGAGTAATAAACAGGAAAGCAAAGGTGGCGGATCAGGCTAAGGGTGCAACAGGCGAGCCAGGCAGGTCAGTGGAGACGGCAGTGCTGGCTGGAGGAGTGGCCGGCTGGCGAGTCTCGGCTTGATCATCACCGGCTACAGGCGGCGCGCTCGCACGCGCCTCGTTGCTAGAGGCACGATCAAGCTGAGGCTGGCCGGTTGCTCCACCGTCTGGCACGGTGTCTTCACCATCCTCTCCCTCCTCCTCTTTGCCCTCGTCACTGGAGTCGATCTCCTCCGCCGAGTCCTCACCATCCGCTGGGTTCAGCCCAAACCACTCCTCCGGCTGAGCAACGCCGTCATCATCCACCTCAGGGGCAAAGCCACTGGTGTCGGTGTAGTCGGCGATCACTGAGGCGCGCTGGATGATAGCCGGCCGCACCGCCTCCAGCTCCTCGTCGGCCTCTTACCGCTAGGTGGCCAGCTGGTCCAAATTCAGCTCAGGATACCAAGCTTTGACGAACTCCAGCGCCCGCCTGGCGCCTGACCGAGCTACAGAAGCTTTCCAGGCCTCAAAGCGGCCAACCGCTACCTCCAGCCAGTCGGCAGTTCGACTGGGGGTACGAGGAACCACCTCGCCGGGCCAGAGGGCGGCCAGCACTTGCGCCCCAACGCGCTGAAGTCGGCTGGAGGCGGGCTTGGATCGCCAGAAGCTGCTCCTCAAGCGACCGGCGAGCATCCGGCGTGATCTCAGTTCCAGCCTGCCTTTGCGCCTCGCGGTGGGCCTCGATGACTTGGCTGGCGGCAACGGAGTAACCAGGGAAGTACTCTGCACAAGTAAGAAAGGAAGAGAAAAAACACAAAGTCAGAAAAAGGACCAAATGCCAGGCGGCAAGCAAAGGAACGAAGAAGAAGGCGGCCTACCGTCAACCAAATCTTCGATCTGGCAGTAGCCGTCGCTCAGCGATTGCCTTGCCTCAAGCCAGCTCGCCGCCTCGGTCTCGTATTCGGCTTGGAGGGCGGCCTCGCTGTCCTGCGCCACCTTCAGGGCCGCCTTATAGCTCTCCTCCTGGTTGGCCAGCTTCTTGACCAAGCGGTCACGCTCCTGAGCCAAGACGTTGCACTCGGCTTCCTTGGCGCGAAGGGCGGTCTGGGCCCCACCCAACTGCTCCCTCAGGTCGGCATTGGCCTCTACAGATATGGCAAAGAAGAAAAAAGCAATAAGAAAGAAGTCGCCAGGAAAGATCTGGCCCGACTGCTCAGCGGTCGGCCCGAATCTCGGGGACTACACCCAGTGGGTGCGCTGTCGCCCCCACGTGAGATAAAAGATGAAGCACTTACTCCGGCTCTCAGTCAGATCAGTGGTCTTCTGGTTCAGCTCCCGGACCTAGGAGTTGAAGATAGCCGCGCGGAGGTTGTGATAGTCCTGCAAATAGGACAGAGTAGCGAATAAGAACAAGATAGCAATCGAAGTCTGCTAAGAAGTTCCAAGCCGCCTGCTCAGCCGACTCGGAACCCGGGGACTACACCCAGTGGGTGCGCTGATGCGCCCCCACGGAAGAAATCAAGAACAAGAAACAAAAAAGCGGGAAGACTCACCCAAATGGCCGCCCGTGTCGCGAGGTACTCTTGATTATACGTCTTCAGCACGGTGGCCTGGGATTGAAGCCGGTTCCGGACTTCTTGCGCTACCACGTTCAGCACGGCCGTCCCACCACCCGGCGTCCACCCCGAGCTGGCGCTGGCCGTCTCCAGATCCAGGGTCGACGAGCTAGAGCCCGCGGCCCTCTGCGGGCGCCGCCGAAGTCGCCTTCCCCGCGCGCTGGCGCGATGGCGACCGGACCACAAGGTATGCCCTTGCAGCCGGCTCGCCCCCAGCCGGTTGCACGGGCGGCGCGCTAGGTCGGCTGCCTTGGTCCGCCCCAATCGGCGATGGCGGAGCCGCCTCCCTCTCCCGGACGACGACGTCATCCTCCTCCCTCTCCATCCCCAGCTGGTCGCCACCGGCTTCCTCCGGCGGTGGCTCCAGGATCTCAGGCACCACAGCGCGCAGGGGGACGACAAGCAGGGCCTCTGCCGCCCTCTCTGCGGCTGCAGCCTCCGCCTGGGCCTTGGCTACTGCGCCGGCTTGTGCCTCCGCCGACTCCTCCGCCATCTCCTGCACCGCCTTGGCAGCGGCCGCCCTCAGCTCCTCCGCCTCCCACTCCTCCCGCGCCTCCCGCGCATTCCGCTCCGTCGCCGCTTGAAGCTCGGCACGGGGGTCCACGCGGCAGGCGCTTGCAGATCCTCCCGTCGCTCCAACCACGGAGGCAGCAGTGGTCCGCTCAAGAGAAAGCGGAGCCCTGTTTGATAAGTCAAGACAAGGACTCAGAAAAATATCAACAAAAAAGAAGAAGGAATACGCGAGAAAATTGACACTTACGCCGAAACCATTTGTGGCTGCTTCACCACCTTGCGGAAGCGGGCAGCCTTCGCGGCTACCTCGTCCCGCTTGGTCGCTGCCGCCGCGCTCTTGGGATTCTTCGGCCGACTGCCGAATAGGCTCGGCGCGGCCCGGCGCTTCTGCGCGCCACCTCGGACAGCCGGCGCGGCAGATGAGCCCACGCCCTGATCGGACGCCGGCTGGCGACACGGGACGACTTCCGCCTCGTCATCATCCGGCCAGTCGTCGAAGCTGGCTCCAAGCCCGGAGCCGCCTACCTCGCCGCCTCCCACCACGGTGTTGTCGTCCAGAGCAGCCGCCCCCAAGTCGGGGTCGTCCAAGTCGTGCGTTGCCCGGTCAGGGAGATATTGGCGCTCCACCCCCGCTGCCCCGGCTGCCGGTCGAAGGAGGGGGCTCTGTCAAGACAAACCGACTGGTCAGAGTCGGCCAAGAGAAACTTGGTGACAAAATTAAAGAAGAGAAGAAGAAGAAAGCTTACCATAGGCGGGGGATTTGCACGGGAGTACGGCTCCTTGCCAAACTGCCACTCGTCGGTGAGCTTGCAGTCCGCGAGGTAGTTCACCATGAGAGCTACCTCGGCATGAGGCATCTCCCTGGTACACAGCCGACTCGGATCGAGTTGGCCGCTCATTTAACAAATCATATGAGGGCGGCCTTGGAGCGGGAGCACCCAGCGTGCCACGAAGGGGGCCAGCAGGTCGGGCCCGGTCAGGCCCTCCGACTGGACCATTACCCGGAGTCGCGCGACGGCGGCGGCTCCAGCAGGCGACATCGTTCTGGCCCGATAGGACCGCTGGGGCCGCCTCCCAGCCGGTGGGCCGGCTACATAAGCCGGCAAGTTGACGAAGTCGCCTTGCGGGGCGACGTTCTTCACGTAGAAGTAGGATTTCTGCTAGAGCTTCACCGACTGGATCAGCGTGATGGCAGGAAAGGGGTTGTCGGCTACCGGCCTCCGCACCGCGATGAAGGCGCCGCTCTGAGCCGGCACGCCCCTCATGGCAGTACCGAGCTTGGACTGGAAGAATTCCCCCCAGAGCTCGAGGGTGGGAAGGACGTCGAGGAAGCCCTCGCACAAAGTGATGAAGGCAGACAGCAGCACCACCGTGTTTGGAGTAAGGTGGTGCGGCTGGAGCTAGAAGAATTCGAGGAAGGAACGGAAGAAGTCGCTCGCAGGTAGGCCGAGGCCGCGCAGGCAGTGCGAGCGGAAGATTACCCGCTCGCCCTCCTCTGGCTCCGGCGAGATCTCCCTCTCCGGCGCAACATGGACCCGCACATGGTCCCTGTCGGGCAACCGCCGCGTCTTGCGGAGGAAGTCGATGTGGTCCGCGTGGACGTTGGAGCCGTCCCAGTCTCCGCCGCGCAACATGAGGGCAAGAAGCCGATGAGAAGGGCGCGGCGACGGCGAAACCACGGCCCCGCGGCGGCGAAGCTGCGGGGTAGTGCGATGACTAGAGGGACGGCGCGGCGGCGAGGGGCTGCAGCGACGGAGAGGAAGAAGAAGAAGATGGCGGAGCGAGGGTGAGCGTGTGAGCGTCTGCCGCTTCCCCTCCTCCCCCTATTTATAGCCTCGTGCGGCGAAGCCGAGGAGGCGAGGCGTGGGGGGACGCAGGATTAACTGCGCCCACTCCCCCACGTGCCGTGATTATTGCGCCCTAACGGCATGCGGAAACTGCCGTTGGAAGGCGAACGGCCCGTTTTGGGCCACAGAAGATCCACACCTAGGCCTAGGCATGGAAGTGGCGGGCCCGGGCCTGCGGCGGCGTCCCGTCACGCGCGTGGGCTGGCAGGCTTTTCCAGCCGGAGGGTGCCACGTGGCGCGCGGGCGGCAAGCGGCCGGCCCGCAACCCGGCATGCGCGCCAGCTGGCTCCCGCCTTCAGACTTCAAAACCTCACCAAGACGGCGCACCTGATCAAAGTCGGCTCCTAGCTGCTGGCTCTTCAAGATAGGAAGCTGATTGAGCTTCTCGTCCTCCTTTCAGCCTCGAAGCCCAACCAGCTTCGGGGACTACTGTCGGAGTAAATGGCCACGGGTAGCCTAACCGACTCCCCCTGGCTCTTCAAGAAATTATCGGGCCGATCGAGCCTTCAAGCACCCAAAGCACAGGGCCGCCTTCACCTGGCCGGCTATCTCACGGACCGACTACTGGAAGACGGCCCGGCCCTAAAAACCCTCCCGAAGAGAGCCACAAGATGGCCGACTCCAAGAAGCCGGCCACAAAAGGACCGACTCCAAGGACTCGGCCACAAGGGGACCGACTCCCAGAAGCTGGCCATAAGAAGACTGGCTCCCGGCAAGCGGCCAAGATTGCACCCTCAAGGGCTGCACCCACATAACGGTGACGAGACGGGGCGTGGCTATAGTACAGCCTGCCACCCCCGAATCCCAGAGCATGCGTGGCCACAGTGGGCCGTACGGGTCGGCCATCCCCCGTCCAGCGCGGCACTGTTGCCATGTTGACCATGACGCCACCCACGACAGGCTGTCAGGACGGCCCGCGGGCGGCGGGCCCCTTCAGCCAGAGAGAAGCTCGAAGACGGCCAAGCCCCCCCAGTCGGCCTGGGTCGTAGCCGGCTACCTCCCTCGAAGTATGTGCATCATTAAGGAGACAAGACGAGGTAAGGCTACAATGAGAGCCCGCCAGGCGGCGGCACTGTAGCCATGCTTACCTCGGCAAAGCCCTCGTCATCAGGGGCGAGGCTACAGTAACTAGCCGCCGACAAGACCCCCAGGCGGTGGGGCCGGCAGCCGGCGGGACCCACCAGTCGGCAGGCCCCAGCGACCGGCGGATACAGACACTGACGGCCTGGACCCGCATCCAGCCGGATTACCATTGTACCCCTGGGGGGTAGGCCTATATAAACCCCCTGGGGCACCCATGCAAAGGGTTGATCTCTTAGAGTTTTAGACACCACATAGAGAGAAGAGGAGAGCTAGCCTTGCCCTTCTTCTTCCCCTAGCCAAACAGCTCAAGGAGCCACTTGTAGCCACTTGTGTTGATCTAGTGATCATGCGGAGACCCCGCAGAGCAGGACTAGGGGTGTTATCTCCACGGAGAGCCCCGAACCTGGGTAAGATTCGCCGGCGTGCATGTCTTCGCCTTATCCCATTTCCAGGCACCGGCGATGTCTTACTGGCTCCCACAATGATAAGCCACCCGTTGGCATATGTCGCACCTACCACCTGACAAGCTTTGATCCTCGTCTTGGTTATCCGTCGAGATTCATGTTATCTCCTTGGGGTAGTGAGGTTATGGTTTCTTGTCATGTGGCATTTTTTCGTGTTATATGTTAATCTGGTGCTTCAGATCAAAATGACGACAACTGCGCCTCCAGGGCACGTGCATGAAGACTTCTCGACAGTCATGGACGAGGTCAAGTCGGCTCCGGTAGATAAAAGAAAACTACTCCACTATATAGGCATGAGCCTCTGCGCTTGCTTGCTAGTGTTGCTCTCTTCACACAGTCTCGTCCTCTCCGGATCTAAACATGACAGCGGTGGCCACACTCTCCCTCTGCTCACCACTGGTCACAGATCTAGCCGAATCCTCTCCACTGGGGAAGGTGAGAAGGTGCAATGTTCACGCGGTCGTCCTCGGTGACGGCTCTTACCCACTGCCGGCGCGTCCCGATCAGCGTGCCTTGCCGTTCTCTCCCACGCACAGCCGGCTAGGGAGGGCCTTTGACCCCTTCTTTATCGCTGCCATAGTGTGGGAACATCCGGCCTCCCGCCGCCCACCTAGCGACATCCCGGCGACCCTCAGGTATAACTTCCTTCGAACCCGGCCTTGCTCTACTTCCCCAGCTCCTAATGTCGCTGCATTTGTATCTTTTACTATTTCTTAGGCCCCCTCGTAGATAGGATCGATCGGCTGTTTGAAAGCCACCTAAATTTTTACTGTTAAGAGGTAAAACTAGTTCATGCAGTCGAATCTAGTACTACTTGGTTCAAGCAGGGAAGAAAGGGGGTGGGGGTGGGGGAAGATTTTTTACCTGAATCTAGGACTTGGTCAAAAGAGGAAATAATGGGGGCGAAAAGTAGCAGAGACTGGCTATCCAACTGGTCTGTTATTCTAATAGGGAAATAAAGGGAAACACATTACAAACTCAATATAATCGATCTATTGGTTGAAAAAGGAAAGTAAGTGGGGACTGGGGGACAAGTCAACAGAGTATGTCCAGCACTAGATTTGCTAGCCTCACAAAATATAAGGTGGCTATACCGAAAAAAAATGGGACCAACCCAGATATCCTGTTCTGATGTTTGTTGCCCCGAGGCCCTCTTATGTAATGCCACTGGTAAAATGTAGCAGTCGCACTATTGAAAGTAAGGACACGTTAAACCAATGATGTTTTCAATGTAATGCCTCCAGTAATATGAATCAATGGCACTGTTTTTCATGTCCTACTAAATTTCCCATTAAGATAAGTTGCTTCTTTTCGTTAGAAATGCAACTGTCCTGGTCCGCCTACTCTCCCGTGCCCAAATACCAACTCTTTAGCAGTTGTTAACGTAATGTTGCTGGTAAAATGAAGCAATGGCACCATTAAATTAATGTCGTATTTAACGGTTGTCATAGTTAATCCTAATGCCCACACTAATATCTTGCAATGCTGCTGCTTTAGAAATTGCTACTGTCCTTGTAGGATTGCCATTCAGATAAGGAACATGCTTCTTTACATACATATATGTTTCATCACTTGTTAGTCACCCTCCTTTCCACCTTTTTGTACAAACAGAGATATACATTTCACGCTTGATCTTAGTTGAACTGCACAAATGATATCCAAATTATAGTTGAACATTCCACGAGCTTCACAACAAACCTTGATGTTGCTCAATTTTATTGCAACTAATGAAGAAGAAGCTCCTAGCTCATGCAACATTGCTTCATTTTAGATGAACTGCACAAAAAGGTCCCATGAATTGAATCATCCATGTTGGTGACTGGTGTCATCCCTTCTATGATGGCATTGACTGCAGATATGGTTCCCATCACGAGGTATGTTCCCTTTTGGTCTGACCGTTTGCCAAAGATCTTGCATGTTGAGTCTGCTCTTGTGCTACTGTTTTGGCACTGCCATGATAAAGCAGTAATGTTATTATTTTGCACCTTAATCTAGTGGCACTATTAATTTGAGGCAATGGTTTGGCACCGCTAGTGCCACTGATTTTTTATATATATCGAAAGAGGGGGTTTCCTCTGATTTCATTAAAGAAACCCAACCATAGATAACCAGTATCCGACAACATCTCAGTGTAAACGGGCAGTTATGCAACTACTACTAGAACGGACTGAGTACTAGCATGAGACAAGTTCGCCATTAAGCTAGGCAGGTAGGGGGACCCAGCACCAGCTTGACCAAGTTTGGATTATAACCCAAATGCTACAACAGAAACATCAGGGGGGAGATAGGGACTGAAAGAGTCAGCTTCAGCATCCCAGTCTAAGCACCCCCGGCCTCCATCCTTACAACGCACGGTACACCTTGCTTGCCACCTGCTCGACCCTAGTGCCACTGATAAAATGAAGTAATAATATAGTTAAAATAGAGCGAGTGTCCTCTCTATCATTTCATTTCCTATGTAGATAAAGAAAGTGCTTCTCTTTATTAGGATATGTTTTATCAACTAGTCCCATTGTTAATGTTTAAGCGTTTCTGCAAACTGGGGTACTTAATTTTAGTCGATCTGCACAAAAATAGAGATTGGAATGTCTCAAGGCCCCTCCTTGTACTACCGTTGTACACTGATGTTCATCACTGGCAGAAGGTGTATCGGGGAGAATTGGGTTGATCTCTAGTATGAGGCCTACTGTATGAGGCATCGCAGGGCCCATCTCGCCCTCGCAGCATGGCATACTATGATACTATCGCAATAATTTCTTCTATTTGTTAGTGTATGTTTCATCAACTAGTGCCACTATAATGTAATCATGCTTTTTCATTATCTGTGCAAACAAGGTTATTCAGCTGCATTTTGGTGGAACTACACAAATGTACGGATGGAACCGGCATATATGCAGAGTGCGAGGGTGTGCCAAGTAAAAATTACCGACACCAACCATACTCCATGCATGCATTGGCATCCACCACCACCAGTGGGATGTGTGGCGTTCTCTGTGGACGGATCTTTCTCGGCAGCAAATCCTCTAACCAAATACTAGTAGCTTATATTGGCAGTTTTCTAGGGAGTATTCTTTTCTGAAAGAAGCACCAATCTATTTTTCTTTATTTGTACACAGAGCCACAACTTTGTTTTTGGTCCAGAGCTATTTTAGGGTGATTGGCGTAGTACTCGGAGACTGATTGTAACCATGATTTTCATTAGCCGTCACACTGATTGTAAGCATGACCAGATGGAAGATTAGGTTAGTGTGAAGCTTACCTTAAACCCTACCGCCGTCGTCAAAACGAGGCAAACGTCGAGGGAACCGTGGAGAACAGCGGGGAAGCGACATCGCGCCATCCGGCCTCCTCTTGCGGTGGGAGAACGAATACTCTTGTGGCTCCGGCTGGCTCTGCACCCTCACGAACGGCACACAGTACTTGATCGATTTGTTATCCTCTGGATGCTCGACCTTCGACATGTACACCCACCACCTCCGCCTGACTTTCGCCTCGAGGGGGTGGTTTTGCAATGGAGAAGAGGGAGAGGCGAGACGGTGGTCTTGCAATGGAGAAGAGGGAGAGGCGAGACGGTGGTTTTGCAATGGAGAAGATGGAGAGGAGAGGGGGTGGTTTTGCAATGGAGAAGAGGGAGAGGTGAGACGGTGGTTTTGGAATCGAGATGATGGAGAGGAGAGGAGGTGGTTTTGCAATGGAGAAGAGGGAGAGGAGCATGCGGCAGCAATTTAGGATTGGACGAGAGGGCTGGCGCGCTGTGACTGGATCAAAATAAAAATCAATTTACCCTTCAATTAAGAAAGCGACCCCACATTAACTAGTCTCCCTTTTATTCTGGGTCATAATTGGCCATGATTTTCACAAATGAAATATATGTTATATGTTGCAAAAATAATATAATTTGAAAGTACATTCAGATACGAACCAAACAATACAATTTTTGGTGACATGCATTCACATTTTGCTTGTCAAATACAGTACGTGGTCAAACTTTGACTCAAAATACGCAAAACAAAAAAATACTTCCAAGACCAGCGCCGCTCCTCTCCTCTTAAACCACCGCCGCTCCTCTCTTGTTCCAACCTAAATGCAACGCCGCTCCTCTCATCTTCCATTTCAAAACCACCGCCCCTCCTCTCTTGTTCCAATCCAAAACCAGCGCCGCTCCTCTCACGTTCTAATCCAAAACCAGCACCGCTCCTCTCCTCTTCCATTCAAAAACCACCGCCGACGAGTAAAGGTGCCGTGGAGAAGTAGATCGATGGAGGAGTACAACCGATACGTGAGGATCACAGACGGCGACCCTGTGAAGCTAGCTAGGATGTTGGAGATACAGTCTTGGTTTGACAACAAGGACCAACAAGCGACGACGGCAACATCCATGGCCAAATATCTGCAACAGAGTGAAAAGGCGGTGATACTCCCGAAGGGAGTCGCGGGGGAGTATATAGAGCTGCTCATCTGGGCCATGGAGCAAACAGATTCACTGAATCCGATCGTGAGGGGGCGGTGGTGGGAGTATTGATCCCATATGGAGCATCCACCAGATATTGAAGCATCGAGCATCTACAGGGTGTCGTTTGTGAGGGTGTCGTGCCAGAGCAATTCGGTGGAGTCTTCGTCGACCGAACCCAACTGCAAGAGGAGAAAAGCAGTTGGCCCGACGACGCTTCCCCGCCATCCTCTCCCTCGCTGTTCACATCGTCACATGGGGCGGCTGTCTGCCGCCGAGGAATAGGAGGGGACTGCCCCCCCCCCCCAACCCAATAGTCAGGTAGGTTGTGAATTGTCAGGAGGAGCTTAGGGTTGTCAGTATTTGTAGGTTGTGAATTGTGTTTGTTGTTGTGTATTTTGGGAGTACTTTCAGATACGAATGTCTTTTGAATTTCAGATTTGCAGTATTGAGCATATGAAGTATTTTATGAATTCTAGAGATCTATTTTTAGCACTTCAAAAATGTAGTTTCATATAAAAGTGCAGACAATGTGATTCCCAGAGAAGAAACTGCAAGTTTTAGTTTCAGATAAGAAACTGCAAGTTTCAGTTTCAGATAAGAAAATGTAAGTTTCAGAGGTAGAGCATTTATATTAACACGCCCTTTTCAAATAAGGATAACATCATGTTGGAAGTTTTATTCATGGTTGAAAATGGAACTACTAGCCAGTTAACATCATGTTGATCAACATTCATGCATAGCACATCTTCATATGATGCATAGTCAAAAAGATATGTTATTTTCAAAATGCCTACACAATGTCGAGTGTGCGAAAAACAGAGAAAACGAGGGACGAAGTTTTGGCAAGTGTTGGACGTGGTGTGCATAGATGACAATGGGGACCCACATGTCAATAATGGCAGAGGCAAAAAATTTGGAGATATTTTCACTCCATCCTGTGGAATCGAACCCGGGCGAAACAACGGTCGGGTAGTGTCACTTGGCCACTGGGCTAGTTCAGTAGTTTTGGTAGAAATAAGGCACTGCGTCTAGTATTCCTTTGCCGGCTCCGGTGGTTCATTCTCGTCCTCCACCTTTGTGCGCTCGCTGCAGCGCTGCTGTCTATCATTGTGAACATGTTGAACAAACGAGAGGAATCTGGAGAGGACTGTACATGGAGAGGCGGACAGTCAGGACCCACCAGGTCTATGGCCGTACACAAGCAAGTGCCTCATTGAAAAAATACTTCCTCCTAATGCTATACTGACATTGGGGCCCACGGGTTTGTCAACATAGTTACATTTTTTGAGGTGCTTCAACGTAGTTACTAAAGGAGATAAATTTACAATAAAGTCGGGGAGCTGGCAGGTATCATTTATTATCAGTGGGCTAGCAAGTATCAGCTGGGTTGTGGGCTGCCCCGTCTATGCTTTGTTTTTTAACATGCGCAGCCCACGACATGTCGGTTTGTATTTTCTTGAGGGCCATCATGTATCAACCGGCCTATGGACCTCCCATCCTAGGTTTTATTTTTTTCTGAAACATCCGCAGTCCAACTTATGTATTTTTTTGAAGAAAACACAGAGGTCTGTTCTATTTTTTTATATAAGAATAGGAACGCCAGGTCCAACTTATGTTTCCCTTCTAACTATATTATATATATTTATATTATTTTATATGTTATTATATATTATTGTTATTTTCATCATATATTTAACATATACTTACATATATATAAGACAACAATATCCCACGTCTTATTAACTTATAAAAATAATTTCTTAACAATAAAATCCTCGATTTTTTTACATTAAGGCAACGGAAATCCTGGTGATTGTGTACAAAAGCTTGGTAAGATTTAAGGACCAATGTAATAATAAATCACTTATTATTTAAATATATTTATAACAAAATGCTCAGCCTTGTTTATTTTTTGATAACATTGCTGCGCCCAAGCCAACAGTATAATTAGAACCAGCCCAGTAAAATCGTGTATTTCTAGAAAGTGCAAATGGGCTATAATTTTTTAGGTAAAAAATAAATGGGTCGCATGGACGCTAGATTATTTATTTAGCCAACTCAGCAAATTCGTGTATTTCGAGAAAGTGAAAATGGGTCGTCGTCTTAAAAAAATGGGCCGCATGGACGCTACATTATTTGTTCACCCAACCTAGCAAATGGACTGTAATTCTCAAAATTAATAATCAAATGGACTGTAAATTCTGAAAAATGGGTTGAATATGTGCCACATTTTTGGAGGCTGAAATGTGGGCCAATAGGTCGAACCCAACGCAAGTCTGTCGGATGTGGGGTTCCGGCAAACCCTTAAGGTTCGAACTCTGGGGTGCGCGCGAAGTTCTTTCCCTCCTACCGATCAACGCCCTAGCTCGCTAAGATCTCGCGGACGAACTCGACGAACTCGCAACATAGAAAGACACGAGATTTATACCGGTTCGGGGCACCGTTGTGGTGTAATACCCTACTCCAGTGTGTGGTGGTGGATTGCCTCTTGGGCTGATGAAGAACAGTACAAGGGGAAGAACAACCTCCTGAGGTTGGGGTGTTCTTGTGCTTGTCGAACTTGCGGGGGTGAGGACTCGATCCCCTCTCTACTGTGGTGGCTAGTTCTACTTATATAGGCCCTGGTCCTGTCCCCAAATATTGAGCGGGAAGGGAGCCAACAATGGCGGGCTAATTTGAAAGGGGACAGCTAGTACAAGCTATCCTGACAAAAGTGGTCTTCGCCTGCAAAAGGCTCTGGTGGTGACGCCGTCTTGGGCTCCATGGTGACCTCCGTCCTACCGTCCTGCTGGTCTTGGTCTCGTTGCACTGATATGGAAACCTTTGCCTGATGCCTCGGTACTCCGCGCCTGCGCTTGCTTCCTTAGCACCAAAGAGGAAACAAGGACGCTGCGCGCGCTGGCGCCCGCCTGGAGCCCGCCTGGTGTCGATCGTCATGGCTTACGTCACGAGAGCCTCGCGAGGTTTGCCCCGCCTTGATATCTCCGCTCCTCGCGAGCCTGCCTGGAGAGGTCGCTCCTGAGGAGGTCTTGCGTCGTCCGCCTCGCGAGGCTTGGCCCCTCGCGAGGGTCTTGAATGCTTTGTTGATGAAGATGGGCCGTACAGGCCTGCTAGCACAGCCATGCCGTGGGCCGCAGGCAGGCAAGTCTGGGGACCCCCATTCCCAGAACGCCGACAGTAGCCCCCGGGCCCAAGGTGCGCTCGGGCTTGGCTTCGAGGCAAAGCCAAAGGTCAAGTACGGAGCACCGTGGGCCCCAAAATCCTGCAGCCTTGGTCGACGTGTGGCAGTTGATTGGACGTGGGCGTCTCCACTTCCCCACGCTGCCTCGGCAACTGCTTGTCCTGACAAAAGGCTGGTGCAGACAGTGCTTGCCTTCGTTGCTTCTTCCTTGCCTTGCTCCAGATCTCCTTTCTCGCTCCTCGCCGCCGAAACCTCCAGGTCTGCTCCAATCTTACTCCGCATCTGCGACCCATGGCACCGCGCAAGACCAAGCCCTCCTCGGCGCCGGCTTGGTACGAGCCAGCTCTGGAAGCACCCACCGTCACAGAGAAGAGCCTCGCCTCCACGCGCCTGCTGATGGCGGGGGAGAGCAACGAATGGGGGAAGACGGAGCTCCGGCTCACCTTCGACGTGCCGGAACCTGAGGGAAGCACCTTCTTCCCCTTCTTCTCGAGCAGCGTCGCCGTCGGGTTGGTTCCCCCCTTCTCTGATTTCTTTTATGAAGTCCTCGGCCACTACGGGCTGCAGACGCTGCACCTCCATCCCAACTCTATCCTTCTCCTGTCCATCTTCGCCTACTACTGTGAGGCGTACCTGGGTGTGATGCCACCCGTGGCGCTTCTACGCCACTTCTTCTTCCTTCGTGTCAGCGATGGACACATCTCCGGGTGCACCAATTTCATCGCATCTGGCAAGGCCAACTCAATCTCGAGTACCGGGAAGAGGGCCGACAATATCTGAGCAAAATGGGTCATGATGGACGCCAAAGCGCGCCCATCCGCGCTTCACCTTGCCAACGGAGGCGCCCCAGTTCAGCAAAGCGTGGCCCTGCACGAAGCTCGCTGATGAGCGGGCGTTGTTTGTGTTGGAGCAGATGCAGACCGACCTGAAACCAGGCAACGCGAAGGCGGCGAAGGTCACAGGGGCCATTCTCCTAAGGGAATTCTTGATGCTACGTGTCGCCCCGCTCCAGGCGCGATCGCACCCCTTGTGGAAGCTTGGAGATGGAGAAGACAAGATCCGCCTGAGGCCGGGGGCCCTGCCTGACGACGAACTGGCTGCTGTCCTGCGCCTCCTGGTTAGGGATAACCAGGAGTACCCGCCGAGTGCCTTCACTCCTTTGTTCCTCCGCAAGGACTGGGAGCCACTTGTGCTTTCCAGGCCGACCTTCGACGCGCGCGGGCTGGTGCCGCCGACGACCACAGGAGCCCCTGCAGCGCCGAAGCCGGTGGAGGTGTCCTCCGACGAGTCCGGCGAGGGGAAGGAAGAGGAGGGGGACTCGGAGGCGACCCTCGAAGAGATGGGGGGAAACTCCCCCCTGAGCAAAGCTGAAATCCTCCGCACCCTTCCTGACGACGCTGAGGTCGAGGCCCGCCAGGAGGAGGGAGCTGCCCGTCGTCCTGACGAGGAGTAGGTCGGCACTGATCCCTCGGGACGCTGCCTCCGCCTTGACGCCGCCTGGGGCTGCCTCCAGCCCTCCTGCTGCGCCGTCTTCTGCCGCCGGGGCCCGCACGCCCACTTCTCAGGCCCCGGTGCTTTCGGGCTTCAAGCTCCCCAAGCAGAAGGTGGAATACGTCGCGGTGGATCGGTAAGTGCCTTGAGCTCCATCTTGTCCCTGCCTGTACTTGTTATTTCCTGACGTTCACCCTTGGTTGACCAGGCTGACACCTTCGGCGAAGAAAAGGAAGGGGATACGGTGGCCGCGCCTCCCTCCGCAGGGAAAGGAGGCAGCAGCACGCGCACCTCCCCAACACGGTCGCCCTCGCGAGGCCAAGAAGAGCATCGCCGGGAGGAGTCAGCCCCCATAGCCCCTCTGGCTCCTGAAGTGCCGGCGTCTGGCTCGGCTGAAGAGGTCCCGACTGCTCCGGAACCCGCAGTCTCCCAGGCCCTGGTGACGACGTCGTCTCCTTCCGCTGTCGCCCCTCCGCTCCCAGGTTCTTCTGCTCCCGCTGCTGTCCTGGAGCGTGCTCTTTCGGAGATGACCCAGCTGCAGGCAGATCTCCTGAGCGCGGACCCGCGCCTGGTGGCCGGGTGCCTAGAACTGGCCTCTGGCTGGCTTCATTCTGACTTGGCGGTCCGCGCGACATTGAGCCAGGCCGCGGCATCTTCCGAGAAGGAGAAGCATAGCACCGCCAATGCTGCAGCCGGTCATGAGGCGGCACTGAAGGACGGCAAGGCCGCCCGCGACCGCTGCCAAGAGCTGGAGGATGAGCTGAAGAGCCTGCACGACAAGCACGCCGAAGAAGCACGCGGCCGCCTGGTGAAGGAGGAGGAGATGAAGGCGCGGGAGGACGCCATCAAGAACTGTGACGCTGAGCTGGAGGAGTTGGGGAAGACGCAGGCCGCCGAGCGCAGCCGGCTGGAAGAGCTGGAGCGGAGGGTGAAGGCGAGGGAGGCCGATCTTGACGCCAAGGCGCGATTCCTGGCCGAAGACCGCGTGGCCTTTGCCGATCTCGAGAAGAGGTCTCGCAAGGCACTGAAGACGCTCTACGAGCACGGCTTGGAGAGGCCACTGACCACCGATGAGGACGGCCCCGCCCTGCTGCTTCCTCTCCTGGTGAAGGCACTTGAGGAAGTCGTGGATGGTATCGGTCCCATGGCAGAGGCAGAAGCTCGCGTCGTGTCTTCAGCTGCCTTGACCCGTGTCTTCAGCCATCTGCACCTTCGTGACCCCAGCGCTTGTCTTGACGAGCTGCTGGAGCCTGTGGCTGATGATGGCTACGCAGCCGCCGCCGCAGCCGTGCTAGGTCAAGTGGAGGCCCTGCTGAAGAAGTTCCGCGGCTTTGCCTCCGCGCCCTTGTCTGGTGATGCCGCCGATGCTGCGGCTGGTGGTGCAGGTGAAGATGTCGTCACCCGAGGAGGAGCACCTTCTGCAGGCAATGGCGGTGTCCAGGGGTGACCTGCGGCTACTCTCCTGTTTCGTCCCTGTAATATGCATCAGGCCTCGTGGAGGCGTTAAACTTTTCATTTGGTATTGTGAGGACAATATGTTTTGTAATATTTGCTTCGAGATTTTGCGATTTCCTTCCTATTTGCTTTGCGTTCTGCGTCGGCAGAGCCCAGCCCCGCGCATACCTCAACCGCCATTAGGCCGGCCGGAGAACAGGACGGACCAAGGAGTGAGGGGCTACGTGACCAGTTAGGCTCCTGAGTCGCGATGCTCAGGAGTCCCCCTTGATGCACAAACAATTTCCATACCTGCCCTCGCCGAGGCCTCGGGAGGGGCGTGCGACGGCCAGGTCCAGGAGACCTGGTTGAGTGGCGTGCGCTTGGGCGTGGCCCGAGCGCAGCCCCTATGTCCAGCCCCCTCGCGCGGCTCTCCCGAGGGGAGGCGTTGCAGTGAGGCCGGACGTTGAGCTCTGGGGCTCCCTGAGGTTGGTACGACCGTGGAGCCGCCCTCAGTTGTTTATCACCAGCGCGGAGCATAGTGCTTCCGCTTGTGCACGGGCATAGCCGCTCCTCGCCAGTGTCGACGGCCAACGTGGAGCATGGTGCTTCACTTGTGCGTGGGAGGGGGGCCCCTTCGGGAGGAGCCCCCGGGGCGTGTACAGCCCCGCCCTGACACGTGGCTTGCACGGCAGGGCTACGAGGTGTATTTGGGCACTCGTGAGCCAGCGCGAGACTCACGAGGCCCTACCTCAAGGCGGGTTGCGCCTGGTCTTGAGTCCTTGGTAGCTGTGCATTCCTGCGAGGCGGTTAGGTGCAAGCGCTCTACGTCCTCAGGTCCCGGCCTTCGAGCGAGCTCAACCGCCACTGGTATGCCAGGTCACGATGTCGTGGACAAGGCCAGGGGGTGAGGGCTGGAGAGCCAGTAAGAGCTCCTGAGTTGCGATGCTCAGGAGCCCCCCTTTTAACGTGCAAGCGGATTACTTGGAAGAGGTGGGAACTCGCGGTGCCGCCTGGTGCTATCCTCATGATATTCCTGCGAGCCAGCACAAGGGGAAACACAGTTTTGCTGTTATGGTTGCCAGCCTGCCGCTGGTTGCTCTGTGAGGAGATGAAGGCACTGAGGGCTTGATGAGGTGACGTCCGGGGGCGTGCTGCGAGCCAGAGCTCGACCGCTCAAGTTTGTCGACGTGGCAGGGACGGACCCATGCACCAGCGCCGTGCCTGTGTGAGGAGGCTCCGTGGAAGGCGACGATCGAGCAGGTGGCAATCATAGGCAGATTAAGCATGGGAGGCAAATCATCTTGGGTAAATGCGGAAAGATACATGCCACTGGGTCAGGCCCAAGCGGCTCGGGATGATGCAGCCCGACGGGCGCCCCCAGCAAGGTAAACTGAAGACATAAGAAAAGGGTACATGCCACAGGGGCGGACCCATGCGGCCTGGGAATAATGCAACCCGAGGGGCGCTCCCAGCTAAACGAACTTGGAAAATGTCACCTCGTTCTGTTGACGAAGGAGAGTTGGGGCAGCTGAAGGTACGCGGCGAAGGAATGGCTCCTCACGATCCACCGGGGCCCTGAGCCTCGGGAGTGATGTCTACTACATAACCTTCTTCTTGTAGACGTTGTTGGGCCTCCAAGTGCAGACGTTTGTAGGACAGTAGCAAATTTCCCTCAAGTGGATGACCTAAGGTTTATCAATCCGTGGGAGGCGTAGGATGAAGATGGTCTCTCTCAAACAACCCTGCGACCAAATAACAAAGAGTCTCGTGTGTCCCCAACACACCCAATACAATGGTAAATTGTATAGGTGCACTAGTTCGGCGAAGAGATGGTGATACAAGTGCAATATGGATGGTAGATATAGGTTTTTGTAATATGAAAATATAAAAACAGCAAGGTAACTAATGATAAAAGTGAGCACAAACGGTATTGCAATGCGTTGAAACGAGGCCTAGGGTTCATACATCACTAGTGCAAGTTCTCTCAACAATAATAACATAACTGGATCATATAACTATCCCTCAACATGCAACAAAGAGTCACTCCAAAGTCACTAATAGCGGAGAACAAACGAAGAGATTATTGTAGGGTACGAAACCACCTCAAAGTTATTCTTTCGGAACGATCTATTCAAGAGTTCGCACTAGAATAACACCTTAAGACACATATCAACCAAAACCCTAATGTCACCTAGATACTCCAATGTCACCTCAAGTATCCGTGGGTATGATTATACGATATGCATCACACAATCTCAGATTCATCTATTCAAACCAACACAAAGTACTTCAAAGAGTGCCCCAAAGTTTCTACCGGAGAGTCAAGACGAAAACGTGTGCCAACCCCTATGCATAAGTTCACGAGGTCACGGAACCCGCAAGTTGATCACCAAAACATACATCAAGTAGATCACGTGATATCCCATTGTCACCACAGATAAGCACATGCAAGACATACATCAAGTGTTCTCAAATCCTTAAAGACTCAATCCGATAAGATAACTTCAAAGGGAAAACTCAATCCATTACAAGAGAGTAGAGGGGGAGAAACATCATAAGGTCCAACTATAATAGCAAAGCTCGCAATACATCAAGATCATGCCAAATCAAGAACACGAGAGAGAGAGAGAGAGATCAAACACATAGCTACTAGTAGATACCCTCAGCCCCGAGGGTGAACTACTCCCTCCTCGTCATGGAGAGCGTCGGGATGATGAAGATGGCCACCGGTGATGGATCCCCCCTCCGGCAGGGTGCCGGAACAGGGTCCCGATTAGTCTTTGGTGGCCACAGAGGTTTGCGGCGGCGGAACTCCTGATCTAGGTTATTTTCTGGAGGTTCCAGTATTTATAGGATTTTTTGACGTTGGTCTCACGTCAGGGGGGGTCTCCGGGTTGTCCACGAGGCAGGGGCCCATGCCCAGGGGGGTGGGCGCGCCCCCCACCCTCGTGGGTAGCCCGAGACTCCCCTGGCCCAACTCTTTTGCTCCGGGGTCTTCTTTTGGTCCATAAAAAATCGTCAAAAATTGGCACGTCCATTGGACTCCGTTTGGTATTCCTTTTCTGTAAAACTCAAAAACAAGGAAAAAACAGAAACTGGCACTGGGCTCTAGGTTAATAGGTTAGTCCCAAAAATCATATAAAATAGTATATAAATGCATATAAAACATCCTAGAAGGATAATATAATAGCATGAATACTTCATAAATTATAGATACGTTGGAGACGTATCAGCATCCCCAAGCTTAATTCCTGCTCGTCCTCGAGTAGGTAAATGATAAAAGAAATAATTTATGAAGTGTGAATGCTAGCAGGTGCACATGTTTGATCAATGATAATTTCAATCACCTTTTCTAGCATCATTATATGTCATAAGAGTAGCTCAACTCATAAAACTTTTCATGATCAAGTAACAAGCTATTCACATGTTAAAGCGTAGACCATAAACTTTCTTGAATACTAACAAACTATGTTCTCAGTCATCATACAATTGCAATTCATCTTATTTTCAGGAAGGGTCTATGTAAGAGCTTTGATTTAGCAAATCCCACATACTCAACTATCATATAGTCTTCCATGATTGCTACCACTCAAAGCATATCTTTAGAAAAAATAGCATTCATCGAACATAGAGAAAGATAGGGGCTTAATGTTTCGTCTCCCAACCTTTTACCTCAAGGGTAATGTCAACAATAATAATTCATGATCAAATATATTTGAATGGCCATATATGCTTAGACCTTTCTCCACCACATGATGCTTGCCAACTAAAAAGTAGGTTGGAATGAGAAGGAATACTACTGACTCTTGCATAAAAGTAAAAGATAGGCCCTTCGCAGAGGCAAGCAGGGATTTGCAGAGGTGCCAGAGCTCGAAGCTAAAACAGAGATGAAAATAATTTTGAGAGGTATGCTTTCATTGTCAACATAACGACCAAGAGTTCCCAATATCTTTCATACTAGATACATTATAGGCAGTTCCCAAACAGAAAGGTAAAGATTTTACTCCCCCCTCCACCAACAATCACACTCCACGGCTTGTCCGAAACAACGGGTGCCGTCCAACTTTCAACAATCCTGGGGGAGTTTGTTTAAATTATTTGTGAATTTGTTTTTGATCTTTTGATCATAGGACTGGGCATCCCAGTTACCAGCCATTTTCTCGTGAATGATGAGCGGAGTCCACTCATCGTGAGAATAACCCACCTAGCATGGAAGATATTGACAGCCCCTAGTCGCTACATGAGCGATTCGGGCATACAAAACAGATTATTATTTGAAGGTTTAGAGTTTGGCACATGCAAATTTACTTGGAACGGCAGGTAAATACCGCATATAGGTAGATATGGTGGACACTCATGGAATAAACTTGGTTCAAGGAATTTGGATGCACAAGCAGTACTCCCGCTAAGTACAGATATTTTGGCCAGCAAAGGATTCTAAATAGCAAGCACCACATGTTAGAGGATCCATAACAATATAACTTCTATACAAATATACCCAAGCATAACTCATTATGTTGTCTTCCTTGTCCAACTTCAACTAATTTGCTCATGTTTGAAAATAATTAATGGGTCTCACAATCATAGAAGATGTCCAAGATAGTATATTTATATGTGAAATCTCTCTTCCTTCAATATTCTTTCATGAATTGTTCACGTGACCAATACAATGTTTGCTAACCTTCAAAAATTTTACCACCTCTACTTCTTATATGTGAAGGCATTACTCCCCATGGGATAAGCATATGAAACATATATAATTTCAGATTTATGATATTCAAATCATTCAACCATTTACTCATAGGATATAAGTGAAGCACACGAGTAAATGACAAACTACTCCAAAAAGATATAAGTGAAGAACAATCAGTAGTTAAATAATTATTTAGCTATGTGAAGAATCTCCCATTTAATAATTTCAGAACTTGATATTTTATTCCAACAGCAAGCAAAACAAAATAAAACTACATTTCAAGGATAGCACTAATCATGTGAAGAAGCAAAAACTTAGGATCAACCGATACTAATGGATAATTGTTGAAGGAAAAAGGTGGGATGCCTACCGGGGCCCAAGCTTGGATGCTTGAGACTTCTTGAAATATTATCTTGGGGTGCCTTGGGCATCCCCAAGCTTGAGCTTTTGTGCCTCCTTAATTCCTTTTATATCTCGGTTTCCTAAATCTCGAAAGCTTCATCCACACAAAACTCAACAAGAACTCGTGAGATAAGTTAGTATAAACCAATGCAAAAACCTTATCATTTTCTACTGTAACAAATCACTAAAATTATTATTCAACATTGCATACTAAATGCCTCTGCATATTTAATACTCCTATCCTCAAATAGAATCATTAAACAAGCAAACATATGCAAACAATGCAAACATAACAGCAATCTGCCAAAACAGTACAGTCTGTAAAGAATGCAAGATTCATCATACTTCCCTAACTCCAAACATTATGAAATTATACCACACTGTAGAAAATTTATCAGAGCTTATTATGCAAAAAGTTTCAACATTTTATCATATTCTGGCTTTTCTAGGGAATTTTTGCAACAGCGGTAAACTTTCTGTTTTGAAACAGCAATATGTATACTTGCAAAATAAGCATGGTAAACGCTATCCTTGACATTTTTATTGAAAATAAAGATGCAAAATATTATTCTAAATAACAGCAAGCAAATACTAACAAAATAAAATGACGCTCCAAGCAAAACACATACCATGTGGTGAATAAAAATATAGCTCCAAGTAAAGTTACCGATGAACGAAGACGAAAGAGGGGATGCCATCCGGGGCATCCCCAAGCTTAGGCTCTTGGTTGTCCTTGAATATTACCTTGGGGTGCCTTGGGCATCCCCAAGATTAGGCTCTTGCCACTCCTTATTCCATAGTCCATCGAATCTTTACCCAAAACTTGAAAACTTCACAACACAAAACTTAACAGAAAACTCGTAAACTCCGTTAGTATAAGAAAATAAATCACCACTTAGGTACTGTTGTGAACTCATTCTAAATTCATAATGGTTTAATATCTAATGTATTCCAACTTATCTATGGTTCATACCCTCCGATACTACTCATAGATTCATCAAAATAAGCAAACAACACATAGAAAACAGAATCTGTCAAAAACAGAACAGTCTGTAGTAATCTTTATCAAACGTATACTTCTGGAACTCAAACAATTCTGACAAAATAGGACGACCTATATAATTTGATTATTTATCTACTGCAATTTGAATCAGTATTTTATCACTTTCTGGTGAATTTTAACAATTTTTTTCGTGAGAAGAAAGTTTCTGTCTTTTTCAGCAAGATCAAATAACTATCATCCAAGAAGATCCTATAGGTTTTACTTGGCACTTTATTGAAACAAAAGATATAAAACATGATTACTATAGTAGCTTAATCATGTGAACACACAAAAACAGTAGGGGTAAATATTGGGTTGTCTCCCAACAAGCGCTTTTCTTTAATGCCTTTTAGCTAGGCATGATGATTTCAATGATGCTCACATAAAAGATAAGAATTGAAACATAAAGAGAGCATCATGAAGCATATGACAAGCACATTTAAGCCTAACCCACTTCCTATGCATAGGGATTTTGTAAGCAAACAACTTCTGGGAACAAGAATCAACTAGCATAGGAAGGCAAAACAAGCATAACTTCAAGATTTTAAGCGCATAAAGAGGAAACTTGATATTATTGCAATTCCTACAAGCATATGTTCCTCCCTCATAATAATTTTCAGTAGCATCATGAATGAATTCAACAATATAACTATCACAAAAAGCATTCTTTTCATGATATACAAGCATAGAAATTTTATTACTCTCCACATAAGCAAATTTCTTCTCATGAATAGTAGTGGGAGCAAACTCAACAAAATAACTATCATGTGAGGCATAATCCAATTGAAAATTAAAATCATGATGAAAAGTTGTATGGTTATCATTGTTCTTTATAGCATACATGTCATCACAATAATCATCATAAATAGGAGGCATGCTATCATCAAAATAAATTTGCTCATCCAAACTTGGGGGACTAAACATATCATCTTCATCAAACATAGCATCCCCAAGCTTGTGGCTTTGCATATCATTAGCATCATGGATATTCAAGGAATTCATACTAACAACATTGTAATCATGCTCATCATTCAAATATTTAGTGCCAAACATTCTAATGCATTCTTCTTCTAGCACTTGAGCACAATTATCTGAATCCTTATTTTTCACGAAAGACATTAAAAAGATGAAGCATATGAGGTAACCTCAATTCCTTTTTTTGTAATTTTCTTTTATAGACTAAACTAGTGATAAAACAAGAAACTAAAAGATTCGATTGCAAGATCTAAAGATATACCTTCAAGCACTCACCTCCCCGGCAACGGCGCCAGAAAAGAGCTTGATGTCTACTACATAACCTTCTTCTTGTAGACGTTGTTGGTGAAGGAAATATGCCCTAGAGGCAATAATAAAGTTATTATTTATTTCCTTATATCATGATAAATGTTTATTATTCATGCTAGAATTGTATTAACCGGAAACATAATACTTGTGTGAATACATAGACAAATAGAGTGTCACTAGTATGCCTCTACTTGACTAGCTCGTTGATCAAAGATGGTTATGTTTCCTAGCCATAGACATGGGTTGTCATTTGATTAACGGGATCACATCATTAGGAGAATGATGTGATTGACTTGACCCATTCCGTTAGCTTAGCACTCGATCGTTTAGTATGTTGTTATTGCTTTATTCATGACTCATACATGTTCCTATGACTATGAGATTATGCAACTCCCGTTTACCGGAGGAACACTTTGTGTGCTACCAAACGTCACAACGTAATTGGGTGATTATAAAGGTGCTCTACAGGTGTCTCCGAAGGTACTTGTTGGGTTGGCGTATTTCGAGATTAGGATTTGTCACTCCGATTGTCGGAGAGGTATCTCTGGGCCCACTCGGTAATGCACATCACTATAAGCCTTGCAAGCATTGCAACTAATGAGTTAGTTGTGGGATGATGTATTATGGAACGAGTAAAGAGACTTGCCGGTAACGAGATTGAACTAGGTATTGAGATACCGACGAAAGAATCTCGGGCAAGCAACATACCGATGACAAAGGGAACAACGTATGTTGTTATGCGGTCTGACCGATAAAGATCTTCGTAGAATATGTGGGAGCCAATATGAGCATCCAGGTTCCGCTATTGGTTATTGACCGGAGACATGTCTCGGTCATGTCTACATAGTTCTCGAACCCGTAGGGTCCGCACGCTTAAAGTTTCGATGACGGTTATATTATGAGTTTATGAGTTTTGATGTACCAAAGGTTGTTCGGAGTCCCGGATGTGATCACGGACATGACGAGGAGTCACGAAATGGTCGAGACATGAAGATTGATATATTGGAAGCCTATATTTGAATATCGGAAGTGTTCCGGGTGAAATCGGGATTTTACCAGAGTACTGAGGGGTTACCGGAACCCCCCGGGGGCTTAATGGGCCATAGTGGGCCTTAGTGGAGAAGAGGAGAGGCGGCCAGAGCAGGGCCGCGCGCCCCTCCCCCCTAGTCCGAATAGGACAAGGAGAGGGGGCGGCGCCCCCCTTTCCTTCCTCTCTCCCTCCTCTTTCCCCCCTTCTCCTAATCCAACAAGGAAGGGAGGGAGTCCTACTCCCGGTGGGAGTAGGACTCCTCCTGGCGCGCCTCCTCCTGGCCGGCCGCACCTCCCCCTTGCTCCTTTATATACGGGGGCAGGGGGCACCCCAGAGACACAACAATTGATCGTTTGATCTTTTAGCCGTGTGCGGTGCCCCCCTCCACCATAGTCCACCTCGATTATACTGTAGCAGTGCTTAGGCGAAGCCCTGCGTCGGTAGAACATCATCATCGTCACCACGCCGTCATGCTGACAAAACTCTCCCTCAACACTCGGGTGGATCGGAGTTCGAGGGACGTCATCGGGCTGAACGTGTGCTGATCTCGGAGGTGCCGTGCGTTCGGTACTTGATCGGTCGGATCGTGAAGACGTATGACTACATCAACCGCGTTGTGCTAACGCTCCCGCTTTCGGTCTACGTGGGTACGTGGACAACACTCTCCCCTCTCGTTGCTATGCATCACCATGATCTTGCGTGTGCGTAGGATTTTTTTTGAAATTACTATGTTCCCCAACAATGGTATCAGAGCCAGGTTTTATGCGTTGATGTTATATGCACGAGTAAAACACAAGTGAGTTGTGGGCGATATAAGTCATACTGCTTACCAGCATGTCATACTTTGGTTCGGCGGTATTGTTGGATGAAGCGGCCCGGACCGACATTACGCGTACGCTTACGCGAGACTGGTTCCACCGACGTGCTTTGCACACAGGTGGCTGGCGGGTGTCAGTTTCTCCAACTTTAGTTGAACCGAGTGTGGCTACGCCTGGTCCTTGCGAAGGTTAAAACAGCAACAACTTGACAAACTATCATTGTGGTTTTTGATGCGTAGGTAAGAACGGTTCTTGCTAAGCCTAGTAGCAGCCACGTAAAACTTGCAACAACAAAGTAGAGGACGTCTAACTTGTTTTTGCAGGGCATGTTGTGATGTGATATGGTCAAGACATGATGCTAAATTTTATTGTATGAGATGATCATGTTTTGTAACCGAATTATCAGCAACTAGAAGGAGCCATATGGTTGTCGCTTTATTGCATGCAATGCAATCGCCCTGTAATGCTTTACTTTATCACTAAGCGGTAGCGATAGTCGTAGAAGAATAAGATTGGCGATATGGCAACGATGCTACGATGGAGATCAAGGTGTCGCACCGGTGATGATGGTGATCATGACGGTGCTTCGGAGATGGAGATCACAAGCACAAGATGATGATGGCCATATCATATCACTTATATTGATTGCATGTGATGTTTATCTTTCATGCATCTTATCTTGCTTTGATTGACGGTAGCATTATAAGATGATCTCTCACTAAATTTCAAGATAAAAGTGTTCTCCCTGAGTATGCACCGTTGCCAAAGTTCGTCGTGCCCAGACACCACGTGATGATCGGGTGTGATAAGCTCTACGTCCATCTACAACGGGTGCAAGCCAGTTTTGCACACGCAGAATACTCAGGTTAAACTTGACGAGCCTAGCATATGCAGATATGGCCTCGGAACACTGAGACCGAAAGGTCGAGCATGAATCATATAGTAGATATGATCAACATAGTGATGTTCACCATTGAAAACTACTCCATTTCACGTGATGATCGGTTATGGTTTAGTTGATTTGGATCACGTGATCACTTACATGATTAGAGGGATGTCTATCTAATTGGGAGTTCTTAAGTAATATGATTAATTGAACTTAAATTTATCATGAACTTAGTACCTGATAGTATCTTGCTTGTCTATGTTGATTGTAGATAGATGGCCCGTGATGTTGTTCCGTTGAATTTTAATGCGTTCCTTGAGAAAGCAAAGTTGAAAGATGATGGTAGCAATTACACGGACTGGGTCCGTAACTTGAGGATTATCCTCATTGCTGCACAGAAGAGTTACGACCTAGAAGCACCGCTAGGTGTACCACCTGCGCCAGCAACTGCAGACATTGTGAATGCCTGGCAGTCACGTGTTGATGACTACTCGATAGTTCAGTGTGCCATGCTTTACAGCTTAGAACCGGGTCTTCAACGACATTTTGAACGTCATGGAGCATATGAGATGTTCCAGGAGTTGAAGTTAATATTTCAAGCAAATGCCCGGATTGAGAGATATGAAGTCTCCAATAAGTTCTACAGCTGCAAGATGGAGGAGAATAGTTCTGTCAGTGAGCATATACTCAGAATGTCTGGGTACTGCAATCACTTGATTCAACTGGGAGTTAATCTTCCGGATGATAGCGTCATTGACAGAATTCTTCAATCACTGCCACCAAGCTACAAGAGCTTCGTGATGAACTATAACATGCAAGGAATGGATAAGACGATTCCTGAGCTCTTCGCAATGCTAAAGGCTGCGGAGGTAGAAATCAAGAAGGAGCATCAAGTGTTGATGGTCAATAAGACCACCAGTTTCAAGAAAAAGGGCAAAGGGAAGAAGAAGGGGAACTTCAAGAAGAACAGCAAGCAAGTTGCTGCTCAAGAGAAGAAACCCAAGTCTGGACCTAAGCCTGAGACTGAATGCTTCTACTGCAAGCAGGCTGGTCACTGGAAGCGGAACTGCCCCAAGTATTTGGCAGATAAGAAGGATGGCAAGGTGAACAAAGGTATATGTGATATACATGTTAATGATTTGTACCTTACTAGAGCTCGCAGTAGCACCTGGGTATCTGATACTAGTTCTGTTGCTAATATTTGCAACTCGAAACAGCGACTACGGATTAAGCGAACACTGGCCAAGGACGAGGTGACAATGCGCGTGGGAAACGGTTCCAAAGTCGATGTGATCGCCGTCGGCACGCTACCTCTACATCTACCATCGGGATTAGTATTAGACATAAATAATTGTTATTTGGTGCCAGTGTTGAGCATGAACATTATATCTGGATCTTGTTTGATGCGAGACGGTTATTCATTTAAATCAGAGAATAATGGTTGTTCTATTTATATGAGTAATATCTTTTATGGTCATGCACCCTTGAAGAGTGGTCTATTTTTGATGAATCTCGATGGTAGTAATACACATATTCATAATGTTGAAGCCAAAAGATGCAGAGTTGATAATGACAGTGCAAATTATTTGTGACACTGCCGTTTGGGTCATATTGGTGTAAAGCGCATGAAGAAACTCCATACTGATGGACTTTTTGAACCACTTGATTATGAATCACTTGGTACTTGCGAACCGTGCCTCATGGGCAAGATGACTAAAACGCCGTTCTCCGGAACTATGGAGAGAGCAACAGATTTGTTGGAAATCATACACACAGATGTATGTGGTCCGATGAATGTTGAGGCTCGCAGCGGGTATCGTTATTTTCTCACCTTCACAGATGATTTAAGCAGATATGGGTATATCTACTTAATGAAACATAAGTCTGAAACATTTGAAAAGTTCAAAGTATTTCAGAGTGAAGTTGAATATCATCGTAACAAGAAAATAAAGTTTCTACGATCTGATCGTGGAGGAGAATATTTGAGTTACGAGTTTGGTCTACATTTGAAACAATGCGGAATAGTTTCGCAACTCACGCCACCCGGAACACCACAGCGTAATGGTGTGTCCGAACATCGTAATCGTACTTTACTAGATATGGTGTGATCTATGATGTCTCTTACTGATTTACCACTATCGTTTTGGGGTTATGCTTTAGAGACGGCCGCATTCACGTTAAATAGGGCACCATCGAAATCCGTTGAGACGATGCCTTATGAACTGTGGTTTGGCAAGAAACCAAAGTTGTCGTTTCTTAAAGTTTGTGGCTGCGATGCTTATGTGAAAAAGCTTCAACCTGATAAGCTCGAACCCAAATCGGAGAAATGTGTCTTCATAGGATACCCAAAGGAGACTGTTGGGTACACCTTCTATCACAGATCCGAAGGCAAGACATTCATTGCTAAGAATGGATCCTTTCTAGAGAAGGAGTTTCTCTCGAAAGAAGTGAGTGGGTGGAAAGTAGAACTTGATGAGGTAACCGTACCTGCTCCCTTATTGGAAAGTAGTTCATCACAGAAACCGGTTCCTGTGACGTCCATACCAATTAGTGAGGAAGTTAATGATGATGATCATGGAACTTCAGATCAAGTTGTTACTGAACCTCATAGGTCAAACAGAGTAAGATCCGCACCAGAGTGGTACGGTAATCCTGTTCTGGAGGTTATGTTACTAGACCATGACGAACCTACGAACTATGAAGAAGCGATGGTGAGCCCAGGTTCCGCAAAATGGCTTGAGGCCATGAAATCTGAGATGGGATCCATGTATGAGAACAAAGTGTGGACTTTGGTTGACTTGCCCGATGATCGGCACGCCATTGAGAATAAATGGATCTTCAAGAAGAAGGCTGACGCTGACGGTAATGTTACTGTCTATAAAGCTCGACTTGTTGCGGAAGGTTTTCGACAAGTTCAAGGGATTGACTACGATGAGACTTTCTCACCCATAGCGATGCTTAAGTCTGTCCGAATCATGTTAGCAATTGCCGCATTCTATGATTATGAAATTTGGCAAATGGATGTCAAAACTGCATTCCTGAATGGATTTCTGGAAGATGAGTTGTATATGATGCAACCAGAAGGTTTTGTCAATCCAAAGGGAGCTAAAAAAGTGTGCAAGCTCCAGCGATCCATTTATGGACTAGTGCAGGCCTCTCGGAGTTGGAATAAACGCTTATATATTGGGCATCAAGATCTATAGAGATAGATCAAGGCACTTAATTGGACTTTCACAAAGCACATACCTTGACAAAGTTTTGAAGAAGTTCAAAATGGATCAAGCAAAGAAAGGGTTCTTGCCTGTGTTACAAGGTATGAAGTTGAGTAAGACTCAATGCCCGACCATTGCAGAAGATAGAGAGAAGATGAAAGATGTTCCCTATGCTTCAGCCATAGGCTCTATCATGTATGCAATGCTGTGTACCAGACCTGATGTGTGCCTTGCTATAAGTCTAGCAGGGAGGTACCAAAGTAATCCAGGAGTGGATCACTGGACAGCGGTCAAGAACATCCTGAAATACCTGAAAAGGACTAAGGATATGTTTCTCGTTTATGGAGGTGACAAAGAACTCATTGTAAATGGTTACGTTGATGCAAGCTTTGACACTGATCCGGACGATTCTAAATCGCAAACCAGATACGTGATTACATTGAATGGTGGAGCTATCAATTGGTGCAGTTCTAAACAAAGCATCATGGCGGGATCTACGTGTGAAGCGGAGTACATAGTTGCTTCGGAAGCAGCAAATGAAGGAGTCTGGATGAAGGAGTTCATATCCGATCTAGGTGTCATACCTAGTGCATCGGCTCCAATGAAAATCTTTTGTGACAATACTGGAGCAATTGCCTTGGCGAAGGAATCCAGATTTCACAAGAGAACCAAGCACATCAAGAGACGCTTCAATTCCATCTGGGATCTAGTCCAGGTGGGAGACATAGAAATTTGCAAGATACATACGGATCTGAATGTTGCAGACCTGTTGACTAAGCCTCTTCCACGAGCAAAACATGATCAGCACCAAGACTCCATGGGTGTTAGAATCATTACTGTGTAATCTAGATTATTGACTCTAGTGCAAGTGGGAGACTGAAGGAAATATGCCCTAGAGGCAATAATAAAGTTATTATTTATTTCCTTATATCATGATAAATGTTTATTATTCATGCTAGAATTGTATTAACCGGAAACATAATACTTGTGTGAATACATAGACAAACAGAGTGTCCCTAGTATGCCTCTACTTGACTAGATCGTTGATCAAAGATGGTTATGTTTCCTAGCCATAGACATGGGTTGTCATTTGATTAACGGGATAACATCATTAGGAGAATGATGTGATTGACTTGACCCATTCCGTTAGCTTAGCTCTCGATCGTTTAGTATGTTGCTATTGCTTTCTTCATGACTTATACATGGTCCTATGACTATGAGATTATGCAACTCCCGTTTACCGGAGGAACACTTTGTGTGCTACCAAATGTCACAACGTAACTGGGTGATTATAAAGGTGCTCTACAGGTGTCTCCAAAGGTACTTGTTGGGTTGGCGTATTTTGAGATTAGGATTTGTCACTCCGATTGTCGGAGAGGTATCTCTGGGCCCACTCGGTAATGCACATCACTATAAGCCTTGCAAGCATTGCAACTAATGAGTTAGTTGTGGGATGATGTATTACGGAACGAGTAAAGAGACTTGCTGGTAACGAGATTGAACTAGGTATTGAGATACCGATGATCGAATCTCGGGCAAGTAACATACCGATGACAAAGGGAACAACGTATGTTGTTATGCGGTCTGACCGATAAAGATCTTCATAGAATATGTGGGAGCCAATATGAGCATCGAGGTTCCGCTATTGGTTATTGACCGGAGACGTGTCTCGGTCATGTCTACATAGTTCTTGAACCCGTAGGGTCCGCACGCTTAAAGTTTCGATGACGGTTATATTATGGGTTTATGAGTTTTGATGGACCGAAGGTTGTTCGGAGTCCCGGATGTGATCACGGACATGACGAGGAGTCTCGAAATGGTCGAGACATGAAGATTGATATATTGGAAGCCTATATTTGGATATCGGAAATTTTCCGGGTGAAATCGGGATTTTACCGGAGTACAGAGGGGTTACCGGAACCCCCCGAGGGCTTAATGGGCCATAGTGGGCCTTAGTGGAGAAGAGGAGAGGCGGCCAGGGCAGGGCCGCGCGCCCCTCCCCCCTAGTCCAAATAGGACAAGGAGAGGGGGGCGGCGCCCCCCCTTTCCTTCCTCTCTCCCTCCTCTTTCCCCCCTTCTCCTAATCCAACAAGGAAGGGAGGGAGTCCTACTCCCGGTGGGAGTAGGACTCCTCCCGGCGCGCCTCCTCCTGGCCGGCCGCACCTCCCCCTTGCTCCTTTATATACGGGGGCAGGGGGCACCCCAGAGACACAACAATTGATCGTTTGATCTTTTAGCCGTGTGCAGTGCCCCCTCCACCATAGTCCACCTCGATAATACTATAGCGGTGCTTAGGCGAAGCCCTGCGTCGATAGAACATCATCATCGTCACCACACCGTCGTGCTGACGAAACTCTCCCTCAACACTGGCTGGATAGGAGTTCGAGGGACGTCATCGGGCTGAACGTGTGCTAAACTCGGAGGTGTCGTGCGTTCGGTACTTGATCGGTCGGATCGTGAAGACGTACGACTAGATCAACCGCGTTGTGCTAACGCTTCCGCTTTCGGTCTACGAGGGTACGTGGACAACACTCTCCCCTCCCATTGCTATGCATCACCATGATCTTGCGTGTGCATAGGAATTTTTTTGAAATTACTACGTTCCCCAACAGTTGGGCCTCCAATGTGCAGAGGTTTGTAGGACGGTAGCAAATTTCCCTCAAGTGGATGACCTAAGGTTTATCAATCCATGGGAGGCGTAGGATGAAGATGGTCTCTCTCAAACAACCCTGCAAACAAATAACAAAGAATCTCGTGTGTCCCCAACACACCCAATACAATGGTAAATTGTATAGGTGCACTAGTTCGGCAAAGAGATGGTGATACAAGTGCAATATGGATGGTAGTTATAGGTTTTTGTAATATGAAAATATAAAAACAGCAAGGTAACTAATGATAAAAGTGAGCACAAACGGTATTGCAATGCGTTGAAACAAGGCCTAGGGTTCATACATTCACTAGTGCAAGTTCTCTCAACAATAATAACATAATTGGATCATATAACTATCCCTCAACATGCAACAAAGAGTCACTCCAAAGTCACTAATAGCGGAGAACAAACAAAGAGATTATTGTAGGGTACGAAACCACCTCAAAGTTATTCTTTCGGATCGATCTATTCAAGAGTTCGTACTAGAATAACACCTTAAGACACATATGAACCAAAACCCTAATGTCACCTAGATACTCCAATGTCACCTCAAGTATGCGTGGGTATGATTATACGATATGCATCACACAATCTCAGATTCATCTATTCAAACCAACACAAAGTACTTCAAAGAGTGCCCCAAAGTTTCTACCGGAGAGTCAAGACGAAAACGTGTGCCAACCCCTATGCATAAGTTCACGAGGTCACGGAACCCGCAAGTTGATCACCAAAACATACATCAAGTAGATCACGTGATATCCCATTGTCACCACAGATAAGCACATGCAAGACATACATCAAGTGTTCTCAAATCCTTAAAGACTCAATCTGATAAGATAACTTCAAAGGGAAAACTCAATCCATTACAACAGAGTAGAGGGGGAGAAACATCATAAGGTCCAACTATAATAGCAAAGCTCGCGATACATCAAGATCGTGCCAAATCAAGAACACGAGAGAGAGAGAGAGAGATCTAACACATAGCTACTAGTAGATACCCTCAGCCCCGAGGGTGAACTACTCCCTCCTCGTCATGGAGAGCGCCGGGATGATGAAGATGGCCACCGGTGATGGATCCCCCTCCGTCAGGGTGCCGAAACAGGGTCCCGATTGGTCTTTGGTGGCTACAGAGGTTTGCGGCGGCAGAACTCCCGATCTAGGTTATTTTCTGGAGGTTTCAGTATTTATAGGAATTTTTGGCGTTGGTCTCACGTCAGGGGGGTCTCTGGGTTGTCCACGAGGTAGGGGCCCACGCCCAGGGAGGGTGGGCGCGCCCCCCACCCTCGTGGGCAGCCCGGGACTCTCCTGGCCCAACTCTTTTGCTCCGGGGTCTTCTTTTGGTCCATAAAAAATTGTCAAAAATTGGCACGTCCATTGGACTCCATTTGGTATTCCTTTTGTGTAAAACTCAAAAACGAGGAAAAACAGAAACTGGCACTGGGCTCTAGGTTAATAGGTTAGTCCCAAAAATCATATAAAATAGTATATAAATGCATATAAAACATCCTAGAAGGATAATATAATAGCATGAATACTTCATAAATTATAGATACGTTGGAGACGTATCAGGGAGGCTCTGGGGCTCCGATGGTTCCCTGAGGACCATCTCCATCTCTGCCAGGACGGCGTGGTGCCTGGCCTCCTGGGCCGCTAGGACACGCCGCATGTTGCGCTGATAGGCTGACGACACGCTCGGCAAGCCGAAAGGCATGCGAACGTAGTTGTGTGGTGGACCCTCGCAACGGCCCACGCGCGAAGGCCAGAAAAGCTCCTGAGATGCGGCCCTGTTGAGCCCTGGAACGTCGATGCAGACGCGCAGCCCGGCATCCTCGCGTGGATGTGGAGTTGCGCCTGGTGAGCGGCGGTCGCCACGCATGGCCCTTGCGTCTTGTAGTTCCTGAGTGGTCTTGGTGATGAACTCCTGAGTGGTGGGCGCTCCCTGCCCTGTATTCTCCCGAGGGAAACGTGTCGTGAAGCATGCCTCCAAGTGGTGCCCAAGCGCCTCCCTCGTGATGTTGGCAAGGTCTGAGGCCCTCCAGAAGAGAGCCCCCGAGCCCTGCCCAAGGAGGGCGTCGGGCGCGCCTTCCTATGCGATGGAGGGAGGCGCCCCTGGAGCGGGCGCTAATCCTGACGAAGCTCCAGCTGCGTTGCCACCCTCCTGAGATCCTGCACGGCGCAGCTGCTTCTTCTTCTTCGGGAGGGCCTTAGGAGGGCCCTCGCTTTTGCTGTCGTGGTCGTCGATTGCCGCAGCTTGGAAGGCGCGCTCAAGTTAGCACACCGCATCTCTCTCTTCACATGGGATCGTTATGATTTCGCCGCTTCCCGGCATCTTGAGGACGTTGTAGCCGTGGTGGGTGACGGCCATGAACTTTGCCAGGGCTGGATACCCAAGGATGGCGTTGTATGGCAGGCGGATGTGCGCGACATCGAAGTCGATGAGTTCGGTGTGGTAGTTCTTGCGTTCCCCGAAGGTGACAGGGAGGCGGACCTGCCCTATCGGTGTGGTGGAACCGTCGGCCACTCCTGAGAAAGGATTGGTAGGCTGAAGCTGGTCATATGGGACTTGGAGGTTGTCGAACGTGTCGACGGACAGGACGTTGAGCCCCGCGCCGCCGTCGATGAGGGTCTTGGTGACTTGTACGTTGCTGATGACTGGTGAGCAAACCATCGGGAGGGCGCCAGCGGTGGCTGCGCACTTGAGCTGGTCTGCCGAGTTGAAGGTGATGGCACACTGGGACCACCTGAGCGGGCGCGTGGCCTCGAGCTTGGGGAGGACTGCATTCACTTCACGAGCAAACTGTTTGAAGATGCACTGCGAGGCTGGGGCCTGGGCTCCGCCTAAGATGCAGGCGATAGCGCGCGGCTCCTGGAAGCCCCCAGCCCCCTCGTCCTGATGGTGGTCGTCGTTCCTTCTTGGTGGTGGCGGCAGCGAGGGAAGACCGGCATTGCCCTGAGGACGGTCCTCGCGAGGCTAGTCTCTCCAGGCGCCCTCGCGAGGATGATCCTGCCAGCGGTCCTCACGAGGCATGTCGCACCATTCCTGGCGTGGGCCGCGGTCGTCCCAGCGTCCGCCACCACGTCCTCCTCCTCGGTCGTAGCCCCGGTCGCTGCACTCGGGGCGTCGACCATAGCGTCCTTCACGAATGGCTCTGAGCTCTTGACAGTCGCTGGTGTTGTGGGTGTTCAGGTTGTGGAAGGCGCAGAACGGCCGGCTGTTCTTGGATGACTCGGGCTGGTCTCTGCCCCGCTTGGTGTCCGGCTCCGCTGCGAGCACGGCTGCTTCCTTGCGCTTCACGTCCTTGGCCTTGGCCTTCTTCTCCTCTGCACCCGCAGCCGGCAGCTCGAGGAGGGAAAGGCGCCCCTCCTCAGCTCTTGCGCACTTGGTTGCCAGGTTGAACAGCTCCTGAGATGTGCTCAGCTCCTCGTGGATAGCGAGCTCCTCCTTCATCTTGATGTCGCGGACGCCGTTAGAGAACGCGGAGATGATGGCCTCGTCCGTCACCTTGGGGATCTTGAGGCGAGTGTTGTTGAAGCGTTGGATGTACTTCTGGAGGGTCTCTCCTGGCTGTTGCTTGATGCAGCGCAGGTCACCCGCGGCCGGCGGGCGGTCGCAAGTGCCCTGGAAGTTGGCGACGAAGCGGTCGCACATCTCGTCCCAGGAGGAGATCGAGCCTTGCGGCAGGTTTAGGAGCCAGGAGCGGGCGCCATCCTTGAGAGCCATGGGGAACCGGTTCGCCATGACTTTCTCGTCACCGTTGGCTGCTTCGATGCTTAGCTCGTAGAGCTGCAGGAACTCCGCGGGGTCGAGGGTGTCATCGTAGCGAGGAGGCAGGTCCGGCTTGAACTTGCCTGGCCAGGCGACGCTACGCAGCTCGGGGGTGAAGGCGCGGCAGCCGGCCATGGTTGCCGGGGCCCGTCTCGGAGGTGGAGCTTGGTCTTGACGAGGCCCACGTGCCGCCACCGCGGGTGGCACGCGGTCTTGGCGAGGTGGCGCGGGGAGCGTAGGTGCAGCTTCTCGCGGCCGAGGAATTTCTTGGCAGCTTCGCTCTTCGCGCGCGGGCACCGGGCGTGGTGGATCGCGCCGTGGGGCCGCGCGCCTTGTTACCAAGGCACCGTCTTGGGGCAGAGGTGGAGGAGGCGCCCCGTGTGCCACGTCGCCCGTGGCTGGCGAAGGGCGAGGCAGAGAAAGGGACGGCGCTGGAGAGCCCCCTGCGGCGTGGATGAGCTCGGCGACGCGATCGAGCCAGTCCTCGTAGAGGTCGTCGACCGGGCGGTAGCGCAGGAGCTCATTCGCCATGAGGAGCGCGGCCTGCGCGTCCATGGGAGCGCGACGTGCGTGGGACGAGGAACCGGCCGGGGTCAGCGATGGAGTGGCAGTGCGGCCGTCCTGCCGCATCAAGGGGTGCAGCGAGGACGCTTGCTGCTCGTTCCCCGCCGGGCCAGTGGCAGCGTTGGCGGCGGGAGACGGAGAACGACGAGGCGGCCCGCCGACGGGAGCCGTCTGAGCCACGCGGGCGGTGAGGGCAGCCCGGCGCTCAGCACGAGCGCGGCAAGTGTCCGCCATGGAGATGACGGAGCGACGGAGCGGCGATCGACGGAAGGGAAGCTACGGCGCACCCCTACCTGGCGCGCCAAAATGTCAGATGTGGGGTTCCGGCAAACCCTTAAGGTTCAAACTCTGGGGTGCGCGCGAAGTTCATTCCCTCCTACCGATCAACGCCCTAGCTCGCTAAGATCTCGCGGACGAACTCGACGAACTCGCAACACAGAAAGACACGATATTTATACTGTTGTGGTGTAATACCCTACTCTAGTGTGTGGTGGTGGATTGCCTCTTGGGCTGATGAAGAACAGTACAAGGGGAAGAACAACCTCCTGAGGTTGGGGTGTTCTTGTGCTTGTCAAACTTGCGGGGGTGAGGACTCGATCCCCTCTCTACTGTGGTGGCTAGTTCTACTTATATAGGCCCTGGTCCTCTCCCCAAATATTGAGCGGGAAGGGAGCCAACAATGGCGGGCTAATTTGAAAGGGTACAGCTAGTACAAGCTATCCTGACAAAAGTGGTCTTCGCCTGCAAAAGGCTCTGGTGGTGACGCCGTCTTGGGCTCCATGGTAACTTCCGTCCTGCTGGTCTTGGTCTCGTTGTACTGATATGGAAACATTTGCCGGATGCCTCGGTACTCCGCGCCTGCGCTTGCTTCCATAGCACCAAAGAGGAAACAAGGACGCTGCATGCGCTGGCGCCCGCCTGGCACCCGCCTGGTGTCGATCGTCATGGCTTACGTCACGAGAGCCTCGCGAGGTTTGCCCCGCCTTGAAATCTCCGCTCCTCGCAAGCCTGCCTGGAGAGGTCGCTCCTGAGGAGGTCTTGCGTCGTCCGCCTCGCGAGGGTTGGCCCCTCGCGAGGGTCTTGAATGCTTTGTTGATGAAGATGGGCCGTACAGGCCCGCTAGCATAGCCACACCATGGGCCGCAGGCAGGCAAGTCTGGGGACCCCCGTTCCCAGAACGCCGACAAAGTCATTGTCAACTTAGTCAACAAATAATTCTAACATTGATAGCCATTGGATTTACATCCAACGACCGGCATCCATCTTCAATCTCTCGTCTTCTTCCTCCAGCGTCGCAGGAGCAGATTAACTCCCACTTGATTCAAGCGATTGTAGTACCCAGACAATCTGAGCACATGCTCACTGCTTGAGCTATTCTCCTCCATCTTTTAGCTATAGAACTTGTTGGAGACTTCATATCTCTCAACTCGGGTATTTGCTTGAAATATTAACTTCAACTCCTAGAACATCTCATATGGTCCATGACGTTCAAAACGTCTTTGAAGTCCCGATTCTAAGCCGTTAAGCATGGTGCACTAAACTATCAAGTAGTCATCATATTGAGCTAGCCAAACGTTCATAACGTCTGCATCTGCTCCTGCAATAGGTCTGTCACCTAGCGGTGCATCAAGGACATAATTCTTCTGTGCAGCAATGAGGATAATCCTCAGATCACGGATCCAATCCGCATCTTTGCTACTAACATCTTTCAACATAATTTTTCTCTAGGAACACATCAAAAAATAAACACAGGGAAGCAACAACGCGAGCTATTGATCTACAACATAATTTGCAAAATACTATCAGGACTAAGTTCATGATAAATTTAAGTTCAATTAATCATATTACTTAAGAACTCCCACTTAGATAGACATCTCTCTAATCATGTAAGTGATTACGTGATCCAAATCAACTAAACCATAACCGATCATCACGTGAAATGGAGTATTTTTCAATGGTGAACATCACTATGTTTATCATATCTACTATATGATCCACGCTCGACCTTTCGGTCTCAGTGTTCCGAGGCCATATTTGCATATGCTAGGCTCGTCAAGTTTAACCTGAGTATTCCGCGTGTGCAACTGTTTTGCACCCGTTGTATTTGAACGTAGAACCTATCACACCCGATCATCACGTGGTGTCTCAGCACGAAGAACTTTCGCAACGGTGCATACTCAGGGAGAACACTTTTATCTTGAAATTTTAGTGAGAGATCATCTTATAATTCTACCGTCAATCAAAGCAAGATAAGATGCATAAAAGATAAACATCACATGCAATCAATATAAGTGATATGATATGGCCATCATCATCTTGTGCTTGTGATCTCCATCTCCGAAGCACCGTCATGATCACCATCGTCACCGGCGCGACACCTTGATCTCCATCGTAGCATCGTTGTTGTCTCGCCAACTATTGCTTTTACGACTATCGCTACCGCTTAGTGATAAAGTAAAACAATTACATGGCGATTGCATTGCATACAATAACGCGACAACCATATGGCTCCTGCCAGTTGCCGACAACTCGGTTACAAAACATGATCTTCTCATACAATAAAATATAGCATCATGTCTTGACCATATCACATCACAACATGCCCTGCAAAAACAAGTTAGACGTCCTCTACTTTGTTGTTGCAAGTTTTACGTGGCTGCTACGGGCTTAGCAAGAACCGTTCTTACCTACGCATCAAAACCACAACGATAGTTTGTCAAGTTGGTGTTGTTTTAACCTTCGCAAGGACCGGGCGTAGCCACACTCGGTTCAACTAAAGTGAGAGAGACAGACACCCGCCAGTCACCTTTAAGCAACGAGTGCTCGCAACGGTGAAACCAGTCTCGCGTAAGCGTACGCTTAATGTCGGTCCGGGCCGCTTCATCTCACAATACCGCCGAACCAAAATATGACATGCTGGTAAGCAGTATGACTTATATCGCCCACAACTCACTTGTGTTCTACTCGTGCATATAACATCAACGCATAAAACCAGGCTCGGATGCCACTGTTGGGGAACGTAGTAATTTCAAAATTTTCCTACGCACACGCAAGATCATGGTGATGCATAGCAACGAGAGGGGAGAGTGTTGTCCACGTACCCTCGTAGACCGATAGCGGAAGCGTTTAACACAACGCGGTTGATGTAGTCGTACGTCTTCACGATCCGACCGATCAAGTACCGAACGCACGGCACCTCCGAGTTCAGCACACGTTCAGCTCGATGATGTCCCTCGAACTCCGATCCAGCCGAGTGTTGAGGGAGAGTTTCGTCAGCACGATGGCGTGGTGACGATGATGATGTTCTACCGACGCAGGGCTTCGCCTAAGCACCGCTACGATATTATCGAGGTGTAATATGGTGGAGGGGGGCACCGCACACGGCTAAGAGATCAATGATCAATTGTTGTGTCTATGGGGTGCCCCCTGCCCCCGTATATAAAGGAGCAAGGGGGGAGGCGGCCGGCCTAGGAGGAGGGCGCGCCAAGGGGGGAGTCCTACTCCCACCGGGAGTAGGACTCCTCCTTTCCTTGTTGGAGTAGGAGAAGGGAAGGGAGAAGGAGAAGGAAGGAAGGGGGCGCCCCCCCTCCCTAGTCCAATTCGGACTAGTCCATGGGGAGGGGTGCCGCCACCCTTTGGGGCATTTCTCTCCTTTCCCGTATGGCCCGTTAAGGCCCAATATGAATTCCCGTAACTCTCCGGTACTCCGAAAAGTACCCGAATCACTCGGAACCTTTCCGATGTCCGAATATAGTCGTCCAATATATCGATCTTTACGTCTCGACCATTTCGAGACTCCTCGTCATGTCCCCGATCTCATCCGGGACTCCGAACTCCTACGGTACATCAAAACTCATAAACTCATAATAAAACTATCATCGTAACGTTAAGCGTGTGGACCCTACGGGTTCGAGAACTATGTAGACATGACCGAGACACCTCTCCGGTCAATAACCAATAGCGGAACCTGGATGCTCATATTGGTTCCCACATATTCTACGAAGATCTTTATCGGTCAGACCGCATAACAACATACGTTGTTCCCTTTGTCATCGGTATGTTACTTGCCCGAGATTCGATCGTCGGTATCTCGATACCTAGTTCAATCTCGTTACCGGCAAGTCTCTTTACTCGTTCCGTAATACATCATCCCGTAACTAACTCATTAGTCACAATGCTTGCAAGGCTTATAGTGATGTGTATTACTGAGTGGGCCCAGAGATACCTCTCCGACAATCGGAGTGACAAATCCTAATCTCGAAATACGTCAACCCAACAAGTACCTTTGGAGACACCTGTAGAGCACCTTTATAATCACCCAGTTACGTTGTGACGTTTGGTAGCACACAAAGTGTTCCTCCGGTAAACGGGAGTTGCATAATCTCATAGTCATAGGAACATGTATAAGTCATGAAGAAAGCAATAGCAACATACTAAACGATCGAGTGCTAAGCTAACGGAATGGGTCATGTCAATCACATCATTCTCCTAATGATGTGATCCCGTTAATCAAATGACAACTCATGTCTATGGCTAGGAAACATAACCATCTTTGATCAACGGGCTAGTCAAGTAGAGGCATACTAGTGACACTCTGTTTGTCTATGTATTCACACATGTATCAAGTTTTCGGTTAATACAATTCTAGCATGAATAATAAAAATTTATCATGATATAAGGAAATAAATAATAACTTTATTATTTCCTCTAGGGCATATTTCCTTCAGAGCCAACCGGCTTGGACGGAACAGCCGAAACGAGGCCTGGCATATCGCAGAATGGAGGAAACGGCCTTGTGTTCGACCGCCTATGGTCGAAACGGGATCCCGTTCACCGGGAGGGGTGTGGCGTACCGCAAAACGAAGGAAACGAACTTCTCTTCGACCTCCTACGGTTGAAACGGGGTCTTGTTGATCGGGAGGGCTGTGGAGTACCGCAAAACGGAGGAAACGGGCTTGTGTTGGAGCACTATGGTCGAAACGGGGGTCCTGTTCATCGGGAGGGGTGTGGCGTACCGCAAAACAGGACTCCATGGGCTACTGTTCATCCACCGTCTACTGCCTCGCTCCAGCCTCCACGGGTTACTGTTCATCCACCGTCGACCTCCTCCAACCTCCACCTGCGAGTGTTCATCCACGGCGTCTCCCTCCTGCCTCCACCAGCTACTGTTCATCCAAGGGCTCCTGTTCATCCAGCCTCCAGCGCTCCTCCACCGGCTACTGTTCAACCAGCCCTCTCCACGAGGTCCTATTCAACCACCCCTCCACAGGCTACTGTTCATCCATCCCTCCACCGGCTACTGTTCAACCAGCCCTCCATCGGCTGATGTTCATCCAGCCCTCCACGGGGTCCTGTTCATCCACCCCAACCGGCTCGATCGGGGTGCTCTTCATCCAGCGGCAACAGCCTCTACTACCACGGAGTCCTGTTCATCCAACCCCCACCGGGAACTATTCATCCAACCCCCCCCCAACAACGCTCACTGTTCATCAAGAGGCAGCAGGTTCGATCGGCTTTAGTTAGTAGCAGTAGCGAAGGAATCGCTCGATCGGGTTCAGTTAATAGCCAGGGATCGACCGATCGCTCGGGTTTAGTAACGCATAGCCTGCAGTGCAAGGTTCCGTAGGCGAATGCCTCGCTTGGGTTCAGTTAGAGCCCAACGCCTCGCACCCACGCGTGTACGTGTATGAGAGAAACGTGCATCGCTCGGCCCCGACCACCCACCGTAACGGGGACCTCCCCGATATTTTCCTCGCCCTCGCTTCTACCACGGTTTTTTCCATCATGGACGGCCCAAAGAATGTCATGCAGCTGCGTCTCCAGCCCGCCCAGGATGAAAAGCCCATTTACTGTCATGATTTTTGGTCATAGAAGTAGGAGCCCACCACATCTATGATGATACTGGGTTTTGTCACAATTATCATCATAGAAGTGTCATAAGCATGACAGGAAAAAAATCCGTTCGGCCCAAAATGTCACGGATGTGTCTTTTTTTAGTGTGAAGCTAAACAACACACCAATCATAAGTCCAAAGCTTACTTCTTCAAATACGAATTGTGATATGATACTGATATTAGTTAACAGACACACATTTAATTGGTCAGCTAATGCTCCCACTTGATTTTCCAAATGAATGTGGCCACATATAGAGAGACAGCATGGAATTGCATTTCTTTGGGCGTTGTGATTCATCATGAGTGGGCAACCAACATTGTATGCAAAGAAGTGGAACCTCAAGAATATGCTTCCTCTTATGTTCTTTAACATGTTCCTCTTCTGTTATTCTGTATTTATTACGTACAGTATGTTCCTTGTCACGAAGGGGAGCAGGGACATCTGCAGTCAACAGCTGATAGAGCTAGCCAGTGCGTGATCGATAGGCTTTCAATTAGTAGAGGCAATACAACACCATATTTTCCAGCCAATTCCACTTTCCCGATTTATATATGCTGGTTATGGCGTACCCCTTTTATGTACACTACGATCTGCCTACTTGTTGTGTGCTCTTGTTATCATGGTTTGGCAATAAACTCTCTATACAGTATATGTTATGAACCTATCATCTGCCAACTATCCTTACTTCTGGAGCCTATTTTTTGTGTACTTGTGCCAGATTATATTAATGGATGCACCATATTACGGCACACATGGGCGCTCTCATCAGAATCCAATGATAGCACACAAGGGTTTACAGGGAGCCCCTATATTAGAATATTATCTGCATTACAAAGATAATCTCACTACTATTTATGTTTTCAAGCTTCTCAGATATTATACGTAATCACAGTGAATATTAGAATCCGCGCATCAGAAGAATATTGTGGAACACTGCAACGACTTACAAAATTGGCACCAAGGCATTGAGTGCCATTCTGGATGCAATGAAACTCATACACTCCCCACCTGCAGATTCTTGTTCAGAATATGATTCTAATGACCTGTCCTATTCACCCATCAAGGTGCCTGTTCTAATTTGGCAAGGTTTTATTGATTGTGCGTATCTTGCATAAGGTGTCTTGCATTCTACTTTGTTGCACCGCCATCTGCTTAGTTTACTCATCATATATGTCAAGATGCCATGCCCATCCATTATCAATACAAATTCCATCTGTCATCATACCATGTTTTTCCACTCAAATGTTGTTCTTGTGCATCAGACATCAAAAGGGAAGAGGGTGATTGTCGAACCTGAAGGAGCACCAGCAAAGTCCTTGAAAAACATGGTGGTGCCGGAGAAATCAGACAGGACCCCACTTATATTGGCTCTACAACCAGTGACACAAAACGTAGGACCGACTCCAGCAGAATGTACCCATACTTCACTGGCCATAACACTAGCCCCACCACACAGGACCCTCACTCCAGCAAAAGGTATGCCGATTTCAGTTGCCGATTATTTTCCCGTTTTCTGCTGATTGAACACATCAATGATTTACATTAAATTGTTGTAAGTAGGCGATGGTCAATCTAGATAGTCATGACAAGCAAAGCTTGCTTGCGCTTTTCAAGGAAGCATTGCAGCGGCATCGGTGTTACCTGAGGAAATCACACTTTGATGGCAAGTCTATAAACGAATTTCCGGTGAAGTCTCCTGTGCTAAATTTAGAAGACATTGAATGGAAAACCTTGTTATGCACTGGTCTCGTTCCCAGGATGAGGTACTGTCTATGATATCACATGACAATTTGAACTTCTACTTTTCCGCATGTGCCTTACGGATCTCTTTTGCAAGAAATCTACTCGAAGAAGAATTCCGGTTTGAAAAGGACGACAGGATATCACAAATATGCTGCCCGCTGCTTTGCTCTTGTTAGTACCTGTTGTCCTGTATCACTGTACTTGCATTCATACCTGGTTCATTATGTGACAACAGTATGCATGATAGCTTGCTTATCAATTGTTCGCTCCAAATTATCTGATATATATGAATGGTTACATTAGTGTAGAATATATCCAATGCCAATGAAAAAGTTTAGCTCTGCATTGCTCTTGTAAGTACGTGCTGTCCTTTATCAGTGTACTTATATTGACAACTAGTTGTTCATGTACCATCACTCTGTAGCTTATTTTCCTCTGCCCTCCATTTTCTACACATCAGATCTATATTTACTCTTACCATAAGGTTGGATAACACCGATGGTACTGAAGAAGTTTAGCTCTGCATTGCTCTTGGCTGTACCTTTTGCCTGTATCCCTGTACTTACATTTATGCTACTTGGTTATGTAGCATCACTCTTCATATTATCTTAAACATTCTCCATTTTTTCTTATATTATCACATCTATATTTACTCTTACCAAGATGTAGAATAAAGGCAATGCTTATGAAGAAGATTATGTGGTAAACTTCTTGAATTGCCCCCCCCCCCAATCAGCATGGACAAGGGCTTTATAGAGCCGGTCTTCGCCACTAATGTAAGTTTGTCTTTCTCAAGCCTTCAAACTTTTTTGTGTATATTTGGTTAGGCATGACTGCAACAGCTGTTTATTTTTGGTGTTTGCATCAAATTGCATGTTTAAAGTTTATTATGTAGTTCATAAACAAAAGTTTGTCCTTCTTAATTTAAGTTTTTAGTTGTACAACCAAGTTCCTTCTTCATACCATTTAAATTAAACTATACAGAGCAAGTGATCTTCTTTTGCACTGCATGTATGCTTCTGTTCTTGATCCGTAATCCAGTGGTGTGGTGAACCTACCCACTACAGCACAATGTCATATTCTGCAGTGTCTTAACGATGAACAATGTCATATCATTCTACTATTATTTAAACCGTCTCTTTATTTGCCAATCTGAAATGGGATAAATTGACAGCACACTAACCATTGATACTTATGAGTTCTTGATCTGTAATCTAGTGGTGTTGTGAAGCTGCCAACTCCTTCACAATGTCATTTCCTGCCATGTCTTAACCTGAACAATACCATATTGTGTTAATGCTATTTTAAACTGTGTCACTTTATTCGCCAATAAGAAATGTGATGAATTGTTAGCACTGATACTTATATGTGCAAAACATGTCATATGTCTGCTTGTTTCTCTTTCAGGGTGAGGAGGATATAAGCGTCAAACAAGCGCAGTCTCATCAGCTTGCTCAGCTGCTTGCGCTGCAGCTCCCGAGCAGGGCTAACCTTTCTTGAACTCTATTGAAGTGTTGTTGGTTTTGTATATTATTTTGTCGGCGTGTTTATTTGCACTGGTGGCGATCTTTGATGCCTAGTGTTTGTAATTTGCTGTCTGCTTGTGCTTTATTATCATAGTGGCGAACTTTGATGCCCAGTGGATGTAATATGCTGTAATTTCTTTATTGTATAGTCTAGGTTTTTTCTTATTCATGATGCTATAGTTATTTTACTGTATATATATCCTGTCTTCGCTCCAGAAAATTATACCGTCCAAACCGTAAAATTACGGTACACAATCGGGTCGTCATGCAAATCACTATGTATGGGCCGCATCATGGGCCCAGTCATCTGGGTCCATTAACAGGCCTAAATGTAAACTGGCCCACTAGTAGTATCGGGCCTTTAATAGGCCGAGTAAACCGGCGGCCCTATTTTCGCAAGAAAATTCAATGGGCTTTTAGTAGGCTGAAAAGTAGGTTGGGCCTGAAACGTGCCGAACAACTCACGGGCCGACAACGGGCCGAAATAGACCTCGTCCCATGATTGTGCCAATCACATAACGTGCTGTTAACAGGCCAAAATTGTCTCGGTCCTTGTTTGGCCCAATCAGATTATCGGCTATGAGCAGGCCGGATGCAAAGCCGGCCATAGTTAGGCCTAACTATATGACGGGCTTTTAACAGGCCGAAATGTTCAACGGACCTTTAACAGGCCGAAACGAATGTCAGGCAATATTACTAAATGGGCCTTTAGCAAACAGAAATCCTAACCGGGCCTCAAGTGGGCCCAAAAGCACGACGTCCAGTTGACGGGCCGAATCTGAAATGGGCCATAATTTAGCCCAAAGGCTCTTAAAGGGCCGGATCTGATATGGGTCGTAATATGGCCCAGAACATGGTAGGCTATTAACGGGCCGGATCTCATATGGGCCCTTATTAGGCCCAGAATGTGGCAAGCTGTTAATGGACCGGATCAAATATGGGCCGGCATTTGGCCCAAAACATGGCAGCCTATTAACGAGCCGGCCCACTAGTGTCTTCAAAATCTTGTGGGCCTTTAGCTGGGCCGACCCATTATGGTCTGCAAAATCTTGTGGGCCTTTAGCTGGGCCGGCCCATTATGGTCTGCAAAATCTTGTTGGCCTTTAGCTGGGCCGACCCATTATAGTCTGCAAAATCTTGTGGGCCTTTAGTTGGGCCGGCCCATTTAATTTTTATAGGCCACTTTTCGGGCGGTCCATGTGTCAACATATCATAGGCGCATCTCGCCCATTGGATGAGTGACATCTGTGCCAACGCGGAGCTGACACGTGGTTTCGTCGGCCAATGAGAATTTTACACGTGGAAAATCGCTATTGGTCGTGGCTATTAGCGGGTTATCGGATCCAAAACCGGACCCGATAGCTTAATGGAGACCCGTTACGGTGGACGCCACGTGTCGGTTACCCTTGACGAAAGCACTTCGATGACGCGCCATTTATCGTCATGGAAGTGGACACTTCCGTGATGATAATTTTGGTAATGTCATGGAACACTTCTACGATAGCACAGGTATGACTATCTTGATTCTGTCATAAAATTGTCATGGATGTACATGCATGACAGAAAATGTGACCTACTGTGACAAACATGTATCATCATGGAAGTGTATCTTTTTGTAGTGCAACTCGACCATTGCCATATGCTCGTCGGCGATCTGAGAGCCCTTCTGGAGACATTCTTCGGCCAACTTCCGATGGCCCGTGATAGTGATCACGCCTTTCGGCCCTGGCATCTTAAGCTTAAGATACACATAACATGGACGGGCCATGAAACGTGCGTAGGAAGGCCTACCCAGGATAGCGTGGTAAGCACTCCGGAAGTCTACCACTTCGAAAGTCAGCCGTTCCTTCCAGAAGCTCTTCTCTTTGCCGAATACGACATCGAGAGCGATCTTTCCGAGTGATTTGGCCTTCTTCCAGGGGATTACACTGTGGAACTGCATATTTGCTCTTGCTGAGTCGCGACATCGGAATGCCCATAGCCTCCAGTGTGTCAGCATATATAATGTTGAGTCCGCTGCCCCGAACCCCTCCAATGGCCGAGTCAACCACCAAAGCATGCCGCCCAAGGGTCAGAATGTGGGCTAACTGGTCTAACTAATTGAAGGTCACTGGCGTCTTGGCCCAGTCGAGGTACTTGGTGACTGTCGGAACCGCCATGTTGACCTCTCGGTTAATAACTTTGAGGCAACTCTTGCTTTCAGCTTCGGCGAAGATCATCAAGACTTTCTCGACGTTGGGGTACCCGGAAGTACATTTGCCTCTGTCATAATCGTCTTCATCCTTGTCCCCAGAGGAATCTTGCGGATCTCTTGCTTCAGGAGTCGACACTCCCGAGTGGTATGCTTGGACAAAATTAAATTTCCCTCCTCGTCTTTCTTCGTATGGATCTGGCAGGGTTGATCGAGGATGTCACTCTTCAAGGCGACCTGCTTCTTCCCCTTCCAGTCTTTCTTTTGCTTTTGGGAGCCTTTGATTTTGCCTTGGCCGGCCGGGGCCGCGACCTCAGCGCTCCCTCCAGCTTCAGCCTTCATTTGTGCTTCTTGCCCTTGTTGTTGTCCGACTGATGAGCATCGCCTGCTCGGCTTTTGCCACTTCTCAGTCGGTCTTCCTCTTCACCGTTGGCGTACAGATTGGCTATCTCCATAGCCCGATTGAGAGTCAGGGTCTTAGTTCGACCGAACTTCATGTTCAGCTCATGGTATCTGACTCCGGCCTTTAAGGCGCCGATCGCCTGGTGCTAGGTGACGTTCTCCACCATATTGTGCAAAGTGGTCCACCACTGAATGAACTCACGGAGAGTCTCGTTCTGCCTCTGTACACAGTGCTGCAACTCGGCCAAACCACCTGGTCTCTTGTAAGTGCCTTCAAAAGTTTTGACGAACACTCTCGCCAAATCATCCCAACAGAATATGCTACCCGGCTGGAGCTGCATCAGCCAAGCCCGAGCGGAGACCTCGAGCATCATCGGTAGGTGCTTCATGGCCACATTGTTGTTGCCACCGCCGATCTGTACCGCCACTCGGTAATCTTCCAGCTAGATCTCTGGCTTGGACTTGCCAGTGAACTTGCTAATCCCCATGGCCAACCTGAAGTTGCTGGGAATCTCTGTTGCCCGTATATAACGGCTGAAGCACTTGGGACCCAATGGTACGGAACCACTCGGAACGTCGGGATCTTGGCCTTCTCGCAAGGCCCGGCAATTGTCGACCAGGTTCTGAGCAAGAACGGATCTCACATTGAATTGCGGGTCTCGGGTGTCCCTCGTGTGATGAGTGGGACTCGGCCTATGACTGCCGCTGTGTGTCCATCTGTCATCGTAGGGCTGGCGCCCGTACGCGCCATCTCGCGGTGTAGGCATCAGGGCACGATCGTAGTCGTCGTGAAGCTGGGGCGACGCAACTCGATCGCGCCTCTGATCTTCGTAGTGATCTCTTGAGGAGGATGTGGCTCGACGCCTGCCTGCTGGAGCCGAGCGGGCTATGAGCCACTGAACGGTCTCTGCGCGCACTGATACGCTGTGGATATGGTCTCTAGACCGGGACACCGCCGCATTTTGCGACAGCGCCGTCTTCAGGAGTGCCTGGATCTGCCGAATCCCCTCTCCGGCCGCGGAACCGGAGGGCTGGATGGAATCCGGGATCCGAGTGGCAGCTGCCAGATTTTGTAGCGGAGTACTGAGGACTTGATACTTACGAGGCTGGTCACTTGAGAAGAGCCGGCGCTTGTGCCGACAGGAACTGGGTTGACGGCGCTCACGGTCGTCCAGCTCCCTCTGAAGCCATTTGAGGCGATCACACTCGTCCATGGTGGCCAGGCCAGTCGACTCCATGGCCAACGCCTCAGGGGTCGTTCCGGTGATGGGAGTGTTCAGGAGTTGTTCGTTCCTGTGGCGAAGCTCGTCTCGCTACTCCCGTCTGAGAGCCTGAGGCGCATACAGCTCATGGCCCGAGGCACCGTCATCAGCATTGCCGTGTGACGCACCCGCGCGGCCGTCCCGGGCATCCGTGTACCCCGGTGGCGCGCGGTGCTCGAAGTTGTCCGCCATGAGAATTTTGGCGGTCGACTCAACACTTTCGCACTCGGACTCCTTAGAGGAATCACCGAGTGATCCGTCGGAGAGGTCGAGGGCGGACTCGCCATATTCTAGAGCCACCACATGCTCCCCCGCGGCCTGGATGTCCACAACGTGCTTAATCCAGCACTGCAGTCGCGAGCGCCCTGAACGCTTGTGGTGGCACGCGATGGAAGGGCGAGCGGCCATTCGCTACGGAGCCGCGGGCTGCCGGAGAAGGACTCCATAGGATGATGCACGGAAATGCGTCGCGCCACGGACGGGCAGCGCTTCCACGTCTAAGGGGGCCTCGTGAAGCCACGCTGAGTCGTCGGCGATGAAGGAGAGTGCCCCGAAACATTTTGCCGCCGACTGACATGATGATGACGAAATCCACCTATGCCGTGAAACTTTGTTAGACGCCTATCCCCACGATGGGCGCCAACTATCGGGGTTACGATCTTGATAATGAGTACTAGGGGTACGAAGAAGGGGCAGAGCCTAGCTATGGCGCAGGTGTGACACTCGGTGTTTAACGAGTTTAGGCCCCTCTCGGTGGAGGTAACAACCCTACGTCTCGTGCCCGGAGGCTTGTTTTGATTTGATGGGTATGGTTACAAAGGTTGCTCATGCCCGATTATGGAGGGGGTGCGGCTTATCTAGAGTGAACCGCAGCCCCACGTCCTCCATGTCACCTGGGCATTAAATGACACTGAATGCATCAGTTATAGGTATAATGAGCCTCTACTATGGCAGTTACAGGTAACGGATGCCTTGACTCTGTTTAATGGATGACTTAGGATTCCTCGACCGTTGCAGCTCCCACGCCGCCTGCTTTCCTCCTTGGTCCGAGTGGTGGTTCGTCAGCCGAGTGGCGGGTGGTCGTCCGATGTCGTCGAGCCATCCAAGTGGATCCTTGATGTATGCATCCGAATGCTGGTATGGTCCACGGACCTACCCATAGTGGTGATGGGCCCTATGTGGGTCCCAAATGATGGGTCCTTGACCCTACCTGTAATAGGTGAGCTCATCAGGGGCAAACCCTTTTATAAAATTTGAGATATATTACTATTGCTTACTGGTTGATTATGCCATTGATATGAATAAATGTGAATCCTAAGCATTATCATATATGTGGTTAGTTCATGATCTTGGCTGGAATCTTGGTTACTAGTTAAGTTTATATACGGCAACAGAAACAAAATAGTTTGTCAAAGTTTTTCGTGTCACTTTTAGTTGTCAATTGAATTGCTTGAGGACAAGCAATGAGTTAAGCTTGAGAGTTGATACGTCTCCAACGTATCGACTTTTTCAAACACTTTTGCTCTTGCTTTGGACTCTAACTTGCATGATTTGAATGAAACTAACCCGGTCTAATGTTGTTTTGAGCAAAACTACCTTGGTGTGTTTTTTGTGTAGAAATAAAAAGTTCTCAGAATTGGACAGAAATTATAGAAAATTGTCTTGAAATATATAAAAAATATTGGCGCAAAGATCTACTACAGGAGGCCCACCGAGAAGCTAGAAGCCCTGGTGGCGCCCCCCCCCCCCCCCCCCCCCGGCGCCCCCTGAGCTTGTGAGGCCCTTCGGCCTCCGTTTGCCCTATCTCCAAGTCCATAAGTATCGTCTTTCCAAGCAAAAAAACAGAGAGAATGTTTCATCGCGTTTTACAATATGGATCCGCCTCCACCTCATGTTCTTCGTCGGGAGGCCTGATCTGGAGTCCGTTTGGGGCTACGGAGAGGGCAAATCATCATTGTCGTCATCAGCAACCCCTCTTCATCAACAACCTCATGATGCTCACCACCAGGAGTGAATAATTTCATCATAGGCATACTAGAGGTAGATGCAGATGGATGAGATTCGTCGAATCGAGTCAATTTGTTACGGCTTGATCCCTAGTATTCACTATGTTATGAGATTGATGTTGATATAATTTTGCTATGCCTAATGCTTGTCAATAGGGCCCGAGTGCCAAATTTCAGGTATGAACATATTATGTTTTCACGAATATATTTGAGTTCTTGATCTTATCTATAAGTTATATGTACTTGTTATTGTTCTGAACCTTAGACCCCAAGGTGATAACAATTGAGATACTCTCCGGGGATGACTGTAACTTGAGGAGTTCATGTATTCACTATATGCTAATATTTTGTTTCGGTTCTACATTAAAAGGAGCGCCTTAATTACCCTTAGATTTTTATTAGGACCTCGCTGCCACGGGATGGTAGGACAAAAGATGTCATGCAAATTTTTATTGCAATCATGTATGACTATATAGAGAATACATACCTGCATATGATTGATGAATTGGAGCTATTGTGTATCGCTCTAGGTTGTATCTGTTACATGATGAGTGTCATCCAAATATCTATCGCTACTCCATGCCTACGCTTTTCATAATATTGTCTTTACTTCAATCACTACTGCTGATGTTGTTCCAATTGCTAAAAACTGCTACTGTTACTACTATTATCGTTACTACTATTATCAAAACTACCATATTATTGTACTATTAATAATTTTTTGCAAGGAAATAACTTCTCAGGTGTGGTTAAATTGACAACTCAACTGCTAAGGCTTGCAAATATTCTTTGGTTCCCCTTGTGTCGAATCAATAATTTTGAGTGAAATACTATTCTCGAAGATTGTTGTGATCCCCTATACTTGTGTGTCATTATTGCGCCATAGCCGGAAACCTCAAACTTAGATGTGGGCATCGAGGTGGGAGGCGAGCACGAGTTTGTGTGGGTGGAGCTGGCCGACGACACCGGCGACCACAAGGTGGAGATGGAGCCTGGTCAGTGACGCCAACTGACACCAAGTGGCCATACTGCAGCACCTAGGGTTCGTCGCATGCAGAGGCAGCACTGCGAGGTGACGGCAACGATCAAAGAGAGGAAGGGACGGCAGAGCCGAGTCTGATGGATGTGCGTGCCTCGTATGGGTCTACTTATAGAAAGTTGGTATACCGAACAACATAAAATGGGGAGATATGTTTACATGATAAATATGAAGAATGTACACACGAATCTCTGCGCTATGATTCGCGACTAACCGATAGAAACCGGTTATGCTAAGAAAAAACTTAGTTTCCCCTCTAATGGGTGCACCTATCTAGCTCAAACTTCATTCATTGGCCAATATAGTGCTGTCATTGAAGTAGCTCGAAAAATAGATCACCGCATACTGCTATTCCACACCAACATTTCAATTCAGCAGGGAGACGACCATGTGGATTCTGCCGGGCAATAGTGCTCGAATGCAAGGAGCTGGCCCTGGATCTTTCAAAGATATCATATGCTCATTATCTCCGAGAAGCAAATGAAGTTGTTTACGTGTTAGCGAAGAATTTTTTAACGAAAAATGTTCCGTGTTTTGGAAATATATGATCCCTGATTTTATTTCTCAAACTCCTGTAAATGACCTATCGATCATCTAAGAAATAAAATCTTTTATGCTTTACAAAGAAAAATATGCGCCGACATTTTGCCGAACGCCTGGCTGGCACCCCGCTATGGCGGCGCCGTCTCACGCGTCGCAGCAAGCGCCGGAGTCCGGGCCCACTGTTCTTGAAGCGGAGGCGCCCCGAAGAGCGTCGCAACGGGAACGGCAAGGCGCGGTGGCAAACGCACCATCTCGGTGCCGCAGGCCGCTGCTGCCCTGCCTATATATTCTCGACGCCGACGCAACTGCCGCAACGAAACCTTTCTCGGCGCACACTACACAAGGGGAGAGAGAGAGAGAGAGATATACCTCATCGGCCTAGCTAGGCGTAACCTCCCTCCCTCCCTCCCGTGGGCGGATCGGCGGCCATGGAGGTGGAGCCGGCGTCCAACGTATGGGAGGACGCCCCCGACAACATCCTCCTCCGCGTCGCCGCCTACCTCCCCTTCCGCCTCGACCGTCTCCGCATGTCCCTTGTCAGCCCACACTGGCGCCGTGCCTTGTGCGGGCGGGGTCAGGGGCGCCCCCCGCAGCTCCCCCTTCTGCCGCCTCTGCCGCCCGTGCTCCCGTGGCTCGTCTTCCCCAACACCGAGGAGCCTTCCCTCTTCTGCGCCATCGACAGCATGAGCTACCCCCTCGGCCTCCCGCGCGACGTCCGCAACGCGCGCTTCTGCGGCTCCTGTGATGGAGGCTGGCTCGTCCTCGCGCTTGACACGCGCCCCACGCAGTACGCTCTCTACAACCTCTACTTCGGGCAGCGCATCCCCCTCCCTGGGGGTCTCACCATCCCTGACGGTGCCGGGAATGTCCCCTTGGTCTTGCGCGCCGCCACGTTCACATCCTCGCCGACGTCTCCTGGTCCCAATGGCTACATGATCGGTGCCATCGTTCTCGTCTGCTCCAAGTGGTGCGCCGCCTTCTGGCGAGAGGGGTTACCCAACTGGATCACGTCCGAGTCCGATGACGTGTGGATGAGCCGGCCGCCGCAAGACGTCAAGTTTGCCGGCGGCGCCTTCTTCTTCGTCACCGCGGACGAGAAAATCGTCATGTACGTTCCAACGTTCGCCGGGGACGAGAACCAGTATGTCATGAGGCGCTACGACTGCGACATGCTGCAGCGCGACGGCTACGCAGACGATCTTCAAGGCAATGCCAAGATAGCTCGGTACCTCGTGGACTCCAGGGGTGTCCTGCACATGGTCCTCAGGTATATCTACAACAACCAAGGGACTACTAGGTTCCGGGTCTTCAAGTACCAGGCCCTGCCGCAGGTGGCCGACGACGTGCCCCCCACTGGTACCTGGCTGAGTGTGAGCGAGTTGGATGGCCAGATGCTGTTCCTGGGACAAGGCTGCTCCAGATCCATCGAGGTCGCGCAGTTCCAGGGGTTCGAGGGCTCCACGATCTACTTCCCGGATGACCGCTTCATCCCCGACCCCGAGCCGACAGTGGACAACAGGAGGTCGTACTCCTTCATCGACATGGGCAAGTACTCATTGCAGGGGGAGCAGGGGGCCGTCCAGCCCTGGCCTCCGGTGGATCGTCGCCCGGCGAGGTCCGACAAGGCTCCTCCCACTTGGTGGCTCCATTGACGCGACCATGCGACCGGCTGGTGATTGTTTTTGCTCTTGAGGCTTATTACTGACTACTTGCATAGTACATTGCATGCTACTCTGTTGTTTCCTCCTCGAACTTGATGGGTACGTGGTGCTGAGATTGTATCTGTCCTGCTGCATTTGGTGTTGTGAGATGGTAACACTGGTAGTGGTAGTAGGGGAGGGATATTTACCACCCTCCTACATATATACTCTAGCCACTTTCAATTCAGTTCAGGTTCGATCTGCATATAAGGCTCCAATGCAATGCAATCTTGCGTTACTTCCTATATTTGGCTTCTTGTCAGCAGTTTTCATGTTCTTGTATATTCTTGGAGCACAAATGTGATGCTGCTGTCTCGCATCAGTAGTAGACATTGCAGGTTCTAGTTGTTGCAACTGGAAATTCCCATTCAGTTTCTGATGACTCTGTGCATGTTGCTGCAAGCTATTTTTGGGTGCTCGTGGATATTGTTAGCTCTCATGTTGCCTGCCATCTGTTCAGGTTACTTTAGTGCTTTCCTGTGCAGTGGTGATGTTGCTGGTACCAGAAATGGCAGTTTTGCAGGTGTACAACCGAAAAATCTCCATGCAATTTGTGTTCCACAGGCTCTTTGGTGTTCTTGTCAGACATGTCATTTAATTTCATCTTATTTTATTCATGAATACACAAAAGCCTTGGTGTGTATTGATAGGTAGGAAGTATAATTTCATCTAATAAACAGAGTAAATCAAACCCGAATGATGTAGGTTCCAAATTCAATAGATTGGTAAAACTAGCCCACGCTGATGTGTAGGTTCTTCTGATGGTAATCCTCCTGGAACTAGGATCATCCGTGAATTGCCAGTGCTTACCCTGGAACTAGCAAGCTTCAGACTCTTATTATTGACTGGATTGATAGTTTACATGAAGTTCTCAATGATTCCCAAACAAGGAATTGGCTGAAACTCTGGCCTTTCTGTTTTGTTTCTTTTGTGTTTTTGTAATACTTTTCTGGGTTTGTTTTAGTGAGAAAACAATTGTTTTAGTCATCGCTTAAAAAAGTTGCTAGTGAAAAATGAGTTACATATTGGTGATATCTAGGCGCTGAAGGGAATTATAATCAGTTCTCCATGTGCTTACATCTTGGTTGACTGTTACTTTATCACTTAGCAAGTCATGCTTAATACCGTTTTGCCAATTTATTCTTCACAGTTCATGCAAATTGATGCAAGTTTATCTCGGAGTTTCAGCATAATCGAGAATTATCATGCGGAAGTCATTTGTTTTTGCAGTTTGCTCGTGAGCACAGCCGCACAAGCCCTGCTTGTGGGACTTCAATTTCGTTTGGCCCTAGTAGTAGTATACGTTGCTCGGTAGTGCTGTATGTTTCAAGCTCGATGAACATGCTGCACAGATGACGAACACTCCCCAAAATAAAAACACAAGAAGAAAAAGAAAGACCAAAAGGCAACACCAGATGTAAAGTCAAATCCCTTCTTCTGGTCGGGCCTACGGCAACTCTGACGCAGATAGCCAGAACCGGACTCACCAGATAAAAAAGGGACACCGCATTTTCGTTAACATTCCAAAAACATTACATAGCAAAAGACCCTGAAATCATCTTTAAAAACCTAAATATACTCCTCGTTGCGAGAGCCTTGGTCACCGCCGAAGCCGTCCGAGGTGAGGTCTACGGCCCTCACACCGGACAGTCTCGACCCTATCATCGTTGCAGGCCCGCGTGAACGAGGTAGAGCTACCGGCGTTGGCCTGTTTGTCATCGTCATCGTGCTGCTCCGGCCTGTTGTTGTCTTTTCACACTGTTGAGTATATGTGTTGTGTGCATATTGTATACTGGGTCCGCCTTTTAGTTTCTTGTAGAGTCGAGGTCCGTGGCCCACCTCTGTACATCATATATATGTGTCTATGCACGTAGAACAACTCATCTGCAATTCACATATTCTACATGGTATTGGTTTTTTAGGTTTCTTTCATCGCTTCTGCTCCGCCGCCGCCGCCGCAGCCCGCGCCCTCCTGTCGCGACCCGCCGCCGCCGCTCCAAGCCGCCGCAGCCCGCGCCCTCCTGTCGCGACCCGCCGCCGCCGCTTTACATCTTCTGGCGCTGCCGCCCACGATCTTCCAATCGCGCCAGCCGCCACCTGCGGCTGCCCCGACCCGAGCCGTTGCTGCCGCTTTTCCCCGCCGTAGCTGCTCCATCCGCTGCTGTCTCTTGCATCGCCCGCCGACCCGAGCCGCTTTTCCCCGCCGTAGCTGCTCCACCCGCTGTTGTCTCTCGCATCGCCCGCCCGCCCCGAGCCGCTGCTGCCTCTCGCCCGCCCGCCCGACCCGAGCCGTCGCTTGCTTCGCCCGCACGTCGCCCGCCCCTTGCATCGCCTGCATGCCGCACGCCGCTTGCATCGCCTGCATGCGGCTCGCACTGCTCGCCTTGTCAGCACCCACTCGCCACTCCGGCCGCCCGCCAGCCCGGACCCCCCTGCACGCGCCACTCCGGCCGGCCGCCAGCCCTGCTGGCGTCCACCGACCCGTCTGCCGCCGCCTCTGCCGTCCCGTCGCCGGCGCCCTCTGGCGCGGCTCCGCCGCTGTACGGGGCGGCCGCTACCTACGGCACGTCCGGCATCGCCCCGCCAGCCCGTCCCGACTTGCCGCCCGGCTCGGCTCCGCTGCCCCCGCTGGCGTACGTCGCCGCCCCACCGCCGGCGCTCTCCGGCCAGTCCGTCGTCGCCCCGTCGCCGGCGCCGACTCTACCCGTCGACCCCTTGTTGTTGCGCGGGGCGTTCGACGCGCCCGTTCCCACGTACGGGAATCCTACGTACGGGGCTCCGCCCGTGTACGGGTCTCCCGGGTACTGGTGGGGGTTGTCAGCAGGCCAACAGTTTTTTCCGGCGGGCCATCCGGCCTACCCAGCACAGTTTTCCGCCTCACATGCCCGTACACCTCACAGCTAAACGGTCGAGCCGAACGCGTCCTTCGCACTCTGAATGACTGCGTTCGCACGCTCCTGTTTCATGCCAACATGTCGCCTCGTTTCTGGCCGGACGCACTCGCCACTGCATCACTTCTTCTTAACATTCGACCTTGCCGCCCACAGTGGAACTACGCACCTCACCATCTTCTCTTTGGTACGCCCCCGTCTTATGACGACTTGCGTATTTTTGGGTGTCTTTGCTATCCCAACACTGCTGACACTACTTCTCACAAGCTTGCACCTCGATCTGTCGCTTGCATCTTCATCGACTACCCCTCTAACTCCAAGGGATATTGGTGCTATGATCCCGTCTCCTACCGTGTGTTCACCTCCCGGCACGTTTACTTTGATGAGCATGTGTTTTCGTTTCAGTAGGTACCCCGAGTTGTTCCTCCCGCCACTGGTGACACGGGAGCCTCGATGCCTCTTTCGGGAGGTTCGCACGCCGGCCCTGGCTTTGAGGCGCGCCCCCCGTATGCGGCGCCTCCTCCAGCCGCGGCGCTGGCACCCCCGGCCCCCGCGGCCCCCTCGGCGCCCCCGGCCTCCTCGCGCCTGTGGGCGGTCCGGTCACCCGCGCTCGTACGGGCGTTTTTGCCCGAGTTCGCGCTACACCTGGATGACTACGTCCATGCGGCGTCCACCTCTGAGCCGTCGCCATTGCCATCCTCCGTTCGAGCCGCTCTTCGTGACCCGCTCTGGATGGTTGCGATGCAAGAGGAGTTTCACGCCCTGTTGCGCAACCGGACGTGGCAGCTTGTTCCCCGTCCCTGGCACGCCAACGTGATTACTGGGAAGTGGGTCTTTAAACACAAGCTCCGTCCTGATGGTACCCTTGATCGCTATAAAGCGCGTTGGGTCGTTCGTGGCTTCCGACAGCGTGCTGGCATCGACTTCACTGACGACATCGCTCCGGTCGTCAAGCCGGCACGATACGCACGGTTCTCCACCTTGCGGTCTCCCGTGCTTGGCCGGTGCACCAGATGAACGTCTCCAACGCCTTCCTCCATGGTCACCTCGAGTAACAGGTCTTTGATACGTCTACAACGTATCTACTTTCCCAAACACTTTTACCCTTGATTTGAACTCTAACTTGCATGATTTGAATGGAACTAACCCCGACTAACGTTGTTATCAGCAGAACTGCCATGGTGTTATTTTTGTGCAGGAATAAAAGTTCTCGGAATGACCTGAAAATCCACGGAGACACGTTTTGGAATTAATAAAAAATACTGGCGAAGGAATCAGCATTAGGGGGCCCACATACGGAGCCGCCGCCAAGCCCTAATCTTCCTCGGGAGGGCTGATCTGGAGTCCGTTCGGGGCTCCGGAGAGGGGAATCTGTCGCCATCGTCATCATCAACCATCCTCCATCACCAATTTCATGATGCTCACCGCCGTGCGTGAGTAATCCCATCGTAGGCTTGCTGGACAGTGATGGGTTGGATGAGTTTACCATGTAATCGAGTTAGTTTTGTTAGGGTTTGATCCCTAGTATCCATTATGTTCTAAGATTGATGTTGCTATGACTTTGCTATGCTTAATGCTTGCCACTAGGGCCCGAGTGCCATGATTTCAGATCTGAACCTATTATGTTTTCATGAATATATGTGAGTTCTTGATCCTATCTTGCAAGTCAATAGTCACCTACTATGTGTTATGATCCGGCAACCCCGAAGTGACAATAATCGGGACCACTCCCGGTGATGGCCGTAGTTTGAGGAGTTCATGTATCCACTAAGTGTTAATGCTTTGGTCCGGTACTCTATTAAAAGGAGGCCTTAATATCCCTTAGTTTCCAATAGGACCCCGGTGCCACGGGAGGGTAGGACAAAAGATGTCATGCAAGTTCTTTTCCATAAGCACGTATGACTATATTCGGAATACATGCCTACATTACATTGATGAACTTGAGCTAGTTCTGTGTCACCCTATGTTATAACTGTTGCATGAGGAATCGCATCCGACATAATTGTCCATCATTGATCCATTGCCTACGAGCTTTTCACATATTAATCTTTGCTTAGTTACTTTTCCATTGCCACTGTTACGATTACTACAAAACTGCTACTGTTACTTTTGCCACCGTTACCGTTACTTCCATACTACTTTGCTACTAAATATTTTGCTGTAGATATTAAGTCTTTCAGGTGTGGTTGAATTGACAACTCAACTGCTAATACTTGAGAATATTCTTTGGCTCCCCTTGTGTTGAATCAATAAATATGGGTTGAATACTCTACCCTCGAAAACTGTTGCCATCCCCTATACTTGTGGGTTATCAAGACTATTTTCTGGCGCCGTTGCCGGGGAGCATAGCTCTATTCTTTGAGTCACTTGGGATTTATATCTGTCGATCACTATGAGGAACTTGAAAGATGAAAGAACCAAGATTTTTCCCTCAACTACGAGGGGAGGTAAGGAACTGCCGTCTAGCTCTGCACTTGATTCACCTAATGTTATAAGTAAATTTGCAACACTCACACCTGCTATTGATTCTGATATGTCGCATGTTATTGATGATTCTTCTTCTTCTATGCATGATGCTTATGATGAAACTACTTCGATGCTTGATAATACTGTGCCATTAGGTGAATTTCTTGAGGAACAACTTGCTAGGGTTAGAGAGAATGAAATTATTGAAACAGATAATATTGATGAAAGTGATGATGAAGATTCTCCCCCTAGATATGAATTGCCTGATGTGCCTGAGGGTATGTTATGGATGAAGAAACTGCTAGAGACCTTTTTGCTTGCAAAGATAGATATGATCTTAAGAAACTGTTAGCTAAGCTGAAAGAAAAGTCTTTGAACGCTAGAATGAAATATGACCCTGCTTTTGCTACTTCACCTATCTATATTTCTGATAAGGATTATGATTTCTCTGTTGATCCTGAGTTAATTACTTTGGTTGAATCTAATCCTTTTTATGGCTATGAATCTGAAACTGTCGTGGCACATCTTACTAAATTGAATGATATAGCCACCCTATTCACTAATGAGGAAAAAATTCATTACTACTATATCCTTAAGTTATTTCCGTTCTCATTAAAGGGTGATGCTAAAACATGGTTTAATTCTCTTGCTCCTAGTTGTGTGCGTAGTCCCCAGGATATAATTTATTACTTCTCTGCTAAATATTTCCCCGCTCATAAGAAACAATCTGCTTTAAGGGAAATATATAATTTTGTGCAAATTGAAAAAGAGAGTCTCCCACAAGCTTGGGGGAGGCTTCTCCGATTACTTAATGTTGTGCCTGATCATCCTCTCAAGAAAAATGAAATACTTGATATCTTTTATAATGGACTAGCTGATGCTTCCACAGACCACCTGGATAGTTGTGCTAGTTGTGTTTTCAGGGAAAGAACTGTTGAGCAAGCTGAATTGCTTTTGAATAATATATTGAGTAATCATAATGATTGGACACTTCCTGAACCAACTCCTAAGCCAACTCCGAAGAAAAGGGGTATTCTATTTCTCAGTCCTGAAGATATGCAAGAGGCAAAGAAATCTATGAAAGAAAAGGGTATTAAAGCTGAAGATGTTAAGAATTTACCACCTATTGAAGAAATACATGGTCTTGATAATCCGACGCAGGTAGTAAAGGTAAATTCTCTCTATAGATTTTGTTAGAATAAATCCGAGGCACTCCGTCGATCATCCGAGGACCAAGCAATCATACGAGCACGACACCGAGATTTGTTAACGAGGTTCACCGATATGGCTACATCCCTGGGGCTTGACTACGGGCGCTCCTCCCCGTGACACCGTCACAATACCGCACACGGTCGCCCTGGACGCTGGCACATGCCGCCGGCTTCCCCTGCGTTCCAGTGCTATTATGTTGGCGTAGGTTACATCTTGTGTATACCCTCACTATATATGAGAGGCCTAGGATACAAGTGTCCTACTAGGACACGAGTCCATATCCTATGTAAACACAATACAACTCCTAGTCCAACTGTAACCTACTTTGTACACAATATTCGACAAAACTCTAACAAACTCCACCTTGGCGAATATTGTCCACCACCTTGAATTCATCAATGCGTCAAACTTCCATGTACATTGGACTTGAGTTTATCCCATGAGAATCGCTGCTACTCCAAAGACTCCATATGACTCCACCTGCAACTTGTAGTTCCTTCTTTTCTTGACCACGGTCAACACTCGAGCAAAATTAAGTTCCTTGTTACTCTAGTTTGTGCTCCCAACTTACAGAGTATCAGTCCAACGCCATCACACACTGATCACTGACCTGCGTGAAAGTGAACAACTCACATATTGGGTGTCACACATAAGAGCTACCTGAACTCAACATCATAGCTCCTTTCTTGACCGTCTGTCTGAAACTTGAAGGAATTTCACCATTGCTTGTAGTCATCCCGAGTCAAATTCGCAGTTGTCTCACCACATGTATGACCACCAGAGCCCTGGCCCGTCTCCATGTCCCGTGCGTACCGCACGCCTCGCCGCTATTACCGCGTCGAGCCTCCGCTGTCCCGGTCGAGTCTCAAGGGTCGCGAACCCACACCACTCAACCCCCACCGCAGAGTACCACCGATCATCACCGACCGATGACGAGTTTCACGCTTCCATCAGACCACTGGGCTCCAATTCGAACTGCACGTCACTTGCTTTTTCCCCTTTGCTGAATAGGCTTCGATTCCCTGGATCCTTACACCGTAGCCCCTCAATCCAGCTCCACCTTCGACATGACTCCATGGTAGATGATCAGTCCACCCTCGCGCCTCATCGACTTCAAGCTCCGTGTATACACCACCTTGAATCAATCCCGCGCCATAGTCTTGTCGAAGCCACACAAGCCCTCGGGGCCTGCGCCACGTGTTTCCACGCCCAGAAGTCGGTCACCATCAGCATCACGCCCCTACGTCGTCGCCGCCGATCCCACCACCGTCGTCTGTACCAACTGACTTGCCTCGATTCGTCAGACTGCCTAGTCCGACCCAGCCGAACTCGTTCGACTGTACGACACGCTCGAGGCTCCCAAATCGTCTTCCGCGAATTTCCATCCATCACATGATAATTTCATCTCAGCTGGCATGACTTCCCGCAACGCCTTCAAGCATCCCTGTTGTTCCAACAAATCTTTCACCCGTGTCTGCCATAACCCAAGGTTTTCAATTCCGTGAACTTCTCCACCTCAAACTAGGTACCCGTTGGAGCCATAGCTCTTCGTATGACTGACACTGTGAAAAAATTAACCGAGCTCCCTTCAAGTACACGAACCAAACCTGATGTGGTACACTACGTGTACTAATTGCAAAACCCAACCAAGAATGATCTTGATCTTCACGTGACCTGTAGCTCCCTTGCACAATATTCTAATGCTAGCTAATTGCTTTGCCTTGCCCTTGCTTTGCAACGGATGCACAACACACGATGGATTTTCTTCTTCGCTAGTTGATTTGCCTGCCTCTCTTCCGTGTCATACGTGGAGACTCGGTCTCCTTTTTTTTCTCAAAACAAATCTCACTCAGCATGTTGCCTTTCTTGTTGTTTCCGATTGCACACGTATCGCTAAAATCTGCACGCTGCGGCCGATCGAGTCTACGCCGTCCTTGCACGCGTCCTTCCGCTGCTTGGGCTGCCTGCTCGCGTCCCTGCTGGACCGCACCTGCTTGGCCCAGCTGCCTTGCCGCGCTGCTGTAGGCCACGTCCCGACCTCGCCGACTCCGAGTACGTATCCACTCGGGTTGTTCGACCGCGCCGTTTCTTCCGATCTCGCTGACAACTAATTCTTCCATGATACCTTCGCCTTTAGATCAACTGAAACATCCTCGTAACCTAGCTCATGATACCACTTGTTAGAATAAATCCGAGGCACTCCGTCGATCATCCGAGGACCAAGCAATCATACGAGCACGACACCGAGATTTGTTAACGAGGTTCACCAATATGGCTACATCCCCGGGGCTTGACTACGGGCGCTCCTCCCCGTGACACTGTCACAATACCGCACCCGGTCGCCCTGGACGCCGGCACATGCTGCCGGCTTCCCCTGCGTTCCGGTGCTATTATGTTGGCATAGGTTACATCGTGTGTCTACCCCCGCTATATATGAGAGGCCTAGGATACAAGTGTCCTACTAGGACACGACTCCATATCCTATGTAAACACAATACAACTCCTAGTCCAACTGTAACCTACTATGTACACAATATTCGACAAAACTCTAACAGATTTGATGAAGGTGATATTCCTCGTTATAAGTCTGCTAGCCAATGCTTGGATGAGTTTGATGATTTTATTGTTAAACAAGAAAACTTCAATGCTTACGTTGGTACACATTTAAAACGTAATGCTTATATGATTGAACACTTGAGTGATTATATGTCTAGAATTAAAGGTGACCTTAAACTTATTAGTAAACATGCTTCTATGGTTACCACTCAAGTAGAACAAGTGCTTAAAGCTCAAGATGATTTTCTCAATGAATTAAATAATAAGAAAAATGATAATGTTGTTAGAGTTGTGACTAGAGGGGGTAGAATGACTCAGCAACCTTTGTATCCTGAGGGCCACCCTAAGAGAGTTGAGCAAGATTCTCAGATAACTAATGTTGGTACACCTAGTCCTTCTAAGAAGAAGAAAAAGAAAAATTATAGGACTTTGCATGCTCCTAGTGAACCTGTTGTTGACACACCTGAGAATCCCAATGATATTTCTATTTCTGATGCTGAAACACAATCTGGTAATGAACATGAACCTAGTGATAATGTTAATGATGATGTTCATGTTGATGCTCAACCTAGCAATAACAATGATGTAGAGATTGAACCTGTTGTTGATCTTGATAACCCACAATCAAAGAATCAACGTTATGATAAGAGAGACTTCGTTGCTAGGAAGCATTGTAAAGAAAGAGAACCATGGGTTCAAAAACCCTGCCTTTTCCTCCTAAACCATCCAAGAAAAAGGATGATGAGGATTTTGAGCACTTTGCTGAAATGATTAGACCTATCTTTTTACGTATGCATTTGACTGGTATGCTTAAAATGAATCCTTATGCTAAGTATATGAAAGATATTGTTACAAATAAAAGAAAGATACCGGAAGCTGAAATTTCCACCATGCTTGCCAATTATACTTTTAAAGGTGGAATACCTAAGAACCTAGGAGATCGAGGAGTACCAACTATACCATGCTTCATTAAAAGAAACTATGTTAAAACTGCTTTATGTGATCTTGGAGCCGGTGTTAGTGTTATGCCTCTCTCTTTATATCGTAGACTTGATTTGAGTAAGTTGTCACCTATTGAAATATCTTTGCAAATGGCTGATAAATCAACTGCTATACATGTCGTTATTTGTGAGGATGTGCCTGTTGTGGTTGCAGTTACTATTTTAACGGACTTTTTTATTCTTGATATTCCCGAGGACGATAGTACGTCGATTATCCTTGGTAGACCCTTTTTGAATACTGCAGGGGCTGTTATTGATTGCAACAAAGGCAATGTCACTTTTCATGTTAATGGTAATGAGCATACAGTACACTTTCTGAGGAAACAACCTCAAGTCGATCAATTCTATTGGAAAATGTCAATGATTACTATTGGAGGTTTTTGAATTCCCTCTTCCTACTGTCAAGAAGAAATATGACATTCTTATTGTTGGGGACGTGCATATCCCCGTTGAGGTAACCTAGTGTTATTCGAAAATTCTCCGGTTTCATGCAACTCGGAAAGAGTTTGTTAACAAGACTTGATCAACCTTGTTAATGGATTCCTTTTGATGAGCACGAGATGGATGAAGTTAGAAAGCACAACTCTCTGTACCCTCCTTTTACCTTTTGTTATTTAGATTAAATAAACAAAAATAGTATTTTCTGTCTGTTTTCTGAATTATCCTTGCAATAAAAATACCCCAGAAATAAAAGTTCTCCAAATGTCCTGAAAATGAAATATGATTTTTGTAGAATATTTAAGAATATCTGGCACTGAGAACACACCAGGGGCCCCCACCATTTGGCCGCGAGGGTGCATGGCGCCCCCCCCCCCGGGGCACGCCCCCTGCCTCGTAGACCCCATATGGACCCCCTCCACTTATTCCAGCACCCACTCACTTCGTCTTCGTCCAGAAAAAATCCTCCCATAGCTCAAACCCGTGTTCTAGCTCATCTTGCTGCCATTTTCTATCTCCTTGCTCGAAGCTCCATTCACAAAACTGTTTGGGGAGATTATTCTTCGGTATGTGACTCCTCCAATGGTCCAATTAGTTTTTGTTCTAGTGCTTTATTTATTGCAAATTTTTGCTGCTAAGGTGACCCTGTTCTTGAGCTTGCATGTCAAATTTATATGGTCCAAAGTAGTTTTAATGCATGATATAACCTCTAGGCACTTGTGGGAGTAGTTTCTATCAATCTTGTTGAGTTTGGTTCACTTTTATTTTGAGTCACTAAAAATTTCAGAAAATTTTCAGAGAAAGAAAAATGTTTAGAAAAATGTACCAAGGTGGTTCCTCAAGGAAGCAGGGGCCAAGGCTCGCGATACATGAGCCGGACGATGAACCACCGAGGGAAGCTCAAGTGCGGCCTTGTGAATGGCCGTCAGAGGAGTTTATGATCCAAGCAGGTATCAAGGATGAATTTGACGCGTATGTGCGTAATGCTGATCTTGAGGACTTCGTGTCAGATAAGTGCCTTCAGTACTACTATTTAACTAATTCCTTTGTGAGGAGGTTTAAATTTACATCATCACGCAATTCTCACACTGTTTTATTTGATCTTTATGATAAATCATATACCATGGACCTAGAAGATTTTAATACTGCATGTAAACTCCCGCAGTGGGGCAATGTTAGTGAACCTCGCAAATCTGAATATGAAGACTTTCTTGCTAGTATCATTGTGGGGGAATCTAGAGAAATCACACAAGCTACCATTGGGAGCATACATTTCCCTTCCATACATTATTTTGCTCTCTTTATAGGTAGATGCATTAACGGTAAAGATGAGGCCTGTCACATGTGTGTTTCAGATCTTTGTGTCCTCAAGAGTGCGGTATTAGGTGATAAACAATATAACTTGCGGGCCATTGTTGCACGAAGGTTGCATCTTAACGGTACAAGTGGAGATTTGTTTGATGGAATTTATGCAACTCATGTAGCTAATTATCTTTATGTACCCATACATGAAAATGATATGAGGTTGCCTCCTGCTTATCTAGATTATAATGCTATGGTTCGCCATTAGTTTCTTGAGAGGAATGAACAGTTCCTTCAGTATCGACTAATCTTTGACAGACGACGCATTGTCCATGTTGCCCTCCCTACTCCTACTTTCTTTAACTTTCAGGCAAAAAGGAGATATGTTATAACCAGGGAGGAGGTGAACGAGTACGAGAGGAGGACGGAGGCAGCTCGCCTCCAAGCTGCAGCTCGTCAGGCAGTAGCTGCTGCATCTCAGTATGACCTCAGCTACGACTTTGGATATCCGCCAGGCCAGCCGTGGGCATAGACCAACTTAGGCCAAAACCCTAAGCTTGGGGTGAAGGAAATATGCCCTAGAGGCAATAATAAAGTTATTATTTATTTCCTTATATCATGATAAATGTTTATTATTCATGCTAGAATTGTATTAACCGGAAACATAATACATGTGTGAATACATAGACAAACAGAGTGTCACTAGTATGCCTCTACTTGACTAGCTCGTTAATCAAAGATGGTTATGTTTCCTAGCCATAGACATAAGTTGTCATTTGATTAACGAGATCACCTCATTAGGAGAATGACGTGATTGACTTGACCCATTCCGTTAGCTTAGCACCCGATCGTTTAGTATGTTGCTATTGCTTTCTTCATGACTTATACATGTTCCTCTGACTATGAGATTATGCAACTCCCGTTTACCGGAGGAACACTTTGTGTGCTACCAAACGTCGCAACGTAAATGGGTGATTATAAAGGTGCTCTACAGGTGTCTCCAAAGGTACTTGTTGGGTTAGCGTATTTCGAGATTAGGATTTGTCACTCCGATTGTCGGAGAGGTATCTCTGGGCCCACTCGGTAATGCACATCACTATAAGCCTTGCAAGCATTGTGACTAATAAGTTAGTTGCGGGATGATGTGTTACGGAACGAGTAAAGAGACTTGCCGGTAACGAGATTGAACTAGGTATCGAGATACCGACGATCGAATCTCGGGCAAGTAACATACTGATGACAAAGGGAACAACGTATGTTGTTATGCGGTCTGACCGATAAAGATCTTCGTAGAATATGTAGGAGCCAATATGGGCTTCCAGGTCCCGCTATTGGTTATTGACCGGAGACGTGTCTCGGTCATGTCTACATAGTTCTCGAACCCGTAGGGTCCGCACGCTTAAAGTTACGATGACAGTTTTATTATGAGTTTATGTATGTTGATGTACCGAAGGAGTTCGGAGTCCCGGATGAGATCGGGGACATGACGAGGAGTCTCGAAATGGTCGAGACATAAAGATCGATATATTGGACGACTATATTCGGACTTCGGAAAGGTTCCGAGTGATTCGGGTATTTTTCGGAGTACCGGAGAGTTACGGGAATACGTATTGGGCCTTATTGGGCCATACGGGAAAGAAGAAAAAGGGCCTCAAGGGTGGCCGCACCCCTCCCCTTGATCTGGTCCGAATTGGACTAGGGAAGGGGGGCGCCCCCTTCCTTCCTTCTCTTTTTCCCTTCCTCTTTTCCTATTCCATATGGGAGGTGGAATCCTACTAGGACTAGGGAGTCCTAGTAGGACTCCACACTTGGTGCGCCCCCTCCTAGGGCCGGCCTCCTCCTCCCTTGCTCCTTTATATACGGGGGCAGGGGGGCACCCCAGAGACACAACAATTGATCCTTGAGATCTTTTAGCCGTGTGCGGTGCCCCCCTCCACCAAATTACACCTCGATAATATCATTGCGGAGCTTAGGCGAAGCCCTGCGTCGGTAGAACATCATCATCGTCACCACGCCATCGTGTTGACGAAACTCTCCCTCAACACTCGGCTGGATCGGAGTTCGAGGGACGTCATCGAGCTGAACGCGTGTAGAACTCGGAGGTGCCGTGCGTTCGGTACTTGATCGGTCGGATCGTGAAGACGTACGACTACATCAACCGCATTGTGATAACGCTTCCGCTGTCGGTCTACGAGGGTACGTGGACAACACTCTCCCCTCTCGTTGCTATGCATCACCATGATCTTGCGTGTGCGTAGGATTTTTTTTGAAATTACTACGTTCCCCAACATGGGGGGGTACGTATTTCTCACCGACATTACATTCATGTTCACACACTCATTCTAGTTGTTGGTGCTCATACTTTTTCACTGTACTATCCATGCTAGTTTATTTTCTTTTCTAAGCATTCTTCTTGTGTGTTTGAATAACCTTAGGAAAAAACAAAAAATTAGTTGTAGCTTTTAGCTAGTTTGCTTTCCATGCCTGTAGTAGTAGTAATTAATAGAAAACCCAAAAAAATCTCGTTCTTCTTTTGCTTGTTGGGAGCTTTCCCGTGTAAATAGTTTATTTCTTTTCTTATTCTCTGGGGTCGAGAGGAGAAGACCATGATGAAAATGTTGAGTGGCTCTCATATGCATTATTGTTGATTTAACCAAGAGCCTATATTACCTTGTCTTCTCCCTTGTATTGAATGCTTGCAGATTCCAGCTTTGTCCAATGCACCTGCACTATTATTACTATCCATACTGTTCGGTCGTGCGAGTAAAAGGCAATAATGACAATATATGATGGATTGATTGAGATGAGAGAAACTGGTATGAACTCGACCTATCTTGTTTTTGTAAATATGATTAGTTCATCGTTCCTGATTCAGCCTATTATGAATGAAACATGTTTGCAATGACAATTAGAGATTATAGTTGCTCATGCCATGCTTAATTTGCTAGGAGTTTATAATGGTTTACCTTGCGTGCCAACATGCTATTAAAATGGTTGTGATGTGGTATGATAGGGTGGTATCCTCCTTTGAACGATTCGAGTGGCTTGACTTGGCACATGTTCGCGCATGTAGTTGAAACAAAATCAACATAGCCTCAACGATATTTATGTTCATGGTGATTTATATCCTACTTATGCTTGCACTCATTGTTTATTAATCTTAATGCATGTTCATGACTGTTGTCGCTCTCTAGTTGGTCGCTTCCCAGTCTCTTTCTAGCCTTCACTTGTACTAAACGGGAATACTGCTTGTGCATCCACTTCTGTAAAACCCCAAAGTTATTCCATATGAGTCCACCATACCTTCCTATATGCGGTATTTACCTGCCGTTCCAAGTAAATTTGTATGTGCCAAACTCTAAACCTTCAAATGAAATTCTATTTTGTATGCTCGAATAACTCATGTATCAACTAGGACTGTCTATATCTTCCATGCTAGGTGGGTTATTCTCACAATGAGTGGACTCGCTCCTCATTCACGAGAAAATGGTCGGTAACCGGGATGCCCAGTCCCATGCTCAAATCAAAATAACTGCAAACAAAACTCCCCCAGGATTGTTGTTAGTTGGAGGCACCCGTTGTTTCGGACAAGCCATGGATTGATGTTTGTTGGAGGTGGGGGAGTATAAACTTTACCATTCTGTTTGGGAACCGCCTATAATGTGTGTAGCATAGAAGATATCGAGATCTCTTGGTTGTTATGTGCTACCTCTTGAGCACTGCGTTGGTTTTCCCTTGAAGAGGAAAGGGTGATGCAGCAAAGTAGCGTAAGTATTTCCCTCAGTTTTTGAGAACCAAGGTATCAATCCAGTAGGAGGCTACGCGCGAGTCCCTCGCACCTGCACAATACAAAAAAATCCTCGCAACCAACGCGATAAGGGGTTGTCAATCCCTTCACGGTCACTTACGAGAGTGAGATCTGATAGATATGATAGGATAATATTTTTGGTATTTTTGTGATAAAGATGCAAAGTAAAATAAAAGCAAAGTAAAAAAGAAAAGGCAATAACAAAGTGTTGGAAGATTAATATGATGAAGATAGACCCGGGGGCCATAGGTTTCACTAGTGGCTTCTCTCAAGATCATAAGTATTTTACGGTGGGTGAACAAATTACTGTTGAGCAATTGACAGATTGAGCATAGTTATGAGAATATCTAGGTATGATCATGTATATAGGCATCACGTCCGAGACAAGTAGACCGACTCCTGCCTGCATCTACTACTATTACTCCACTCATCGACCGCTATCCAGCATGCATCTAGAGTATTAAGTTCATGAAAACAGAGTAACGCCTTAAGCAAGATGACATGATGTAGAGGGATAAATTCACACAATATGATAAAAACCCCATCTTGTTATCCTCGATGGCAACAATACAATACGTGCCTTGCTGCCCCTACTGTCACTGGGAAAGGACACCGCAAGATTGAACCCAAAGCTAAGCACTTCTCCCATTGCAAGAAAGATCAATCTAGTAGGCCAAACCAAACTGATAATTCGAAGAGACTTGCAAAGATAACCAATCATACATAAAAGAATTCAGAGAAGATTCAAATATTGTTCATAGATAATCTTGATCATAAACCCACAATTCATCGGTCTCAACAAACACACCACAAAAAGAAGATTACATCGAATAGATCTCCATGAGAGAGGGGAGAACATTGTATTGAGATCCAAAAAGAGAGAAGAAGCCATCTAGCTACTAACTATGGACCCGAAGGTCTGAGGTAAACTACTCACACTTCATCGGAGAGGCTATGGTGTTGATGTAGAAGCCCTCCGTGATGGATGCCCCCTCCGGCGGAGCTCCGGAACAGGCCCCAAGATGGGATCTCGTGGGTACAGAAGGTTGCGGCGGTGGAATTAGGTTTTTGGCTCTGTATCTGATCGTTTGGGGGTACGTAGGTATATATAGGAGGAAGAAGTACGTCGGTGGAGCAACGTGGGGCCCACAAGGGTGGAGGGCGCGCCCCCCTACCTCGTGGCCTCCTGGAAGCTTCTCTTACGTAGGGTCCAAGTCTCCTGGATCATGTTCGTTCCAAAAATCACGCTCCCGAAGGTTTTATTCCGTTTGGACTCCGTTTGATATTCTTCTTCTGTGAAACTCTGAAATAGGCAAAAAAACAGCGATTCTGGGATGGGCCTCCGGTTAATAGGTTAGTCCCAAAAATAATATAAAAGTGGATAATAAAGCCCAATATTGTCCAAAACAGTAGATAATATAGCATGGAGCAATCAAAAATTATAGATACGTTGGAGACGTATCAAGCATCCCCAAGCTTAATTCCTGCTCGTCCTCGAGTAGATAAATGATAAAAACAGAATTTTTGATGCGGAGTGCTACTTGGCATAATTTCAATGTAATTCTTCTTAATTGTGGTATGAATATTCAGATCCGAAAGATTCAAGATAAAAGTTCATATTGACATAAAAAATAATAATACTTCAAGCATAGTAACTAAGCAATTATGTCTTCTCAAAATAACATGGCCAAAGAAAGTTCATCCCTACAAAATCATATAGTTTAGTCATGCTCCATTTTCGTCACACAAGAATGCTCTCGTCATGCACAACCCCGATGACAAGCCAGGCAATTGTTTCATACTTTAGTAATCTCAAACTTTATAAACCTTCACGCAATACATGAGCATGAGCCATGGATATAGCACTATGGGTGGAATAGAATATGATGTGGGGGTTATGTGGAGAAGACAAAAAAGGAGAAAGTCTCACATCAACGAGGCTAATCAATGAGCTATGGAGATGCCCATCGATTGATGTTAATGCAAGGAGTAGGGATTGCCATGCAGCGGATGCACTAGAGCTATAAATGTATGAAAGCTCAACAAAAGAAACTAAGTGGGTGTGCATCCAACTTGCTTGCTCACGAAGACCTAGGGCACTTGAGGAGGCCCATTGTTGGAATATACAAGCCAAGTTCTATAATGAAAAATTCCCACTAGTATATGAAAGTGACAAAACAAGAGACTCTCTATCATGAAGATTATGGTGCTACTTTGAAGCACAAGTGTGGAAAAAAGGATAGTAGCATTGCCCCTTTTTATTTCCTTTTTTTGGCCTTTCTGTTTTTTTATTGGGACAATGCTCTAGTAAATGATGATCATCACACTTCTATTTATTTACAACTCAATGATTACAACTCGATACTAGAACAAAGTATGACTCTATATGAATGCCTCCGGCGGTGTACCGGGATATGCAATGAATCAAGAGTGACATGTATGAAAGAATTATGAACGGTGGCTTTGCCACAAATACTATGTCAACTATATGATCATGCTAAGCAATATGACAATGATGAATGTGTCATGATAAACGGAATGGTGGAAAGTTGCATGGCAATATATCTCAGAATGGCTATGGAAATGCCATAATAGGTAGGTATGGTGGCTGTTTTGAGGAAGATATAAGGAGGTTTATGTGTGAAAGAGCATATCATATCACGGGGTTTGGATGCACCGGCGAAGTTTGCACCAACTCTCAATGTGAGAAAGGGCAATGCACGGTACCGAAGAAACTAGCAATGATGGAAGGGTGAGAGTGCGTATAATCCATGGACTCAACATTAGTCATAAAGAACTCACATACTTATTGCAAAAATCTACAAGTCATCAAAAACCAAGCACTACGCGCATGTTCCTAGGGGGATAGATTGGTAGGAAAAGACCATCGCTCATCCCCGACCGCCACTCAAGGAGGACAATCAAAGAACACCTCATGTTTCAAATTTCTTACATAACGTTTACCATACGTGCATGCTACGGGACTTGCAAACTTCAACACAAGCATTTCTCAAATTGACAACTACTCAACTAGCACGACTTTGATATTATTACCTCCATATCTCAAAACAATCATCAAGCATCAAACTTCTCTTAGTATTCAACACACTCATAAGAAAGTTTTTACTAATCTTGAATACCTAGCATATTAGGATTATTCAAGCAAATTACCATGCTATTTAAGACTCTCAAAATAATCTAAGTGAAGCATGAGAGATCAATAGTTTCTATAAAACAAATCCACCACCGTGCTCTAAAAGATATAAGTGAAGTACTAGAGCAAAACTATATAACTCAAAAGATATAAGTGAAGCACATAGAGTATTCTAACAAATTCCAAATCATGTATGGCTCTCTAAAAAGGTGTGTACAGCAAGGATGATTGTGGTAAACTAAAAAGCAAAGACTAAAATCATACAAGACGCTCCAAGCAAAAAACACATATCATGTGGTGAATAAACAATATAGCTCCAAGTAAAGTTACCGGTGGAAGTAGACGAAAGAGGGGATGCCTTCCGGGGCATCCCCAAGCTTTGGCTTTTTGGTGTCCTTAGATTATCTTGGGGGTGCCATGGGCATCCCCAAGCTTAGGCTCTTGCCACTCCTTGTTCCATAATCCATCAAAATCTTTCACCCAAAACTTGAAAACTTCACAACACAAAACTCAACAGAAATCTCGTGAGCTCCGTTAGCGAAAGAAAACAAAAGACCACTTCAAGGTACTGTAATGAACTCATTCTTTATTTATATTGGTGTTAAACCTACTGTATTCCAACTTCTCTATGGTTTATAAACTATTTTACTAGCCATAGATTCATCAAAATAAGCAAACAACACACGAAAAACAGAACAGTCTGTAGTAATCTGTAACTAACACAAACTTCTGGAACTCCAAAACGTCAGCCAAAATAGGACGACCTAGGCGATTTGTTTATTGATCAGCAGCAATTGGAATCAGTATTTTATCACGTTCTGGTGATTTTTAACAATTATTTTCGTGAACAGAAAGTTTCTGGAAATTTCTGCAAGATCAAATAACTATCATCCAAGAAGATCCTATAGGTTTAACTTGGCACAAACACTAATTAAACATAAAAACACATCTAACCAGAGGCTAGATCAAAGATTTATTCCTAAACAGAAGCAAAAGCAAAAAAACTAAAAATAAAATTGGGTTGCCTCCCAACAAGCGCTATCGTTTAACGCCCCTAGCTAGGCATAAAAGCAAGGATAGATCTAGGTATTGCCATAATAGTGGTATGGCAAGTCATGAAAACTTTTCTCATATTCTCTACTTTCAGCAGCAAGTTTTCTTTGAGATAAGCAAAAATAATCAAAATGGCTAAATTTAATGGGACAAAAGTCCCCAAGATCAATCTCGGGAGGTATGGGTTCCTCCCTAGGCCCTTTGTATTGCACAACCAATTCATCATTAAGAGCATTATTTTGGCAAAAAGTCACAAGCCTTTGTTCAAGAGGAAAACCTAATCCATTATTCTGAATAGCAAAATCATCATTAAGCTCAGAAATTCTATCAACTAGAACATCGGCGGGCACCTTTTTCCTAAGATTTTCATTATAAGCAATATGATCCAAAGATTGTAAACGCATCATGTCTTCTTGATTAAAAGGATAGCTTCAATGGGAGGATGACTAGCATCCACCCTATAATGCGCAAAGATTTCTTTGGCCTCTTTTATTATGAATCTAAACTCATGAGCCAAAAAGATAGTGGCGGCACGCTTAACAGAAGAATGCTCAATATTAGAGAATTCTAGGAAAATTCTTTGTATGCAAGGATGCATGTGCATAAATTGCCTTTCAAGTTCAACTATAAGCATGGCAATAGTGTCCGCAAGACTACTAGTTCTATGGAGAATAGAACCGCCCATAGAGGGCAAGGCACCGACACAAGTAAATCTTGAATAACTCCTTTTCCAATAATATTACCACTACCAATTCGAAATCTTTTTGTAAGCAAGGTAGGGGGTTCTTCAGCAGGAGCATCAGAATTTTCTATGATATTATTATTGTCCATATCGACAATAATTTCCCCAATTTCAGACATAACGACAGAGAGAGGGAGGGGCAAAGAGAAGAAGGCGAACAAAAAAGAGAGGGCGAATAAAACGGCAAGGGTGAAGTGGGGGAGAGGAAAACGAGAGGCAAATGGCAAATAATGTAATGCGGGAGATAAGGGATTGTGATAGGTACTTGGTATGTTGACTTTTGCGTAGACTCCCCGGCAACGGCGCTAGAAATCCTTCTTGCTACCTCTTGAGCACTGCGTTGGTTTTCCCTTGAAGAGGAAAGGGTGATGCAGCAAAGTAGCGTAAGTATTTCCCTCAGTTTTTGAGAACCAAGGTATCAATCCAGTAGGAGGCTACGCGCGAGTCCCTCGCACCTGCACAATACAAATAAATCCTCGCAACCAACGCGATAAGGGGTTGTCAATCCCTTCACGGTCACTTACGAGAGTGAGATCTGATAGATATGATAGGATAATATTTTTGGTATTTTTGTGATAAAGATGCAAAGTAAAATAAAAGCAAAGTAAAAAGCAAAGGCAATAACAAAGTGTTGGAAGATTAATATGATGAAGATAGACCCGGGGGCCATAGGTTTCACTAGTGGCTTCTCTCAAGAGCATAAGTATTTTACGGTGGGTGAACGAATTACTGTTGAGCAATTGACAGAACTAAGCATAGTTATGAGAATATCTAGGTATGATCATGTATATAGGCATCACGTCCGAGACAAGTAGACCGACTCCTGTCTGCATCTACTACTATTACTCCACTCATCGACCGCTATCTAGCATGCATCTAGAGTATTAAGTTCATGAAAACAGAGTAACGCCTTAAGCAAGATGACATGATGTAGAGGGATAAATTCATGCAATATGATAAAAAACCCATCTTGTTATCCTCGATGGCAACAATACAATACGTGCCTTGCTGCCCCTACTGTCACTAGGAAAGGACACCGTAAGATTGAACCCAAAGCTAAGCACTTCTCCCATTGCAAGAAAGATCAAGCTAGTAGGCCAAACCAAACTGATAATTCGAAGAGACTTGCAAAGATAACCAATCATACATAAAAGAATTCAGAGAAGATTCAAATATTGTTCATAGATAATCTTGATCATAAACCCACAATTCATCGGTCTCAACAAACACACCGCAAAAAAAAGATTACATCGGATAGATCTCCACGAGAGAGGGGGAGAACATTGTATTGAGATCCAAAAAGAGATAAGAAGCCATCTAGCTACTAACTATGGACCCGAAGGTCTGAGGTAAACTACTCACACTTCATCGGAGAGGCTATGGTGTTGATGTAGAAGCCCTCCGTGATGGATGCCCCCTCCGGCGGAGCTCCGGAATAGGCCCCAAGATGGGATCTCGTGGGTACAGAAGGTTGCGGTGGTGGAATTAGGTTTTTGGCTCTGTATCTGATCGTTTGGGGGTACGTAGGTATATATAGGAGGAAGAAGTACGTCGGTGGAGCAACGTGGGGCCCACGAGGGTGGAGGGCGCCCCCCTACCTCGTGGCCTCCTGGAAGCTTCTCTTACGTAGGGTCCAAGTCTCCTGGATCATGTTCGTTCCAAAAATCACGCTCCCGAAGGTTTCATTCCGTTTGGACTCCGTTTGATATTCTTTTTCTAAAAAACTCTGAAATAGGCAAAAAAACAGCAATTCTGGGCTGGGCCTCCGGTTAATAGGTTAGTCCCAAAAATAATATAAAAGTGGATAATAAAGCCCAATATTGTCCAAAACAGTAGATAATATAGCATGGAGCAATCAAAAATTATAGATACGTTGGAGACGTATCATTATGTTGACAATGAAAGTATGCCACTCAAAATATTATTCAATCTCTATTTCAAAACTTGAGCTCTGGCACCTCTACAAATCCATGCTTCCCTCTGCGAAGGGCCTATCTATTTACTTTTATGTTGAGTCAGCACCCTCTTATTAAAAAACACCAGTTGGAGAGCACCGCTATCATTCGCATGCATTGCTATTAATTTACATTGAGTATGACTGCGACTGGATCTCTTTTACCATGAATTACAATGTCTAGTCAGTCCTTGATCTTCAGGGGTGCTCTGCATTTATATTTTGCGGTCTCAGAAAGGGCTAGCGAGACACCATCTTGTTATATCATGTTATGATTGTTTTGAGAAAGTGTTGTCATCCGAGATTTATTATTATTGCTCGCTAGTTGATTATGCCATTGATATGAGTAAATATGAGACCTAAATGTTATTGTGAATATGGTTAGTTTATAATCTTTGCCGAAAACTTGAATGCTGGCTTTACATATTTGCAACAACAAGATCAAACAGAGTTTGTAAAAGTTTTTCTTTATCACTTTCAGTTTGTCAACTGAATTGCTTGCACTACTAGAAAAAGGCTTACTAGTGGCGCACCAGTTTTGCCTACTAATGGTGCACTACTGGTGCGCCACTAGCATCACGCCACTAGTAATTTTTACTAATGGCGCACCGCTGGTGCGCCATTAGTATCTGGTACTCTAATGGCGCACCAGGCAGTGCGCCATTAGTATAGGCCCCGGTGCGCCATTAGTATGCCTCCCAGTGGGCATGTGCTTTGCCATACTAATGGCGCACTGGTGGGCGATGCGCCATTAGTATCCTTTGGCATACTAATGGCGCACGTCTGGGTGATGCGCCATTAGTATGTATATTAGGGTTTTTTTTTCTTTTCTGATATTTGCACAGATTACAAAATATATTATTGGACAGAATATAAACAGCACCACATAGCAACAGCAGATTCATCGAATACAATAGAAGATTAGTCTCCGAATACAATTCATCATATTAGTCTCCGAAATCAAAAGACCGAACAAAGATAGAACATTACAAGTCTCGAGACCGCGAGTAGCGAGTTTGTCGAAATTAATACTAATCCTAACAAGTCCTACTAATCATCATCATACAACTTCTACTCGTTATTAATAACAAGTCATACGATCATCATCCTGATAGTCATCGAACCAACCCTACTTAATTGTTCTTAGCACATGATCATCAGTATTAGGCAGGACCTAAAATACCCTATTTAAGGTAAAATAGCATAAAACAATATAGACCCTGACTCTCCATTATGGAGAATGGAGATCATCCTGTCTCCAATTCTTGCGCGGCGCTTCCTTTTGCTTCCAAGAACCTCCTTACGACTGTCCATACATTTTTTCCATTCTCTGATTAGCATGTCTCCACTTCTTCTAGAAATCCGGTATGGACAGTTGAGATTTGTAGGATGACCTGGATATAAGTTCAAAACTTGAAGGCTGCCATTCTGATACATCAAATGAGGCACACAATCCTCTGGGATTCTCTGTTGAAAAACATAGTAATAACTTCATAGTTAGCAATGATGTACTAGTTTTAGAAGTATGCAAAAGATGCACAGATGTCGTAATAGTACAAAATCTTACCAGGGTATCTCCATGGTAGTTACCGTAGTTCAACACGTGCACTAGTGGCACGTATTGACCATAATGTTGAGGAGTTTGATTGTAGATATTGTACTTCTCAAGATCAGTACAAAATCCGACCAGATGATTTTTCTCCTGATAAGTTAACTCGGAGCCATCAGTGTAGTGGGTTTTGTCTACCATTTTCCGCACATTTTTTGAACAATCAAAATAAGCTGTCAATGGAAATAAGTTGTCAACTATTTTGAAATAAACAATATAGATTAGTTAATAATTAACTATGTTTGAGAAACTCACATAGCGGTAGAACTGGAGGCGTATCAACAAGGACCCAAATGTCCATATTGTCTTGGTCGATGCCAGGATCACCAAGATCCATGGTGACAAGCATACCCTCATCAAAACCATACATCTTGCAAAATGCTTCCCATTTTTTGCAACCAAAATGGGTTACGCTCTCAGCATTATACAGATTTACTTCAAAATCCACATCATGATGTGTCCTTAGGTGAATTTTCTTCGTTTCAAAATTTTCATGATCTTCAAAATCCATCCTCTCCAAGACATAGCGTCTTGCATGGCATGGGATAAACTATACTCGAATTGTAAAAGATGAAATTACACGTTGGAATAGTTGAAGTCATGCTTAATTATGAAAAAAACACTTGTCGTTGTTGCGTACCGTTTCAACTTCGAAGGTCTCCTCGAGCTTAATGCTGAAGCGCCGATCATCGTCCAGGTGAGGCCTGTCGCACAGACCTCGACCGTCGTGGCACCAGTCGCACTCCCCCGAGAGACTTTCGTCGTCCGATGACGACATTTCCTATGTTCATAATTCAAAACTACATCATCTCTGTTGGGTCCAATAAGATAATCCACAGTGTGGTGAAAACACGCCCATCCAAATAGAATATGTGGTATGGGCTTTTTTAGTAGGTCATCCTACCAGATTAGGGTTTATCGATGACGAGCAACTGACATTAGTAATAACTATGAGTAGATATCACACTTCTATATGAATAACACAAGAGGCAGTTGATCCTACTTAATTAAGTACTAAGATACCCCGGCCCATGCATTAGTCGGAAGTGCCCCATATGTCCTATTTTTAGCAAAGTCATGCTAAAATTCACGGAAAATTTCAGCATGACCTTTGCTGAAAATAGGACATATGGAGTACCCGAATTTGCCGGAACGGAAGTTAATCGACATTCCGGCAAACTCAAGGGCCTCTCGGGGTACCTGCAAAATCATCACGACACGATGGTCGCAGACAAAACCCAGCAAACTAGCAATTGATGGATCAACACGTAAAACATGTCCAATAAGAGCATATAATTCAACAACTCCACTGAAAATGAGAGCTGAAAGATGCAGGGAGCACAAACAGCTCAGAAAAAGGATGCAGGGAGCACAAAGAGCTACACTCTGAATCTTTTATCTATTTATACCTGTAAATTAGCACTCCGATGCTGGCCTTGACAAATGATCCCACTATGTTGTTTGCTGGAATCTGCAAAATGATCCCACTATGTTGACAAATGATCCCACTATGTTGTTATACTTGAGAACACTGTAACAAAATCAAAACCACAATAAACAGTGGTCAAATACAGAAGAAGGAACAATTTATTTGTACTGTAAAAACCACAATAAACAGTGGTCAAATACAGAAGTACAATAAACATGGATGTTATCACTCATTGACAGATTCTTCAACAAGAATTCCAGCGTCTCGATGCCATCAGTGGTCATATCGCTCTACATTGTCCACCGCCTTTTAGATCGTTACAAGTCTTCTTCTCTAGCTTTTAAAATCAAAACAAGTTCTTCCGTAGCAGCTGACAGCTAGACGCAGCACGTACCAGTGCAGAAGAAAGGGCCAGGCGGATGCAGAGTCGATACTTGATCACACAAAGGAAAAACTCAAATCAAGCATATACTTTCATGAGAATAAAAATGAAACACACACACACACACACAGAGAAACCCTTCTGTTCCATCTCCGTTCAGAGAATTGCTGCATTAACTGTACTGTACTAGTATAAACTGCAAACACGGGGTACTGTTTCTCAAAATTCCAGAACTTACAGAGCATCTTTATTTTTACTCTCCTGCTATATCTCCAATTTATGATTGGCAAGGCAGGAGCTCCTAATCTCATCGGCAACGTGGCCGTGTGTAGCAGCATTGCTAGAACGCTGCCTGGACTTTGCCTTCAATATTTGGAGCATGTTCCAATCTTTCTAAAGCTCACCAAAATCCTTGATGGCGTGCACCGCTCTTGCTCGAGCCGGCAGCACAGTGATGGACAAGGAGGAAGGAGGAAGGAGGAAGGAGGAGAGGTACCTGGGCGGGCGCGGCCGGTCGCCGGAGGGGTCGGGGTCGGGGTTGGGGTCGGGGTCGGCGGCGGCGGCAGCGTCGAAGGGATGGCTGCGCGGGGGAGGGCGCGGGGGCGGCGGCGCGGGGGAGCTGCAGTGGTGGGGGGCACGGGGGCGCGGGGGCGACGGGGGTGGAGTCCGGCGGGGGTCGGGGCGGCGGCGTAGTGGGTCAGGTGAGCGCGCGGGTGGACACTGGCGAGGGAGAGGGGAGGAATTAGCTAAGGGGGGAAACTTACTAATGGCGCACCACGAAGCGGTGCGCCATTAGAATGTTTTCTTTACATAGCAATGGCGCACCCACGACGGGTGCGCCATTAGTAATTTTTTTTTATGTAGCAATGGCGCACCAGCCATAGGTGCGCCATAAGTAATTTTTATTTTATTTTTTGTTGCATCTAATAAATTTTTTAGAAAATGAATATGAATATGAAACAGTAACAATTTTTTACAAAAACAGTAATAATTTGTGACGGTGGAGCGGGCCGGGGAGGGTGCGGGGTCGGCGGCGGTGGAGCGGGCCGGGGAGGGTGCGGGGGATCGGCGGCGGCGGTGGAGCGGGCCGGGGAGGGTGCGGTGGGTCGTCGGCGGCGGTGGAGCGGGCCGGGGAGGGTGCGGTGGGTCGTCGGCGGCGGTGGAGCGGGGGAGGGTGCGGGGGGTCGTCGGCGGCGGTGGAGCGGGCCGGGGAGGGTGCGGTGGGTCGTCGGCGGTGGTGGAGCAGGGGAGCTAGGGTGCGGGTGGTCGTTGGCGGCGGTGGAGCGGGCCGGGGAGGGTGCGGGCCGGGGGGTCGTCGGCGGCGGTGGAGCGGGCCGGGGAGGGTGCGGCCGGGGGGCGTCGGCGGCGGTGGAGCGGGTCGGGGAGGGTGCGGTGGGTCGTCGGCGACGGTGGAGCGGGCCGGGGAGGGGGCGGTGGGTCGTCGGCGGCGGTGGAGCAGGGGAGCTAGGGTGCGGTGGGTCGTCGGCGGCGGTGGAGCGGGGGAGGGTGCGGGGGTCGGCGGCTGCGCCCGGTGGAGCGGGGTAGAGGGTGCAGGGGGTGCTCGGCGGCGAGGGGGACCGGATCTGGCGAGGTGGGATAGCGATCGAGATGGAAGGGGGATCGAGATCAAGTGTCCATGAAATATACACTAATGGCGCACGGGTAGCAGTGCGCCATTACTAGCTTAAACTAGTAATGGCGCACTGCACCAGGTGCGCCATTAGTAGTTTTGCAAAAAAGAAAAAAGAAAAAAATATTTTAGTGGCGCACTATGTTGCTGGTGCGCCATTACTAGTTACAACTAGTAATGGCGCACCTTGTCCTGGTGCGCCATTAGTATGTCTGGAAAAATAAAAAAAATTGTTACTAATGGCGCACCGTTTGTCTGGTAGCAATGGCGCACCACATGTCTGGTGCGCCATTAGTGGCCATTCCATCTATAGCCCTTTTCCTAGTAGTGTTGAGGACAAGCAAAGGTTTAAGCTTGGGGGAGTTGATACGTCTCCAACGTATCTACTTTCCAAACACTTTTGCCCTTGTTTTGGACTCTAACTTGCATGATTTGAATGGAACTAACCCGGACTAACGTTGTTTTCAGCAGAACTGCCATGGTGTTATTTTTGTGCAGAAATAAAAGTTCTCGGAATGACCTGAAAATCCACGGAGACATGTTTTGGAATTAATAAAAAATACCAGCGAAGGAATCAGCATCAGGGGGCCCACACCCTGTCCCGAGGGGGGCGCCCCCTGCCTCGTGGGCCCCCTGGGACTCCACCGACCTCAACTCCAGCTTCATATATTCACGTTCGGGGAGAAAAGAAATCAGAGAGAAGGATTCATCACGTTTTACGATACGGAGCCGCCGCCGAGCCCTATTCTTCCTCGGGAGGGCCGATCTGGAGTCCGTTCGGGGCTCCGGAGAGGGGAATCCGTCGCCATCGTCATCATCAACTATCCTCCATCACCAATTTCATGATGCTCATCGCTGTGCGTGAGTAATCCCATTGTAGGCTTGCTGGACGGTGATGGGTTGGATGAGATTTACCATGTAATCGAGTTAATTTTGTTAGGGTTTGATCCCTAGTATCCATTATGTTCTAAGATTGATGTTGCTATGACTTTGCTATGCTTAATGCTTGCCACTAGGGCCCGAGTGCCATGATTTCAGATCTGAACCTATTATGTTCTCATGAATATATGTGAGTTGTTGATCCTATCTTGCAAGTCAATAGTCACCTACTATGTGTTATGATCTGGCAACCCCGAAGTGACAATAATCGGGACCACTCCCGGTGATGACCGTAGTTTGAGGAGTTCATGTATTCACTAAGTGTTAATGCTTTGGTCCAGTACTCTATTAAAAGGAGGCCTTAATATCCCTTAGTTTCCAATAGGACCCCGCTGCCACGGGAGGGTAGGACAAAAGATGGCATACAAGTTCTTTTCCATAAGCACGTATGACTATATTCGAAGTACATGCCTACATTACATTGATGAACTGGAGCTAGTTCTGTGTCGCCCTATGTTATAACTATTGCATGAGGAATCACATCCGACATAATTATCCATCATTGATCCATTGCCTATGAGCTTTTCACATATTGATCTTTGCTTAGTTACTTTTCCGTTGCCACTATTGCGATTACTACAAAACTGCTACTATTACTTTTGCCACCGTTACCGTTACTTCCATACTACTTTGCTACTAAATATTTTGCTACAGATATTAAGTCTTTCAGGTGTGGTTGAATTGACAACTCAACTGCTAATACTTGTGAATATTCTTTGGCTCCCCTTGTGTCGAATCAATAAATTTGTGTTTAATACTCTACCCTTGAAAACTGTTGCGATCCCCTATACTTGTGGGTTATCAGTCTTCTTCCAGCAGCCCACCTAGTTTGTTGACCCGGCGCTTCCCGACCACGTGTGCCTGCTTTCGCGGTCCTTGTACGGACTCAAGCAGGCTCCACGCGCTTGGTACCAGCGCATCGCGGCGTTTCTCCACCAGCTTGGGTTCCGCTCTACCCGCTCGGACGCCTCGCTCTTCGTCTATCATCAGGGCTCTGACACGGCCTACTTTCTGCTCTATGTCGACGACATCATCCTGATGGCATGTATGGCTGGTCTCCTCAGTCAGCTCACGGCTCGTCTTCGTGCTGAGTTCGCCATCAGGGGCTTGGGTCCTTTGCACTACTTCCTCGGTGTCGAGGTGGTGCGCCGTCCGGATGGCTTCTTCCTTCATCAGCGGAAGTACGCTCAGGAGCTCCTGGAGCGCGCCGGCATGCTTAACTGCAAGCCCGCCGCTACGCCTGTTGATACGAAGGCCAAGCTTTCTGCCACGGATGGTTCTCCTGCTTCGGATGCTGCTTTCTATCGGTCTATCATTGGTGCTCTCCAATACCTCACTCTGACTCGACCGGAGATCCAGTATGCCGTGCAGCAGGTGTGACTTCATATGCATGCTCCTCGAGACGTTCACTGGGCTGCCGTCAAGCGGATTCCCCGCTATATCTGTGGCACTATGGATCTTGGCATCACGCTTCACGCGTCCGCCGACACCGCCCTCACCGCCTACTCCGATGCAGCCTGGGCGGGCTACCCCGACACTCGTCGCTCCACTTCGGGCTATTGTGTCTACCTTGGACCCTCACTTATCTCGTGGCCGTCCAAGCGGCAGCCTACGGTCTCTCGTTCTAGTGCTGAGGCTGAGTATCATGCGGTGGCCAATGTTGTCGCTGAGTGTTCGTGGCTTCGCCAGCTGCTTCAGGAAATCAAGAGCTCTCTTGCCCTGTTGACCGTGCCACGATGGTCTACTGCGATAACGTCTCGGCAGTCTACCTCTCCGCTAACCCGGTGCATCGTCGACGGACCAAGCACATTGATTTGGATATTCATTTTGTTCGAGAACAGGTGGCCCTTGGTCATATTCGTGTTTTACACGTACCTACTTTCCAACAATTTGCCGATATCATGACCAAGGGCTTGCCTACGGCATCCTTTGAGGAGTTCCGGTCCAGTCTTTGCGTCAGCCGCGGTGCCGCTTCGACTGCGCGGGGGGGGGGGGGGGGGTGTTGAGTATATGTGTTATGTGCATATTGTGTATTGGGCCCGCCTCCTGGTTCCTTGTATAGTTGAGGTCCATGGCCCACCTTTGTACATCATATATACGTGCCTATGCACGAAGAGCAATACATCGTGCAATTCACATATTCTACACACACCTCCAGCCCCTGGTTGATGCAGAGCTGCCAACACTTACGGGTGTTGTGCACGGAAACGAGCACGACCCGCTACTTGTTGACATTGCCTAGGTCCGCCGCAACCATGCACGAGATGGCATCTTCGGACGCGCACTCCACCGAGAGTTGGTCCTTCGCCAGCTGGTGCTCCTCGAGGAGGCCAGGCTGTATCGATGCTCATGTTGTAGCAACCAGGACGCGGACACCGACAACTTCGCTTGCTGCGCCTCCGCCAGCACCTGGTTGTAGTGATGCTCTGTCTATAGCAGACTGAACATGGACACCGATGACTCCAACACGGGCGCGGCGCTGATCCTCCTCCTTCGCCTCCTCCATGGGGACCTCCGCCATCGCCATGGGATTGCCCTCCTCCTCCATCTTTGAGTTGTCCAAGGTCTGGTCCAGAGAGCTTGGGGGTTGGCCTGCCGAAATGCAGGCTTGACGACGCGAAGCTGCAGCGACAATCGCCTCGGCTCCACCACCCATGAGAGCCCCCGACTGTTGCGACAGTAGATGGCAGATGAGGATGCAAATGGGTGGGTGATAAGTCGGTGGCTCAGACGGCAGGAGAAGGGTCGGGGCTTGGAAGGGTAGAGTTTTGGGGCGTTATTGTCCGACTTTAAATAGCCCAAGTAGGTGGAGCAACGGGGAATGCGGGCGGTCGGAGTAGGCTTCTCGTTTGCTGCGCCATTGTGAATGCCGGGTAGGCGAATTACCAGTCAACCAACATGAATGCGGGTAGGCTTGGAATCCCGTACGGTCACGTTTGCTGTGACCGACATGAATGTGGCATCGAGAGCGAGCAGACACGTCAGGAGAGGCAAAAGAGAGTCCGGGTTGTCGAAGCACAACATGGCGGACGTCGGGACGCCCCCAAACCTCTTCGCATTTCGGTGCCGATTTATGGATTTCAGACGTCCAGACCAGTCCGGACAAAACTGATGATCATCATTGGATGACTTGAAGTGTATGGACATTCAACTTAGACAGAGATTAACTCTGTGTTTGCTGCGCCAACGAGGGTGATTTAACCAATCAACTTTGTCACTGAAGTATATAGAGATGTGGTTCAGCCCAATTGATGGTCTGCAAGTGCATATGGTTTAGTTGTAGCTTTTTTGAAGTAAGAGTATCGATCACACAAGGAGCATATGGATTGGGTTCTGTCTCTTGTAGTGACTTATAGAATTATGCCTGCAAGTAATTGTAGACTCAAAACAAAGTGAGGGCGGTAATAAATAGTAGTTTTGAGTGAAGGGTGAGCGTAAACTAAATAACATGAAAAGAAGTAGTGAGAGCAACAAAAATAGTAACACGTGAACTAGCACAGGAGTGAGGTGTTCTCAGTGGGTCTATAATCCCATTAGTATGTTTCTATCGCGACTTATGCTATGGTATAATACTGTCTGGTCATTGTCACTCTTAATGTTTATGTTGGGCGGATCCAGGTACAGAATACGTTCTACTCTAGGTTGACTTCGTACCATACACGCCACTGATGTCTACTACACAACCTTCTTGTAGACGTTGTTGGGCCTCCAAGTGCAGAGATTTGTAGGACAGTAGCAAATTTTCCTCAAGTGGATGACCTAAGGTTTATCCATCCGTGGGAGGCGTAGGATGAAGATGGTCTCTCTCAAACAACCCTGCAACCAAATAGCAAAGAGTCTCTTGTGTCCCCAACACACCCAATACAATGGTAAATTGTATAGGTGCACTAGTTCGGCGAAGAGATGGTGATACAAGTGCAATATGGATGGTAGATATAGGTTTTTGTAATATGAAAATATAAAAACAACAAGGTAACTAATGATAAAAGTGAGCACAAACTGTATTGCAATGCTTCGAAACAAGGCCTAGGGTTCATACTTTCACTAGTGCAAGTTCTCTCAACAAGGATAACATAATTAGATCATATAACAATCCCTCGACATGCAACAAAGAGTCACTCCAAAGTCACTAATAGAGGAGAACAAACGAAGAGATTATTGTAGGGTACGAAACCACCTCAAAGTTATTCTTTCCGATCAATCCATTGGGCTATTCCTATAAGTGTCACAAACAACCCTAAAGTTCGTAGTAAAATAACACCTTAAGACACACATCAACCAAAACCCTAATGTCACCTAGATACTCCAATGTCACCACAAGTATCCGCGGGTATGATTATACGATATGCATCACACAATCTCAGATTCATCTATTCAAACCAGCACAAAGTACTTCAAAGAGTGCCCCAAAGTTTCTACCGGAGAGTCAAGACGAAAACGTGTGCCAACCCCTATGCATAAGTTCACAAGGTCACTGAACCCGCAAGTTGATCACCAAAACATACATCAAGTAGATCACGTCAATATCCCATTGTCACCACAGATAAGCACATGCAAGACATACATCAAGTGTTCTCAAATCCTTAAAGACTCAATTCGATAAGACAACTTCAAAGGGAAAACTCAATCCATTACAAGAGATAGAGGGGGAGAAACATTATAAGATCCAACTATAATAGCAAAGCTCGCGATACATCAAGATTGTGCCAAATCAAGAACACGAGAGAGAGAGATCAAACACATAGCTACTGGTACATACCCTCACCTCCGAGGGTGAACTACTCCCTCCTCGTCATGGAGAGCGCCGGGATGATGAAGATGGCCACCGGTGATGGATCCCCCTCCGGCAGGGTGCGAGAACAGGGTCCCGATTGGTTTTTGGTGGCTACAGAGGCTTGCGGCGGCGGAACTCCCGATCTAGGTTATGTTCTGGAAGTTTGGGGATATATAAGAGGTGTTGGCATCGGGAACAAGTCAGGGGGGCCCGCGAGGCAGCCACGAGGTAGGGGGCGCGCCCAGGGGGGTAGGGCGCGCCCTCCACCCTCGTGGTGGCCTCGGGACTCTTCTGGTCCATCTCCGATGCTCCGTGGGCTTCTTCTGGTCCAAAAACAATCTCCGTGAATTTTCAGGTCAATTGGACTCCGTTTGGTATTCCTTTTCTGCGATACTCAAAAACAAGGAAAAAACAGAAACTGGCACTGGGCTCTAGGTTAATAGGTTAGTCCCAAACATCATATAAAATAGCATATAAATGCATATAAAACATCCAAGATTGATAATACAATAGCATGGAACAATCAAAAATTATAGATACGTTGGAGACGTATCAGCCACTACCTTAATCCCCCCTGTAGGTTATCACTACGGTAATTAAGAGGTTTACGTGGATGCAACATCCCTAAGAGTTCTCCACTATTCCCCTATCAATTGCAAAGACTAGGAGTGAGGGCTTTTACTGTCACCTCGAATTAGCTTCACTAACTAATCTTTACAATGACAATAATTCCCGTAATGGCCTTACGGCAAAAATGTTGAGTGGGGCCCTTCACAACATTCATGAAGATTATTAAACTAAACATTCAACAGAGAATCTCATATCCTTATTAGCGTTTCAACACTTATACATACCAAGGTTCATCCATATTCCCGAGAACTAGGGGTCTACTCGTACATAAGAACATCAATCATCACACCGATGGCGATGGTAAACATGGATGGACCAAACGAGTAATACACGCAACAATACATAAGTGTTTGGTATTACAACGAGATGGATGTGGATGATGATTATGATGATGGTTGATGGAGGGTGATGATGCCAATGTCCCCTTGCACGTGGTGGTGAAGATGGCGATCTTCTCCTTACCAATTCTCCATCCGGAGGCTAGGGTTCTATGTTCTGGATGAATTTCCGGTGTCTTCGTGCGTCTGATCTTCGATCCGATCTAGCAGGGTGGAAGTAGCCGACTAGGAGAAGGCGACCACACTTGTACGACCACTGGTACGAGTGCTTGCGCTTGTACCATTTTGCGCTTTGCAGGTCCTGCACTGCCTCCAACTTCCCCTAAGTTGCTTCATTATTTTATGGTAGATAATAATCACTTTAATTGACATGATTTCATCATCATTTTCTGGAGTTCTTTTCTTAATGCTCCAGTCGCTTCAGAAGACGTATCCTGAAAAAAGTCAAAAAACAGTGCGCAAACGCAATAAAATTCCACAAAGCCTACCGTGTAGGCACAAAATAAAGACTAAAAACATCATACAATTTGGACTCATCACTAGTGCACTACAAATTAACCCGAATCAATTTTGGGAGCAATTATCTAACGTGTACCATTTCAAGGGCTCCTGCAGAAGTCACCTTTTGGCCATGGGAGCGCGCCAAATGGTGTGCCAAGCGACCGTCATATGTCACACGCTAGACATTTTTTCTGGATATTTTTGTACATGTTTTCAAGTTCTAGATGCTCTTTTTTTTGGTTTTTGCTTGGTTTACCCTGGTTTTGAAAGTAAAAGAAATTATGTCTTGAAGAAGCAGTGCTTTTTCGCGAGAAGCACAACATGTGTTTATTCGAGATGCATAACTGTGCTTCCCAAAAGGGAAAAACACATCCTATCTGTGCTTCTGCGAGAAGGACAACCTCTGCTTCCATGAGAAGCACAAGCGTTCTTCGCGGGAAAAACATAGCTGTGCTTTTCAAAGAAAAAAAAACACAGTTTGTGCTTGTGCTTTCCGATAATGAAAAAGCACAATCTATGCTTCCAAAAAAGGGAAAATCATAGTCATGCTTAAAAAAATATTGAAAAAGCACAATTTTGTTTTGGGTTCCATTGCATTTTCTTCTTCTTTGGTTCCTTTTCTTGTTTCAGTTTTAATTTTTTGTTTTTGTTTCTCTTTCTTTCCGATTTCTGTTTTTGGTGATTTTTTGTTTAAAATCTATTAGCATGAGATCTAATTCTGAAGATATCGACGCGAGAAATTCAACGGTGAACATGGTTTGTGATTTTGCGCATTGTTCAAGAGATAAACCATTTGAAAAATGAATCTACAAAAATGGCAAATACTCCCAAATTACAACATTTAACGCAAATGCAGTGTGTCACTTGCCAGCAGTGACCTTTGATCTCGATCAACTTCTGACCGAAATCACTAATTAAGGAGTACTCGTTGCAAAGAACACTCCAACTTCCCAGGTCGCGACAAGTTGCGCACATGCAGCGCGCCACTTGTCGCAACCTGGGAGTTTTCCCTTTTTTCGTAGATCCGTTTATTCAAAATGTTTTATCTCTTAAACCGTGCGTCCAAATCTCGAACCGTTTTCACCATTGGATTCCTCGCGTCGAGATCTTCAAAACTAGATCCCATGTTGATAGGTTTTGACGAACTTTTTTTTCACGAAAAAAACGGACGTAAAAACCGAATCGGAAGCACGATTTTTTTCCTTTCCGAAAGAGGCACGCCCGTGCCTCTCGCGAATCACAACCGTGCCTCTCGTGGAAGCAAAACCGTGACTCTCGTGAAAAAAAACAGAAAACGTGTTTTTTTTCCGTTTCCGAGAGGCACGGCCGTGACTCTCGCGAAAGCACAACCGTGCCTCTCGCGAAGCAAAACCGTGACTCTCGTGAAAGAAAAAAAACAGAAAACGCGTATTTTTTCCTTTCCGAGAGGCACAACCGTGACTCTCGCGAAAGCACAACCGTGCTTCTCGCGGAAGCAAAAACGTGACTCTCACGAAAGAAAAAAACAGAAAATGCGTTTTGTTTTTCCTTTTCCGAGAGGCACGGCTGTGACTCTCGCGAAAGCACAACCGTGCCTCTCGCGGAAGCAAAACCGTGAATCTCGTGAAAGAAAAAAAAATAGAAAACGCGTTTTTTTTTCGTTTCCGAAAGGCACGGCCGTGACTCTCGCTAAAGCACAATCATGCCTCTCGCGGAAGAAAAACCGTGACTTTCGCAAAAGAAAAAAAAAGAAAACGCGTTTTTTGTGGAATTTTTTTTTCCATTTTTTTTCGAAAAGCTAAGAAAGACCGGGGAAAAACCAAAACGTCGAAAAACCCCAGAAAAAACCCGTTAAAAAGCCGAAAACGCGTGCGAAAAAATAAAAAAGACAAAATCCGGAAGGAACGTCCAGAGCGCGACACGTGGCGAATGACTGAGAGCGCGCCAAGTGGCGCTGATTGTTGCCAGGCTGCCGAAGGAGCGCTCGTTAACTAGTTGCTCCCACTTCTGACCGATTTTTCAGAACTGCTGTAAAATAGCTGTTGGGCCTTGTAGCTAGCAGAGCTCATTCATCAAAGCCCAGTCACGAAGCCCGCGTAGGTGTGACAGGCCATCTCGTCTTCTTCCTCTCCACCGCCACAAAACCCTAGGCTGCTCGTCGCTTTAAACCTCCGCCCCCACATGTTCTCACGCGCCTCCCTTCCCCTCTCCCCCTTGTAGCACCCCCCCCCCCTCCTCCCACCCTCCTCGCCGGCCGCGCCCATGGCGACCCCGTCGTACGCGGCCGTGAAGTGCCTGAACACGTCCTCTTCCAGCCGCAAGCGCTTCGTGGTAAGAGCATCCGCCGCGCTTTCGCTCCCCGGTAAATCGAGCTCATGGATGGATTTACGGCTGCTAATGAGGTCTGTGTCGGTTTGTGCAGTTCAAGAGCTTCACAAAGCGGGTGGAGGAATTAGACATCAATGTTTACCGTAGCATCGATGAGGTCAAGGCGGAGCCCTCGAGCGGTTCCTCGTTTTTCCTCGATGCTCTGGTGGAGTGGAGGGTATGCATTTTTCTTTCTTTCTCGTGCTTTTTTATGTATCTTCTGTGTGCAAAATTCAACTCTTGGAGCAACCGGAAAGCTAATTTGCTGCCTAGAACATTGGGAAAGCTTAATCGCCTTAATTAGTTTATTTTTTTTGATTCTCCTATAGTTCGATAAATGTGATAGATGCACTGCAACAGTTTCCAATTTGGATATCAGTGGAAACAGAACTCAAAAGATTTAGATCCCACCAGCCAAGACAAATCTTCTTACCTGCTTTGTATGAATTTGACATATACTGTGGTATTTCTATTATGTGCCTTGCATGTTATTGGTTAAGTTTCGAATCTCAGGAGATCACAAACCTTGTATGATATATTATGGTGATGTCCAAAGGCTGCAACTACTCATGCAACATCATGATCCTAGATCCACTGCAGAATTCCAGTTACACATAGCAATGAAATCCAAACCACTAAAGGAACATAAATTGACAAATGATCATCCCTTTGTTGTTTCAATATCCACAATTAAATATCCACCCAGCAGTTGACTTGTCTGAAAGTTACATCTTTTTGATTCCCAAACATAGGAACCAGTTCAAACTGTTTTCTTCACACAAACTAATAATCCAAGAGAATGGATACATCAAAACGGGAGAAATATATTTATGTATTTCCTCTGTAAACAAATATAAGAGCGTTTAGATCACTATTTTAGTGATCTAAATGCTCTTATATTTCTTTACAGAGGGAGGATATATCTTTACAGAAGCCACAACCATGCATATACTGTCCTAACCATCCCCCAATAATAACAACAGTAATTCACCAACATGCAAAAGTCCTTATAGCCACTCGCCCACTCCAACTCATTCGTTGTCCCATTCCACGCTCCTTTAAGCCCACATAATCTGTGGAACAGTTTAATGATTCATCTTACTTTTCAGTCTTCCAGAATACTGATGACACAAAGACTTCATGGCATAACTAAAAAAAACATAACTCACGTTGCATATTACACATAACACATAGTAATAGAAAAACAAAGTAAATGAAGAAGATCACCCATTCAGTCTTCGTTGGTAGCATGATTTGCTTATTGCGGTCAGCAGGCTAACATTCCAACTCGTTACAAATTGGAATATTACAACCCCAAACAGCTCTAACCTAAGCCAAGGTGTTAAAAACTCAAGTTGCCAGTTGCCATTATAAAACACTGATCCATGAAAACTATGGCCAGCGTGTCATTTGTCGATCACTTCAAACTTTCTAAGCACTTGGAAGACCTACACCTGAGGATGTGTTAAACTCTACATTGCAAATTTGAGATGACTCCCCAGTCAACTGAGAAGTCCATGCCATTGCGAAACCAAAAAGAACAAATTAAAATAAATATCAATTTAACCCAAATTATCTTCTTATCTGCACTTCATGCACACACCAATTCTTAAGTATACCTTGGCGGAACTATGCTAGTCCCCACACCCCTGTTCAACTCCAGATGACGAAGCTTGGAACTTTAGGAGCAATTGTAGACTTCTGAATTTCAAAGAAATGTCCTTAGCTTCCTAAGCTTATAATTGTAGACTTCAGGAGTAAGTGTTTCAAATTTCACAGGACGTCCTTAATCTTCCAATCGGTCGATGGCAATATTATATTTTAGATTAAGATTCTGCATTTAGGATCTGAAATGCTCTGTCAACATCTATATTTTTCATAGGAGGTTGAGGAACTACTTTTCAGATTTTAGAAGTGGAATGATAAGTGGTGGTCATTACTGAATTTTTTTTCAGCTGTTGGTTGTGATTTTTGAATGTCTGGAGTTTAGGTTTGTATGATTGTGAGACCGTGAGAGTGAGAAGTTGCTGTGACGATGATGTTTGCTCATTCATACCTATTGTGGCTGGTTGTGCAATGACCTGTAGTGATCTAGAATTAAGGTTCCTAACACATGGAGACATTTCTGAGTTTGTATTCTGTCTAGCTTCTGTGGAAGTTTATTCCGTGAATCGTACATCTTTAGTGATTGACAAACATTCTGCTATCCTCTTAATTTTGTCTTGTTCTTGTGATTTAGGAGCTGAATACTGCAGAAGACTTCATCTCGTTTTACGATGAGATGATACCATTGGTGCAGACATTGCCACAAATCGTATTGCACCGTGAGAAAATATTTTCTGGGCTGCTACAACGAGTAAATATGGCGGCACGATTGTCCCTCGAGCCAATATTCATGTAAGTGGGTCATCGTTTCACGAATCTATTTGAATGGAGTGACTTGGTACTTAAAACATGTTATGTGCTGTCGTTTGCCTTTCCATGTTTTTTGGGTTTGGGTCACAGATAGAATGACTGGTATTACACTGAATATTTTCATTTGGGATCTAAGTTAGATGCCGCGTCCCACATTGTTTCCAAAAGCTTTCATGCAAAGAAAGCTGGAAAGGAACCCAAATTTGACATCCTCTTCGATCATCTGCCAGGACTTGCTGCTTTGGAGTTGTTGTGGACTTGTTTGTATATAGTTGTATGGCTGTTGTATATGCTATATGATGCGTATGTATGCTCTGGTACATAGTTAAATTGAGCTTACTGAACTGAGGCTATGTAATATTTTTGGATCACTTAAACTGTTTTTTGAACATTAACATGTGGGATTTGGGAAAGGTGTGCTGAACTACTCTCTCATGAGTGGATTGGTCGAAATATTGTATCGTCTGCAATCAAACATACTAACTTATTCCTTGCTTATGATGCCAAGCCTGGCCTTCAAAGATTTCAAATGAGTGTCAGCAGGGCTATACTGAACTGCAATGCGCTGGCCCTTGCATGATGCAATATAATGTTTAAACTTCTTTGTTATGTGATACCTAAAGTAAACTTCCACCTAGAGTATCCCTCATTTAGTTTGCCAGTCCCATATTTCTGTTTTGATTTTGAAATTTACTGAGGGGATCTTGAATTTCCTTGTTCAGTATTCTGGCGTCATTTTCAAATTTGCTGTGGGTATCTTTAATACATAGCTCTGGACTTCAGTATCATGTACTAGAGTCAGCTTGTTCAAATGTTATGTTTGTTTTCTACATTCTTGTGTCTTGTTGGTGTTAATTACTATTTTAGCTATTATTGGAGGTCTAAAGTGATTTTTTGTTTACATGCAGGTTAATTGCAGAATTCGCCAGGGATATTCTAGAGGAATTTTTGCCGTGAGTTTCCTAATTCAAATAGTATTAATATTCATCTAGCATGATTGTTTACTTATGGCTTCATACTTCCTTGTTCACTTTGGTGGCCATTCTTGTTTGGTTCTTTTTCTTAAGAGGGTTTAAACTTCTTCCCATTTTGTTGATTGCAGGTTTCTAGCAAGACACGCTAGTGCTATTTTGGCTCTCCTTAGTGATGGGGGTGATCGTGACCCTGAAATCCTGGAGCAGGTAGAATATCTTATTATTCTGATTTTAACATATTGTGGTTCAGTAAGACATAATGATGTGTTGCATTTCAGGTCTTCACATCTTGGTCACGCATAATGATGTACTTGCAGAAGTATCTAGTAAAAGATGTTGTTCAGATTCTCAGGTTAGTTTTTGTCTGCAAGAAATGAGATCTACGTACGTTTTTAAAACTCGAACCCATTTTATTATCTCTTCACCAGGATAGAGTAAACAACTTGCGTGTATCATTTTTTAACACCATCAAACTTACTGCAAATTCCTTATCATCTCTGAAGGATCACATCTCCGCTGAGATTTTTCCCAAAGGATTATGTGAGAGAATTTATGGCTGAATCTGTTTCATTTTTGCTGAGGAATGCACGTAACGATCAACTAACAGAAGGTATTGTTCTATTTTTTTTCTGTCCTTCTCTGAACTGGATAGCATGTTTAACCGCGGGAATAGTCCCGCCTTTGCTCGATTAGAGAAGAGTGGTGATGCTTCTGCCTGCCTACTGTGTGATGATATTGTAAATCTTGTCTCCAATTTGGTGGATTACCAGACTTCTGAATTTAATCTTTCTTAGCATTAGCTTCATGTTGTATGCAAGTACTCAGCAATTCAGTGGCTTATTTTTGTTGAGGCACATTATTTTATGTAAGAGTCATATCTAGAACACTTCCTTTGTGAAATACATATTGTTCGCTTCAGCCCCACCAGTTAAGCCAGACACTCTAAACTCAGCCTCCAAGTATTTATATTTTTGGGTTGGAAGCGCAGGTGTGGGGAATGCTGCTATGATGCCAGACCTTGTTATGAGGTATATTATCTTCTGTTATATTAACTACCTTTATCCCCCCCTTTTGTTTTTTAGGTTTAAGGAAAGCTCTGTTTGAGGCTGCTAAAAAATCGTCACCTATACGGATAGACGGGGTGACTGCGTTGTTGTGGCACGTAATGAGAGGAACTTACACAAAGCTTCACTCAAGAGCTGGAAATGTCATGGAGTTCTTGTTGAGCAAGTCAATATGTACCACTATCGACAATAAATTCCCAGATGGTCAGATAACATTTTGTAGACGATGTACTGTTGTAATTTTTGTGCCCATTAGCTGCATTGCCTTGTACTTCCACTGATCCTATATGTTGATTTTTTTATTGGCTATCTCATTATCGTTTCAGTTTAATTAAACTGCACGCATCTATTGTTGATTCACTGAGTTAGATTTGTCTACCGTTCTAACCATGATTTAGTAACTGAAAATATCCTTTGTGAATTATACGAATGGCGATGTTTGTATTGCAAATGGCTATTTTCGTTTATATTGTCATCATTATTCAGTAATGTAATCATTGGATTAATACAATATGCAGGGTCTTCTACTACTCGTGAGGTCATAACTGGTGTTATCCATAGATTATGCAACGAAGTGGATCAGAAAGAGTTGGCGTTGATATATACTTGCTTGTTTAAAGAAATCAAAAGCTGCATTAAGGATGACTGTTTGGGGCACTTGAAACACATGATTGATTTTCTTACATTTGCTCTAGAAAACAGCAAGCAGAGTGATATGCTTGGTAAGAGCTTGTCTCACCATCCATATGCTTTTTATTGTTTTGAGTAATGTTGGTAGTTTTAATTAGAATATCTTTCTGTATTTTCCCCCTTTTCAGACAAGGCTGATGTTCTTGAACTTGTTAAGTTGCTGATTCATAAGTATGTTAGGCCTGGTATCAGGACAGGAGAAGCTTCTTCATCTGAGTTTCTTGGGAGTATCTTGGACTTTCTTCTTTGTGTTTTGGATGTTCCAGTTATTTCTTGCAATTTATCCATCATATACGCCCCTGTATTTGAACTAACCAATTTGAGGTAAATTATGCCTGTAGAACCCATGGTCATATTATTTATATTCCAAAAGCAATCTAGCACAGCTCACGGTTTAATTCTGACGTTTCAGTGCGGTTGCCTTTATGAAAAAGCTTTGCATGAAAGGGCCACAAATTATAAAAGCTTTTGAGAGTCAGATACTGAGGTATGCACTAGTAATTGTTGTTATACTTCAAATAGTACTTGTACAATTCCACACATTAAGATTTGACCCTGCAATTTTATGCCTTGCAGTGCAATGGATAATATTCTTGAGACTTCACCCGAGGAAGTTCTCTTTATCCTTCTGCATTTATTTAAGAAAGCAACAGATGGAGTAACTCATGACATTGATGGTAGTCATCTTGATCGGGAGAAGAAAGTGTACAAGTTCTGTGATTCAAATGTCCGTTTATGGATAGAGTTTGTAGATGATATAGTCAAGACAGGCAATCATTCGAGTAATCTGGTCAGTGCAAAGGAAGCTGCTATACTATGGGGATCTGTTCGCTGCTACTCAAATGTTAAAGACGCCCCTCAAGATAGTTTAGCAATGCTGAATAAGTTTATTCGCAGCCTTGATCTGTTACTTGAGGTGGAAGAAGGTGATTGTACTTGAAGATTTATGTACTTTGTTACATTAACCATCTGCAGTCTTCTGAAAAGGCACAATTTTTGTCGACATGCAGATAGCATTAGTGGTCTTCCGAAGAATACCTGGAGAAGTCTACTCGGTGCAGCATTATTATCGTACCATGAACTACTGCTGGTTAACGTCGGTAAAAAATCAGAATTAAGTTTCTTCCTATCTCTTGCCAAGAGGCACAGCACATGTCCGCAAGTACTCTCTGCTGTAGCTGAATATTTGGATTCCCTACATGGGTAAAGTTATTTCTGCTCTAACTTTCTACTCCCTCTGTCTCAAAATATAAGAGGTTTTTTGACACTTATATTTTGAGACAGAGGGAGTACTTATTTTGATCAATTTTCACGGTTATTCAATTCTCTTTGTTTGTTTCTGTGAGCAGAGCAACTTCCCTGGGGATGATGGAAGAATTCGATCCACAGAATCTCTTGAATTCATTCTGTATCTTTGGTGCTAGCTTGAGCAGTCCAAATAAGAATGTCCGGGTTTTGACATTGAGGATTTTATCTTATTATGCAAAGATGGATCAACGCCTAGGCTCAGATGATGAGCGGCCACATAAGAGGCGGAAAGCAGAAGATTCTGCAGAGGAAACTCTTGAACTTAAATACACTAATGTACGTTCTGGCAGCTAATATTTCACTTGCTATTTGCTGTTTTTATTCTAACATCTCCCTTGAAATCAGGTTGTCGATACTCTTCTCGTTGTTGAATCAACTCCAGTTTCAGTATCTACTAGCCGCAAAATTGCTATCTTTGTTTCTCGGATACAAATGAGTCTATCTTCTAATACGGTTCATGATGATTACATACCTCTTCTCTTGCATGGGATTATTGGCATCTTATACAATCGATTTAGTGATCTGTGGCCACCAGCACTGGATTGTCTTGCTGTCCTTGTTAGCAAACACAAGGATCTTGTCTGGAGTCAGTTTATTCAGTTTATTGCAGTTTATCAGTCAAAGGGTCTAACCGTGAGAAACCAAGAGAAGCTGCTAGCTGTGTCCCACCCAGAATGTATGTCTCATCCATCTGTAATTTTCTGTTTGTATTTTCTTCTATGTAAACCCACCCCTATGCTCCATTTACCTTTGTTCTCATTCACTGCATGTTTCATTTTGAGTTTCTCCTGTCCATCTCTTGTATTGCTGTATTTCTGACTCTATTTATGTTAAAGAGGACAAATAGAAAGAAATAATTTTTATTGCTCTATATGGGAGTTGACGAGTATGTTGAGACACTGTGGCTTTGCATCCCATTGTGTTGAGACTGTTGTGCTTGTGCCTCTGTCTTGGTAAACTGCACATATAACTTTTCAAGCTTTCACCAAGTTTTTATTTCCTACTAATTGGCCTTAGGAGACCCAAACTTGTGAAACGATGCTTGGTGGATTGATTAAGTGTTATGGTATTTGGATGTCAATAAGCATGCAACAGTAGTGACTGCAGACCTTTTGTTTGTTATGGACTTATGGTTAAGTAATTATCTTGAAGTCGAGTTTATGTGCTTAAGTGCTTTTACCATTTCTTATTTCAATCTTTGATTTTTGCAGCTATTATTGACTGCTTCAGCTTATATCTTGCTACGGATTTTGATTATACACCCCTTGAGACGATTGCTACACTATTGCTTCAAGCCCTCCAAAAGATACCTGATGTTGCTGAGTCTTGCTCTCGACATGTTGTAACATTATTTCTAAACTTCATGGGCTATACCGATGGCAGCATCACTAGGTATTTATGGAAGACATTGTTTATGCAGCTCAGACTTGAATACTGAATCTCCAATCCTTATTAATGCCCTTTTTAATCTTGATTTTGACAGTGTTGATTCATATATGTCTGACAAGTGTAAAGGCAAACAATGGAAAATGATTCTAAAAGAATGGCTGAACTTGTTGCGAGCAATGCGCAATGCTCGATCACTGTCCCAGAGCAAGATTATTCAGGAAATATTAACTGAAAGGTTTGTGAATTTTGTAATGTTGCTAATATGAATTTCCTGCATGTGAGGTGCTGCATGGAAATTTATGACTAATTAACATTTATTGCCAGGGTCCTTGATGAGAGTGATCCTGATATACAAGCAAAAGCATTGGATTGCATTCTGAACTGCAAGGATGAATTCCTAATCCCATACAGTCAAAACCTTAAGAATCTGATCGGCTTGAAAACTCTCCGTGAAGAACTCACCACGTGGGCAGTTTCACATGACTCTTTGTCTATCCAGAAATGTCACAGAAGTCATGTTGTTCCTTTGGTTATTCATGTGTTAACACCTAAAGTAAGAAAACTGAAGCTGCTTGGTTCTCGAAAGGTTGGTATCTTTAGTTAGCAAAAGAAATATTTGTATTTCAGTTCACGTGAAAGCTAACTTCTATTCGTTTTGTATTGTTGTGCAGCACACGGGGGTTAGCCATCGAAAGGCCATTCTCCGTTTCCTTCTGCAGTTTGATGCAAAGGAGCTTCAGCTCTTTTTCTCGTTACTACTAAAGTCCTTGATCCCTGGGAGCCTTCAACTTGAAATGTTCTCTTGTCAGTCTGGCGACCTACTTGAAAGTATTTCTGATGCCGTGGGAACTTCGTCCATCATCTGTCTAGAGAGTCTTACATGGAAAAGGGCAAATGGTTTTCTTCATTTAGTTGAAGAGATTTTTGGTACTTTCGGCATGACACATATAGGTCCATATCTTAATGCTCTATTGATCATTGTTGTTCGGTTGCTGGAGAGTTGCATGCGGAATCTTGGAAACAGCAGCGATGAGAAAGATCCTTGTAAACAATCAAATCACCCTGATAATGGTTGTTCCAATGACCAGGAAGCTGACAATTCCATAGATCTGAATGAATGCCCAAACGAGATGACAGTAGCCGACGATACTGAGGTGTGTCACGTTATATAAGCATCACCTGCAAAAATATGCAGTGCTGTCACCTTTAATATTGGTTTAGTTATTACAGATCTGTACCATGTTGTTTGGCGGAACTACCAAATAGCTGTTCTGTTCTTCCTGGAAAAAAATTGTTGATGATTTGCCCAATTTAATCTAGAAGTATCTGATATTTTAGGGAAAGACTAGTTAAACATATTTTATAGCATATAACAAGTGTAGTTACTGTTTGATATGATGGGTCTGTCAGTCTTACTCAAAGTTATCGTATGTATACCCGTCATTATTTCTCCGATCAAAGTAGCGTACACTGTGTTGACAAATCATGAATATCTTCTCTGTTACTGTTTGTTATGATGGTTCTGTCAAAGTCTTACTCAAAGTTATCGTGTGTACCCGTCATTATTTCTTTGATCAAAGTAGCGTACACTGTGTTGACAAATCATGAATATCTTCTCTGAACTAATCCCTGTCTCACTCTTTTATGCAGGCAAGTGCCTCAGTCAAGCAGTTAAAGGATCTTAGGTCCTTATGTATTCGAATCGTTTCCTTGGCACTTGGTCGGTATGAAAGTCATGACTTTGGAGAATACTTCTGGAGTACTTTTTTTGCTTCTGTGAAACCTCTGATTGACTGCTTCAGACAAGAGGCTGGCAGTAGTGAGAAACCGAGCTCTTTATTTTCTTGCTTCATGGTTATGAGTCAGAGCCCAAAATTAGCACCACTATTAGGGACTAATAACCTTGTACCGGCTATATTTTCTATTTTGACTGTGAGGACTGCATCAGAATCTATCACCTCCTATGCACTTGAGTTTGTTGAGAATCTATTGAGGCTGGATAATGATTTGGAGCAGCAAGAAGATCACTCGGTGAAGAAAATTCTTGCTCAACATATGGATGTTCTTCTCAACAGTCTCCATGATTTTGTTAATTATCGCAAAGAACTTCACAGGTATATGCTTTTGTTTGTGTGGAGTCTGACAAATGGCACTGAATTGCTCATGTCTTCTTATTATATTGATCTATTTTATGGTCAAGCATCTCTTATGAGTAGTCAGGGCCTTAAAGTTGTCTTCTTACTAACTCACATACCATCATTCCCTCGATGCGATTCATGTTTTTTTCTTTTGAAAACTCTGCTTGGACCTTATCCATATTGTTTGGAGAGAAACTATGAACTTAAGAAAAAGAACTCACTACACCACTAGAGTTATTTTATGGTCAAGCATCACTAAATTAGTGACATCAATTGTGCATTGTTCGGGGCATTCTGTTTCTTGCCTGGAGGTGCCTCACATTGAAGTTATTACTCATTTTTGGAGCTTATGTTCAGAATGTTCCTTTTGATTTGTACAGGAGATCTGGGAGATGGCTTGGGCAACGTGAACTTAGGTTGTTTAAACTATTGCTAAATTACATCACAGATCCTTCAGCTGCAGAGCATGTTGTAGATCTTGTCCTTCCGTTTTTTAGTAAGAAGGATTTGAACTCTGGTAAGCCTATCTTCAAGTCAAGTTTATCCTGTGCACACATCTGATTTGTATTTCAACATGCACAAATGGGACATGGGATCATTCATTATTTTTCACCTCGGTTGCAACATTCTAGGCTTCTAGCACCCTTGACATGTTTTGCCCTCTTCTGTATCATGTCTTTTATTCAACAGATGAGTGTCTGGAAGCTCTACATGTTGTAAGGGGAATAATACAAAATCTACGACACGGTGTGTGTGTAAAAATTGTAAATGCACTCAATCCATTGCTTGCGACTGTTGGACTCGAGCAGCGGCTATGTATCTGTGATATTTATGATGGGCTTTCATTGCATGAGTCTTCAATGTCCTCTCTGGTAATTATTTCTTTTCTTGTGATGTAATGTCATCTGAGTCAGCTTTGCCCCAGTACCTGTTCCTTTCCTATTTACAGTCTTAGTTGTGATAGTTGGTCCTTCTTACAGGCTCGGTTACTGCGAGATCTGAATGCGGTTTCAACCTCAGAACTAGGTGAACTAGATTATGACATGAGAATCAGAGCATATGATACGGTTCAGCCGCAGTTATTTCACGGCATGCAAGAAGAACATATAGGTGCCATATTATCTCACTGCGTGTATGATATGTCATCCGACGAGCTAATTTTCCGGCAAAGTGCATCCAGGGCTCTTCAATCATTCCTGGGATTCTCTGCATCAGTTATGAACAGTGACCCCGGTGGCTCTGTTGAAACAGCCACTGTTAAACCTGGAGACAATTCCAGAAACATTTGCACGAAAGGCCGTATTCAACAAATATTAGAGAGAACTTACCTTCATAATATGGGAACAGCGATGTCTAAAGACATATCAGTTCAAAAGGTGTAAATTCTGGCTACCTTTTGTATAAACTATATGATGTTACTAACTAAAAAGAAGAAATTAATGCTTTTGTAATTTCAGGAGTGGATCATTTTACTTCGGGAGATGGTCTATAATTTTGATCATGTACCATCCTTAAACTCCTTCAGGCCTCTCTGTAAAGACGATCTGGATGAAGATTTTTTCCACAACATAATTCATTTACAGGTAATTTTACTCAATTCGTTTACCTCAAGAGTCTAAAGTTCCAAACAAATAACAGTGGTTCTTATATTTATGGTCTTTTCCATTAATGCAGGCTGGTAAAAGATCCAAAGCGTTATCTCTTTTCAGGCAGGCAATCAAAGATACCAACTTTTCAGAGGTAAATATTAAATATTGCCAAGTTTTTATTGGTGGAATACGTATCAGATGAAATGAATAGCTGCCACAGATGACTGCCTATTTGTTTGAATGTTTAAGTTCAAAGTTCAGTCCGTCAATGACTATATCTTTTGCTATTGATTGCCATAATGGGTGTTTGTGGGGTGTATCTCACCCCATTTAGTATGAAATAGCACATTAACCATGGTGCAATGTGCACTATCTTGCTTGGCTGCAGGATTATTTCTTCTTGGCTTTATGAAGCTAATATTGCTCATTAGTTCTCACACAATATTAGCTGGCACAACAAATTCAAATGGATGAAGCATTTGATTCATGTTGTCTCCTTTTTTTAATCCACTAACTTCAATTCTTTTGCTTTTGGTTTAGGACGTGACTATGAAAGTCTTTGTTCCACTGTTTTTCAATATGTTTTTTGATGTCAAAGCTGGGAAGGGTGAACATGTAAGAGATGTATGTTTGGATACACTTTCTTCTGTTGCTGCCAAAGTGCAGTGGGAGCATTACAGAACAATATTGATGAGATGCTTCCGTGAGTTGAGTCTCAAGCCTGATAAGCAGAAAGTCATTTTGAGGCTAATATGTGCTGTGTTAGATGTGTTCCATTTCATGAAACCCGCAACTGATATCTCGAGTAATTCTGATGGTATGATTGGAGATTCTCATTCTTCCGTTACATTCTCCTCAACCATAGTCTCTTTGGAGAAGCAACAATACCTGCGAAAGGTAGTATTTCCACAGGTCCATAAGTTATTAGGAGCCGATCCAGAGAAAGTCAATGTAAGCATAAACCTGGTAGCACTCAAAATACTCAAGTTACTACCGGTGGATTATTTTGAGTCACAACTTTCAAGCATCATACATCGAATCTGCAACTTTCTCAAGAATCGTCTTGAAAGCGTACGTGATGAAGCAAGGTCAGCTTTAGCTGCATCGCTTAAGGAACTTGGGATTGGTTACCTGCAGTTTGTGGTCAAGATATTGAGGGCGATACTGAAAAGGGGTTACGAGCTACATGTTCTGGGCTACACCCTTCATTTTTTATTATCAAAAACTGTGACTGCTGAGATGAATGGTAGTCTTGACTATTGCTTACAAGATTTGTTGTCTGTAGTTGAGAGTGATATACTTGGAGATATTGCGGAACAAAAGGAAGTTGAGAAAATTGCCTCCAAAATGAAAGAGACAAAGAAGAGAATGTCATTTGAGACTCTTAAGTTGATTGCTCAGAGTATTACATTCAGGACACATTCTTCGAAATTAATCTTGCCAATTTCTGCACATCTTCAGAAGCACCTTACTCCAAAATTAAGAACGAAACTTGAGGCGATGTTACACAGTATAGCCTTGGGGGTTGAGTGCAACCCATCAACTGAAACCTCAAACTTATTTATATTTGTTTATGGCCTTGTTGAGGATACCATTGAAGGGAATGAATCTCAGCGCAAAAAGAATATGGAATCTGGTCCTGGTCAAAAAAACATTCTCAGAATGAATTTCCTAGAACTTGGCGAGAGTGGGTTACAAAATTCCTATATATTTACCAGGTTTGCACTTTCTTTGCTGCGCAATCGGTTGAAGAGCATCAAGCTGCACAAGGAAGATGAGCAACTATTGTCTATGTTAGATCCTTTTGTCAACCTTCTGGGAAAATGCCTGAGTTCCAAGTATGAAAGTGTCCTTTCTGTCACTTTTAGATGTCTTGCCATGTTGGTGAAACTTCCTTTGCCATCTCTCAAGGACAATGCAAATTCTATCAAGAGTGTACTAATGGAGATTGCTCAGAGAACTGGAAATTCTAATGGCCATTTGGTCACATCTTGTTTGAAACTACTTGCTCATTTGCTTAGAGGATTTAGGATTTCACTTTCAGATGATCAACTCCAGATGCTTGTCCGTTTCCCTATTTTTGTTGATCTCCAGACAAACCCATCACCTGTTGCCTTGTCGCTTCTGAAAGCAATTGTCAAAAGAAAATTGGTTTCCCCTGAGATTTATGATATTGTAGTTGGGATAGGAGAATTGATGGTTACAACTCAAACAGAGTCTATACGTCAGCAATGTATGCAAATTCTATTACAGTTTTTTCTAAATTACCCACTCTCAGGGAAGCGCTTACAACAGCATATTGATTTTTTCCTGACAAACCTGAGGTATGCATGAATCCCCAACAGCTACTACTACTTGCCTTTGGCACTGCATGTGTGATGTACTAACTCTATGAAAATTTGCAGTTATGAGCATGCATCAGGAAGAGAAGCGGTGCTCCAAATGCTCCATGATATTCTTACCAGATTCCCTCAGAGGATTATTGATGACCAGGGTCAAACTTTTTTTCTTCATCTGGTAGTTGCCTTGGCAAATGAACAGCACCAGAAGGTGTCTTCTTTGATTGTCACAGCAATCAAGAAGCTGTTAGGGCGCATTGGTGATCAGGGAAAGAATTCTATTTTTGAGTACTCTCTTTCCTGGTACACTGGTGAAAAACAGAATTTGTGGAGCGCTTCAGCCCAGGTTAATGATTATTACCTTTATGATCTCTCAAACACTATATGCAACGAATTTGAAATCGTCTTGCAAATGGTGCTCTCAATTCGTTTTCACATATTTGGAGGGCATAGAAGTACTTCCATCTGTGATTATTGCATTTATTTAGTTTTTCTTTTTCATGAACTGAAGAAGTCTCATTGTATTTTACAGGTTATTAGTCTACTTGTTGGGAATCGCTCATTAGGAATTGGTAAACATCTTGAAAGTATTTTGGCTGTTGCGAAGCGAATAATGGAATCTTCTTGCACCGCTTCTGGAGGAGTACAACTAGACTTAACTGGGGAAACTGATCTGCCATTTTGGAAAGAGGCTTACTGTTCTATTCTAATGATGGATAACTTACTTGAACACTTTCCAGAGTTGTATTTCAAACAAAATACAGAGGTATGTATGATTACCTTTTGAGCACTACTAGATGTTATCATGTGTTCTTTTTACTAGCTGTTGCAGTGCTCTTAATAGTTTATTTCCAGAAATATCATGTTTTGCTATTGATGTAATGCTATATTCCTTGACTGAAAGCAAACCCTTTAATAACTACGTTGTACGGATACTTTGATACGTATCGGATACGCGATACGGGGATACGCCCGATACGCCAATTTTCTAAAAACATGGATACGGGGATACGTTTATATATAGATGTTACATATATTAATTATTACAAATATGTAAAAAAAATTAAGGAGCTTCTAGGTCAAAGCATGCCTCAATACGATTTCCTATTTCTTTCCTTCCGCTCAGTCCACTTCCATTAATTGGCAGTGATATTTGCCTAGGTTTGCTGTTTCAATCAATGCATCGACTCTCTTGCTCACCTTTCAATTGAACAAAAACATTGACAGACATGTTTTCACATGAACTCACGCCCATGTTGGGAATCTTCAAAAGGTGCGCCTTTATTATTGAGGGGATTTCACGTCGAATGAGGGGTTTCAGGTATCCAAAACGTATCGTAGAAGTATCCTAGGAGTATCAAACATTATTTTATTTTTTTAAATCAAAATATCGAGGGATACTTACGGGACACGTATCGGGCAGTATCGGGGCAGTATCCGAGTATCGGGGCAGTATCCGGCTGGATACGCGCACTTTCTGAAGTATCCGCGCAATGTTTGCTTAGTACAGCGTCGACAAGATATAGACAGAAAGAATGCTTAGTACAGCTTTAACATCAAAGGAATATAGCATTACATCAATATCATGACAAGATATAGACAGAAAGAATGCTTAGTACAGTTCTATATTCCCTGTTTATGCGGAACCGGGTAGTTCCTCGAAAACGAGCAGACGACGCGGAACCACCTCTATATCATGACAAGATATAGACAGAAAGAATGCTTAGTACAGCTTTAATTGCAGCGTCATCCGCTGGTTTTCGAGGAACTACCCGGTTCCACATAAACAGGGAATATGCCGTTCTCTGGAACGTATGGGTTCCGGTTCCTTCGACGAACTAAACACGGGAATGGACTCTGGGGACGGAACTGACCCATTACATTCGACCCCATGATAGAAACTAAACACACCCTAAGATTGCTACCCCTTGACTGCCCATACATTTTTGTGCTACCATGACACACTTTACTTGCAGGCGATATGGATGACAATTTGCAAGCTGCTGATACATCCCCATTTGAAGTTACGCATTTATTCTAGCGCTCTGGTATCCAAGTATTTTGCTTCAGTAGAGCAGAGGAAAAAAGAGAAGTTGGATGTCACATCATCGTTCCTTCTCCAACCAAGCAGGCTATTCCTAATTGCTACTGCTTTCTTGAAACAGTTGAGGATGGAGCCAAGTGATACTGCAGAAAATAAGAAAATTGTACACAATCTTGCATACTCAATCTGTAACTTGCATGTGTTGGTTAAGCAAACAACTTCATCGCATCAGTTTTGGTCTAGCCTTGGTTCTTGTGATCATGGTGCCTTCCTCGAGGGTTTTGAATTGCTTGGTTCAAGAAAAGCAAAGAACACATTTCTCCTCTGCACTGCCTCTTGCACTGACGTAGATGGATCTGGCCTTGACAGCAGTGAAGAACTTGCATCTTTCTTTGTTTCTTCTCTCCTGAAGAAAATGGAAAAAATTGCAATGCAGATGGAGGACGCACATGTAAGCACCGTATCATCATCACACAAGTCAATAAGTCATTGGCCGTTGCAAATATTATTCCTGCAATTGCGTATGATATTTAATACTTACTGTATATTTTCTGTGTTTGCAGATGAAGATCGTGTTCAGTTGTTTCAGTACGATTTCACCAAAACTAAACACTGAAGCTGAATTTTCAACCTATGCTGTTCACATGTTGGCCCCATTGTACAAAGTTGCTGAAGGATTTGCTGGGAAAGTCATCAGTGGTATGATCCTTTTCTTCTTCATATAAATGGGGGGATGCTGCGTATTTTTGTACCAATTTCCTGTTTTTCCGTTCCCTTTGCTTTTGAGGTTAACTTTCTTAGCCAAAACTTGTGCTACCGCCAAATGAGGCATGCCAATAATAACATTTTGCTGTGTTGCTTTATAGATGAAGTTAAGCAGTCAGCAGAGGTGACCAGGGACAAACTACGTGATCTCATTGGAGTTGAGAAATTTGTGGAAATTTACAACAGTGTCCGGAAGGACCTGAAAGCAAAGAGGGAGAGCAGAAAGCAGGCTGAGAAGCTTGTTGCAGCGGTCGACCCAGCGCGGCACGCCAAGAGGAAGTTGCGTATGTCTGCCAAGCACCGAGAACACAAGAAGCGGAAGATAACAGCGATGAAGATGGGAAGGTGGTTGAGGTAGTTTTTGTTGGTGCTAGATGAAGATCAAACAAGTTACTTCTGCCAGCGATGAAGATCAAGCAGAAGCAAGTTGTACAGCGTTCACTTCTGCGTGGCAATGTGTTCTGCTGTTGGACTTCGAAAATTTGTGCTAGATGGCTGGCAGAAAATTTTGTATGCTTGATGTATACATGCATATATCAATCAAGTTACGCCTATACCATTGCAGTTTTGTTGACGACCTGTAGAATCCACTGAATGAATATTGATGAAACTTTCATTACAAGTTTTACTGAACTGAATCTGAATGCGCAACATGGTGAAGCTACTTCTGGGCTTTGGTTGAGGGAGGCGTGTCAGAAATCCAATTCGGCTATATGCTCCTGTTAATCAAAAATGCTTTTGCATTTTTTTGAAGAAAGAGCACTATCTTCAAATATTTATGGGAGAGCTTAACATTTTGACCTGTTACCTCAAGTATTACAATTTATCTTGATTTTCACCGACGTTACCTCCGAGTATTATTCTTAATCATGTTTTTTCACCGACGAAGCAAACTTCTAAAAATTCTGAATTTTTGAAGTGCACCTTCTATCTTTATAAGAGGTAAACACACATGGAGTCATAGAACTTGCACATGGAAAATTGTCAAGCATGTCTGGTACACTAAGGGCATGTACGATGGTGCTATCTTAGCAGTGCCACGTAGGATAAGTGATAGGTGGAATAGAGAATACTGATGAGAAGGATAAGTGATAGGTGGAATAGAGAATACTGATGAGAAAAGGCTTGTTTTCTCTTATTTAAGAGAAGACAAGAGATGATCTCTTAGCATAATATGTCTCGTCATGTTTTTAAGAATGACTAGTTATTGAAGATAAGACTAAGAGATAACCCATTATAGACAAAATGTTTTGTCATTTCTAAACTACATGCAAGACTTAAGATAAGACTATCTTATCAACCATTGTACATGTCTTAAAAGAACTAAAAATTCAAAATTTTAAAGTGCACCTTCTATTTTTATAGGAGGTAAATATGCATGGAGTTATAGAACTTGCATGCGGAAAAAAGTCAAGCATCGTCTGTTACACTAACAAGACCTTCTAAAAAATTGGATTTTTTAGTCTGATTTTTTAAAGTGGGCTTTCTATTTTAAAGTGCACCTTTTATTTTTGTTTTCTACTATGTTTCTTTTTGCGGGGGAAAGAAATCTCCATTAAGCTCACGGGGGCAGCCCCAGCCAGGTTTACAACAAAGTCCATACTGGCAGCAAGCCATACTGTCGTATGCGGCCAACTCATGACTAACAATGTTCTGAGAGTGACTACAGTGAATAAAAAAATCTCCTTGATTGCGAGACTTGCCATCCTGCGGATTTCCTCTACTAGAGCATGATGAACCGATCTATCCCGCTGACGTCCTGTAAGCAGGGTCACCACCTCCGTACTATCCATTTCGACCACGGTCGGTAGGTTCGTCCGATATAAGTCCAACTCTAGGCCTTCTCTGCACGCCGCTAGCTCCGCCTCGAGGGCATTATCACATGTGCGGAGCTCCCTGCATGCGCTATAGATGATTCACCTCTATCATCTCGCAGGATCATACACCGCTAGCCGCGCCCGTGGCCGCAATGTATCTCCCGTTTATGTTCAACTTTGCCCAGCCCGGCACAGGAGGGCCCAACTCGCGCTCGCCTTGGTCTCTATACGCACTTGGGCGCATTGTGGTGAGGTAATGACCATCATCTTTCCCTTCTCTAGATCGCCCTTGAGATGTTGTTGTATGCACAAAAGTGAGTTGATGTACCCGTGCAAAAAACGCCTAGAAGCTTCGGCAGGGGGTGGCGGCTTGACGTGTGTGATGTCGTTGCGGACATGCCATATTCGCCACATGGTCATGAGCACCACTAGTCTTGCCGTATCATCCAAGGGATCCAACAGTGAGAAGACCCACTCTGGGCCTGTATTGTGGACGGACTCCACCTTGGGGATGTTCCAGTCCAAAGCCATGACGCGCCAGAGCTCCCTTGCCAAGGGGCACCTGCGCAAGGGGCACCTGCAGAGCGCATGGAAATGGTCCTCACGTTCCATAGCACAAAGGAGACATATATCTGTAAGCTCGAGATGTCGTGAAAATTTATTGGCCCATGTAGCAAGTGAGTTGGTGACGATTCTTCAAGCGAAGACGCGTACCTTCGGGGAGCAGGGCACCCCCATATGATCTTCCAGATGGCGCTATGACCATCCGGCTCTATGATCTACTATGTTTTTCAACACTGGCATCAAGAGCGGTTCTATGAGTAGATGTAGGTTTCGATCTAGATACCATTTGGATGTGAGGGTTTGATGTTCTTGGTATACTTCCCTCGAGTGTTACTTTGTTTCAGTTCATTGACGACATGATGTAGCTTTGTACAAAGTTCTGACAATCGATCGACTTTGACTGTCGACGATTTGCTAACAGTTCTTTAGGCTTCCTCAAGAATTGTGAAATGCCGCAAACACGAGATGTCGATGAAGATGTTCGATCTTCTGGGAGGTCACGCGTATTGACGATGTTTAGTGTGGGGCTAGAGTTTTTTAATACCCCAAAAATTAATCCGGCAACAAGAAATGGCGGACATAGGTAGCTAGTGTTATGCTGAAACCCTAGAAGCCACGTAATTAAATTTGCCAAACAGATTAGAGGACGTCAAACTTGGTTTTGTAGGTTGCATGTGATGTGGTATAGCCTTCGTCATGATATAAATATATGTATGAGATGCTTATATGCTGTAACATTAAGTAGCCTGCGCGTCACAATACAACATGATGGCTGGAGCCAAGAGATTGTCACTTTTATGACCTGCGGTCAGAAGTCGTTGTTTTATTTTATCAAACGGAAGTGACAAACGTGCTACGGAGGACCCGGAGAAAGGTGGCTTCACCAGGAATAGGAGAACATGGTGGTGGCTACAACAACATCATGGAGTATGTTCATGGAGAACACGGAGGATCATGAAGACGTTCGTGTCACCAAGGGCTATACCATATCATGCTATTATGAATTACTTGAGTTGTTTATCCCTTTGTTATTTGCACAATTTGATTGCGCATTAGTCAATCATTAGGGTGATCTCTCACTGAAAACATCAAGTTAAAAGATGTTCTTCCCAATGTTACAACCGTCTATAACGCGTAGCTTTCCGGAGTGCATCATGTCCACGTGAGTACAAACAGATCGTGAGGTGTAAGATAGGTGAAAGGTCAGACCGTGCAAGTAGAAACACTCGGTTGTCTTGAAGTTCTGGCAGAATCGTTCTGAGCTCGGAGTACGAAGCATTGAAATATGAACAAGAGTCATATGAAGATATGATCGGCAAAAGTTTGCGTACCGGTCAAAATTCACGTCATCAGTGATGTCCATATCAATGGTTGTGAATAAGATTAGGGTCTTGAATCACCCACTTTCAATTATGAGAGATATTGATTTGTGTGGGAGTGCACTTTATATTAAAATTTGTTTAAACACTAGTGCATATTAATTATGAACAATGTCTATGTGTAGTTTGCATTATAGTTGTAGAATAATGGCTCACGTTCCACCTTTCCTGTTGAAATTGATTAGCTATTATTTATCTGGTTGAATCTTTATGATTGGTAAACGTAATGAGAGGATCGTCCTCTAGAGTGCCAAGAAGGATTTTGTCCTACTGCATTCTGACACTACTCTCCCATTGATGCTACGGATGACGAGACTCACCTCCTTTGATCCAAAAGACTAGAATTACATTACGGTCTGCTTGCTTTCGAGAAAACCCTAACTTCAAAATGTTTGGGATAGTTATGTGATATTCTTGGAACTGAAAATTGTTTTCAAAAACAAACAAAGGCTAAAAGATATGTGATAACTAAAGAATTGTCTTGTTTGCAAGTTCTAGTGAAGTGTTCAACTATGTTTAAGACTGAAATGCGTAAGGTCCGGAAGAACGTGAGTCATGAGTTGATGGTGAGAACTTAAAGAGAAAGAACAAAACCAAAAGATATAATGAATACTTACATGCCGAGGGAAGTTCGGGGCTCACGCCACTCTTAAAGTTGGATGTTTCTTTCGTGAGTGGGAGAAATATTGAAGTAAAACTATAAGAAGTAAAAAGGTAGAAATAAAGAAGACTGGAATGTCCATCTCAGATATGAATGTCATACAAGTTATAAGATGTAGAGAAAGTTGGTTAAATTGGAAAATAATAATTGGAACATGCATATTGATGTGTGTAGTCCAGTAAGTGCTGTTGCAAGTAGTGGATTTATCCATCTTCAAGGATGACTCAAGTAGATATTTATATTTATTTATTGAGACATAAATCTGGATCCCTTGAAATGTTTCAAAAGGTTTTTAGAATGAAGTAGAACTTACTGTAACAAATATTGTGTTTCTACAATTAGATTGCAGAAAGGAATATTTGAGTTACAAGTTTAGCGGATGTCTGATGAGCGGTGAAAAGAATTTTATAGCTTGCACTTCCCAGGACATTACTAAGAGTAGATGTAATCAAACTATATATGACATGGTGAGATCAAAGATGACATTAATCAATTTGCCAATATACTTTTTAATGTGATGCTTTAGAGACTGCGGCTTTTACACTGAAAAAGTGTACCATCAAATATGTTGAAATGACACCATATAAGATATGGAATGGTATGACAAAACCATTTGGTCTTTTCTTAACATTTGGGAATATAAGACATAAGTAAAAGTGTTTATTTGTTTATGTCCCAAGTCAGATGAGTGCTACTCTGTTGATTATCCCAAATAGTTAGGTATTCCTCGGTCACTATGCCAATGCAAAGTGTTTTGCAAAAGAGTGCGGTAAATTTTGAAAAATATATTTTATGCAAAAGAGTGAGCGGGGGGACGGTGCAACTCGACGAGATTATAGAATCTTCCTAATCAGGTCAGAGAAAAGAAGCGCTAGAAGTAATTCTAGCATTTTCTACCATGACTGATACAGAAGACTCTACCTGAGATATAGAGACTTCGGTCGAACTTGCGGCTGAGCTATATAGGTTGGGAAAATTCGTACATGCCTTCGTGGTTTGCAGACGAAATATTGTTGAACAAACAATGAACCTATAATACATAGAGAAACGTTGATGGGCCCTGACTCTGGAATTGGCTATATGCCAAAATACCGAGATACTATCCATATACACAATTCAAGTTTAGAAGTTGATGGACCCTCCAGAATACTGAGAGTCTAAAGTATAGTAATGGATCTATAGACTAACAAAGATAAAAATGTTTGACTTGTTACAAATAGTTTATGACAAGATCAAGGAGCTGATAATGATGAGATTGTATCATCGTAGCAACACTTAAAGTCAGTCCGGGTTAAACCAGCAATTACTAAATATTTCAATTATGAGATATAACAGATGGATGTCAAAATAATGGAAATAAAATCAAGGTTGTATATGTGATACAGTCCAAGGTAATTTTGTCAATCCAGGGGATGCCAGTAAGTGTGCAAACTCTAAAAGATCCTATAATGGACTGAAGCAAGCATAATGGAGTTGGAATCTTTGTTATGATGAAATGATCAAATAATTTGATTTCATCAAGGAAAGCAAAGATGCTTGTATTTATTAGAAAATAGTCCCAACTGATATCCTTGATGGAAATACGCCCTAGAGGCAATAATATTGTATTATTATATTCCATGTTTATAATTAAGAGTTTATATTCTATGCTATAGCTACTATGATCCTGGAATATGCGATCCAGTGGAAAACTCATATGCACGTGTGTAACGATAAACGACAAAAATATGATCCCTAGTCTCGCCTCTAAGACTAGCTCAAGTGTTGTTGGTGACCATGTTTTCCGGATCTTAGGATACCGGTAAGTGTAACGATAGTCCTAAAAAACTTTGAGAATAGAACGTTGGAAGAACGATCATATTGAATCAACCCAAACTTGTTTGTTATACTTTGAGATGCAATCGTCACAAGTATACTTTTATCGCACGGAGAGTTAACGTGTGATTTAATTCCTTAGAGCATGCGAGTATCATAGTCACTTCTTACCGTACGGTGGATTATGGGGTTGCTCAAACATCATTTGTAACGCGATGATCATAACGACAACTTATAGGTTCATCATAAAGTTTGACAAGGGACTAGATAGCTCAAGAGTGAGATTTTCTCCTTCGATGATGGAGAGATATTCTTAGGGCCCTCTCGGTGTGACGACTTCCATCATCGGCCATACACAGGTGACTAGTTCACGGGGGTGTCGGAACATGTTGACGAGAAAGAAGAACAAAACCGGTAACATGGAGACCAATATAGTGAGAATGAGAATGACTCAAGAGGATATCGATACATTTCACCTAATTTTTGTAAAGTATCATGAAGCAAAGGGAATAGCACATGATAACCAAAGGTTCACTTGAATCATTCGTGTACTCATAGGGATCCAGTATCGGTCAATGAACCTACAGGGTCACAAGCTTAAGGTAATCATGATTTTCTGAATATTAGTAGGACAGGAGTAATGAGAAAACATTTTTCAAATAGTTCACTAATATCCAGAATAATTTCGAGAGGAACCGAAGCGTTTTGGGGTCACTGGAAGGGTTTCGGGGTTTATCGGGCAATGCCGGGTATTAGGTGGAAAATGTTTACGGAGATGTTCAATTAATAATAAAAGGCTCTAATAATAGTTAGGAGGTTTTTATATTTAATTTAATATCAATGGGCCTTAAAAGGCCAAGTGGTGGAAAGCATATTGGGCCACTTGGGCCCAATAGGTTGAGGCGCCCCCTTCCTCCTTGAAGACAGAAGGGGGATGCCAAATTGGAGGGGATTCCCCCCTCCTTGGCCGGCCAAAGGGGAGTTTTTCCTTCCCCTTGTGGCACCCCTCTCCCCTCCCTCAAACTTATATATACTTGAGGACTTTGGCCCTTTGTATACACAAGTTTTGGAGCCTCCTCTAGTTCTCTAGTTCTAGTTCTAGTTGGTCCTAGTTGATCAATTAGAGCTAGGACTAGATCCTCTAATCCTCATAATTAGAAGTTCAGTGTGGTTCTAATCTCCTCCCTCTAATTCTCAGGCGACATTTAGCTCTAGAAAGTGAAGCGTTGCCTGATCGTGAAGATCGTACGCTTGCAACTCGTAGAGAGGCCGTGCTTTCGGTCTTCCGTTCAAGGGACTACTCGTGGGTGGTTCACGGGATCGTTCATCTATGGTTAGAGGGACTCCAAGTATGATCTACACCGACTCGTCTTCTTCTGTTGCAACTTGGAGTCGTTAACAATCTGATCCAAACTATTTATCACATCTTCATAGTGATCATAGGGCGATTTTTTTCTTTTCTACTAAGTTTCCCAACGATCCTGCCATGCTTAATTGTCGTTATAAAGTAAATTCATATCTATGTTTATGTCTTGCTTATCACTTGCTGTTGGAAATATGCCCTAGAGGCAATAATAAAATAGTTATTATTATATTTCCTTGTTCATGATAATTGTCTATTGTTCATGCTATAATTGTATTAACGGGAAACCGTAATACATGTGTGAATACATAGACCACAACATGTTCCTAGTAAGCCTCTAGTTGACTAGCTCATTGATCAATAGATGGTTATGGTTTCCTGACCATGGACATTGGATGTTGTTGATAACGGGATCACATCATTAGGAGAATGATGTGATGGACAAGACCCAATCCTAAGCATAGCACAAGATCGTGTAATTCGTTTGCTAGAGCTTTTCTAATGTCAAGTATCATTTCCTTAGACCATCAGATTATGAAACTCCCGGATACCGTAGGAATGCTTTGGGTGTATCGAACGTCACAACGTAACTGGATGGCTATAAAGGTGCACTACAAGTATCTCCGAAAGTGTCTTTTGGGTTGGCACGAATCGAGACTGGGATTTGTCACTCCGTATGACAGAGAGGTATCTCTGGGCCCACTCGGTAATGCATCATCATAATGAGCTCAATGTGACTAAGGAGTTAGCCACGGGATCATGCATTACTGTCGTGGATTTTTCACGGCAGATGTCCTTAGTGTCAGGACTTAGTCGCGAGGCCAACACATCTATGTGGTAGCTTGAGAGGGGTTGAGCGGAATCGAGAGACGCAACACAAGACAAGGATTTAGACAGCTTCGGGCCCCGGGAAACATCATCCGGTAACAACCCTACATGATGTTTGAGGCTAGGTCTCATTATGATCACGAGGGAGTTGCCGGTAAACCGGCTCTTTGTGTCTAGCCCTAGAGATTGTTTCTTCTTGCTTGTCCCTCTTTGGGGAGCCCTGCCCCTCCTTTATATATGTTGAAGTGGCGGGCTATATGTGGAGTCCTATTAGGTTTAGGACTAGTCTATCTCTAATACAAACCGGATACAAGTCCAGGTCTTAACTCCTTGTAAGACAAATATTCCTCACGCCTTTCCTTGTAAACCGGCCCACCATAGTATGAATCGGCCTTCATGAACCGCCCGTTGGGCCATCGGGTCTTGTCGCTCCTCTGACCCGCCTTCCGGATTACCAATGAATCGTAAGCCGCCAGGTCCAAACGGGTTGCCAGTGAATCGTCAATTCTCAGCCGGGTCTCAAGTAAACCGCCAAGTCCGGCCGGGTCATACTTCCGGCCGGTTTATGCCGCGGGGTATCCTCGACATTAGCCCCCAGTTTAATTTGGACTTATCCATGTTAAACTGATCCTGTAAAACAAACACAAGATCAAATTTGACAGATTATGCTCCGGGTTAAGAATTCTTGTAAACCGGCATCTGATCATCCTTAAGTCCTTGTCATTTCCTCCTTCTAGAAAATCCAGGTCAATAAGCCAGCTTCATACTCAATTTGCTGACATTGGTTTCTCACAGAGAAATATTGTGAAGAATAATCCACTTGAGTCGGCTTCCAAAGCGCCGGCTTAAGAAATATGGGTCTTGAAATACTCATCTGATATTCAGCCGGTTTGAAGATGTAAAACTTGCCGGTTTAATATTACCAAAATTGCCGGTTTGTAAATATGGATGGCACCAAGTCATAATTGTTACCAACGCCGGGTCATAATTGTTGCAGACACCGGGTCAATCTGGTTTGCTCAGAACTGAGAATTTGAAGATGTTCCTCCTTTATATGCATATTACCTGTAGCCCCCAAGTCTTAAGAGGAGAACATAGTGATAGCTTAAGACTTGTTTCAATATAAATGTTGCAATCTTGAAGAAATCCGGATTTTTCATCTCAGTCACTAGTCACAACTGAATATTCCATATTATGTAGCCCCCAAGTGCCAGGTTGTTATGCTTGCAGCAACCTGGGACTTGTAATTGCCTGATGCTCAAAAAACTTCAAAGAGTGTAGCCCCCAAGCGCCGGGTTATTATGCAATAATGAGCAGGGACTTTATAAATATCATCATGCTTCATTGAAAATAACATCATATGATGTAACTCCACCATGGGGCTTGAACCCACGTCCACAAGGTTAAGAGCTTTGTGCTTTACCAACTGAGCAGTGGACCCTTGAATATAATGAATTAAGACTTATGTACCTTGAATCATTGATAGGAGCAATTGGTAGCCCCCAAGGGCCGGCTCATTATGATGTGATGAGTCGGGTCTTCAATAAGGCCAATAAAAATGACTTTGCATTAGCCCCCAAGTGTCATGGTGCATGCTTGCAGCGACATAGATTTGTATATTTGATATAATCTCAACTTGAATAATGTAGCCCCCAAGTGCCGGGTCGTAAGCCTGCAGCGACTCGGGACTATTCCTTCAATTGTAGAATAAATCATATCCATTGATAATATAATAGCCATTGCGCTAAAGCGACTTTGAAAACCTTAATCATAATACTGGTTGCTGATAACCATAATAAAATCTAGCCATGTTGGCTATTTGAAGATTTGAATAATATACCCAATGATTTATAAGCGCATGATTCCAATGGCGCAATCCAAATATATATACTGACGACTTATAGTCCAAAGCCAGGCCGGGTTAACAAACACCGGATAATTTCTCATCATATACTGGCGACTTATCGTCTTAAAGCCAGGCCGGGTTAATAAACACCGGGTAATTTCTCATCATACACTGGCGACTTATCGTCTTAAAGCTAGGCCGGGTTAATAACCACCGGTGATTTATAATTATGCTATATTCAACCTGTTTCTGCATACAACAAGTTTAAAGTGTCCTGGCGGTTTACCGCCGGACGGGTCATAATGCCCAACATATAACCCGGGTTTATAACCAAGGATGCACTTAAGAATAATCAAATATGAAATATATCATACCTGTGAGATTGAATCACATCGTTGGTTTACCAACTTTTTGTAGTAAGGGTGATAACCCCAATCTTGAGTATTGATAACTCCTTCCATATTGTGCCGGTTTATGATAAAACTGTACCGGGTTGTGATAAACACCGGATCACATATATAACACTGGCGACTTGTAGTCAAAACCAGACCGGGTCAATAAGCGCCGGATTATAACTGATCATGTACTGAAAGCTTGTAGTTGAAAGTCAAGCCAGGTTAATGAACGCCGGTTTATCAAAACAGTAGAAATCTCATCCAAGGAGAAAAACTTAGCAAATAAAAGCAAATGAAACCCTTGTAGTCGAGGCTTTTCACGGGCTGCCATGCCCTAAATTCGACAGCAAAGAATCCCCAAGCAACATTGTGAGCTGTGCTCAGTGGGTGCCTATGTTTGAGCTGTTGTTTTACAACACTCTCTTTGGCCCCGGATTGATGTGGCTTTGAGCCGATCAAGAGGTGTGACTGTGGTTCGGATACGACCAAGCCCCCAAGTGATGCTGTGGCATTGCGCCGATCAAGAGGTGTAGCTATGGTTCGGGTACGACCAAGCCCCCAAGTGATGCTGTGGCATTGCACCGATCAAGAGGTGTAGCTATGGTTCGGATACGACCAAGCCCCCAAGTGATATTGTAGAAAGCTTTGATAAGCTGAATCAAGGGGTAAACCGGACGCCGCTTTATAAGCAGAAGCCCCCATGTGATCGATAATATGACAGGCCAATAAGGCGGGATACCCATGTTTGAACCGCGCATCATGGCACCAGGTCTTCTTCGGCTACCTTTAACTTTTTGCAAGAGATAAATTCTTCTTGAACCGGGATTTTGAACCGGATATTGAGAGCTTCAATGTTTTATGGGAGACATCTTTCCCTTGAACCGGAACCTTCATTTTCAGCCGGAAATTTTCTGACGGCCTTTCAGATCGAACTTGCGAGAGATTAATTCCTCTTGAACCGGACATTCTTAAACCGGATTTGAGAGCTTCAGAGCTTTGTGGGAGAACAGATTTCCCTTGAACCGGATTTTAAATCGGCATTCATTATTTTGAACCGGAAATTTTCTGACGGCCTTCAAATTGTCATCAATATGGTAGTAGCCTCCGGGACCGGGTTATCTTTCCCTCCAACGTCCTGGGGTTCTTGACTTCACTGAAAACCGGCAACATTTGCTAAGTCATATCATTGTAGCCCCCAAGTCTCAAGGTGACTCGAGGAGTTGTCTTAAGATTGATCGTGATATAAAGCGGCCTAAGTTGTATATCATTGGTGTTGATAGCATGATGCGAATCCACAGAAGGTTGAGGTGACCGCGGTGGGTTATAAATGATCCCGTATGAGCCATGTCAGCAACTCGGCCAATGGTTCCTTTCAACTAGTTGTTTGAAGTTAACCAAACTGTAGTGACGACAACTTGTGCGCATGTCCATTGAGCCATCCAGCGCAGACTGCGGCTGAATGATAATTTTGCCTCCAATTTGTTGGAAGAAAACCGGGCTACCCAAGCTGTGACTTGCTCATACTCAATAAACAACTCATGCAAACAGGTGCGGCCTGGTATGTTGATGTAGACCAGGTCGCGAGAGACGGACGGTAAAAACGACCGCAACATCTGAAGCGGCACAGACAGATGAACCAGCTGTGGCGTTGTAAGCCGGCGCGGGAGTCCGTTGAGTAACGACGACCACCTGTGCCAAAAGATGTTGGCGTGCCTCCATCTCCGCGGCATAATATCACTTTTTATCATAAATAATTGCCCTGCATAACCAATATTGCAGACCAAGGCAAAGATAAACTTGTTTTTTTGGCAAAAACAACATGTGCTAATAAAACGAACTTGGATGGATATCACCTGATTTGTTTGGATGACGGATGATCCGTTTAGTGCGACCGAGGTGGCTCAGGCAGACCAGTGACTCAATATAGTTCCGGCGGCTCAGGCAGACCGGCGACTTTATATAACCCCGGCGGCTCAAAGCGGCAAGGGCGGTTCAACGTGGCTCCGGCGGGTTGATGTAGATTAAGCTGCACGGGCGGCGACTTTGTGCACGTGCATTGAACAGCGAGCAAACGCGATCCCGGCAAGTGTATGTAAACCGGGCCGCAAGGACGGCGACTTGTACGCGTCCATTCATCGGGTAATACGTCACGGAATATCGCCGGGCGGAACATTATCAGCCCGTGCTCCATACTCGTGGCATAAATCCCATTTGTAGTGAGTAATTATCCTGTATAAAAATACACAGATCAAAGTAACTGTTCTTTTGACAAAAAACAACATGTGCTAATAAAATATACTCAGATGGATATCACCTGATTTGTTCGGACGACGGATGATCCGTATACAGCGTCCGTAGATAACCTCGTTACGGTACGGCCCATCCGCTGCCAACAGAAAACTTCCTTTTCGCAACCATCCCTCTGCGCATTAGTGCGGCAGTTTGCAGAGGTGGAGCCAAACTGGCATGGTCGGGTCACGCGCAGGGCGAGCTGGCCTGCCGCAGAAACCACAGCAGAGTTGAGGAAAAAGCTGGGGGCACGGGCCCCGATTTTGCTCTGCCGTGGGCATGATCTTCTCTTTTAACAGCAGTCTTTGATCCTTCTGAGTCTCCGTTAGTATCAAATTGTGGTTCAGTAGCCCTACTCTCCAGACTTTAGATATATATAGCACTTCTGCCCTTCATTGTGAAATCCAAGTTCTTTCCTCCAGATGTTTGACAGCGGCAAGTGATCTTTCAGTTTCTTCTTGTGTGTAGAGGCAGATGCAGCAGAGGTGGGACAAGGCAGTGACAACCAGTGGAGACACGACGGCCGAGGCCAGCGGCGGCTCGCGACAGAGCATAGCTCGGACGCGGCACCTCAGAAGCGGAGGCGATGGGGGTGCGGGTCGCAGCCAACGCGGACGGGGCAGTGCCAGCGCGGGGCGAACCGGCGGCGACCTCGGGCGTAAAAGTCTTCAAACAAGATCCTAAAACTGCTCCCCGTATTGAAGAAAACTAGCGGAACGGCGCGTGAGGCTAGGCACGGTGTAGAGGAACAGCAGCAGGTGTAGCTGAGCGAGGGGCGGCTCAGCGAGTCCGCGGTGGAAGGGCGAACCACGGCGAGTCAGCGGCAGCGACGACAGAGGGCCGGGCGGTTTAAAGTGGCGACAAGGCGAGGCGAAGGCAGCCCACGGTGGTAGAGGCGCCGCACCGCTCGCGTCGGGGCGGCTCAATACGGCAGTGGAGGAGAAGCGGCCGTAGAGCGACAAACGGCGATGCCGACTCCAGCAGGTCTTCGGTGGGGACTTCGGAGACGGCGACTCGAATCAGAGCGGCGGGTCATGGCGATGACGGGGGCGCGACCCAGTTGGAGACGGAGGTGGCGAGGCCGGTTCGGCGTAGCGCTAGGTAAGGTGGGCCGCGGCAAGGTCGCGGGGCGACTCCAGGTTCGGTAGTGGTAGCGACGGAGAGGCCGGATCAACTCGACCCGGCGGCGGTTCAACACCGGGATGGCAGCCCATCTCAGAGGCTGCAGCAGAGGCGGTTTAAAACGGAAGCAAGGTCGTCGGGCGGCTCAGAGCAACTTTCAGGAGCAAAAAACGAGGCCACTCGATGACTCAATACGGGACGGCGGAGACCGCCGGCTCAAGCGGCTCGATCCAGGCGCGCGGACGGCGGAGGCTCAGCGGCGAACGGAGGTATGGCCGGCGACTCGTCAGGGTGGGCCGGCTCACAGATGGAGGTGGGCACCCTGGCGACGCAGCAAGCCACAGCGGCAACGGACTGGTGACTTGAGGCCGCGGCGTGCGGGCTGAGCCGCTGTGGGTGACTGGCGGCGGAAGTAGCAGGGCCGACCCGGAGGCGATGGCGTGAGCCCGGCCACCGCGGAGACGGCACGGCACCGGGGCGGCGGTTTAGAGGCGCGACTGCGACGTGGTGGCGGAGTCCGAGGCTGTATCTGCTTCCATGTCATGGCCGGTTTGACTGATTCTCATCCGTGTCCTCCTCTCAGCCGTGGTTGGTGTGACAGAAAAAAGGAGCTTCAGTGATCACCAAGATTAACGAGTCAACGTAGTTGATCGAATCCCTGTTGCTAAGTGGATTTGAGCATGTCTCTGTCTTGAAAAACCATATTCATCTCGGCTTCTCACGGCAGCACTCTCGAAATTAATCTGCCTCCGAACCGGCGGAACGTCAAGTCGCATGCGGCGGCGCACCGATCCAATCATAATTTTTCCTTATACTCAAATCTCACAGATTATCAATCTGAACCAATAAACTTGAAGTTTGATGCAGATCCTTTCTAAACCGGCTTTTCTTCATCCAGAAAATCACAAACTTCTCGATCCCTGAAAGGAATCCCTCCAAGAACTCAACACCACCGTGCGCAGGCCCCACGGTGGGCGCCAACTGTCGTGGATTTGTCACGGCAGATGTCCTTAGTGTCAGGACTTGGTCGCGAGGCCAACGCATCTATGTGGTAGCTTGAGAGGGGTTGAGCGGAATCGAGAGACGCAACACAAGACAAGGATTTAGACAGCTTCGGGCCCCAGGAAACATCATCCGGTAACAACCCTACATGCTGTTTGAGGCTAGGTCTCATTATGATCACGAGGGAGTCGCCGGTAAACCGGCTCTTTGTGTCTAGCCCTAGAGATTGTTTCTTCTTGCTTGTCCCTCTTTGGGGAGCCCTGCCCCTCCTTATATATGTTGAAGGGGCAGGCTATATGTGGAGTCCTATTAGGATTAGGACTAGTCTATCTCTAATACAAACCGGATACAAGTCCAGGTCTTAACTCCTTGTAAGACAAATATTCCTCACGCCTTTCCTTGTAAACCGGCCCACCATAGTATGAATCGGCCTTCATGAACCGCCCGTTGGGCCACCGGGTCTTGTTGCTCCTCTGACCCGCCTGCCGGATTACCAATGAATCGTAAACCGCCAGGTCCAAACGGGTTGCCAGTGAATCGTCAATTCTCAGCCGGGTCTCAAGTAAACCGCCAAGTCCGGCCGGGTTATACTTCCGGCCGGTTTACGCCGCGGGGTATATCCCCGACAATTACGGAACGAGTAAAGATACTTGCCGGTAACGAGATTGGACGAGGTATGGGGATACCAACGATCGAATCTCGGGCAAGTAACATACCGATGGACAAAGAGAATTGTATACGGGATTAATTGAATCCCCGACATCGTGGTTCATCCGATGACATAATCATGGAGCATGTGGGAGCCAACATGGGTATCCAGATCCCGCTGTTGGTTATTGGCCGCAGAGATGTCTCGGTCATGTCTGTATGGCTCCCGAACCCGTAGGGTCTACACACTTAAGGTTCGGTGACGCTAGAGTTGTTATGGGAAATTGTATGTGGTTACCGAAGGTTGTTCAGAGTCCCAGATGAGATCTCGGACATCATGAGGAGTTCCGGAATGGTCCGGAGGTGAAGATTTATATACGGGAAGTCTAGTTTCAGTTGTCGGAATGGTTTCGGGGGTTATCGGTATTGTACCGGGACCACCGAAAGGTGTCCGGGGGTCCACCGGGTGGGGCCACCTGCCCCGGAGGACTTAATGGGCTGAATATGGGAGGGAACCAGACCCTAGTGGGCCGGTGCACCCCCCAAGGGCCCAAGGCGCCTAGGGTTGGAAACCCTAGGGGGAGGGGGCGCCTCCCACCTGCTTGGGGGGGAAGTTTCCCCCTCCTCGCCGTCGCCCCCCATCTAGATGGATCTAGGGGGCTGGACCCCTCTTCCCTTCCCCCTATAAATAGTGGGGTGGGGTGGGAGGGCAGCCGTACCCCTTCCCCTGGTGCAGTCCCTCCCTCCTCCAACACCTCCTCATCCTCCATAGTGCTTGGCGAAGCCCTGCAGGAGAACCGCAAGCTCCACCACCACGCTGTCGTGCTGCCGGAGTTCTCCCTCAACTTCTCCTCTCCCCTTGCTGGATCAAGAAGGAGGAGACGTCCCCGGGCTGTACGTGTGTTCAACGCGGAGGCGCCGTCCGTTTGGCGCTTGGATCAGATCTTCCGCGATTTGAATCGCCGCGAGTACGACTCCATCAACCGCGTTCTTGTAACGCTTCCGCTTAGCGATCTTCAAGGGTATGAAGATGCACTCCCTCTCTCTCATTGCTAGTATCTCCTAGATTGATCTTGGTGACACATAGGAAAATTTTGAATTATTACTACGTTCCCCTACAATGGCATCAGAGGCAGGTTTATGCGTAGATTCTATGCACGAGTAGAACACAAGTAGTTGTGGGCGATGATTTGTTCAATTTGCTTACTGTTACTAGTCTTATCTTGATTCGGCGGTATTGTGGGATGAAGCGGCCCGGACCGACCTTACACGTACGCTTACGTGAGACTGGTTCCACCGACTGACATGCACTTGATGCATAAGGTGGCTAGCGGGTGTCTGTCTCTCCCACTTTAGTCGGATCGGATTCGATGAGGAGGGTCCTTATGAAGGGTAAATAGCAATTGGCATATCACCATTGTGGCTTTTGCGTAGGTAAGAAACGTTCTTGCTAGAAACTCATAGCAGCCACATAAAACATGCAACAATAATTAGAGGACGTCTAACTTGTTTTTGCAGGGTATGCTATGTGGTGTGATATGGCCAAAAGGATGTGATGAATTATATATGTGATGTATGAGATTGATCATGTTCTTGTAATAGGAACCACGACTTGCATGTCGATGAGTATGACAACCGGCAGGAGCCATAGGAGTTGTCGTAATTTATTGTATGACCTACGCGTCAACGAAAACGCCATGTAATTACTTTACTTTATTGCTAACCGTTAGCCATAGTAGTAGAAGTAATAGTTGGTGAGACAACTCCATGAAGACACGATGATGGAGATCATGATGGTGGAGATCATGGTGTCATGCCGGTGACGAAGGTGATCATGCCGCGCCTCAAAGATGGAGATCAAAGGCGCAAGATGATATTGGCCATATCATGTCACTTTATGATTTGCATGTGATGTTTTTCATGTTTACATCTTATTTGCTTAGAATGATGGTAGCATAAATAAGATGATCCCTCAATAAAATTTCAAGAAAAGTGTTCCCCCTAACTGTGCACCGTTGCGAAGGTTCGTTGTTTCGAAGCACCACATGATGATCGGGTGTGATAGATTCTAACGTTCACATACACTGGGTGTAAGCCAGATTTACACATGCAAAACACTTAGGTTGACTTGACGAGCATAGGATGTACAGACATGGCCTCGAAACACGAGAGACCGAAAGGTCGAACATGAGTCGTATAGTAGATGCGATCAACATGAAGATGTTCACCGTTGATGACTAGTCCGTCTCACGTGATGATCGGACACGGCCTAGTCGATTCGGATCATGTAACACTTAGATGACTAGAGGGATGTCTATCTGAGTGGGAGTTCATTAAATAATTTGATTAATTGAACTCATTATCATGAACATAGTCTAAATTGTCTTTGCAAATTATGTTGTAGATTAATAGCCCGCGCTTTAGCTCCCTATTTTAATACGTTCCTAGAGAAATACTAAGTTGAAAGATATTGTAAGCAATCGTGCGGACTAGGGCCGTAGTCCGAGGATTGTCCTTACTGCTACACAGAAGGCTTCTGTCCTTGATGCACCGCTCGGTGTGCCAACCCCTCTAGCATCGTCCGTGGATGTTGTGAACATTTGGCAGACACATTCGGATGACTACTTGATAGTTTAGTGCGCCATGCTTTACGGCTTAGGATTGGGGCTCCAAAGGCGTTTTGAACGCCATGGAACATATGAGATGTTCCAAGAGCTGAAATTGGTATTTCAGGCTCATGCCCGTGTTGAGAGGTTTGAGACCTCTTACAAGATCTTTGCACAAGATGGGGGAGAATAGCTCAGCCAGTGAGCATGTGCTAAGAATGTCTGGGTACTTCAATTGCTTGAATCAAGTGGGAGTTAATCTTCCAGATAAGAGAGTGATTGACAAAGTTCTCCAGTCACTATCACCAAGCTACTAGAGTTTTGTGATGAACTATAAAATGCAAGGTAAGATTATCCCGGAGCTGTTCGTCGTGCTTAAGGCCGTGAAGGTAGAAATCAAGAAGGAGCATCAAGAGTTGATGGTTAACAAGACCACTGGTTTCAAGAAGGGCAAGGGCAAGAAGGGAAACTTCATGAATGGTAAGCCAGTTGCCGCTCCAGTGAAGAAACCCAATAACCCAAACCCAAGACGAAGTGCTTCTATTAGGGGAACGGTCACTGGTAGCGGAACTGCCTCAAATACTTGGTAGATAAGAAGGCTGGCAATTTCAACAAAAGTATATTTGATATATGTGTTATTGATGTGTACCTAACTAGTACTCCTAGTAGCACCTGGGTATTAGATACCGGTTCAGTTCCTAATATTGGTAACTCGAAACAAAAGCTACGGAATAAACGGAGACTAGCTAAGGGCGAGGTGACGATGTGTGTTGGAAGTGTTTAAAAGGTTGATGTGATCACCATCGCACGCTCCCTCTACCTTCGGGATTAGTGTTGAACCTGGATAAATGTTGTATGCATTGGTGTCTGCGTTGAGCATGAACATGATTAGATCATGTTTATTGCAATATGATTATTCATTTAAGTCAGAGAATAATGGTTATTCTGTTTACATGAATAACACCGTCTATGGTCATGCACCCAATGTGAATGGTTTATTGAATCTCGGTCGTAGTGATACACATGTTCATAACATTGATGCCAAAAGATGTACAGTTGATAATGATAGTACCACTTTATTGTGGCACTACCGCTTAGGTCATATTGGTGTAAAGCTCATGAAGAATCTCCATACCGATGGACTTTTGGAGTCACTTGATTTTGAATCACCTGACACATGCGAACCATGCCTCATAGGCAAGATGACTAAAACCCCATTTTCTGGAACAATGGAACGGGCAAGTGACTTGTTGGAAATCATACATGCTGATGTGGGCGGTCCGATGAGTGTTGACGCGTGCGGTGGATATCGTTATTTTCTCACCTTCACTGATGAATTGAGTAGATATGAGTATATTTACTTAATGAATCATAAGTCTGAAACATTTGAAAAGTTCAAGCAATTTCAGAGTGAAGTTGAGTATCATCGTAACAAGAAGATCAAGTTCCTACTATCTGATCAAGGGGAGAGTATCTGAGTTATGAGTTTGGCAATCACTAAAGACAAGGTGGAATCGTTTCACGGTTGACGCCACCTGGAACACTATAGCGTAATGGTGTGTCCGAACGTCGTAATCGAACCTTATTGGGCATGGTGCAATCTATGATGTCTCTTACCGATCTACCACTATCGTTTTGGGGTTATGCATTAGAGACAACTACCTTCACTTTAAATAGGGCACCATCTAAGTCCGTGGAGACGACACCGTATGAACTATGGTTTGGCAAGAAACCTAAGTTGTTGTTTCTTAAGGTTTGGGGCTACGATGCTTATGTCGATAGGCTTCAGCTAGAAAAGTTCGAACCCAAAGCGGACAATTATGTCTTCATAGAATACCCAAAGAAGACGATTGGGTGTACCTTCTGTCTCAGATCTAAGGGCAAAGTGTTTGTCGCTAAGAACATGTCCTTTCTTGAGAAAGAGTTTCTCTCGAAAGAATTGAGTGGGAGGAAGATATAACTTGATGAGGTTGTTGAACCTTTACTTCAACCAGAGAGTAGCGCAACACAGAAAGATGTTTCTGTGGCACCTACGTCAGTTGAAGAGAAAGCTAATGATGATGATCATGTAGCTTCAGATCAAGTTACTATCAAACCTCATAGGTCGACAAGGGTGTGTACAACTTCTGAGTGGTAACCCTGTATTAAAGGTCATGTTGTTGGACAACGGTGAACCTACGAGCAATGGAGAAGCAATGGTGGGCCCGGATTCCAACAAATGGCTAGGAGACATGAAATCCAAGATAGGATCCATGTGTGAGAACAAAGTATGGACTTTGGTGGACTTTCCCAAAGATTGGCAAGCCATTGAGAATAAATGGATTTTTAAGAAGAAGACATACGCAGATGGTAATGTCACCATTTATGTAGCTCGACTTGTCTCAAATAAGTTTCCGACAAGTTCAAGGAGTTGACTGTGATGAGACTTTCTCGATCATAGCGATGCTAAAGTCTGTTAGAATTTTGTTACCAGTTGCTGCATTTTCATTTACGAAATCTGGCAGATGGATGTCAAAACAAAGTTTCCTTGACGGTTTCCGTGAGGAAAGGCTGTATGTGATACAACCAGAAGGTTTTGTCGATCCTAAGGATGCTAAAAGGTATGCAAACTCCAGCGATCCTTCTGTGGACTGGAGCAAGCATCTCGGAGTTGGAACATACGCTTTGATGAGGTGATCAAAGTTTTTGGGTTTATACAAAGTTTGCAAGAAACTTGTATTTGCAAGAAAGTGAGTGGGAGCACTACAACATTTCTGATAAGTATACGTGGATGACATATTGTTGATCGGAAATGATGTAGAATTTCTGGAAAGAATAAAGGGTTGTTTGAATGGAGTCTTTCAAAGGAAGACCTGGGTAAAAACTGCTTACATATTGGGCATCAAGATCTATAAAGATAGATCAAGACGCTTGATAAGACTTTCACAGAGTGCATCCTTGACATGATTTTGAAGGAGTTCAAAATGGATCAGTCAAAGAAGGAGTTATTTCCTGAGTTGTAAGGTGTGAAGTTGAGTAAGACTCAAAGCTCGACGACGGTAGAAGAAAGAGAAAGGACGAAGGTCGTCCCATATGCCTTAGCCATAGGCTCTATACGATATGCCATGCTGTGTACCACACCTGACATGTGCCTTGCCACATGTCTGGCAAAGGGGTACGAGAGTGATCCAACCATGGATCATTGGACATCGGTCAAAATTTTCCTTAGAGGAATAAGGAAATGTTTCTTGGCTATGGAGGTGATAAAGAGTTCGACATAAAGGGTTACGTCGATGCAACCTTTAATACCTATCCAGATGACTCTGAGTAGCAAACCGGATACGTATAGTGGAGCAACCATTTGGAATAGATCCAATTGGAGCATGGAAGCAGCATCTACGATATGACATAGAGATTTGCAAAGTACATACGGATATGAGTGTTGCAGACCCGTTGAGAACCTCTCTCAACAAGCATAACATGATCAAACCCCAGAACTCACTGAGTCTTAATCACATGGTGATGTGAACTAGATATTGACTCTAGTAAACTCTTTGGGTGTTAGTCACATGGCAATGTGAACTATGAGTGTCAATCACATGGCAATGTGAACTAGATTATTGACTCTAGTGCAAGTGGGAGACTGTTGGAAATATGCCCTAGAGGCAATAATAAAATAGTTATTATTATATTTCCTTGTTCATGATAATTGTCTATTGTACATGCTATAATTGTATTAATTGGAAACCGTAATACATGTGTGAATACATAGACCACAACATGTCCCTAGTAAGCCTCTAGTTGACTAGCTCGTTGATCAATAGATGGTTATGGTTTCCTGACCATGGACATTGGATGTCATTGATAACTAGATCACATCATTAGGAGAATGATGTGATGGAAAAGGCCCAATCCTAAGCATAGCACAAGATCGTGTAATTCGTTTGCTAGAGCTTTTCTAATGTCAAGTATCATTTCCTTAGACCATGAGATTGTGCAACTCCCGGATACCGTAGGAATGCTTTGGGTGTATCGAACGTCACAACATAACTGGGTGGCTATAAAGGTGCACTATAGGTATCTCCGAAAGTGTCTGTTGAGTTGGCATGAATCGAGACTGGGATTTGTCACTCCGTATGAGGAGAGGTATCTCTGGGCCCCGTCGGTAATGCATCATCATAATGAGCTCAATGTGACTAAGGCGTTAGCCACGGGATCATGCATTATGGAACGAGTAAAGAGACTTGCTGGTAACGAGATTGAATGAGGTATGGGGATACCGACGATCGAATCTCGGGCAAGTAACATACCGATGGATAAAGAGAACTGTATACAGGATTAATTGAATCCCCGACATCGTGGTTCCTCCGATGAGATCATCGTGGAGCATGTGGGAGCCAACATGGGTATCCAGATCCCGCTGTTGGTTATTGGCCAGAGAGATGTCTCGGTCATGTCTGCATGGCTCCCGAACCCATAGGGTCTACACACTTAAGGTTCGGTGACGCTAGAGTTGTTATGGGAAATTGTATGTGGTTACCGAAGGTTGTTCAGAGTCCCGCATGAGATCTCGTACGTCACGAGGAGTTCCAGAATGGTCCGGAGGTGAAGATTTATATATGGGAAGTCTAGTTTCAGTTGCCGGAATGGTTTCGGGGGTTATCGGTATTGTACCGGGACCACCAAAAGGTGTCTGGGGTCCACCGGGTGGGACCACCTGCCCCGGAGGACTTAATTGGCTGAATATGGGAGGGAACCAGCCCCTAGTGAGCTGGTGCGCCCCCAAGGGCCCAAGGTGCCTAGGGTTGGAAACCCTGGGGGAGGGGGCGCCTCCCACCTGCTTGGGGAGCAAGTTTCCCCCTCCTGGCCGCCGCCACCCATTTAGATGGATCTAGGGGGACGCCCCCCTCTTCCCTTCCCCCTATAAATAGTGGGGGGGGGGTGGGAGGGCAGCCGTACCCCTTCCCCTGGTGCAGCCCCTCCCTCCTCCAACACCTCCTCCTCCCTAGTGATTGGCGAAGCCCTGTAGGAGAACCGCAAGCTCCACCACCACGCCGTCGTGCTGCCGGAGTTCTCCCTCAACTTCTCCTCTCCCCTTGCTGGATCAAGAAGGAGGAGACGTCCCCGGGCTGTACGTGTGTTGAACGCGAAGGCACCGTCCGTTCGGCGCTTGGATCGGATCTTCCGCGATTTGAATCGCCGTGAGTACGACTCCATCAACCGCGTTCTTGTAACGCTTCCGCTTAGCGATCTTCAAGGGTATGAAGATGCACTCCCTCTCTCTCATTTCTAGTATCTCCTAGATTGATCTTGGTGACACGTAGGAAAATTTTGAATTATTACTACGTTCCCCTACACTTGCTTGTTTCAATGCGATATATTTGGTTGTCTTACGAGTACATTCAACGTACTTGTCTGGCCTTGCACGTGGCCGGTTTTAGGAGAAGATCAATTAGCTAGACCGTTGCCGTAGCCAGTCCTTTGAGTTGTGAAGACCAGCCAAAGCCAACGAATGTCGTTTTTCGCTTCCGTCTAGTTAAGCCATGAAGCTATGCAATACAGCTGTATGCAAGTGTATTATATACTCCTTATCATTCAATGGTAGTACATCTGTACTTGGAGTGCTGTATCGTGTATCTAGCGCATGTCAGGACCTATCCAGGGCTGACACGTGCAAGCATATGTCCGGGGCCGATCGGGGTGCCACAATACGATCGCGTACAGGAGGAAGTGACTGTATTTGTATGGCCTTTGTGCACCAAAGTGACCACAACTACGTATTTTGCAACTTTGTGCTCCAAAGTGACTGCCGCAAGCAAGTTCTATGACTCCAGGTGTATTTACCTCTTTTTATAAGCACTTGAAGTTAGGAGCAAAAACTAAGTTCTCCGGCTCTTTCAAAGGGATAGCTTGGTCATCACAAACTCAATTGGGCAGTAAACTGTTTGAATTCGGTTTAAGTTTCAAAACATTGGTTTTACAGGTGCCGATAGATCATGATGACAATGGAATTGAATCCCTTCTTTGCTACAGATGTTCTTTCGGAGCCATCAATCTTCCAACCTAACACTCCTGTCTGCACATCTGTGCCATGATTCCAACTCTTGGCCGCAACAAAAAATTATCCAAAAGAGATTGAATTTGGCTATGCGCTAAAGGATATGTCCAAAGCCGGACGCACCCATAGCATAGAAGAAAGGAAACACGTCTGGTACAACCCTCACAACCAGTTACAATGCCCTTCCCACAAACGAGAAGACAAAAGTAGAAAAACAAAATTGACTGCTCGCCACATCTCCACCCATCTATGCACTATTGGGAAAACCCATATAAGTGAACTATAAATAGTGGGCAGGACATGTTACCCGCCACTGCTACTTTTCCAAAGGAGTAGTGGTGGGTGACAGGACATGCCTGTCATAGTTACGGGCATGCCTGTGACGGGAGCTGACAAGGAACTACCATAACTAGGCTCTTCCAAATATGCCCCATGGCTGGAAACTGTAGTGGAGAGCGTCGACCAAGTGCCCACCACTGGCTTGTAGGTAAGGAGTGGCGGGCGTCTCTAGGCACCCACCACAACTGTATTTTGGCAAGCTCACCAACTAAATCAAATTTTGGAGAAGTTTGCTGTGGTGGGTGCTCGTGGTTGCCCACCACTGCCCTCGATGGACAGTTCCCCTTTCGTGCCCGCCCAACAACTGTCCACACAAACTTTCATTTCCACTGTTTCGTCTTTCTCTCTTCCATTTCCTCTCCCTCATCCCCTTCCTTGCCGTCCTGCGCCTCGACCGCCGCCGCCGTCCCTCCGCCCAGCCGGCGGCGCCTTCCACGCGTCCGACTCCATGAGCGTTGCCGGATCTGCTCGCCGTTGCGTCGCCCACATCGACCACCGCCGCGCCGTTCTCCGCCTCGACGCGCACAGCCCCTGTCCTCCGCGTCGACCGCCGCCGCCGTCCTCCGCCTCCCTTGACAGCCGCCCTCGACTGCCACCGGAAAAGCGGCCAACGGTATACTCAATCTCCATGACTAAATTATGCTCTAGGGTTTAGAATTTGCATCTTATTAATTTGTAGATTAACTAGTTGTACATCATATAAGAATTTGCAGTACTAAATAATTGGTAAATATGACAAGTGGCAATGATGTGTGAATTTTCTTACATATGAGAAGTGTATGGGTTCATGTTATTCACAAGGATTTGAAAAAGAGTGACACAGTTTTTGCGAAATGTTGACTCATTTCCGTTTCGCCAAATTTCTGTCACTCCATACATCAACTTTGTAAGCAAAGTTCATGCCAAATTTCATTTGCCATGATAATATTGTTTAGCTTTGTAAGAAAAGTTCATGCCGAATTTACATATGACAAGTGCATGGGTTTTGAAAATGAGTGCCAACATTTTTATGAAATGTTGATTAATTTCCGTTTCATCAAATTTCTGGTACTCAAAATATGTTCAATAGTCAGCAAAGTTCATGCCGAATTTACATATGACAAGTGCATGGGTTTTGAAAATGACTGCCAACATTTTGATGAAACGTTGATTAACTGTTGTTTCATCAAATTTCTGGCACTCAAAATATATTCAATATTCAACAAAGGTCATGCCAAATTTTCTCAAGCCCTTCTTAGTCACTTCCTCCTCTCAAAATTATAATTAATAAGCACTTCATAATGATTATTAGGAATCATGAGGGGTAAGATCTGCCATATTTGCAAATATCCATGTATGGACAGTGTGGATACTGCAGTAGATTTCAGACTCTTCTTGACGAAGGGATTTCAAAAATCAGTGGTAACATTCTTTAACCTCAACTAGTATTCTATTCAAACCCTTTGTATAATTAATGTACTAACTTTATTGTTAATGATGATCTGCTGCATAGTGTATCCCATGCAACATAAGGGTTGACTTCAACAATTTATGTGGTAACGTTATGTACTTTGACGATGATATGGGGCGCACATTCGAACTGGATGCGCCTAAACAGAAGTATAGAACCATCATATATGGTGATGGATGGGAGCAGTACATTGCACAGAATAATTTCATCGGAGGAGAGTACATATCCTTTTCCATGAATGGAGAGGTCAACAGGTTAAGGATAATGCATTTCTGCAGTGATGATGATGACGATGACCAGGATCATGATGATAGCCAGGATCAACAGGATGATGGAGACAACCAAGATGACGAGGGCAACCGTGAAGATGAGGACAGATCGGATGATGATGACAGCCAGAATGATGTGGATGAGCAAGATGGTGACGATGAGGAAGATGTTGACGATGGTCCATTCAGTTCAACAATTTTCTATAAATATTGAGGAAGCTTACCCGGGATGAGACCCTGAATGTTACTACGATGTTACCATCGAGTGTGGCCTCTACTGGGAAGCCCTTTGTGCACCATTTAACAAAAACCAATGTTATAAAAAAGTCATGGTGAGATGTTTTGTATTCTTTCATCTTTTTTTGTTCATAACCAAGTATGGTGAGATGTCTAACATTGCGTGCTCTCTATTTTCTCTTAACGACGGGGAGTTCAGAAGTTACCTATGAAGATGTTTTCCGGAGTGGACATCCCCGCCGTCGGCATTACTGGAGTACGCCATGGACCAATATGCCGTGTCACCAGCATTCAGTATAAGACAGAATCGGACGAACGCATATCCTTCTACGAGTCCGGCCGACGGGAGTTCTTGACGGGAAAGAGAGAACTAAGGCTGGACACCCTTGTGATAATCACCATAAGGAAGAGAAACCACAACGACTTTCACATGATGGTTGTCATCGACCATGCTTAGAAATATGGTCTAAGTCATGAATATACCAACAGCTGAACTTTTAGTTAATTAGTATGTTAAGATGGATGTGATACATTGATGTTTAATTGTTTCTTGAGTCAAACAAATTTGAAGTGTTACTTAATTATTTGGTCATTTGTTTCCAAAGTGATTTAGTCTGGTTCAATTATATTGAGAATCATATGACTATGCCTTTTGGAGTAATGTGTGTCAACCCGTAGTGATAACAATTGGTATGTTGTAGCCTATATCTCTAGTGGAAGGTGCTATGGGAAAACATCCACTGCCACAACGGTTTTTGTGGCGGGTAGGAACTATCGACCGCCACAGGAAGCAACATTCCAGTGGCGGGCAGGCGCCCACCACTGATGCGGTTATAGCAGTGGCTGGAGGTCGGTGGCAGGCGGCCCTGGGCGCCTCGCCTGCCAATGCTATGCTTTTGGTGCCTGCCGTTGCTAGGCATTCCTGCAGTAGTGATGAAGCCCACAACACAGATAAGCCGTGCCACCCTCCATTTAGCCCATTAGCTTTGGACCTAAAAGCATCTACAACCGGGCTTGTCTAATATGACCCCTGAACGTCCGCGAACGTGCCTGGAAGCATCTACGAATAGCGCCCGATCACCCCTCAAATCTGAACGTCCACAACCACCCCTTTATACAAAACCCCTCAATTCCATAGAATCTTCATGCAAGTTAAAAAACATACGTAGTTAATCTAGATCAACACACAAAGCATATATGTCATCAAACTACTAGAAATTGGTATGTTCTACTAGCTATAAAATATGGCTATGGATGATAGTCACCCACTGCCGCCCTTGCCCTTGCCCTCTTCGTCGTGGAAGTAGCTGTCAAAGACACATTATGGGTCTTGCCGGATTTGCTCACTGCCGGAGCTGTCAAATGCGTCACCGGCCTCCTCCTCTTATTTTAGGGGCAGGTTGGTGGACTAATCTGGCCTAATGTTCGGACAACATGACCTACTCAGGCAATGAAATCGTGATGATTTCTTTTGTAGTGTGACCACAACAGAAGAACTAGGGCAAAAAATGAAATAGACAAAAACCTTGTGAAGCAAGGGCAAAAGAGCAAGCGCAAAGTGAAAGGGCATTTCTCTCCCTAAGAGATTTTGGTGTAGATGACAACACAATTTGCGGTCTAATCTTATGCTTGAGCAATACATGTATATTCGAAAGTGTCACAAGATGGTTAGTTACCCCTCTAAAAGGAAAAGAGCAAATATGCACTTCTGGCGTTTTTGTTTCTCTTGAGTCGTAGGAAAACTGTACTATTAAGAGGGGGTCCACTTTGGAAGGTATGGTCAGAATCATTCACGTACACAAACCATATTTCACCCACACCGCCATCCTAGTTCTGGAGGAGTTCACCATCTCTCTTTGGAGTTTCTGAAACTTCCTTTGGAGGAGCAGTATTTCCAATGACTACGTCCAGGCACACGGTAGTACCAACCACTTGACTAGTACTACCATTCCTCCTTCGGAGTGGAACTGTCGGACGAAGTGTCAGCCCACTACCGCAAGGGGTCTCCCAATATTTTTTTTGTCGTGGCACTATAGCGGCACTGCCACACATACCTACCCATGTATCAGTATTTATCCTTGTTTACATGTAGGCATGGACATAGGGGGAGTGTAGTTCAATTCATGACTCTACACTCTCCTTATTATGCGCGGATAGAAAAATCATGCACTATAGTCACTCTATGACAATTTGTGCTTTAGTGCCGAGTTTGGTTGTGGGGCTCAAGATATGTCTTCACCGCATTAAGCCAAGCACTCAAACATGGTGGCCTTGGCCACCGACCTCCTAGTGTGGGAGTTGGAATTATTTAGATTTAATTTGAATATTATACCTTCGGTCACCTTATATGCTATCTCGGAAAAAAACACTCAAGATTGGCCTTTACTTTTGCATCTTGCGGTACTGAGTGCATATTACCATTTTATATCAGTTATTTTTTATCAATCCCAAACCTAAATCTTACCTCGCAACCATCTCCTCCATGCACAACCCCCTTTTGATTTTCATCTTGCAGTTCTTGATGTGCGTATTACCATGGTAAGGCAGTGGTACTACCGGCCCTCGATAGGGTCCTGGCTTCAGAAGCACACTGTCCAGGTCATGTAGTATCGACCCTACTACCAGTAAGTACCTAGAGCGGTACTATTGCTTCCCGTAGCAGTAGTACTAGTCAACAATGTGTGTTTCAGTATGGACCGGGGAGTGGGAATCATCTTTATTCTCTCACTTTTCCCACGCCCCAACTCAAACGCCTTGTCGGTGCCCGCCTCAAGACTACCCGGGGGAGACCTCTATCGCCCTGATTCTAGTGCTCCTTCAAATTGACTCCATGGGAGCATTCCCCTCCTTGATCTCCTCCAATGCACCCTGACATCGCCCCTTTTTCTTTCTTTAGGTTCCATTCTTAGAACCCTTAAATCTCTTGGGCAACGGATGATGTTTTCTACGATTTTGGCTAATCTCTTTAGAGGAGATCTTTCCTAGAAATATTATCCATTGTTCTAGAAGCTACAATACCAAGGTTTGACATTTGATTTGGGCACGTTAGTCCAAAACCTAGATCTGTTCTGCTCACTGATGACTAAGCGGTACTACAGGCCTCAAGACCAGTACTAATTCTCTTGGTCAAGCGACACTACCGGGACTAGTTCCAGTACTACTATTGTATGAATCCTTGATACGTCTCCAATGTGTCTATAATTTTTGATTGTTTCATGCTACTATATTATCATTCTTAGATACTTTATATCGAATTTTATATCATTTTTGGGGACTAACCTATTAACTCAATGCCTAGTATCAGTTGTCATTTTCTGCTTGTTTTGGTTTTATAGAAAATCTGTACCAAACGGAGTCCAAACGCGACCAAACTTTTTGACGATTTTTTCTGGACATAAGAGACCCTAGAAGACTCGGGGAAGGACCAGAAGACCTACGAGTAGACGATAAGGCAAAAGGGCGCACCCTGATGCCTTATGGGCCCCTCATGGCTCCGTTTGACGTAATTCCAACGCTATAAATTCTCAAATATTCCAAAAACCCCAGAGAACCACCTGAAACAATTTTTCCACTGCCGCAAGCTTCTATTCTTCCGTGATTCCATCTGGAGGCCTTTTTCGGCACTGTGCTGGTGGGGGAATCGATCACGGAGGGCTTCTACATCAACTTTGCCGCACCTCCGATGATACGTGAGTAGTCCACCACAGACCTATGGGTCCATAGTGATTAGCTAGATGTCTCTCTATCTCTCTGATCTTCAATACAATGTTCTCCTCGGAGTTCTATTCGATGTAATCTTCTTTTGTGGTGTGTTTGTTTTGATCTGATGAATTGTGGGTTTATGATCATATTATTCAGTGAAAGTAATTGGGTCTTTTCTGAACTTTATTATGTGTGATTGTTATACCTATGTAATGCTTTCCGATCTATGGGTTTTCTTTGGCCAAGTTGATTCATTGATCTTAAGTGGAAGGGGTGCATAGTAGTAGGTTCAATCTTGCAGTGTCCTCAACCAGTGACAGCAGGGGTAGCGAGGCACGTATTTGTATTGTTGCTACTAAGGGGAAAATGATGGGGTTTAATCATATTGCTTGGTTTTATTCTGTCTACATTATGTCATCTTTCTTAAAGCGTTAGTCTGTTTGTCATGAACTTAATACCATAGATGGATGTTGGATAGCGGTCGATTGGTGGAGTAATAGTAGTAGATACATGCATGAGCTAGTCTACTTGTCACAGAAGTAATGCCTATATACATGATCATTGCTATGAATATCGTCATAACTATGCGCTTTTCTCAATTGCCCAACAACAATTTGTCTACCCACCGTATGCTATTTTTATGAGAGAGAAGTCTCTAGTGAAAACTATGGCCCTCGGGTCTATTTTAATCATGTTACAGAGAAAAAAAATAAGTTGCTGCAATTTTCTTTCTTTTATTTTACTTTGTAATTTATCTATCTACCATTACTATATTTAATCCTTGCAAGTAACAAGTTCAAGGGGATTGACAACCCTCTTTGCCCGTGCTGGGTGCAAGTATTTGCTCTTGTGTGTACATGTATTGTTTACTAGGCGTTTGCGTGGTTCTCCTATTGGTTAGATAACCTTGGTTCTCACCGAGGGAAATACTATCCGGTACTATATTACTTCACCCTTCTTCTTCAGGGAAAATCCCAACGCAACTCATAAGTAGCAGAAATAATTTCTGGTGCCGTTGTCGGGGAGCATCATCAAACACTTACAGGTTCCTACGATCACATTATCATTTAGTTTTTCTACTTTATTTTTGCTTTTTTGCATTCTGTTTTTCATCTCCCTCCACTTCTATAAATAAAAAAATCAAAAATAGAAAGATATTTTATTTTGCTTGTTTGCATTCTTGAAGTTCCTATCATGTCTGAGTTTGAGAAAGTTATTGTTGAAAGCGCTAGTGAAGATTGTGCTAGCGAGTCTCATGAGGAAAAGCCTAGATTATTTGTTCTCAATTATGACCCTCCTGAGAATAAAGTTCACCAAAATGAAGCCCCCACAATCTCAAAACCTAAGATTTATCATGTGGGTAGCGGGAATATTATTGGAAAGAATGTTATCCAAGAATTCTTTAATTGCACAAGAGTCATACCACTAATTAAAGGATCTATTCTTGATAAAACAAATTGCTATGTTGATGATATTGCTATGCTTGTGGTTAAACTAGAAAGATTTTTTTTTGCATATCCATCATGTCTTACAAAAGATGTTCTTTGAACTTCCCAATATCCATAATCCAAAGGCTAAAAAGAATGCTACTATCATCCTTATGCATGAATTTGATTATATAATCCAAGAAGGTAGGGATGTATTTGCTTTAAAAAATAGATTTTGAGCATCCTCCAATAGTGGAAATCCTTCATGATAAATACACTATGCATAGGTTGGAATCTAATGACTATCATGCTTGTGGTGAAAATATTAGGAGGAAAGTTCCTCATGCGGAATTAATTAAAGCATTGTACAACAACACTTGTGATAAATTTTAATGGATCACCAAAGGAATTGATGAGGTATTTAGTGAAGAATGGTTTGAGAACACCGCTTAAGATCCTATTGACGATGGAATCCATGTTTTATATGAGGACCTCTATGGTGATGATTCGGAGTTTGAAGTTATGAACGTTAAATTACCGAACAAAATCCCTTCAATTATTTAAGCTCACCTACTAGAAAACTAGAATATGAGAGTAGACAATTGATGGGGAAAGTTTTTTAAGATTTGATCCAAAAATATTTGAAAGATGATAATACTTGAAATGATGCATTATACCTAGCTAGGGGTATATAACAATAACGCTTGTTGGGAGGCAACCCAATAGTTATCTTAAATTTTTGCCTTTTGTTTCTGTTTTGGTGCGATGACATGATTATTGCTACTGTAATGATTGTGTTTTTATATTTTAGTTAGTGTTTGTGCCAAGTAAAGCCTTTGGGATGATTTGGATGATAGTTGACTTGATTCTGTGCAAAAACAGAAACTTTTGCGCCAAGTGTAGGATTTTATTTTACTCGAATATGATCTTGGTCTAATTTTTTTACACATGATTGATATACAAATTGTCCATGTTGTCCTAATTTTTCAAGATTTTTGGAGTTACAGAAGTATGGTTTTTGTTCAGATCATTAGAGAGTGTTCTGTTTTAGACAGATTCTTTTTTTATTCCATAGTGTGCTTATTTTAATGATGCTATGGATTATATCAGGGGGTATACGTCATGGAAAAGTTAGAATACAATACGTATTATGCAAGAATAATTATGAATGAGTTTACAGCAGTACCTAAGGTTTATGATTTGATGATTATACTAACAGATCTCACGAAGTTTCTGTTGAGTTTTGTGTGCTGAAGTTTTCATGTTTTGGGTGAGATCACAATGGATGAAGGAATAAGGAGGGACAAGACCCTAAGATTGGGAATGCCCAAGGCACCCCAAGGTAATATTCAAGGAAAACCCAAACGTCTAAGCTTCGGGATGCCTCGGATGGCATCCCCCCTTTCGTCCACAATTCATCGGTATGTTACTTGGAGCTATATTTTTATTCATCACATGATATGAGTTTTACTTGGAGCGTCCTTGTACCATAGTTTATTTTGTTTGCTTGTTATTTTGCCACAATCATTGTTTGTTGCACACACCTTTTGAGAGACACACACATTCATCATGATTGTTAGAATACTCTATGTGCTTCACTTATATATTTTGAGCTATGCAGTTCCTCTTGTGCTTCACTTATATCTTTAGAGCACGGTGGTGGTTATATATTTTATAGAAATGATTGCACTCTCATGCTTCACTTAAATCTTTTTGAGAGTCCTAAATAAGAAGTGGTAATATGCGCTGGTTATAAGACTAGCCTGAAAATGATAGGTATATAAGAGTGATATAATAAAAACTTTCATGTAGATCACTAAATATGAAACGTATTATTTAATTATATTGATGTTGTAATATGAAAGGGTATTATTTCATGATCATTGGTTAGTAGAAATATCGATATTAAGCTTGTTATTAACTACTCATTTAAGTGTCGGTCAATGCATCGTGGGGAGGTTTGAGCATTTTTATGTCTGATTGAAATCCTTGTGTGCTGTTTGAATTGGGGGCGTGAGATAGTTAACTCCTACCAACCTCCTACATAGGGGCATGCAAGTAGTACTTTGCTTCGAGGGCTAATAAAGCTTTCACAATAAGTATATGAGTTCTTTATGACTAATGTGAGTTCATGGACTAATACATATTCTCACCTTTCCGCAATTTGCCAGCCTCTTCGATACCGTGCATTGCCCTTTCTCACCTCGAGAGTTGGTGCAAACTTCTCTGGTGCATCCAAACCCTGTGATTTGATACACTCTATCACACATAAGCCTCCTTATATCTTCCTCAAAACAGCCACCATACCTACCTATCATGGCATTTCCATAGCCATTCCGAGATATATTGCCATGCATCTTCCATTGTTCCATGTTATGACATGTGTATTCATCATCATATTGGTTTGCATGATCATATAGAGCTGACATGATATTTGTGGCAAAGCCACTGTTCATCATTGTAATACATTGTCACACCCTGATTTTTGGCCCTTTCTTTTTCTTTTGTTTTTCTGAGGTTTTTTCTTGAGATTTCTTTTTCCGTGGCTATGTGGTCTGGAAACTAAAGAAGATGACCTCTTCTTTCTTTCCAGAGTGGCTTGTCATCCTCATCCATCCCAAGACATTTCCATTTCCATCTTGGACCAAACCCTAATATTCTTTTCCTCGGGAATATTCCTTTTTCTGCTAAAGGAATAACCCTGTCTGCCCTAGGTTGTGAAACAACCTATATTTCCATCACTCCTAAATTTCCTAAATAATTCTCACAAATTGTTTGGGTCATATATTCCTCAGATATGTCAAAATCCTTCCATGGCATCACCAAAGATAATTCAAAAATATTCCTTTTCTCATTCTGCCCTCGGTGGCTTTTTGAGAAGGAAGTGTCATTTATCTTCGCTTGATTGACCCCAAATTTTTTGGACACCTTTTTATGTCCAAATCATTGCCTCATGTCAAAAATCAACTCCATTTGCCTAGTAAATATTCCTGAGCAAATTTTCAAAGTTCCTGTGTGAGGGAATTCATTGTGAAGGAAGTACTAGCTAGGGTAACTTAAATGAGTTGAAATTCTGCACACTCTTTCATATGATCAAATCATCACCCTCCTCCAAGTTTCATCTCATTCCTATGATCTTTGTGAGCCCGGGATCAATTCTTTGTTACTGTCCAAATTTTCAGTTTGTGAAGCAAGTATAATTTATATTGCTTTAATTAAGCTGAAAATTTACGAGGGACTTCTCCTACCCATATAACCCATCTCCACAAAATTTGGGCACATTTCGTTAAGCCATTTTCCCTCAAGAATTTTCCTAAGATTCAGACCACAGGGATGCTTTGTGAAGCAAGTATTATTTTGGTGTATCCAAATGGTATGGAACTTTTGCAGAGTATTCATATGCCCAAATGACTTATCTACACAAAATTTCAGCTTAAGACAATCATTCATGTGAGTGCCCCTTCTTATTTTGAATTTCTGACCAATGGGTCATTTTCTACAGCAAGTGCTAGCTAACTTCATTATTTTGAGCTGTAAATCTGCAGAGGGCATCACCTTAGTATATAATCACTCTCCGCAAAAGATCAGCATCCATCCCCAAGTGCATCCTCCCCACCTCACAACAAACACCTTGCTGTGCGACTGAAATACTACAAGCTCTATTCACCAATTAAGCCCATGTGACCGTTTCTTTGCTTCACGGCCTTCTCTGTAGCACGCCCTATCCAGCACACAAGGTTTTGCAGACCAGAGCACGGGTGAGCATCGTGTGCACGCGGTGACCACCGTTTTGGCATGCAATGGCCGCGTCCGGACCGTCGTTTTGCTCGGGCCCCTCCTCTTCTCGCCGGCTCAGCGTGCCCGTGCTTGTCCCTTAGCTCCGCCTCGTTGTCGCCCTTCGTCCTGGACCCCACCCTCCTCCGGTAGCTCGCTCATCGAAGCTCGTCGCCGCGCGCCCATGGAAAATCTGTAGCCGACCATCGTTTCCTCCCCTGTCCTCTTCCTCCTCGTGACCCTGGGCGCTGCTCGTCTCCGTGAGCCTCTGTAGCTCGTCCAGTTCCACCTTGTCGCATTCCTGCGCCCTCCGATGACCACCGTGGCCGCCAGAGCTTTGGCTGGACTCGGCGGCGGCACTCAGCTCGGCCTCCCTCGCCCCGGCTATATATAGGCTTCCCAGCGGCTTCCCGAGCACCTCATCACCTCCACCACTCTCCCCTGCCCACCCTAGTCACCAGCCCGAGCCAGAGGAGCTCCCCTCGTCGGCCATCGCCGCCATGGCCGCCACCCCTGTCCTTCTCGTTTTTGGTAAGCAAGGCCTCCCCTCTCCCCTAGCACCTCCAGACGCCTCCTCCACCACCTAGAAGCCTCCACAGTACCCCCTCCTCCTCCGGTGGTTTTATGCCGCAAGTTTGCCGCCGACCGAATCCCTCCTTCACCGCAGGCATGGCCGCGCCCGCTCCAGAGCTCCTCGGGGATCAACTTTAGCACTCACTGATGCATCTTCTTCTCCTGAGCATTTCGGTAGGCGGAGCATCGCGACTGGTGGCTGGACGCGCCCGTAGTCGCCGTCAGGGCAGCCAGGCGCGCCTCTGCTTCGTCCAACACGAGAGGTTGAAGGCGCTGACCTGGCCAAGCGGGCCTCACCCACGCAACCCCACCAGTCAGTGACACGGGGAGTTGACCCTGCTCAGCTGACGTGGCAAGTGGAAACACATTCGGTAAACTACGCTTTCATGTATTGAAAGCGTACTTCTCCATGCCTTCTGATAAGAATACGCTTTCAGTACAGCGGAAACGTATTTCTGAAAATACGCTTTCTCTTTTTCAGCTCAGCCGGCCGAAGTGGTTATATTGTGAACGTTCAGTGTTTAGCCCCTTTTTTGCCTAAAAAGTGAACGGCCACAGCTTTTCACTCGTAACTCCGATTGAAGTGATTCCAATGCCCACATCTTCGTCTTGTCGAGCCCATTCTGTTCCTATCATTTTCACTATGGGTTGACATACTAGAAATGACCTTTTTTCCCTTGCCCCTAATTAGCCCCCTTCGAGAGAGAAACTTTTCCGGCGATTCCTTCCGCGAGCTTTCCGCACTTCTCCCTGGAGTATTCTTCATCCCCAGGCAAGCCACGACAACCACTTGCATGATTGACATGCAGTAGCCATGGTTTTATACTTGAACATTTAATAACTATCGGTTTGATTTGCTATTGTTATCGGTGTTTCGGTAATGCGTATGGTTTCATGTTCATCTCCATGACATGTTCGGATGCACCTGGTCATCACGTATTCTTGCAAGTATTACTTTCGTATGCCTTGCTTGGTAGAAGTAGTACCTGTTGGTAGTAGTGATGCCCATCTGTTGCATGCTTAATATCTGTTATCAAGTACCGTTGCTATGTATGTTTCCTTTGCATCTAGTTGGTTACATGTTTACTTGGTAGTATTATTGATATGTTCTTGCTTGGTATTTATTGTTGATGCTAGTGGTCATGCTATGCTCATGGGTAGTGTTATGCTTGTCAGTATGTCATGCTCATTTGGATATATGCTTCATGGTTGTTATGCTCGTTGATTATGTTGCACCTCCATGCTTATGTCGATATCATGCTCATGCATTGTAGTTGCAACATGTTATTTTATTATGGCTCAGATTATTGCATTCAAGTTTAATCGGATAATAATCAAACTTGAACAACCGTTGGTTGAGTCATGGTGCCACCAAATCGAGCTGAACAGTGCAACCATACTTGCCTTATGGGGTGTGCTAACTGGGTCTATTGTCATGCCTCACGCCGGTGCCTCCAATGAGGGAAGGTTATGGGCGCGCGCTACCCTGATCAGGTAGGCGGACATAAGCCTTGTGTGCCCGTTGTTGTGATTGGTATACCTTGTCCCCGTTTGGGACCGTTCATTGTTTTGCCACGACGATGGCCGTTGGATGTCATTGGTTGACATCGAGGCCACCCATGACTTAGTCCAAAGGGGAGTTTGTCGGAGTGGCTAGGAGAGTGTGATGGCAATAGATCGGTTTTGCTGGAATGCCGTTGGTCCACCCGAATGGGAGTGCGAGCCCGTGGGTTCCGTGGTGCGGGTACAGTGTGCTAACCTCTGCAGAGTGTGTGTTAAATCTATCGATAGCCGCGCCCATGGATATGGGCCCAGTTTGTAGTCGGTCACACTATGAGTCAACAGTAATAATAATAACTTGATTAATAACAACCCTGGTTCGATGATGAGAAAGAGGTTGGTTGTGATCAAGAGAGGATCATGGATACCGAAGTTGGTTGGTCTTTATGTGATCGTGAGAGGATCATCGTGGTATCGAGGATACCGAGTTGTTGGATATTTGTGATGTTGTGCGAGAATCACAGGTAAAGGTCAAGCTCCTTGTGGTCATGTAATTATTACTACGGTATTGTAATACCAAGCTTGATTGGATCTTGAGATGATCATGTGATGCTCGTGATGGTAAGCTTGTGCATGTGATGGTTACGAGGTAACCCGAGCAGAGTAAGTTGGTGCATGATAGTGTCATCATGTTGCATTCTAGTATTATCATGTTCATATGTTCATGCCATGCTCATATTGTTCTAGCTATATCACGTTCAGCTTGTTCATGCTATGATTGATATGAAAGTATCATGTTAATCCTTGTTAACCGGTAATTGCCATGCTATTGTTTGTCTTGATTTCTCTTGGTTGTTGTGAGCTTGCAAGTACATTCAATGTACTGACCTAGCATGTCATTCCAGTTTGCAGGTCATGCAAGATTTGATTGCTTGTTTGCCGTGGATCCCTTGTTTGCGAGCTAGGATAAGCATTCCAGCAAGAGTCCCTACGGAGTGGTGTTCATCACCGTCGTCGTTGTTCCGTTGCTAGAGTTATTCCGCTGCTTCGTGTTGTTCTGCTGCTTGCATGGAGCAACCGTGGCAGGTGTAGTGTCGCCATGTTGATGTAATCCCTGGTACCCATATAGATTGTAATAAATAGCTAATTTGTTCTATGCTAAGTAGTGTTGTATTCCAGAAGACTTCTCCTTGATCTCTGGGCTGGAATACGGGGCGTTCCGGTTCCTCTGAGCCGGGGTGCCACGGGGTTTGGTATCAGAGCAGTTCTGGCTATAGGACGCCCTAGCCCGCGCGAGCATTAGAAAGCGGTAGTATAGAGTCTAGTTGGTTTGTTGCACTTGTTTGTTGCATTTGTTTGTTGCATAGCATGCATATGGATTATTATCTCGTCGCTGATAGTGATCTTGCGTGTGTAGGTGGTATCGGTTTTGATCCACTGCCTGCACCATCCCTCTCTGCATCCCTGCTTTTCGGTGTTCGGCGTCATCTCTGTCCCAGCAGAGTGATGCCCTGGTACCAAGTGTTCCAGACACCAATTGCAGGAGTTATGCTCGGATATCGCATCGATATCTTTCCATCATCCTCGCATATCATTTTAGTGATAGACTTGTCACTATGCCGAATCATGCCTTCCATCTCGCCCCTTTGGCAACCCTTACTGATCTTGGCTATCAGAAAAGGGCAATGCCAGCAAGCCTTGCTTTTCCATCACTATCCTACCCTGTCATCTCATTCTTTTGACGTGTGTGATTCCCTTCCGTACGCTTGATGTTGATGTGGTCGTGGCCTCTGTGTTCCACCTCATGATCACCAAGTCCGTCCTCACCGGTGTATCCATCCAGTTACAACCAGTGTTGAGTCAGCGATTGGTGTAGCCTTGGTACACCAACTCCTTCCACACGTGGATTCACTTTCGTGCACACCACCACAACATATTAGACCTCCGCGAGATTTGTGTGCTTAGGTATGCATGCATATTATTGTTGTGAGTAGCAGTAATATGTGATGTTGCTTGATTATATTATTATTTGAATGCTAATGTGCTTTTGTTTTCGTCGTTTCTTTTGCTTCTTTCTTTGGGCCTTCAGTGTTACCTATTTTCCCCTTATTAAAGTTGCTCATCAACCGACACCGGACCTGAAGAATAAGCAAGGAGTTCAAATATTTGGAAATTCAGCTAAACAATATGGAATTCTCAGCCGACTGCATTGAGATTGGGAATATCTGATCGTGATACTGATAATCCAGTCTACCTCAGTGTGCACTCTTCATAGCAATAATGATCAAATCAACAAGAAGATAAATGGTGCAAGATCGATAGTATATTATTAGTCAAAGGTATGATCCATATGCGTGGTTTGATTCTTCTATGAGGATGATTTTGAAATATGTTATACCTGGAAGAAACTGAGAATGTTCCATGTATTCAATATTCAGAAAGGAGGATAGTCCAGCAAACCCCGTTTCATATAAGCAATCAACAACCATAATATTAGGATGGTGTGTATATGTGGCAATCGGTCCGCATATCACAATGAGAAGCTTTTGGTGTAAGCAACCCAGTCTTCCCTCGCAAGCTACCAGAGAAGCTTCCAATGCATGATTCCCCTATCTTCCTCAGTACGATATATGGATGACTTCCCGAGCAAGATACTCTGTCTTTTCAGTAAGCAAACGCAAAAAGCTTCCGGCATAAGATACCGAGTCCTTCCCCAGCAAGTCGTTAAGGGGGGAAGCTTCTAAGGTACGGTACCCAGTATTTTTCAGCAAGCTGCATAATGAAAGCTTCTGAAGCACGATAACCAGTCTTTCACAACAAGATACTCTTGATGGGTTCCAGCATAAGCCATCTAATCGTCCTCACTATGACATTGGTGCAAAATATTATACTGTGAATTGACATCATATGGAAGTGAATCCCAAGAGTCAGATCCGCAACAGTTTGGTCAGCAGCAAGAATCAGTCAGAACACAAGTCTGCCTCAGGAATTAAATTCTCATATATATATATATATATATATATATATTGTGAGCATGCTGCCAAGTTCTTGCAGTTCACTGATATGATGATGAAGTTAAGATAAGAATCCGACAATCTCAAGAGTCATGCAAGAGAAAGAAAGCTAGTTATACACCTCAGTTGGTGATGCAAGAACCGATAAATTTTGGAGAAAGACAACATGGGGCAACAAATTTTGGCAGACTTATTAAGGCCAGTTTCCTCATACCCGACAAGTTGATATCATTAACCCTTGTCACCACCTTGTATGCTTGGCGACAAAAACAAGTTATATGCAAGTGCGTGTGAACCTGGTATAGTTCCAATCACACGATACATGCCCGAGGATAAGTTATGATCGCTAAAATATTGCACCCAACAGTACCTATGGTCACGGGAAGAAGCAATATGACCAATCTCTTTCAACAATGAATCCAAAATAAGAAAACAGTAATGAAGGAGTAAGACCAACGATACAGGTACGATAATCATTGCATAACCCACATGGTGTAGGTACCCCAGACAGTCGGAGTCAGCATCGATCACCATGAATATTCACCTAAGGGGTCTACTCAATTATGGTAAGGGCCCCATATCTCGACAACCCTCTCAGTTAACAGTCTATGCTCAGATTTATCAGTATCAAATATCTAAGTTTGTCAAGTCAGACCAAAGGTCAATTCAACCGTTGACCTCAGTGACCTTGTTAAAGCATCACACAGCCTACTATCCCCATGGATATGCCGACAGAATGAATAATCAGGATGGTAAATAACAGTCTTGAGGCATGTGTCCTCACTTATGAGAATCATCAAAGGATATCCTGTCATGAACAAAATTCTTCAGCGAGATCCACAGTCAGTCAAGACCGCGGATACTATCATATAAGGCAGTACCCCTTTATGCTGGTCACGACATGTGACAACCAACCATTTGGTACGGATCTGACCCTCAAGACAGTGGAGCTAGTCAAGGTGATTCAGAAACTCCTGCGAGAAGTCAAAGTCTGTCAGAAAAACGGTTATGACCCACCTCACTGTTTTGAACCTGAAGGATCTACAGTTAGTTGAGAAACCCAATGCAAGGAGTAAAAAGATTGGGTGTCCACCAGGAAAATCTATTCACAACTTCAGGGAAGGTTGTCAGTGTTGATGACACATCCATTGGAAATCACTTTGGGACTTGTGAGACGGACATATGTTTCAGTCATGATAATCTATCACACTCAACTAAGTCAGCGGGTATGAAAAGAATTGGGCCCAGTATGAGCATGAACATGAAAGGTAAGTTCGGTCAGAATATGGATACAGTGAAGCGAACCACCCAGAACCGGGCAGTCTTCTCATATGAAATTTAGTGGGGAACAATCAATAAAGGAGAAAGGATACCCGAGTTGGAAACGGTTTCCTTAAGTCAGATATATTCATACTTGTTCCCTGAGCAACCAAATCTTGAGGATGAGATTTCTTTAAGGGGGGAAGGTTTGTCACACCCTGATATTTGGCCCTTTCTTTTTCTTTTGTTTTTCTGAGGTTTTTGCTTGAGATTTCTTTTTTCGTGGCTATGTGGTCTAGAAACTGAAGAAGATGACCTCTTCTTTCTTTCTAGAGTGGCTTGTCATCCTCATATCCATCCCAAGACCTTGCCAATTCCATCTTGGACCAAACCCTAATATTCTTTTCCTTGGGAATATTCCTTTTTCTGCTAAAGGAATAACCCTGTCTGCCCTAGGTTGTGAAGCAACCTATATTTCCATCACTTCTGAAATTCCCAAATAATTCTTATAAATTGTTTGGGTCATATATTCCTCAGATATGTTAAAATCCTTCCATGGCATCATCAAAGATAATTCACAAATATTCCTTTTCTCATTCTGCCCTCAGTGGCTTTTTCAGAAGGAAGTGTCATTTATCTTTGCTTGATTGACCCCAAACTTTTTGGATACCTTTTTATGTCCAAATCATTGCCTCATGTCAAAAATCAACTCCATTTGCCTAGTAAATATTCCTGAGCAATTTTTCAAAGTTCTTGTCCGAGGGAATTCATTGTGAAGGAAGTACTAGCTAGGATAACCCAAATGAGTTGAAATTTTGCACACTCCTTCATATGATCAAATCATCACGCTCCTCCAAGTTTCGTCTCATTCCTTTGTCTATGTGAGCCCAGGATCAATTCTTTGTTACTGTCCAAAATTTCAGTTTGTGAAGCAAGTATATTTCATATTGCTTCAGTTAAGCTGAAAATTTACCAGGGACTTCTCCTACCCATATAACTCATCTCCACAAAATTTGGGCACATTTCATTAAGCCATTTTCCCTCAAGAATTTTCCTAAGATTCTGACCAGAGGGATGCTTTGTGAAGCAAGTACTATTTTGGTGTATCCAAATGGTATGAAACTTTTATAGAGTCCTCATATGCCCAAATGACTTATCTACACCAAATTTTAGCTTAAGACAATCATTCATGTGAGTGCCCCTTCTTATTTTGCATTTCTGACCAGTGGGGCATTTTCTACAACAAGTGCTAGCTAACTTCAATATTTTGAGCTGTAAATCTGCAAAGGGCATCACCTTAGTATATAATCACTCTCCGTAAAATATCAGCATCCATCCCCAAGTGCATCCTCCCCAACTCACAACAAACACCTTGTTGTGCGGCAGAAACACTGCAAGCTCTATTCACCAATTAAGCCCCTGTGCCCGTTTCTTTGCTTCACGACCTTCTCTGTAGCACGCCCTATCCAGCAGAGAAGGTTTTGTCGATGAGAGCACGGGTGAGCGTCGTGTGCATGCAGTGACCATCGTTTTGGCATGTAATGGCCGTGTCCAGACCGTCATTTTGCGCGGACCCCTCCTCTTCTCGCCGGCTCAGCGTGCCCGTTGTGGCACCCCGGCTCAGAGAAACCGGAACGCCCCGTATTCCAGCCTAGAGATCGAGGAGCAGTCTTTGGAATACAACACTACTTGACGTAGAAGAAATCAGCTCTTATTACAAAGGATAATAAGTACATGGGTCTGATGTTACAAAGAATCACATCAGCCCGGCGACACTACGCCTGTGATACTACACTTGCTCTATGCTAGTAGTGGAACAACTCGTAGCAGCGGGACAACGACGAAGGTGGTGCACTCCACTCCACAGGGACTCTGGTTGGGACGAGATCTAGCTCGCATGCAAGGAAACCTTGACAAGCAATCAATCAAGCACGACATCACCTGCGATCTGGCATGACACGCCAGGTCAGTGCATTGAATGTACTTGCAAGCTCACAACAACCATAAGCATCAAGGCAAAACAACAACAGAGCATTTAACAGGTTAATTAATTAACAACTACTATGATACGAAAGCAACTACTAAGCATGATATGAAACTACTACAATGCTGATAAACCAACATCTCAATCTCACTGAACCATCTCACACTTGGCTATCCGGCCAAGCAATATACCATCTCGATCACCTCGTGATCCACATGACCACATCATGATTAAAACATCCACATGATCACCTCGTGACCACATCACAAACTGAATGATCATCCTCGGGATCATCTCAACATCATCATCAGCATCCTGCCAAGCTGTTACTGCCCACAATATATCAACATATAAATCACCTATAAGCCATTCCGTCATGTGAGTGTTGATCGAGTGGTGTGACCTAGTACGAACTGTGCCCATGACCGAGGACGCGGCTATCGATAAATTAAAACACACACACTCTGCGGAGGTTAGCACACTATACCCACACTATGGAACCCATGGCCTTGCACTCCCATTCGGATGGACCAACGGCATTCCGACAAAACCGATCTATTGCCATCACACCCTCCCAGCCACTCCGACAAACGGGCACACAAGGCTTATGCCATCCTACCCGGGCAAGGTAGCGCCCGCGTACAACCTTCCCTCATTGGAGGCACCGGCGAGAGGCATGAAAATAGACCGCATTAGGGCCTTCCCATAAGGGCAAATGTGGTTGTATTGGAAAAGCCCGGTTCGGTGGCACCTGACCAACTTAATGATGGAATTTATCCCAAAAGTATATATGCGACACTGATACTCCGGTATCATCTATCAACCTGTGATCCAAGTCATAGCAATACCCGTCACATAATCCAAAGCATACTATCATCATATCAAACTACTCCGAGGGCAACATATCACTACTACCATGATGAATCCAAGTACCAAGATGCTACTAATTCAATCAAAATATTAACCTAAGATCCACATGATAGCATCAAATCCAATATAATACTCCAAAGCATAATATCATATATCAACATGAAAATAATCATAATATAAGCCACTATAATCCAAAGGCAACAAGTCATCCTCATAAGCTGCAAAAATATTAGTCCTAGAACTCCAAGCAACATCATGGCAATAACAAGATCAGAATGCCACTCCGAGAAATGCCATGAACAAGTCAAATGTAGCTAATGCAAATTTTAAGCAAGTTTAAATAAGTAAACCATGTCACTACATTGCAATCATGCAAATGGAGGGTGTGGCTTGCCTGGGATGGAGGGATTCACCGGGAGGAAGTGCGAGAAGCTCGTGGAAAGAATCGCGGAAATCTTTCTCTCTCGGAGGGGGCTGAATAAGGGCAAGGGCATAATGGTCATTTTCAGAATGTTAAAACATGACGAAAATGATACCAACAGAACGGGCCCGACGAGACGAAGAAGTGGGCTTTGGAATCACCTCATTTGGAGTTAGGATCAAAAAGTTATAAAGGTTTTTCTTCCAGGGACCTATCTGTAATGAAATCATCACAAACAGGCCCTCAGCTGAAAAACCGAACGCGCCTTTTCAGAAAATACGTTTTCCAGAGAAGGAAACGCATTATGTCCCAATGAAGAAGAGGAATGCGCTTTCGTGTAGGGGAGACGTATTCAGGAGAATATGCCTCCACTTATCCACGTCTGTGGGCCTGCGGGGTCAACGCTGTGTGGCCGACATGTGGGGTCGTGCGGGGTGGGGCCCGCCTGGCCTGAGCTTCTTCTTCCTCGCGTGCCTGCCCGCTCTCGGCCGAGGGAGGAGCCCGCCCCGACGAGGCTCGCCGGTGACTCCGGCCACCGTAGGCGGCGCCCGACCTACCGGAGCGCTCAGGGGACGGAGAAGCATCGCCTGGTGGGGGTCTTCTCCGCCGGGGAGCTCTGAAACAGGGACGAACGCGACCACGGTGGAGGAGGGCTTTGGTCGCCGGTGATCTTGGTGCCCCGGTCCACCAGAGGAGAAGCCAAAGATGTAGGGAGGCTCTGCGCGAACTAGGGGGTCTACTGGTGGTGGTGGAACAGAGAGAGAAGCTCGGGCTCGCTCGGATTTGAGCGGAGGCCAACAACGAGGTTTCGGCCATGGAAGGGGCAGTGAAGCTCCTCGAGCTCAAAGGAGGGGTTGGGCGGGGCTCTGGAGGATGCAAGAGGCGAGTGGTGAGGAAGGACGCGGTCCGGAGCTGCTTAAATAGGCGGGGAGGAGGAGGCCGAGCTGGAAGTCGCCGTAGACGCGTGGCCGGAGCCGCGGACGTGTGTGCCCGCGCGCGAGCTCGGAGGTAGGCGACGGAGGAGGAACAGGGAGGAGCTCACGGGAGCAGAGGGAGCCAAGGGGGCATGGGGAAGAAGAGACGAGCACATTCAATGCCATGTCGGCCACTATTCGCCCGTGCGCGCGCGGCGGCGAGCCCCGACGAGTAGGTTTTCGGAGGGGGAGAAGAGTCCAGAGAGAAGTAGACGTCGAGGGGAAGATGCCAGACATGCTCATGCACGCGAAGACGACGAGAGGAAGAGTGGCCGAAGCAGAAACAACGTCCTGGACGCGCCACAACGAGCAGAGCGCGTGCACAGGCTTCCCATCATCGCAGTCACCATGTAAACCGGGGCATTCAATGCTCTCTGGCACCCAAAATGTTGTCTAGCTAATAGTCCTTCCAATATAGATCACTAATGAGGCTATGGCTTGATCTGGGGTACTGTGGTTAGATGGGATTCATCCAGAGAAGTTTGCTGCATCAAACTTGATCATGCTAGTGTGATCAACAGAGAGATGATAAGGGTCAAATGTGATGTCTGGGAGATTTAGCTTAAGAAGGACTATAACCCTGGAGGTTTTGGAGTACAATGGACCACAAACTAATATAGTTGCTGTGCAACTCACATTATGGTGCAGAAACTTGATCAAGATGATGCACTCACATGGAGTATCAACTTGAGCTCAAATTTGGCAAGTCTTGATTATTTGTACATATGAAGATGCTGTAAAAATTTCATACAAAATGGATTCACCAAAATGGTACTTCCTTCACAGGCATCCTCTCTGTCTAGAAACTTGGAATAATTTTGGAGAGAAAATGTCTGTTAAAATGACCCCAAATTTGGTGGAGATAAGTGATATAGGTAGGAGCATGATCTGGTAATTTTTAAGAATTAAGGAAGCAATATGAAATATACTTGCTTCACAATCTGAAAATATTCAAAGAATCAAGGATTTGATCCTGTGCTCACATAGACGATTGGATGGGGCTGAAATTTGGAGGAGTGTGATAATATGAGCACATGAAGGAGTGTGCAAAATTCCAACTCATTTGGATACTCCTAGATAGTACTTCCTTCACAATGCCTTCTGTCTGACAGAAACTTTGAAAAATCACTGAGGGAAGTTGGCTAGGCAAATGAATTTGAATTTTTGCATGAGGAAATTATTTGGATGATATAGCATGCCCAAAAAGTTTGGGAGCAATCAAGAAATGATAGGTGACACTTCCTTCACAGAAAGCCACTTTGGAGAGAAATTAAGAACTAATATTGGGGAATTATTTTTGGGTCAGGACAAGAAAGTTTGGGCATATTTGAGCAACATATAACCCAAAGAAATTAGAGAATTATTTAGGAATTTTGGGAGTGACAGAAATATAGGTTGCTTCACAACCTAGGGCAAACAGGACTATTCCTTTAATAGAAAAAAGGAATATGCCAAGAAAAAGAATTTTAGGGTTGGGCTAGAATGGAAATGACATGATCTTGGGAAATTTGGAGAATGATGAGCTACTTGGGAGAAGAAATGATGATGATCTCCCAGGTTGTAAGGCCACAGATCCACTGCAAAAAGAAAATCAGAGCAAAAACCAATAAATCAAAAAGATAAAGAAAAGGGCCAAAACCATGGTGTTACACCCGTGCATGTCCCTCAGCTCCGCCTCGTTGTCGCCCATTGTACTGGACCCCTCCCCCCTCCGGTAGCTCGCTCGTCGGAGCTCGTCGCCACGCGCCCACGGGAAATCTGTAGCCGACCGTCGTTCCCTCCCCTGTACTCTTCCTCCTCGTGACCTTGGCGCTGCTCGTCCCCATGAGCCTCTGCAGCTCGTCCGCTTCCCCCTAGTCGCGTTCTCGCGCCCTCTGATAACCCACAAGTATAGGGGATCAATTGTAGCCTCTTTCGATAAGTAAGAGTGTCGAACCCAACGAGGAGCTAAAGGTAGAATAAATATTTCCTCAAGTTCTATCGACCACCGATACAACTCTACGCACGCTTGACGTTCGCTTTACCTAGAACAAGTATGAAACTAAAAGTACTGTGTAGATGTTGTTGGATAGGTTTGCAAGAATATAAAGAGCACGCAAATAAAAAGTAGGGGCTGTTTAGATGAAGAAGCAATAAACTTAGTTTTAGTAGAGAGCTTGTTGTCACTCAAGAAAGTTATTTGTCCCTAGGCAATCGATAACTAGACCGGTAATCATTATTGAATTTTATTTGAGGGAGAGGCATAAGATAACATACTTTCTCTTCTTGGATCATATGCACTTATGATTGGAACTCTAGCAAGCATCCACAACTACTAAAGATCATTAAGGTAAAACCCAACCATAGCATTAAAGCATCATGTCCTCTTTATCCCATACGCAACAACCCCCTTACCCGGGTTTATGCTTCTGTCACTCAAGCAACCCACTATAAGCGAATCATGAACGTATTGCAACACCCTACAGCGGGAATCCCTAACGCTTGCACGACACGGAGAGCACCATAGGACAGCACCAATAATAAAACATGCAACTCAAACCAATCACGATCATCAATTAACCCATAGGACAAAACGAATCTACTCAAACATCATAGGATAGCCATACATCATTGGGAAATAATATATAGCGTTGAGCACCATGTTTAAGTACAGATTACAGCGGGTAAAAGAGGGGTTACACTGCTGCATAGAGGGGGGAAGAGTTGGTGATGAGGGCGGTGAAGTTGTTGGTGTAGATTGCGGTGATGATGATGGCCCCGGCGGCGTTCCAGCGCCACTGGAAGAGAGGGGGAGAGGGCCCCCTTCTTCTTCTTCTTCCTTGACCTTCTCCCTAGATGGGAGAAGGGTTTCCCCTCTGGTCCTTGGTCTCCATGGCATGGGAGGGGCGAGAGCCCCTCCGAGATTGGATCTGTCTCTCTGTCTCTCTCTGTTCCTGCGCTCCCAGATCTGGCCTTTCACCATTTCTTATATTCCCGGACATCCGTAACTCCAATTGTATTGAAATTTGAACACGATTTTTATCCGGATATTAGCTTTCTTGCGGCGAAAGAAGGGCACCAACCGCCTTATGGGGTATCCACGAGGGTCAGGGGCGCGCCCCCTGCCTCGTGGCCCCCTCGGGCATCGTCTCACGTTGATTCTTCTTCCCAAAAATCACATATATTCCAAAAAATAATCTCCGTCAGTTTTTACCCCGTTTGGACTCCGTTTGATATGGATTTTCTGCGAAACAAAAAACATGCAACAAACATGAACTGGCACTGGGCACTGGATCAATATGTTAGTCCCAAAAAATAGTATAAAAAGTTGCCAAAAGTATATGGAAGTTGTATAATATTGGCATGGAACAATAAAAAATTATAGATACGACGGAGACGTATCACCCTCCTGTGACCGCTGTGGCCGCCAGAGCTTTGGCCGGACTTGTCGGCGGCACTCGGCTCGGCCTCCCTTGCCCCGGCTATATATAGGCCTCCCAGCGGCCTCCCGAGCACCTCATCACCTCCACCACTCTCCCCTACCCCCCTAGTCACCATCCCGAGCCAGAGGAGCTCCCCTCGCCAGCCATCTCCGCCATGGCCGCCGCCCCCTATCCTTCTCGTTTTCGGCAAGCAAGGCCTCCCCTCTCCCCTAGCACCTCCAGACGCCTCCTCCACCACCTAGAAGCCTCCCCAGTACTCCCCCTCCTCCTCTGGTGGCTTTCTGCCACAATTTCACCGGCGACCGAATCCCTCCTCCGATGCGGGCATGGCCGCGCCTGCTCTAGAGCTCCTCGGCGATCAACTTCACCACCCACCGATGCGTCTTCTTCTCCTGAGCATTTCGGTAGGCGGAGCGTCACGAATGGTGGCCGGACGCGCCCGCAGTCGCCGTCGGGGCAGCCGGCCGCGCCTCTGCTTCGTCCAGCATGAGAGGTTGAAGGCGCCACCCTAGCCAGGTGGGCCCCACCCATGCGACCCCACCATTCAGTGACACGGGGAGTTGACCCTGCTCAGCTGACGTGGCAAGTGGAAGCGCATTCAGTAAACTACACTTTCATGTACTGAAAGCCTACTTCTCTATGCCTTCTGATAAGAATACACTTTCAGTACAGCGGAAACGTATTTCTGAAAATACGCTTTCTCTTTTTCAGCTCAGCCGGCCGAAGTGGTCATATTGTGAACGTTCACTGTTTAGCCCCTTTTCTGCCTAAAAAGTGAACGACCACAACTTTTCACTCGTAACTCCGATTGAGGTGATTCTAATGCCCACATCTTCGTCTCGTCGAGCCCGTTCTGTTCATATCATTTTCACTATGGGTTGACATACTATAAATGACCTTTTTCCCCTTGCCCCTAATCAGCCCCCTTCGAGAGAGAAACTTTTTCGGCGATTCCTTCCGCGAGCTTTCCGCACTTCTCCCCGGAGTATTCTTCATCCCCAGGCAAGCCACGACAACCACTTGCATGATTGCCATGCAGTAGCCATGGTTTTCTACTTGAACATTTAATAACTGTCAGTTTGATTTGCTATTGTTATCGGTGTTTCTGTAATGCGTATAGTTTCATGTTCATCTCATGACATGTTCGGATGCACCTGGTCATCACGTATTCTTGCAAGTATTACTTTCATATGCCTTGCTTGGTAGAAGTAGTACCTGTTGGTAGTAGTGATTCCCATCTGTTGCATGCTTAATATCTGTTATTAAGTACCATTGCTATGTATGTTTCCTTTGCATCTAGTTGGTTACATGTTTACTTGGTACTATTATAGATATGTTCTTGCTTGGTATTTATTGTTGATGCTAGTGGTCATGCTATGCGCATGGGTAGTGTTATGCTCGTCAGTATGTCATGCTCATTTGGATATATGCTTCATGGTTGTTATGCTCGTTGATTATGTTGCACCTCCATGCTTATGTTGATATCATGCTCATGCATTGTAGTTGTAACATGTTATTTTATTATGGCTCAGCTTATTGCATTCAAGTTTAACCGGATAATAATCAAACTTGAACAACTGTTGGCTGAGTCATGGTGCCACCAAATCGAGCTGACCAGTGCAGCCACACTTGCCTTATGGGGGGGGGGGTCCTAACTGGGTCTATTGTCATGCCTCTCGTCGGTGCCTCCAACGAGTTAAGGTTATGGGCGCGCGCTACCCTGATCAGGTAGGCGGACATAAGCCTTGTGTGCCTGTTTGTTGTGATTGGTATACCTTGTCCCCGTTTGGGACCGTTGATAGTTTTTCCACGACGGTGGCCGTTGGATGTCATTGGTTGACATCGGGGCCACCCATGATTTAGCCCAAAGGGGAGTTTGTCGGAGTGGTTGGGAGAGTGTGATGGCAATAGATCGGTTTTGTCGGAACGCCATTGGTCCACCCGAATGGGAGTGCGAGCCCATGGGTTCCATGGTGTGGGTACTGTGTGCTAATCTCTGCAGAGTGTGTGTTAAATATATCGATAGCCACGCCCGCGGATATGGGCACAGTTCGTAGTCGGTCACACTATGAGTCAACAGTAATAATAATAACTTGATTAATAACAACCCTGGTTCGTCGTTATGCATCTGTTTGCATTGTATTCATTGTTTCTTCCCCCTCTTCTCTCCGGTAGACTACAAGACCGACGCCGCTGCTGGTGCCCCGTCCGACTACGCTGTTGACGACCCCTCCTTCTTGCCAGAGCAACCAGGCAAGCCCCCCCCTTGATCACCAGATATCGCCTATTCTTCTCTATACTGCTTGCATTAGAATAGTGTAGCATGTTACTGCTTTCCGTTAATCCTATTCTGCTACATAGCCTGTCTTTGCCACTACTGTTGTTACCTTTACCTGCAATCCTACATGCTTAGTATAGGATGCTAGTATTCCATCTATGGCCCTACATTCTTGTCCGTCTACTATGCTATACTATCAGGTCGTGATCACTTGGGAGGTGATCACGGGTTTATACTATATGCTTTATACATGATACATGTGGTGACTAAACTCGGGTCGGCTCGTGGAGCACCCGCGAGTGATTCACGGATTGGGGGCTGAAAGGACCTTTGTCCCGACGGCCCTCTGGGTGGATCTTTGTGGCGGAGCGACATGGCAGGTTGAGACTGCCTAGGTGAGAGGTGGGCCCAGCCCTGGTCGGTGTCCGCGGTTACATTCAATTAACACGCTTAACGAGATCTTGGTATTTGATCTGAGTCTGGCCATTTGGTCTATACGCACTAACCAACTACGTGGGAAAGATATGGGCACTCGACGTCATGGTATCAACCGAAGCCTTTGTGACGTCAGCGACTGAGCGGCGCACGCCAGATTGGACCGCGTAACGTAACTTCCTTTGTAATGGAGGTTGCTAGGTCTGCTTCCGGCCGCCCTCGCAACGTGCAGGTGTGCAATGGGCGATGGGCCCAGACCCCTGCACCATAGGATTTAGACCGGCGTGCTGACCTCTCTGTTGTGCCTAGGTAGGGCCGCGACGTGTTGATCTTCCGAGGCCGGGCATGACCCAGGAAAGTGTGTCCGGCCAAAGGGGATCGAGCGTGTTGGGTAATGTGGTGCACCCCTGCAGGGAAGTTTAACTATTCGAATAGCCGTGTCCCTCGGTAAAAGGACGACCCGGAGTTGTACCTTGACCTTATGACAACTAGAACCAGATACTTAATAAAACACACCCTTCCAAGTGCCAGATACAACCCGGTGATCGCTCTCTCACAGGTCGACGAGGAGAGGATCGTCGGGTAGGGTTTTGCTATGCGATGCTACTTGGTGAACTTACCATCTACTCTCTTCTACATGCTGCAAGATGGAGGCTGCCAGAAGCGTAGTCTTCGACAGGATTAGCTATCCCCCTCTTATTCTGGCATTCTGCAGTTCAGTCCACCGATATGGCCCCTTTACACATATACCCATGCATATGTAGTGTAGATCCTTGCTTGCGAGTACTTTGGATGAGTACTCACGGTTGCTTTTCTCCCTCTTTTCCCCCTTTCCCTTCTACCTGGTTGTCGCAACCAGATGCTGGAGCCCAGGAGCCAGACGCCACAGTCGACGACGACTCCTACTACACCGGAGGTGCCTACTACTACGTGCAGGCCGCTGACGACGACCATGAGTAGTTTAGGAGGATCCCAGGCAGGAGGCATGCGCCTCTTTCGATCTGTATCCCAGTTTGTGCTAGCCATCTTATGGCAACTTGTTTACTTATGTCTATACTCAGATATTGTTGCTTCCGCTGACTCGTCTATGATCGAGCACTTGTATTCGAGCCTCTGAGGCCCCTGGCTTGTATTATGATGCTTGTATGACTTATTTATGTTTTTCGAGTTGTGTTGTGAAATCTTCCCGTGAGTCCCTGATCTTGATCGTACACGTTTGCGTGCATGATTAGTATACGATTGAATCGGGGGCGTCACACTTTAAGAGCTTTCGGCTTCACCTAGTCTGAGGTACTTACTCGGATGACCCAGTAGTAGCAATCACAGAGGTGCTCCCTTTACCACCTAGCCAAACAATCAGGAACGTAGGGGTAAGCACAGGAGCCAGGCAACCCAGCTTGGCCAAAATCTTATGTCAAATTGATGCATATTTATGGCTTTATAACGATGATTATGGAAGGCAACCCTTGTATATTAAATACAAATGCCGATGGTATGTTTATTTTGACTATGTTGCAACCATTTATCAGTTGAAAGTGGCCCGTCGTCGACTTCTACCCCTTTGTAGATACTATGCAGGGTGTTTCCGCAATAACAAGACAACCCTTAGCCGACGTCTCGGTGCCCGAAGGCAATCAGATATGCGGGCTTTATAACTTTCACTAAGTCATAGGAGCTTTAAATAGGGGAAGCTAGCTACAATCCCCCGGTTAGTGTTCAGCGACAGCCGAGGTCAAGCTGCAAACACTTCAGCCAATGTTATGAACAGCCCGTTATTTAACACAGTCATCGGACCGCTGACCAGTTTACGCTTATTGTGACCATGAGTTTTCGGCTTTCTCCACTGAGGTGCTTAACCATGCGAGCTGGAAGCACAATCACAGTGGTTCTCCCTTGGCACACTTGGCCGAACAAAGCGGAACGTAGGAGGCAAGCACAGGAGCCGGGCAACCCAACTATTGACCAAAGACACAATTCGAAACTGATGCATATAAAGCAATACCCGAGAATGTTTTGCCGAATCTCTAAAGGTGTCCGACGTTGCACTGTGAGACTTATGCTGGAAACACACAAATAGTTTAAAAGTGCCATAGGCTTAAAAACCAAAAGACTTATGCGGAAACTCCATGTCCGAACTAAATCAAGTCGATTGGTGCCAATCCGCAAATTGGTCTAAAAAAATTTGTTCTTCTGTCATGCTTTAGCATGACACATCCGATCTCAAGACTGCAAGTGGGTCAAGATCGGACCCAGGCTATCCGGCTATTGACCACACAGTCGAGTCGAGGAAGGAGTGATAGAAAAAGACTTTGCAACGAACAAGAAGAAAACACACTTATTATAAAACGGCTCGTGAAAATTTAAGAGCCCCCAGCTAACATGGGTAAAGGGAGTTTCTTTTAACAAACAACTCACGTGAGCACGGTCGAACCAAACACAAATTAAAAATTTAAAACTTTGAGCATGAAAGCGACTTAGTTGGTTAATGTGCTCGGCATCGATGACGCGGTCCGAGTTTACGGCGGGACGAGGTCCCAGCCCCTAAGCCGGTCCTGAGATGAGGATCGAAGAGCTCGGCACTCCGAAGTGGCGACACAACACGGCCAATGTGGCGAGGTGGAACCCCCTGTCCGTCCGAGTCGACGGAGCAGGCCGACAGTATGACGCCGAAGTTCCCGGCGTGGGTTAACAAAGGGATGACGAAGCCCCCGGTCCAGCAGAGGTGACAGCGCTGCCCAATCCGGATCATTTACCTATGCACATAAGATAGTGCAAGCCGGAGATAACAGTAATAAAAAAAGGTTGCATGATTAATAATTCATGCAAAGTGAGTAATAAAAGAAATATGGCCCGTGCACCAAACACCCGACGAGGTAGGATCCTCTTGATGATGCCGAAGTCCCCGAGGCAACCGAACATGTCGGTATGGCAATTCAATCAACAAGATGATCATGCGAGCCGATTTATGCCAATTGGGACGACGACGTTGGCTTGCCGAAGTGACCGTGTGACGCAGTCGAAGTCGGTCACCTACACACATAAAATAGTGCGGTCCAAAAAGAATAATACATATATAATCCTTGCATAATTGCTTTACGCAAAAATAATTTATTTAAAGAGATGTGGCCTGGCGCCGAAGCCAATGTCGATGCAGGGCGTCGGCATGACGCAGTGAAGGCGTGACAAACCTGAATTTGCAGGGCGGTCCGGGCTCAAGATGCGGCGTTCGCGGAACTGTGGACGGGAAACGGACCGAACCATCACGCAACCATCGTTAATGCGGTCATCATTTGACAGACCTGTGTACAGATGATGGAACAAACCAGAGTAATAATTTTTCGGAAAAATAAACCTAAGCAAGAAAAAATTACTAGGATTAATAGCACCTGGTTTATTTGTTGTAGCAATCTGAAAAAAGCTTACTCCCAAAATTGGGACTTGATCCACACACCCATTGCGTGATGAGCGATGGAGCGGTGGCATGGCGATGCTGGTAAATGTTGGCTTGCCGAGGCAAAGCCCCCAGTCCAGCTAATGTGACGAAGCTGTTCGGCGGGTGACGTCGAAGTCTCCGGAGTAGGTTGATGAAGAGATGGTGATGCCCCTAGTCTAGCCGAGGTAACGGAGCGGGTAGGTAAGGAGACGTCGCAGCTGCCATGTCAGCCGAGGTGTTGAAGCAGTTCCACGTGATGGACATCGGCTTGAAGAAGCAACAGTGCAGTCATGCCGACGCTGGTCATAACTTGTGACGCGGTCAAAGCCGGATTGATGAAGTGACCGAATGGCGATGCCGGTGTGCCCGCTCCGTGTAATCCGTGGGGCGGCATTGTTGGTGATGATTTATCCTTCGCGATGCCGAACTCTTTTTCGGCTCGCCGAGATGATGATCCGAAGAAGATGAGCTCGGCTCAACAAAGCGACGACGTGTCTAGCGCAGGTCGGCAGCCATGGAGCAATGTTACCAGACTGGTTTGACACCAGCGTGATGATGAAGAGTACCTCAGAGAAGGCTTGAATTTTTATGGGCACGTGTTAAGAACAATGCACAATACCCTAGAAGAAAATTCCTTTAAAAAGGTTGTCCAATATCACGTTCATAAAGAAACATGAATTCGGGTCGGATCCGTATTCGCGCAGAAAACAGATCAGAAAATTGGTCCTCTCATTGGAAGGTTTCTGGAGTTTGAACCGTCGCATCGAGCTGAAATTTTGAGGCGTGGTAGATATGGGAATTCCACAGCAGATGAATGGTTGGATCTTCCAAAGGACCTCCGAGCTTGGCTCTGGAGACCACGCCCTAAACTCGTCAAGATTCCCATCCAGATTTGACAGGGCTCCGGTATATCGTAGATTGCCGGAGATTCCTCCATCGGAACTCGATGAAATTTTGCATGGTTGTTTGTAGACTTAATTCCGCACAATTCCACCGAAGCAATCATCAAACCGACACTCGAGGAGGCGGTGGCGGCGGATACAAGTTCGTTGTCCAGAAAAACAGCACGGTCGCCCGAGGGCAGTGTTGAAGTTCAGCCCCCGAGCTCCATGGATGATTCCTCCATGATCTTGATAGAGATCGGAGTTGATGTTGATGAAGGCCCTCATCCAAACATGATGATTGGAGGTAGGGCACAGTCCTCGGTCAAGCCAAGATGACCGATCGAGGCAGCAACGAAGACGCTGACGTCGCAGTTGATCTGCAGGCGAGCCATTGATCCTTTTGCCGATCACACAGCGGAACTCTCAATGAAAGCACCATTGTCGGTGTCAAAACCGGCAGATCTCGCGTAGGGGGTCCCAAGCTGTGTGTCATGGATCGATGGGTAACAGGAGACAGGGGACACGATGTTTACCCAGGTTTGGGCTGAAGGAAATATGCCCTAGAGGAAATAATAAAGTTATTATTTATTTCCTTATATCATGATAAATGTTTATTATTCATGCTAGAATTGTATTAACCGGAAACATGATACATGTGTGAATACATAGACAAACAGAGTGTCACTAGTATGCCTCTACTTAACTAGCTCGTTAATCAAAGATGGTTATGTTTCCTAGCCATAGACATGAGTTGTCATTTGATTAACGGGATCATATCATTAGGAGAATGATGTGATTGACTTGACCCATTCCGTTAGCTTAGCACACGATCGTTTAGTATTCTGCTATTGCTTTCTTCATGACTTATACATGTTCCTATGACTGAGATTATGCAACTCCCGTTTACCGGAGGAACACTTTGTGTGCTACCAAACGTCACAACGTAACTGGGTGATTATAAAGGTGCTCTACAGGTGCTTCCAAAGGTACTTGTTGGGTTGGCGTATTTCGAGATTAGGATTTGTCACTCCGATTGTCGGAGAGGTATCTCTGGGCCCACTCAGTAATGCACATCACTATAAGCCTTGCAAGCATTGTAACTAATGAGTTAGTTGCGGGATGATGTATTACAGAACGAGTAAAGAGACTTGCCGGTAACGAGATTGAACTAGGTATTGAGATACCGACGATCGAATCTCGGGCAAGTAACATACCAATGACAAAGGGAACAACGTATGTTGTTATGCGGTCTGACCGATAAAGATCTTCGTAGAATATGTGGGAGCCAATATGAGCATCCAGGTTCCGCTATTGGTTATTGACCGGAGACGTGTCTCGGTCATGTCTACATAGTTCTCGAACCCGTAGGGTCCGCACGCTTAAAGTTCGATGACGGTTTTATTATGAGTTTATGTGTTTTGATGTACCGAAGGTAGTTCGGAGTCCCGGATGAGATCGGGGACATGACGAGGAGTCTCGAAATGGCCGAGACGTAAAGATCGATATATTGGACGACTATATTCAGACTTCGGAAAGGTTCCGAGTGATTCAAGTATTTATCGGAGTACCGGAGAGTTACGGGAATTCGCCGGGGAGAAGTATTGGGCCTTATTGGGCCATACGGGAATAGAGGAGAGAGGCCAAAAGGAAGGAGGCGCGCACCCCCCCTCTGGTCCGAATTGGACAAGGGGTGCAGCCCCCTTTTCCTTCTTCCTCTCCCCCTCTTTCCTTCTCTCCTACTCCAACAAGGAAAGGAGGAGTCCTACTCCCGGTGGGAGTAGGACTCCCCCCTTGGCGCGCCCTCCTCCTAGGCCGGCCGCCTCCCCCCTTGCTCCTTTATATACGGGGGCAGGGGGCACCCCAAAGACACAACAATTGATCGTTTGATCTTTTAGCCGTGTGCGGTGCCCCCCTCCACCATAGTCCATCTCGATAATACTGTAGCGGTGCTTAGGCGAAGCCCTGCGTCGGTAGAACATCATTATCGTCACCACGCCGTCGTGCTGACAAAACTCTCCCTCAACACTCGGCTGGATCGGAGTTTGAGGGACGTCATCGGGCTGAACGTGTGCTGAATTCGGAGGTGCCGTGCGTTCGGTACTTGATCGGTCGGATCGTGAAGACGTACGACTACATCAACCGCGTTGTGCTAACGCTTCCGCTTTCGGTCTACAAGGGTACGTAGACAACACTCTCCCCTCTCGTTGCTATGCATCACCATGATCTTGCGTGTGCGTAGGAAATTTTTGAAATTACTACATAACCCAACAGTGGCATCCGAGCCTGGTTTTATGTGTTGACGTTATATGCACGAGTAGAACACAAGTGAGTTGTGGGCGATATAATTCATACTGCTTACCAGCATGTCATACTTTGGTCCGGCGGTATTGTTGGATGAAGCGGCCCGGACCGACATTACGCGTACGCTTACGCGAGACTGGTTCTTCCGACGTGCTTTGCACAGAGGTGGCTCGCGGGTGTCAGTTTCTCCAACTTTAGTTGAACCGAGTGTGGCTACGCCCGGTCCTTGCGAAGGTTAAAACAACACCAACTTCACAAACTATCGTTGTGGTTTTGATGCGTAGGTAAGAACGGTTCTTACTAAGCCCAGTAGCAGCCACGTAAAACTTGCAACAACAAAGTAGAGGACGTCTAACTTGTTTTTGTAGGGCATGTTGTGATGTGATATGGTCAAGACATGATGCTAAATTTTATTGTATGAGATGATCATGTTTTGTAACCGAGTTATCAGCAACTGGCAGGAGCCATATGGTTGTCGCTTTATTGTATGCAATGCAATCGCCCTGTAATGCTTTACTTTATCACTAAGCGGTAGCGATAGTCGTAGAAGCATAAGATTGGCGAGACGACAACGATGCTACGATGGAGATCAAGGTGTCACGCCGGTGACGATGGTGATCTTGATGGTGCTTCGGAGATGGAGATCACAAGCACAAGATGATGATGGCCATATCATATCATTTATATTGATTGCATGTGATGTTTATCTTTTATGCATCTTATCTTGCTTTGATTGACGGTAGCATTATAAGATGATCCCTCACTAAATTATCAAAGTATAAGTGTTCTCCCTGAGTATGCACAGTTGCGAAAGTTCTTCGTGCTGAGACACCATGTGATGATCGGGTGTGATAGGCTCTACGTTCAAATACAACGGGTGCAAAACAGTTGCACACGCGGAATACTCAGGTTAAGCTTGACGAGCCTAGCATATAACAGATATGGCCTCGGAACACAGAGACCGAAAGGTCGAGCGTGAATCATATAGTAGATATGATCAACATAGTGATGTTCACCGTTGAAACTACTCCATCTCACGTGATGATCGGACATGGTTTAGTTGATATGGATCACGTGATCACTTAGAGGATTAGAGGGATGTCTATCTAAGTGGGAGTTCTTAAGTAATATGATTAATTGAACTTAAATTTATCATGAACTTAGTCCTGATAGTATTTTGCAAATTATGTTGTAGATCAATAGCTCGCGTTGTTGCTTCCCTATGTTTATCTTGATATGTTCCTAGAGAAAAATTATGTTGAATGATGTTAGTAGCAATGATGTGGATTGGATCCATGATCTGAGGATTATCCTCATTGCTGCATAGAAGAATTATGTCCTTGATGCACCGCTAGGTGACAGACCTATTGCAGGAGCAGATGCAGACGTTATGAACATTTGGCTAGCTCAATATGATGACTACTTGATAGTTTAGTGCACCATGCTTAACGGCTTAGAATCGGGACTTCAAAGACGTTTTGAACGTCATGGACCATATGAGATGTTCCAGGAGTTGAAGTTAGTATTTCAAGCAAATACCCGAGCTGAGAGATATGAAGTCTCCAACAAGTTCTATAGCTAAAAGATGGAGGAGAATAGCTCAAGCAGTGAGCATGTGCTCAGATTGTCTGGGTACTACAATCGCTTGAATCAAGTGGGAGTTAATCTTCCAGATAAAATAGTGATTGACAGAATTCTCTAGTCACCATCACTAAGTTAGTAGAACTTCATGATGAACTATAGTATGCAAGGGATGACGAAGGTAATTCCCGAGCTCTTCGTGATGCTGAAATCGACGAAGGTAGAAATCAAGAAAAACATCAAGTGTTGATGGTTGACGAGACCACTAGTTTCAAGAAAAGGGCAAAGGGAAGAAGGGGAACTTCAAGAAGAACGGCAAGCAAGTTGCTGCTCAAGTGAAGAAGCCTAAGTCTGGTCCTAAGCCTGAGACTAAGTGCTTCTACTGCAAAGGGACTGGTCACTGGAAGCGGAACTACCCCAAGTATTTGGTGGATAAGAAGGATGGCAAAGTGAACAAAGGTATATTGGATATACATGTTATTGATGTGTACTTTACTAGTGTTTATAGCAACCCCTCGGTATTTGATACTGGCTCAGTTGCTAAAGAGTAGTAACTCGAAACGGGAGTTGCATAATGAACAGAAACTAGTTAAGGATGAAGTGACGATGTGTATTGGAAGTGGTTCCAAGATTGATATGATCATCATCGCACACTCCCTATACTTTCGGGATTAGTGTTGAACCTAAATAAGTGTTATTTGGTGTTTGCGTTGAGCATGAATATGATTTGATCATGTTTATTGCAATACGTTTATTCATTTAAATTAGAGAATAATTGTTGTTCTGTTTACATGAATAAAACCTTCTATGGTCATACACCCAATAAAATGGTTTGTTGGATCTCGATCGTAGTGATACACATATTCATAATAATGAAGCCAAAAGATGCAAAGTTAATAATGATAGTGCAACTTATTTGTGGCACTACCGTTTAGGTCATATTGGTGTCAAGCGCATGAAGAAACTCCATACTGATGGGATTTTGGAATCACTTGATTATGAATCACTTGATGCTTGCGAACCGTGCCTTATGGGCAAGATGACTAAGACTCCGTTCTCCGGAACAATGGAGCGAGCAACTGACTTATTGGAAATAATACATACTGATGTATGCGATCCGATGAGTGTTGAGGCTCGCGGCGGGTATCGTTATTTTCTGACCTTCACAGATGATTTGAGCAGATATGGGTATATCTACTTGATGAAACATAAGTCTGAAACATTTGAAAGGTTCAAAGAATTTCAGAGTGAAGTGGAAAATCATCGTGACAAGAAAATAAGGTTTCTACGATCTGATCGCGGAGACAAATATTTGAGTTACGAGTTTGGTCTTCAATTAAAACAATGTGGAATAGTTTCACAAATTCGTGCCACCTTGAACACCACATCATAATGGTGTGTCCGAACGTCATAACCGTACTTTATTGGATATAGTGCAATCTATGATGTTTCTTACTGATTTACCACTATAGTTTTGGGGTTATGCATTAGAGACAACTGGATTCACGTAAAAAATGGGCACCATCTAAATCCGTTTGAGACGACACCATATGAACTGTGGTTTGGCAAGAAACCAAAGTTGCCGTTTCTTAAAGTTTGGGGTTGCGATGCTTATGTGAAAAAGTTTCAACATGATAAGCTTGAACCCAAATCGGAGAAATGCGTCTTCATAGGATACCCAAAGGTGACTATTGGGTATATCTTCTATCACAGATCCGAAGGAAAATTCGTTGCTAAGAATGGATCCTTTCTAGAGAAGGAGTTTCTCTCGAAAGAAGTGAGTGGGAGGAAGTAGAACTTGATGAGGTAACTGTACCTTCTCCCAAATTGGAAAGTAGTTCATCACTGAAATCAGTTCCAGTGATGCTTACACCAATTAGTGAGGAAGTTAATGATGATGATCATGAAGCTTCGGATCAAGTTACTACCGAACCTCGTAGGTCAACCAGAATGAGATCCACACCAGAGTGGAACGGTAATCCTGTTCTGGAGGTCATGTTACTTGACCATGACGAACCTACGAACTAAGAGGAAGCGATGATGAGCCCGGATTCCGCAAAATGGCTTGAGGCCATGAAATCTGAGATGGGATCCATGTATGAGAACAAAGTATGGACTTTGATTGACTTGCCCAATGATCGGCGAGCCATTGAGATTAAATGGATCTTCAAGAGGAAGACGGGCGCTGATAGTAGTGTTACTATCTACAAAGCTAGAATTGTCGCAAAAGGTTTTCGACAAGTTCAAGGTGTTGACTACGATGAGAGTTTCTCACTCGTATCTATGCTTAAGTCTGTCCGAATCATGTTAGCAATTGCCGCATTTTATGAAATCTGGCAAATGGATAAACAAAACTGCATTCCTTAATGGATTTATTAAAAAAGAGTTGTATATGATGCAACCAGAAGGTTTTGTCAATCCTAAAGGTGCTAACAAAATATGCAAGCTCCAGTGATCCATCTATGGACTGGTGCAAGCATCTCAGAGTTGGAATATACGCTTTGATAAGTTGATCAAAGGATATAGTTTTATACAGACTTGTGGTGAAGCCTGTATTTACAAGAAAGTGAGTGGGAGCACTACAGCATTTCTGATAAGTATATGTGAATGACATATTGTTGATCGGAAATAATGTAGAATTATTCTGCAAAGCATAAAGGAGTGTTTGAAAGGAGTTTTTCAAAGAAAGACCTCGGTGAAGCTGCTTACATATTGAGCATCAAGATCTATAGAGATAGATCAAGATGCTTGATAAGTTTTTTCAATGAGTACATACCTTAACAATATTTTGAAGTGGTTCAAAATGGAACAGTCAAAGAAAGAGTTTCTTGCCTGTGTTACAAGGTGTGACATTTGAGTAAGACTCAAAGCCCGACAACGGCAGAAGATAGAAAAAGAATGAAAGTCATTCCCTATGCCTCGGCCATAGGTTGTATAAAGTATGCCATGCTGTGTACCAGATCTATTGTATACCCTACACTGATTTTGGCAAGGGAGTACAATAGTGATCTAGGAGTAGATCACTGGACATCAGTCAAAATTATCCTTAGTGGAATAAGGATATGTTTCTCGATTATGGAGGTGACAAAAAGAGTTTGTCGTAAAGGGTTACGTCGATGCAAATTTTGACACTGATCCAGATGACTCTAAGTCTCAATCTAGATACATATTGAAAGTGGGAGCAATTAGCTAGAGTAGCTCCGTGCAGAGCATTGTAGACATAGAAATTTGCAAAATACTTACGGATCTGAATGTGACAGACCCGTTGACTAAAATTATCTCACAAGCAAAACATGATCACACCTTAGTACTCTTTGGGTGTTAATCACATAGCGATGTGAACTAGATTATTGACTCTAGTAAAACCTTTGGGTGTTGGTCACATGACGATGTGAACTATGGGTGTTAATCACATGGTGATGTGAACTATTGATGTTAAATCACATGGCCATGTGAACTAGATTATTGACTCTAGTGCAAGTGGGAGACTGAAGGAAATATGCCCTAGAGGCAATAATAAAGTTAATATTTATTTCCTTATATCATGATAAATGTTTATTATTCATGCTAGAATTGTATTAACCGGAAACATGATACATGTGTGAATACATAGACAAACAAAGTGTCACTAGTATGCCTCTACTTAACTAGCTCGTTAATCAAAGATGGTTATGTTTCCTAGCCATAGACATGAGTTGTCATTTGATTAACGGGATCATATCATTAGGAGAATGATGTGATTGACTTGACACATTCCGTTAGCTTAGCACACGATCGTTTAGTATTCTACTATTGCTTTCTTCATGACTTATACATGTTCCTATGACTATGAGATTATGCAACTCCCGTTTACCGGAGGAACACTTTGTGTGCTACCAAACATCACAACATAACTGGGTGATTATAAAGGTGCTCTACAGGTGCTTCCAAAGGTACTTGTTGGGTTGGCGTATTTCGAGATTAGGATTTGTCACTCCGATTGTCGGAGAGGTATCTCTGGGTCCACTCAGTAATGCACATCACTATAAGCCTTGCAAGCATTGTAACTAATGAGTTAGTTGCGGGATGATGTATTACAGAACGAGTAAAGAGACTTGCCGGTAACGAGATTGAACTAGGTATTGAGATACCGACGATCGAATCTCGGGCAAGTAACATACCGATGACAAAGGGAACAACGTATGTTGTTATGCGGTCTGCCCGATAAAGATCTTCGTAGAATATGTGGGAGCCAATATGAGCATCCAGGTTCCGCTATTCGTTATTGACCGGAGACGTGTTTCGGTCATGTCTACATAGTTCTCGAACCCGTAGGGTCCGCACGCTTAAAGTTCGATGACGGTTATATTGTGAGTTTATGTGTTTTGATGTACCGAAGGTAGTTCGGAGTCCCGGATGAGATCGGGGACATGACGAGGAGTCTCGAAATGGCCGAGACGTAAAGATCGATATATTGGACGACTATATTCAGACTTCGGAAAGGTTCCGAGTGATTCGGGTATTTATCGGAGTACCGGAGAGTTACTGGAATTCGCCGGGGAGAAGTATTGGGCCTTATTGGGCCATACGGGAATAGAGGAGAGAGGCCAAAAGGAAGGAGGCGCGCACCCCCCCTCTGGTCCGAATTGGACAAGGGGTGCAGCCCCCTTTTCCTTCTCCCTCTCCCCCTCTTTCCTTCTCTCCTACTCCAACAAGGAAAGGAGGAGTCCTACTCCCGGTGGGAGTAGGACTCCCCCCTTGGCGCGCCCTCCTCCTAGGCCGGCCGCCTCCCCCCTTGCTCCTTTATATACGGGGGCAGGGGGGCACCCCAAAGACACAACAATTGATCGTTTGATCTTTTAGCCGTGTGCGGTGCCCCCCTCCACCATAGTCCACCTCGATAATACTATAGCGGTGCTTAGGCGAAGCCTTGCGTTGGTAGAACATCATCATCGTCACCACGCCATCGTGCTGACGAAACTCTCCCTCAACACTCGGCTGGATCGGAGTTCGAGGGACGTCATCGGGCTGAACGTGTGCTGAACTCGGAGGTGCCGTGCGTTCGGTACTTGATCGGTCGGATCGTGAAGACGTACGACTACATCAACCGCGTTGTGCTAACGCTTCCGCTTTCGGTCTACAAGGGTACGTAGACAACACTCTCCCCTCTCATTGCTATGCATCACCATGATCTTGCGTGTGCGTAGGAAATTTTTGAAATTACTACATAAGCCAACATGGGCCATCTTAATGGAGGTAATACCCTACTTCCTGCTTGATTGATCCTGATGAATATAGAGATTACAAGAGAGAGTTGATCTACCCCGAAATCATATGTTGTGGTCTAAACCCTAGGGGTATGATGATTAATGTCATCATGATCTATCGACTAGCCTGGCCTTGGCTTATATAATGCACCAGAGGCCTAGGATAACAAGAGTCCTAGCCGAATACGTTGGTGGAGAGGAGTCCTTGTCTTGATCACCAAGTCTTGTGGAATACTCCTTGTATGCGGCATGGGCTGCCCGTAGTGGCCCATGAGTGAACCGCCATGGGGATCCTCGGCCCGACCCACCTGGTCGGGAGACGATGTGGTGAGTACTCCCTAGTCCAGGATACCGTCACCCGCCGTTCCTTGAGAGAAACGAGGAGCGAGAACACACAGACGGGCTCGCACAAGATATGTTCGAGCATGGTTGATCGATATCATCATTACATGTTTGATGTTTTTTAATACTACTATTGGGCTGCCGTTTTCTGCCCTTCTCCCGAATAAATGTGTACTTTATTAGAGATTAAAATAAAATAAGAGTATAGACGCTCCACCATGCGGTTCTAGTAGTAGTACTACTCGTACTACTAAACCTTGCGCTTGGCTCTTCGCCTCTTCGTGAAGTCGATGGTACTCCGCATGTTGGGTACTACAGTGTATGCCTCTAGCAATCTGACACCGAATGAACTGATGCATGTCCACGACCTGGGCGAGGATAGGTTGCATTAGTCAAAAGGCATAAGCGAGCTTCACCTTGTCCTGCAAGCTTCTCCTCGTTCTGCGAGTTGACGGGACACACCAAAAAGTACTGCTAGTCCATACTCCCTCCTTTCCGGTTAATATGGCATAATCTTTTTTGCGGGTAAATGAGAGAGCTTTATTCATATATAAGCATTCTTAGGACGATCAGCCAAGAGACTGGTCACTAGGAAGCGAGGTACCCCGCAAAAAAGAAGAAGGAAGCGAGGTGTTTCATCAAGCTAGCTCTCGGCCACATTCAAAGTGCAGCAAGCACGGTTTGCACAAAGATGCGCTGCAAGGTTTGCTGACCTGTTTTACATGCTGAATAACAAAAAAAGAGGAAATATTACCGAGCGCTCCTATTTGTAACAGGATATGAGCCAGAATTAAGCGAGAATTGTGGCGAGTGTTCCATGCAATCAACTTCCATTATCACATGCGAGAACCCTCGAAGAGAATCAAATGTGTTGAAGATTGCTTTATCACATTTTAAAATATAATAAGAGTGCAGACGCTCCTCCATCCGGTTCCTAGTAGTAGTACATACCTCTATAGTAGTAGTACTAGTACTAGTAAACTTTTCGCTTGGCTGTTCGCCTCTTCGGGAAGTCGAACAGTAATAGTACTAGTATAGTGTATGCTTCTGGCAATCTGACACCGAATTAACTGTTGCACATCCACCGCCTGAGCGAGGGAGAGCTTGCATTAGTCAAAAGTTTCTCCTAGTCCTGCGAGCCACCATGCGCAAGCTTCGCCCGTCCTGCAAGCGGACTATGCTTTGGTGCCTTAAGGCACCTGCCTTTGTGTCCATGACATGCGGGTCCAACAGGTGTCTGCCCACATGTCAGTGACACAAAGGCAGGTGCCTTTAAGGCACCAAAGCTACGTCCCCTGCAAGCTTATCCTCGTTCGGCAAGTTAATGGGACACAGCAAAGTAATGCTAGTCCATACTACCTCCTTTCCGGTTAATATGGCTTAATTTCAAACAAGATAAATAAACCGTCTGTCACTGTATATTTGTAAAAATACGGTCAGTGGACTTCATAATTCGCTCATTGCGCTTAATATATACATTTTTTGGTGTTTATACGGTCACTAGCTCACCCTGGCTAAGTATGTGTGTGCATGCACGTGTAGGTTGAGCACTTGAGCGTGACCGTGTGTGTTCCGTTGTGTGCTCGGACATGCATGCTTTGTCAAAACATTGCATGCAAGGTTTAATCATTCGTTGTTCACGCATGCATTACCGATATTAATACATTGGTAAAGACAATTTCTTGAGGAAAACGAGCCCATGAATTGAGTACAAAGGGGACCAATAAGCCAAGACGGAGGGAGTACCAGTAGTGAACCGGAAGGAGGGAGTAGGTACTAGTAGTACTACGTAACAACGTGCAGTAACAAAATTCCTCTATGCGCATCCTGTCTACGTGTCAAGCAAGAAAATAGAGATAAGTACAAGTGAGACTCAGGAACGGTCATACACGTAGGGAGAATACATGTAGGGGCCAATAAGGAGCAGTCAAATCACACAGTAAGTTAGTCGGAAGAAGCAACCATCATTTTACTCTTCAATGACACGTACGCAATATAAAATGGTTGATATGGAGAGAAAAAGAAAACCACTATATATACACTAGTAGGAGCCTAAGCAACAAGCCTGCTTGCTTGGGTTGCTCTCTTCACAAGCATAGAATGACGGTGGCCACACCGCTGGTCACATATCCGGCCTGATCCCGCCGCTGGGGGAAGGGAACAATGTTCTGCGTAGACGCGGTCGACATCGGCGAGGGAGAAAACCCACAGTCAGTGCGTCCCAATCGGGGGTCCCCGCGGTATGGGATGATGCCGCGTCCCAACCACCCTTCTAGCTACAGCCCGACGTCCCAGGTAGTACATCTTCCTTTTGGAGCCGGCTTCCTCCACTGCCGCAGCTCCCGACGTAGCTCCATCTCCATGTTGATATTTCTCTACTTCTACCGGCTTCTATTTGTGATGAGTTTATCTCTCATGAACTAGTGCCAGTACTATTATTCTAATCACACTTCTTCAATATCTTTTCCATCAGGGATGCTCAGCTCGATTTTAGTGGAACTGCACAAAAGCATCGTATGATCCGAGGTTGCCAGCCTTCTTTCCTTCGACAGGTTCTACCTAGCCAGGAAATTAAATCCTGTTTAGGGTTTAAGTCGTAGTGACCCCATCAGTAGTTTTTCTTTTGTACACGCTCTCACAACTTTTGTCTTTAGTTGTGAAGCAAATATTGGCTATGATCTGTGAATCATTGAGATGTATCAGCATGCGTGTTAGTTTTCCTTTGTATTTGATGGAATGTTGTAACGGGGCAACCTTGGAGTAGGAATGAAAATGGAGTGGAAAGTTTCCATTTTTCCGGAGAGAAAATGGAAATGGAGAGAAACCAACGTTTTGTTTTGTTGGATCGCGCCATCGAGCAAAACCAACGTTTAAATCACGTTTGTCGCGTTCGTGTCTCACTCTCCTCCACGGCTCCACCCCACACGGTCGCTCGACATGCCACTCACCGCAAACCGAATATACGATAACTTTCCCGCCTACTTGTCGATGGATCGCGCCATGGAGTACTAGCACTACTGGAAGAGATTGACGAATTGGGGGAGGACAGCTAGCTGTAGCACAAACTCCCAAAAACTTTTTACATGCATGTTGTGGCCGGCTATTGTGACCTTTGAACGCGGAGCAGTCGCGTGCACTGGGAAGCGGCGCGGGCGACACTCTCTCGGCCGGCGCACCGCTTCAATGCCGGCGCCAGTGATAGGTCGTGTCCGCTCTGGCCGGGCATGAATGCGGCACTGACCGTTTTGGGCGGGAAGTACACGCGGGTGATGAAGAGGGTTCGGGTTGGTCAGGAGCGGGCGTGGCAGCGGTCCGGACGCCCGCAAACAAGAGATGTTGTACGTTAATGTTGCTGCGTATATAATTAACAACGTAAATAATGTGCCAGTTGGACAAATATGATTGGAGCTGGAGATGGAGATGTTATTTTTAAACATGGATATGCATGTCTATGTCTATGTGTGTGTGCGCGATGACTCTTGCGACCTGGAAGCGGGGGCGTGTTTTTGATCGAGTTTACTTTCTTGGTACGTTAAAAAAAATTGTCTGCCAGTTTTCGTTTCTTTTTTTCGGGAACACGCGTATTCTATTTAAAATCACTGCTATGGAGTGATTTATTACTCCATTGTATATATAGCCTCTTGTTTGATAGGGTCTCTCGCTTCTCGCTTTCTCACCCTCTCCATATCAAAACAAGATGACAGTGTCCACTCTATCTCTCTCCTCACCAGTGGTCACAGATCTGGCCGAATCCCGTCCATTGCGGGAGGTGAGGAGGTGCAGCGTTGATGTTGTCGCCGTCGGCGATGGAGGAAGCCCATGCGCACCGTCCTCTCAGAGCCGGCGCTGCCGCAGATGAAGGCCCTCCGCGCCCTTGTTTGCTGCCGTCGTGTGGGTAGATCCCGCCCGCCCGCCTAAGCGACATCTTGCCCACCTGAGGTATAACTTCTTGTACTGGTCTAGCTCCCCAGGTTGCTGCATGTGGGTTTTCCTCTATGCGACTACTCCCTAGCTCCCCATGTATAGTAGCTAGGGTTCGTCGGCTGGTCCAACATCGCCTACTATTATAGAGGAAATGCCACTTGAAATGTTGTCCTGGTTTATGCCTCGGTGGAGGTATACATGTTGTTTCGACAAAAAGTACATGGTGGTTGTGCGGTCATTGTCCATATGCTCCTATTGCTACTGCTAATCTAATACTATCACTGGTTAGATGAAGAAATGCTTTTTTCTCGGGTATCCTAGTTTAGTTCCCATCAAGATAATCATGATGCTTCTGTTTCTTGGTGCACTTTTCATTAATTCTTATTGACAATTGAGATATCACTGTTAATCCTGTACCACTGCCAAAACAAAGTAACAACACTATATCCCTTTTTTATATTTTTGCAAACAACGATGCGTATCTCCATACCCGGGCATGTCTTCCTCAATTTTAGTGGAACTGCACAAAATTGGATGGCCACTGTTGTGCCGCCTCACTGTCCTCTGCCACGTGGTTCTTCCTTCGTCGAGCTTGATTACTGAGAAGAAACATACCACAGTGAGGATTTGTCGAACTTCATAGGTGCCTCACCCAAACTTGATGCCAAATGGATGATGCATCACCACGATGACCTATCGATGCTCATGGTTGCGCCTCATGGTTGCATCAGCTGGTGAAGTTGATCGATTTTCCACGAAAAACAAGCTGTCTTCCATCAGTGCTCTTTGCTTGTTACCCACAAAGATGATATCCTTCATCAATTCACCTTGGTTGCGTTGGAGACGCAGTCGTCTTTCACGTTGGTGCAATTTTATCACACAATTGGCTATGAACCAAATGTTTCCTCGAAGAAGGATCGACGTTGGTACTAAGAGCATAAGTTTTGTATTGATTTCTAAGCCTTCTCACAACTTTGTCTTCAGCTCCCCTGTAATTTTATTTGTCCAGCTATTAACTTTGATTTAAAAAATGGTGTGGACTAAAAACCCGGATGGACGTAGTAGCCCTCCATTTTTATTTACTCTGCATATTAGATTTGACTGAAGTCAAACTTTGTAAAGTTCTACCAAGTTTAGGCCGAACACAACAAACCATAATTATTGAGAGAGGGCAAACTGTACATACTCTCAAACCTTTCTGATAATTGAAATTAAAATTGTTTATTTGTACACACTCTCACACGTTTCTGATAATTTGGCGCATGTGTGGTTGTTCACTTAAGGGAGGGTAGTGTACCGCACGTGAAGGACAGGAAGTCCGACCAGGACGCGTGGATCGTTAGTTCATCAGAAGTAGTAGTTTTCTTCACTAGTACGTTAAATAAAGAGTTTCGTTTCGTACTTACACAATTTAAAACAATTTTTATGGAGAGAATAAGAAAACCACTCCACTATATATTATTAGTATACACGAGTACTATATGGACGCAGCTTCATTGGCTTAGTGCACCTGCCTTTGGGTGTATGATAGGTGGGCCCAAAATGTGGCTGGCCCACCTGTCATACAACCAAAGGCAGGTGCAGTTAAGGCACCGGAGCTCAGTCCGTAATACAGTATATATGTAGTACACTATATAAGCTGGAGCCTCAGCGCTTGTTCGCTAGGGTTTCACACTCTCGCCGCACTACATATATATATACACACGCTGGAGGCTCAACGTTCCTTTGCTAGGGTTTGCTATATTCACAGTCTCTCACCCTCTTCACCAGATCTAAACAAGACTGCTTTGGCCTCTGTCTCTCTCTCCCCCCTCACAGCTGGTGAAGGAGGCGTCCGAATCTCGTCGCACCAGGAAGGGGAGGAGGTGCAACATTCACTCTATCGCCTTCGGCGAGGAAGGCAATCCACTGCCGCCTGTGCTATTCTCTTTCACCCAGCGCCTGTGCGGTAGGGCCACCGACCCCTTCTTCCTCGCTGCCGTACGTAGTGTGGGCAGATCCGGCCTCCCGCCGCACACCTTGCCACATCCCGACGACCCTAAGGTATAAGTTTCATTGAAACCGTCATTGCTCTAGCTGCATGCAGATCTTTTTTGATTCTGTAGTCGAATCTAGGTCTTGGTTCAAAGAGGAAAGAAGGGTGCGGTGGGGTGGAGCATGAATCTAGGACGCCGTTCAATGGGGAAAGGAGGGAGGGAAAGTAGTATAGACTGGCTATCCAGTCGCTTTGTTGGTCAAAAGGGAAAAAGGGGGTAACCCAGTACACACATCTGTAAGGAACCTACCTCTTTGTTGAAAAAGGAAAGAAACTGGGGGCTCGGGTAGTTTGTGCAGGACTAGATTTGCTGCCCTCACATAGGAAAAAGGTTCAAATAGAACAAATATGGGACCAACGCAGATATGTTGCTTGGCAACATACTCTGCATCACCCATTTATACGTGTGGACGCACATGGTGCTGGCATGTCCCATACAACTATTTTGGTGTTGTTAATCTACGAATGCCGCTGGTAAATTGAAGCAATGTCATTGTTAAAAGTAAATTACATTTTTAATGAATGTTATTTTAAGAGAATTTCTCCGTTAATATGAATCAATGCAACCGTTTTAGAAATGCTACTGTCCTATACTTTGTTTTCCATCAAGATAAGGTAGATGCTTCTTTTTGTGGCCGCATGTTTCACCCTCCTTCATTAGCCAGTAATTGATTCCTTTTTTGCCTCTGTTAAAACAGGGATATCTATTCAACTTGTTGCTATTGCGTCATTTTGCTTGGCTACGCGACACTTATGTTTTAAGAGTGTTTTGTGCAGTTCAACATGAATGTCACACCGGCGACTTTGCTTAATTTTGGTTGAACTACACAAAAGGAGATCGGATTCCCATATATGTGTTGAGAGATTTTGTTCAAATCCCCCTCGCGAGTTGTTTCAAATCTTGGTCGACTTTCATCCACATGATGGTGCAGTGTGCTTTGAGATGTTGTGCTACTTTTACTGGTACTGTTTTGGATAAATGTTGAATTGAAGCTATTGAACTGTTGTCTTTTACCATTAAGTGAGCAAAAATTGTTCCAACCCACACATGATGCTTGTTTCTTTGTTACAACAAACTCTGCATCACCCCCTTTATAAGTAGATGGAAGCACATTGTGTTGTTGCGCCCACTCTCCCTTGGAACTGTCTATGCTTTTTCTTAATCTATTGCCGCTAGTAAAATTAAGCAATGCCACTCTTAGAATTAACTACTGAACTGTTTTAAGAGAATTTCTTTGTTAATATGAATCAATACAACCGTTTTAGAAATGCTACTGCCCTATACTTTGTTTTCCATCAAGATAAGGTAGACGCTTCTTTTTGTGGCCGCATGTTTCATCCTCCTTTATTGGCCAGTAATTGTTTCCTTTGTTGCCTCTGTTAAAATAGGGATATCTATTCAACTTGTTGCTATAGCGAACATAAATGTCACACCGGCAACTTTGCTTGATTTCAGTGCAACTGCACAAAACGAGATTGGATTTCCTATTCGTGTTGGTAGATTCGTATTTTATCTTGATTGTCTCATGAAAGGTCAGTACATGCCTTCATCCACATGATTGTGCAGTGTGCTTTGAGATGCTGTGCTACTTGTATTGGTACTGTTTTAAATAAATGTTGAATTTAAGCTATTGTATTGCTGTCTTTTCCCATTAAGTAGTGAACAAAAATGGGACCAACCCAGACATAATGCGTGTTGCTTTGTTACAACAAACTCTGCATCACCCCCTTTATAAGTAGATGGAAGCACATGTTGTTGTTGCGCCCACTCTCCCCTGGAACTGTTTATGCTTTTTGTTAATCTAATGCCGCTGGTAAAATTAAGCAATGCCACTCTCATAATTAACTACTGAATCTTAGTTCAAAACTGCAACACTTGTTAGGGATTGGCGGGATTACCATTTTTGTGGCCGCATGTTTCATCCTCCTTTATTGGCCAGTAACTGATACATTTTTTCCTCTGTTAAAACAGGGATATCTATTCAACTTGTTACTATTGCGACATTTTGCTTTGCGACGCGAAACACTTATGTTTTAAGAGTGTTTTGTGCAGTTCAACTTGAATGTCACACCGGCGACTTCGCTTAATTTTGGTGGAACTGCACAAAAGGATATCGAATTTTCATATATGTGTTGGGATATGTTTCCAGTCCTCCTCGCGAGTTGTTTCAAATCTTGGTCAAGAAAGGTCAGTACCGACTTTCATCCACATGATGCTGCAATGTGCTTTGAGATGTTGTGCTACTTGTATTGGTACTGTTTTGGATAAATGTTGAATTGAAGCTATTGAACTACTGTCTTTTACCATTAAGTGAGCAAAAATTGTTCCAACCTAGACATGATGCTTGTTTCTTTGTTACAACAAAACTCTACATCACCCCCTTTACAAGTAGATGGAAGCACATGATGTTGTTGCGCCCACTCTCCCCGGAACTGTTTATGCTTTTTGTTAATCTAATGTCGCTGGTAAAATTATGCAATGCCACTCTAAGAATTAACTACTGAATCTTAGTTCAAAACTGCAACACTTGTTAGGGATTGGCGGGATTACCATTTTTGTGGCTGCATGTTTCATCCTCCTTTATTGGCCAGTAATTGATTCCTTTTTGCCTCTGTTAAAACAGGTACATATATCTAATCAACTTGTTGCTATTGCGACATTTTGGTTCGCTTAATTTTGGTGGAACTGCACAAAAGGAGATCAGATTTCCATATATGTGTTGAGATCTCTTTGAGGTCTTCCTCACGAGTTGTTTCAAATCTTGGTCTTGAAAGGTCAGTACCGACTTTCAGTACCGACTTTCCTGAGAATTAACTACTGAATCTTAGTTCAAAACTGCAACACTTGTTAGGGATCGGCGGGAGTACCATTTCTGTTAGGGATCGGCCAGAGTAAATGTTTAAGAAATGTATTGTTTAGATAATGTCTCTATTATTATATATCAGTTACAGTGTTTTACAAATTGTACTGTCCTGCTTTGTAGTTCTTTCTACATGTTTAACCAAGGTATTGTTAAGATAATGTCTCTGTTAAAATGAATCAGTCGCATTGTTTTAGGAATGGTACATTTCTGCTTTATCATTCTTTATAGATGTTGAAACAAGGCATTGTTAAGATAATGTCTCAGTTAATATGAATGAATCACACTGATTGAGAATTGCTACTCTCCTGCTTTGTTTCCCATTAAGATAAGGTAGATCAGTATATGTTTTTCTTCTGGGAGTACAAGTCATCAACCGTTATTTCTCAGTAATTGTTTCCCTTATACCTATTGTTGCTTACAAGGATATCAGAATTAAAGCTCGGTTTTATTCCGACTTTGATTTTAGTTGAACTGCACAAAAGGAACCAATATGTCTAAGGAAACTGCTGCATTAGTGGGTCCAGTTGGTCTTACCACTTTGTAGAAAGAAGCAGTCACTGTTTGCGCTACATTACAAAAGGAATGATCAAGAAGCTTTAAAGAGTATTAGTAGACGCTGGTGACATGACTAGTCTGCAGAGAGCATCGGAAACTCTACAACACGTGGAGTGCACTGGGCAAAAAGTGCCCAAACAAGTACAAGAAGCCAGGACAGGACTCCAAGTCTGTCAATGTCATTCTAAGCAACAATAATGGGGCATCTCGGTATGGTAATCTGTTTACCGTACTTTCAGTTTGTTAGTCCACCGGTTGGTGGGTTGACACTGGGGCCAATATTCATGTGTGTGCTGATGTGTCTTTGTTTTCTTGCAACATATAAATACGAAATCCACAAGGATGCTCAGCTTGATTTTAGTGGAACTACACAAAATGTTCAGATGGTTCGTGTCCTCCATAATACTTCATCATGCACAATACATCAAATGGTTCTCTAATCATTCGTTGTCAACTTGAGCCACCGGACTATCAGGTGACAAACTGATGACAAACCCTGCCTGTTCCACAATCATAAGCATTACATATTTTGAATGGGAAAAGCTTGTGAAAGTTTAATCATTGATGTTAGCAAGAAGACATGCATTCAATATTTTTGAGTGGGACGCCCTTTGCTGTGAGCAACGTCGATCGTTTTTTCCTATTCTTGTCTTCAGTTCAGAAATATTTACTCTGCTGAGATGCATAGTCACATGAATGTTGACTTATGTAAGGTATTTTAAGAGTTTGTTCTGAATGTTGTCTATGTAATGCCAGGCCTTGTGAGTTTGATTGCAAAGTTGAGCTTGGAATGTTGTGGCATGCGGCATCACGAGTTGTTCACCGTGCCTCCTGAGAATAATGCTTCATATTGTTTTGCATGTTGAGCTAATGCGTGTGATTTGCATGTCATGAAGATCATCCTCTTCTGTTGTTTCTGTGCTTAAGAAGTTCATTGTCTTATGTTCCATTCATAGCATATACGACAACTCAGGTAGGTTAGAGGTGAAACCATATGAGCTTCCGACCAACTCATCATCTAAGGCCGTGATTGGATCGTCATTTTCCAACCAATACCGCTTGTAAAACTGACGCTTGTAAATAAAAGCAGATGGTCTCAGGTTGGTCAATTTCGACTAGTAAAAAATACACTAGTCTCTCAAATTACACGCATAACACGCAGGTTTTTGTTACAGACCTCGGTCCCTCAGTTTCATTTCGCCTGTATTTTACGCGTTGTTTCGGATGACGAGTAAATTACACTTGTATCTTAATACAGGTGTGAAATAAACCAGAGCTCCCAAGCGCGGCCTTACTGTTTCATGCCGTCTCGGTCTCTCAAAGGTGCTTATAGCTGTCTGATGATCCTGGCTTCCTGAATGAGCAGCGGGCACTGTATTAGACCATCCGTAGGGCCCGCGAGGCCCTCTTCGTCGTCCTTCGAGTTGTTGCACTCGCCGTGGCGCCGAGCATTGTCAACATGGTCAAGGAACATGAGGATTCAGGAGATGACTTTATTTTGACTGGATGATAGTAGGGACCCACTAGGGCCATAGCCGTACGTACGCAAGTGCCTCCTTATTATGTACAACTATAATTTTTTTGCTTCCTCCTGGTTTATTGACATCACGGTCCCACACCATTGTCAACCTATGTAGTCAATAAACGAGAGAATTGCACAAGGAGCGGCCGACAGCTGGGACCAAGCAGCTCGAGCAGTATTTGTGTTTTTGAGGTGTGAGCACTGCAGAGTTTTTCTTGAGTGATGTTTTTGTTGTTGTTCAGAGGAGAGCAGGGTATTAACTAGGCGGGCTGTGGCCCGTCTAGCCCAGGCTAGATATCCAGCCCAGATATTAATTTTTTCAAGCTGAAAATGGCTAGCCCAGCTATACTTTTTTTTTTTGAGGAATACCCAGGCAAGGTCAACTTGTTATTCTCCGCCCCGCTGGGCTGCAAATCTTTCCTAGGAGGGATGCATTAGGCTTAACAAGAAAATGGGCTTTAAGAAATAACAAATGGGATGTAATTATAAAAACTGGGCAGTAACTATAAAAAATGAAACCAACACATAATTAGTTTATAAAATATTATTTTTGGATTTTGAAATTTTAATTTCATTAATTGTTGTGCGCGCAATGTTTCGTTGGATTTTTACGTAATACAAATTTATATTGAAATTGTATTTAATCTGACTAGAAATTTCGGGATAAAAATATTTCGGATCCCATCAAAATGTGGGAAATTTTATTGAATCCTGTTTTGAACGGTTGGTTGAAATTATTAATCGTTGTCCTAGCTAGAAAATGGGTTGTACTTTTAACAAACTGTAAATGGGCTGTAGTAAATTCAATTAGAATTCAAAAATGGGCTGTACATTCTTACAAATCGCAAATGGGCTATAAGTTCTCTGCCACACACTTGTGGGCCTACTAAGTTGATGCATCCCCTCAAAAAAAAGTAAGTTGACGCGTATGCAAGGCTTTGTCAACTTATAGTCAACACACAGTTCTAGCAGCAGTGGCCGTTGGATGTCCATCCAACGGATGTCGTGCTTCTTCTTCAATCTTGAATATTCTAGCTTCAGCCGCCCAAAAAATGATTCCTCCCCCTGACATGTGGGGCGCACCGTTTCGGAGGCTGACCTGTGGGCCTACTAAGTTGACGCGTACCAAGGGCTTTGTCAACTTAGTCAATATAAACGATTCTAGGTGCAGTGACCGTACGATGTCCATCCAACGGCCGTCGTGCTTCTTCAACCTCTAGTCTTCTTACTCCAGCCCCCGAAAGCAGCGCCGGTCGTGTCGCCTGCTCCTGCCTCCCGTGGCCGGCTGTGCTGCCGCGAAGGCCTCACCGCCGCCTACTACTCCTACCGCTGGCCAGACCATCCCTCTGCTCTTCCTGCTCCAGCCGCTCAAACAAGCGCCGGTGGGACTTCCTGCTCCCTCCTCCCGCGGCCGGTTGTGCTGCCGCGCAGGCCTCACCGCCCCATCGTACTCCCATCGCTGGCCTAGCCATCCCTCTACTCACCCACACCTGCTGTTATTCTCCAGCGATGACAAACGAACCAGTAAACCCTCGTACTCCCCTCCGCGTGGGAAACAACTGCTGAGTCTTCCCTGGCTCTGTGTCGTTCCCTTCCACTACAAAAAAAGGACACATCCGTGACATTTTGGGCCGAACGAAAAAAAATTACGTCATACTTATGACACTTCTATGACGATAATTGTGACAAAACCCGGTATCATCATAGATGTGGTGGGCTCCTACTTCTATGACAAAAAATCATGACAGAAAATGGGCTTTTCGTCCTGGGCGGGCCGGAGATGCAGCTACATGACATTCTTTGGGCCGTCCATGATGAAAAAAACCATGGTAGAAGCGAGGGCGAGGAAAATATCGGGGTGTTCCCGGTTACGGTGGGTGGTCGGGGCCGAGCGATGCACGGAGGTTTGCGCATTTCTCTCATACATGCACACGCGGGGGTGCGAGGCATTGGGCTCTAACTGAACCCGAGTGAGGCGTTCGCCTACTGAACCCGAGCGATTGCACTGCAGGCTACGCGTTACTGAACCCGAGTGATCGATCGATGGCTGTTAACTGAACCCGATCGAGCGATTCCTTCGCTACTGCTGCTAACTGAAGCTGATCGATGCTGCCTCTGGATGAACAGTGAGCGTTGCTGGGGGGGTTTGGATGAACAGTTCCCGGTGGGGGTGGATGAACAGGACCCCGTGGTGTTGCCTCTAGACGAACAGGACCCCGATCGATCGAGCCGGTTGGGGCTGGATGAACAGGATCCCGTGGAGGGCTGGATGAACAGGACCACCCCGTGGAGTGCTGGATGAAAAGTAGACGGTGGAGGGCTGGATGAACAGTAGCCCATGGAGGGGTGGTTGAACAGGAGCCCGTGGAGAGGGCTGGTTGAACAGTAGCCGGTGGAGTAGCGCGCGGTGGAGGCTGGATGAACAGGAGTCTGTGGATGAACTGTCGCAGGTGGAGGCTGGAGGAGGTCGACGGTGGATGAACAGTAGCCCGTGGAGGATGGAGGGGTTCGACAGTGGAGATGAACAGTATCCCGTGGAGTCCCGTTTTGCGGTACGCCACACCCCTCCCGATAAACAGGACCCCCGTTTCGACCGTAGCGCTCCAACACAAGTCCGTTTCCTCTGTTTTGCGGTACGCCACACCCCTCCCGATCAACAGGACCCCATTTCGACCGTAGGAGGTCCGTTTCCTCCGTTTTGCGGTACGCCAGACCCCTCCCGACGAACAGGATCCCGTTTCGACCGTGGCCGGTCGAACACAAGGCCGTTTCCTCCGTTCTGCGGTATGCCAGGCCTTGTTTCCATCGGCTGTTCCGTCCAAGCCCTCCCAACGAACACGACGACGCATTCCGTTCCGACCCAGCCGGTTGGCTCCCCATGAACACGACGACGACGCGGTTTCTCCGCTCTGACCCAGCCATGTACATGAGCCCTGGCCGTACGTATGTGCGAGTAGGCGTTTGAGACCCAGCCCGTATGTACGTACGTGGCCGTATTTTCTTTCTTGCACACTGCCGTTGTACGTACGTGTACATGCTACATGCGCGCCTCTATTACGACACGTGCGCGCCTCTACATCGACCAGTATGTACGTACACGTTCGCGACCAGAATGACAACGCTACGTACGCTTCGACCAGGTGGGTCCCGACTGTCAGGCACTTCCTTCCGTGCGAAGATGTAGCTAGTGGGTCCCAGCAGTCAGGGGGGCAAATCGTTTTTTTTTGCCCGGACACACTTCCTTGCGTGCGAAGATGTAGCTGGTGGGTCCCAGCAGTCAGGGGGGCGAATCATTTTTTTTTGAACGTAATATGGGCGCACTTCCTTGCGTGCGAAGATGTAGCTGGTGGGTCCCAGCAGTCGGGGGAAGAAAACATTATTTTTCAGGGTAAAAAGGATGCAGTTGCATGCATGCGTCCATGGGCGTGGTGCGTCCCCACTATCAGCCTCTCACGTACAGTCATCTTCTGATGACTCTTGATTGTTGACCACGTTGACCACACCTGCCGACCGCACCAAGGCCGGTGGATGACGGCGAGGCCCCAGACTGGAACGACCCGGAGATGGGGAAGACGCGGCAGTGGAGTCGCAGATGGAGAGGAGTGGGAAACTTGACTGGTTCGGGTGCGCGGCAGCACTTCCGCGGTTCCGCCCACGGGAGACACGAGCAAGAACAGAGGTTGAAGAAGGAGCACGGCTGTTGGATTAACATCCAACGGTCCAGCTGCTAGAATCATTTGTTGATTAAGTTGATAAATCCCTGCTTACACGTCCGCTTAGTAGGCCCACAAGTCAGCCACCAAATCTGACGGGTCCCAGCTGTCAATGGGAGGAATATTTTTTCGCATAACAAGGAGGCACTTCCTTCCATGCGAAGATACAGCCGGTGGGTCCCAACTGTCAGGGGGAGGAAATAGCTTAATAAGGAGGAACTTGCCTTGCGTGCGACCATGGACCTCGTGGGTCCCAGCCGTCAGGATCTCCACGTACAGTCCTCTTCCGATGACTCTCGTATGTTGACCACGCCATGCCGAGCGCACCGAGGTGGTGGAAGACGGCGAGGCCCCAGACTGGAACGACCCGGAGATGGGGAAGACGCGGCAGTGGAGTCGCAGATGGAGAGAAGTGGGAAACTTGACTGGTTCGGGTGCGGGGTGGGCCTACACTCGGCAGAGAATAACAGGAGGTGCGGAGTGGAGGGATGGCCTAGCCGTCGGCGGGGTAGCGTTTTGCTGAGGAGCGCAAAACAACGTCGCTGGACGCCGGAGGCTGGAGCAGGCGGTCCCGGCAGCGCTGGGGGAAGAAGATGAGAAATTGAAGAAGAATGCCAGCCGTTGGATGTAAATCCAACGCCTTCTTAGGCTTCGACCTACTGGCCCACATGTCAGCCAGTCCATTTGTTTTTTTAGTCCATTTGGTGGGTTGGGTGAAACAATGATGTAGCATCTATGCAGCCCGTTTATATATATGGTAGAATTTAAAGCCCATTTGCATTTTTCTCGAAATCCGCGGACTTGCTGGGCTGGGTGAAAATATCATGTTGGGCTAGACGGAGAAATGTTATAAAAACATAAACACATGATTGCACGTCTATTACTGCATTGGTCAGTAAAATCTTTGCAAGCTTATGTACGCAATCACTAGGAGTTAACTTGCCAAGTTATATATAAACAATTATTATTATTATTTTGTAAGAACTTTCAACTTACGAAATAAAATATCATTTTAATTTGATGAGTTAATAGTATGTGGGGTATTATTATTTTTTAGGCTAGATGTGGGACAGTTGAGTTGATTCTAGGGAAAAGTACTGGGAGAAAACTTAGTTTACATCGAAAAAGAAAGTGGGAGAAAATTCAGATATAGGATTAATGAAAACGAAAAATAAAGGAAGTGGGAAGGTCTATAAAATGGTTGGACGAACGACAGGCTTAACGGAAACTTATGTTGTTTCTATAATATATATATGTAATAAAATAAGATATAAATATAGGTTCAGTTTTGCATTCTTATAGAAAACATAGGTTCAGTTTTGCATTCTTATAGAAAAATAGAACTGAAATGTGCGTCGTCTTGAAAAAACAAACATAACTTTGGCTGCTGATGTTATAGACAAGCTAGGTTGGGAGGCCCAGAGGCTGCTTGATACCTGCTGGATCCAAAAAATGTTGAAACATGGCGTGGGCTGCCCATGTTAAACAACAAAACCTAGGCCATGCATCTGGTGGGCCCGAGACTGTCAGCCTCTCGACGAACAGTTGTCTCTCGATTCCTCTTGTTTTGCTGACTATGTTGGGAACGACAGACGGCGGCGCCGCGGCTAGAGCACCAAGGCGGAGGACGACATCGAGACCTCGGACCGAACGAACCGGAGCGGGGGAAGACGCAGGCGAAGGGGAGTACGAGGGTTGACTTGTTCGGGTGCAGGGTGGGCCGATGGAGCTGCCACTGCCGGACAATGTGTGGTAGTAGAGGGATGGCCTGGCCAATGCCATAGGCTATGATGGCTAGCCGATGTATAGGAAGAGGACGAAAGATTGAACAAAATAAAGAAATACAAATGGATAGATGGTTGGTCCCATATGTCTGTGTACGAGACCTGCTGGGTCCACCTGAGGAGGGGAATATGTTGGGAGGAAGGAGATTCAAAGCACGGCAGCCGAGTGAACTAGTTTTTTTTAACGGACAAGTGAACTAGTTACATACATAAGCAAATAGCCACTAAAAAAAGCAAACAGGTTAATGGGTTCTTAAAAGAAATATTTCGGACAAAACAGATAATTACGACACATAGGCTAATGCATGAAACACTCAGATGATAAAGGTGCTTATAAACAGATAAAGTACAACATCTAGACCTTCCTGGCACGCTTGATCATGACGCTGCGGCTGTCCATGTACTCATAGGTTATGGGAAGCAGGCACGCCCTCATGTCCAAGATCTGCCTGTACATGTCGTAGCATGCGTATGCGTCCTTGGCCGCGTAGGTTATGTAGGCTAGATTCAGAGGTACCTCCCACGCGTTCAGGTCCTTGGTATCGTTGTCTTCTTTCATGTTGGCGTATCAGGGGTCGATGATGGTTTCGGCGAGGTCAACCACGGAGTCCTTCTCCTGCCCGTTGCTGATGATCTTGTATTGCTTCTGGATGTTGATAAGCTTGTTGCACCAGATGGCCGAATCGTCGCGTTCTTCCTTCTCTCCACCGCAGGGAAGGTGCAGTCGGCGCTCCCGATGAAACGGGCGAATGCTCCAGAACCTCTGATGGCCCTACAGAAGTGGTAGATGAGAACCTCGTCCCGCACACATACCTGGGCGACGGCGATCCGCTGGTCCCTGTCAGGAGACGAATGGATGGGCACAAGGTCTAGTCCTGCAACCTTGTGCTTTCTTGTCCTGTAGGTACTGCTTGAACTCGGCGAGGCAGAGCTTCACTGAGTCCGGATCGTTGGTGAACATCACATTCAACTTGGTGCAGCCATAGGACTGAACGGCGAACTCAAAGGGGAACTCCTTGCTGAAGTCCATATCCAGCAGGCTCACCCCTCGGATCGCCATTGGAGTCTCTTCAAGTGAACGAGTGGGTAGGCGGCGGCAGCAGTTCGTTTTTCAGCTCTTGGGGAACTGGATTCGACAGTAAACTAAGTGTGTACAGGCGACAACAATTACTACCCCTCCCTCGTCTGTTGCACGCCCGGCAGAAGATGCACCGTCGGCGCATTCAAATGCCTCCATTAAGAAACCTACTCCGGCCACACGTCGGTTCACGAGCGGGTCTGTATTGGTACTGTAATAACATGAGTTAGTGGTCACTTTACTTAAATTTAATTAGCTTTAATAGAAATTTATACTTAAAACAAGCAATGAAATTGCTCGTTCTATCAGTGCCACAGGATCAACATGCACAACAATTAGAATTATTATTCTCAGGACACACACGATCAGCACATTTGTCGCACTTTCACACAGATAATACTACCAAGTTTGAACTGTTTGTTATGGTTGTTGTCCTCTGCATCATCATGACGTGTTTCCCAGCTTGCAAGATTCAGAACCAAGAAATAAGATCCAAATAATAAGTACAACAAAGATGCCTACACATCTCATTGATTCCTAGCTTGCAAGATTCAGAACCAACAAATAAGATCCAAATAATAAGTACAACAAAGATGCCTACACATCTCATTGATTCCCAGCTTGCAAGATTCAGAACCAACAAATAAGATTCAAATAATAAGTACAACAAAGATGCCTACACATCTCATTGATTCCCAGCTTGCAAGATTCAGAACCAACAAATAAGATTCAAATAATAAGTGCAACAAAGATGCCTAGACATCTCATTGATTCCCAGCTTGTAAGATTCAGAACCAACCCATTAGAGCCTTTTGATAAAGTGAATATCGGGATTAAATCCATCTTGGCTAGCCATGTCATACAATCAAAGAACTTGGCAAATGCTCTTGACCGTCACAACATCTGTACTTGAGTATTCATGTTTGCACAGCACAAATAAGAAGAGCATGCTTACTATAATAATGGCATTCCTTGAACTCAACCTGCAGCTCCACTCGGATGAGGCCAGCCTGGAGTTCCATGATTCAATTCATCCGCCTTTTTCTGCAGTTCACCTGAAATGAAGCAAAGATTGCATCATTCAGCTAGCAAGAAGTACTTGCTCAAGTGAGCTGGCAGGTTCTTCTTTAGTAGTTGCACTAAAATTGAGGAACATTAAGGTTGGCTGTCCGGCTCATGTAAGGTGCAACTATAATTTGCTTATCCTTTTGTGCAGTTCCACTAAAATAAAGTGCCATTGTGGTGACAGTGACGGCTCATCTTGCAAAGGCTAATAAAATGTTACACGAGATTACTAGCAGAATTTGACGGATATTTTGGAAACTCCAATCACCATTTTGTGCAGTTTCACCAAAATTGAGAGATGTTGCCCAAGTGACATTTTAGTTGAACTGCACAAGACACTCATTCCAAAAAAAATGTTTTGTGCAGTTCACCAAAAGGTCACAATAGCAACAAGGTGAAATGGATATCCCTATCCGCACAAAAAGATAGAAAGTAAACAGTTGCTGGTCAATAAGAATATAGGAAACATAGACGAAATGAAAAGAAGCATCTTAATTATGTTCATGGCAATCACGCAAGGACAGTAGAAATTTTAAAACGTCAGCAATGCTTCATGTTACCAGAAGCATTACGATGAACAATGAGATTCCTCAAATATGGGATTACTTTAATGGTGGCATTGCTTGTTTACCAGATACAGTAAATCAACAGCAGCTAAAGAGTTGGTTTAAGGGCATGGGACCGTGGGGACACTAGGACACTCAGCAGCGTAAAGGAGCAACTTACTTATCATACTGGGGAAAACAACAGGAGTACCATTTGTAACACAGTTTAATTGCATCTTATCACTGGAGGCATTAGATTAACAATAACACTGGTTAGACATGCCCCTAAGGTAACAGTGTGATCGCTTCATTTTACATGCGCCCTTACATTAACAACAACAAAAGGTTGGTATAAGGACATGCGACAGTGGACGCATCAGCACAATGTACCTGCAAGGAGGCATAAAGTGGTGATGCCGAGTTTGTTCATGCTATGTGAGGGCAGCAAATCTAATCCTGGAGACCTTTTACTATGTGAGGACAACAAACCTAATCCTGGAGACCTTTTACTATGTGAGGGCAGCAAATCTAATCCTGGAGACCTTTTACTATGTGAGGGCAGCAAATCTAATCCTGGAGACCTTTTACTATGTGAGGGCAGCAAATCTAATCCTGAGACCTTTTACTATGTGAGGGCAGCAATTCTAATCCTGGAGACCTTTTACTATGTGAGGGCAACAAATCTAATCCTGGACATACTCTGTTGACTTGTCCTCCAGCCACCACTTTCTATCCTTTTTTCAACCAATAATAGGTCTGTTACTTATCCAGTTTGTACTGCATTTTCCCATTATTTCCCTTTTCAATCAAGAGACCGGTTGGGTATCCGGTCTCTACTACTTTCACCATATTATTTCCTCTTTGAATCAAATCCTATATTCATGCTACAACTTTCCCCCCTTTCTTCGTTGTTTGAACAAAGTCCTAGATTCGAATGCATGAAGTAGCTTTACCTCTAATAATACTAAAAATTTAGGTGGCTTTGGAAGAGCTGATGGGAGTAGAAAAAGATGCACATGCAGACACATGGGGAGCTGGGGCAGTAGAGAAAGGCCGCTTTTGAAGAACTTATACCTGAGGGTCGTCGGGATGTCAGCGGCGGCAGGTCGGATTTGCGGACAATACGGCAGGGAGGAAGAAGGGTCGGAGGACCTCCCGAGCCGGCGCTGTGTCGGAGAGAACGGCACGGGCAGAGGATCGGGCCCCTCCGGAAGCTGTGGGTTTCCGCCCTCGCCGGTGATGACCGTGTGAACGATGCACCTAGTCATCTACACACACCAGCCAAAGGGATCCGGTCGGATCTGTGACCAGCGGTGAGCAGAGAGAAAATGTAGCTACCGCTGTCTTGTTTATATCTGGAGAGGATGAGAGAATGAAGAGAACAACCCTAGTAAAGCAAGCGCTCAGGCCCCTGCGTACATATATAGTGGAGTGATTATCTTTTTCTCTCCACAACAAGCGTTTCAATTTGTGTACGTGGCATTAAAGAAAAGAAACTCTCTATTTAAGGTGACTAACTGTACGACTCCTACTTACTACTACTAGTAGTAGTATTGTTCACTTGTGCTCCCCGGCCCTCCATTCATTGAACAACCCACGGGTGAATAAACATACAGTACTAGTATTTATATAGAACGAACAAGCTCGAACTACGGTTAAAAGTTGAGGCGGGGCTTTTCCCGGGCAGTATGCGCGACAGTTTTCGCGTGGGCGGTTTGACAGAGATGCAAGGAGGGTGAGGGAGTAGCGGATTCAACTTACTTACTGCTGGAAAGGTCGGGCTGTGTGATTTGACGGCACGTTACTATTTGGATCCATGTGTTAGAGTTAGTTTGGGTTAGTTGGAACTCAACTAACCCAAAATATCCAAACAGGAGGGTTAGTTTGGGTTAGATGCATCTAACCCATTCAAAAAATCTAACCCACCCAAGAGGTGCTTATTTGGGTTAGTTCTTCTTGGGATACTAAAAAACACAATTTTCTCTCGCTCTCCCCGCAGCAGATCCCTCCCCACTTCCTCGGAGCTTCTCGTCCTCTCCCTCCCTCCCTCTCGCACCGCCCATGAAGGCACCTCGCCATATTCGCGCTCCATCTAACCCTGTCATCCAAACACCTCTTTCTCTAGAGTTACTTCAGGGTTAGTTCAGGATTAGAATCTAACTCTAACCTTTAACTGAGTTAGAGTATCCAAACAGGGCCAGGCGGTACGACCGGGGTGATGCCCCCCTTCCGTTCCGCACTCTAATCTGGTGCATGACACGTATTACGTCGACCCGGATGCTGCTGACTGTCCCACATGTCGGCGAAGTAGTACGTAGTAGTAAGAAGGAGCAAAGAATCATGCGGTATAAGTCTTTCTAGAGATTCCAACAAGTGACTAGACTACACCGCATGCAGTACTCCCTCCCTTCCAGTTTATAGGGCTCAAATCTCAAATCTCATCAACCAAGGCATTTTGCGATTGGAGGAATGTATCTCATACTTTACAAAACTACCCTAATTAAACTCATGCATTAATTACATAGTTCTCTCATTTTCCTCTCCGCCTTGGTCGCGGTGCACAATATTGAGCACTCCTATATGACTAGCCGCTCCATCTACATGCGGGACATCAAAGCATCCGGGCCCGCGTGCCATCCACCAAATCACAGCGAGGTGCTACAGTCGAAACTCACCGGTCACCCCGGTGTGGCCGTCATGACCCGTCATATCACAAAACCCACACCTTTACCAGAAGTGGTAAAGTGTCCTCGAACTTGGACTGGATGAAGCAACCGTCATTTCACTGGAACGCTCGTTGAAGCCCTTTCTACCCTTTCTTGAAGAAAACCTCACTCTAGGCTACTCACTTCTGCCATTTTTCTTCTGTACCGACGAAGGAAAGGTGGGCGAATCAGTGATGCTGCTATATTTTCATTCCAAGAATCTTGTTTTTGCGAAGCACCGACTGATTCTCACAGCCTATTCTTTTCCCGTTTTCATTGCGATTGTGGTTTCCTTTCGATTGCTTTTTGTTTGTCAGTTCATTGATGGATCCTGGAGCACTAGGCAAAGAGTTGCCGGCGGACAACCCACTAGAGACAGCGATCTCCAGGAAGTGAGCACTGACCAACGAGTTGACCATGTTGGCAGGCCAACCCATGGAGACGAAGAACTCCAAGAAACAAGCACTGGCCAAAGAGTTGACGACGTTGGCAGACGAACTCCTCAAAGAAAGTTGGAAGAACAGCAAGGGCCCCACCGTGCCTACCCCAGAAACTCTCATGGCCACCTATGCGAGGCTCAAGGCCGAGTTTGAGGAGATAGTCGCCGTTGAGAAGCAGTATTCCCCTGGCAAGGTGATGGCTCCCATCGAGGACTAGGAGATGGCCCCCGGAGGGATGGGATCCCCCGGTGAGCTGCACAAGGTAAAAAATAATGGCTTATTACCATAGTTTTGGTTTTTGATTATTTGCAATGTGCTTGCTAATATGTTAGGGTTGTGCAGGTGCCGGTGGACGTCCTTGATGATTTCGATGTCGCGGCCCGTCCTGTGGACAACACCCCAGAGATCGTTTTCGATGTCGCGGTCCGTCCTGTTGGCATCGCCCCGGAGATCGATTCCGATGCCGCTGTCCATCCTGTGGACATCGCCCCAGAGATCGATTCCAATGTCGCGGTCAGTCCTGTGGACATCGCCCCAGAGATCGATTCCCATGCCGATGTCCGTGTTGTGGTCATTGCCCGAGAGATCGATGACAAGAAATAGTTGGTCGCGCTAATCCTTCAGGGTAGTTTGCATTGCCCTGTGTTTAACTACCAGAACGATGCGTGTTATCAAACCATCTTAGGGCTAGTGCACTGTCTTGTGTGGGCGGTACTTGCTACTTTTGTTTGATAGTGAATCATGCGAACCCTCTCCGAGTTATGGAAACAGATGTATCCTCACCAGCTTTTGATGTAATTTATGGCATGCTTAGATGTAAGTTTGAACTATTTATCATATCAGCAGGGCTTATTTGATGATTCTTGGTGTTAGTAGGCTAGCTACTGTGCGAGCTATAGTGCTTGCAAAACACTCACCGAAGAGAAATGTTGGGGCTGATGAGCTTGTTGTACGCTTATACTGATCCGTCGTCGATCGGCCAATAGCCCAAGCTCCTAAAATTGTAGGCTTAGCGATCGATCAGACAATAGTCGACACGGATACATTCAGGCCTCATATGGTTCATAGGGTAGGAAAATCGTAGCAAAAGTATAGAGACGTACAACACAAAATCATAGCAGTACAAAGACGTCCCTCCGTTCCAAAATAGATGAGTCAACTTCGTACTACTAACTTTGAAACGGAGGGAGTACAAATCCTAGGTGGGCTAGTTTGGCCTAGTGGGTTTTAGTGATATAATTACAAGCAAGATGCTTGTGCATTGCACGGAACATCATTTTTTTTACAAAACACCTGTTGTGATTTCCCCATGCAGGAGTAATCCCATGTGTAAAAACTAATGATATTTCGAGAATTTTATCGGAAAACTGGTATCTCGAGAATGTCATCGAAAAAAATGAAAGATGAGAGATAAGTTGAGGAGGAGTGGAGCGTGGTGGTGACTGGTGGTCGGAATGGGCGGAGGCATGGGGATGGACAGCGCCGGCAGGCGGCAGCGGCCACCATGCTAGATTGTTCCAGAGACTTTCTTTTTTAATTGCTCAGCAATGAGGTTGTGGGAGATAAGGATGTGGAGAGAGGTGCGGGTATCTTTTGTAAAATTATCATAGTTTGCTTTCTATCCGCCAGATATAGATTAGACAGTCTATATTACAAGATGGCAGGCACACCATCATCGCCAACTCGGTTTTTTTAGGGACAATTGCATTTTTACCCCTAGTTGGTTCCTACCCACGGGTTTTGCCCTTACTTTTCGAGCTTGCTCAGTTTTGCCCTTACTTTTTCCGTCAAGGTCCCTCGAATGCCCTTTGACCGTTTGACCGAAACTTTGAAAATTCATAACTAATTCATATGAACTCGGAAAAATGCAAATAAGATATCAAAATGTTCAGATAAACATTACCTTTATGTGCATATTATTTGCATTCAGGAAAAAAGCACCCTTGAAACTACCTGAGGTAATTAATGTTATTAACATTATCAAAAATAAAAAGGTATAAATAATATTTTTCATGAATAAAAAATACATGCAAATGTAGGTGATGTTTTCTGAACATCCAGATATCTTATTTGCGTTTTTCTGAGTTCGTATCATCTTGTTAAGAATGTTCTAATGACTTTGACCATTATTTGGAAACTTCATAACAAGTTGATACGAACTCAGAAAAATGCAAATAAGATATTAGGATGTTCAGAAAACATCACCTACATTTGCATGTAATTTTTATTCATGAAAAAAAATATTGTTTATACCTTTTTATTTTTAATAATGTTAATAATATTAATTACCTCAGGTAGTTTAAAGCGTGCTTTTGTCCTAAATGCAAATGATATGCACATAAAGGTAATGTTTATCTACACATTTTGATATCTTATTTGCATTTTTCCGAGTTCATATGAATTAGTTATGAATTTTCAAAGTTTTGGTCAAACGGTCAAAGGGCATTGGAGGGACCTCGACGGAAAAAGTAAGGGCAAAACTGAGCAAGCTCGAAAAGTAAGGGCAAAACCCGTGGGTAGGAACCAACTAGGGGTAAAAATGCAATTGTCCCTTTTTTATAAGGGTAGAGATGATAAGTTTGCTAACTACTAAAGTAAAGTGGAATTTGTCCATGTTATACAAGTAAATTAAGGTGATTGTTTATCATACGGGTAAGGTTGGATGAAGGGTGGTAGGAACAAATGCTCCGCCTAGAGCATGTGTGTGTGTTTGTGTGTGTGTGTGGGTGTGGATGTGTGTGTGTGAGAGAGAGAGACGGAGTCTTAGTGTGTGTGTGCGTGCGTGTGTGTGTGTGTTTGTGTGTGTGTGTGTGTGGGTGGGTGGGTGCGTGCGTGCGTGTCTGTGTGTGTTTGTGTGTGTGTGTCGCGGGGTCCTCGGCCGCGGATGTAATTTAAGTGTGCATGGCTTCATCATAGAGAGGTGATGTGTATGGCAGAGGCCACCAACGATGGGGTGTGAGAGAGAAAATGCCCGTAGAGAGGGAAGAGAAGGTGTGTGCGCGTGAGAGGAGTCGACATCGAGAGAGCGTGTTTGTTCGAGAGACACCGAGGAAGACTACTATATATCGATGGTGCATGTAGGCGGGAATTAAGCGAAGGGATGGTCTTATTGGTTTCGGGGATATAGGGGAAGAGTGAGAGGGCGGGGGGGGGGGGGGGGTAGCTAGAAGGAGATTTTTAAGTGTGAGTGTGTGTTTTACCCATCCAGGCGGAAGTTATGTGCACACAAAAAGAGAATGATTCGATGTGGCGTTAGGGTTGAGGGTAATTAACTACGTATGGAGACATAGAGACCTTGAACGTGCATGTGTGAGAGGTATACATGTATACGTGGGATGTGTGTGCGCGCGCGCGCATGATCGAGATAAAAGAAAGAAGACATAAGTCATAAGATCAACGACATGGGAGAGACAGATCGGTATGACAATATGCATGCATGTGAGAATGCATGGAAGAAGGCCCGACAATTGAGCATGTGTTTTTGTCTTTAAGAGATAGTGGCGTTGGCTGGAGCATGCATCTATGGCGAGCAGAGGGAGTGAGGCACAACGATTGTGCAAAAGAGATCAACCTATAAATGAAAGAAGGTTGATGGAGAAACAGATAAATAGAAAGATAAAGATGCTAGCTAGTGTGCGTTAGAGATAGGAGTCGAGTGGATCAGAAGGCTGAGTTATGTGTGTGGGTGTGAGAGAGATGAAGAAAGGGTGCATGTCACTCACATACAAACAAATATCAGAGAGAAATGAGATCTCGAGAGACGGAGTTTTGTGTCTGCGAGAGAGAAAGATATTTCACAACGAGAGTGATAGCTAGAGAAACATATGAGGGAATGCAAGATATCTCTAGGGAAAGAGAGTGTGTGTGAGTGACATACAAGAGAACAGTGGAGAAATATGAGACCCTGGGAGACAGAGTTTGTGTTTGTGTGTGAGAAAGAGATATTTAAGAGGAATTGTCGTAGGTTCTCATACGTAAGGAGCGAAAGACATCTCTGTATGAGGGGTGTGCGAGTGGCACACAGGGGTATAGTAGAAAGAAATGAGACCCCGGAAGACAAAGTTTTGTGTTTGTGTGAGAGAAAGAGATTCCACATGGAGAATCATAGTTAGAGACACATAGCAGGGAGCGAGATATACTTAGAGAGAGATAGAGTGATGAAGGTCGAGGGAGAGAGTACCGTTAGTGTGTTATGAAGATAAAAGATCATTGTCGACATACAGGTGGCACGAGAGATACACGAGAGATGATGAACGCGTATAGGTCTAGAGAGATAGTCCTATATAAGCATGATTGATAGTTATATGAGACGAATATCTGGATTAAATGGGATTCAAATATTTAAACTGGAGATCACAACATCGATAATATCATAACGCAAATTGGTGTATCAAACATGCATATTCATTTGAATTTGGGGACACGTGTAATGTCATATAGTTTATAAATATTGGTGATCCATAGATTCTTTAATTAGAAACAATGCATGGTTTATATGCAATTAATGTCTAAACGGGATTACACTATATGTTGCGTGTGTGAAACACATTATACATGTTTGAGAAGTAAAAAAACCCGCATGAAACACACATTAATTGGAGACAGTTAGTGAGGAATGCATACATTGGATTTCAACATAAAGTGGTTTCAAATATTTGAAAATCCAAATTGATGGATACAACCTTATGAATCTGAGATCATGCCATTTGTAAACCATATTTATGTATAAAGGGTGCTGTGCTTTTGAAAGTATATATAAAAAATGATGAATATAGAATTTTATTCCAATCGAAAATGGATCCCGCCCGAAAGAAAACAGAATACAAACCGGATTCGAATTGAGTTGGCACGGTAAACATGCACTCTGCAAAATTTGAACAAAGCGGGGAAAGTCGCAGTAACTGCCCGAAACCAAAATCTGCGAGATGGAAATTACTACTACCTATCCCTGCCACGCAAAGCCTATCTGCTCCATTTCTATAGGTTTCGATAGGGGTAGGTTTTTAATTTCACTCAAACGTGACATAACCGCCTCTCACCCGGATTCATACACGGTGGGCCCCAAAACACAGTGTGTCCTCGGACGAAATCGACTCTCTCCCCGATTCATACACGGTGGGCGCCAAAAACAAACTCTCGTCGGCAAATATTAGGTGTATGCGAGATTACTGTCCTATCCCCAACCGACTAATATTGTTGTGATGTAGGAAATTTGAAACGGGGGCTAAGTTTGTAAATTTCCTTGCATTTGAGACAAGGGCACCCTGAAGACATGGTTCCCCCTTCCTCTCTACCTCCATTTCCCCATTCGTACTCCGTGGGCGCCAAAACAGCCTCTCCACCCCAACCTCTTCCGTCCGCCACCCCATCCACCGCCGTCCTCCTCCACCATGCCGGAGCTGATACCCCGACGCCGTCGTCCATTACAAGAGATAGACCTCTCTCATCCACGGCTTCGGACCGGGATCCTTGCATCCCGTCCTCTCGCTTCATCCCCGCCATCGTCCACCTTGCCGGCGCCGCTCCTACGACCGTCTCGTCAACCGCACCCCGCCGCCACCGTCTACCCTCCTAGATCTGCTTCCACGCCGCTGACAACCATCGCTACCGCAGCACCGTCAAATTCTCAGCAGATGCATACACGGCGCCGCACTAGAGGCTATACTCTTTCATATCTGCTCAACTTATTTATCGCAACAAGAAAATAGATCGCCACTGCTTTACTTTGATTTCTTGTCCATCACTTACTTGCTAGTTGAAAGCAAACATTGGTTGCGAAGTTGCCTTTGTCCGGTTTGCACCTTCAGATCCGCCATGCACGCTCAACACTATACTCCCAATGCTTATGGTTTTCCCCTTTTATATTCCACACTAGTTAAATCACAGTAGACTAAATTTCAAAATTGGGTCAGTCGATTTTTCAGAGCTCGCCGGAGTTCGCCGGTGCGAACGAAGGGGCTCGGGTGGGGACGGTGGTTGTGGGGGGCGGTGGCGGGGCCTTGCCCAACGAAGAAAACTCGACGCGGGTGGTGGCGGGGGTGGGGGTGGCGGAGGAACACAGGCGGTGGGGGCCGGTGGTCCGGCCGACGGCCCGTGCGGTGTTTTGTATGGGACGAATCAGAGACGAGGAAGAAGAAGGGTTAGGAGACGTAGGATCTTCATCCAACCGCCTGAATTGGTCGACTGACCCAAATGACAAAAGTCACGCGACTTGCATGCATACATGCCTTTATATTCAGTACCATCATCGTACCTGCTTAGCACTGCTCCTGAATCCATCAAGCTAAACAACGTGCCACTCATAATTCCAAACTTGTTGCTCAAGTATGAGTCTGATATGATGCTGATATTACTAAAACAGATAACATTTAATTTTTCAGCTAATGTTCCTAATTTACTTTTGAAAAGCACGTGCACCACATATAGAGAGACATCAGGGAGTTGCTTTCTTGATGCGCTCTGGCTCATCATGTGTGGGCACTGCGCAACGAACATTTTATTATCCAAAGTCTGCTTGCTCTTCTTTAGCATGTTCCTCTTCCGTTCTTCTTTAATAAGTACTCTCTCCGTTCCTAAATACAAGTCTTTGTATAGATTCCACTATGGACTACATATGGAGCAAAATGAGTGAATCTACACTATAAAATGTATCTGGATACATCTGTATGTTATCCATAGTGGAAATCTCTACCAAGACTTATATTTTGGAACGGAGGGAGTATGATAGTAGTACAATATGTTCCTTGTAGTAAAGATGAGCAGGGACATTTGCAGTGTAGAGGTCTATACGGCCGGTTGTGATGGACACTTTGAACTCTTCGGGACTCTTTGATTCGTAGGATTTTGTAAACATGGGAATAGGATTTGTAGTGGCCTGCCCACTTGAATCCTATAAGAATAGCAAGGAAATGCGGGGAGCTGTGTCGCCTTTGAGAGTTACACTGATATTAACAGTACCGCACCTTCAGTTGAAGAGAGCTGGTATCCGAAGCCTTTCTAGCCGTACCGGCAATACTAGCACATATATTCCAGCAAGTTCCACTTTGCTGATTTTACTCTGATGCTTACGGTTTTCCCGTTATATCTACACTATGATCTGTGTAGCTACTTTGTGTCGCACTAGCAGCAGTCCACTCTTGGAGCTAAACACTGCAATGACTTACAAAATTGGCACCAAGGCATTGAGTGCCATTCTGGATGCAATGAAACTCACACTCTCCCTACCTGTTGACTCTTGTTCAGAATATGATCCTAATGACTCTTGTTCAAAACTGCCACATATAGAGAGACAGCATGGAATTGCATTTCTTTGGGCGTTGTGATTCATCATGAGTGGGCAACCAACATTGTATGCAATTAAGCGGAACCTCAAGAATATGCTTCCTCTTCTGTTCTTTAACATGTTCCTGTTTTGTTATTCTGTATTTAGTACGTACAGTATGTTCCTTGTCAGGAAGGGGAGCAGGGACATCTGCAGTCAACAGCTGATAGAGCTGGCATGTACGTGATCGATAGGCTTTCAATTACTACCGGCAATACAACACCGTATTTTCAAGCCAGTTCCACTTTCCCGATTTATATATCGTGGTTATGGTGTACCCCTTTTATGTACACTATGATCTGCCTAGTTGCTGTGTGCTCTTGTTATCATGGTTTGGCAATAAACTCTCTATACAGTATATTTTGAACCTATCATCTGCCAACTATCCTTACTTCTGGAGCCTATTTTTTGTGTACTTGTGCTAGATTATATAAATGCACGCACCATATTACAGCACACATGAGCTCTCTCATCAGAATCCAGTGATAGCACACAAGTGTTTACAGGGGCGCCCCTATATTAGAATATCCTCTGCATTACAAAGATAATCTCACAACTATTTATGTTTTCATGGTTCTCAGATATTATACGTAATTATAGTGAATATCAGAATCCGCGCATCAGAAGAATATTGTGGAACACTGCAATGACTTACAAAATTGGCACCAAGGCATTGAGCGCCATTCTGGATGCAATGAAACTCATACGCTCCCCACCTGTAGATTCTTGTTCAGAATATGATCCTAATGACTATTCTAACCTCAAGGAGTCAAAGGCAGATGGCCTGTCATGTTCACCCATCAAGGTGCCTGTTCTAATTTGGCAAGGTTTTATTGACTGCGCATATCTTGCATATGTTGTCTTGCATTTCTTCTACTTTGTTGCACCGCCATCTTCTTAGTTTACTCATCATATATGTCGAGATGCCATGCCCATCCATTATCAATACATATTCTATCTGTCATCATACCATGTTTTTCCACTCAAATGATGTTCTTGTGCATCAGACATCAAAAAGGAAGAGGGTGATTGCCGAACCTGAAGGAGCACCAGCAAAGTCCTTGAAAAACGTGGTTGTGCCGGAGAAATCAGACAGCACCCCACTTATATTGGCTGTACAACCAGTGACACAAAATGTAGGACCAACTCCAGCAGACTGTACCCATACTTCACTGGCCACACCACTAGCCCCACCACACAGGACTTGCACTCCAGCAAAAGGTATGCCGATTTCAGTTGCCATAGTACCAGCCGTACCACAAAAAAATCCCACTCCAGCAAAAAGTACAGCAAGTCCACCGGCTGAAGAACTATCCCGACTGCAGAGACGACCAATTCCTACAGATTGGAACCCCATTCCAGTTATTCCCAGTTTAAAAGACAATGCTTTCAATGTTGTTAGGGACTACGTGCATATATTCCCATCACGGGAAGATTATAGTGAAGACAAACACCATTTTCACATCTTCCTGTCCCACTTACGTGTAAGTGCTATTATTCATGGTGATTATTTTCCTATTTTCTGCTGATTGAACACATCAATGATTTACATTACATTGTTGTAAGTAGGCGAGGGTCAGTCTGGATAGTCATGACGAGCAAAGCTTGCTTGCGCTTTTCAAGGAAGCATTGCAGCAGTATTGGTGTTACCTGAGGAAATCACACTTTGATGGCAAGTCTATAAACTAATTTCTGGTGAAGTCTCCTGTGCTAAATTTACAAGACATTGAATGGAAAAACCTTGTTATGCACTGGTCTCGTTCCGAGGATGAGGTACTGTCTATGATATCGCATGACAATTTGAACTTCTACTTTTCTGCATGTGCCTTACGGATCTTCTTTGCAGGAAATCTGCTCGAAAAAGAATTCCGGTTTGAAAAGAACGATAGGATATCGCAAATATGTTGCCCGCTGCTTTGCTCTTGTTAGTACCTATTGTCCTGTATCACTGTACTTGCATACATACCTGGTTCATTATGTGACAGTAGTATGCATGATAGCTTGCTTATCAATTGTTTGCTCCAAATTATCTGATCTGTATGAATGGTTACATTAGTGTAGAATATATCCAATGCCAATGAAATTTTTTAGCTCTGCATTGTTCTTGTAAGTACCTGCTGTCCTTTATCAGTGTACTTATATTGACAGGTAGTTGTTCATGTACCATCACTCTGCAGCTTATTTTCCTTTGCCCTCCATTTTCTACACATAAGATCTATATTTACTCTTACCATAAGGTTGGATAACACCGATGGTACTAAAGAAGTTTAGCTCTGCATTGCTCTTGGCTGTACCTTTTGCCTGTATCGCTGTACTTACATTTATAGCTACTTGGTTATGTAGCATCACTCTTCATCTTATCTTAAATATTCTCCATTTTTTCTTATATTGTCACATCTATATTTACTCTTACCAAAATGTAGAATAAAGGCAATGCTTATGACGAAGATTCTGTGGTAAACTTCTTGAATTGCCCCCCCATCAGCATGGACAAGGGCTTTATAGAGCCTGCCTTCACCAATAATGTAAGTTTGTCCTTCTCAAGCCTTCAAACTTTGTTGTGTATATTTGGTTAGGCATGACTGCAACAACTGTTTATTTTTGGTGTTTGCATCAAATTGCATGTTTAAAGTTTATTATGTACTCCCTCCGTCCCATAATATAAGAACGTTTTTAACATTAGTGTAGTGTAAAAAACGTTCTTATATTATGGGACGGAGGGAGTAGTTCATAAACAAAAGTTTGTCCTTCTCAATTTAAGTTTTTAGTTGTACAACCAAGTTCCTTCTTCGTACCATGTAAATTAAACTATGTAGAGCAAGTGATCTTATTTTGCCAATCTGAAATGGGATAAATTGACAACACACTAACCATTGATACTTATGAGTTCTTGATCTGTAATCCAGTGGTGTCGTGAAGCTGCCAACTCCTTCACAATGTCATTTCCTGCCATGTCTTGACCTGAACAATACCATATTGTGTTAATGCTATTTTAAACTGTGTCACTTTATTCGTCAGTAAGAAATGTGATGAATTGTCAGCACTAATACTTATATGTGCAAAACCTGTCATCTGTCTGCTTGTTTATCTTTCAGAGTGAGGATGATATAAGTGTCAAACAAGTGGAGTCTCGCCAGCTTGCTCAGCTGCTTGCGCTGCAGCTCCCGAGCAGGGCTAACCTTTCTTGAACTCTATTGAAGTGCTGTCGGTTTTGTATATTATTTTGTCGGCGTGTTTAATTGCACTGGTGGCGATCTTTGATGCCCAGTGTATGTAATCTGCTGTCTGCTTGTGCTTTATTATCATAGTGGCAAACTTTGATGCCCAGTGGATGTAATATGCCATAATTTCTTTATTGTATAGTCTAGGTTTTTTTCTTATTCACGATGCTGTAGTTATTTTACTGTATATATATCCTGTCTTCGCAGTAAACCGGCCAAACCGTAAAATTATGGTACATAATCGGGCCGTCATGCAAATCACCATGTATGATCCGCATCATGGGCCCCGTCATCTTGGTCCGTTAACAGGCCTAAATGTAAACTGGCCCACTAGTAGATTCGGGCCTTTAATAGGCCGAGTAAACCGCCGGCCCTATTTTCCCAAGAAAACTCAATGGGCTTTAAGGAGGTTGAAAAGTAGGTTGGGCCTGAAACGTGCCGAACAGCTCACGGGCCGGCAGCAGGCCGAAATAGACCCCGGCCCATGATTGTGCCAATCAAATCATGGGCTTATAACAGGCCAAACTTATCTCGATCCTTCTTTGGCCTAATCAGATTATCGTCTGTGAGCAGGCCGGATGCAAACAGGGCCGTAGTTAGGCCCAACTATATGACGGGCTTTTAACATGCCAAAATATATATAGGGCCGAAATGTTAAACGGGCCTTTAACCGGCCGAAACTAATATCAGGCCGAATTACTAAATGGGCCTTTATCAAGTGGGCCCAAAAGCATACTATCCAGTTGACGGGCCGAATCTGATATGGGCCAAAATTTAGCCCAAAGCCTCTCAAAGGGCCAGACCTGATCTGGGCCGTAATTTGGCCCACAACATGGTAGGCTTTTAACGGGCCGGATCACATATGGGCCTTTATTAGGCCCGAAACGTGGCAGACTGTTAATGGACCGGATCAAATATGGGCCGACATTTGGCCCAAAACATGGGAGCCTGTTAATGGGTCGGCCTACTAGTGTCATCAAAATCTTTTGGGCCTTCAGCTGGGCCGGCCCATTCTGGTCGGTGAAATCTCGTGGGCCTTTAGCTGGGCCGGCCCATTATGGTCCGCAAAATCTTGTGGGCCTTTAGCTGGGCCGGCCCATTATGGTCCGCAAAATCTCGCGGGCCTTTAGCAGGGCCGGCCCATTATGGCCCGCAAAATCTTATGGGCCTTTAGTTGGACCGGCCAATTTTGGTACGCAAAATCTCGTGGGCCTTTTGCTGGGCTGGCCCATTATGGACCGCAAAATCTTGTGGGCCTTTAGTTGGGCCGGCCCATTTAAACTTTATGGGCCACTTTTGGGCCGGTCCACGTGTCAACATTTCATAAGCGCATCTCGCCCATTGGATGAGTGACACCTGTCCCAACGGTGAGCCGACACGTGTTTCCTCCAGCCAATGATGATTTTACACATGGAAAATCCCCATTGGTCGGGGCTATTAACGGGTTATCGGATCCAAAACCGGACCTGATAGCTTAACGGCGTTCCGTTACGGTGGATGCCACTTGTCGGTCACCCTTGACGAAAGCACTTCTGTGACGCACGATTTATCGTCATGGAAGTGGACACTTCCGTGATGATAATTTTGGTAATGTCATGGAACACTTCTACAACAGCACAGGTATGAGTATCTTGATTCTGTCATAAAATCGTCATGGATGTACATGCATGACAGAAAACACGACCTACTATGACAAACACGTATCATCACGGAAGTGTATTTTTTTGTAGTGTTCCTAGGCCTTGCCGTCGTCCACCGCCCTGGTGCTCTCGGCGCGGCGTGGTCAACGTGGTCAACGAGCGACATCCATCGGAAGTGGACTATACATGGAGAGGCTGACAGCTGGGTCCACGGCCGCACGCAAGGAAATGCCTCCTTATTACGCGCAAAATAATGATTCCTCGACCTAACAGTTGGGACCCACCGGAAGGGCCTCTGTATTTCGAGAGAAAAACGTTCCCCCCCCCCCCCCCCGCTGACAGGTCGGACCCTCCAGCTATATCTTCACACGCAAGGAAGTGCCTCCTTATTACGCACAAAAAAATGAATACTCCCCTGCTAGCTGGGACCCACCATAGTGGGAGGCTGACTTGTGGGCCTACTAAGTTGACGGGGACGGAGGGCTTTGTCAACTTAGTCAATATGAACGATTCTAGCTCTAGTGACCGTACGATGTCCATCCAACGGCCGTGGTGCTTCTTCAACCTCTGGTCTTCTTGCTCCACCCGCCCAAAGCAGCGCCGGTCGTGCCGCATGCTCCTGCCTCCCGTGGCCGGCTGTGCTGCAGCGGAGGCCTCACCGCCCCTACTATTCCCACCGCTGGTCAGGCCTTGTGGCGATGGCAGCCTCACACCGCAGCCGAACCAGTGAACCCTCGTACTCCTCTCTGCGTGGGCATCCACTGCCGCGTCGTCCCCTTCCTAGGCCTCGCCATTGTCCACCGCCCTGGTGCTCTCGGCGTGGCGTGCTCAACGTGGTCAAGGAACGACTCCGATCGGAAGAGTACTGTACGTGGAGAGGCTGACAGCTAGGTCCACTGCCGTAGCAAGGAAGTGCCTCCTTATTACACGAAAAATAATGATTCCTCTACCTGACAGCAGGGACCCACCGGACGGGCCACCGTATTTCATGAAAAAATGTTTGCCCCTTGACTGCTGGGACCCACCAGGTACATCTTCGCACGCAAGGAAGTGCGTCCATATTACGGGCAAAAGAAGTGATTTGCTGATACGTCTCCAATGTATCTATAATTTTTGATTGCTCCATGCTATATTATCTACTGTTTTGGACAATATTGGGCTTTATTATCCACTTTTATATTATTTTTCGGACTAACCTATTAACCGGAGGCCCAACCCAGAATTGCTGTTTTTGCCTATTTCAGAGTTTCGCAGAAAAAGAATATCAAACGGAGTCCAAACGGAATGAAACCTTCGGGAGCGTGATTTTTGGAACGAACATGATCCAGGAGACTTGGACCCTACGTAAGAGAAGCTTCCAGGAGGCCACGAGGTAGGGGGGCGCACCCACCCACCCCCAGGGCGCGCCCTCCACCCTCGTGGGCCCCACGTTGCTCCACTGACGTACTTCTTCCTCCTATATATACCTACATATCCCCAAACGATCAGATACGGAGCCAAAAACCTAATTCCACCACCGCAACCTTTTGTACCCACGAGATCCCATCTTGGGGCCTGTTCTGGAGCTCCGCCGGAGGGGGCATCCATCACGGAGGGCTTCTACATCAACACCATAGCCTCTCCGATGAAGTGTGAGTAGTTTACCTCAGACCTTCGGGTCCATAGTTAGTAGCTAGATGGCTTCTTCTCTCTTTTTGGATCTCAATACAATGTTCTCCCCCTCTCTCGTGGAGATCTATTCGATGTAATCTTCTTTTTGCGGTGTGTTTGTTGAGACCGATGAATTGTGGGTTTATGATCAAGATTATCTATGAACAATATTTGAATCTTCTCTGAATTCTTTTATGTATGATTGGTTATCTTTGCAAGTCTCTTCGAATTATCAGTTTGGTTTGGCCTACTAGGTTGACCTTTCTTGCAATGGGAGAAGTGCTTAGCTTTGGGTTCAATCTTGCGGTGTCCTTTCCCAGTGACAGTAGGGCAGCAAGGCACGTATTGTATTGTTGCCATCGAGGATAACAAGATGTTTTTTTATCATATTGCATGAATTTATCCCTCTACATCATGTCATCTTTCTTAAGGCGTTACTCTGGTTTCATGAACTTAATACTCTAGATGCATGTTGGATAGCGGTCGATGAGTGGAGTAATAGTAGTAGATGCAGGCAGGAGTCGGTCTACTTGTCTCGGACGTGATGCCTATATACATGATCATACCTATATATTCTCATAACTATGCTCAATTCTGTCAATTGCTCAACAGTAATTCGTTCACCCACCGTAAAATACTTATGCTCTTGAGAGAAGCCACTAGTGAAACCTATGGCCCCGGGTCTATCTTCATCATATTAATCTTCCAACACTTTGTTATTGCCTTTGCTTTTTACTTTGCTTTTATTTTACTTTGCATCTTTATCACAAAAATACCAAAAATATTATCCTATCATATCTATCAGATCTCACTCTCGTAAGTGACCGTGAAGGGATTGACAACCCCTTATCGCGTTGGTTGCGAGGATTTATTTGTATTGTGCAGGTGCGAGGGACTCGCGCGTAGCCTCCTACTGTATTGATACCTTGGTTCTCAAAAACTGAGGGAAATACTTACGCTACTTTGCTGCATCACCCTTTCCTCTTCAAGGGAAAACCAACGCAGTGCTCAAGAGGTAGCAAGAAGGATTTCTGGCGCCGTTGCCGGGGAGTCTACGCAAAAGTCAACATACCAAGTACCTATCACAATCCCTTATCTCCCGCATTACATTATTTGCCATTTGCCTCTCGTTTTCCTCTCCCCCACTTCACCCTTGCCATTTTATTTGCCCTCTCTTTTTCGTTCGCCTCTTTTTCGCTTGCTTTTTGTTTGCTCGTGTGTTGGATTGCTTGCTTGTCACGATGGCTCAAGATAATACCAAATTGTGTGACTTTACCAATACCAACAATAATGATTTCCTTAGCACTCCGATTGCTCCTCTTACCGATACTGAATCTTGTGAAATCAATGTTGCTTTGTTGAATCTTGTCATGAAAGATCAATTCGCCGACCTTCCTAGTGAAGATGCCGCTACTCATCTAAATAGCTTCGTTGATTTGTGTGATATGCAAAAGAAGAAGATGTTGATAATGATATTGTTAAATTGAAGCTATTTCCTTTTTTTCTTAGAGATCGTGCTAAAGCTTGGTTTTCGTCTTTGCCTAAAATAGTATTGATTCTTGGAACAAGTGCAAAGATGCTTTTATCTCTAAGTATTTTCCTCCCGCTAAGATCATCTCTCTTAGAAATGATATTATGAATTTTAAGCAACTTGATCATGAACATGTTGCACAAGCTTGGGAGAGGATGAAATTAATGATACGTAATTGCCCTACTCATGGTTTGAATTTGTGGATGATTATACAAAAATTTTATGCCGGATTGAATTTTGCTTCTAGAAATCTTTTAGATTCGGCCGCGGGAGGCACTTTTATGGAAATCACTTTAGGAGAAGCTACTAAACTCCTAGATAATATTATGGTTAATTATTCTCAATGGCACACTGAAAGATCTACTAATAAAAAAGTGCATGCGATAGAAGAAATTAATGTTTTGAGTGGAAAGATGGATGAACTTATGAAATTATTTGCTAGTAAGAGTGTTTCTTCTGACCCTAATGATATGCCTTTGTCTACTTTGATTGAGAATAATAATGAATATATGGATGTGAATTTTGTTGGTAGGAATAATTTTGGTAACAACGCGCATAGAGGAAACTTTAATCCTAGGCCTTATCCTGGCAATTCCTCTAATAATTATGGTAATTCCTACAAAAATTCTTATGGAAATTTTAATAAGATGCCCTTTGAATTTGAGACTAGTGTTAAAGAGTTTATGAATTCTCAAAAGAATTTCAATGCTTTGCTTGAAGAGAAATTGCTTAAAGTTGATGAATTGGCTAGGAACGTTGATAGAATTTCTCTTGATGTTGATTCTTTGAAGCTTAGATCTATTCCTCCTAAGCATGATAACAATGAGTCTCTCAAAGCCATGAGAATTTCCATTGATGAGTGCAAAGAAAGAACCGCTAGGATGCGTGCTAAGAAAGATTGCTTTATGAAAGCGTGTTCTTCAAATTTCTATGAAAATAAAGATGAAGATCTAAAAGTTATTGATGTGTCCCCTATTAAATATTTGTTTTGCAATATGAATCTTGATAATGCTGGGACTGAATACGATCCACCTTTACCTAGAAGGCGTTCCAAGAATTCAGAGTTTTTAGATCTTGATGCTACATTTGATAAAAGTGGGATTGAAGAAATCAAAACCCTAGATGTTGCTAAACCCACTATTTTGGATTTCAAGGAATTTAATTATGAAAATTGCTCTTTGATTGATTGTATTTCCTTGTTGCAATCTGTGCTAAATTCTCCTCATGCTTATAGTAAAAATAAAGCGTTCACTAAACATATCGTTGATGCCTTGATGCAATCTTATGAAGAAAAGCTTGAGTTGGAAGTTTCTATCCCTGGAAAACTTTATGATGAGTGGGAACCAACTATTAAAATTAAGCTTAAGGATCATGAGTTCTATGCTTTATGTGATTTGGGTGCTAGTGTTTCCACTATTCCTAAAACTTTGTGCGATTTGCTAGATTTCCACGAATTTGATGATTGCTCTCTAAACTTGCACCTTGCGGATTCCACTATTAAGAAACCTATGGGAAGAATTAATGATGTTCTTATTGTTGCAAATAGGAATTATGTGCCCGTAGATTTTATCGTTCTTGATATAGATTGCAATCCTTCATGTCCTATTATTCTTGGTAGACCTTTCCTTAGAACGATTGGTGCAATTATTGATATGAAGGAAGGGAATATTAGATTCCAATTTCCATTAAAGAAAGGCATGGAACACTTCCCTAGGAAGAAAATAAAATTGCCATATGAATCTATCATGAGAGCCACTTATGGATTGCCTACCAAAGATGGCAATACCTAGATCTATCCTTGCTTTTATGCCTAGCTAGGGGCGTTAAACGATAGCGCTTGTTGGGAGGCAACCCAACTTTATTTTTAGTTTTTTTGCTTTTCCTTCTGTTTAGGAATAAATCTTTGATATAGCCTCTGGTTAGATGTGTTTTTATGTTTTAATTAGTGTTTGTGCCAAGTTAAACCTATAGGATCTTCTTGGATGATAGTTATTTGATCTTGCAGAAATTTCCAGAAACTTTCTGTTCACGAAAATAATTGTTAAAAATCACCAGAATGTGATAAAATACTGATTCCAATTGATGCTGATCAATAAAAAAAATTCCTATGTCTTCCTATTTTGGCTGATTTTTTGGAGTTCCAGAAGTTTGCGTTAGTTACAGATTACTACACACTGTTCTGTTTTTGACAGATTCTGTTTTTCGTGTGTTGTTTGCTTATTTTGATGAATCTATGGCTAGTAAAATAGTTTATAAACCATAGAGAAGTTGGAATACAGTAGGTTTAACACCAATATAAATAAAGAATGAGTTCATTACAGTATCTTGAATTGGTCTTTTGTTTTCTTTCGCTAACGGAGCTCACGAGATTTCTGTTGAGTTTTGTGTTGTGAAGTTTTCAAGTTTTGGGTGAAAGATTTTGATGGATTATGGAACAAGGAGTGGAAAGAGCCTAAGCTTGGGGATGCCCATGGCACCCCCAAGATAATCTAAGGACACCAAAAAGCCAAAGCTTGGGGATGCCCCGGAAGGCATCCCCTCTTTCGTCTACTTCCATCGGTAACTTTACTTGGAGCTATATTTTTATTCACCACATGATATGTCTTTTGCTTGGAGCGTCTTGTATGATTTGAGTCTTTGTTTTTAGTTCACCACAATCATCCTTGATGTACACACCTTTTGAGAAAGCCACACATGATTTGGAATTTGTTAGAATACTCTATGTGCTTCACTTATATCTTTTGAATTATATAGTTTGCTCTAGTACTTCACTTATATCTTTTAGAGCATGGTGGTGGATTTGTTTTATAGAAACTATTGATCTCTCATGCTTCACTTAGATTATTTTGAGAGTCTTAAATAGCATGGTAATTTGCTTAAATAATCCTAATATGCTAGGTATTCAAGATTTGTAAAAACATTCTTATGAGTGTGTTGAATACTAAGAGAAGTTTGATACTTGATGATTGTTTTGAGATATGGAGGTAATAATATCAAAGTCGTGCTAGTTGAGTAGTTGTGAATTTGAGAAATGCTTGTGTTGAATTTTGCAAGTCCCATAGCATGCACGTATGGTAAACATTATGTAACAAATTTGAAACATGAGGTGTTCTTTGATTGTCCTCCTTATGAGTGGCAGTCGGGGACGAGCGATGGTCTTTTCCTACCAATCTATCCCCCTAGGAGCATGCACGTAATGCTTGGTTTTTTATGACTTGTAGATGTTTGCAATAAGTATGTGAGTTCTTTATGACTAATGTTGAGTCCATGGATTATAGGCACTCTCACCCTTCCATCATTGCTAGCCTCTCGGTACCGTGCATTGCCCTTTCTCACATTGAGAGTTGGTGCAAACTTCGCCGGTGCATCCAAACCCCGTGATATGATACGCTCTTTCACACATAAACCTTCTTATATCTTCCTCAAAACAGCCACCATACCTACCTATTATGGCATTTCCATAGCCATTCCGAGATATATTGCCATGCAACTTTCCACCATTCCGTTTATCATGACACATTCATCATTGTTATATTGCTTAGCATGATAATATAGTTGACATAGTATTTGTGGCAAAGCCACCGTTCATAATTCTTTCATACATGTCACTCTTGATTCATTGCATATCCCGGTACACCGCCGGAGGCATTCATATAGAGTCATACTTTGTTCTAGTATCGAGTTGTAATCATTGAGTTGTAAATAAATAGAAGTGTGATGATCATCATTTAATAGAGCATTGTCCCAATAAAAAAAGAGAAAGGCCAAATAAAAAAAAGGAAGGCCCAAAAAAAAGAAATAAAAAGGGGCAATGCTACTATCCTTTTTTTCCACACTTGTGCTTCAAAGTAGCACCATAATCTTCATGATAGAGAGTCTCTTGTTTTGTCACTTTCATATACTAGTGGGAATTTTTCATTATAGAACTTGGCTTGTATATTCCAACAATGGGCCTCCTCAAGTGCCCTAGGTCTTCGTGAGAAAGCAAGTTGGATGCACACCCACTTAGTTTCTTTTGTTTAGCTTTCATACATTTATAGCTCTAGTGCATCTGTTGCATGGCAAGCCCTACTCCTTGCATTAACATCAATCGATGGGCATCTCCATAGCTCATTGATTAGCCTCGTTGATGTGAGACTTTCTCCTTTTTTGTCTTCTCCACATAACCCCCATCATCATATTCTATTCCACCCATAGTGCTATATCCATGGCTCGCGCTCATGTATTGCGTGAAGGTTTATAAAGTTTGAGATTACTAAAGTATGAAACAATTGCTTGGCTTGTCATCGGGGTTGTGCATGATGAGAGCATTCTTGTGTGACGAAAATGGAACATGACTAAACTATATGATTTTGTAGGGATGAACTTTCTTTGGCCATGTTATTTTGAGAAGACATAATTGCTTAGTTAGTATGCTTGAAGTATTATTATTTTTATGTCAATATGAACTTTTATCTTGAATCTTTCGGATCTGAATATTCATACCACAATTAAGAAGAATTACATTGAAATCATGCCAAGTAGCACTCCGCATCAAAAATTCTGTTTTTATCATTTACCTACTCGAGGATGAGCAGGAATTAAGCTTGGGGATGCTTGATACGTCTCCAACGTATCTATAATTTTTGATTGCTCCATGCTATATTATCTACTGTTTTGGACAATATTAGGCTCTATTATCCACTTTTATATTATTTTTGGGACTAACCTATTAACCGGAGGCCCAGCCCAGAATTGCTGTTTTTTGCCTATTTCAGAGTTTCGCAGAAAAAGAATATCAAACGGAGTCCAAACGGAATGAAACCTTCGGGAGCGTGATTTTTGGAACGAACATGATCCATGAGACTTGGACCCTACATAAGAGAAGCTTCCAGGAGGCCACGAGATAGGAGGGCGCGCCCACCCCCCAGGGCGCGCCCTCCACCCTCGTGGGCCCCATGTTGCTCCACCGACGTACTTCTTCCTCCTATATATACCTACGTACCCCCAAACGATCAGATACGGAGCCAAAAACCTAATTCCACCGCCGCAACCTTCTGTACCCACGAGATCCCATCTTGGGGCCTGTTCCGGAGCTCCGCCGGAGGGGGCATCCATCACGGAGGGCTTCTACATCAACACCATAGCCTCTCCGATGAAGTGTGAGTAGTTTACCTCAGACCTTCGGGTCCATAGTTAGTAGCTAGATGGCTTCTTCTCTCTTTTTGGATCTCAATACAATGTTCTCCCCCTCTCTCGTGGAGATCTATTCGATGTAATCTTCTTTTTGCGGTGTGTTTGTTGAGACCGATGAATTGTGGGTTTATGATCAAGATTATCTATGAACAATATTTGAATCTTCTCTGAATTCTTTTATGTATGATTGGTTATCTTTGCAAGTCTCTTCGAATTATCAGTTTGGTTTGGCCTACTAGATTGATCTTTCTTGTAATGGGAGAAGTGCTTAGCTTTTGGTTCAATCTTGCGGTGTCCTTTCCCAGTGACAGTAGGGGAAGCAAGGCACGTATTGTATTGTTGCCATCGAGGATAACAAGATGGGGTTTTATCATATTGCATGAATTTATCCCTCTACATCATGTCATCTTGCTTAAGGCGTTACTCTGTTTTCATGAACTTAATACGCTAGGTGCATGCTGGATAGCGGTCGATGAGTGGAGTAATAGTAGTAGATGCAGGCAGGAGTCGGTCTACTTGTCTCGGACGCGATGCCTATATACATGATCATACCTAGATATTCTCATAACTATGCTCAATTCTGTCAATTGCTCAACAGTAATTCGTTCACCCACCGTAAAATACTTATGCTCTTGAGAGAAGCCACTAGTGAAACCTATGGCCCCCGGGTCTATCTTCATCATATTAATCTTCCAACACTTTGTTATTGCCTTTGCTTTTTTACTTTGCTTTTATTTTACTTTGCATCTTTATCAAAAAAATACCAAAAATATTATCCTATCATATCTATCAGATCTCACTCTCGTAAGTGACCGTGAAGGGATTGACAACCCCTTATCGCGTTGGTTGCGAGGATTTATTTGTATTGTGCAGGTGCGAGGGACTCGCGCGTAGCCTCCTACTGTATTGATACCTTGGTTCTCAAAAACTGAGGGAAATACTTACGCTACTTTGCTGCATCACCCTTTCCTCTTCAAGGGAAAACCAAAGCAGTGCTCAAGAGGTAGCATTTGCCCCCCTGATTGATGGGACCCACCAGCTACATCTTCGCATGCAAGGAAGTGCCTGACAGTCGGGACCCACCTGGTCGAAGCGTACGTAGCGTTGTCATTCTGGTCGCGAACGTGTACGTACATACTGGTCGATCGGTCTATCTGCAGGCTACAGCGATGAACTGTGGCCGTGTAAGGAAGGGCACGTGTCGTAGTAGAGGCGCGCACGTAGCATGTACACGCACGTACTGCCAGGGTGCAAGAAAGTAAATACGGCCACGTACGTACATACGAGAGGTGTCTCGAACGCCTACTCGTGCATACGTATGGCCAGGGCTCGTGTACATGGCTAGGTCAGAACAGAGAAACTGCATCGTCATCGTGTTCATGGGGAGGCAACGGAATGCGTCATGTTCATCGGGAGGCAATGGAACACATGCTGTTCATCGGGAGCCAACCGGGTTGGACGTAACAGCCGATGGAAACAAGGCCTGGCGTACCGCGGAATGGAGGAAACGGCCTTGTGTTTGACCAGCCACGGTCGAAACGGAATCCTGTTCATCGGGAGGGGTCTGGCGTACCACAAAATGGAGGAAACGGAATTCTCTTGGACCTCCTACGGTCGAAACGGGGTCCTGTTGATCGGGAGGGGTGTGGCGTACCGCAAAACGGAGGAAACAGACTTGTGTTGGAGCGCTACGGTCGAAACAGGGGTCCTGTTCATTGGGAGGGGTGTGGCGTACCGCAAAACGGGACTCCACAGGATACTGTTCATCTCCACCGTCGACCTCCTCCAGGCTCCACGGGCTACTTTTCATCCACCGTCGACCTCCTCCAGCCTCCACCTATGACTGCTCATCCACGGGCTCCTGTTCATCCAGCCTCCACTGCGTGCTCCTCCACCGGCTACTGTTCAACCAGCCCTCTCCACGGGGTCCTGTTCAACCACCCCTCCACGGGATACTGTTCATCCAGCCCTCCAGCGGCTACTGTTCAACCAGCCCTCCACGGGGTCCTGTTCATCCACCCCCAACCGTCTCAATCGATTGGGGTCTTGTTCATCCAGCGGCAACACCACGGGGTCCTGTTCATCCAACCCCCCACTGGGAACTGTTCATCCAAACCCCCAACAACGCTCATTGTTCATCAAGAGGCAGCATCGATCGGCTTCAGTTAGCAGTAGTAGCGAAGAAATCACTCGGGTTCAGTTAACAGCAAGGGATCGATCGCTCGAGTTCAATAACGTAGCTACTGCAACTGCTCGGGTTCAGTTAGAGCCCATCGCCTCGCTCGGGTTGAGTTAGAGCCCAACGCCTCGCACCCACGCGCGTACGTGTACGAGAGAAACGCGCATCGCTCGGCCCGCGACCACCCACTGTAATCGGTAAATCCCCGATATTTTCCTCGCTCTCGCTTCTACCACGTTTTTTTCATCATGGACGGCCCAGAGAATGCCGTGCAGCTGCCTCTGCGGCCCGCCCAGGATGAAAAGCCCATTTTGTGTCATGATTTTTGTCATAGAAGTAGGAGCCCACCACATCTATGATGATACCGGGTTTTGTCACAACTATCGTCATAGAAGTGTCATAAGCATGACAGAATTTTTTTTCGTTCGGCCCAAAATGTCATGGATGTGTCTTTTTTGTAGTGCATGCATATGTATGCATGGAGTGCCATGGCATTTTAATTCCAAAAAATTAAAAAATGATCAGAAAAACATGAAACCTTGCTTGATGTAATGGCATGCCACCAAGATGATGTTGTAAAAAATTGGCATGTTTGACGAAAGTTTGGACACACACCCCTCACAAACCGGAGCAACTAACTAGAAGGCTCGTGGTTGTGAGAGGGAACAATGCATGTTTGATGACAAACATGAGATAGCTTCCTCTTACGGCCTTCAAATTTTTTATATGTTTAACGTGCACTACTACAATTGTACTGTGAAAATTTGGAAAATTCTAGCGGTCATTTGACCTTTTAAAGACATTTAAGTGATTTTCTAGCCATTTAATGACTGTAATTCAAATTTGAACTACATCTACATGCAACGGCTAACCATAACAGTTTGAAAAATCATATTTGTTTACTTGTGTGCGAGTTAATTCCATGTGCAGTGAAATAGAAGGAATTTTCAAACATATTGGTCTCACGGCATGGGCACATGCATGGAGTGCCATATCATTTTAATTCCAGAAAATTAAAAAATGACCAGAAAAATATGAAACCTTCCTTGATGTAATGTCATGCCACCAAGATGATGTGGTAAAAAAATTGGCCTGTTTCACGAAAGTTTGGACACCCCCCTCACAAACCGGAGCAACTCACTAGAAGGTCCATGGTTCCGAGAGGGAATAATGCATGTTTGATGACGAATGGGAGATAGCTTCCTCTTACGGCCTTCAAATTTTTCTACGTTTAACGTGCACTAATACAACTGTCATTTGAAAATTTGGAAAATTTCAGGGGTCATTTGACCTTTTAAAGACATTTAAGCGATTTTCTAGCCATTTAATGACCGTAATTCAAATTTGAACTACATCTACATGCAACGGCTAACCATAAGGTTTGAAAAATCATATTTTTGTTTATTTGTGTGCGAGTTAAAAAATTATCAGACGATGTAAATATCTGGTGTTCAAAAAACAAAATGTAAAGATCTGGCAAGACAACCGGCCCCCACACGATTGGCACTCTATCTCGCGGCTCGAGGTTTGGTACGTGAGTGGCAGGGATCATTAATCAGACACGGTTCTGTATTGGAAACCATCAGCTATTATGTTCACACACGGATTTTGCTGCGGGAATCGTGTGTAATTCAAACTACAGTACTTGTAAATTCCGGCGACCGGCATGTGTACTGTTCCCGTCGATCTAGATTCCGGCCGCCAATAAATACTACCTTGCTCACGTCGTCCCGCCTACATTCTCATCTACATCCTCCACTCGCTCGCCCTCTCTCTCTCAAATCTCTTCCATGGCGTCGCCGATCTGCCCACGCGCCGATGGGAAGTCGTCGCCCCGCGAGGACGCTCACTCGGATAGCTGCGACGAGGACCCCTACGCGCCGCCGGGCGAGGTTACGCCGGAGCCCCCAACTTTGGATTGGTTTTGGGGCCAGTACAATCTTTGTTTGTGGAAGTCGCTGTCGCCGGCTGAGAAAGCCAGGCGAGTGGCGTTCAAGAAGGAGATGGCGGAGGAGGAAGCTAGGTACTAGGCGGCCTGTGAAGCCCGTGATGCCACCTGAAAAAAGGAGGTGGTGGAGCTTTGGGGGCGGGTGCGTCGTCGTGCGGAGGAGGTGTACGAAGACGGGTACTTCGCGAGGAAGGTCAAAGGCGCTGGGCGCCTCGTCGCTGCGTGGAGGTGGGCCGATAAGCTCCAGCGTGCCACCGACGAGGAGCTCTGGCGGGCGCCCAACAAAATGGCAAGATCGTTCGCGCTCGTCCGCCAGCAAGAGGCAGATCAATACGTCAAGCGCTACGAGGCAGAGGAGGCGGAGTACTGCCTCCGCACTAGGAAGATGCCGCGCACCAGGGAGCTGCTGGCGAGGGGCTGCCGGAATACTGGCCCCAGGAGGGATTATTAGTTTTAGTATTGTTCGTTTTGAATTTTATGAATTGTACCTAGTAGTTAAGTATCATCACGTATATGTGATGATATTATATATATATTCTGTGATGAACTAATGAACAATTAATATATATATATATATATTATGAATTCCATTTTCTATCAGTTTTTGTATACTAATTTGAATCTAGCTGTTATCGTCCACATATACAGAATGGAAAGCATGTATACACACATTGAAACAGAACATATAAGAATGGATAACAGAGTACACACATTGAAAAAGAGGAATAAACAGAGCAATACTATGATTGCTTTGAATACATAGCTATCCGCGTCGAAACGACTCAACAAAATAAAACGCGTCCATGAGACCATGACTAGCAGCCCTTGCCTGTGGTAGCTCTTGGCTCTGCCTGAACTGTGCAGGCGTTCGTCCAAGCAATCGACACGTGGAGCGCGATCTCGAGCTCCAAGTTGGCTATTTCATCGGAGATCACCAACTCGAGGATGTGATGACCATGTTCCTCTACTGTGCCCAGGTGGACACCAGGGCCAAGGAGGCGGTCGAGCCTACTGACCAGCGCGTTGGCATCGAGCGGGCCGCGGACAAGGCGAGCAGCGCGACCCATGCGAACGGCGCGGTGGGCGTCCGGTGCAAGTACAGCGCAGAGGGCCTCTGCCCACTCCTGACGAGGAATGGGGGTACTGACGGGACGTGTACCCAGCTGCGACGCCGTGTCGACTGCAGGCAAGCACCGATGGATCCACTCTTGTTGTGTGGTGTGCCGCGCCTCATGCTCTGTGGCGCTCCAACGGTCTCACCATGCGGCGAGCCGTAGCCTATCGGCGTGGACGCGCCTAGCTTGCTCTGCGACGCGCCATTATCATGTTGTGTGGCAAGCTGCAGCCTGTCGGTGCTGACATGCCTATCTTGATCTGCGGCGCTCAAGCGCCATGCGCCAAAGATCTGCTCAACCCTGGTGACGACGCGCATCACGGCGTTATCCATTGCGTTGCCGGGGAGAGCCTCGGCCTCGACGGGCCGTTGCGCCTGCTCATTTTCCTCGTCGACGAGGTTGATGGCAGAGACGGCGCTTTGGTGGGTTGGCATGCTTGGAAAAGGTGGATGTGCTACAGGCTGCGCTTGTCGCCTTCATGCGTCGCGCGCCGCCTAGGTTTATGCGCAATATCGCTGGGTGGCGGGAAACAGGTTAGGAAATGGCGGGGAACGGTGGCGTTTTCATAAAACGCCATCAAATTAATGGAAACTTAGCATATAAGGAACATTGAGCTAGCACAAGAAGTAGATGATGATCAGATGAACACGGACCACACTAGGGACCCGTCGGTGATGAATTCATCAATCGCAAACGGTTGAATACTAGCAAGCGTTTTCCCACAACACACACGGCTTATTCCATCACAAACATGTCGGATGGATCAACTGTATGCCATGTATCGCACATTGTCAAAAAGCAATGCGGTAGACCTTCTTTAACATGTGTTAAAAAATAAAAAAATAAAAGAAAAACAAGGACCTCGAGGTTAAATTAACTCATGGGATGGGTCGTATCAGTAATTTAATTTGATAAATACGACCCATCCTATCAGTTAATTTAACATCAACACAACTTCCCATCCAGTCACCCATCTGATGGCTGCTCCAGCCTGAGCACACTTAACTTGGGAGTTCTCTTACATGAGCTACTAGTGGAACATCTAGTCCTTGCTGATATAGGATGCCTCTTCGCATCCTTATGGCGTATCCGGATGACCGCCCGTCCCCCAATGGCCAATAGATGTTGTGAAGACAGAGCATATCACATATGTATTATTAGAAGCAACCGTCTGTGTTATTATCGGTCTTCGCACACATTTCTGATTACAGACCTGTTTGCCGCCTATCACACACATCTTGATATATTGAACTGTTTTTGTTCTCTTGTCTCAATGCAAACAGTTCATTTGAGTGAAGCGCATGCCGTATATCACACACACCTTGATCTGGCTGACCATTTCTTTTGTGTTGCCTAACCACAAACAGTTCATCCGAGTGAACCGTACGCTCTATATCGCACACACCTCCATCTGGCTGCCCGTTTCTTTTGTTCATCCTCATCGCAAATAGTTAATTGAACTGAACCGTATGCCCTGCATCACAAACGCAACTAAAATCTGAACCGTGTTTGATGCATCCTCCATCGCAAACATTTTGCACCTTTTTTGATGCGTTTTTTACACCACTGTTTGCGATTATTGCATTGCACACAGTTTCGTCGAAGGGTCTCTGATCGTAGTGTCGCGTTAGCAGCATCCTGCAGTAGTGACATTAAATGCCCAGAAACTCAATTAATGCATAAATGGGCCAAATGAACCTAGTATAATTCCAAATTTAAACACGACACTCATATAGTTCTATGTTTGCTTTGTAAAAAAATCAAGAGGGGGGCAGCGTATGTCATTTCACACACAAAGGTGACACGTTCCCTCTTGAAACCACACGCCTTCTTCAGAGAAGCTACAATTTGCAAGAAGCCTATGCCAAAACTTGTCCCAATTCGGCCAATTTTTTTACCACAGCATGTTGGTGCCATGAATTGACACCATGCCAAGTTTCATGATTTTCAGGCGAGTTTGGGATTTACAGGAATTTAAAAACCAAGTTTCTCAATGTTTCCAGCCGAGCCACGACGCCCAGATGTTTGAATTTCATTCCCATTCTTGCATGGGACCTATAAATTCACCCAAAGATGCACATGTGATTTTTCAACAAACTTTGGTGCACTGGAGCATGTGCTTGTAGTTCAAATTTGAATTGTGCACATTAAATGCCTAGAAACTCAATTAATGCATAAAAATGCCAAACAAACTTAGAATAATTCCAAATTTTAACACGACACTCATGTACTTGCATGTTCACTGTAGATAAATGTTCTAGCAATTCAAACACCATTCTTTGCCCCGTAACACCATTTTGTCTTTCAAAATAGAATAAAAAATCAGGTATACCACAAATAGTTTACTAGCAAAAATTGTGTGGGACTTGATATAAAATATCTTGGCGCATTGTCTTGTCTGGCTTACGCAACAAGCTTCGTCGTCTATAGTCCACCGCCCGCGCTTGAACCACACTTGCGTGTCAGTTTCTTGCGGCACCGAGCAAAAATTTGCTGCCACCGCGGAAATATCTATCTCCCCACCCACCAAAAGCCACATTTCCACTGTTCCTCCTTGAATTACAAGTTCAAACCTTCACTGCTGCTTACTAGCAGCGCCGCCTCCTCGCCGGCACCCTTCTTCTTGCAGCGCCGCCTCCTTGCCAGCGACCCTTCTTCTTGCTGCGCGGCCTCATCGATATGGTCAGGCAATCCACACCCCACCCACACCATCCTCCTCCTCCCCCATCCCACATGCCCCGACCGACGGTGCAACACCTTCTGCCCAAATCACTAGCCCCGTCCTCCAATGAAGCATCGCCCACAGCCATTTTGCACGCTGTATAGCATGGAGCTCAGTAGCATCTGGCAGCGAAGAAGCAAATCGCGGTCGCACGCGCGGACGAGGTCGCGATGGCTGCCATGCGTGCCGAAAGTCAGATCTTGGAGGAGCACCTCGTCTTCGAGGCCACCATCGACACCGCCACGCAGCTGTCTACTTTAAAATATAGTTCGTGTTGTTTTCTCGAGGCCACTGCCAGTGCCTTATAGTGATTTGTCCTCTCTAATGTTAATATGCAATCTGATATTCTGAAATATAATGTTCAGTTAACAGTTTGGTCCAACAATTGCTGCATTTCGTAGTACTCCCTCTGTCCCAAAATAAGTGTCTCAACTTTGTACTAACTTTAGTACAAAGTTATACTAAGGTCAAGACACTTATTTTGGGATGGAGGGAGTAGTTCTCAAGCATTCTTGGTTTCATTAAATGTCTTATCTTCTCGTATATGTTCTATTCTGCAATGTCGTGCTCAGTTAACTGTTTTGGTTCATTTTTTCTGCTGTCCAGTTAACTGTTTGGTTCAATTTTGCAATTTGATTTTCATTTGTTGTGGGTACAATTTTGTATTGTTATGCATGTGAGAAATAAATCGAATTTGGATGTACTCAATACATATTCTACTGATAGCATGGCAACTCTCAGTTAACCCGATCAAGATCTTCCCTATATGTGTTGCAGGGAAACAATGGGAGGCACTGCCGTTTACCATCGAGGTTTTCTCATGCATGGTCCTTTCGCTAATAGAACATTATTGTGCAGTTGCAGGAATCATTCTAATATTTAGCTTTCTTACAATTTGGTCTTGCACATGTAGGTCCTGCTGTCAGAGGCTTAGACCCACTATCCGACCCATTTTGCATACGGGGAAATGATATGTCCATGAATATCAGTCAAGTCAAGAAACTCATAAAGAGTGTTAGGATAAAGAAACTTGCGACGAATAACAGCAGGATATTTGTTTGCACAATGAAGAAGACATCCGTGAACTATAGGATAGTACTAACTCTTTTACCTTTTTTCCCTTGTGCCATTTCAAAATTTATAACGGCGATTTATGCATATCTTTTGTTTTCAGCATTTTTCAAAGCAGTTCACCGATGATTACCTCTCAAACCACCTGCATGGTCAAGAGGCGAGGAAGGTATTCATTCAACACCCATGCACTACTGTAGGATGCTGCTAACACGACACTATGTGCGATGCATTAATCGCAAACAGTGATGTAAAAAACCGTCAAAAAAGATGCAAAACATTTGCGATGAATGATACATCAAACACGGTTGAGATTTTAGTTGCATGTGCGATGAGGGGCATACGGTTGATCTGTACGAACTGTTTGCGATGAGACAAAACAACTGAAACAGGCAGCTAGATCAAGGTGTGTGCGATATACGGCATAAAGTTCACTCTGATGAACCGTTTGCGATGATTGAGGTGAACACAAACGATTCGGCGTAACAAGATGTGTGTGATACCCGACAAACAGGTCGGTAATCAGAATTGTGTGCGATCATTATAGACAACCCATACGGTCTTTTTTTGTGAATTGTGTGCTCGTCGGGGCACACAGTTCAACAAACCAACCTGTGGGCCATAATGTACAAGATCTCTGTCGAATAACATATTACTAACCATCTGCGATGAGATTGACAGGATAAACAGAGATATATACAGTCTGCTTAATTTAGTCCTTCTTGTTGTTGTTGTTGTTGTTGGATGGCCCCGTGACATCGTCTTGGCGAGGACGCTTCTTGTGCTGACCGATGGCTTTTCATCGCCGCCGCCGTCGTCATCGTTGTTGCTGTCATCGTCGTCCTCCTCCTCGTTCGACCATTCCTCCTCATCATCATCGCCGTCCTCTTCTTCGTCCTCCGACGGCTCCTCGTCCATCTGGTTGTCGTCTGACGACTCCAGAGGCAGCGTCCCTTCCATGAACTGGATATAATCGAGGTCTGGGCTCGATGCCGGACTCATGGAAGACGAGCGGGATGATTCCGATGTTGACCTATCATCGAGCGCCAGACTGCTGGCCGAACTGTCGTCCTCGCTGTCGCTCGACATGGCTGCAGAGTGTGTGCCAGTGTGTAGCGTGGGCTGCCGGGGACGATGAAGATGGTGGACACTTAAGCGGGGTATGCAGAGAAGAGGAACTACCAATTGAAGCGGGGTTTTTTTGCGTGGGGGGATTGAAGCGGGGGTTGACGTATTATTTAACCGCTGATATAATCAATCGCAATTATTTGTACCCAGTCGCTCCAAATTCCCGGGGTTGCGTGGGGCTCCTATTGGCTATTTGGTTGGTTTCCTTTTTCCGGACAAAAACAAGGAACGAGTTTTGGGATTATGCACCGGTACCGGTACGAACGGAGTAGGATAGTTGGCAAGCAATACATCGAGCTCTTCTTATTGATAGCCAGTAATAAGCAAACTAGAAAGGAAAAGAAAAAAGACAAAGAAAAATATCTGCACGAATCATCGCGTAACACGGCATAGGACCTAGATGTGCATTACTTAGAGCACATCTAGATGTGCTTTAGCAATACTGTCAAACAAAACCCCTAATCATCATTGCAAACAACGCATAGAACATGGCTAATGCGACAACCACAACTACACAGGCTAGTTCCTTCTTGTCTCTTGCTTTCATCTATTGCCTGTGATTGATTCTTTCTTGCTTCATCATTCTGATTGTACATTCCAGATCAGCCAGTTTCTTCTTTAGCTTTACGTTATCTTCTACGATCTTGGTGATTACACTCCGAGCCCTGCCATGCCATTCTTCATCCAGCCAGTTAACAAAGGCACAAGTCTCATATCCCTGCCAATGTTAAATAGTATTCAGGATGAGCGGTGGCATTAACTGAAGTAAAATGATGAACTTAATTAGCACTAACCTCTAAGGGCAACTGAGAAACCGCCTGCCAATGTCGAATCCCTCTGTGCATACACATCAAGCGGGAGTGTGCCCATGCACACAACTCAGCTTTTGGTACTTCTTGGTGGCGCAAAACTCGGAGTCGAACTCGTGTTGCGGGAGTCTGGAGTCATGCTCCGGATCCAGCGGCAGATCGCTTTCCTGGGGGGAGGGGGGTCATTCAGGACGGATTCAGCAAGGAGCTATACTTTGGACATGCTAAAAAAGATCGGGATAGATTGGAACCTGACAGGGCGATTCCGATCTGTAGTACACCTGCCTTCTGATGACCTTAGGCAAGTGCTCGGCGGTGACCGCCGTCATGGCGGTGATACGAGCAGGAGCAGCCGCACCGAAACCTTCAGCACCACTCGTCCGCATTCCCCCAATGTCAGTGCCATGCGTGGGAATTTGGAGGCTATGTAGGGATTTGGGGGGAATGGGGAAACTGTGGAGATAAGCTAACGGTCGCGAACTACTTATGGCACTATATGTTGTATACGGCACACTGTTTATACATGTCATTTTTGTTAGGTATTACAACGTCACACACGATTTCCGCACCAAACCGTGTGAGAAGACAATGTAGGTTAGACATGGTTGCCGTTACATAACCGTATGTGATGTACTACACTGTCCATATAATTGAGTTACAGTGAGATATCATGTAAACAGCCGCTCTGCAGATATCCGTAAAAAAACAGCCGCTCTGCATATAGAGATGGCAGTGGCGGCCTAGGTGGCGGCCTAGGCAGCGGCTACCGGAGAAGAGGTAAATCCTCGGTCGGTGGTGGTGCCGGCGTCATAGGAGGGCAATCCTCGGTCTCTGGCGGGAGATAGGAGTAGCTCAACCATCGAGGTCGGCGGCGGCATGATTCGAGCTCATCCATCGCGGTCAATGGCGGGATAGTGGAGGTCGAACTTCAGGCGGCAGCTGCACTAAGCTTTGCTCCTCGACCCTGCTGTCTCGGTGTGCCGCCGCATCGCGCTTGTCTGTCTGCTGGGTGGAGGTCGCCGCGCGGCTAATTAATTAAGGTATTCTTTTCATGAGTGGCTTAATTAAGGTATTCAATTCCTAAGGGTAGTGTTGTACTAGTACTCTGCGTGTAAATTTACTGGCCATTAATTTTTGTCATTGCATGTCTGGATAACAACATGGAGCGCCCTCAGTAATTATGAAAATAAAACCTTGTGATTCATGTATGCATCTTTGGGCAGCAGTTAATCCGTGTATTAATGTTGTTGTTTTGTTTCTAATTACCATTTGTGTGCTGCAGATGGAACGATCTCGATGGATGAAGAATCGGAAAACCGCAGATTTTATCAGTTGCGTGACAGAGTTCATGAATTTGGCTAAAAGTACAAAGAAGAGAATTGGTGATGCGGATTACATCCTGTGTCCATGTACTGATTGTGCCAATACAGAGTCACATGAAGTTGCAGATATCCATATGCACTTAGTCTCTAGGGGATTCATTGATGGATATACACGTTGGACCAGACACGGTGAAGAGGAGGTCATGGATGAAGATACCCAGGGCAGCGAGATGCCAAACTCCGATCAGTGTCACATGGATGTTGAATCTAACATCAGGGCAGAGGCGTCAAGCTACCAATGGAACATCGAAAAGCCGAAATGCCCACTGGAAAATCAAGACATCGACGCAGATGACGACGATCTTGATATGCCAGATTTTGCTGCTATGATTGCAGATTTCAAGGGACCAAAAAAGGACATGATTGGGTACAAGGATCTGCCAACCATTGATGCGGACTCCAAGAAAGAATTATATCCAGGTTGCAAAAAGAAATATTCCAAGTTGAGTGCCACCCTAGCGCTTCTCAGATTTAAAGCAGCAAACAGTCTATCAAACAAGGGCTTCACAGAGATGTTAGGTCTTTTCAAAGAAATTCTTACGAAAGATAATGTGCTCCCAGAAGCACGAATGAAGCGAAGAAAATTGTTTGCCCATTGGAACTTGAAGTACAGAAGATACACGCTTGTGTGAATGATTGTATATTGCCGTGGTGAGCACAAAGATTTGCGTGCATGTCCCACATGCAAGCATTCACGATACAAGCGCAGGAGAGCAAAGGACAAGTACAAATTGGACGATGAGATCAAGACAGGAATCCAGTTCAAGGTTGTTTGGTACTTGCCTTTAATTCCAAGGTTGAGGCGTTTGTTTGCAAACCCTAGAGAGGCAAAGAGGTTGCGGTGGCATCATGATGAGCGAATTGTGGATAGGTTTATGAGGCACCCGAAAGGTGGGGCTTAGTGGGAATTAATTGACAACAAGTTTGAAATTTTTGCCAAGGATCCTAGAAGTATGAGGCTCGGGGAGTGTACTGATGGGATGAATCCTTTTGGCGATTTGAGCACCAATCACAGCACATGGCCGGTGCTTCTGTGCATATATAACCTAGCTCCTTGGTTGTGTATGAAGAAAAAATACATTATGATGTCAATGATTATCCAAGGCCCGAAGCAACCTGGAAATGACATCGACATTTACTTTTAGCTACTGGTAGAAGAACTGCTGACCGTGCGGATAGATGTGCCTGCTGTAAAATGTTATGATGCTTACAGAAAGGAGATTTCCGATCTACATGCGATGCTGGTGCACACCATTCAAGATATGCCAGCTTTAGGCAACACATCGAGGAAGAAAACAAAGGGGGATGTAGGGTGTGTCACATGCATGGATAGGATAGCTAGCAGAAGACTTCCGAACTCGCACAAAACAGTGTATTTGCGTCATCGTAGGTTCTTACGGAAACCTCACCCATACCGAAAGATGAAAGCTGAATTTGATGGTACGACAGAGGCAGGTGCAGGCCCAAGACCCTATGATGGGGAGGTGGTCCACAACATGGCTAAAAAAATTAATGTTGTGCTTGGCAAGAACCACCCTTTGACGATGAAACAAACACCCAAGGGTCAAGTGTTTAAGAAGAAATCGGTGTTCTGGAAATTACCTTACTAGGAGATTCTACGTGTACGTCACTGCATCCATGTCATGCACGTAGAGAACAACGTATGTGAAAGCATCCTTGGTACTCTGCTCAAGATTAAAGGTCAAAGAAAGGATGGTGACGGTTCACGGCTCGATATGCTTGCTGATCAATCAAAATGCAAGAGTGAAGTAGAAGATGATGACAAATTCATCAAAGCTCGCCAGAGTTACAATTTCAGTACAAAAGAAGCAACACAGTTCTTCACCTATTTGTTGTCAGTTAAGACACCCTCTTCCTACTGCGCAAACATCAGAAGTCTCGTGGATGTGAGCTCAGGTAAAATGAAGTTGGGACACATGAAGTCACATGATTGCCACGTAATGTTGACACAAATACTCCCGGTGGCCATCAGGAATCTGATGGACAAAGATATAAGAAACACACTCATTGACCTCTGTGATTTCTTCAACCAACTATGGCAGAAAGTTGTAGATCCTGAAGAGTTGGATCATATGCAAGATGATATTGCAAGAATATTGTCCAACCTAGAGATGTTTTTCCCATCGTCATTCTTTGATGTCATTGTCCAACTCACTGTGCACCTTGTCGACGAGATAAAGTATTGTGGTCCTGTGTTTCTTCGCAACATGTATCTCTTCGAGCGGTTCATGGGAATACTGAAGTGCTTTTGTCGGAACTGAAACCATCCAGAGGCAAGCATCCTACATGGTTATACCGCGGAGGAGGTGGTTGAGTTTTGCACCGAATACATGAAACAAAGACCTATAGGTTTGCCCCTCTCTCGCCACGAGGGAAGGCTGAAAGGTAAGTCGGTCCTTGTTGGCACGCAAATGGCTGCACCCGGAGAATTGGCAGAGAAAGCCCATTTGACGGTACTGCTTAACAGCCCAGTTCTCAGCGCTTATGCCGAAGAACACTTGGCGGAGATACGCCAAAGCTTCTTACCAATGGTGCCTTCATCAGATGTGCAGATGAAGGAGCACACTAAGAACTACGCCGAATGGCTGAAGAATCGTTTGGCACAAGGATCCATCGATGACATTGCTACGTGGTTGGCACAAAAGCCATCACCTACGGTGTTGACGTACCAAGCATATGACATAAATGGATACACGTTCTACACTGAGGAACGTGATCAGAAGACCTCATATCAGAACAGCTATGTTCGAATAGAATGCATGACTGTAAATGAAGCTGATAAAAGGGTATACTATGGAACCATCAAAGAGATTTGGGAGCTTGACTATGTGAAAGTTAAGGTGGCATTATTCAGGTGCGCATGGATCCCTCTTGGTCAGGTAAGGATTGATGAGTACAGGAAGACCTATGTTAACAGAACAACGATGGCATATCACGCGGACCCATTCATTCTTGCCAGCGATGCTACCGAGATTTTCTTTGTGGATGACCCCTTGCATAAGAACTGCCATTTAGTGATGCATGGGAAGAGAAAGGGTACTGGGTGTCGACGATGTTGCCGATGAGGACGAGTACGATGAATTTGATGAGTTGCCAGCTAAGGGATCACGCACCCGTGTAACAAAGAAGCGTAAAATCATCATAAAACCCTAGTTCATTCGGGGTCAACGTAATGATCCCAGTTCCCCCATGTACATGGGAATTAAGCCGTAGGACTAGTCTTTATGCCTACCCTGCAACTTAATTTGTTCAATTTAGAACTGTCACGTGTACTGAATTTGTGAGTTATGCACGGTTTTCTGTTGATGTAAGAACCGTTAATATGTTGACCTTGATATGCTGTCAGCTCAGGCAATGAATATGAACTGTTTTTTGTTATTATTATTATTATTATATCATAGAGGGAGCACACTCAATTGATCTCACTACAGTATGCGTGAACAAAAATAGGCAATCTGGTTTGCGAATAGCACACGGTTCGTTGACGAAAGTCGTGTGCCGACCAAACCCCGCCACCCCGCCCACGATCTGAGTCATGCTTTCGGATTGGCCAGAACCTAAACCCCATGGATTGTACGTCTGCACCATTAGATGCTCCCAGATCGAACGGCGATCCTCATCCCTTTCGACAGCACATGCAGTTCCGGTTGTAATTTTATTTTTATGCACAAAATGCACGTTAATCTCAAAAAATGTCTTAAATATAGCTAACGATACCTGAAATGCGCCAGAAAATCAAACCCGTGGTATAATGGTGATTGCGTACCGTGGAAATTTTTATGAGGCCAAACGATGAAGTCACCGGCCACAGGAGTTTGAATTGACACGTCTCCTTTTGGAAACCATGATCCTTCACGTGAGATGCTCCGGTTTGGAAGGAGCAGTCATCAAAACTTGTGCCAAACTTTACCATTTTTTTCCACGGGGTCGTGAGAGCACGCCACGGGTACACATTGATTTTGATGGTGTCCGAACTCCATCTGAATTTCCTGTAATTAAAATACCAACTAGGCCTACGCCAGTGGCCGCACCTCGCGGCCGGAATGTTTGAAACTTCTCCCCGCTTCTCGAACAAACGGATGAAACTCACAAAGCGACGCACAAATGATCTGTACACCTTCTTTGATAGGCTGATAGTAAGGGGGTATCATAGCTAGTATCATGCATGCCAACTAGGCAATTTTGATGTGTTGTCATAGAATTAAATGAAGAAAGAGAGGGTTAAGTATCATATCATGAAACTGTATCATAATAAATGCTATGCTACTATGTGTCATGCATGACAATATAAATAAAGTATTACATATGATACTAGCTACTCTATGATACCATGCATTGGACTAGCCACAGTGGGAGTAACTTCAGTAGTAACATCGAGTCCAACTCAACAAATTTGCTTATGTGGCAATGAGTTAATGAGGAGAGAGGTAGTTTGACTAACTTAGCTAGTTACTATAACATCACATGTCCCAATGCAATATGAGTCTATAACCTAATAAATGAGGCTTTGCATGTTACCATACTTATGTTACTACCCACTACGAAAGGTAGTAACATAGTCTAGGGATATGTGTATATTACTAGTGTATGTTACTCTCCATTATGGCTAGTCTTAGAGCAAGTACAATAGAGTGACATAAGCAGGCTATAAGGAATAGAATAATATATATGTGCTTATTAGTTGGAGGAAAGAGAAGAGGAGAGAGAAGAGAAGCAGGCTCTTGGTTAGTAGAGCCAGCTGCAACACGAGACCCAAGACACTTTGTGAGGATGTAAGGTGGGCAAACTATTGATAAACTAGTACATATTTAAAACTTATTATTGTACATGCCCGCTAAGAGGTTGGCTGTATATGACATGGCAACTTCTTATAGCCGACCATTGGATGTATTATTAACCATGCTCTTAGTGAGGTAGCTAGTGTATCATAGACTAGCTAGTATCATACTCCCTCCTTTCCGGTTTAGGCTGGTTGTAATGGTAGTATCATAAGCGGTATCATGCATGCCAACTAGACTTTCTGGATGATATGGCACACAATTAAATGAGGAAAGAGAGGATGTGGTATCATATCATGATACCGTATCATATTAAATGTTGTACTACTTTGTGTGACGCATGACAATTAATAAGGCAATCGAAGATACTAACTTATGATACCATGCATTACGGAAGTAGTATCATACACTAGTATATATCATATGCATGATACTAGTATATGATACTCCCCATTACAACCAGCCTTATAGGGCTCAATTCAAAAATCTCACCAACCAAGGTAGATGGTGAGTGGTGGAATACTTTTTGTAGTTTGCAAAAACACCCAATTAATGCTTTTGTTTTCCTCAAAAAATTATGTTTTCCAATGTACTAATTGCAATACATGCATGCATAAAGTACATGCATTGGTCAACTTTCTCTTAATACTTGCATGCAATGATTTAATGCACCTTGGAATCTGAACATGTGATGGGGAACAACCAAATTGAGCCTTAGACTAACCACAATGGGTAGTAACATAGAGTAGTAACATGCCCATGTTAGTACTCTATATTACTACCTCTATAGTGGGGAGTAACATATGTGTGGTAACATGCAACACTTCATTTATTAGGCTATAGACTCATCTTGCCTTGATATGTGTGATGTTACTCATACTAGTAGTAACTAGCTATGTTACCACATGCCTCTCTTTCTTCATTTATTGCTTGTCACATCATCTATTTTATCTAGATATGTGTGATGTTACTACCTATGTTACGCCCACTGTGGGTAGTCTTATAAAATGGAAAAACTAAAATTTTGAGATAAGCCTATAAATCGGAAAGGAGGGAGTATATATGCATCATACTAGTATATGATCGGTAATACCTCCGTAATGCGCGCATGCATAGTATCATAAGTTAGTATCTTAGGTTGCCTTATTAATTGCCATGCATGACACAAAGTAGTACAACATTTAATATGATACGGTATCATGATATGATACCACACCCTCTCTTTCCTCATTTAACCGTGTGCCACATCATCCAAAAAGTCTAGTTGGCATGCATCATACCGCTTGATACTCCCATATTACGACCAACCTTATTAGGGTGGCCATAGTGGGGGTATCATAGCCGGTATCATGCACTCGGGAATAGCAAATATGATGATGTGGCAAAGAAGCAGTAACATAGGTAGATACCGTAACATATATATATATAATAAATGATATACTACTTTGTGTCATGCATGGCCATAAATACGGTCATCTATGATATATACTACTCTATGATACTATATATGCACTATGAAGGTACGTACGTAGTATCATACACTAGTAACATATGCATGATACTATATATAGTATATGATACTCCCCACTATATAAGGCTGGCCATAGTGATGGTATCATAGCCGACGATGTCATGCACCCGGAAATAGCAAGTATGCTGATGTGGCAAAGAATTAAATATATATAGAGAGGGTTAGAGTAACATATAGGTAGATATCGAATCATGTTAAATGCGATGCTAATTTGTGTCATGCATGGCAATAAATATGATCTATGATACTATACTCTATGTATTACGCTATGCGCTATAATTAATTAAAGGTAGTATCATACACTAGTATCATATATATATATATATATATATATGCATGATACTAGTATATGACACTCTCCACTATGAGTAGCCTAAGTATATATAGCCTAACTAAAACACCCACATGTAGTTGTAGTAGGGTTTTTGGCTTTAATTAATTATATATGCACTAAAATGCAATGCAAGGTAAGTGCAAAGAATGACTTAAACATAGCAGACGACCTGAAATGGACCGGAACGATGTAGCTAGTAACTGACAATTTGTAGTCCAAAGTGCCGCATCTCCTTTTGGAAACTATGATCCTTCTTGTGAGATGTTCCGGTATGGAAGGTGCGAGCACCAAAACTTGTGCCAAACTTTACCAATTTTTTTCCATGCGATCGTGAGAGCACGCGACAGTGACACAATGATTTTCGTTATTTTTCGGACTCTATATGCATCTCCTAAAATTAAAATACCAACAAGGCCTACGCCTCTGGCCGCACCCTGCGGCCGAAATATTTGAAGTTTTTTTCCCGTTTCTTGCACAATGAATGAAAACTCGCAAAGAGACACACAAAAGATCTTGCTAACACACACGTGTAGTTGCGACTATATATATATACCTACAAATGAGATCTCTTTTTTGCATATTCATAGTTTGAGATTGCTAGCGAGGCCTGCCGCCTAGTAAAATGTACCAGAAAATCAAACCATAGCGTACAATCATGAGTTCTTACCGTGGAAAAAAATTGGAGGCGAAACGATGAACTCATGTTTTCATTCGAACAAAAATATGATGTTAGGTAATGTAAATGTTTTCAAAGAGAACACGGTTCACTCACGAAAGCCGTGTGTCCACTAAACTGTGGCCGATGCCGCCCCTCTGCCACGCGCGCGATCTGAGTCGTGCGTTCTGATTGGCCAGAACCCAAACCCCACGGATCGTATATCTGCACCGTTGGATTCTCCTTGATCGAAAGGTGATCCTCATCCCTTTCGACAACACATGTAAATGTTTTCAAATAGCCCCTCCAAAAAAATGTTTTCAAATAGCACACGGTTCACACACGAAAGCCGTGTGCCTACCAAACCGTGGCCGATGCCCCCCTTTGCTGCGCGCACGATCTGAGTTGTGTGTTCTGATTGGCTAGAACCCAAACCCCACGGATCGTACATCTGCACCATTGGATTCTCCCAGGTCGAACGACAATCCTCATCCCTTTCGACAGGAAATGCAGTCCGGCTAGGAATTGATTTATATGCCAAAATGCACGGTAAATGCCAAAAATGACTTACATATAACACACTAGACCTGAAGTGCGCGAGCAAATCAAACCCGTGGTATAATTGTGATTGCTTTACGTGGGAAAAATTTAGAGGCGAAACGATGAACTCACGTCTTCGTTTCAAAATTAGTACGTCTTCATTTCAAACGAAATTATTCTGTTTGTGCACACGAGCGTTTAGAGGCAACCGTTTGCATAGGCCTTTCCGCGTGCGCGGCGACCGGGGATATTTTCACCCTTTTCACCTAGGCCGCCAACACCCGGAGTCCCCAACACCCCCCACCGTCCGCCCGTGTTTCACTCAACTAGTCCACCCAATCTCCATCGCCAGCTCGCCCCTCCCCCAGATCCACAGCAGAACCCTCTCCGGCGCCGCCGTGCTCACCTCGGCCGTGTGCCCGCTCTTTGGCATCAAGCCTACCTCCACTGCCGTTCCTAATATGCGGCGGCCCGCGCCTCGCCGTCTTTGTTTGCTCGTCGGCCACCCTCGAGCATATCGATGTAGTAACCCTCGCCTCTCATGTGGTCCGGCCGGGTTTGCATTAAGAAGCCTGTTAGTTACTGCTCTCCATCGCGGTGAGGCATATTTCCTCGCAATCCCTCTTCCAATTTCGCTCCGTATGTTCCCAAATTGGCTATAAAATAACGGAGAGCATATATATGTTCATTATCTACCTTCCTTACTACATATAAGCTGTATTTGTTCCAATAAGTTACTGCCTATTTACAGATCGCAGGCGCCCGAGTCACACAAACTTGACAAATTAGTCATACATTTTCTAAATTATTGCATGGCATGTTTAGAAAGCTTGATACCAAGTTGTTAGTTTTATGCTTATCCTCCTTTCCTGAGTTTGGCAAGTGTTCTCTGTAGATGCCGAGTAGCAGCGGCAACACTCATGCTTCAGGCGATGTATCTTCATCTAATTCGGACAACCCTAGGTCTTCAGCAGATTGTGAGGGATCAAGTAATCTTGAACGGGGTAGAGCTGCAGCAATTACCCTTCCGGTCAGGACACTGAGGAACGCTCCAAGGAAGCCCACACACCAGCCTAAAGGTGTATATGATGTAACCGAGATTGATTTAAAGTCTTGGGCACCAACTAAACCAGATAAAGCACGCACGAGGTTTAGGAGTGTGTGTGGATTTGTTGGTAGGGCAAGGCTCAACATTAATCTGCCGGGGTTTCGGAAGGCTGACACAGAAACGCGGCGAAGGATAGTCCAGGAGATCATGGATCACTTCAACGTTCCAGAGCAGTGGAGAATGCAGGTGGAACACGTTGCACTGAAGAAGGCTAGGGATGCTTGGAGAAACGGGAAGCACGTGTTGTACAAGAAGTACTTGAGTGAAGGCAAGGACCCAATCCCCGCATACCCCCAAATTACAAAGGCAGACTGGGCAGAATTCAAAAGGCAACTAAAGAGTTTGCTGAGAAGAGTTTCAAGCAATCGGAACTTCAGAAGAAGGGGCGAACGCGCCAGAGACTACTTGCGGGCACGTGCAAAGAGGCGTGATGACATAATTTATTACTTTGAAAACTCACGTGACGCCGAACTGTATCAAGTGATGTTAGAGGATTCCAAGATCCCTGGAAGGTTCTATAGGAACTCAGAGCCATGTGACATTCTGTCCATTGCTTTGGAAACAAAAGAGCCCCCTGGCCGTGCAAGGGGTATAGGTGTTAATGTCCCGCACAAGAGGGCTTTCACACTCAGCAAAGAAGAGAGACTCAGCATGAAAAAGGCGAGGAGTGAAATGAAGCAGAATGCATTGTATGAAAGGTTGAGGAAGGAGATTTATCTGGCTTTTCGAAAGGATGTTGAGGAGTCAATGATGATGCAGAAGACTCTAACACTGACAGATAGCCAGCAGATGGGAGGGGAGGCGGGCATGGAGGATGCTGCTTATTGCGTGACAACACTGCACAAGATTAGCTGTGCATCAGCTAACCCCAGCGACACTGAGACTGCAGCTGCTCGTGATAATGCCATATCTGATCTATCTGGAATGAAAGACATACTGAAGGGCATGCTTACACATTATGAAGGTACATTAAAATGTGCAACAGCCTGGGTTTGCCCACCCTTCTTGGAAGATGGCCTCTTCTTGGACAATGTGCCATTGAAGCCGGGTTGTGTGAAGTGTTACGTGACTGAAGTAAAGCCTAGATTCAATGAATTTGCCCTGAAGAATATCCTAGGAGACTTCGATGAGCAAAGGACCTTGGGATAAACACTGTTACATCACATCCAGTGGCCACGATAGGAAATAGAGTTCATCGATGAGATCCCTGAAGCCTCGCCAAGAGCAACCACTATCGCCCCTCAATCGGTGACGCTCTCATTGCCACAGCAACTCTCGCGGGCTGATGCATCAACCTGTGATCAGCCGGCCCGACTTTGTGGCGTACAGGCCATGTCATCCTCCGCCCAAAAGCAGCCAGTGGCAAGGCCTACAATTGCTGAAGATGCACCACCGGTTCAGATGCTGGACACTGAAGCAGCGGGGGGAGACCCAGCTGCAGCACATGCTCAGCAGACCAACTTGGTGGAACAGACTGCTAAGCAGTCTGTTGGTCCAAAACCGACTGCTCATCAGTCCGTCAGTCCACAGTCGCGTGATCAGCATACCAATGCGTCAGCACTTCCTGCTCAGCAAACCAACGCATTGGCATGGCCTCCTCAGCACACTGACAAGTTGGCACCACCTGCGCAAAAACCCGACATAGCCTCAATGCATGGTCAGCAGTCCGACGCCACTGCTCCTACAGCCTAGCAGTCCGTCACAGCAGCACCGCCAGCTCAGCGGTCCGGCATAGATAAACCATCTGCTAAGCAGTCCGTCCAAGCTTCACCGTCTGCTCAGCAGTCTACCTTGCAGGCAACCAGACGTTCTGCCAGAAATGCTTCAAGTACCAAGAAGGAAGTGGCCAAAAAGGCTACACCCACGACCACGAGGAAGCGCAGCGGGAAAGTGAAGAGGAAAGAGAGTGATTGCCTCTTACTTAAAGCACTCATCACCCAGAACCAAATTAACAGCAGCTTGTTCGAACCAGGGAGTAATATTATTTCCGACGCCATGGATGATGAAGAAGTGTGTTTGTTGGTTGCTAAAAGTAAAGCAGACGTACTTCAAGCACTCTATTACGTCCATGGCCAACCATTTCTTGTTGGTGAATACTTTGATGAGTGCAGCTCCAGTTGCCGCGAGTTACATGAATATTGCATGGATCTAATGTCAGCAGGTCACCATGGTTTGCTAGTCCACTACAACAGAGATCATTTCCGACACGATGCTGGTTCCATCGATGTGAGTTTCGAGGACTTACATCTCTTCTTCAACTTCAACGTGCTCAATGCCACTCTTGTTAGATGCCTGATTTTGTAAGTACTTAACAAGCTCTGATCAACTTCTCCATACAAGGGTGTAAATGATAAACAACTAACTGCATTTTATTCCTCTCTGGGGATTGAACGCGCGGAGAAGAAAAAGGGAGAGTGTGTATTTCATAGATCCTGAATTAGCAAATGGCACAACAATACATGGTAAGGACCTACGGGACTGGGCCGTTAACACGGTCGTCCGTCTCTTTGAAAACACGTCCCATTCAGAATCATTTCTCTGGCCATATCATGAATGGTAAGTCAAGTAAACAGCCACGCATACACTTATTGTCTTTCAGATTTTGACATAATTCATAGAGAGCCACAAAACCACTTTTCCACCGCCGCAACCTTCTGTACCCGTGAGATCCCATCTTTATTAGATATGACTTTTGCGAGTGACCGTGAAGGGATTGACAACCCCTTTATCGCGTTGATTGCAAGGTTCTTAATTGTTTGTGCAGGTACTAGGTGACTTGTGCGTTGTCTCCTACTGGATTGATACCTTGATTCTCAAAACTGAGGGAAATACTTACGCTACTTTGCTGCATCACCCTTTCCTCTTCAAGGGAAAACCAACACATGCTCAAGAGGTAGAAAGAAGGATTTCTAGCACCGTTGCCGGGGAGATCTACGCCAAGTCAAGACATACCAAGTACCCATCATAAACTCTTCTCCCTCGCATTACATTATTTGCCATTCACCTCTCGTTTTCCTCTCCCCCACTTCTAAAACGATTTTCGAAAACCTTTTCCTTTTCTTCGCCCTTCTTCCGTTCGTCCTTTTGTTTGCTCGTGTTGCCATGTGCAGTCTATTTGCTTGCATCTTCGCTTGCTAAAAATCTATTGTTATGGATCCTCATCCTCTTGCTAATCTTTTTAAAAGATCCAATTATGATGAACCACTTGCTGGTGAGTTTTGTGCACTAGATTATCTTTATGAGGTTTTGCTTGAAAATCGTGAATCTGAAAATTATGATGAAGTGTTGAAAGAAGAAACTTATGAAGTGATTCACGATAGCTCCTTGAATGAAAAGCATGATTGCAATAATATTATTATAAATTCTATTAATGTCAATTATGTTAATGATATGCAAAACCCTAAGCTTGGGGATGCTAGTTTTGCTATGTCCACTACTTGTTGCAATGATCATGATTGGGGTGATTCTTCTTACAATCTTGAAAATTTATTTAAGCCCCATGATGAATATGAGATTGATAATAATGTTTGTAATAATACTGAAAGTGGGTTTGGAAGAGTGTCAACTTTAGACCCCACATATTTGGATAATGTTCAATCTTATGAAGTTTTTGATAAAAGTGGGTTTGGAGAGGTCATGACTTTAGTTAATGATATTCCCACTATTTTGGAAGAGTGTCAACTTTGCATGCATGTGGATCATGTAGAGAAAAATTTATGTGAGAGCTATATTGTTGAATTTGAATATGATCCCACATGTAATTATTATGAGAGAGGAAAATATGGTTGTAGAAATTTTCATGTTACTAGATTACCTCTCATTATGTTGAGATTGTTATTAGTTCTCACTTCTTTCTTGCATATGCTAGTTTTTGCTTGTCTTGATAATTTATTTGCCTATAAGATGCCTATGCATAGGAAGTATGTTAGACTTAGATGTGTTTTTCATATGCTATATGATGCTCTCTTTGTGCTTCAATTCTTGTCTTTCATGTGAGCATCATCGAAATTATCAATGCCTAGCTAGGGGCGTTAAACGATAGCGCTTGTTGGGAGGCAACCTAATTTTATTTTTGTTCTTTGCTTTTTGTTCCTGTTTAGTAATAAATAATTCATCTAGATTCTTTTTAGATGTGGTTTTATGTTTTAATTATTGTTTGTGCCAAGTAGAACCGGAAGACTTGGGTGAAGTCTTTGCGATCTTGCTGTAAAAAACAGAAACTTTTGCGCTCACGAGATTAGCTGCCATTTGTTTTACTGGAGAGTGCTTTTAGGTTTATTCTTTCTGCAGATGATTAATATACAAATTCCTCACGTCCACCAATTTATTTCAGAATGTTTTGAGTTCCAGAAGTATTCGAACAAGTCAGATTGCTACAGAGTGTTCTGTTTTGACAGATTCTGTTTTTCGTGTGTTGTTTGCTTATTTTGATGAATCTATGAGTAGTATCGGGGGGTCTGAACCATAGAGAAGTTGGAATACAGTAGGTTTAACACCAATATAAATAAAGAATGAGTTCACTACAGTACCTTAAAGTGGTGGTTTATTTTCTTATACTAACGGAGCTCATGAGATTTTCTGTTGAAGTTTTGTGTTGTGAAGTTTTCAAGTTTTTGGGTAAAGATTTGATGGATTTTGGAATAAGGAGTGGCAAGAGCCTAAGCTTGGGGATGCCCAAAGCACCCCAAGGTAAAATTCAAGGACATCCAAAAGCCTAAGCTTGGGGATGCCTCGGAAGGTATCCCCTCTTTCGTCTTCGTCTATCGGTAACTTTACTTGAGGCTATATTTTTATTCTCCACATGATATGTGTTTTGCTTGGAGCGTCTTGTATGATTTGAGTCTTTTCTTTTTAGTTTACCACAATCATCCTTGCTGTACACACCTTTTGGGAGAGACACGCATGAATCAGAATTTATCAGAATACTCTATGTGCTTCACTTACATCTTTTTAGCTAGATAATTTTGCTCTAGTGCTTCACTTATATCTTTCTAGACACGGTGGTGGTTTTATTTTATAGAAATTATTGATCTCTCATGCTTCACTTATATCATTTTGAGAGTCTTTTAGAACAGCATGGTAATTTTCTTTGGCTATAAAATTAGTCCTAATATGATGGGCATCCAAGATGGGTATAATAAAAACTTTCATATAAAGTGCATTGAATACTATGAGAAGTTTGATTCCTTATGATTGTTTTGATATATGAAGATGGTGATATTAGAGTCATGCTAGTTGAGTAGTTGTGAATTCGAGAGGTACTTGTGTTAAAGTTTGTGATTCCCGTAGCATGCACGTATGGTGAACCGTTATGTGATGAAGTCGGAGCATGATTTATTTTTTGATTGTCTTCCTTATGAGTGGCGGTCGGGGACGAGCGATGGTATTTTCCTACCAATCTATCCCCCTAGGAGCATGCGCGTAGTACTTTGTTTCGATAACTAATAGATATTTGCAATAAGTATGTGAGTTCTTTATGACTAATATTGAGTCCATGGATTATACGCACTCTCACCCTTCCACCATTGCTAGCCTCTCTAGCACCGCGCAACTTTCGCTGGTACCATAAACCCACCAGTTACCTTCCTCAAAACAGCCACCATACCTACCTATTATGGCATTCCCATAGCCATTCCGAGATATATTGCCATGCAACTTTCCATCGGTCCGTTTATTATGACACGCTTCATCATTGTCATATTGCTTTGCATGATCATGTAGTTGACATCGTATTTGTGGCAAAGCCACCTTCGTAAATTTTTCATACAAGTCACTCTTGATTCATTGCACATCCCGGTACACCGCCGGAGGCATTCACATAGAGTCATATTTTGTTCTAAGTACTGAGTTGTAATTCTTGAGTTGTAAGTAAATAAAAGTGTGATGATCTTCATTATTAGACCATTGTCCCAGTGAGGAAAGGATGATGGAGACTATGATTCCCCCACAATTCGGGATGAGACTCCGGACGAAAAATAAAAAAAGAGAAAAAAAGAGGCCATAAAAAAGGGGGAGAAAGGCCTAAATAAAAAAATGAGAGAAAAAGAGAGAAGGGGCAATGCTACTATCTTTTTCCACACTTGTGCTTCAAAGTAGCACCATGATCTTCATGATAGAGAGTCTCCTATGTTGTCACTTTCATATACTAGTGGGAATCTTTAATTATAGAACTTGGCTTGTATATTCCAATTATGGGCTTCCTCAAAGTGCCCTAGGTCTTCGTGAGCAAGCGAGTTGGATGCACACCCACTTAGTTTCTTTTTGAGCTTTCATACACTTATAGCTCTAGTGCATCCGTTGCATGGCAATCCCTACTCACTCACGTTAATATCTATTGATGGGCATCTCCATAGCCCGTTGATATGCCTAGAGTATGTGAGACTATCTTCTCCTTTTTGTCTTCTCCACAACCACCATTCTATTCCACCTATAGTGCTATGTCCATGGCTCACGCTCATGTATTGCGTGAAGATTGAAAAAGTTTGAGAACATCAAAAGTATGAAACAATTGCTTGGCTTGTCATTGGGGTTGTGCATGATATAAATACTTTGTGTGATGAAGATAGAGCATAGCCAGACTATATGATTTAGTAGGGATAGCTTTCTTTGGCCATGTTATTTTGAGAAGACATGATTGATGTATTAGTTTGCTTGAAGTATTATTATTTTTATGTCAATATCAAACTTTTGTTTTGAATCTTTCGGATCTGAACATTCATGCCACAATAAATAAAATTACATTAATAATTATGATAGGTAGCATTCCACATCAAAAATTCTGTTTTTATCATTTACCTACTCGAGGACGAGCAGGAATTAAGCTTGGGGATGCTTGATACATCGCCAACGTATCTATAATTTTTTATTGTTCCATGCTATTATATTATCTGTTTTGGATGATTAATGGGATTTAATGTTCTCTTTTACATTATTTTTGGGACTAACCTATTAACCGGAGGCCCAGTGCTAGTTTCAGTTTTTTTTTTGCCTATTTTAGAGTTTCACAGAAAAGGAATATCTAACGGAGTCCAAACGGAATGAAACCTTCGCAATGATCTCTCTTGGACCGAAAGCAACCCAGAAGACGTGGAGTTGAAGTCTGGAACTCTACGAGGCGGCCACGAGGCAGGAGGGCGCCCCCACCCTTGTGGGCCCCTCGTAGCTCCACCGACATACTTCTTTCGCCTATATATACTCTTATACCCTAGATCGATCAGAGAGAGCCACAAAACCACTTTTCCACCGCTGCAACCTTCTGTACCCATGAGATCCCATCTTGGGGCCTTCTCCGGCAATCTGCCGGAGGGGGAATCAATCACGGAGGGCTTCTACATCAACACCATTGCCTCTCCGATGAAGTGTGAGTAGTTTACCACAGACCTTCGGGTCCATAGTTATTATCTAGATGGCTTTTTCTCCCTCTTTGATTCTCAATACAAAGTTCTCCTCGATGTTCTTCGAGATCTATTCGATGTAATACTCTTTTGCGGTGTGTTTGCCGAGATCCGATGAATTGTGGATTTTGAACAAGATTATCTATGAATATTATTTGGTTCTTCTCTCAATTCTTATATGCATGATTTGATATCTTTGCAAGTCTCTTCGAATTATCGGTTTAGTTTGGCCTACTAGATTGATCTTTCTTACAATGGGAGAAGTGTTTAGCTTTGGGTTCAATCTTGCGGTGTCCTTTACCAGTGATAGTAGGGGCAGCAAGGCACGTATTGTATTGTTGCCATCGAGGATAAAAAGATGGGGTTTATATCATATTGCTTGAGGTTATCCGTCTACATCAGGTCATCTTGCTTAATGCGTTACTCTGTTCTTATGAACTTAATACTTTAGATGCATGCTGGATAGCGGTTGATGTGTGGAGTAATAGCAGTAGATACAGAATCGTTTCCGTCTACTTGACACGGACGTGATGCCTATATTCATGATCATTGCCTTAGATATCTTCATAACTATGCGCTTTTCTATCAATTGCTCGGCAGTAATTTGTTCACCCACCGTAATACATGCTATCTTGAGAGAAGCCGCTAGTGAAACCTATGGCCCCGGATCTCTTTCTTATTATATTGCATCTCTTTTATTTACATTGCATCTCGTTTACTATTTTGCAATCTTTACTTTCCAATCTATACAACAAAAATACCAAAAATATTTACTTTACTATCTTTATTAGATCTCACTTTAGCGAGTGACTGTGAAGGGATTGACAACCCCTTTATCGCGTTGGTTGCTAGGTTCTTGATTGTTTGTGCAGGTACTAGGTGACTTGTGCGTTGTCTCCTACTGGATTGATACCTTGGTTCTCAAAACTGAGGGAAATACTTACGCTACTTTGCTGCATCACCCTTTCCTCTTCAAGGGAAAACTAACGCATGCTCAAGAGGTAGGAAGAAGCATTATTGTTGACGTTACCCTTGAGGTAAAAGGTTGGGAGGCAAAACTATAAGCCCCTATCTTTCTCTGTGTCCAATTAAAACATCATACCCATAAGTATTGTGTGAGTGTTAGCAATTGTGAAAGACTAAATGATAGTTGAGTATGTGGACTTGCTGAAAAGCTCTTATATTGACTCTTTCCAATGTTATGATAAATTCCAATTGCTTCAATGACTGATATTATAGTTTGCTAGTTTTTCAATGAAGTTTCTGATTCATACTTTACATTGTGAATAGATTGTTACTTTATCATAAGAAATCATATGACAATATATATATGTTGCTATTCTAAGAATGATCATGATGCCCTCATGTCCGTATTTTATTTTATCGACACCTCTATCTCTAAACATGTGGACATATTTTTCGATATCGGCGGAAAGGACAAGCGAGGTCTAAGCTTGGGGGAGTTGATACGTCCATTTTACATCATGCTTTTATATCGATATTTATAGCATTATTGGATGTTATTACACATTATGTCACAATACTTATGCCTTTTCTCTCTTATTTTACAAGGTTTACATGAAGAGGGAGAATGCCGGCAGCTGGAATTCTGGGCTGGAAAAGGAGCAAATAATAGAGACCTATTCTGCACAACTCCAAAAGTCCTGAAACTCCACGAAAGTAAATTTTGGAATATATTAAAAATATTGGGTGAAGAAAGCACCAGAGGGGGGCCACCCACTGTCCACGAGGGTGGAGGGCGCGCCCTACCCCCTAGGCGCGCCCCCTGCCTCGTGGGCCACCTGGAAGCCCCCTGATCCCCATCTTCTGGTATAAGGTGTCTTTTGCCCTGAAAAAAAATCATAAGGAAGCTTTCGAGATGAAGCGCCGCCGTCTCGAGGCCTTGGCGAAACCAATCTAGGTCTCCGGCGGAGCTGTTCTGCCGGGGAAACATCCCTCCGGGAGGGGAAAATCGTCACCATCGTCATCACCATCGATACTCTCATCGGGAGGGGGTCAATCTCCATCAACATCTTCACCAGCACCATCTCCTCTCAAACCCTAGTTCATCTCTTGTATCCGGCCTTTGTCTCAAAACCTCAGATTGGTACCTGTGGGTTGCTAGTAGTGTTGATTACTCCTTGTAGTTGATGCTAGTTGGTTCATTCGGTGGAAGATTATATGTTCAGATCCTTTATGCACATTAATACCCCTCTAATTATGAACATGAATATGATTTGTGAGTAGTTACGTTTGTTCCCGGGGACATGGGAGAAGTCTTGTTATAAGTAGTCATGTGAATTTGGTATTCGTTCGATATTTTGATGAGATGTATGTTGTCTTTCCTCTAGTGGTGTTATGTGAACGTCGACTACATGACACTTCGCCATTTTTTGGGCCTAGGGGAAGTCATTGGGAATTAATAAGTAGATGATGGGTTGCTAGAGTGACAGAAGCTTAAACCCTAGTTTATGCATTGCTTCGTAAGGGGCTGATTTGGATCCATATGGTTCATGCTATGGTTAGGTTTACCTGAATTCTTCTTTCGTAGTTGCGGATGCTTGCTAGGGGAGTTAACCATAAGTGGGATGCTTGTCCAAAGAAGGGTAGTACCCAAGCACCGGTCCACCCACATATCAAATTATCAAAGTAACGAACGCGAATCATATGAGCATGATGAAAACTAGCTTGACGATAATTCCCATGTGTCCTCGGGAGCGCTTTCCTTTATATAAGAGTTTGTCCAGGATTTTCCTTTGCTACAAAAAGGATTGGGCCACCTTGATGCACCTTGTTTACTTTTGTTACTTGTTACCCGTTACGAATTATCTTATCACAAAACTATCTGTTACTGATAATTTCAGTGCTTGCAGAGAATACCTTACTGAAAACTGCTTGTCATTTCCTTCTGCTCCTCGTTGTGTTCGACACTCTTACTTATCAAGACTCTTTTCTGGCGCCGTTGTTGGGGATCTATCATAGTCCTTTCGATAAGTAAGAGTGTCGAACCCAACGAGGAGAAGAAGTAAATGACAAGCAGTTTTCAGTAAGGTATCCTCTGCAAGCACTGAAATTATCGGTAACAGATAGTTTTGTGATAAGGTAATTCGTAACGGGTAACAAGTAACAAAAGTAAACTTGGTGCAGCAAGGTGGCCCAATCCTTTTTGTAGCAAAGGACAAGCCTGGACAAACTCTTATATAAAGGAAAGCGCTCCTGAGGACACATGGGAATTATCGTCAAGCTAGTTTTCATCATGCTCATATGATTCGCGTTCGTTACTTTGATAATTTGATATGTGGGTGGACCGGTGCTTGGGTACTTCCCTTCCTTGGACAAGCATCCCACTTATGATTAACCCCCCTCGCAAGCATCCGCAACTACGAAAGAAGAATTAAGGTAAACCTAACGATAGCATGAAACATATGGATCCAAATCAGCCCCTTACGAAGAAATGCATAAACTAGGGTTTAAGCTTCGGTCACTCTAGCAACCCATCATCTACTTATTAATTCCCAATGCCTTCCCCTAGTCCAAACAATGGTGAATTGTCATGTAGTCGACGTTCACATAAGACCACTAGAGGAAAGACAACATACATCTCATCAAAATATCGAACGAATACCAAATTCACATGACTACTTATAACAAGACTTCTCCCATGTCCTCAGGAACAAACGTAACTACTCACAAATCATATTCATGTTCATAATCCGAGGGGTATTAATGTGCATAAAGGATTTGAACATATAGTCTTCCACCGAATAAACCAACTAGCATCAACTACAAAGAGTAATCAACACTACTAGCAACCCACAGGTACTTAATTAATAGGCGATGGGTAGGCAGTTCGCGGTGTTGTTTTTGTGATCATGATGAAACAATACAACAATTATTTCTTGAATGCCCACTTGCCAAGTTACTTTGGAGAACGATTCGTATAGCTTTTAATATTAATCCTCCAGTAGATATTGCGTGTTTGCTTGGGACGTGGTTAACTGGGGTTGAACAGATTACTGTGGCTCGTATTTGGATTGGAATATGTGTGCTATTATGGGCTATATGGAACTGCAGGAATGATATGATTTTTACCAGACAACACACTTTAACTTTTTTGCAGGTTATCTTTAGAGCTACAACATGGATCCGTATGTGGTCCTTTCTCACTCCTATGGACTCCAGGGAGCCTTTGGTTACTGAGTGCAACCAATGGGAGATGGTAGCTCGGGTTATATTCAACTGGTTCGGATGGCGCTCACATAACAGGATAGAAGTCTAGGGAGCTTATCCTTCTTATTACCGTATCGGTTGTCCCTGTCCGCATGTAATTTTCCTTATTTTACTTTGTTCTGCTCCGTTTGCGAGCTGTAAGACTTTTATGACGATACTTTCTGGATTGTTAATAAGATGGCCGCATGCATCATCATGATGCAGAGGACAGGGACATGCCTCCATTTCCAAAAAAAGAGATGAACTAGGGTTTGAGAGGATATGGTGCTGGTGAAGATGTTGATGGATATTGGCCCCCTCCCGATGAGAGGATCGATGGTGATGACGATGGTGATGATTCCCCCCTCCTGGAGGGATGTTTCCCCGGCAGAACAGCTCCGCCGGAGCCCTAGATTGGTTTCGCCAAGGTTCCGCCTCGAGACGGCAGCGCTTCGTCCCGAAAGCTTCCTTATGATTTTTTCCAGGGCAAAAGACATCATATACCAGAAGATGGGCATCGGGGGGCTTCCAGGTGGCCCACGAGACAGGGGGTGCGCCCAAGGGGTAGGGCGCACCCTCCACCCTCGTGGACAGTGGGTGGCCCCCCTCTGGTGGTTTCTTCACCCAATATTTTTAATATATTCCAAAACTAACTTTCATGGAGTTTCAGGACTTTTGGAGTTGTGCAGAATAGGTCTCTAATATTTGCTCCTTTTCCAGCCCAGAATTCCAGCTACCGGCATTCTAACTCTTCATGTAAACCTTGTAAATTAAGAGAGAAAAGGCATAAGTATTGTGACATAATGTGTAATAACATCCCATAATGCAATAAATATCGATATAAAAGCATGATGCAAAATGGACTTGCTACCTCTTGAGCATGAGTTGGTTTTCCCTTGAAAAGGAAAGGGTGATGCAGCAAAGTAGCGTAAGTATTTCCCTTAGTTTTGAGAACCAAGGTATCAATCCAGTAGGAGACAACGCACAAGTCACCTAGTACCTGCACAAACAATCAAGAACCTTGCAACCGACATGATAAAGGGGTTGTCAATCCCTTCACGGTCACTCGCAAAAGTGAGATCTAATAAAGATAGTAAAGTAAATATTTTTGGTATTTTTGTTGTATAGATTGGAAAGTAAAGATTGCAAAATAGTAAACGAGATGCGATGTAAATAAAAGAGATGCAATATAATAAGAAAGAGACCTGGGGGCCATAGGTTTCACTAGTGGCTTCTCTCAAGATAGCATGTATTACAGTGGGTGAACAAATTACTGCCGAGCAATTGATAGAAAAGCGCATAGTTATGAAGATATCTAAGGCAATGATCATGAATATAGGAATCATGTCCGTGTCAAGTAGACCGAAACGATTCTGCATCTACTACTATTACTCCACACATCGACCGCTATCCAGCATGCATCTAGAGTACTAAGTTCATAAGAACAGAGTAACGCATTAAGCAAGATGACATGATGTAGAGGGATAAACTCAAGCAATATGATATAAACCCCATCTTTTTATCCTCGATGGCAACAATACAATACGTGCCTTGCTGCCCCTACTGTCACTGGGAAAGGACACCGCAAGATTGAACCCAAAGCTAAGCACTTCTCACATTGCAAGAAAGATCAATCTAGTAGGCCAAACTAAACCGATAATTCGAAGAGACTTGCAAAGATATCAATCAAGCATATAAGAATTTAGAGAAGAACCAAATAATATGCATAGATAATCTTGTTCATAAATCCACAATTCATTGGATCTTGGCAAACACACCGCAAAAGAGTATTACATCAAATGGATCTCCAAGAACATCGAGGAGAACTTTGTATTGAGAATCAAAGAGAGAGAAGAAGCCATCTAGCTAATAACTATGGACCCGAAGGTCTGTGGTAAACTACTCACGCTTCATCGGAGAGGCAATGGTGTTGATGTAGAAGCCCTCCGTGATTAATTCAACCTCCGGCAGATCGCGGAGAAGGCCCCAAGATGGGATCTCACGGGTTCAGAAGGTTGCGCAGTGGAAAAGTGGTTTTGTGGTTCTCTGGGATCGATCTAGTGTATAAGAGTATATATATAGGCGAAAGAAGTACGTCAGTAGAGCTACGAGGGGCCCACGAGGGTGGGGGTGCGCCTACCCCCTGGGCGCGTCCTCCTGCCTCGTGGTCGCCTCGTAGAGTTCCAGACTTCAACTCCAAGTCTTCTGGATTGCTTTCGGTCCAAGAAAGATCACCGCGAAGGTTTCATTCCGGTTGGACTCCGTTTGGTATTCCTTTTCCGCGAAACTCTAAAATAGGCAAAAAAACAGAAACTGGCACTGGGCCTCCGGTTAATAGGTTAGTCCCAAAAATAATATAAAAGAGCATATTAAAGCCCATTAAACATCCAAAACAGATAATATAATAGCATGGAACAATAAAAAATTATAGATATGTTGGAGACGTACCAAGCATCCCCAAGCTTAATTCCTGCTCGTCCTTGAGTAGGTAAATGATAAAAAACAGAATTTTTGACATGGAATGCTACCTATCATAATTATCAATGTAATTTTATTTATTGTGGCATGAATGTTCAGATCCGAAAGATTCAAAACAAAAATTTAATATTGACATAAAAATAATAATACTTCAAGCATACTAATAAGGCAATCATGTCTTCTCAAAATAACATGGCCGAAGAAAGCTATCCCTACAATATCATACAGTCTGGCTATGCTCTATCTTCATCACACAAAGTATTTAAATCATGCACAAGCCCGATGACAAGCCAAGCAATTGTTTCATACTTTTGATGTTCTCAAACTTTTTCAATCTTCACGCAATACATGAGCGTGAGCCATGGACATAGCACTATAGGTGGAATAGAATGGTGGTTGTGGAGAAGACAAAAAGGAGAAGATAGTCTCACATCAACTAGGCGTATCAACGGGCTATGGAGATGCCCATCAATAGATATTATGAGTGAGTAGGGATTGCCATGCAACGGATGCACTAGAGCTATAAGTGTATGAAAGCTCAAAAAGAAACTAAGTGGGTGTGCATCCAACTCGCTTGCTCACGAAGACCTAGGGCACTTCGAGGAAGCCCATCATTGGAATATACAAGCCAAGTTCTATAATTAAAGATTCCCACTAGTCTATGAAAGTGACAACATAGGAGACTCTCTATCATGAAGATCATGGTGCTACTTTGAAGCACGAGTGTGGAAAAAAACATAGTAGCATTGCCCCTTCTCTCTTTTTCTCTTTTTTTTTGATTTGGGCCTTTCTCCCCTTTTTTATGGCCTATTTTTTTCATCTGGAGTCTCATCCCGACTTGTGGGGGAATCATAGTCTCCATCATCCTTTCCTCATTGGGACAATGCTCTAATAATGAAGATCATCACACTTTTATTTACTTACAACTCAAGAATTACAACTCAATACTTAGAACAAAATATGACTCTGTGTGAATGCCTCCGGCGGTGTACCAGGATGTGCAATGATTCAAGAGTGACATGTATGAAAAATTTATGAAGGTGGCTTTGCCACAAATACGATGTCAACTACATGATCATGCAAAGCAATATGACAAGGATGAAGCGTGTCATAATAAACGGAACGGTGGAAAGTTGCATGGCAATATATCTCAGAATGGCTATGGAAATGCCATAATAGGTAGGTATGGTGGCTGTTTTGAGGAAGGTAAATGGTGGGTTTATGGTACCGGCGAAAGTTGCGCGGTACTAGAGAGGCTAGCAACGGTGGAAGGGTGAGAGTGCGTATAATCCATGGACTCAACATTAGTCTTAAAGAACTCACATACTTATTGCAAAAATCTATTAGTTATCGAAACAAAGTACTACGCGCATGCTCCTAGGGGGATAGATTGGTAGGAAAAGACCATCGCTCGTCCCCGACCGCCACTCATAAGGAAGACAATCAGAAAATAAATCATGCTCCGACTTCATCACATAACAGTTCACCATACGACATGCTACCGGAATCACAAACTTTAACACAAGTATCTCTGAAATTCAAAACTACTCAACTAGCATGACTCTAATATCACCATCTTCATATCTCAAAACAATCATAAGGAATCAAACATCTCATAGTATTCAATGCACTTTATATGAAAGTTTTTATTATACCCATCTTGGATGCCCATCGTATTAGGACTATTTTTATAGCCAAAGCAAATTACCATGCTGTTCTAAAAGACTCTCAAAATAATATAAGCGAATCATGAGAGATCAATAATTTCTATAAAATAAAACCACCACCGTGCTCTAAAAAGATATAAGTGAAGCACTAGAGCAAAATTATCTAGCTCAAAGGATATAAGTGAAGCACATAGAGTATTCTAATAAATTCCGATTCATGTGTGTCTCTCCCAAAAGGTGTGTACAGGAAGGATGATTGTGGTAAACTAAAAAGCAAAGACTCAAATCATACAAGACGCTCCAAGCAAAACACATATCATGTGGTGAATAAAAATATAGCCTCAAGTAAAGTTACCGATAGATGAAGACGAAAGAGGGGATGCCTTCCGGGGCATCCCCAAGCTTAGGCTTTTGGTAGTCCTTGAATTTTACCTTGGGGTGCCTTGGGAATCCCCAAGCTTAGGCTCTTGTCACTCCTTACTCCAAAATCCATCAAATCTTTACCCAAAAACTTGAAAACTTCACAACACAAAACTTCAACAGAAAATCTCATGAGCTCCGTTAGTATAAGAAAATAAACACCACTTTAAGGTACTGTAATGAACTCATTCTTTATTCATAATTGTGTTAAACCTACTGTATTCCAACTTCTCTATGGTTCATACCCCCGATACTACACACAGATTCATCAAAATAAGCAAACAACACACAAAAAACAGAACAGTCTGTAGCAAAATGATTTTGTTCGAATACTTATGGAACTCCAAAAATTCTGAAATAAATTTGTGGACGTGAGGAATTTGTCTATTAATCATCTACAAAAATAATCAACCTAAAAGCACTCTCCAGTAAAAAATGGCAGCTAATCTCGTGAGCGCAAAAGTTTTCTGTTTTTTACAGCAAGATCGCAAAGACTTCACCCAAGTCTTCCCAAAGGTTCTACTTGGCACAAACACTAATTAAAACATAAAACCACATCTAAAAAAAGCTAGATGAATTATTTATTACTAAACAGGAACAAAAAGCAAAGAACAAAAATAAAATTGGGTTGCCTCCCAACAAGCGCTATCGTTTAACGCCCCTAGCTAGGCATAAAAGCAAGAATAGATCTAGGTATTGTCATCTTTGGTATGCAATCCATAAGTGGCTCTTATAATAGATTCATAAGGCAATTTAATTTTCTTCCTAGTAAAGTGTTCCATGCCTTTCCTTAACGGAAATTGGAATCTAATATTTCCTTCTTTCATGTCAATAATTGCACAAATCGTTCTAAGGAAAGGTCTACCAAGAATAATAGGACATGTAGGATTGCAATCTATATCAAGAACAATGAAATCTACGGGCACATAATTCCTATTTGCAACAATAAGAACATCATTAATACTTCCCATAGGTTTCTTAATGATGGAATCCGCAAGATGCAAATTTAAAGAACAATCTACAAATTCACAGAAACCTAGCACATCACACAAAGTTTTTGGAATCATGGAAACACTAGCACCCAAATCACACAAAGCCTAGCATTCATAATCTTTAATCTTAATTTTAATAGTAGGTTCCCACTCATCATAAAGTTTTCTAGAGATAGAAACTTCTAGTTCAAGCTTTTCTTCATAGGATTGCATTAAAGCATCAACGATATGTTTAGTAAAAGCTTTATTTTGATTATAAGCATGAGGAGAATTTAATACGGATTGCAACAATGAAATACAATGTATCAAAGAGCAATTATCATAATTAAATTCCTTGAAATCCAAAATAGTGAGTTCATTGCTATGTAAAGTTTTGAACTCTTCAATCCCACTTTTATTAATTTTTGCATCAAGATCTAAAAACTCTGAATCATTGGGACGCCTTTTAACTAAAGTTGACTCATCTCCAGTCCCATTTTTATCAAGATTCATATTGGAAAACAAAGATTTAATAGGAGTCACATCAATCACTTTTAGATCTTCATCATTATTATCATGAAAACTAGAGGAACACGCTTTCACAATGCAATCTTTTTAGCACGCATCCTAGCGGTTCTTTCTTTGCACTCGTCAATGGAAATTGTCATGGCTTTGAGAGAATCATTGATGTCATGCTTACATGGAATAGATCTAAGTTTCAAAGAATCAACATCAAGAGAAATTCTATCCACGTTCCTAGCCAACTCATCAATCTTAAGCAATTTTTCTTCAACCAAAGCATTGAAATTCTTTTGCGAACTCATAAATTCTTTAACACTAATCTCAAAATCAGAGGGCATCTGATTAAAATTTCCATAAGAGTTGTTGTAGGATTACCATAATTATTAGAGGAATTATTAGGAAACGGCCTAGAATTAAAGTTTCCTCTATACGCGTTGTTACCAAAATTGTTCCTACCAACAAAATCCACATCCATAGATTCATTATTATTCTCAATCAAAGTGGACAAAGGCATATCATTAGGATCAGAAGAAACACTTTTATTAGCAAACAATTTCATAAGTTCATCCATCTTTCCACTCAAAATATTAATCTCTTCAATCGCATGAACTTTTTTACTAGTGGATCTTTCGGTGTGCCATTGAGAATAATTAACCATAATATTGTCTAGGAGTTTAGTAGCTTCTCCTAAAGTGATTTCCATAAAAGTGCCTCCCGGCGGCCGAATCTAAAAGATTTCTAGAACCAAACTTCAATCCGGCATAAATTTTTTGTATAATCATCCACAAATTCAAACCATGTGTAGGACAATTACGTATCATTAATTTCATTCTCTCCCAAGCTTGTGCAACATGCTCATTATCAAGTTGCTTAAAATTCATAATATCGTTCCTAAGAGAGATGATCTTAGCGGGAGGAAAATACTTAGAGATAAAAGCATCTTTGCACTTATTCCATGAATCAATACTATTTTTAGGCAATGAAGAGAAACAAGTTTTAGCACGATCTCTAAGCGAAAACGGAAATAGCTTCAATTTAACAATATCATTATCCACATCTTTCTTCTTTTGCATATCACACAAATCAACAAAGTTGTTTAGATGGGTAGCGGCATCTTCACTAGGAAGGCAAGAAAAATGATCTTTCATAACAAGATTCAGCAAAGCGGTATTAATTTCACAGGATTCGGCATCGGTAGTAGGAGCAATCGGAGTGCTAATAAAATCATTGTTGTTGGTATTGGAAAAATCACACAATTTAGTATTATCTTGAGCCATCATGACAAACAATCAATCGAACACACAAGCACACAAGAAGCAAGCGAAAAGAGACGAACGGAAGTGGGGCGAAGAAAAGGCAAAGGTTTTCGAAAATCGTTTTAGAAGTGCGAGAGAGGAAAACGAGAGGCGAATGGAAAATAGTGTAATGCGAGGGAGAATAGTTTATGATGGGTACTTGGTATGTCTTGACTTGGCGTAGATCTCCCTGGCAACGGCGCCAGAAATCCTTCTTGCTACCTCTTAAGCATGCGTTGGTTTTCCGTTGAAGAGGAAAGGGTGATGCAGCAAAGTAGCATAAGTATTTCCCTCAGTTTTGAGAACCAAGGTATCAATCCAGTAGGAGACAACGCACAAGTCACCTAGTACCTGCACAAACAATCAAGAACCTTGCAACCAACACGATAAAGGGGTTGTCAATCCCTTCACGGTCACTCGCAAAAGTGAGATCTAATAAAGATAGTAAAGTAAATATTTTTGGTATTTTTGTTGTATATATTGGAAAGTAAAGATTGCAAAATAGTAAACGAGATGCGATGTAAATAAAAGAGATGCAATATAATAAGAAAGAGACCCGGGGGCCATAGGTTTCACTAGTGGCTTCTCTCAAGATAGAATGTATTACGGTGGGTGAACAAATTACTGCCCAGTGATAGAAAAGCGCATAGTTATGAAGATATCTAAGGCAATGATCATGAATATAGGCATCACATCCGTGTCAAGTAGACCGAAACGATTCTGCATCTACTACTATTACTCCACACATCGACCGCTATCCAGCATGCGTCTAGAGTATTAAGTTCATAAGAACAGAGTAACGCATTAAGCAAGATGACATGATGTAGAGGGATGAACTCAAGCAATATGATATAAACCCCATCTTTTTATCCTCGATGGCAACAATACAATACGTGCCTTGCTGCCCCTACTGTCACTGGGAAAGGACACCGCAAGATTGAACCCAAAGCTAAGCACTTCTCCCATTGCAAGAAAGATCAATCTAGTAGGCCAAACTAAACCGATAATTCGAAGAGACTTGCAAAGATATCAAATCATGCATATAAGAATTCAGAGAAGAACCAAATAATATTCATAGATAATCTTGTTCATAAATCCACAATTCATCGGATCTCGGCAAACACACCGCAAAAGAGTATTGCATCGAATAGATCTCCAAGAACATCGAGGAGAACTTTGTATTTAGAATCAAAGAGAGAGAAGAAGTCATCTAGCTAATAACTATGGACCCGAAGGTCTATGGTAAACTACTCACGCTTCATTGGAGAGGCAATGGTGTTGATGTAGAAGCCCTCCGTGATTGACTCCCCCTCCGGCATATTGCCGGAGAAGGCCCGAAGATGGGATCTCACGGGTACAGAAGGTTGCGGCGATGGAAAAGTGGTTTTTGTGGCTCTCTGGGATCGATCTAGGGTATAAGAGTATATATAGGCGAAAGAAGTATGTCGGTGGAGCTATGAGGGGCCCACGAGGGTGGGGGCGCACCTACCACCCTGGGCGCGCCCTCCTGCCTTGTGGCCGCCTCGTAGAGTTCTAGACTTCAACTCCAAGTCTACTGGATTGCTTTCGGTCCAAGAAAGACCATCGCGAAGGTTTCATTCCGTTTGGACTCCGTTTGGTATTCCTTTTCTGCGAAACTCTAAAATAGGCAAAAAACAGAAACTGGCACTAGGCCTCCGGTTAATAGGTTAGTCCCAAAAATAATATAAAAGAGCATATTAAAGCCCATTAAACATCCAAAACAGATAATATAATAGCATGGAACAATAAAAAATTATAGATACGTTGGAGACGTATCACGCATCTTCAGCAATTCATGGATAGGTATTGAATTCTATGATGTTGAAACTAATTTGCATTCATATCTGGTTCAATAATTGATGTTGTCAAAATTCATCATCACTTGCAGTGTGCTCGCATTGTGGAAAACTAAACCAGGGAACCTATTCAAAAGGAAACTACCTCTGCAGCACGAGATCGTTTCTCCGGTAACACACCGAAATCCGTTATTTTTGGAAAATTTATCCAACAGTCTGCAAATACCTTTCCTTACGCTAGTCAAATGTTCAAGCTTCTAAATAAACCTCGTTCTATTTTGTCCAAAGAAAAAATAATACATCTAACACCGATTAGGTTGTTCCTAACAGGACAAATACATGTATAATTGTGTACAAAAAATTTCAGTGTCCTCAGCAAGAAGCAGGGACCAACCTTTGTGGATACTATGTTTGCAGACACATGATCTCCATCTGCAAATCTGCTGATAGTTGTGACGATCCTTGCGAATTAGTACCAGTAAGTCTATCTTAATTAATATCTTCTACTCCACTCATATGGCACATTCTAATCTTAAAAATATTGCAGCTCATCTTAAAACCGAGGACCCCTGAACCACTCCCGGCTGGTGAATTGCTGATGGTTCGGAGATTTATCAGCAACTTCCTAGATCACTACATCAATCCCACTGGTGATAATGAAGATTTCAGCATGCCTTCTCCTGAAACATTGAGCAAGAGTTAGCCGCTAAACATATAACGCATGGATCCATTGTTTTCCATCTGATGAGGTCTTCGTATTTCGTACACTATGATTAATTATGTAATGCATATATGTGTGGACAAATCATTGGAATTTAGCTACCATATGTTCAATTGCAATTGTTGCGAAATGTGATGAATGTTCTTCATGTGGACACTATTTGTTCAATTGAATATTGTGGCGAATTTGCTTTTTGCGTGCCGATTCAAAATGGGATATTTTTGTTTATTTGTTCAATTGAATATTGTGCCGAATTTTCTTTTTTGCGTGCCGATTGAAAATATATATTTTTGTTTATTTGTTCAATTGGATATTGTGGCGAATTTGCTTTTTGCATGCCGATTCAAAATGGGATATTTTTGTTTTAACCTGGCAATTGCTCCGGACACGGTTCAACTAAATGAGTGTGTGCGATCCACATCGGAAAGCATACGTCAATTGTAGCATAATCGTCGGTGATACACAATAGATCGCAAACGATTTGCAGCGCTACTACGTGTGCGTAGGGTCTCTGGAATCGTTTGTGATATCGCGCGAGAACTGGGAGTAAACCGTGCCCAATGTAAAATACAATCCCAGGCGTAATTTTTTCAGGAAACGTGTGGGATCCCAAACGAAAAGCACACGTCACTCTTGCGGCAACTGTCGGTGATACCCAACAAATCACAAACGGTCTGCAGCACTTGTATGTGTGCGAAGGGGATCCTGAACCATTTGTGATAGAACATTATCGCAGACGGTAATTGTTGGCAAACGTGTGCGTTGGAGTCTTACATGGCAGACGGGTTACGCAGAAAACTCATGTGCGATGGGGCACAAATCGCACACAGTTCATATGTTGGCCAGTGTGCCTTACATACTGTTTCCCAAACGGTTCATTACGACAGACTGTATGGTTTCACTGCATCATTAGAAATGTTTAATCACCGATACCACATGTGCGGAAGAATTTAGTGTGTGCTGCATCGCACATGATTACATTTTGGAAGGCCTCTGGATCACTGCTCCATACCCCCGACGGTTTCTGGGTTGTGTGGGAAGGACACCCTATCGCCCACACTCACTTGGCGACGGTCTCAAATGCCGTCGCGGAAAGGGGTTAAAAATTGTTTGTATAGCACCAACACGTACTAGTGATGGTACAATATTGAAGTCTTCCGGAAGAGGACGAAGGTTGGGCGGGCAATTATCGATAGCCACTGGTCTAAAGTTGCTGGGACATTCAACATCACTCAAGGCTCAATATTCACCTTCCGCTTCTGCAGTTTCCTAGATGAGATTCATCTGTCTATTTACTGTGTATGATGCTACTTTCCAAAGGTTTTAAATGTTGCATGTGAAACTTGGTGCTGTTGTGTAATGGCGTAGCTAGCTATATCCCTATATGGTGTAGCTGAGTGCTGAAGCTATCTGATGTAATTCGATTATCAAATCCTGGTTGCCTTTATACGGATATGAAATATCTGGTGTGTTTTATAAGAAATGTCAATTTGATTACTACATGGATTATCAATAATAGGCCAATTACCCTGCTTATTGGGGTTTTCTATTGCAGACGGTTACGCTGACAACACCGTGGGCAATGAACTCAAACAACCCACACAGTTTCTAGAAAGTAGGCGTGTTGGATCAATTAACAATCACACACGGCTTCCGCTAGAGAACTGTTTGCATTAGGCCACCTTGCACAAATGTTTCCCTATAAAAAATTGTGTGTGATATACATGCAAACGAAAACGTTTTTCTGGTATTCGCTGTGTGGGATGTACATACAAACGGAGACGATTGGGCCGGTATAATTATCTTTGATGCCTCGCCCTATCGCACACGAGCTCATTTTGCCCCGCGTGTGTGACCGGAGGGCCTATGCCCGACGGTTTCTGGGTCATGTGGGAAAGACCCCCCTATCGCACACACTCACTAGGCGATGGTTTAAAACTCTGTCATGGAAAGGGGGTAAAAACCGTTTGTATAAAAGTCTCTGCACCAGTGTAAGTTAATAGGTTAGTCCCAAAAAATTATATATAATTGCTTGTAATTGCATATAAAACATCCAAGATTGATACTGTAATAGCATGTAACAATCAAAAATTATAGATACGTTGGAGACGTATCAGTCGTGATGTTGACAGGAAAGGCATACCTCCCAAAATTATATTCATCTCTGTTTTAAGCTTTGAGCTCTGGCACCTCTGCAAATCCCTGCTTCCCTCTGCGAAGGGCCTACCCGTTTACTTTTATGTTATTTTACTTTTATTGTTGAGTCATCACCTTCTCATTTAAGCACCTGTTGGAGAGCACTATTGTCATTCTTATGCATTGAGTATAGTTAATGTTTGGTCTGACTTGACTAGATCTCTCCTACCATGAATTACAATGTTTAGTCGTTCCTTGAACTTCAGAGGTGCTATGCATTTATGTTTTGCAGTCTCACAAGGGGCTAGCGAGATACCATGTTATCATATTATATTATGATTGTTTTGACGAATTGTTGGCACCTGAGATATCTTATTATTGCTCGCTAGCTAGTTATGTCATTGGTATGAGTAAATGTGAGACCTAAATGTTATCATGCACATGGTTAGTTCATAATCTTTGTTGAAAACTTGAACATTAGTTAAGCATATATACAACAATAAGAACAAAAAGAGCTTGTAAAAGTTTTTCTTTATCACTTTCAGTTTGTAACTGAATTGCTTGAGGACAAGCAATTAGTTAAGCTTCGGGGAGTTGATACGTCCCAAACGTATCTACTTTTCCAAACACTTCTACTCTTATTTTTTACTCTAATTCGCATGATTTGAATGGAACTAACCCGAATTAATGTTGTTTTCAGCAAGATTGCTATGGTGTTGTTTTTGTGCAGAAATAAAAGTTCCCGGATTGGGCTACAAATTTATGGAGAATATTTTCAAAAAATATAAAAAATACAGGCGAAGAGAATTACCAGAGGGGGGCCACCCAGGTGCCGCAAACCCAGGGAGTGCGCCCACCTCCCTAGGGGGCGCCTGGCAGGCTTGTGGGCCCCTGGCAGCTCCGGCAACCCTAACTCCAACACCATAAGTACCTATTCGTGCACAAAAATTCAGAGAGAAGGAATCATCGCATTTTACGATATGGAGCTCCGAAGAGGGGGATTCGACACCGTCGTCATCATCAACCATCCTCCATCACCAATTGCATGATGCTCACCACCGGGAGTGAGTAATTCCTTCGTAGGCTTGCTGGACAGTGATGGGTTGTATGAGATTTATCATGCAATCGAGTCAGTTTTGTTAGGGCTTGATCCCTAGTATCCACTATGTTCTGAGATTGATGTTGCTATGACCTTGCTATGCTTAATGCTTGTCACTAGGGTGTGAGTGCCTGATACGTCTCCAACGTATCTATAACTTTTATTGTTGCATATGCTATTATATTATCTATTTTGGGAGTTTTATATGCATTAATATACTAGTTCATATTATTTTTGGGACTAACCTATTAACCTAGAGCCTAGTGCCAGCTTATGTTTTTTCCTTGTTTTAGAGTTTCACAGAAAAGGAATACCAAACGGAGTCCAAAAGGAATAAAACTTTTGCGATGATTTTTCTTGGACCAGAAGACATCCAGAGGAATTGGAGTGCAAGTCAGAGAAGCCACGAGGCGGCCACAAGGACGGAGGGCGCCCCCCCACCCTTGCGGGCCCCTTGTGACTCCACCGACCTAGTTTCTTCGCCTATATATTCTCATATATCCCAAAACCAACAGAGAGAGAGCCACGAAAACACTTTTCCACCACCGCAACCTTCTATACCCATGAGATCCCATCTAGGGGCCTTTTCCGGCGTCCTGCCTGAGGGGGATTCGATCATGGAGGGCTTCTACATCAACACCATTGCCCTTCCAATGAAGCGTGAGTAGTTAACCGCAGACCTACGGGTCTATAGCTAGTAGCTAGATGGCTTCTTCTCTCTCTTTGATTCTCAATACCATGTTCTCCTCGATGTTCTTGGAGATCTATTCGATGTAATACTTTTTTGCGGTGTGTCTACCGAGATCCGATGAATTGTGGATTTATGATCAGCTTATCTATGAATATTATTTGAATCTTCTCTGAATTCTTATATGCATGATTTGATATCTTTACAAGTCTCTTCGAACTATTGATTTGGTTTGGCCAACTAGATTGGTTTTTCTTGGAATGGGAGAAGTGCTTAGCTTTGGGTTCAATCTTGCGGTGTCCTTTCCCAGTGACAGTAGGGGCAGCAAGGCACGTAATGTATTGTTGCCATCGAGGATAAAAAGATGGGTTTTTCATCATATTGCTTGAGTTTTTTTCCTCTACATCATGTCATCTTGTTTAATGCGTTACTCCATGATAACCCACAAGTATAGGGGATCGCAACAGTTTTCGAGGGTAGAGTATTCAACCCAAATTTATAGATTCGACACAAGGGGAGCCCAAGAATATTTGCAAGTGTTAGCAGCTGAGTTGTCAATTCAACCACACCTGGAGATTAATTATCTGTAGCAAAGTGATCGGTAGCAAAGTAATATGATAGTTTTCATAATAGTAGAAGTAGAAATAGTAACGGTGACAGTGATAGCAGTAGTTTTGTAGCAAGTGCAGCAGTAACGATAGGAGTAGTAACTTAGCAAGAATAATATAAGATAAATTCGTAGGCATTGGATCGGTAATTTGTTGGATGATATTCATCATGTGACAGTCATAACCTAGGACGATACAACACTAGCTCCAGTTCATAACTATAATATAGGCATGTATTCCGTAAATAGTCATACGTGCTTATGGAAAGAATTTGCATGGCATCTTTTGTCTTACCCTCCCGTGGCAGCGAGGTCCAATTGGAAACTAAGGGATGTTAAGGCCTCCTTTTAATAGAGAACCGAAACAAAGCATTAACACACACGGTGAATACATGAACTCCTCAAACTACGGTCATCACCGGGAGTGGTCTCGACTATTGTCACTCTGGGGTTGTCGGATCATAACACGTAGTAGGTGACTATAACTTGCAAGATCGGATCTAGAACATGGATATAATGGTGATAACATAAACAGTTCAGATATGAAATCATGGCACCCGGGCCAAAAGTGCCAACCATTAAGCATGGCAAAGTCATAGCAACATCAATCTCGGAACATAGTGGATACTAGGGATCACGCCCTAACAAAACTAACTAGATTACATGATGAATCTCATCCAACTCCTCACCGACCAGCGAGTCTATGAAGGAATTACTCACTCCCGTTGGGGAGCATCATGGAATTGGCGATGGAGAAGGGTTGGTGATGACAAAGATCGAAGAACCACCTCTCCGGAGCCCCAAACGGACTCCAGATCTGGCCCCCCGATGAAGAACATGAGACGGCGACGGCTCCGTCTCATGAAACGCGATAATTCTTTCTCCCTGATTTTTTCTGAAAAAATGTGATTTTATAGCGTTGGTTTCAGGGTCTGCGGGGCCACCAGGTGGGGACAACCCACCTAGGGGCGCCCTGGTGGGTTGTGCCCAGGGCCGTCTCCAGGAATTCGGGGCCCCAGTGCGAAATGTGGCACGGGGCCCAAAAGTTTGCGAAAAAATTGTATAACTAATATAACTAGACATAATTTCACTTAATTATATAGCTTCGAATATGTGTTATTTGTATAATATTTAGAAATATATCATATAGTAATGCCAGAGAGTAAACTTAGTACTAAAAAAATATTGAGAACTGTACTGAAATAGTAAACTGACAATATGTTATACTGAAAAGCATTATCCGTCTAGTATTTCTTGAAACAAATCTTTAAATTCATCGAGTATATTCTCACAAAAGAAAAAATGAAGGAGTGTTTCTTGTAATGAAATATACTAGTAATGTATCAGAAGAGCCAACGACGAAGAATTAGTACTAGAATGAAAAATTAGATCACGGGTAATGTGTTAATCATATTAATTTTGATTAAAACTGAGTACATGCCTAATCGAGCAGCACTGCTGTACTAGTAGGGATTGCAGACTATACGATATGACAACAGCAAAAGAGAACTAGAATTTATATCAAAAAAGAGATTACCCAACCTTAAGAAAAGAGATTACCCAAACTAGTTTTTCATCCATCTATTTTGATTCCCGGCTTATGGCTTACGGCTTACCTAGGAATATATTCGGGGATGACCAAATGAGGCTGCCGCAGTAGGGAATCCGGCGACGACGGGCAGTACAGCAGACTCGCCGTGGTCTTCTGCCATCCATCGGCGGCTCGTCCCTTTCTAGAAGCAGGTAAACGGGCCGGGCCTCCCAATGCGTGAAGTTGTTTTTTTCCAAGAGAGAGAGAGAAACAGATCTATTTGATCTCGTGCGTCTGGCTGGGCCCTATTGGCTGCGATTAGTGGAACGATTATATTGACTAGGGGCCTCACCGTAACGAGCGTCCGCTTCTGGTGCATCCGTCTGCAGTTTTGTTGCGATAGGATCAGACGAGCCAGCTAAAAAGCCAACCATCCAGCGCATGAACCGTATCGTATCAGGTTTTTTCACCGATCGGGGCCCTGTGCGATCGCACCGCTTGCACACCCTCCTCGACGGGCCCTTGTGCCCACCCAGGTGCCCCTCTTCGGTGGTTCTCAGCTCCAGAAACTATCTTTTACTAGCAGAAATGCCCGTGCGTTGCAACGGGAAACAAAATAAAACCTCACTTCACTAACCCAATGGCTCAAGACCTCCTCCTCCTCTCGCCGTGACCCATCGCCAAACATGATGTCATCAACAAACTCCTTGAAATCCTCCACACTGCCACACGAGAAACAAAATAAATATTTGGAGCGTTGTCGAAAGACCCTCCATCATTGGCTAATATAATAGAGAAAAGTGCAGAGTTTGTGTCACACACAGTAGGGACTCCGAGTCCAACTCCTTGTACTTTGGTGACGGGCGCTAGTGGGTCGAGCTGAAAAATAATAGTGAAGATTTGTTTTGGTCTTAGAAAAATATAGCATATGACCAACAAATAATGAAAAGTTTGTATTGTGATTTAGACATAGTTTTTTTTTGCATGTGTTATCGCAATATTTTGCTCTTGAGTTAAACAGTTCTGATACGTCAAATATTAGTATTACAATATCGTATCTTGGTTTTTGATATCAATAATTCATATGTAAAGAAGTAGTTCACCCATGGCAGCTGCACCTAAACACAACACCTCGCAATTTAGCTACAAAAAAGCGGTTCAAGATGATTTAGAAACAAAGAAGAAATTCATTAGTTCAATAACTAAATAAGCCTCAGAGCATGTAGAAAAAACTATGATATTTTTGGGCCATAATTACCAAATGTCGTGTATATGGGGTGAAGCAATTCTTGGTGTATGTTCATTTAAAATGGTATTTAATTTTTCTTGTCGAATATCTTATTATTTTTCAACAAACTTATATTCTAATTAGATTGGAATCGCATTATAATTTAATTTAACTTTAAACTTATGCTCTGTTTTACTGGTTAAATTTTACGTTTAATCCCTATTATTTTAAATAACGGAAATATATTTAATACTTCAATTCTTGTTTATTATTTTGCAATTCACATGTAAATGAAGTTGTATTTTTATCCATGCAATTAATAAAATATGTCTGATATTATTATTGGGAATTATAATGCATGGATGTGTCTGCTCATCCCTTCAAGCGCGATAGGCGCCACGCGCATTTAATGTGTGAGACCGGTCACCCATCTGATGATGATTCAATTGCTTGCTATTGTCATGTCCCCTGTGGGTGTTGTTGTGTAAGTTGTGTGTTAGTGCATCCCATTATTTTTTTTGAACAACATAAAATCTTGATCGACCATGATCTAAGTTTCTTTTTTTAGTGCAAAGGCATCTAACTTTGTATGTGCTCACGTTAGGCTCAACTTGTATGCACGTTTCCATAAAAAAACGTATACGCGCGTTTTTATATATTCCTGATAGATCAGACCGGCCGCTCATGTATGATAATCCCATTGCATGCTACTGTCATGGTCGCCGTGGGTGATGCTCTGTAAATCACGCTTTAGTGCATCGCATTAGTTTTCTGAACAACTCAAAATGTTGATTGATCATGATCTAAGTTTCTTTTTCAAGTGCAAAGGCATCTAATTTTGTATGTGCTCAAGTTATACGCGTCCATCAAAAAACATGTTTTTATATATTCTTGATAGTCCTTTCTGCTTTTCTTCTTCTTCTCTAATTTGAATGTGTCCAGATGGACTCTCCTTCCCATAGGGGAAACCATTCCGTCACATCTTTCACATATGGAATCTTCCTTCTTGAGTCTATCCTCAATACATGACTACCTTCCTTTCCTGCCTCATCTTGCGCATGGACCTGAAATCCCTCTCTTTCCTTCCTTATTGTTTCAATCCCTCTTTCCTTCCTTATTATGAGACGGATTATTTTCTTCCTTAATGATTCCCGGGACTGCTCCTTGATAAACAAAAAAAATCCAAGACATATATAAATTAGAAGTATTAGATGTAAAGAAGCAAGGTGGGACTATTTAAAAGGCCAATCAACCTTCTACCATTAGACATTGTGATCTATCTTAGTTGGTCCTCACATCATCTATTGAACATGAGGTCTTGAGGTCAAATCCCGTGACCAGCAACTATTTTTTTTGCATAAGGCCCAAAGCGAGATGACCCACATGACTCCCGTGGGCTTGCTTTGATAAACCCCTATGGGCTGATCTCACGCGAGGGATAAACATAACGAAAGTTTTTTAGGAAAAAATACTTTATTAGTACCACCTTAGATAAAAAATAAAACAATATAATATGAGTGAACGGATCAAAAAGTCGGAAAAACGCACCGTGCTTTATTAGAAGAAAAAAGTCTGTGCGTTGCAACGGGAGAAAATCACATACTCATGCTTTAGGGAGCAAACACCCTTGCTGTAAACCAGGTGAAAATATAGCTAAATGGAATGATGAAGATGTAAGGTCACCACGGCCTTCAATGACTGGCGGTGGCTGGCCGATACAGCCGTCTATGAAGATGTAAGGTCACCCCAGGCACCAAACCAACCTTCTATACATCCTCACGAGACGATGCCTAACACCCACTCGAGTGTTGCTATCGCCGCCATCGTCAACCCATACACCATCCTCCTGCTAGCACCAGGTACAGATGATAATTGGAACTGTAGGTATTTCAAAATATGTTCATGTGTTGCAATAGAGAAAAAGATTTCTTTGACATTATTTTTCATGATTATTCCAATAGATTGACTTAAAAATAATGTAACCATGGATGTTATTTTTCTCTTAATGCATTCTTTCCTCAACATACATTCAGAATACTATCATGTAGGCCCTTGAAAAATAATAAATAATAAAATAATAATACTATCATGTATGCCACGTGGTGATTCCACATTTTACTTCACTTCCCTTTTTTAACCGTACTTCATGTAGGCTTTTGATTAATCTGAATAGTCACTTTGGAGCATGGGCACATTGTAGTCATTTTTAGAAACATGTTTTTATCCAAAAAGTCAAAAAATGTTGTATATTTGTGTGAATTTCCATCAAAATTCGTGTTTGTATGTGAAAGATTAAAAGGAAGACAACTACATGCAAAAAAACCAAATTATTTTTTGCTGGATTTTTGTCTTTTTTACCTTTAATGAAATTTGGCATGTACTTGGATTTTCATATTTTTCAGGTTTATTATCTTCTTCTATTTTTTGGTGGCGACGTTGTCTAGTCACGCACATACATTTGTTCCTACTTTTATGGATGTACAGACGCATTTTTCCTAGCAAATATTGGGCGTACACATACACTTTTTCAAACCAGCTACCAATGCAACACCATCCCAGGCCGTGCCCACAATCACGTTTTATTAGAGAATCCAATCAGCTTTAATTAAGAGCCATGCACGAGGTGGCTACGCGGCTGGCCCAGGGAGGCTGGGCTTGGGCGCGAGCGTTGTGCTGGGCCTTGGAGGGTCACGTGGCCCACCACACGAGCGGCAGGCTTGGTTGTCGTTCTCCTCAAACGAGGGCACAGGCAGGAGGTGGCTTGCGGCGGCGCTGGAGGCAAACTCCGACGGGGACGGCGAGGGGCGGTGCAGATCTAGCGTGGGAGTGGTGGGGATGGGTTTCCCGCAGCCGGATCTCGCCGGATCCGAGCACGGACAACTCGTGGCGGCGGCTGTGGAGCTCCTGGCGTCCTGAAGAGAGAGAGAGAGATGTGAGCAAGAGAGAAGAAGGAAGGGAGATAGAGATGCACTGCTCATCTGCTGGTCCGGCGAGAGTCCGGTCGCCGGCGGCGAGGCGAGGCGGAGGAGGTCCGGCCGGTGCGGTCGGGCGAAGGAGGGAGCTCGAGGGGTAAGCTTAGGGAAGCGGCGGCGTACTGCCGCGGCTCGTCCCGAATTAGCAGTACCAAGCGTTTTTTTTACTTATTTATTTATTGGGATTATGTAATTTGGTAGCGACTCTCCATGAAGTTTCGCCGTTCGCGTCCAAGCGTGGGGCGGACGAGCTATCTGTCAGAGTTGACCCATCTGACCGAGCAGACTCACCTGACTCCAACCCAACATCGACTATGCTCCGAAACAATGGTCACCAGCGAACGAAACGGTTTTTTAGTACCACTTCGCGTATATGTTTTAATTCAAACTGAAAGCGCAAATTCACGGGAAGAAGCGTATTACGATTCATTTCATCTAGTAACTCTCTTTGAGATTTAGCAACTTGTTCTAGATGAGTTTGAACCATAAAAGCATGCTTTCCCACACCTCTAACATCATTTGAGATTCTAAATAACAAGTAACTCAAACGAGCAATCATATCAGAATTATATTTTAATTGTTTCATAACATTTGCATCAAAGTGATCTTGTTTTCTAATGTAGTTTTCAAACTCATAAAGGCATTGGCTAGGGTGCATATTGTGAGGATTGTCATTATCATTAAATTTCATTAGAGAATTTATCTCTACCACCTTAGGTGGTGGTGGTGTATCAAGCCCATGTATTTCTTTAATAGGAGGTAAAATTTTGACACCCTCAGCTTTAATACATTTTTCCTTCATAGATTTCTTTGCCTCTTGCATATCTTCAGGATTGAGATATAAAATACCCCTCTTCTTCGGAGTGGGTTTAAGCGGTGGTTCAGGAAGAGTCCAATCATCATAATTTTTCAATATGTTATTTAATAATTCTTCAGCTTGCCCAATAGTTCGTTCCCTAAAAACACAATTAACACAACTATCTAGGAAGTCCCTAGAAACATCGGTTAGTCCCTAATAGAAGATATCAAGTATTTCATTTTTCTTAAGAGGATGATCAGGCAAAGCATTAAGCAATTGGCAAAGCCTCCCCTAAGCTTGTGGGAAACTCTCTTCTTCAATTTGCACAAAGTTAAATATTTCCTGTAAGGAAACTTGTTTCTTATGAGCAGGGAAATATTTTTCAGAGAAGTAATAAATCATATCCTGGGGACTACGCACACAACCAGGAGCAAGAGTATTGTACCAAGCTTTAGCATCACCCTTTAATGAGAACGAAAATAATATGAGAATGTAGTAATAGCGAGCCTTCTCATCATGAGTAAAAAGGGTAGCTATATCATTCAACTTAGTAAGATGTGCCACAACAGTTTCAGTTTCATAGCCATGGAAAGGCTCAGATTCAACCAAAGTAATTAACTCTGGGTCGACAGATAATTCATAATCCTTATCATCAATAAAGATTGGTGAGGTAGCAAACTTAGGATCATATTGCATTCTAGCATTCAGAGATTTTTCTTTATGCTTGCATAATAATTTCTGTAGATCATCTCTATCCTTACAAGCAAGAATATCTCTAGTTGTCTCCTCATTCATAACATAAACTTCCGGTACCTTAGGCAATTCATATCTAGGAGGGCTAGTTCTAGTAGGTGTTTCAAGATTTTCAGTTTCAAGCTCATCATCAGTTTCAACATCATGTTGTCTTACTCTAGCAATTTGTTCATCAAGAAATTCACCTAGTGGCACATCATCATCATCAAGCAAGGTACTAGAATCATCATAAATATCATTCATAGCATAAGTAGCATCCTCAATAACTTGCGACATATCAGGATTAATAGCATGTGGTGGTGTTACAAGTTTACTTATAACAGAAGGTGAATCTAAAGCAGAGCTAGATGGCAGTTCCTTACCTCCCCTCATCTTAGAGGGATAAATCTTAGTCTTAGCATCCTTCAGATTCTTCATAGTGATAAATTGATAATAATCCCAAGTGACTCAACAAATATAGCTATGCTCCCCGGCAACGGCGCCAGAAAAAGGTCTTGATTAGCCACAAGTATAGGGGATTGCAACAGTTTTCGAGGGTAGAGTATTCAACCCAAATTTATAGATTCGACACAAGGGGAGCCAAAGAATATTTGCAAGTATTAGCAGCTGAGTTGTCAATTCAACCACACCTGAAGATTAATTATCTACAGCAAAGTGATCAGTAGCAAAGTAATATGATAGTTTTGATAATAGTAGCAACATCAATAGTAAAAGTGACAGTGATAGCAGTAGTTTTGTAGCAAGTGCAGCAGTAACGATAGCAGCAGTAACTTAGCAAGAACAATATAAGATAAATTCATAGGCATTGGATCGGTAATTTGTTGGATGATATTCATCATGTGACAGTCATAACCTAGGGCAATACGGCACTAGCTCCAGTTCATAAATATAATGTAGGCATGTATTCCGTAAATAGTCATACGTGCTTATGGAAAGAACTTGCATGCCATCTTTTGTCCTACCCTCCCATGGCAGCGGGGTCCAATTAGAAACTAAGGGATATTAAGGCATCCTTTTAATAGAGAACCGGAACAAAGCATTAACACACGGTGAATATATGAACTCCTCAAACTACGGTCATCACCGAGAGTGGTCCCGACTATTGTCACTCCGGGGTTGCCGAATCATAACACGTGGTAGGTGACTATAACTTGCAAGATTGGATCTAGAACATGGATATAATGGTGATGACGTAAACGATTCAGATCTGAAATCATGGCACCCGGGCCCAAAGTGACAAGCATTAAGCATGGAAAAGTCATAGCAACATCAATGTCGGAACATAGTGGACACTAGGGATCAGGCCCTAATGAAGTTAACTAGATTACATGATGAATCTCATCCAACTCCTCACCAATCACCGAGCCTACAATGGAATTACTCACTGCCGATGGGGAGCATCATGGAATTGGCGATGGAGAAGGGTTGGTGTTGACGAAGATCAAAGATCCCCCTCTCCGGAGCCCCAAACGGACTCCAGATCTGGCCTCCCGGTGAAGAACAGGAGACGGCGCCGGCTCCGTCTCGTGGAACGTGATAATTCTTTCTCCCAGATTTTTTTGGAAAAATGTGATTTTATAGCGTCGGTTTCAGGGTCTGCGGGGCCACTAGGTGGGGACAACCCACCTGGGCGTGCCTGGGGGGCAGGCGCGCCCTGGTGGGTTGTGCCCACCCAGGTGCCCCCCTCCGGTGGTTCTCAGCTCCAGAAATTATCTTTTATTGTATAAAAGATCCTCGCAAAGTTTCTTTCCATTCCGAGAACTCTTATTTCTGCACAAAAACAACACCATGGTAGTTCTGCTGAAAACAGCGACAGCCCGGGGTTAGTTTCATTCAAATCATGCAAATTAGAGTCCAAAACAAGAGGAAAAGAGTTAGGAAAAGTAGATACGTTGGAGACGTATCAACTCCCCTGAGCTTAAACCTTTGCTTGTCCTCAAGCAATTCAGTTGATAAACAGAAAGTGAAAAAGAAAAACTTTTACGAACTCTTTTGCTCTTGTTTACATAAATAAGCTTAAACAACACCCAGGTTTTCAGCCAACATTATAACTAACCATGCTGACAATAATTCTTAAAAATTATATTAACTCATATCAATGACATAATCAGCTAGCGAGCAATAATAAGATATCTCAAACAGCAACACATTATCAAAACAACCATGATAAAAGATTTGCCTTTTTCTTCGCCCCTCTTCCATTCATCTTCCCTGCTTGCTTTTTTGAGTGTTTGTGTGTTAGATCGTTTGTCTTGCTCTTATGATTAGTCCCCCCCCTGATTGTTAGCACTCCCGATAATGAAGTCCTTAATTATAAACAAAGGGAGGGGGAAATTTTAAAAGATGCTTGGTATAGAATTTGCAATGCTCAAAATAGATCTACTCGGAAGCAATCTACTGCCGTTCTTCTTCGCAATTTTTATGTGAGTGTTGCTCCTTGGAATAGATATGTTCTAGATACCATTACCGGAGGGAAATTCTTGGGAAGCCATTCTTTTGATTCTTGGGAAGAAGACACTACCTAGATCTATTCGCGTTTTATGCCTAGCTAAGGGCGTTAAATAATAGCGCTTGTTGGGAGGCAACCCAATTTTATTTTTGTTTTTGCTTTTTAGGTTCTGTTTTGCTATAGATAATTCATCTAGCCTCTGGTTAGATGTGGTTTTGTGTTTTAATTAGTGTTTTTTCCAAGTAATACCTTTGGGATAGCTTACGGTGATAGTTGATTTGATCTTGCTGAAAAACAGAAACTTTTGTGCTCAGGAAAACAATTCTCATTTTTAACAGAAGCGCGATAAAATATTGATTCTTTTCGAAGAAGATTAATAAACAAATTTCTTAGGTTGTCCTAATTTTTCAGAATTTTTGGAGTTACAGAAGTATTCGAAATATCCAGATTGCTACAGACTGTTCTGTTTTCTATGTGTTGTTTGCTTATTTTGACTAATCTATGGCTAGTATGGGGGGGGGTATGAATCATGGAAAAGTTGGAATACAGTAGATATTACACCAATATAAATAAAGAATGAGTTCACAACAGTACCAAAAGTGGTGATCTATTTTCTTATACTAACGGAGCTATGAGATTTTCTGTTGAGTTTTGTGTTGTGAAGTTTTCAAGTTTTGGGTAAGGATATTATGGACTATGGAATAAGGAGTGGCATGAGACTAAACTTGGGAATGCCCAAGGCACCCCAAGGTAATATTCAAGGACAACCAAGAGCCTAAACTTGGGGATGCCTCGGAAGGCATTCCCTCTTTCGTCTTCGTCTATTGGTAACTTTACTTGAGGCTATATTTTTATTCACCACATGATATGTGTTTTGCTTGGAGCGTCTTGTAAGATTTGAGTCTTTGCTTTTTAGTTTGCCATAATCATCCTTGCTGTACACACCTTTTGAGAGAGACACGCATGAATCATGGTTTATTAGAATACTCTATGAGCTTCACTTATATCTTTTGAGCTAGGCAATTCTGCTCTGTGCTTCACTTATATCTTTTTAGAGCACGACCATGGTTTTATTTTATAGAAATTAATGAACTCTCATGCTTCACTTATATTATTTTGAGAGTCCCTAAACAACATGGTAATTTGCTTTGGTTATAAATTTAGTCCTAATATGATAGGTATCCAAGAGGGATATAATAAAAACTCTCATATAAAGTGCATTGAATACTATGAGAAGTTTGATTCCTTATGATTGTTTTGAGAGATGAAGATGGTGATATTAAAGTCATGCTAGTAAGTAAGTGTGAATTTGAGAAATACTTGTGTTAAAGTTTGTGATTCCCGTAGCATGCACGTATGGTGAACCATTATGTGATGAAGTCGTAGCATAATTTATTTATTTATTGTCTTCCTTATGAGTGGCGGCCGGGGACGAGCGATGGTCTTTTCCTACCAATTTATCCCCCTAGGAGCATGCGCGTAGTACTTCGTTTCGATAAATAAAAGATTTTTGCAATAAGCATATGAGTTCTTTATGACTGATGTTGAGTCCATGGATTATACGCACTCTCACCCTTCCACCATTGCTAGCCTCTCTAGAGCCATGCAACTTTCGCCGGTACCATAAACCGACCATATACCTTCCTCAAAATAGCCACCACACCTACCTATTATGGCATTTCCATAGCCATCCCGAGATATATTGCCATGCAACTTTCCACCGTTCCGTATATTATGATACGCTCCATCATTGTTATATTGCTTTGCACGATCATGTAGTTGACATCGTATTTGTGGCAAAGCCACCGTTCATAATTATTTCATACATGTCACTCTTGATTCATTGCACATCCCGGTACACCGCCGGAGGTATTCATATAGAGTCATATTTTGTTCTAAGTATCGAGTTGTAATTCTTGAGTTGTAAGTAAATAAAAGTGTGATGATCTTCATTATTAGAGCATTGTCCCATGTGAGGAAAGGATGATGGAGACTATGATTCCCCCACACAAGTCGGGATGAGACTCCGGACGAAATAAAAAAGGCCAAAAAAATGAGAGAAGGCCCAAAAAATGAGAGAAGGCCCAAATAAAAAAAATGAGAGAAAAGAGAGAAGGGGCAATGCTACTATCCTTTCACCACACTTGTGCTTCAAAGTAGCACCATGATCTTCATGATAGAGAGTCTCCTATATTGTCACTTTCATATACTAGTGGGAAATTTTCATTATAGAACTTGGCTTGTATATTCCAATGATGGGCTTCCTCAAATTGCCCTAGGTCTTCGTGAGCAAGCAAGTTAGATGCACACCCACTTAGTTTCTTTTTGAGATTTCATAAACTTATAGCTCTAGTGCATCCTTCGCATGGCAATCCCTACTCCCTCACATTGATATCTATTGATGGGCATATCCATAGCCCGTTGATATGCCTAGTTGATGTGAGACTATCTCCTTCTTTTTGTCTTCTCCACAACCACCGTCTATTCCACCTATAGTGCTATGTCAATGTCTCACGCTCATGTATTGCGTGAAAGTTGAAAAAGTTTGAGAACATTAAAAGTATGAAACAATCGCTTGGCTTGTCATCGGGGTTGTGCAAGATTTAAATATTTGGTGTGATGAAGATGGAGTATAGCCAGACTATGTGATTTTGTAGGGATAAGCTTTCTTTGGCCATGTTATTTTGAGAAGACATAATTTCCTTGTTAGTATGCTTGAAGTATTATTGTTTTTATGTCAATATTAAAGTTTTGTTTTGAACATACGGATCTGAACATTCATGCCACAATAAAATAAATTACATGGATAAATATGTTAGGTAGCATCCCACATCAAAAATTCTATTTTTATCATTTACCTACTCGAGGACGAGCAGGAATTAAGCTTGGGGATGCTTGATACGTCTCCAACGTATCTATAATTTTTGATTGTTCCATGCTATTATACTATCTGTTTTGGATGTTTTATATGCATTAATATGCTATTTTATATTATTTTTGGTACTAACCTATTAACCGAGAGCCCAATGCCAGTTTCTGTTTTTCCTTATTTTAGAGTTTCGCAGAAAAGGAATACCAAGCGGAGTCCAAACGGAATAAAACTTTGTAAGATCCCAAATTTCCAATTTGGAATGTTATACATAGGTCATCATATGCATATCATATTTTATTTGCATTTTGGTTTTGATCCTAGAAATCCTAAGCAACTCAAGGACCCACAAAGAGAGTTGGGGATTTCATTTATTTTCATATTTGAATTTTCTCAAATTTGAAAAGAGGATCATTTTGGTTTTAATTATTTTTCTCTCCAAAATATTTCCAATATTAAAAATAAAAGAGAGGTGATAAAATGACTTCTCCAAAATAAAAAGAAATATTGGAGGAAAAATATTAAAATCAAATAAATAGTTTTATTTGGTTTTATTGCTATTTTATTTGAATTAGAAAAATATGCATTTTTAGGCCAGAAAAATGTTCACTTTGTTCTAAATGTTTTATTTAGACGGCAAAATTGTTTTTGGCATTTTTAGAAAAAAAAATTATAATTTTTTAGGATTTTTCCTTTCGGTCGAATTTATTTTATAAAAAAAAGTTTCCTTGACCGCACTGGGCCGAAGGCCCAGCCGGCCCGCAGCGCCACCGCCTCTGCTGCCGTGCCCGCGTTGGACACCGGCCGGAGTCCGGCTCCGAGCCGCGCCACGCGTCCCCTGCCCCAAGCCACCGCGCGCCCCCTCCCCTTAAATACCGCCGCCGCGTAGCCGCCGCCCCGCACCGCTGCGCCGCCAGCTGCCGCCGCCGCCCTGCGCCGCCGACACCCACGCCGCCGCCCGCCGGAATCCCGCCGCCGCCGTTGACTTCGTCGCCGCCTTTTTTTTCGGTTTTAGGTATAAACCGTTCGGTTTAAAAAACACTAGATCGTTTTTTTATTAGATTGGTTCGGTTTTCTCGGTTTAGATTATTTTACGAACGTTTGTTTGTTAGTTCATTTTAACGAACGAATTCGTTCGTTTGCCTCTGTTAGCGGACGTTCGTCTGATAGGTTTTCCTTTTTATTTTTATTTTCGTCCAGGGACCTATCAGTGATTACTTTTATCGCAAATTAGCCCCTGATCTTCAAACCCTCGTAACTTTTTAACCGTTCGTCCAAATCCAGTGAAACCAATGCCAAAATCTTCGTCTCAAACCCCTCTTTACGGTTAAACAACTTGAACAAGGTTTTGACATTTAATATTTTGGTTTCAAGCAGATTTGTTTTCGAAGTTCTTTTGAACGTAGTTTCAGTTCCGTAGCTCCGATTTGAACGATTCTTTTTGCAAATTGTAGTTCTCTAGTTGGACTTTCAGATTTGACTTTCTCATCTGTGTTTTACCCGTGCATCTATGCTTGAGTTCTTATGTATGCTATTGTTTGTTTGCGATAGAATTTCCGGAGTGCGAAGCGTGCTACTACGAGTCTCTAGGGTTTGCGGATCGTCAGCAAGGCCAGTAACACTTTGATCATATCCCTTTATTAACCAGTTTTTATGCACTAGTTTTCAACCCCTCAAACATTGCATTGTTAGGATTTGATAAGAGTGGGTATTGGGAAGTTGATGATGAGGTAGAACCTATTGCCCTTTTATTATCAAACCCTTGGGAGTTACTTCTACGTTATGCTTGTACTGCTATGCTATGCTCGTAGACGTGGTTTGGTTTGAGTGATCCATGACAGATGTGAGATTGTTAATTAATGGTTAACTTAAGGTGGCTACTTAAATACAGATCTAGGTGGATTGGTTGCGGGCACCTGGGGATATACCAGTGTTGTCCTTTGGTTCGCCACCCAGGCTCAAAGGGATCATAAGATTATTCATGCTAGAAACTTCTGTGTGCAGCCACAAGCTATTATGGGCTCTAGCATAGTTGAGTATGTTGCATGAACTCTTTCAGTGGTAGGATAGCAGATGTAGGGGAAAGTAGGTGTAACAGTCTACCCAGAGTAAAGAGTTAATGCTTCTGAAAGACTGTGTCTCGGTCATCCGTTTCTCAAACACCATGTAGTGCGAGAAATCCAACGAAGGAGATCGAGTCTTGTGGGGAAAAGTGCGCAAACCCCTACAGAGTGTACAAACTAATCATGGTTAGCCGTGTCCTCGGTTATGGACTTCTTGAGTTTCTGGTTCTTGGATTATCATGTTGATCTCATCACTGTAATTTAATTTGCTGGGTTGTTAATTACTGTTTAATTGGGATTGAGATTGGGTTACCATTCTCAATGTTTATCAACTACCATGATAGTTAAACAAAATATATTCCTTTGTTGTAGGAAAAAATTGGCTTTTCGCAAAACATTATAACCATAGAGCCTCCACCAGCCATATATGCATGTAGTGATAGTATTTACCTGTTCATTGCTCTACTGTGTTATTTTACCAGCATATTCCATGTGCTGACCTGTTTCGGGCTGCAACATATCATGTTGCAGACTTTTCAGACGAAGAGTAAGGTGCGCTAGGTCGTTGTCGTGCACTCAGCTATGCCGTTGGAGTTGATGGACTCACTTTATCTTCCAAGTCTTCCGCTGTTATCTTATTTAGATGGCCTTAAGCCATATTATTATAATAAGTTCTCTTTTGAGACATTTGATGTAAGAAGTGTGTGATTGCACTCTGTTATAAATCCTTCAAGTACTATGTGTGTCAGCATTACCGATCCAGGGATGACACTTATGCACAGACATTTGACCGTTTGAGGTCGGATCGCTACAAGATGGTATCAGAGCACACGCTGATTGTAGGACACGACCACTAAGATAAGCCATAGGTCACTCTTCTCTACTCGTTTCTAACTCCTCTCCATTTTCCACTCTATAGGATGGCGGACTCGAGGAACAAGTTTGCACAACCGGATGAAGACACACCTTTTGGACGACACTTGAAGGAAGTCACTAGGTACCTGAATATCGGAATACCAAGCTTCACCAGGACCTACACCGCCACTTTACCAAAAGAGGGGCGTTGGATGATTCGAGTTCAAGTTCCAGGAAGGACATTCACGCCAGTTACTGAACCCATAGAGTTTTCCTTTGATGCACCAACCTGGAGTCTAGGTAAGAGCATGGTAGCCCACATCGCCATGGGACGCATCGGCGAAGTTTATCACAAGGATCTTAAGGACACCATCTACCAGATATGTGGGCGCCGAGATGATCAATGGGAGATGATCAGCACCAGGAGGGACAGGTCCATTGCAGCTTTCATCCAGGAGTTAAACCAGCACATTCGTCGCCAGGAGAACCAAATGTGTGCAAGCATGATATATCTGAAGAAAGTGATGACCAGGAACATGGAGCTAGAAGAGGAACTCAAGTCTACACGCGATGGATATGAGGAGGAAATCGCAATACTAGTGGAGAAGAATGACAACCTGACAAGGAAGCTAGGAGTGTTCATGGGAGACCCCACGCCAGGAGGAGATGACGAACCTCCCGAGGACATCCGTTCTGAAGACTACATCATCATTGACGACACCGACTCCGACCCCGACAATAGTGATGATGATTACGAAGACGAAGCTGGAGCAGATATCATGGAGTGTAACGACCAAACCTCGAAGGATTTGAGTCTCTGTGCTTACCGTGCTAGTCCCTGGATTGAACTCGCTAGCACACACAGTATAGATGAATACCAGAATAGCAAGTGCATCATTTGTTACAACGTATGATCCAGAATGTATAAAATAAAACAATCTGCATAGCACTTGGCTAGCTTTATTCAATCAAACAGCGGAAAGTAGCAGAAAATAACGATGAGTCCCATCACAGCCCACTGGCGATGCTGAGTGCAGACTCGCGACCCTAATGGTACCTTACTCTTCGTCTGAATATCCTGCAACATGAGACGTTGCAGCCATATAGGTCAATACTTTGAACGTATTGGCAAGTTACACAGGAGTAATAATATAGCAGACCTACATGTATATGCATAATATAACAAAAGGAAGGCTTGAGGGTTTATTTTGCAGAAAGCTGATTTTGTCCTCATAACTACCTAAGAGTCAAATTTTTTTTAGTTCTTTTATTACTACAATTATATACACAAGGTTGAGTTGGCAAAATCAACTCCAACCTACCCTTTAATAAGTTGCCCAACAAATTTATTAAGTGTCACATCTGTCAAGATCATCCAACAACTGTAATGGCATAGTCGCTCAAAGTTGCCCATAACCGGGGACACGGCTAATCATGATTAGTTTTAATACTCTGCAGAGTTTTGTATGCTTTACCCACTGGACCCAATCCGAAGATTGAGACGAAGTCTTTCAGAAGAGGTTCCCTTAACCACCTGATGGCCACATCCCACCTACATATGCTACATCTGTCGACACTGTTTGGGCCAGGGTTCCAACAACTGATCAACTAAGCCAGAGCCCATATAGCCAGTGGCCGCACATGGAAGCTACTAGTCACAAAGTTTGTCTGATCTTTTTGAACCTGGGCGGCACTCCACTTAGGGTGCACTCTCATGAGCGCATGGCCTTAGGAAAGGTGCAAGACCCCATGATGCCTTCCCTCAACACCAAGCAATACCACTTCCGCCCAGAGGTGAATTAAATCCTTAATTACTACTCAATTTAGTTATATATATAATCCTCACATAAAATCAATGAGTACACGAACCACCCCCGTCTACAAAGCATAGCAAACTACAACTACCACGATTTGCAAAAGACGCGAAGATAGCTCATCAGCATAGCAAAATAATATAGTAATCCTATACATGCATATATTCATAGTGTGATATAACTACATGCATAGAAAACAATAGGTAAAGGATGATCAACATGTAACTTGCCTTGGTTCTGGTTTAGAAAGTCACACTCCTGACAATAGCTCGTGTCGCACTCCGGACAATCTACACGTTTCACACAATTCAACAAATCAATCATCGAAACACAAATAGAACCAAAACAAAACCAACAGCAAGAAAACCATTTTTAAAACTCAACAACAGAAGCTTAACAGCACCTAAATTTCACTATGGTCACAAAGCAAAAAGAATCACTCGATTCCGACAAACGATTTAAAAGTTATGGCCTCCGAAAGGTTTAATTTGAATTTGAACGAATTCAAATTTGAAAGGTGCAAACATGTGAGATTTTGGTACTATGATAAATTGCTGGTTTTTGTGAGTGCATAGGAAAAAGAATTACCTAAATTGGATATACAGAATAGAAGTTATAGCTAATTGAAGTTAGAGGAAGAATCTGAAAAGAAAAACAAAAACAACAGAAAACTCCTGCACTCCTCTTGCGTGTACTGTAGCTGGTTGCCACGTGGCAGCGCACGGTTGGCTCAGGTGGTGTTTTGCGTGCGTGTGCTCACCTGAACAGGGGACGGCGGCGGCGGTTCGGGCGTCGGCGGTGGCGGTTCTCCGGCGAGTCTCCGGCGTGGGCGAAGCGACAGGAGGCGGCGTTCGGCGGTGGTGGCAAGGGTGTGGTGTGGGGCAGCGTTAGCTTCCTCGGGCGGCGGTGGTAGCTCACGTGACTCCGGCGATCTATGGAGCTTTGGCTCTGCGTCGGTGGTCGTGCTGGTGCTCTGCAGGTCAACCCACGGTGTTAAACAAGCGGGTAACCGAGAGGGGGATCGAGTGGAGACAAGTGGCGCGGCTGGGCGTGCTCTTACAGCGACGGAACGGCCGGCAGACTTGGAGCTCCTCCTATGAGATCCAAACGAGCTCGGGCAATGCGTATGGATGATGGGAAAATCAGAAAGAGGCTTCGGGGGTGCCGGGCAAACCCTTACGCGTCTAGGGAGTCCTAGGGGAGCACGAGGTCGACTAGGGGGCGAGATCGATCCGGCTCGCGCTCGGGTGTGCGAGCGGTGCGGCTGCGCGCGTGTTCGTCCGACCGGAGGAAGGGGATGAACAGGGGCGCGGGACCCTCTGTCAGCGGCTGAGAGCGAGGGCGTACCGCTTCGGGCGGTTAGGTGGGCTGCAGCTGCGCGCGGTGCTCTGCTGGGCCGGCTGGCTGGGCCGCTCGCTAGCTGGCTTGCTGGGCCGCGGTGCAGCGCTGCGCTGTGCTGCATGCTGCCTTTTTTTAAAAGAAAACAAACTGCTACAGCAAAAACAAAACTAAAATAAAAACATACACCGGAATAAAATCGAAGGAAAATACCTAGACACAAAGTAAAAATATCCCTATAGCTATAAACTACAGGAACACTAGTTCCAATACTAATGCAGTTTTGGAAATTCATTTTGATGCAAAAGTCCACACAAACAGTAAAATAACACACAATTAATATATTTTGGAGATTGCAAAAATTACTAGAACATATTAGATGAACTGGAAATAATATTCTGCACATTATGAACATTTTTAAACAGGAGAGAAGTCATGTTATCTCCGCTCCAATAAATTGCCTTTGGTTGCATAATGATTCGAATATTGCAGAATGACAAATAATGCAATAAAAATATGATATGCATATGAATGATCTAATAACATCCTAATTTAGGAAAATTGGGATGTTACAAACCTACCCCCCTTAAGGTGAATCTCGCCCTCGAGATTCAGGCTGGCTAGCAAATTGGTGTGGGTGATCCTGCCTGAGATCTTCCTCCCGTTCCCAGGTAGCTCCCTCCTCTGTATGATGATCCCACTGAACCTTGCATAACTTGATTGTCTTGGTGCGAGTAACTCTCTCTGCTATCTCCAAAATCTTAACAGGTTTCTCCTCATATGTCAAATCACTCTCCAACTGAATTGCCTCAAGTGGCACCGTGTCCCTCAATGGAACATCCATCATCTCCGCATGGCACTTCTTCAACTGAGATACATGAAACACATCGTGAACTCCTGACAAGGATTCTGACAACTCCAGCTGATAAGCTACCTCTCCTCTACGCTCCAAGATCTTGTAAGGACCCACAAAACGTGGTGCTAACTTACCTTTGATTCCAAACCTCTTAATTCCACGGAGTGGTGAAACTCTAAGATATGCACGGTCTCTGACCTCATATGTCACCTCCTTACGTTTTGCACTGCATAACTCTTCTGCCTGGACTGTGCTATCTTCAACCTGTCACGAACCAACTTGACCTTCTCCTCAGCATCTCTGATCAAGTCTGGTCCAAAGAACTGACGTTCTCCAACCTCATCCCACATCAACGGTGTCCTGCACTTCCTACCATACAATACCTCAGATGGTGCCATCTTCAGACTAGCCTGATAACTGTTATTATATGAGAACTCTGCATAAGGTAAATTATCATCCCAACTGGACCCATAGTCCAAAGCATGAGCTCTCAACATATCCTCCAAAATCTGATTTACCCTCTCTGTCTGCCCATCTGTCTATGGATGGAAAGCTGTACTGAACTCCAGCCTGGTGCCCAAGGATTCATGCAACTGATGCCAAAATTTGGATGTGAACTGAGTACCTCTATCAGACACTACCTTCCTTGGAACTCCATGCAGACAAAAAATTTTAGACATATAAATTTTTGCTAGCTGAGCACTGGTATAAGTAGTCTTTACTGGGATGAAGTGAGCAACTTTAGTCAAACGATCAACAACTACCCAAATAGAATCATAACCTGATCGAGTCCTGGGTAGACCTGTAATGAAATCCATACCAATCTCATCCCACTTCCAATCAGGTATAGGCAATGGCTGTAACAAACCTGCTGGTCTCTGATGTTCCGCCTTAACTCTCTGGCACACATACATGTTGCAATATACCCAGCAATCTCCCTCTTCAGGCTAGGCCACCAAAATCTTCCCCAAATCCAAATACATCTTAGTATTACCTGGGTGAATAGAATAAGGTGAATCATGCGCCTCCTGAAGAATCAACTTCCTGATATCTGCATCTTGAGGTACACAAATACGCTTCTCAAGCCATATGGCTCCATGTTCATCCTCACGGAAACCTTCTGCCTTACCTTTAACCATATTCTCTTTTATCTCAGCAATCTCCTTATCATTCTTTTGAGCTTCTCTGATCCTGTCAAGAAAAGTAGGCTTTACCTCAAGTGTTGCTAAATATCCCTTAGGAACCATCTCCAACCTGAGATTCCTGAACTGTTCACACTCGGGTGGCATATTATCAATATTAATTGCATTAGCATGGCTCCTACGACTCAATGCATCAGCAACAACATTAGCCTTACCAGGATGATACTGCACATTCAAATCATAATCTTTAATAAGCTCCAACCATCTCCTCTGCCTGAGGTTCAGATCCTTCTGAGTAAAAATATACTTCAAGCTCTTATGATCAGTAAATATATCACAATGATTACCAATAAGATATGGCCTCCAAGTTTTCAATGCATGCACAACTGAGGCTAACTCCAAATCATGTGTAGGATAATTATGCTCATGATTCTTAAGCTAACGTGAAGAATATGAAACAACTTTACCTTCCTGCATCAAAACACTCCCAAGTCCTTGACGAGAAGCATCACAATATACCTGGAAGTCCTTATGTATATCCGGCAGAGTTAAGACTGGTGCTGTAACCAAACACTGCTTCAACTCCTGAAAACTGGCTTCACATTCATCAGTCCAAAAAAATTTCTTCTCTTTCTTCAGCAATTCAGTCATAGGCTTTGCGATCTTGGAAAAGTTCTCAATAAACCTCCTGTAATAACCTGCAAGGCCCAAAAAGCTGCGAATCTCTCCAACTGTTGTGGGTGTCTCCCACTCTGTAACTGCAACAACCTTAGATGGATCAACTGCAACTCCATTACCTGACACAACATGTCCAAGGAAAGCTACCTCATCCAGCCAAAACTCACATTTGCTGAACTTGGCATACAACTGATGTTCCCTCAATTTCTCCAATACCAAACACAGATGCACCTCATGCTCTTGCTTATTCTTGGAGAACACCAATATATCATCAATGAAAACAACCATAAATTTATCCAAGAACTCCATAAACACCTTGTTCATCATATTCATGAAGTATGCAGGAGCGTTAGTCAGTCCAAATGACATAACAGTATATTCATACAACCCATACCTCGTAGTAAAACAGTCTTGGGAATATCTTGCTCGCGAATCTTCAATTGATGATAACCAAAATGAAGATCAATCTTAGAAAACACAGTAGCTCCCTCCAACTGGTCAAATAGATCATTTATCATGGGCAAGGGATACTTATTATTAATGGTTACCTCATTCAAAGAACGATAATCAACACACATACTCAAGGTCCCATCCTTCTTCTCCACAAACAAAACTGGAGCTCCCCAAGGTGATGAACTTGGGCGAATAAATCCCTGTGCCTGCAATTCTCTTATCTGCTCCTTCAATTCCTCTAACTCTTGAGGAGGCATTCTATGCGGTCTCTTTGCAATAGGTCCAGTGCCTGGTATTAAATCAATAAGAAACTCAATATCTCTATCTGGTGGCATACCTGGCAACTCCTCTGGAAACACATCTGGATAATCCCTCACAACTGGCACCTCTTCCAGGCTACCCCCCTTAAGAGAGTTCACTTGCACCTGATTACGCTTATACTTACACACATATTTGATCCTCTTCCCTCCTGGTGCACTGAGAGTAATAGATCGACTGGCACAATCAATACGACCTTTATATAACTGTAACCAATCCATACCCAAAATAATATCCAGACCTTGTGACTTCAATATAATCAAATCCGTAGGAAACTCATGCTTCCCAATAGATAAAGTCAACTGATGACAACCAACACCTGCTATCATCTTAGCTTCTGGGGAACTCACTCTAATAGGCATACTAATGGTTTTGGTTGGCAAGAATAGATGAGTTATAGATATAATAGGGCCAAAAACTATGTATATATAAATATATTCTACCCATATGCATAATATGATCAAGCCAACAAAACACAAAAACGAATAACACCAACAAACAAACAAACAACAAACAACAAACAATATGATAATATTATATATATAGTCGAATAATTTCGACACTAAGCAATTTAACAAACAACTACCAATCAAGCAAACAATCTAGTATCTTCATACCACAGAAGTGGACATAATCAGATACGCTAACACGATAACGTGGCAATATAAAACAAATATGAATGGTGGTCTCAGCACTAGTTCCTACTTAACTGGTCAACATACTTGAGGGGGTTAACTAATAAACAGTAAGTATAGCTAGTTTTATAAAATAATTTTCACTCCTATGGCTTTTCTAATCCATTTTCTAGGGTCACGTCCTACAGTCAACACACTGCTCTGATGCCATCTGTAACGACCAAACCTCGAAGGATTTGAGTCTCTGTGCTTACCGTGCTAGTCCCTGGATCGAACTCGCTAGCACACACAGTATAGATGAATACCAGAATAGCAAGTGCATCATTTATTACAACGTATGATCCAGAATGTATAAAATAAAACAATCTGCATAGCACTTGGCTAGCTTTATTCAATCAAACAGCGGAAAGTAGCAGAAAATAACGATGAGTCCCATCATAGCCCACTGGCAATGCTGAGTGCAGACTCGCGACCCTAACGGTACCTTACTCTTCGTCTGAATATCCTGCAATATGACACGTTGCAGCCATATAGGTCAATACTTTGAATGTATTGGCAAGTTACACAGGAGTAATAATATAGCAGACCTACATGTATATGCATAATATAACAAAAGGAAGGCTTGAGGGTTTATTTTGCAGAAAGCTGATTTTGTCCTCATAACTACCTAAGATTCAAATTTTTATTTAGTTATTTTATTACTACAATTATATACACAAGGTTGAGTTGGCAAAATCAACTCCAACCTACCCTTTAATAAGTTGCCCAACAAATTTATTAAGTGTCACATCTGTCAAGATCATCCAACAACTGTAATGGCATAGTCGCTCAAAGTTGCCCATAGCCGGGGACACGGCTAATCATGATTAGTTTTAATACTCTGCAGAGTTTAGTACGCTTTACCCACTGGACCCAATCCGAAGATTGAGACGAAGTCTTTCAGAAGAGGTTCCCTTAACCACCTGACGACCACATCCCACCTACATATGCTACATCTGTCGACACTGTCTGGGCCAGGGTTCCAACAACTAATCAACTAAGCTAGAGCCCATATAGCCAGTGGCCGCACATGGAAGCTACTAGTCACTAAGTCTGTCTGATCTTTTTGAACCTGGGCGGCATTCCACTTAGTGTGCACTCTCATGAGCGCATGGCCTTAGAAAAGGTGCAAGACCCCATGATGCCTTCCCTCAACACCAAGCAATACCACTTCCGCCCAGAGGTGAATTAAATCCTTGATTACTACTCAATTTAGTTATATCTATAATCCTCACATAAACTCAATGAATACACGAACCACCCCCGTCTACAAAGCATAGCAAACTACAACTACCATGATTTGCAAAAGACAGGAAGATAGCTCATCAGCATAGCAAAATAATATAGTAATCCTATACATGCATATATTCATAGTGTGATATAACTACATGCATAGAAAACAATAGGTAAAGGATGATCAACATGTAACTTGCCTTGGTTCTGGTTCAGAAAGTCACACTCCTGACAATAGCTCGCGTCGCACTCCGGACAATCTACACGTTTCACACAATTCAACAAATCAATCATCGAAACACCAATAGAACCAAAACAAAACCAACAGCAAGAAAACATTTTTAAAACTCAACAACAGAAGCTTAACAGCACCTAAATTTCACTATGGTCACAAAGCAAAAAGAATCACTCGATTCCGATAAACGATTTAAAAGTTATGGCCTCCGGAAGGTTTAATTTGAATTTGAATTCGAATTCAAATTTGAAAGGTGCAAACATGTGAGATTTTGGTACTGTGATAAAGTGCTGGTTTTTGTGAGTGCATAGGAAAAAGAATTACCTAAATTGGATATACAGAATAGAAGTTATAGCTAATTGAAGTTAGAGGAAGAATCTGAAAAGAAAAACAAAAACAACAGAAAACTCCTGCACTCCTCGTGCGTGTACTATAGCTGGTTGCCACATGGCAGCACGCGGTTGGCTCAGGTGGTGCTGTGCGTGCGTGTGCTCACCCGAACAGGGGACGGCGGCGGCGGTTCGGGCGTCGGCGGCAGCGGTTCTCCGGCGTGGGCGAAGCGACGGGAGGCGGCGTTCGGCGGTGGTGGCAAGGGTGTGGTCTGGGGCAGCGTTAGCTTCCTTGGGCGGCGGTGGTAGCTCGTGTGACTCCGGCGATCTCTGGAGCTTTGGCTCTGTGTTGGTAGTCGTGCTGGTGCTCTGTAGGTCACCCCACGGTGTTAAACAAGCGGGTAACCGAGAGGGGGATCGAGTGGAGACAAGTGGCGCGGCTGGGCGTGCTCTTACGGCGACGGAACGGCCGGCAGACTTGGAGCTCCTCCGGTGAGATCCAAACGAGCTCGGGCAACGCGTATGGATGATGGGAAAATTGGAAAGAGGCTTCGGGGGTGCCGGGCAAACCCTTATGCGTCCAGGGAGTCCTAGGGGAGCACGAGGTCGACTAGGGGGCGAGATCGATCCGGCTCGCGCTCGGGTGTGCGAGCGGTGCGGCTGCGCGCGTGTTCGTCCGACCGGAGGAAGGGGATGAACAGGGGCGCGGGACCCGCTGTCAGCGGCTGAGAGCGAGGGCGTAACGCTTCGAGCGGTTAGTTGGGCTGCGGCTGCGCGCGGTGCTCTGCTGGGCCGGCTGGCTGGGCCGCTCGCTAGCTGGCTTGCTGGGCCGCGGTGCGGCGCTGCGTTGTGCTGCGTGCTACCTTTTTTTAAAGAAAACAAACTGCTACAACAAAAACAAAACAAAAATAAAAACATACACCGGAATAAAATCTAAGGAAAATACCTAGACACACAGTAAAAATATCCCTATAGCTATAAACTACGGGAACACTAGTTCCAATACTAATGCAATTTTGGAAATTCATTTTGATGCAAAAGGCCACACAAACAGTAAAATAACACACAATTAAAATATTTTGGAGATTGCAAAAATTACCAGAACATATTAGATGAACTGGAAATAATATTCTGCACATTATGAACATTTTTAAACAGGGGAGAAGTCATGTTATCTCCGCTCCAATAAATTGCCTTTGGTTGCATAATGATTCGAATATTGCAGAAAGACAAATAATGCAATAAAAATATGATATGCATATGAATGATCTAATAACATCCTAATTTAGGAAAATTGGGATGTTACATGGAGTCTTCCACCGATCAAAATTTCTAGTCGACCACCATATTATCAGTAGTATTCCCCCTTGTATATAGTAATAGTCCGAGCACTGTAACGATAGTTAGACCGACTGTATGCCCTTGTTTGAATTGATTGGTGTGATATGAATGTGTTTGTCTCATGTGCATATGGGTAGTGCTTTCTCACTAGACCTCACTCTATTCTAATCTCTCCCCTCTAAACCCATCAGATGCCTCCGAGACGTGACCCCGGATTTGTCTTCCCATCGGAGCTCACTCAGTTGATCCAACAACAGAATGCCTTGATGTAGCTACTAGTCCAGAACCAAGGCAACAACAACAATAACAACAACCCACCACCACCTCCTCCAGTTGACAACTTAGCCCGTTTTCTAAGGTTGCAACCGCCGGTGTTTTCCAGTAGCACCGAGCCGATAGTTGCTGATGACTGGCTACGCAGGATTGGAAGGGAGTTGACCACCGCAGGTTGCACGGATGCAGAGAAGGTGCGTTTTGCCGCACATCAATTGGATGGACCTGCAACCTCATGGTGGGAGAATTACACAGCCACTTCCCCCATAGCCAATGTCACTTGGGAGCTGTTTTAGCAAGCATTCCGCACCGCACATGTCGCAACTGGAGCTATGAGAATGAAGAAGCGTGAGTTTCGCAACTTATGCCAGGGAAACCGTACTATGGGGCAGTACGTGGATGAGTTCAGTAAGTTAGCCTGCTATGCCCCAGATGATGTGGCCACAGATGCTGCGAAGCAGGAGAAGTTTATGGAAGGGTTGAATGATGAGATGAGTATGCAGTTAATGGTGGCAACATTTAACAACTACTAGGAGTTGGTAGACAAGGCTCTTATGATTGAAGGGAAGCAGCAGCAGATCGTAGCTGCAAAAGGAAGTATGGACAAGGGAAGTACAATTCAGGAGCTCAGCAGAAGCCTCGTTTTACCCCGAACTCGGGAGGATACACCCATAACCATGGAGGCCATACCCACAATGGAGGAAGTTCGCATAACCACTGTGGCTCCAAGAATGGAAATGGGAATGGAGCAGGTAGCAATCAGAACCGCTCTAACCCAGCCACACCCGCCAAGAAGGACCAAAGTCACATTACTTGTTTCAAGTGCGGGAAGACTGGACACTATGCCAATGAGTGTCCTGAAGCAAAGAATGGAAATGGCAATGGAAACTCTGGGAAGAAGCCCAACCCTTTCAACAGGGGACAAGTGAACCACGTGAACGTGGAGGAGGTTGAAGAGCAGCCAGATGCAGTTATAGGTAAGTTTTTGGTTAAGTCATTTACTGCAGTCGTTCTTTTTGATACCGGTGCATCACATTCATACATTTCAAGGGGATTTGTGGATAAGTATAAGTTGCCCACCAAAGTTCTTAGGACACCTATGTTAGTAAGCTCGCCAGGAGCGGAGTATATGGCAAGCCAAGGATGTTTTCAGATGCCATTGACCATAGGTAGGCATGTTTTCCCCTCAGACTTAATAATTCTGGAGTCGCAAGGATTGGATGTGATAGTAGGAATGGATTGGCTATCGATGTATGGAAGAAACATCGATTGCGCCAGTAGGTCAATTCTGCTCACCACCCCGGAGGGGAAAAGGATTAAGTATGTATCCAGGCATGCGCCAAGGAGGACCCAAGTAAATTCCCTCTCAGGAGTTGTTCAGGAGGAAGTGCCTATTGTGAAGGATTACCCGGATGTATTTCCAGAGGAATTACCAGGCATGCCGCCGGATCGAGACATTGAGTTTTTGATAGAGCTGTTGCCAGGCACCGGACCAATATTAAAGACACCATACCAGATGCCCGCAAATGATCTGGAGGAGATTAAGAAGCAGATCAAAGAGTTATTGGAGAAAGGATACATTCAACAAAGTTCGTTACCGTGGGGAGCCCAGTGCTGATTCTGCCGGATATACGTAAGGATTTCCAAGTGTATTGCGATGCTTCTCGCTTAGGACTTGGAGGTGTACTTATGCAAGATGGAAGAGTGGTTTCATATGCCTCACGTCAGCTTCGACCGCATGAGTTGAATTATGCCACGCATGATTTGGAGTTAGCAGCTATAGTTCATGCGCTCAAGACCTGGAGACATTTTCTTATTGGAAACCGTTGTGATGTGTACACGGATCACAAGAGTTTGAAGTACATTTTCACATAGAAGGAGCTAAATCTCAGGCAAAGGAGATGGTTGGAGCTTATAAACGATTATGATATGAAGTTGCATTATCACCCAGGAAAGGCCAATGCCGTAGCAGACGCTTTGAGCCGGAAGAGTTATGCAACCACCCTCGTGAGCGGAGGATTACCCAAGGAGTTAGTTGAAGATCTTAGGGAGCTTCATTTGGAGATAGTCCCTAGAGGTTTTGTTGCAGCAATGGAGGTTCAATCAACATTATTGGGAAAGATTGGAGAGGCTCAGAAGGATGATAAGGAAATTGCTGAGATAAAGTAAAAGATGAGCAAAGGAAAAGCCCTAAGTTTTCATGAGGATGAGCACGACACCTTATGGTTTGAGGACCATGTTTATGTACCCAACAATGCAGAGATCAGGAAGTTAATACTTCAGGAAGCTCATGACTCGCCATACTCGATACACCCCGGAAACACCAAGATGTATTTGGATTTGAAGGAGCGTTTCTGGTGGACAGGAATGAAGAAGGATATTGCCGAGTATGTAGCCGTATGTGATTTATGTCAGAGAGTGAAGGCAGAACATCAGAAGCCAGCAGGATTACTGCAGCCTATGCCGATACCCGAATGGAAGTGGGATAAGCTTGGCATGGATTTTATCACCGGATTACCCAAGACCCGATCAGGATATGAATCTATCTGGGTAGTAGTGGATTGTTTGACCAAAGTGGCTCACTTTATCCGAGTGAAAACCACCTATACAAGTGCAAAGTTGGCCAAGATATATATGACCAGGATCGTATGTCTCCATGGAGTTCCGAGGACCATCGTATCAGATAGAGGGACACAGTTCACTTCAAAGTTTTGGCATCAGTTGCACCAGACTTTGGGGACCAGGCTAGAGTTTAGTACAACTTTTCATCTGCAGACAGATGGACAAACCGAGAGAGTCAATCAGATTTTGGAGGACATGTTGAGAGCTTGTGCGCTAGATTATGGATCTAGATGGGATGATAATTTGCCTTACGCGGAGTTCTTATACAACAACAGCTACCAGGCCAGTTTGAAGATGGCACCTTTCGAAGCTTTGTATGGAAGGAGGTGCAAGACACCGTTGATGTGGGATGAAGTTGGAGACCGTCAGTTGTTTGGACCTGATTTGATTAAAGAGTCCGAAGACAAGGTTAAGTTGATTCGCGATAGACTGAAGGTAGCTCAGTCCAGGCAGAAGAGTTATGCAGACTCAAAACGCAAGGAGGTAGTCTATGAAGTCGGAGACAAAGCATATCTTCGTGTGTCACCTCTCCGAGGAGTTAAACGATTTGGAGTTAAAGGAAAGTTAGCCCCGAGATTTGTAGGACCATACCGAGTTTTGGAACGTATGGGAGAAGTGGCCTACAAGTTGGAGTTACCCGAAGGACTGTCAGGAGTTCATGATGTGTTTCACGTTTCCCAGTTGAAGAAGTGTCATGCTGAGATGGCCGATATACCTCTGAGAGATACAGTGCCCTTGGAAGCAATTCAATTGGATAGTGATCTGACCTATGAGGAGAAACCAGTCAAGATTCTCGAGTTTGCCAACCGAGTCACACGCAGCAAGGTTATCAAGTTTTGCAAAGTTTAGTGGAGCCACCATACCGAGGATGAAGCCACCTGGGAACGAGAGGAAGACCTACGGAAAGACCACCCACACCTATTTTCAAGCCAACCCGAATCTCGAGGGCGAGATTCATCTTAAGGGGGGTAGGTTTGTAACATCCCAAAATTTCAATTTGGAATGTTATACATAGGTCATCATATGCATACCATATTTTATTTGCATTCTGGTTTTGATCCTAGAAATTCTAAGCAACTCAAGGACCCACGGAGAGAGTTGGGGATTTCGTTTATTTTCATATTTGAATTTTCTCAAATTTGAAAAGAGGATAATTTTGGTTTTAATTATTTTTCTCTCCAAAATATTTCCAATATTAAAAATAAAAGAGAGGAGATAAAATGACTTCTCCGAAATAACAAGAAATATTGGAGGAAAAATATTAAAATCAAATAAATAGTTTTATTTGGTTTTATTGCTATTTTATTTAAATTAGAAAAATATGCATTTTTAGGCCAGAAAAATGTTCACTTTGTTCTAAATATTTTATTTAGACGGCGAAAAGTGTTATTGGCATTTTAAGATTTTTTTTATATTTATTTAGGATTTTCCTTTCGGCGGAATTTATTTTATAAAAAAAGTTTCCCCGCCCGCACTAGGCTGAAGGTCCAGCCGGCTCGCAGTGCCACCGCCTGCGCCACCGTGCCCGCGTCGGACACCGGCCGGAGTCCGGCTCCGAGCCGCGCCGCGCGCTCCCTGCCCCAAGCTACCGCGCGCCCCCTGCCCCAAGCTACCGCGCGCCCCCTCTCCTTAAATACCGCCGCCCTGCCGCCCTCTCCTCCTCGTGCCAAGCCGCCGCCGCCGCATCTGCGGCCCGCTGCCGCCGGCGCCCCGCGCTGCGCCGCCAACACCCACGCCGCCGCCCGCCGCCCCGCTGTCCCGCGCCGGAGCCGCCGCCGCCCGCCGGAATCCCGCCGCCGCTGTTGACTTCGTCGCTGCCTTTTTTTGGTTTTAGGTATAAATCGTTCGGTTTAAAAAAACACTAGATCGTTTTTTTATTAGATCGGTTCGGTTTTCTCGGTTTAGATTATTTTACGAACGTTCGTTCGTTAGTTCGTTTTAACGAACGAATTCGCTCGTTTGCCTCTGTTAGCGGACGTTTGTCCGATAGATTTTCCTATTTATTTTTATTTTCGGCCAGGGACCTATCCGCGATTACTTTTATCGCAGATTAGCCCCTGATCTTCGAACCCTCGTAACTTTTTAACCGTTCGTCCAAACCCAGTGAAACCAACGCCAAAATCTTCGTCTCAAACCCCTCTGTCCGATTAAACAACTTGAATATGGTTTTGAGAATTTAAAATTTTGGTTTCAAGCAGATTTGTTTTCGAAGTTTTTTTGATCGTAGTTTCAGTTCCGTAGCTCCGATTTGATCGATTCTTTTTGCAAATCGTAGTTCTCCAGTTGGACTTTCAGATTTTACTTTCTCATCTGAGTTTTACCCGTGCATATATGCTTGAGTGCTTATGTATGCTATTGTTTGTTTGCTATAGAATTTCCGGAGTACGAAGCGTGCTACTACGAGTCTCTAGGGTTTGCGGATCGTCAGCAAGGCAAGTAACACTTTGATCATATCCCTTTATTACCCAGTTTGTATGCATTAGTTTCAACCCCTCAAATATTGCATGGTTAGGATTTGATAACATGTGGGTATTGGGAAGTAGATGATGAGGTAGAACCTATTGCCATTTTATTATCAAACCCTTGGGAGTTACTTCTACGTTACGCTTATACTGCTATGCTATGCTCGTCGACGTGGTTTTGTTTGAGTGATCCATGACAGATGTGAGATTGTTAATTAATGGTTAACTTAAGGTGGCTACTTAAATACACATCTGGGTGGATTGGTTGCGGGCACCTGGGGATATACCAGTGTTGTCCTTTGGTTCGCCACCCAGGCTCAAAGGGATCATAAGGTTATTCATGCTAGAAACTTCTGTGTGCAGCCACAAGCTATTATGGGCTATAGCATAGTTGAGTATGTTGCATGACCTCTTTCAGTGGAAGGCTAGTGATACGTCTCCAACGTATCTATAATTTTTGATTGTTCCATGCTATATTATATTCTGTTTTGGATGTTTAATGGGCTTTATTATACGCTTTTATATTATTTTTCGGACTAACCTATTAACCGGAGGCCCAGCCCAAATTGCTGTTTTTTGCCTATTTCAGTGTTTCACAGAAAAAGAATATCAAACGGAGTCCAAACGGAATGAAACCTTCGGGAACGTGATTTTCGGAACAAACGTGATCCAGAGGACTTGGAGTCTACGTCAAGAAATCAACCAGGAGAGCACGAGGCAGGGGGCGTGCCTACCCCCCGGGCGCGCCCTCCACCCTCGTGGGGCCCATGTTGCTCCATCGACGTTCTTCTTCCTCCTATATATACCTACGTACCCGCAAACTATCAGATACAGAGCCAAAAACCTATTTCCACCACCGCAACCTTCTGTAACCGTGAGATCCCATCTTGGGGCCTTTTCCGGCGCTCCGCCGGAGGGGGCATCGATCACGGAGGGCTTCTACATCAACACCATAGCCTCTCCAATGATGTGTGAGTAGTTTACCTCAGACCTTCGGGTCCATAGTTATTAGCTAGATGGCTTCTTCTCTCTCTTTGTATCTCAATACAAAGTTCTCCACGATTCTCGTGGAGATCTATTTGATGTAATCTTCTTTTGCGGTGTGTTTTTTGAGACCGATGAATTGTGGGTTTATGATCAAGATTATCTATGAACAATATTTGAATCTCCTCTGAGTTCTTTTATGTATGAATGGTTATCTTTGCAAGTCTCTTCGAATTATCAGTTTGGTTTGGCCTACTAGATTGATCTTTCTTGCAATGGGAGAAGTGCTTAGCTTTGGGTTCAATCTTGCGGTGTCCTTTCCTAGTGACAGCAGGGGCAGCAAGGCACGTATTGTATTGTTGCCATCGAAGATAAAAAGATGGGGTTTATATCATATTGCATGAGTTTATCCCTCTACATCATGTCATCTTACTTAAATCATTACTCTGTTCTTATGAACTTAATACTCTAGATGTATGCTGGATAGCGGTCGACGTGTGGAGTAATAGTAGTAGATGCGGGCAGGAGTCGGTCTACTTGGGACGGACGTGATGCCTATATACATGATCATACCTAGATATTCTCATAACTATGCTCAATTCTATCAATTGCTCGACAGTAATTTGTTCACCCACCGTAATACTTATGCTCTTGAGAGAAGCCACTAGTGAAACCTATGGCCCCCGGGTCTATTTTCCATCATATTAATCTTCCTACACTTAGTTATTTCTTTTGCCTTTTATTTTACTTTGCATCTTTATTTCTCTTTATCATAAAAATACCAAAAATATTATCTTATCATATCTATCAGATCTCACTCTCGTAAGTGACCGTTGAGGGATTGACAACCCCTTTATCGCGTTGGTTGCGAGGTTTTTATTTGTTTGTGTAGGTGTGAGGGACTCGTGCGCGATCTTCTACTGGATTGATACCTTGGTTCTCAAAAACTGAGGGAAATACTTACGCTACTTTACTACATCACCCTTTCCTCTTCAAGGGAAAACCAACGTAGTGCTCAAGAGGTAGCAAGAAGGATTTCTGGCGCCGTTGCCGGGGAGGTTCGCGCCAAGTCAAGACATACCAAGTACCCATCACAAACTCTTATCCCTCGCATTACATTATTTGCTATTTGCCTCTCGTTTTCCTCTCCCCCACTTCACCCTTGCCGTTTTATTCGCCCTCTCTTTTCCGTTCGCCTCTTTTTCGCTTGCTTCTTGTTTGCTCGTGTGTTCGATTGCTTCTGTGTCACGATGGCTCAAGATAATACTAAATTGTGTGACTTCACCAATACCAACAACAATGATTTTCTTAGCACTCCGATTGCTCCTCTTACCGATGCTGAATCTTGTGAAATTAATGCTGCTTTGTTGAATCTTTTCATGAAAGATCAATTCGACGGCCTTCATAGTGAAGATGCCGCTACCCATCTAAATAGCTTTGTTGATTTGTGTGATATACAAAAGAAGAAATATGTGGACAATGATATTGTTAAATTGAAGCTATTTCCTTTTTCGCTTAGAGATCGTGCTAAAGTTTGGTTTTCGTCTTTGCCTAAAAACAGTATTGATTCATGGAATAAGTGCAAAGATGCCTTTATCTCTAAGTACTTTCCTCCCACTAAAATCATCTCTCTTAGAAACGATATTATGAATTTTAAGCAACTTGATCATGAACATGTTGCACAAGCTTGGGAGAGGATGAAATTAATGATACGTAATTGCCCTACACATGGTTTGAATCTTTGGATGATTATACAAAAAATTTATGCCGGGTTGAATTTTTCTTCTAGAAATATTTTAGATTCGGCCGCGGGAGGCACTTTTATGGAAATCACTTTAGGAGAATCTACTAAACTCTTAGATAATATTATGGTTAATTATTCTCAATGGCACACTGAAAGATCTACTAATAAAAAAGTGCATGCGATAGAAGAAATTAATGTTTTGAGTGGAAAGATGGATGAACTTATAAAATTATTTGCTACTAAAAGTATTTCTTCTGATCCTAATGATATGCCTTTGTCTACTTTGATTGAGAATAATAATGAATCTATGGATGTGAATTTTGTTGGTTGGAATAATTTTGGTAACAACGCGTATAGAGGAAACTTTAATCCTAGGCCGTATCCTAGTAACTCCTCTAATAATTATGGTAATTCCTACAACAATTCTTATGGAAATTATAATAAGATGCCCTCTGAATTTGAGACTAGTGTTAAAGAATTTACGAATTCACAAAAGAATTTCAATGCTTTGCTTGAAGAAAAATTTCTCAAGGTTGATGAATTGGCTAGGAACGTTGATAGAATTTCTCTTGATGTTGATTCTTTGAAACTTAGATCTATTCCACCTAAGCATTATATCAATGAGTCTCTCAAAGCCATGAGAATTTCCATTGATGAGTGCAAAGAAAGAACCGCTAGGATACGTGCTAAGAAAGATTGCTTCGTGAAAGCGTGTTCTTCTAGTTTCTAGGAAAATAAAGATGAAGATCTAAAAGTTATTGATGTCTCTCCTATTAAATATTTTTTTTGCAATATGAATCTTGATAATGATGGGACTGAATATGAGCCACCTTTACCTAGAAGGCGTTCCAAAAATTCGGAGTCTTTAGATCTTGATGCAAAAATTGGGAAAAGTGAGATTGAAGAGATCAAAACTCTAGATATTAATGAACCCACTATTTTGGATTTCAAGGAATTTAATTATGATAATTTCTCTTTGATAGATTGTATTTCCTTGTTGCAATCCGTGCTAAATTCTCCTCATGCTTATAGCCAAAATAAAGCTTTTACTAAACATATCGTCGATGCCTTGATGCAATCTTATGAAGAAAAACTTGAGTTGGAAGTTTCTATCCCTAGAAAACTTTATGATGAGTGGGAACCTACTATTAAAATTAGAATTAAAGATCATGAATGCTATGCTTTGTGTGATTTGGGTGCTAGTGTTTCCACGATTCCAAAAACTTTATGCGATTTGCTAGGTTTCCGTGAATTTGATGATTGCTCTTTAAACTTGCACCTTGCAGATTCCACTATTAAGAAACATATGGGAAGAATTAATGATGTTCTTATTGTTGCAAATAGGAACATGTGCCCGTAGATTTCATTGTTCTTGATATAGATTGCAATCCTTCATGTCCTATTATTCTTGGTAGACCTTCCCTTAGAACAATTGGTGCAATTATTGATATAAAGGAAGGGAATATTAGATTCCAATTTCCGTTAAGGAAAGGCATGTAACACTTCCCTAGAAAGAAAATAAAATTACATTATGAATCTATTATGAGAGCCACATATGGATTGCCTACCATAGATGGCAATACCTAGATCTATCCTTGCTTTTATGCCTAGCTAGGGGCGTTAAACGATAGCGCTTGTTGGGAGGCAACCCAATTTTATTTTATTTTTTGCTTTTTGCTTCTGTTTAGGAATAAATATTTGATTTAGCGTCTGGTTAGATTTGTTTTTATGTTTTAATTAGTGTTTGTGCCAAGTTAAACCTATAGGATCTTCTTGGATGATAGTTATTTGATCTTGCTGAAAATTCCAGAAACTTTCTGTTCACGAAAACAATTGTTAAAAGTCACCAGAACGTGATAAAATACTGATTCCAATTGCAGCAGATCAATAAAAAAAAAATCTAGGTCGTCCTATTTTGGTATATTTTTTGTAGTTCCAGAAGTTTGCATTAGTTACAGATTACTACAGACTGTTCTGTTTTTGACAGATTCTGTTTTTTGTGTGTTGTTTGCTTATTTTGATGAATCTATGGCTAATAAAATAGTTTATAAACCATAGAGAAGTTGGAATACAGTAGGTTTAACACCCATATAAATAAAGAATGAGTTCATTACAGTACCTTGAAGTGGTGTTTTGTTTTCTTTCGCTAACGGAGCTCACGAGATTTTCTGTTAAGTTTTGTGTTGTGAAGTTTTCAAGTTTTGGGTAGAAGATTTGATGGATTATGGAACAAGGAGTGGCAAGAGCCTAAGCTTGGGTATGCCCATGGCACCCCAAGATAATCTAAGGACACCAAAAAGCCAAAGCTTGGGGATGCCCCGGATGGCATCCCCTCTTTCGTCTACTTCCATCGGTAACTTTACTTGGAGCTATATTTTTATTCACCACATGATATTTGTTTTGCTTGGAGCATCTTGTATGATTTGAGTCTTTGATTTTTAGTTTACCACAATCATCCTCGTTGTACACACCTTTTTAGAGAGACACACATGATTTGGAATTTATTAGAACACTCTATGTGCTTCACTTATATCTTTTGAGCTACATAGTTTTCGCTCTAGTGCTTCACTTATATTTTTTAGAGCACGGTGGTGGATTTGTTTTGTAGAAACTATTGTTCTCTCATGCTTCACTTATATTATTTTGAGAGTCCTACAAAACAGCATGGTAATTTGCTTAAATTGAGAAATTAGTCCTAAAGTAATAGGCATCCAAGATTAGTAAAAAAAATCTTATGAGTGTGTTGAATACTATGAGAAGTTTGATGCTTGATAATTGTTTTGAGATATGAAGATGGTGATATTACAGTCATGCCAGTTGAGTAGTTGTGGATTTGAGTAATACATGTGTTAAAGTTTGTGATTCCCGTAGCATGCACGTATGGTGAACCGTTATGTGATGAAGTCGGAGCATGATTTATTTATTGATTGTCTTCCTTATGAGTGGCGGTCGGGGACGAGCGATGGTCTTTTCCTACCAATCTATCCCCCTAGGAGCATCCGCGTAATACTTTTCTTTGATAACTTGTAGATTTTTGCAATAAATATATGAGTTCTTTATGACTAATGTTGAGTCCATGGATTATACGCACTCTCTTCCTTCCACCATTGCTAGCCTCTCTAATACCGCGCACTTTTCGCCGTTATCATACACCCACCATATACCTTCCTCAAAACAGCCACGATACCTACCTATTATGGCATTTCCATAGCCATTCCGAGATATATTGCCATGCAACTTACCACCGTTCCGTTTACTATGACACGCTCCATCATTGTCATATTGCTTTGCATGATCATGTAGTTGACATCGTATTTGTGGCAAAGCCACCGTTCATAATTCTTTCATATATGTCACTCTTGATTCATTGCATATCCCGGTACACCGCTTTTGTTCTAAGTATTGAGTTGTAATTGTTGAGTTGTAAGTAAATAAAAGTGTGATGATCATCATTATTAGAGCATTGTCCCAAGTGAGGAAAGGATGATGGAGACTATGATTCCCCCACAAGTCGGGATGAGACTCCGGACGAAAAAGAAAGAAAAGAAAAAAGAGGCCATAAAAAAAGGCCCAAATAAATAAATAAAAATGAGAGAAAAAGAGAGAAGGGACAATGTTACTATCCTTTTACCACACTTGTCCTTCAAAGTAGCACCATGATCTTCATGATAGAGAGTCTCCTATGATATCACTTCCATTTACTAGTGGGAATTTTTCATTATAGAACTTGGCTTGTATATTCCAATGATGGGCTTCCTCAAAATGCCCTAGGTCTTCGTGAGCAAGCGAGTTGGATGCACACCCACTTAGTTTCTTTTGTTGAGCTTTCATATACTTATAGCTCTAGTGCATCCGTTACATGGCAATCCCTACTCACTCACACTGATATCTATTGATGGGCATCTCCATAGCCCGTTGATACGCCTAGTTGATGTGAGACTATCTTCTCCTTTTTTGTCTTCTCCACAACCACCATTCTATTCCACATATAGTGCTATGTCCATGGCTCACGCTCATGTATTGCGTGAAGATTGAAAAAGTTTGAGAACACCAAAATTATGAAACAATTGCTTGGCTTGTCATCGGGGTTGTGCATGATTTAAATACTTTGTGTGGTGAAGATAGAGCATAGCCAGACTATATGATTTTGTAGGGATAACTTTCTTTGGCCATGTTATTTTGAGAAGACATAATTGCTTAGTTAGTATGCTTGAAGTATTATTATTTTTATGTCAATATTAAACTTTTATCTTGAATCATTTGGATCTGAATATTCATACCACAATTAAGAGAATTACATTGAAAATTATGCTAAGTAGCATTCCACATCAAAAATTCTGTTTTTATCATTTACCTACTCGAGGACGAGCATGAATTAAGCTTGGGGATGCTTGATACGTCTCCAACGTATCTATAATTTTTTATTGTTCCATGCTATATTATATTCTGTTTTGGATGTTTAATGGGCTTTATTATACACTTTTATATTATGTTTGGGACTAATCTATTAACCGGAGGCCCAACCCAAATTGTTGTTTTTTGCCTATTTCAGTGTTTCGCAGAAAAAGAATATCAAACGGAGTCCAAACGGAATGAAACCTTCGAGAACGTGATTTTCAGAACAAACGCGATCTAGAGGACTTGGAGTCTACGTCAAGAAATCAACCAGGAGAGCACGACGCAGGAGGGCGCGCCTACCCCCTGGGCGCGCCCTCCACCCTCGTGGGGCCCATGTTGCTCCACCGATGTACTTCTTCCTCCTATATATACCTACGTACCCCCAAACTATCAGATACGGAGCCAAAAACCTATTTCCACCGCCGCAACCTTCTGTACCCATGAGATCCCATCTTGGGACCTTTTCCGGCGCTCCGCCGGAGGGGGCATCGATCACGGAGGGCTTCTACATCAACACCATAGCCTCTCCGATGATGTGTGAGTACTTTACCTCAGACCTTCGGGTCCATAGTTATTAGCTAGATGGCTTCTTCTCTCTCTTTGGATCTCAGTACAAAGTTCTCCATCATTCTCGTGGAGATCTATTCGATGTAATCTTCTTTGCGGTGTGTTTGTTGAGACCGATGAATTGTGGGTTTATGATCAAGATTATCTATGAACAATATTTGAATCTCCTCTGAATTATTTTATGTATGATTGGTTATCTTTGCAAGTCTCTTTGAATTATCAGTTTGGTTTGGCCTACTAGATTGATCTTTCTTGCAATGGGAGAAGTGCTTAGCTTTGGGTTCAATCTTGCGGTGTCCTTTCCCAGTGATAGCAGGGGCAGCAAGGCACGTATTGTATTGTTGCCATCGAGGATAAAAAGATGGGGTTTATATCATATTGCATGAGTTTATCCCTCTACATCATGTCATCTTACTTAAAGCATTACTCTGTTCTTATGAACTTAATACTCTAGATGCATGCTGGATAGCGATCGACGTGTGGAGTAATAGTAGTAGATGCAGGCAGGAGTCGGTCTACTTGTCACAGACGTGATGCCTATATACATGATCATACCTAGATATTCTCATAACTATGCTCAATTCTATCAATTGCTCGACAGTAATTTGTTCACCCACCGTAATACTTATGCTCTTGAGAGAAGCCACTAGTGAAACCTATGGCCCCCGGGTCTATTTTCCATCATATTGATCCTCCTACACTTAGTTATTTCTTTTGCCTTTTATTTTACTTTGCATCTTTATTTTTCTTTATCATAAAAATACCAAAAATATTATCTTATCATATCTATCAGATCTCACTCTCGTAAGTGACCGTTGAGGGATTGACAACCCCTTTATCGCGTTGGTTGCGAGGTTCTTATTTGTTTGTGTAGGTGCGAGGGACTCGTGCGTGATCTCCTACTGGATTGATACCTTGGTTCTCAAAAACTGGGGGAAATACGTACACTACTTTACTGCATCACCCTTTCCTCTTCAAGGGAAAACCAACGCAGTGCTCAAGAGGTAGCAGCTAGCAGATGTAGGGGAAAGTAGGTTTAACTGTCTACCCAGAGTAAAGAGTTAATGCTTCTGAAAGACTGTGTCTCGGTCATCCGTTTCTCAAACACCATGTAGTGCGAGAAATCCAACGGAGGAGATCGAGCTTGTGGGGAAAAGTGTGCAAACCTCTACAGAGTGTACAAACTAATCATGGTTAGCCGTGTCCCCGGTTATGGACTTCTTGAGTATCTGGTTCTTGGATTATCATGTTGATCTCATCAGTCTAATTTAATTTGCTGGGTTGTTAATTATTGTTTAATTGGGATTGAGATGGGGTTACCATTATCAATGTTTATCAACTACCATGATAGTTAAACAAAATATGTTCCGTTGTTGTAGGAAAAATTGGCTTTTCGCAAAACATTATAACCATAGAGCCTCCACCAGCCATATATGCATGTAGTGATAGTATTTACCTGTTCATTGCTCTATTGTGTTATTTTGCCAGCATATTCCATGTGCTGACCCGTTTCGGGCTGCAACTTATCATGTTGCAGACTTTTCGGACGAAGAGTAAGGTGCGCTAGGTCATTGTCGTGCACTCAGCTAAGTCGTTGGAGTTGATGGACTCACTTTATCTTCCAAGTCTTCCGCTGTTATCTTATTTAGATGGCCTTAAGCCATATTATTGTAATAAGTTCTCTTTTGAGACATTCGATGTAATAAGTGTGTGATTGCACTCTATTATAAATCCTTCAAGTACTGTGTGTGTCAGCATTACCGATCCAGGGATGACACGTATGCACAGAGATTTGACCGTTTGAGGTCGGATCGCTACAAACTTTTTCGATGATTTTTCTTGGACCAGAAGACATCCAGAGGACTTGGAGTGCAAGTCAGAGAAGCCACGAGGCGGCCACAAGGACGAAGGGCGCGCCCAAGGGGGTAGGGCGCGCCCCCACCCTTGTGGGCCCCTCGTGACTCCACCGAACTAGTTTCTTCGCCTATATATTCTCATATATCCCAAAGCCAACAGAGAGAGAGCCTTGAAAACACTTTTCCAGCGCCGCAACCTTCTGTACCCGTGAGGTCCCATCCAAGGGCCTTTTCCGGCATCCTGCCGGAGGGGGATTCGATCACGGAGGGCTTCTACATCAACACCCACTACAAAAAATGTACTTCCGTGATGACATGTGTCTGTCACAGTAGGTCACCTTTTCTGTCATGTATGTACATCCATGACGATTTTATGACAGAATCAAGATAGTCATACATGTGCTGTCGTAGAAGTGTTCCATGACAATACCAAAATTATCATAACGGAAGTGTTCACTTCCATGACGATAAATGACGCATCATGGAAGTGCTTTCGTCAAGCGTAACCGACACATGGCATCCATCGTAACGGGTCGCCGTTAAGGTATCGGGTCCGGTTTTGGATCTGATAATCCGTTAATAGCCCGGACCAATGGCGATTTTCCACGTGTAAAATTCTCATTGGCCGAAGGACACAGGTGTCAGCTCGTCATTGGGTCATATAGGCGCGACACGTGCGATGGCCCACCACTGGCCCATTTAGCTTACAAAGGCCGACCCGTTTGACTTGGTCAAAAGTTAGCGGGCCGGCCCATGAAAAGCCTGTTAACGATCTATTCGCAAATAGCCCATTTTACAGCCCGTTAGGGCCTTCCCGAAATCGGCCCAACAGCGTCATGTGGGCCGTCGAATATAACACCATCCCGTTTCACTTTCGGCCCATGTATGGCCCACGACATCTTTCGGCCCATATGAGGCCTTTCATATCTTTAGGCCCTTTAGTGGCCCATGGTGACTCTAGCCCATAATGTACAGTAAATTTCTTTGTACCCATTAACGGCCCGTGATTCACATGAGCCGTTTCCAGCCCTTGTGAGCTTTCGGCCTACTGACAGCCGATACGTTCTTGGGCTCCTTTCCGGCCCTCGATTACTTCCGGCCCGTTACTGACATGTTCCCCTAATGGGCCAAATTCGGCCCGTGGCTAGAACCGGCCTGTTTGTGGCATGTTAACCCGTTGCGCTGTTTCCAGCCCGTCCTATATTCTGGCCCATTAACGACCCGTTATGCCTGTGACAGAATTAAGCCTTTGCTGTCTTCCGGCCTGTTAACGGCCCGTTACCGTGCTGGCCCGATACCAATTACACCTGTTTATGGCCCATGTGGACCCATTTATCCGACGACCCGAGGCCCGCCGATTCTACGGCCCATTGGAGGCCCATTTATCCGACGGCCCATAGGAGGCCCATGGATCCTATGGCCTGTAGCAGGGTCAAGGTTACCACGGTCCGTATATGGCCCATGGTTGTTGCCGCCACTAGCAAACCAGGGAAAAAGAAGGCTAGGAAATAAATAAGCCCGAAACTAACGCTAGGCTATTAAGGCGATTGCACAGATTACATCCACTGGGCATCAAAGTTCGCCACCAGTGCAAATATAGGGAACATCCTACACTATACAAAAATGGCTTGCTGTTTTCTTCAGCCGGTGGCTGAACATTAAGAACAAATTTTGTATCGCAACAAAACAAATTACAACCATAAAACAAAAGGAAGGTTGACATAAAAGTTAACAGTCTGGCAGATAAATGCACCACCAGAAGTTCAGAAGCTTAGTTCATTTGACCTGACTGTTATGTTTTCATGCTGTATTGTATGATGGAGCACCATAACCTTTGCCTTCATTTCTCCTAGGCTCCTGAACAACATAGAAAATGTCTGATAGTCTGGTTTCAAAACCATGCATATCTTGACGACATCGAACAATGGTTGACCTTGTTTCACAAAGGGTCACTGTTAGGGAATGGACTTGTGTCTGGAGCGCTGATATAACATTGTTTTGAGGTTGCATATCTTGATCATGAGGCAGTTTGGACGAGATTGCCTTAACAACCAACCCAATATTACGCAGGAACGTGCTTTTGGCACTGCTAGTGGACAGGTACTGACCCACTGCAGTAAGAGGTGACATTGTGGTTATAGTTGCCTCTTCACCTTCAGAAGGTGGCGGTTCCACCATTTTTTCCATAGCTTGCTGAAAAGTTGAGTTTTTACATTAGTAGTACCAGAACAGAAGATATTAAGGAGGCAACAAAACCAAACAAAATAGTTTTGGTCTATATACATAACTTATTCTGGTGAACCCGTGTAAATTATTAGTTGTATTTTACTGCAAAGTACATAATAAAACCAGGTTCCAAACATATGACAATGTACCATGGCTAATGTATTGTCTATTTATTCAATTGTATTGACAGCTAAGGATAAAGAGACAAAGTTTATAATACGGTAAGCATACTATGACATCATTCATATCACAAAACAACTGAGAACAGACAAACAAGCAATTGTAACGATGTGTGGGCAAGTCCAGCACGGAACTAGATTACAGATCAAGATCAAAGGAACATCACTCCTCTCTTTTAAACCTTGTAAGGCGCAATGATACACTAAGACAATTGTGTATAAAATTGAAAACAATAATAGACACTAGCTGCAAACCATGCAGTTCAATGCACAAGTCAGAGTAAGTAGTAGTTAAAAGGCATCAGGATTAAGGACTTACAACAGCGGCTTTGACTGGTGTAGTCATGTCCTTCGTCTTGCTGGTGTGACAGTCCTTGAAGATTTCCACAACATTTGGTTCAGGTACTTTTTGGTCCTTGATGCGGCTTGAAGCTACATCGATATTTCCCCAAAGAGTAAGGGATGATGCAGCACATCGACGATGGGTATTTCCCTCAATGATGAGACCAAGGTTATCGAACCAGTAGGAGAACCAAGGAACAACACGTAAACGGTACCTGCACACAAATAACAAATACTCGCAACCCGGCGTGTAAAAGGGGTTGTCAATGCCTTTCGGGTAACGGCGCCAGAAATTGGCAAATGGACGTGAATAAATTGTAGTAGATTGATAGATCGAATGCCAAATAAAATAAATAAGAATAAATTGCAGCAAGGTATTTTTATATTTTTGGTTTAGTAGATCTGAAATAAAAGGTAAACGAAATAGATCGCAAAGGCAAATAATATGAGAATGAGACCCGGGGGCCGTAGGATTCACTAATGGCTTCTCTCGAGAAAAATAGCAAACGATGGGTAACAAATTACTGTTGGGCAATTGATAGAACTTCAAATAATCATGACGATATCCAGGCAATGATCATTACATAGACATCACGCCCAAGATTAGTAGACCGACTCCTGCCTGCATCTACTACTATTACTCCACACATCGATCGCTATCCAGCATGCATCTAATGTATTAAGTTCATGGGGAAATAGAGTAATGCAATAAGAACAATGACATGATGTAGACAAGATCTATTTATGTAGAAATAGACCCCATCATTTTATCCTTAGTAGCAACGATACATACATGTCGGTTCCCCTTCTGTCACTGGGATCAAGTACCGTAAGATCGAACCCACTACAAAGCACCTCTTCCCATTGCAAGATAAATAGATCGAGTTGGCCAAACAAACACAAATATCGGAGAAGAAATACAAGGCTATAAGCAATCATGCATATAAGAGATCAAAGAAAATCAAATAACTTTCATGGATAAAAAGATAGATCTGATCATAAACTCAAAGTTCATCCGATCCCAACAAACACACCGCAAAAAGTGTTACATCATATGGATCTCCAAGAGACCATTGTATTGAGAATCAAATGAGAGAGAGGAATCCATCTAGCTACTAACTACGGACCCGAAGGTCTACAAAGAACTACTCACGCATCATCGGAGAGGCACCAATGAAGTGGTGAACCCCTCCGTGATGGTACCTAGATTGGATTTGGTGGTTCTGGACTCTGCGGCGGTTGGAATTGATTTTCATCGACTCCCCTAGGGTTTCTTGAATATTGGGGTATTTATAGAGTAAAGAGGCGGTTCGGGGGCACCCGAGGTGGGAACAACCCACCAGGGCACGCCTGGGCCTCCAGGCGCGCCTTGGTGTGTTTTGCTCCCCTCGGAGCAGCCCCCCAGGTGCTTGTTCAACCCATTGGTGGTCCAAAAAAATCCACAAAAAGTTTCGCTGCGTTCGGACTTCGTTTGGTATTGATTTCCTGCGATGTAAAACACATGCAAAAAAACAACAACTGGCACTTGGCACTATGTCAATAGGTTAGTACCAAAAAATGATATAAAATGATTATAAAACATCTAAGATTGATAATATAACAACATGGAACAATTAAAAATTATAGATACGTTGGAGACGTATTAGCTTCCCCAACTTAATTCCTCCTCGTCCTCGAGCAGGTAAATGATAAAAACAGAATTTTTTGATGTGGAATGCTTCCTAACATGTCATATCACGTTCTTTTCTTTATAGCATGGACATTTGGACCTTTATATTGTTCAAAGCAATAGTCTAATTTTGACATAATAACTTAAATACTCAAGCATATCAACAAGCAACCATGTCTTTCAAAATATCAACCCTAAAATAAGCTATCCCTAGCCCATCATGCTCAATCATTGATCCATTCATGAAACACACTCGCATATTAACTACACCCAATGCTCAAGTACGATCATAGTGCCTCCTAGTTGGTGCTTTTATAAGAGAAGATGGAGACTCAAATTCAAAATAAAAATTCCATAAAGTGAATGAAAGGCCCTTCGTAGAGGGAAGTAGGGATTTGCAGAGGTGCTAGAGCTCAAAGCAAAAATTGAGAGATAAAAACATTTTGAGAGGCATACTTTTCCCACCAACGAAAACGACTTAGAGTTCCCAACACTTTCCATGCTAGATATATCATAGGCGGTTCCCAAACAGAAATTAAAATTATTCCTTTTTCGACCATACTTTCACTTTCCATGGCTAGTCGTATCCCCGGTTGCCTTCCATACCAACACTTTCCATGGAATTTTTTATTTGACAACATAAAGTAAATTCATTTTTCATTTCGGGACTGGGCATCCCTAATACCTTTGCCTTACTCTCGTGCAATGACAAGTGAATAAACACTCATCGTGAGAATAACACATCTAGCATGGAAAATATTAGCCACCCCTCACCGCCTCGCGAATGGTACGAGCACACAAAAGAGAAATTTATTTTGAATATTAGAGATGGCACATACAAATTTGCTTAGAACGGCAAAAGAATACCACATATAGGTATGTATAGTGGACTCATGTGGCAAAACTGGTTTAAAGGATTTTGGATGCACAGGTAGTGATCATACTTAGTGCAAAATGAAGGCTAGCAAAAGATTGAGAAGCGACCAACCAAGAAACGAATAATCTCATAAGCGAGCATTAAGCATAATTAACACCGAATAATGCACCACAAGTAGGATATAATTTCATTTCATAACTATTGAATTTCGTGCTTGCATAGGGAATCACAAACCTTAACACCAATATTCTTACTAATTACTCATCAAGATGACTCACATATCACATCATCATATCTCAAAACTATTACTAAGAATCAAGTTTATTTTGTCCAATGATCTCCATGAAAGTTTTTATTATATCCTTCTTGGATATCTATCACTTTGGAACTAATTCTCATATGTTGCTTTTGATAAGCTCAAACAAATATAATTGAAGATCATGAGCATAATTTTTCTTTCTCTCAAATTAATTTAAGTGAAGCAAGAGAGAATTTCTTCAAAAATTCTAAAGCACACTGTGCTCAAAAAGATATAAGTGAAGCACTAGAGCAAATCCATAGCTCATAAAACATTTATGTGAAGCATAGAGAGCAATTCTAACAAGTCATGGCATAATTTTGGCTCTCTCAAATAGGTGTGTCCAGAAAGAAATCAAGACTTGAAACACAAAATAAAACAAGCAAAGACTCATATCATACAAGATGCTCCAAGCAAAACACATAGTATGTGACGAATAAAAATATAGCTTCGAGTAAAATACCGATGGTCGTTAGAAGAAAGAGGGGATACCACTCGGGGCATCCCCAAGCTTAAGCTCTTCTTACTCCTCATTCCTTCATCCATCGTAAGATAACCCAAAACTTGAAAACTTCAATCACACAAAACTCCAACAAAACCTTCGTGAGATCCGTTGGTATAAGAAAACAAATCACTACTATAAGTACTATAGCAAACCGATTCATATTTTGTTCTTGCATTATATCTACTGTATTCCAACTTCTGTATGGCAAAAACTCATCAAAGAAAACCATAGAATCATCAAAACAAGCACACAACGCAAAGAAAACAAAATCTGTCAAAAACAGAATAGTCTGTAGCAATCTGGAAATTTCGAATACTTATGAAACTCCAAAAATCTTGAGAAATTAGGGAAACCTGAGCAATTTGTATATTAATTTTCTGCAAAAATAATTGGTATTTTATCACTCTCTGGTTAAAATGAAAATTGTTCTCGTGAGCGCAAAAGTTTCTGTTTTTCCGCAAGATCAAACAACTATCACCCAAGAAAATCCTAAAGGCTTTACTTGGCACAAACACTAACTAAAACACAAAAAACACAATCATAACAGTAGCATAATTGTGCTAACACTCAAGAACATAAAGCAAAAATAAGTTTTATTCGTTGGGTTGTGCTTGCCAACAAGCGTTATAGTTTTACGCCTTAGCTAGGCATAAAGCAAGGATCTAAGTTTTGTCATATTTATTTTGAGATCCATAAGATGCCCTCATGATTGATTCATATGGTGGCCTAATTCTTATTCTAGGGAAGTGTGCCATACCCTTCCTCAAAGGAAGTTGGAACTTAATATTGCCTTCTTTCATATCAATCACGACTTCGATAGTGCGTAATAACGGTCTACCAAGAATAATTGGACAAGACAGATTGCATCAAGAACAATAAAATCTATGGGCACATAATTCCTATTTGCAAGAATAAGAACATCATTAAGTCTTCCCATAGTCTTTTTAATAGTAGAATCCACCAAGTGCAAATTCAAAGAACATGATTCAATATCGACAAGACCAAGCACATCACATAAAGATTTCAGAATTGTAGAAACACTAGCACCCAAGTCAGACAAAGCAAAACACTCACAATTTTTAATATTGACTTTGATAGTAGGTTCCCATTCATCATGTAATTTTCTAGGAATTGAAACTTCTAATTCCAACTTTTCTTCTAAAGCTTTCATCATAGCATCAACAATATGTTTAGTAAAAGATTTATTTTGTTCATAAGCATGGGGTGAATTTATCATGGATTGCAACAAAGAAATATAATCGATCAAAAGCAACTATCATAATTAAAGTCTTTGTAATCCAAAAGAGTGGGCACATCACTAGTTAAAGTTTTGACCTCTTGAAACCCACTTTCATCAGTTTTCTCAACAAGATTTTCACCCTCCAAAATATTGGGACGCCTTCTAACTAAAGTTGAATCTTCTCCAGTCCCTTTTTCATCAATCTTAATTTTACTAAACAAGGAATCAATAGAAGAAACACCAATCATTTTAAGATCTTCATCACTTTTGCGAAAGTAATCACTAGAAAAAGTTTTTTCTAAAAAATTCTCTTTTAGCTCTAAGCATAGCGGTTCTTTTCTTACTTTCATCCATAGAAACATAAAGAGCTTTAATTGATTCCTCCACCTTAGGCACAAAAAATTTCATCTTGAGATTTTCTACATCATGAGCAATTCTATCAAGACTTCTAGACAAATCATCAATCTTATTCAAGTTTTCTTCTATGGTAGTGTTGAAAACTTTTTGCGTGTTGATAAATTCTTTAGTATTATTCTCAAGATCAGAGGTGTTCCTATTATTACTATAAGAAGGATTTCCATAGGAATTACCATAATTATTAGAGGAATTACTAGGAAAGGCCTAGGATTAAAATTACCTCTATAAGCATTGTTGTTGAAATTATTTCGAGAGATAAGATTCACATCTACGACATCACTATTTTGTTCAATCAAAGTAGACAAAGGCATATCATTGAAATCAATAGGAGCGCTTTTACTAGCAACCAATTTCATAAGATCATCAACTTTTTCACTCAAAGAAGAAATTTCTTCAACCGAATTAACTTTTTTACTAGTAGGAGCTCTTTCGGTATGCCATTGTGAATAATTTGCCATGATATTATCAACCAATTTGGTGGCTTCACCCAAAGTAATTTCCATAAAAGTACCACCCGGGGCGGAATCTAAAAGATTACGAGAAACAAAATTCAATCCCGCATAAAAATTGTGTATGATCATCCAAAGATTTAACCCACGAGTTGGGCAATTCCTTAGCATCATTTTCATCCTTTCCCAAGATTGTGCAACATGCTCATATTCAAGTTGCTTGAAATTCATGATCTGGGTTCTAAGGGAAATAATTTTTGCGGGCGGAAAATACTTAGTGATAAAAGCATCTTTGTACTTATTCCAAGAATCGATACTATTGCGAGGCAAAGAAGAGAACCAAATTTTTGCAGAATCACGCAAAGAAAACGGAAATAATTTCATCTTCACCACATCATTGTCCACATCTTTTTTCTTTTGCATATCGCGTAATTCCATGAAGCTATTAAGATGGGACGTGGCATCCTCATTAGGAGTACCGGAAAATTGATCTTTCATAACAAGATTCAGCAAAGCAGTATTAATATCACAAGACTCCGCACTAGTGGCGGGAGGAGCAATCGGAGTGCCAATAAAATCATTGTTGTTGGTATTTGATAAATCACACAACTTGGTGTTCTCTTGAGTCATGATGACTACACAACAAGATTGCACTCAAAAACAGATCCGGCAAGAAAACGGCAAACGGAAAAGAGGGCGAATAAAATGGCAAATTTTTGTGAAGTGGGGGAGAGGAAAACGAGAGGCAAATGGAAAATAATGTAAATTGTGAGGATATGAGATTTGTGATTAGGAACCTGGTATATGTTGAAGATCATCCCCGGTAACGCCGCCAGAAATTCCTTGTGATGCGGCTTGAAGCTACGTCGGTATTCCCCCAAAGAGGAAGGGATGATGCAGCACATCGACGGTAGGTATTTCCCTCAGTGATGAGACCAAGGTTACTGAACCAGTAGGAGAACCAAGGAACAACACGTAAACGGCACCTGCACACAAACAAATACTCGCAATCCGACGTGTAAAAGGGGTTGTCAATCCCTTTCGGGTAACGGCGCCGGAAATTGGCAAACGGACATGAATAAATTGTAGTAGATTGATAGATCAAATGCCAAATAAAATAAATAAGAATAAATTGCATCAAGGTATTTTTGTATTTTTGGTTTAGTAGATCTGAAATAAAAGGCAAATAAAATAGATCGCAAAGGCAAATAATATGAGAAAGAGACCCATGGGCCGTAGGTTTCACTAGTGGTTTCTCTCGAGAAAAATAGCAAACGGTGGGTAAACAAATTACTATTGGGCAATTGATAGAACTTCAAATAATCATGACGATATCCAGGCAATGATCATTGCATAGGCATCACGTCCAAGATTAGTAGACCAACTCCTGCCTGCATCTACTACTATTACTCCACAAATCGACCGCTATCCAGCATGCATCTAGTGTATTAATTTCATGGAGAAACGGAGTAATGCAATAAGAACGATGACATGATGTAGACAAGATCTATTTATGTAGAAATAGACCCCATCGTTTTATCCTTAGTAGCAACGATGCATACGTGTTGGTTCCCCTTCTGTCACTGGGATCAAGCACCGTAAGATCGAACCCACTACAAAGCACCTCTTCCCATTGCAAGATAAATAGATCGAGTTGGCCAAACAAAACCCAAATATTAGAGAAGAAATACGAGGCTATAAGCAATCATGCATATAAGAGATCAAAGAAACTCAAATAACTTTCATGGATAAAAAGATAGATCTGATCATAAACTCAAAGTTCATCCGATCCCAAGAAACACATCGCAAAAAGAGTTACATCATATGGATCTCCAAGAGACCATTGTATTGAGAATCAAATGAGAGCGAGGAAGCCATCTATCTACTAACTACGGACCCAAAGGTCTACAAAGAACTACTGACGCATCATCGGAGAGGCACCAATGGAAGGGGTGAACCCCCTCCGTGATGGTGTCTAGATTGGATGTGGTGGTTCTGGACTCTGCGGCGGCTGGAATTGATTTTCGTCGACTCCCCTAGGATTTCTGGATTATTGGGGTATTTATAGAGTAAAGAGGCGGTCTGGGGGCACCCGAGGTGGGCACAACCCACCAGGGTGCGCCTGGGTTCTGCTCCCCCGGAGCAGCCCCCAGGTGCTTCTTTGGCCCATTGGTTGTCTTCTGGTCCAAAAAAATCCACAAAAAGTTTCGCTGCGTTTGGACTCCGTTTGGTATTGATTTCCTGCGATGTAAAAAACATGGAAAAAGCAGCAACTGGCACTTGGCACTATGTCAATAGGTTAGTACCAAAAAATGATATAAAATGATTATAAAACATCCAAGATTGATAATATAACAGCATGGAACAATAAAAAATTATAGGTACGTTGGAGACTTATCAGTCCTTGCGGGCTTTCCTCTGCAGTTGGAACAAGTCAATATAGATCTGATAAGATGGCACATCGAAAAGTGTGTAACATGAGCTAATTACAAGAGCCTCGCAGTGTGCAATATAGCTATGAGATCCTGTCGTCTGTTGGAATTTCACTTTCATACGGTTGGCCTTGTTCTTTGAACGGTTCACCTACAAGAAGATAGATTTGTGAGGCACATGCGTAAATAGGAGTTCAACATGTGATCTGATCACATACATATAACGTACCTGATACTTTGGATCATACCAGTGTTTAACGAGGCTTCTCCAGTCTTCATCCGATATATTTTCCACTGGAGATGTTTGGGCAAGTTCACTGTTAACCTTGCCTTCAAAGTGAGTTTTCCTCAAGTTATACCGATACTGTCGCAGAGCAGATTTGAAAACATGGGTGCAAGCTTGTCTGGTTGCATCATCTTGGCTATCTAACTTGAACCTCATCTGTTGAAAATTATGGGAGTTTCATTATCGGCAACCTAGAAAGTATGGGACAGAGCAAGACGATATTACTAGTTTCCATACATAACCATACTTACAGATAAATGGTCGAGGAAGGTGTTGAACTGGGTTTCGTCTTTGTCATTCCTGTACTGAATCCATGTTGGGAGGATACGTGCATGACACCTAACAGCAACCGCCGCCTCTGATACTAACTTGGCTGACTCTGTAGCATCACGTGGCCGTTTTAAACCTGCCTCAAAATGGATCTCCATTCTTCCTCCTCTAGATTTAGTTAACCTATCAAGCATTATCCCTGATGTTTGTTTCCTCTTGCGCCTAGGTGCTAGTCCAACAACGAACATAGGAAGCGTTAGTGTACATCAAACTGTGAGACTACATATAAAGAAGCATGCAGATGTAACTTGACTCCAGCAACTACCTTCTTGCTGTTGAAGCTCACAAAGTTCATTTGATCTTGCCAACTCGTCTTGTGTCAAGAGTGCTTTGGAAGTAGTGTCAGGTGGAAAGGGAGGTTGGGAACGTGCTGCTAGCTGAGTTGACGAACGAGTAACTCGTGCAGCTGGTGGTATTGTGGAAGGTGTTGCAACAACTAGGGTTGTCTCTGCTTGTTTGGTGGCAGCTATTGGATTCTGTTTGGCTTGTTTTACAGCTCGTGTAGCACGGGATTCGCCGTTTGTACAATTTTCCGCCGAACTTTGACCTTCTATTGCACCATCAGTACCAGCAGAATCCACAGGATTCTTCCACTTCCCTTTCTGTGTATCCTTAGTACTAACACCATCCCCTGTCATTCTGTGTTCCTTCCTCTTTCTCTGTGCCATGTTAAGTCAAGACGACATGAAAAAGGAATAACAATTTAGTTCTTCAGAACAAATTGATGTGTGATACAGACGAACTGAACTTTGATGTTAGACAACCACATGATAGGAGGATGTAATATGTACAAAAAACAGGACAGCATGAGATAATTAGAACTATGATGTGTAAACTAAGCAGAAGCCATTTCACTAAATTAGAAGCAATGCAATGGAAGGTAGACATCATATGAAAGATGCTACAAATATCGCTCTGCCAAGTTAACAGTGGCTCGTCATAACTGGCGTTTAAACAAATGTGAAGCAGTACAAGAAATAAATCATATGCAAGATGCAAACAACATCACACTACCAAGTTAAAGGTCTCTCGTCATTAGTGCCATTGCATATTCACAACATTGCATATTCACAGCTTATGATGTGTAAACTAAGCAGAAGCCATTTCAACAAATTAGAAGAAATGAAAGCTAGACACCATATGGAAGATGCAACGAATATCACTCTACCAAGTTAAAACTATCTCGTCATAAGTGCCATTTCAATAAATTAGAAGTAGTACAAGCTAGAAAAGATGCGAGATGTAAGGCAAACACATGATACCAGGATGGAATATGTATGGAAATTAGGACGACATGGCATATTCATGACTATTTGTGTAAACTAAGCAGAAGCCATTTCAACAAATAAGAAGCAATGCAAGCTAGACACCTTATGCAACATGTAAGACAATATCACACTGCCAAGCTAGAGAAAGCACCTGGGATGCCGGTTTCACCGGAAGACCGCCATCAGTCCCTGCCTTATTTTTTCCTTCCTCTTTCTTAATTGTATTGCCTTGTCAAGTCAAACCCACAAGAAAAATGAATACAAATTCGCTTTTCAGAACTCGTTGATGCAGGATGCTGACGAGCACTACTTTAATGTAAGGCGACCGCATGATAGAATGTGTAAGAAAAAAGGACATCATTGCATATTCACAGCTATGATGTGTAAACTAAGCAGAAGGCATTTCAACAAATTAGAAGCAATGAAAGCTAGACACCATATGAAAGATGCAACGAATATCACTCTACCAAGTTAAAACTATCTCGTCATAAGTGCCATTTCAATAAATTAGAAGTATTACAAGCTAGAAAAGAATGCGAGATGTAACCTATATCACACTCCCAAGTCAAACGTGTCTTATGATAAGTGATTGTTGCAGGTTACACAACAGTAGTATTTTGATGCAAGAACATGGTGTGATAGACAACTATTGTATGTTCTAGAAACAGGAACACGTGTCTTATTCACAAGTATAATGTGTAAAGTAAGCAGATGGAATTCAACAAAATTAGAAGCAATACAAGCTAGACATCATACATAACATGCAACCACATATAACAGTGCCAAGTTAGAGGGAGCACCTGTGATGGTGCACTAGGGGATACGTGCTCATCATCAACACAGCTACGTTGAGTGTCTATGCATGTGTTGTCTTGCAAATCTTCTTGGGGGGGGGGGGGTGGCGGAGTAGAATCTGTAGAGGCCCTCCGTTTGGAAGGAGCACCTTTATCCGCTGCCTTGCTAATTTCCTTCCGCTTTATTGATTTTGAATTGTTAAGTAAAACCGACAAGAAAAAGCAATAAAATTCACTCTTCAGAACTCATTCGTGCATGATACTAACAATCACTACTGTGATGTAAGGCAAACACATGATACCAGGATGGAATATGTACGAAAAACAGGACGGCATGATAGATTCACAACTGTTTGTGTAAACTAAGCAGAAGCCATTTCAACAAATAAGAAGCAATGCAAGCTAGACATCACATGAAAGATGCAACCAATAGGACTCTGCCAAGTTAAAAGCGTCCCATCATAAATGGCGTTTCAAAAAATTAGAAGTGGCGCATGCTATAAATCATATGAAAGATGCAACTAATATCACACTGCATATACTAAAGGTGTCTCGTCATATTGATTGATGCGGGATACAAAAAACAATAGTTTTATGTAAGGACATGCTTAATAGACAGATGTACTATGTAATAAAAATAGGAAGGCATGTCACATTAATAGGTATAATGTATAAACTAAGCAGAATAGCACATGCAATTTAACCAGATTGGAAGAATTACAATCTAGACACCATATGCAACATGCAACCACATATCACGCTGCCAAGTTAGAGCAAGCACCTGCGATGCTGGTGTAGGGGAAATGCGGTCATCAACTATAGAGCTACGTTCACTATCTTCATCTAGCCTTGTTGTTTCTTGAGAAGCACGTGGGGAGGCTGATGCTGCATTCTTTAAAAGAGCGTATTTTGTCACAGTAACCCACTAGGGTGACTGTCTCATCATAAGTGATTGATGAGGGATACACAAGAACATTAGTTTGATAGAACATGGTTAATAGACAGATGTACTAGTATGTACCAAAACCAGGAAGTCATGTCATATTCAAAGGTATAATGTGTAAGCTAAGTAGATGCAATTTAACCAAATTGGAAGCAATACAAGCTAGACATCCGGCTGGAGTGGTGAGCATGATCATCGAGGACGTGAGAGCCTGTATGGAGGCGGGCTGCTTCGCCACCATCGTGGCTTTTTAGTTGGCTTCCAGGTGATGCCTGTCTGTGCTGGGCTTGTCATTGGCTCGGCCAGTGCCCTGACTAGCTATTTGTCTTCCGATGCTCCCAGGATGGTGGTTCATGTAAAAAATATCTTTCCTTATCTTAATAAAGACCGACTTTAGCCTTTCGAATACAAGCTAGACACTATATGCAACATGCAACCACATATGACACCGTGAAGTTAAAGCAAGCACATGGGATGGTGGTTCATGGAGAGCAAGATCATCAACTCCAAAGCTATGTTTACCGTATCCATCTGTCGAACATCCAACCTTTAAAGCACCGACACATGTCTTGCCTGCCCATGAAGCAAGCAGGAGCGACTTCTCTCTTTTCTTTTGTCCTTCTGTCAAGGCAGAGTCTGAAATAACCTTGCATAAAAACACAATAGTGAGAGTATGGGTGAAGTGTGTGCAGAACTAGTGCACTATAAAAGTAGCAGATAGCAGGTGGCTGAAAAATATATGACAGGAGACATATGATAGCTCTACAACATTGCATGGGAAACAAAATTAGATTCTACTCCGTATGATTTTGTAATATATGAGCACAGGGATGGCTGAGAAATGCATGTACTCCTCCAGCACACCACCACATGTGGTCCTATCAAAATAATAGTCGACTGGAAATAAATAGGTCAGTCGATCTTTTTATGAACCGTCCGATCTATAAGGAACGGGCAGATGGCCTTCATCTACCTCCCGCCAGTCACTGTTGACGATCTTTCTCGAACCGCCAGCGACCACCGGCCCAGACCCCTGCCTCCGCCACCCCGCCCTTCCCTCGACCTCACACCACCGTCGTGCTTTGCAGAACCCCCGGCCATCCCTTTAATCCCGGCCAACCTACAGATCAGGCGCCAACAGCTCCTAGGCCCCACACACCCCTAAGATAAACACCGTGGCACTGCTTCCGCGGCGTAATGGGCGGACTAGCGCCTGTTACGCTGGGAATGCTTCCTTTAATTGGGAATCAACTGACCAAGAATTGAAATCCGGGGGGGGGGGGCGACGGACCTCTAGCTAAGGTGAAATAGTATATGAGGAGAAACCCTGTGCATCGCGAGTTACTAGGAACATCTAGTATCAGGAAGAAGCGGTCAACTAGTGTCTTCTGTGGGATGAATACCGTGCAAGCAGACACGTAAGATTTGCACAAATAGGGGAAGAGGAGTACCATTTCCAGTTGCCAGTGCTACGTCCTCTGGATGTCGCGGCGATTTTCTTGTTTTTACCAGGGAAACCGATGTTTTGGAGGAGGGTGTAGCCTTGTGTCGGCATCCTGGGAACGGGGGTCCCCAGACTTGCCTGCCTACGACCCACGGCGTGGCTCCACCAGCGGCCCTGTACGGCCCATCTTCACCAGCAAACGCTCAAGACCCTCGCGAGGCGGACGACACAAGACCTCCTCAGGGGCGGCCTCACCAGGCTGGCTCGCGAGGGGCAGAGTGTAGGGTAACGTAGCAGAAAACAAAAAAATTCCGACCTACGCACCAACCCAGGACCACTATGGAGACTGCATACATGGTTTGATCTTTTCCGTTACCGACTCGTAGCGCAGCGGGAAGTAGAGTCGATGATGATCGGCGGTGCAGATCCCCGCAGCTAGGATTTTCAACCTCCCAACCGCGAGGATGTATACCCTCATCTGCTCCTCAGACAGCCCTCCGGGAGGACCTTCGAAACTCGGACGGTCACTCGGATAGCCCTTCGGGAGGCACTCACAAACTAAGACCGAAACTACGATTTCTCTACTGAGTTGCACACATACGGTGTCATCTATCTGGCAGGGCTTCGCCGTCCAGAACTAGTTCCTGCCGGAACCCAGACAGCCTTACGGCTCTACGAAACTATTTCGCTGGGAGCGAGAGATAAGCCAGATCATGCATGGCACTTGTATGTGAGAAAGAGTGAGTGTGGAGGGCTTCCCCTCCACCTCTATTTATAGGAAATCCCAAGGGGTAGGGTAGTTTAACACAAAAACCCAAAATGCACATGAATGAAGTCCTTCCTCAAGGGCATAAGAGTGAAACCAAGGAACAAGAGGGGCTCCAAGGTGGAGCCCCAAATGTGGCCGGCCACACCCCTTGGGGGGCCCCCATGAGGGCCTTCCAATCCATCCATGCATCCCTAGATATTTTGGGCAAAGCCCCAAAAGGTGGCTTTCCATAAAATATCCCAAAAAGCACTTTCACTATTCACGACGACATTTTTCAGCGTTCGTTTCAACTGAAAATATTTATGTGGGCTTAGAACATTTCCAGTACCCACCATAATAATTTTCAACGCGTTCTGGAACGATTCCATTTTAGTGATTTTCATCTGCGAAAAGCATCTGAACCGGTTCCTGCAGCTCCGGAACATTTCCGGTTTTTATTTCTGAAAATTCGAAAAAGTTTCCAGAATGATTCTGGCACCCTCCAAGAATTATCAGGCATGTGCCGAAACCATTTTGACTTAATGGCATACCCCGAAACAACTATTTTGGTTTCACCGAAACTCATCCGGTGACCTCTCTCCGCGGAACTTTTTCGCTGTCCGAAACTTTTCGGTGTCTAAAACTTTTTCGATGATTTTCTCTCAGACTCCTTATCTAGTATTCAGCAGATAGATGACCCTTAAGTGTGTGACCCTATAGGTTCGGTGAAGTATAGACATGACCCGGAACCCCTTCCGATCAATGATCAACATCGGAGCTGTGGACACCCATATTGACCCCTATACCCACACGAATGAATATTCGAGTGAACCTCCAGTTGTAGTGAGCTATTCCTATTGCTTCGCGATATGTAACAAACACCCGAGGTGAGATTTGTTGCATCCCTGTGGACGAACAATTTGTCCACCATGCAAGTTACCTCGTTACCGGTTTTGTTCTCTTTTCTCGTTTCCGTGTTCCGGCATCCCAGTGATCAAATTACACTGTGTCTGGCCAGACGATGATGGATACCGTAATACCGAGAGGGCCCGAGAATATCTCTCCATTGTCGGAGGAGCAAATCCCAATCTTGAGCTATCAAGTTACTTGACACACTTTTCCATGAACCCGTAAGCCGCCGTAATAGCCACCCATTTACGGATGACGTTTAACAAACCCCAAAGTTCATGAAGCAAGCATGAAGAAACTCGATACTCTCATGGTCTAAGGAATCATGCAAACGTTAACCATCTTTGTGTTATGCACCATTAACTTGTGACGAATGAATCTCTTAGCATGACATTAATCCGGGTCGATTCAACACAAATGTTCTCTTAACATTGTGCCCTCAAAATTGCTGGCATAGACATGCCCATAATCAGGAAAACAGAACCATCATGCAACACTTGAGCTAGTCTTAGAGGCCAGACTAGGAATACTTCTTACCGTTTATTATTCCACACGTGCATATGAGTCTTCCTCCGAGCCTCGTGGATATTGCAGACTCGAGAATCATTACAGTTATAGCATGAAACATAAACATAATTACAAACTCGGAGATAAATAATATCATTTATTATTGCCTCTAGGGCATATCTCCTACAGACTCCCACTTGCACTAGAGTCAATAATCCAGTTAATGCTAATGCACTTCACACCTATGGCATACTGGTGTAAAAAATGCTTCGCATGTCGTATAGCCTGATGTCCATCGGATCTGACAACTTCAGCTCCGTGTCTATCTCTGCATATCCTCGCATTTTCACGCTTTCATAAAATTCATATTTTGTGCGGACTTGGCTTTTATGTATGTGAATCACAGGTCGAACCTGGATTCCTCAGACTGAGTTATGGAGAAACTACCTGTAGTAGTGTCCCATTGACAAAAGCCATCTTGGAACCATACTAAGTTCACGAATGAACTATATGATTCAACATCTTGTTTGTCGCTTCTAAAGCATCAACATACTTAGTCATTTGTTATAGAATTCGCCACAGTATCCTTTTGGGAACAATTTCCAACTACCGTGCCACCATATTGTGTATTACACAAAACCCTTAACTTAAATCGAAAATCGCATGGAGAAAAGATGAAGATTGTATCGATGTAACATTTTACAAGGAACTCTTCATGATCTCCGCTTGCGAGAAAACATATCATCAGTACTTACTCTAGTACTCAATGACATCTTTCACTGTTGTCCCACGAATAGTACTTTGATCACTTTAATATCCATACTCGCAACACCTTGGGAGTATCAGACATATCTGGTTGTTTTACATACCATGTAATACATGATTAATCCAAACACAAAAGTGTGTGGAATCTGCATCATGTAGTTTGCTCATCAGTGTTTTGCGACACCGAGTCTTGCAAAAAACTCTTCCATGTGACTCCGGCAAGAATCACTCCCTGGCGGTTTTAAATGCTAAAAGGTTTTAGCAGCTTGTCAGTATGTATTCATTGCTTAGCCCTATTAGGTAAATTTATCTCCATAGATATTATGCCTAATATTGAGGCTATTTAGCCTATGCACTTCATCAAAAAACTATTTTCGAATGAAGTCCTAATTTGTGTCAAGAAATTTATTTCCAATTAACAATGTGTCAAGCACACAAGGTTTTTAGAAACATTATTATGCTCCCACTTACTTTCTTGAATTACAAGCATCTTCGTTACCCATTTGATGAAGTCAGAACCCTTTGACCATTTCATCAAAGCACGAAGATTCAAACTCCATTTTGCTCTCTTCTGTCCATCGCTGGAACTCTGAAGTTTGCACCCTTACTAGCATCCTTTGGATAGACAAAATGCCTTGGACTGTAACACATGCAAGTCCTTGGTTTCATTTCCATCAGATGGAAATCCTATTGTCATCCATGTTTCATATCTCATGATTGAAATATGTATTAATTGCTAGTTCAACCTGAACCGACTTTAAGCATCGCTACGATGAAAACAACCTCATCGTAGTCAACTTTTGAACTTGTTATTTCAACAAGTCGAGCTTTATGGATAAAACATTTTTATCCGTATCAGTTTTAAGCTCCATAAATATTCGTTAGACTCTAAGTCTTCCGAAAGGTGTATCAAGGTTTTAATCTTGAATCACTTATATAGAAACTAACTCGGGTTGTATTGGCATTTAGCCAATTCCAGAGTCAGGGCCCATAAATGCTTCCTTGTGTATTGTAGGTATAATGTTGTCTAACAACAATATCTCGTTTGCGCACCTGAGAGGTTTGCATGAGCCTTGCCTACGTGGTTCAGCTGCAAGTTCGACCGAAGTTCATACATTTTATTGTAGAGACTTCTGTATCAGTCGCAGTAGGAAACTCTGGAATTACTTCCAAGGTCTCTTTCCTTTGATCTGATGACGAAGATACTGTTTATCTCGTCGAGTTGCACTATTCTCCCACTCACCTTTTTGAAAGAACCATTCTCTTTAAAAGCACACCATTTCGCGGCAAAACTATTTGCTTCGGTATAGTGAGGGAGGAATACCCAACATTTTGGTATAACCTACAAAGTAGCACTTGTCTAATTTGGAATAGGTTTGTAACCTTTTACACAAGCCCCATATTCCAAATGTTAAGAAAAGATAAAACATGGTTGGGCGTACCATACCATGCCGTCTCAACAGACCTGATGGAGCTCTTTTCAGTGTAAAAGCCGCAGTCTCTAAAGCATTACTCTTCAAAAGTGATAATGGCAAATTTATTTATGTCATCTTTGATCTTACCATGTCATAAATGGTTTGATTACATCTCCACGGACTTTCCACTTGCAGTGGTGTTCCGGGAGGTGCAAGTTATGAAACCCCTTTCACAACTCATCAGACATTCGCTAAACATGTAACTCAAATATTCCTTTGTGCAATCAAATTGCAGAAACATAATTTTCTTGTTACAATAACTTCTACTTCATTTTTGAAAACCTTTCGGTTGATTTCAAAAGATCCATACTTACGTCTCATCAAGTAAATATCCATATATCTACTTGAGTCATTTCTGAAGATAAATAAATCCACCACTAACAACACTTATCGGACTACACACATCAAATGTATGATCACTAATAAGTTTGTTGTTCGTTGCTTATGGCCTGTGAACGGTATTTTAGTCACTTCACTTTTCGGAGGAAAGTTGCAAGTGTCAGATGATTCAAAATCAAAAAGACTTCAAAATCCATCATAATGGCATTTTCCATGCGGGTTTCTCCAATGTGACCAGATGTAGTGCCACACTTGTGTGGTATTCTTTTAGTCTTGCGACATTTAGCATCAGTGTTATGGATGTATCATATTACCATCAATATTCATAACATACATCCCATCTTGGATGGAAGCATGGCCCTTCATGTTATTCATAATACTTAACAACAATTGTTGTTTTTATGAACAACTCTTTTGCAACAAACATTGTGCAATGGGCTAGAGTGTATGAAACTCTAAAATGAATTATGGAAGTAAACCCAGAGGTATTGTATTATTATCAATATTCATAACATACATCTTATTCATAATGAAAGTATGGCCCTTGTGTTATTCATAACATCGAACATAAAAAGTTCTCTTATGAACAACCTTCTTGCAAGATACCTTATGCAATGGGCTAGAGTTTGTAAAACTCTAAATGAATTATGAAAATAAATACAGACGACAATACACCGATGGAAGGTATAGTAATATTTACTATGTTCCCTGTGTATACCTTAACCTCATTTCTGGCTAGTCTTTTTAGGCCGTAGTAGCTCTTACATTGATTCATAACAGAATGCAATCGAGCGGGTATCTTTGTGATTAACTCACAATACCCAAGAATTAGTGATTAACTTGTTTAACCATAATTCCCAAGAACTATATCTTTGACCAGCCTACTATACATCAAAAACTTGTATGACATTCATATATGAGCTGGATATTCCAGTCATCTTTCTTTCTGCCTTTATACTTCTAACAGTTTAACTTTTAGTATTTCTCCTACTCGCAAAAGAAGCACCCAACTTAAGAGTGGCGTTAGCCCCGGACTTCCTAGGCGCGTAAGTCATACTAACACCCATTGGACACTTCCTTTCTCTTTAAGTTGTTGTTTTATTCACCTTTCATTATATGACAGGCGTTCTTCTGGATCCCTTTCCCAACAGTCAAATGCATAATAAACACTTTTACTAATACTTGCAACCAAACATTGCTTTGTTTGTATCTGAAAATAATTTTCAGTTCCATGAATATCATATAACTATCCCAACTTTCGAAGTTTGGGTTTCATGGAAGCAAACATATTTCACTTGACCATAACAGAATTCTAGCTTTTGGATCGAAGGATGAGAGTCTCATCATCCATTGCATTTAGCGGGAGTATACGGAAAGCATGCGATAGGAAAAAGTCCTTCTCGGCACTTCTGAGGACAATCCTCACATTACGTTACCAATCGTAAAGTTTTAACCAGATATTTAACAGCTATTCAATTTTAAGAGGGAAGGCGGAAACGCGAGCCATTATTCTACAACTATTTTGCAAGAAACACTTAGACCGTGTTCATAATTAATTGCACTGGCAATTAAACATGTTAATTCAACAGTGCATTCCCACTCAAATCAATATCTCTCATAATTGATTTAGAGTGATTCAAGATCCATATTTCTATTCGATGCCATGGACGGGTTCATCACTGATGACACGAATTTCAATCGGTAGGCCAAGTTGCCGATCACATCTCTATGTGATTCTTGTTCATCTTTCGATGGGCGTGTTCCGAGCTCAGGACTCTCCTGCCTGAACGTCAAAAACAACCAAGTGATCTTGCTGCGAGGTCTGACCTCACCCGCCTCATTCCTCTCGATTCGTTCGTGCTCATGTGTACATGGCGCACCCCGAAAAGATACGAATTTCAGAACGTGCTACACTTGGGTGAACACTAACTACTTTGATATTTTAAGTGAGAGATCACCCTAATAAAAAGCGACTACCGCGCAATCAAGAAGGGTGCATCATAAGGGATAAACATCTCAGGCAATTCATAATAGCATGATATGGTATAGCCCTTTCTGACGGAGAAGTCTTTCATTTCTTCGTCTTCGGCATTCACGTCGGTGTTCACCTTCGCGAAGATTGCCACCACCTTGTCGATGCACCAGATAATATTGCTATCTCCATAGCGTATAAAAGTAATGCATTACTTAAGGTTGACACGCAGGTCATTAAAGTGCAATCATATGGCTCCAGCCATCATGCCGAATCATGACTCGCAGGTCATGTTAATCAATTTCACATCATATAGTCATTTCATACATAATCAAATTATTATGAGAACTGCTATACCACATCACATGCACATGCAAAACCCTCCTGCAAAACCAAGTTCGACGTCTCTAATCGGTTCATGCAAAAACTTGTTTTACGTGGCTTCTAAGGTTTCGAAACAAACTGAAGCTACCAACGTCCATCATCAAGTATGATAATTCAAGCGCTAGATTAACTTATCGGGGTGTATGAAACACGAGATAATAAAATCTCGAGCCCCACATTGAACATCGTCATACGCATGGCCCCCGTGCAGATCATATCTGCATTGCCCTTTAGTCTGCGAAACATCCATCTTTCTTAGACTAAAGTGGAACCCAAAGAACTATTAGCACTTCGTTGATCTGTCAATCAGCATGCTCAGGAGCAGCATGAAAGGATCGCGGATTGCCAGAACTTTGTCAGATTCCACAATGCTGTCAAGATCAGGACTACGCAAATTTAAGGGAAGCAACAAGAACATCGGGTAACAGATTTCATCTGCTACCCGCACAAATAATTTTTGGTAATAGAACTCATCTACTACCAAATTATATTGTGCAACACCCATACATCTCCATGTATTCTAGACCGCAATCTGCATCAACGCATAGCACGGCTCATGATGCCACTGTAGGGTAACGAAGCAGAAAACAGAAATTTTCCGACGTACGCACCAGCCCAGGACCACTATGGAGACTGCATACATGGTTTGATCTTTTTCGTTACCGACTCGTAGCGCAGCGGGAAGTAGAGTCGATGACGATCGGCGGTGCAGATCCCCGCAGCTAGGATTTTCAACCTCCCAACCGCGAGGATGTATACCCTCATCTGCTCCTCAGACAGCCCTCCGGGAGACGGTCGAACAGCCCCCCAGACGGTGTCGCGGACAGCCCTTCGGGAGGACCTTCGAAACTCGGACGGTCACTCAGATAGCCCTTCGGGAGGCACTCACGAACTAAGACCGCAACTACGATCTCTCTATAGAGTTGCACACATACGGTGTCATCTATCCGGCAGGGCTTCGCCGTCCAAAACTAGTTCCTGCCGGAACCCAGACAGCCTTACGGCTCTACGAAACTATTTTGCTGGGAGGGAGAGATAAGCCAGATCATGCATGGCACTTGTATGTGAGAAAGAGTGAGTGTGGAGGGCTTCCCCTCCACCTCTATTTATAGGAAATCCCAAGGGGTAGGGTAGTTTAACACAAAAACCCAAAATGCACATGAATGAAGTCCTTCCTCAAGGGCATAAGAGTGAAACCAAGGAACAAGAGGGGCTCCAAGGTGGAGCCCCAAATGTGGCCGGCCACACCCCTTGGGGGCCCCCCATGAGGGCCTCCCAATCCATCCATGTCATCCCTAGATCTTTTGGGCAAAGCCCCAAAAGGTGGCTTTCCATAAAATATCCCAAAAAGCACTTTCACTATTCACGACGACATTTTTCAGCGTCCGTTCGAACTGAAAATATTTATGTGGGCTTAGAACATTTCCAGTACCCACCATAATAATTTTCAATGCGTTCTGGAACGATTCCTGTTTAGTGATTTTCATCTGCGAAAAGCATCTGAACCGGTTCCTGCAGCTCCGGAACATTTCCGGTTTTTATTTCTGAAAATTCCAAAAAGTTTCCAGAATGATTCTGGCACCCTCCAAGAATTATCAGGCATGGGCCGAAACCATTTTGACTTAATGGCATACCCCGAAACAACTATTTCGGTTTCACCGAAACTCATCCGGTGACCTCTCTCCGCGGAACTTTTCCGCTGTCCGAAACTTTTCAGTGTCCGAAACTTTTTCGATGATTTTCTCTCAGACTCCCTGTCTAGTATTCAGTAGATAGATGACCCTTAAGTGTGTGACCCTATAGGTTCGGTGAAGTATAGACATGACCCGGAACCCCTTCCGATCAATGATCAATATCGGAGCCGTGGACACCCATATTGACCCCTATACCCACACGAATGAATATTCGAGTGAACCTCCAGTTGCAGTGAGCTATTCCTGTTGCTTCGCGATATGTCACAAACACCCGAGGTGAGATTTGTTGCATCCCCATGGACGAACAATTTGTCCACCATGCAAGTTACCTCGTTACTGGTTTTGTTCTCTTTTCTCGTTTCCGTGTTCCGGCATCCCAGTGATCAAATCACACTGTGTCTGGCTAGACGATGATGGATACCGTAGGCCCGATAATATCTCTCCATCGTCGGAGGAGAAAATCCCAATCTTGAGCTATCGAGTTACTTGACACACTTTTCCATGAACCCGTAAGCCGCCGTAATAGCCACCCATTTACGGATGACGTTTAACAAACCCCAAAGTTCATGAAGCAAGCATGAAGAAACTCGATACTCTCATGGTCTAAGGAATCATGCAAACGTTAACCATCTTTGTGTTATGCACCATTAACTTTTGACGAATGAATCTCTGAGCATAACATTAATCCGGGTCGATTCAACACCAATGTTCTCTTAACATTGTGCCCTCAAAATTGCTGGCATAGACATGCCCATGATCAGGAAAACAGAACCATCATGCAACACTTGAGCTAGTCTTAGAGGCCAGACTAGGAATACTTCTTACCGTTTATTATTCCACACGTGCATATGAGTCTTCCTCCAAGCCTCGTGGATATTGCAGACTCGAGAATCATTGCAGTTATAGCATGAAACATAAACATAATTATGAACTAGGAGATAAATAATATCATTTATTATTGCCTCTAGGGCATATCTCCTACACAGAGAGATCAAGGCAAGGGGCACCTCGCAAGGTTCCTGTGACGCAAGCCATGACGACCAAGGCCAGGCGAGCGCCAGCGCGCGCAATGTACTCGTTTCCTATTTGGTGCTAAAGGGGCGAGTGCAGGCGAGGAGTCCCGAGGCATCAGGCAAAGGTTTCAATATCGGTGCAACAAGACCAAGACCAGCAGGACGGAAGGACGGAGGTCACCGTGGAGCCCAGGACGGCGTCACCACCAGAGCCTTTGGCAAGCGAAGACCACCTTTACTCAGGATAACTTGTACTGGTTGTCTCCCTTCAAATTTGGCCGTTGTTGGATCCCTTCCCACCTACATTTGGGGAGAGGACCAGGGCCTCTATAAATAGGACTAGCCACCACAGTAGGAGGTAACGGATAACTGATAACTGATCTTGGATCGGATCCATGCCATCCTCACACACACAAGCTCACCGAGCTCAAGAACACCTCTCCTCAGGAGGCTGTTCTTCCCTGGTACTTGTTCATCCTCAGCCCAAGAGGCAATCCACCACACCACACTGGAGTAGGGTATTTACCGATTTGTGGCCCAAACCAGTATAAACCATGTGTCCTTTGTTCTTTGAGTTCGACGTGCTGTGCCTTGGGATCCTGGGGAGTGGATGAGCTATGGAAGGGAGAGATCTTCGTGCGCACCCCAATGTTCGAACCTCGAGGGTTTTGCCGGAACCCGTAATCTGACATTTGGCACACCAGGTAGGGGTGCGCTGAAGCTTTCCTTCCATTGATCCACGTTCCACCGCTCCATCGCTTCCATGGCAGACGCGCGTCAAGCCCGCGCCGAGCGCCGGGCCGCCCTCGCCACCCGTGTCGCTCAGATGGCCCCTGTCGGCGGGCCTCCCCGTCGTTCTCCATCACCCGGCGCCAACGTCGTCACTGGCTCGGCGGGAAACGAGCAACAAGTGTCCTCGCTGCACCCTCCGTGCGGCGGGACGGCCGCACCGCCACTCCATCGCTAACTCCGGCCGGCTCATCTCTCACGCTCGTCGTGCACCCACGGCCGCGCAGGCTGCGCTGCTCATGGCACGCGAGCTCCTGCGCTACCGCCCAATCGACGACCTCTACGAGGACTGGCTAGACCGCATCACCGAGCTCGTCAGCGCCGCTAGGGGCTCGCCTGTCCCGTCGCTCTTGCTACCTCGCCCTCCTGCCGCGGGTGACATAGCCCACGGGGCGCCTCCGCCTCCTCCGCACCAAGACGATGCCCTGGCGCCAAGGCGCGTGGCCCCCCGGCGCGATCCACCGCGCTGGGCGCCCGCGCGAGAAGAAGGAAGCTGCCAAGAGGTTCCCCGGCTGCAAGAAAACGCTCCTGTGCTCCCGGCGCCACCACGACAAGACCGCGTGCCACCTGCGGTGGCGATGCGCGGACATCAAGGGCGGGCTCCGCCTCTGCAAAGGGCCCTGGTGGCCGCAGCAGGCTGCTGCGCCTTCACTCCAGAGCTGCGTAGCGTCGTTTGGCCGGGCAAGTTCAAGCCAGACCTGCCTCCTCGCTATGACGGCACCCCCGACCCTGTGGAGTTCTTGCAGCTCTACGAGCTGAGCATCGAGGCGGCAACGGCGACGATAAAGTCATGGTGAACTGGTTCCCCATGGCTCTCAAGGATGGTGCATGCTCGTGGCTCCTGAACCTGCCCTGGGCTCGATCTCCTCCTGGGGTGAGATGCGCGACCGCTTCGTCGCCAACTTCCAGGGCACTCGCGACCGCCCGCCGGCCGCGGGTGACCTACGCCGCATCAGGCAATAGCCAGGGGAGACTCTCGATGTAATCATCAAGGTGAACGTAAGAGGAACCACCCTTGAGGTTCACACTTGAGGGGTTGCACGACAGAGCCGTATCGGGAGTGGTCAAGGAGGAATCACCCTCGATGACCACGACCGAATATCTACACTACAGAATTATCATTAGGAGTGTGTTATGAGGTATCACCGTCGGCACTCGGTAGTAACTCTACAGAGTCAAGCAACAAAAGGGGCATGATGTGACGTGAGGTGTCGGGCTCTGGTCATCGATCACGTTGATCGAGTCATCGATGATGAATTAGGGGCAACAAGGACAGGGTGGGGTCACTGATGGTCACTAACCAACCTATACTAAGCAGATTAGGATAAGCATGTAGGTAACAATGAGCAGGTTACAAAAGCAGGCTATGCATCGGAATAGGAGCAAACAATAACAGTAGCAAAATCTAATGCAAGCATGAGAGAATGGAATGGGCGATATCGGGATGATTAAAGGGGGGGCTTGCCTGGAAGCTCCACCGAAAGGGAAGAAGAGTCATCGTCGATGTAGTCGATCACAGGGGCAGCATCAGTCTCGGGGTCTACCGGAGAGAAGAGGGGGAAGAAATAGTAAATACAAAGCACACAGATACATTACTAATCATGACAAGACAAAAAGCAGTGCTAGGGGTGAACTAACGCAAAGCTACACGATACCGGCGAAGGGGGAAAACATCCGGGAAAGTTTTCCCAAAGTTTGCATTTTTGAACAGACGAACCAGAGGGGGATGGTTCCATGTTCTCTATGCTAGGGTGTGTGGCAGATGAACGGAGTGTGTATTTGGATTCGTCTCGTCGTTCTGAGCAACTTTCATGTACAACACTTTTTCATCCGAGTTACCTTTTAATTCTATGATTTTTCAAAGTTTTAGCAATATTATGAAATTATTATTAATTCGAAATTAAATAGCTAAAATGCTATGTGCACCCAGATCTGTGTACACAGAGGTGTACCAGAGGGTGACATGCGGGTCCAGGGGGTCCTGGTTGACCAGTCAACGTTGACTTGTCAACAGGGGGCGGGGCCCTCCTGCCATTGACTGATTAGGCTAGTCTAACAGTTTAGTTAACTAAACGAGGTGATTAAGCTAATTAATTCTAATTAGACTTAATTAAACCAATTTAAATAAGTTAATTATTTTTAGTATATTATTTATCTTAATCTTTTTTCATTTTAAAACCAGGGGCTGGGCCCCACGTCTCCGTGGCCCATAGGCCATAGCGGGCACTGGCTATCGGGCGGGTGCCCGTGGAGGCCTGACCCGGGCACGCACGGCACCACAGAGGTCAGGTGCGGCGTCCGGCGAGGCCACCGACGCGTGCGGAGTGGAGGGGGCCGCGGCCAGTGGCAGGAGGCCGGGACGCCGGGGAGCGGCGACGTCGGAGCGGGGCCGGGCGGAGGCGGGGCTGCGCGCGGCGGCCGGCAGCGGTAGGGTAGCTATGGCGGGGGTGGTCGCTGCAATGAGGCGGTCGCGGGGAGCCAGCAGTGGTAGGTGGGTGCACACGGGGGCTAGGTAGGCCATGGGCGTGGGCGGCTGTGACACGGCGCGACCTGAGCATTGCGGGGAGGCGGGGCGGTGGCCGGCACGGTGGGTGATGGCGGCGGTGAGCAGCAGTCGCAGAAGCAGCGCACGGGGCAGCGACGAGGCCAGCGGGTCGGAGTGGCGCGAGAGCGTGGTCCGGCAGCGGTTAGGTCACATGTGGGAGAAGGGGAGGCGTCCAGAGGACGGCCAGGTCAAGCTGCAGCAGCTGGAACGTGCGGGACGGCTATGGTGCGGCAGGAGCGCGAGCAGGAGCAGTACCCAACAGCCGCGCAGCAAGCAACAGTTCAGCAGGCGGTAGCCGCGGTGGGAGGCTAAGGGCGCAGAGGCACGAGGCAGTGCGATGCAGGGAAGCAGCAGCAACACACGGCAGCCTCGGTAATACGCGGGCGGCGGCTATGGCGGGGAAAACGGAAGGGAAAGGGGGCGAGGGGAAGCGGAGCCTCACGGTGATCCTGTAGGGGGGAGGGCAGCGGGCTCGGGGACGGTCGATCGCGATGAATCCCGCGGCGAGGGCCGAGAAAGAAGACGAAGATAGACCCGACGATGGAGGGTTTTCTGGCTTGAGCTCATGGGCGAGGATGAGGAAGACGATGTGGTGACAGGCGTACTGGGCCTCCCTGCTCGATTCGATGCACGTAGGCGAAGGAGACGACGGCGGAGACGGACGGCGAGCACAGTGACGTGTGATACGTCTCCAACGTATCTATAATTTATGAAGTATTCATGCCATTTTTACAACAATTTTATATGGTTTTGGTATGATTTGCATGGAAGTAACCCGGACTGACGCTGTTTTCAGAAGAACTATCGTGGTGTTGTTTTTTGTGCAGAAATGAAAGTTCTCCAAATGAGCTGAAACTTTTTGACGTTTTTTTGGAACAAAAGAGACCCCCGAAGCTTTGTGGAAGGACCAGAAGGTGAAGGAGTAGGGCACAAGACACCGGGGCGCGCCTGGGTCCTCGCCCGTGCCCCGGTAGGTTGTGCTCACCTCGAGGCCCATCTTCGCGTGAAACCGACGCCAAACAATCATATAAATAGAGAAACCATCAGAAATAAACCTAGATTAGAAGTTCCGCTGCCGCAAGCTTTTGTAGCCACGAAAAACCAATCTAGACCCCGTTCTGGTACTCCGCTGGAGGGGGAAATCATCACCGATGGCCATCTTCATCATCCCGGCGGCCACCACGATGAGAAGGGAGTAGTCCACCCTCGGGCTGACATTTTGTACCAGTAGTTATGTGTTTAATCTCTCTCTCTCTCTCTCTCTCTCGTGTTCTTGAGATGCCACGATCTTGATGTATCGCGGGCTTTTTCAATATAGTCGGATCATATGGTGTTTTCCCCTCTCTATCTTGTTGTGATGAATTGAGTTTTTCCCTTTGAGATTTCGTTGTTATCGGATTGAATACTTTTTGGATTTGAGAACATTTGATATATGGCTTGCAATTGAATACTCGTGGTGACAATGGGGTATCATATTGATTCACTTGATATATGTTTTGGCACTCAACTCGCGGATTCCCGACGTGACATTGGGGTAATCTATGCATAGGGGTTGATACACATTCTTGTCTTTGTTTCTCCGGTAGAAATCTTGGAGCACTCTTTGAAGTTCTTTGTGTTGGATTGAATATTATGAATCTGAATTTGCTTTGGTGTTATTTTAGTACGAACTCTTGGTTAGATCGATCGGAAAGAATAGCTTCGTGTTATTTTAGTATGAACTCTAGGATAGATTGATCGGGAAGAATAGCTTTGAGGTGGTTTCGTACCCTACAAACAATTCCGTCTTATGTTCTCCGCTAGATAGGAACTTTGGAGTGATTCTTCGTCGCACGTTGAGGGACGATTATATGATCCAATTATATTAGCACTGTTGAGAGATTCACTAGCGAAAGTACGGACCCTAGGCCTCATTTTTAAGCATTGCAATACCATTTTTATGCCCGTTTACTATTTGCTACCTTGCTGTTTTTATTTATTCAGATTATAAAAATATATTTCTACCATCAATATTACACTTTTATCACCATCTCTTCGCCGAACTAGTGCACCTATACAATTTGCCATTGTATTGGGTGTGTTGGGGACACATGATATTTCTTGTATTTGGTTGCAGGGTTGGTTATGTAACGACCCGACCCGAATGAATCGAAGTCTCTGTGCTTAAGTGTCATCCCTGGATCGGTATGCTGACACACACAGTACTCGAGGATTTATAATAGAGGTAAATCACATGTATAAAGTAACGTAAATACTATTACCTCAATCCATATCGGAAGTAACAACAAAGTTGTGGAGTTCCCAACAACACCAATGGCAAAGTTGAGTGTAGATATCGTAACGCTAACGTATCACTTACTCGTCATAAGAATTCCTGCAACATGAGACGTTGCAGCCATGTAGGTCAGTGCATTGAATGTACTGGCAAATCCACACCATAGAGTAATAATGAAAATGTCTATCTCTATATGCATATTAGGCTGGTGGAGGCTTTAAGTTTGATTTTTGCATAAAGCTAATTTTTCCTACAACAAAGGAATAAATTTTTATTTACTACTGAGTTGAAATTACCCATATTGAGAAGGTTTTCCCCAACTCAATCCCAAAATCACCAAATCATTAATAACCCAACAATTTCATTAAATAGAGTCATGAGATCAACCAATAATTCAAATACCAGGTACTCAAAATGTCCATAACCGGGGACATGGCTAATCATGATTTGTTTTGTACACTCTGTAGAGGTTTGCACACTTTTCCCCACAAGACTCGATCTCCTCCATTGAATTTCTTGCACTGCCTGATGTTTGAGAACTGGATGATCGAGACACAGTCTTTCTGAAGAGGTCCCCTTAACCGATAGATAGGACGGTACACCTACAATTCCCCTACATCTGCTAGCCCATCATGGAAAGGTTTCCTACAACTTACTTAACTATGCCAGAGCCCATAATGGCTTGTGGCTGCACACGAAAGTTTCTAGCATGAATAATCTTATGATCCCTTTGAGCCTGGGTGGCATTCCATAGGATGATCACACGGATACCCCGGGATATCCTAGGACAACACTGGATTCCCCAGGTGCCCGGGCAAGCCACTGGATTCCCCAGGGTGCCCCAACCATTCCACCCAGATGTGTATTAAAGTAGCCACCTTAAGTTTCCCTTAGTTATTATCACACACAACTTGAATGATTCTCACATACCAATCCTCGTCTACGAGCATGGCTAAGCAATATATGAGCATAACTAATATTCCCGGGGTGTTTCAAGGATCATAGGTTCCTACCTCATGAATTACATAGCAAAACCACATGTTCCCAATCCTACTCATGCAATGTTTGAGGGTAAAACTAATGCATAAAAACTGGGTATGAAAAATATGATCAAAGTGTGAACTTGCCTTGTACTATTGATGAAGATTCTTCACACTCATAATTCCTGATAGTTCTACTCGTCACACTCCATTCAATCTATCATAAGCAAGCAATTATAACCACACATAAGCAATCACTCAAAAGATCCAAAAGAACGAATAAAATACTTTGGAAAACTTCAAAACCATCAAATAAAACTCCTGAATAGAAATATATTTTTAAAAGTAGCAAAATTATGTGATTTGTTCTTAACAGAAAGTACATGTCAAGAGCTTTGGTTTGCAAAAAGAATCAATTAAATCGGAGTTATAAAACTCAAGTTATAGCCAAAACAAGTTTCAATTTGAATATGATCTAATTCAAATTTTAAAATTTCAAAAGGTTGATTTAATATGTTCTCTGGATAGTTGATATCAAGACGAAGAATTTGACGTTGGTTTTACTAAATTTGGACAAACGAGTAAAAAGTTGTGATAGATTGAAAAGCAGGGACTAATTTGTAAGAAACGTAATTGCATTTAGGTCCCTGACTACGAAACAGAAACTAATCGCATGAACGTTCGCTACAGAACCTAAACGATGAAAACCGTTCGCTCTAGAGGTTTAAACAATGAACGTTCGCTAATTAGAGAAAAACGTTTCGAAATAAGAAAACAAAACCGATCTATTCATGGACCGTCAGATGGAAATCGAACGGCCGAGAGGAGGTGAGGCGTTACCACGGCGACGGAGGTCGACGGCGGCGAGGGAGACGACGGCGGCGGCTCGGGTCCGGTCGGGGCGGCGTCTCCGGTCGTCGAGGAGAGAGGCGAAGAGCTCGGGGAGGGGCGACCTGGAGCAGCGGAGCAGACGAGGCGGCGGCGGCATGATGCGAGGGCTGCAACGGCGGCTTGCGGCGGTGAAGTCCGACGGCGGCAGTTGCGGTGGCTTGCTGCTACTGGTGGTTGGAGGAGAAAACGAGACGGGGCGGCAGCTTATAAAGGCGGGAGCAAGAGAGGCGGCGGCGAGGGCGAGTCCGGCTCGGACACGGCGGTGCGGCGGCGACGGACTCCTGCGGGAGTACCGCTCGGGGACGGGGCGAGCGCGGCTGGCTGGGCTTGGCCTGGCCCGGTTGGCTGGGCCAGCCCAGTTTGGCGGTAAGATTTTTTTTTAAATTGACAACAAAAATTAAATAAAGCGACAAATAATAAAAATGATATATAGCATACTATATATAAAAATTTTCAGAAAAAGATTTCCTAAAACATGCACATTTTTTTAGCGGCAAATAAATTCCACAAAATTTAAATAAAGCAAAAAGTGTTACTGGTTCATTTAAAAACCAAATAAAAATATATTTATATACCAAAATGATTTCAAACTCATTTTTCTCCACTTTTCTACTGTAGGGAATCATTTTACCCTATTTTCCATATATTTTATTTTTGGAGAAAAATAATTTGAATAAAAACCAAATAACTCCAAATTGAAAATAATTTCAAAGGGACTTTAAATTTGATTCTTTGAAACTTCCAGTTCTCTTTCTTAGCATTTGAAGAAGTCATTTTATCTTCTCTCGTGAAACTCGTTGAGTCGCATAAAGTTTCTGAAGTTGAAATATTTCCAAATGGAATTCAAATCTTTTCAAAACCCTTTTCATTTATTTAAATGGAAGAAGTCATATCATCTTCACTCTAGGGTTTTGTGATGAAATGAATTTGAATTCATGGAAATCATAAATGCAAGGTGCAAGTTTGGGAAAGTCCTTTTATTCCCACTCATTTAACTTTCAAAAAGTTTCAAATTTCACTCAATTTCACACAAGAAACCATACCACAATCAAACAAACAATCAAAACTATTTATTTAACATAACATTCCAAAATTTAGAATTTTGGGATGTTACAGTTTGAGAGAGACCATCTTCATCCTACACCTCCCACAGATTGATAAACCTTAGGTCATCCACTTGAGGGTAAATTGTTACTGTCCTACATAACTCTGCGCTTGGAGGCCCAACATGAGTCTACAAGAACAAAGTTGCGTAGTAGACATCAAGCTCGTTTCTGGCGCCGTTTCCAGAGAGGCTAGGTAAGCGGCACTCACATCCCGTCAACGAAGCTCTTTTCTGACGCTGTTGCCAGGGAGGTGAGTGCTTGAAGGTATATCTTTAGATCTTGCAATTGAATCTTTTAGTTTCTTGTTTACTAGTTTGGTTTATAAAAGAAAACTACAAAAAAATGGAATTGAGGTTGCATCATATTATTGATCATCTTTATAATATCTTTCTTGAAAATGATGGAAAGGAAAATTGTGCTCAATTGATAGAAGAAGAATTCAATAGAATGTTTGGTATAAATGATGATAATGATAGCAATGTTGTTAGTATGAATTCTTTGAATATCCATGATGCTAATGATATGCAAAGCCATAAGCTTGGGGATGCTATGTTTGATGAAGATAATATTTTTAATCCCCCAAGATTTGATGTGCAAATTAGTTATAATGATTGCATGCCTCCTATTTATGATGATTATAATGATGAAAGTGGATTTGGAGAGGTCATGACTTTATTTAGTGATGAATCCACCATTTTGGATGAGGCTTCAATTAACTATGATAACAAAGTTGCTATCAACGATGATTATGGTGATGACATGTATGCTATTTTGAATAATGATAACCATGAAACTTGTCATCATGATTTTTATTTTTCAATCCCATGATAATTATTATGTTGAGTTTGCTCCCACAACTATTGATGAGAAGAAATTTGCTTATGTGGAGAGCAACAAAATTTCTATGCTTATGTATCATGAAAATAATGTTTTATGTGATAGTTATATTGTTGAATTCTTTCATGATGCTACTGAAAATTATTATGATAGAGGAACATATGCTTTTACATATTGCAATAATATCAAGTTTCCTCTCTTTATGTTGAAAGTTTTGAAGTTGCACTTGTTTTGCCTTCCTATGCTAGTTGATTCTTGCTCCCTTGAATTGTTTGCTCACAAATCCCTATGCATAGGAAGTGGATTGTGCTTAAATGTTCTTGCCATGTGTTCCATTATGCTCTCTTTGTGTTTCAATTCTTAACATGCGAGCATTATTGAAATCATCATGCCTAGCTAAAAGGCATTAAAGAAAAGCGCTTGTTGGGAGACAACCCAACACCTTTACCTACTGTTTTCGTGTGTTCACATGATTATGCTGTCGCAGTAATCATGTTTTATAGCTTTTGTTTCAATAAAGTGCCAAGTAAAGCCTTTGGGATAGTGTGGATGATGGTTGACTTGAATCTGTGCAAAAACAGAAACTTTTGCTTCCAGAAACAAAATTGTTTAAATTCACTGGAGCATCTAAAAATTCTGAATTTTTTACAGATGATTGATATACAAATTGTCTACGTGGTACTAATGTTTTAGAATTTTTGGAGTTGCACAAGTATGACTAATATTCAGATCTTTACAGACTGTTCTGTTTTTGATAGATTCTGTTTTCAATGCATCGTTTGCTTGTTTTCTAGTTTCTATGACTTATATTGCTCAATATAAATTGTGGAAATGATATGATACAGTATTCATTGTGTGGAAACAATTATGAATCTTGTCTTTGACAGTCCCAAAGTGAAATGGTTTGCTCTTTATCATACTAACCTATCTCACGAAGTTCCGTTACCTTATGTGTGATTGAAGTTTTCAGGTTTTGGATGAGATGTCGATATGAGGAGAATAAGGAGAGACAAGACCCTAAGCTTGGGGATGCCCAAGGCACACCAAGTTAATATCCAAGGAACATCCAAGAAACTAAGCTTGGGGATGCCCCAGAAGGCATCCCCTCTTTCGTCTTCAACATTATCGGTAACCTCACCTGGAGCTATATTTTCATTTGTCACATGATATGTGTTTTACTTGGAGTGTCAATTTTTTTGTTATAATTTTCTTGCTGTTATTTATAATAATGTTTTGCATCTTTTATTTCAATAAAAGTGGCATTGATAGCCTTTACTATGCTTATTTTATAAGTCTACATGTTGCTATTTGAACAGAGTTTACCGATGTTGCAAAAATTCCCTAGAACAGTCAGAATGTGATAAAATGTTGAAACTTTTTGCAAAATAAGCTATGATAAATTTTATAAAGTGTGGCATTTTTTCAGAATTTTTGGAGTTAGGGAAGTATGATGAATATTGCATTCTTTACAGACTGTACTGTTTTGGCAGATTGCTGTTGTGTTTGCATTGTTTGCATATGTTTGCTTGTTTAATGATTCTATTTGAGGATAGGAGTATTAAATATGCACAGGCATTTAGTATGCAATGTTGAATAATAATTTCAGTGATTTTCTACAGTAGAGAATGATAAGGTTTTTGCATTGGTTCATACTAACTTATCTCACGAGTTCTTGTTGAGTTTTGTGTGGATGAAGCTTTTGAGATTTAGAGAAACCGTGATATAAAAGGAATTAAGGAGACACAAAATCTCAAGCTTGGGGATGCCCAAGGCATCCCAAGATAATATTTCAAAAAGTCTCAAGCATCTAAGCTTGGGGATGCCTCGGTAGGCATCCCACCTTTCTTCATCAACAATTATCGGTTAGTATCGGTTAATCCTAAGTTTTTGCTTCTTCACATGAGTTGTGCTATCCTTGAAATGTCATTTTATTTTCATTTTGATTGCTTTTTAATAAAATACTTAGACCTTAAAGTTTTAAATAAGAGAGAGTCCTCACATAGCTATCTATTTACTTAACTACTCGCTTGATCTTAACTTATATCTTTTTGGAGTAGCTTGTCATTTACTCTTGTGCTTCACTTATATCCTATGAGTAAATTGTTGAATGAATTGAATGTCATGAAGTTGAAATCATATCATGCCTAGTGGTAGCTTCACATTGGGTTTAGAAAGTGAAATCTTTTGAGGCTTGACAATCACAATATTGGTCATACAAGCAATTCACGAATGATTAGTAGAAAGAAGAGAACTTTCACATGCAAATACACAATCTTGGAAATCTTTTGTGATTGTGAGCCCCCATCAAAATATTGTATGCCAAAATTGTTGACATTTGACAAGGAAGACAACATAATGGTTTATGTTTGTTCATATTCGCATAGAAGTTATATTGTCATAGATCCTTCAACATGTGGTGCTTGCCCCCCATCTTTGCTAGACAAAAATTCCGCACCAAGTAGAGATACTACTTGTGCATCCAAAAACCCTTAAACCCAAATCTTATTTTCAAGAGTCCACCATACCTACCTAAGGATTGAGCAACATCCTTCAAGTAAGTTGTCATCGGTGCAATAAGGCAATAAAAAATTGCTTCTAAAAGTGTTAGATCATTTAGTGTAAGAGAAAATTGAGCGTTGTACGAACTTGTGATGGCAAAGAATAAAAGCGACGGACTTCATAATAAAGGTTGCCATCATAAGGGGCAATATAACGTGACGTTCTTTTGCACTAAGGGGTTGAGCATACAAACAAATAAGCGCATGGAAACCTCTGCTTCCCTCTGCGAAGGGCCTATCTTTTAATTCTATGTATTTACTTTTATGCAAGAGTCAAAGTTTTTCTCTCTATTCCTTTTTATTTTTCTCCTTTGGCAAGCATCATGTGGTGAGGAAAGATCTAGGCACATATGTCCAGTTGGATACGGGTAGCATGAGTTATTATTGTTGACATCACCCTTGATGTGAATACGTTGGGAGGCGAAATTATAAGCCCCTATCTTTCTATGTGTCTGGTTGAAACATTTTGCTCATGTGTATGCGGTGAGTGTTAGCAATCATAGAAAACTATATGATGGTTGAGTATGTGGATCTCTTACTTAAACTCTGTTGAATAAGTTGAATTACAATTGCTTGGTGACTGAGAACATAGGTTGTTGAGTTTCAAGAGAATTCATTGTTTGAACCTTAACATGTGAATTGGTTGCTACTTTAACATGAGAAGTTTTATAAGAAAGAGTTGTTGTTATGACGCTAGGAAAAGTTATTGAAATTATCATTGATCAAACTTATGCACTTTTCTAGCATTCACACTTCATAAATTATTTCTTTTATCATTTACCTACTCGAGGACGACTAGGAATTAAGCTTGGGGATGCTGATACGTTTCCAATGTATCTATAATTTATGAAGTATTCATGCCATGTTTACAACAATTTTAAATGGTTTTGGTATGATTTTCATGTAAGTAACCGGGACTAACGCTGTTTTCAGCAGAACTACCGTGGTGTTGTTTTTTGTGCAGAAATGAAAGTTCTCCAAATGAGCTAAAACTTTTTGACAATTTTTTTTGGAACAAAAGAGACCCCCGAAGCTTCGTGGAAGGACCAGAAGGTGAAGGAGTAGGGCACAAGACACTGGGGCGCGCTTGGGCCCTTGTCCGTGCCCCGGTGGGTTGTGCTCACCTCGAGGCCCATCTTCGCATGAAACCGACGCCAAAAAATCCTATAAATAGAGAAACCATCAGAAATAAACCTAGATCAGAAGTTCCGCCGCCGCAAGCCTTTGTAGCCATGAAAAATCGATCTAGACCCCGTTCCGGCACTCCGCCGGAGGGGGAAATCATCACCGGTGGCCAGCTTCATCATCCCGGCGGCCACCACGATGAGGAGGGAGTAGTCCACCCTCGGGGCTGAGGGTTTGTACCATTAGCTATGTGTTTAATCTCTCTCTCTCTCTCTCGTGTTCTTGAGATATCACGATCTTGATGTATCGCGGGCTTTTTTAATATAGTCGGATCATATGGTGTTTTCCCCTCTCTATCTTGTTGTGATGAATTGAGTTTTTCCCTTTGAGATTCCGTTGTTATCGGATTGAATACTTTTATGGATTTGAGAACACTTGATATATGTCTTGCAATTGAATACTCATGGTGACAATGGGGTGTCGTATTGATTCACTTGATATATGTTTTGGCACTCAACTCGCGGATTCTCGAGGTGACATTGGGGTAATCTATGCATAGGGGTTGATGCATGTTCTTGCCTTTGTTTCTCCGGTAGAAATCTTGGGGCACTCTTTGAAGTTCTTTGTGTTGGATTGAATATTATGAATCTGAATTTGCTTTGGTGTTATTTTAGTACAAACTCTTGGTTAGATCGATCGGAAAGAATAGCTTCGTGTTATTTTCGTATGAACTCTAGGATAGATTGATCGGAAAGAATAGCTTTGAGGTGGTTTCGTACCCTAAAAAAATTATGTCTTATGTTCTCCGCTAGATAGGAACTTTGGAGTGATTCTTCGTCGCACGTTGAGGGACGGTTATATGATCCAATTATATTAGCACTATTGAGAGATTGCACTAGCGAAAGTACGGACCCTAGGCCTCATTTTTAAGCATTGCAATACCGTTTTTGTGCCCATTTACTATTTGCTACCTTGCTGTTTTTATTTATTCAGATTATAAAAATATATTTCTACCATCAATATTACACTTTTATCACCATCTCTTCGCCGAACTAGTGCACCTATACAATTTGCCATTGTATTGGGTGTGTTGGGGACACAAGAGATTTCTTGTATTTGGTTGCAGGGTTGTTTGAGAGAGACCATCTTCATCCTACACCTCGCACGGATTGATAAACCTTAGGTCATCCACTTGAGGGAAAATTGCTACTGTCCTACAAAATCTACACTTGGAGTCCCAACACGAGTCTACAAGAATAAAGTTGCGTAGTAGACATCAACGCGGCGATGGGCGGCTTCCCGATCTAGGGGGGCGAGGAGTAGTGGCTCCGAGGGGGCGGATTTAGGGTTCAAGGGAGAGGGGCGTCGTGGGTTAAGTAGGGGGGTGGCGCCGTGGATGGCCGGCAGATGGCCGGTGACCATCGCCGATGGCCTCCACGCCCACCCCTGTGAACAGGAAGTGGGGGGAGGCGCTGGTGGGTCGTGTGGCCACTTATGGCCTAGTGGCAAAGTAGTTTTTAGGTCCTTTTCCTTTTCCTTTGCTTTTCCTGCATGTTTTCTGCTTTGCAAAATGTTTGGCCACAAGATGTCTCTTGTAAAACCTGAAGCGGTGCCACATAATTACCTTACAATATTTAGAGCTACCATAAAAAGTTTGGTGGGCATTTGAATTCATTAGAATTTTTGCATAAATGCAAATGGATTAAAAAGGTTGTTTTGTGCATTGTTTTCAATGGTTAGGGGCAATTTAATACTTCAAATAATATTGGTTTCTATATGACAATTACTTAGTGATTATTTGCAACCTAACCAACTTTTTTTTGCATGTTTGACAAAATTTGAACTTTGACTTCAAACTCGGTTTTGAATTTGAATTGCGTTTTGGATCAAGCAGAGATTAGCAATAGTAACATGATGACATGTCACCATTAGTAGGGGTTCACTGTAGCATAATTATCCGGGCGTTACATGCAACTATTTCTTTAAAATATATCCACCGCCATGCTCTAAAAAATATAAGTGAAGCACTAGAGCAACTGCCTAGCTCAAAAGATATAAGTGAAGCACATAGAGTATTCTAACAAATCTTGAATAAATGCATGTCCCTCTCAAAAGGTGTGTGCAGCAAAGATGATTGTGGCAAAATAAAAAGCAAACAAAGCAAAGACTCATATAATACACGACGCTCCAAGCAAAACTCATATCATGTGATGAATAAAAATATAGCTCCAAGTGATATACCGATGGTTTGTAGACGAAAGAGGGGATGCCATCCGGGGCATCCCCAAGCTTAGATGATTGGGCCTCATTGAATATTACCTTGGGGGGCCTTGGGAATCCCCAAGCTTAGGGTCTTTCTGCTCCTTATTCCTTAATTCATCATGATCTCACCCAAAACTTGAAAACTTCAGCACACAAAACTCAATAGAAACCTCGTGAGATCCGTTAGTATAACAAGCAAATCATAAACTTTAGGTACTTTTGTCAACTCATTCATATTTTATTATAGCACAATCCTACTGTATTCTAACTTCTCCATGACTTATACCCCCCGATACAATCCATAGATTCATTAAAACAAGTAAACTATGCAACGAAAACATAATCTGTCAAAACAGAACAGTGTGTAATGATCTGAACAAAAGCAATACTTTTATAACTCCAAACATTCAAAGTAACTGGGTAAACATGGGAAATCTGTATATAAATAACGTGTAAAAAATTCAGAATTTTATCACATTCGAGTGAATTTAAACAATTCTGCTGCTGGGCGCAAAAGTTTCTGTTTTTCAGATAATCAAATCAACTACCAACCAAATCATCTCAAAGGCTTTAGTTGGCACAAACACTAACTAAAACACATAAACACAATCATAATAGCAGCATAATTGTGTTCACACTCAAAAACAGAAAAGAAAACAAGTTGGGTTGTCTCCCAACAAACTCTTTCTTTATAGCCATTTAACATAGGCTTTGAAAGTTCATTGATGCTCACTGAAAGACAAGAATTGAAGCAAAAATAGAGCATCATAAAACATGTGATAAACACATTTAAGTATAACATACATCCTATGAATAGGCTATTTATAGGCAAACAAATTATCATGGCAAGCAAAACCAAGCAAAATTAAGGAAGAAGAAAGAAGTAATAACAATCTCAAAATGATGAGAGGTAATTTAGTAACATGAAGATTTCTACAACCATATTTCCCTCTCTCACAATAATTACATGTAGGATCATATTAAAATTCAACAATATAACTATCATGTAAAGCATTATCTTTATGACCCATATGCATGCAAATCTTATAGTTTTCCAACATAGTGGGATTAACATCAACTAAAGTCATGACCTCTCCAAACCGACTTTTACCAAAAGATCATAAGATTGAACACTCTCCAAATATGTGGGATTATTTTTTTCTAAAGTTTACACTCTTCCAAACCCACTTTCACTAGTATTGCAAACATTGTTATTAATATCATATTCATCACGAGGCTTAAATACATTTTCAAGATCATAAGAAGCATCACCCCAATCATGATCATTACAACAAGTAGTGGACATAACAAATTCATCATCCCCAAGCTTATAGTTTCGCATATCATTAACACAATTGACATTAATAGAATTTACACTAACATCATTGCAATCATTCTTTTCATTCAAGGAACTATCATGAATCACTTTATAAATTTCTTCTTCTAACACTTCATCACAATTTTCAGATTCAAGGTTGTCAAGAAAAACTTCATAGAGATAATCAAGTGCACTCAACTTGCTAGCAATTGGTTCATCATAATTGGATTTTTTGAAAAGATTAACAAGTGGATGAATATCCATAGTTATCTTAATTTTCTTGTTTTTCTTTCTGTTCTTGAAAAGATTAGGGAGTAGTTCTCAAGCATTCTTTGTTTCTTAACTGTCTTATCTTCTAGTACATGTTTCTATTCTGCAATGTCGTGCTCAGTTAAATGTTTTGGTTCATTTGGTCTGTTGTCAGTTTAACTGTTTGGTTCAATTCTGCAATTTTATTCTCATTTGTTGTGGGTACAATTTTGTATTGTTATGCATGTGAGAAATAAATCGAATTTGGCTGTACTCAATACATATTCTATTGATAGTATGGCAACTGTCAGTTAACCTGATCAGGATCTTCCTTATATGTGTTGCAGGGAAAGAATGGGAGACACTCGGTTTACCATCAAGGTTTGCTCATGCATGGTCCTTTTGCTAATAGCACATTATTGTGTAGTTGCAGGAATCATTCTAATATTTAGGTTTCTTAAAATTTGGTCTTGCACATGTAGGTCCTGCTATCATAGGCTTAGACCCACTATTCGACCCATTTTGCATATGGGGAAATGAGATGTCCATGAATATCAGTTGAGGGAGTCCTGGATTAGGGGGTTCTCGGACAGCCAGACTATATCCTTTGGCCGGACTGTTGGACTATGAAGATACAAGATTGAAGACTTCGTCCCGTGTCCGGATGGGACTCTCCTTGGCGTGGAAGGCAAGCTTGGCAATACGGATATGTAGATCTCCTCCCTTGTAACCGACTCTGTGTAACCCTAGCCCCCTCCGGTGTCTATATAAACCGGAGGGTTTAGTCCGTAGGACAACAACAATCATACCATAGGCTAGCTTCTAGGGTTTAGCCTCTACGATCTCGTGGTAGATAAACTCTTGTAATACTCATATCATCAAGATCAATCAAGCAGGAACTAGGGTATTACCTCCATCGAGAGGGCCCGAACCTGGGTAAACATCGTGTCCCCCGCCTCCTGTTACCATCCGCCTTAGACGCACAGTTCGAGACCCCCTACCCGAGATCCGCCGGTTTTGACACCGACATTGGTGCTTTCATTGAGAGTTCCACTGTGCCGTCATCATAAGGAGGGATGGCTCGTCTCGTTGTCAAGCACAACATCACCTCTGGGGGAGCCCTGGCTGTAGGCCAAACTCTCCGACTAGGCAGCTTCGTCATGACCGCCCGTTCGGCCGCTGCGCCGGCGATGACTTCTCGAGTCATCAAAAACAGTCTCCACGTCAGCTCGGAATTCGCCGAGCAGATGGATCCAATGGAGCTCTCTTCTTTGAATGAGCTCTTGGATCGCATCGCCGCCTTGGGAGTCGCTACGGACTATGATCGGATCGGGCTTACACCCGACCAAAGGGAGATTAACTCTCCGCCGATCACCCATCAGATAGCAGTGGTGGAGGAGCAACGCAGCGATTCTTCCTCTATCTTGAGGACAAGCTATGTCCAGATTCCCAAGCTCTCTAAGATGGATACCCGTCCACGGGAGGACATGGCCCTAGCTCTGAACCTAGAATCAGACAGCGGGCTAGACCTATTGGGCAACAAACTGGAGCCCGAACTTTCAAAATCGGAAACTCCGCCGCTCCCGGGTCTTAGATCGGGTCAGGGTTTGGACCTAAGTCTTCCCACCCACCCAGATATAAGTGATCTTTCCCACATTAGACAAGAGCCCCAAGAAACAATACATCACTATTGGGCCAGATTCCTCCTTGTAATGAGCAAGGTCAGGGTCTGTTGCGAGGAAGACGCAATTTCATTCTTTTGCAAAAATTGCATGGACAAGGGAATCCTCAATGCCATAAGTCGCCGTGACATAGCACACTTCGCTGACTTGGCGGCCATAGTACAGAAGTACTGTGCGATGGAAAGCGCCTGGAAAACCCAAACAAAATTCTGGGATCCTCCGGCTCTCACTAAAACCCCAGTCCGAATTAATAGTGTGTACTCTCATAAATCACCCGATCCAATTACAAAGAAACAAAAGCCCACTACAGGGCGTGGAACCGTACTGGAGGGATAGCTCAATGGGCCATGCAAAATTCACAGTACAGCGGATACCATACCAACACACAGCCTTAGAGCATGTTGGGTACTCCGGCAGATGGCCAAGAGCGGTGAGGATATCCTCATCAGCAATACCGCAGAGCACCATCCCGTGGAGAATAACAATACAGTATTGACAGTCTTCGAGACCTTCGCCTCAAATAATAGGCGTAAGCGAGCACTCCGCAGCCTTGCCGAAGTCTGCCACGTTGCAGCAATAAATCCATGGAGCGACACGGCTATCACCTTCAATGGCAGTGACGAACCTAAATTTCGAACAACCCGAGCACCAGCCGCCTTGGTCCTTAGTCCAATTGTGGACGGCTTCCGGCTTACTAAAGTGCTCATGGACGGCGGCAGCGGACTAAACCTCATCTACGAGGAGACCCTTCGAAAAATGGAAATAGACAGAAGCCGCATTGAGCAAAGCAGCACGACCTTCAGAGGAATCATCCCTAGTCGGGAGGCACGATGTGCTGGCAAAAATCACACTAGATGTGGTATTCGGCATGCCGGAGAATTATAGGTCCGAAGAAATCACATTCCAAATGGCCCCGTTCAATAGCGGATACCACACCCTTCTAGGGCGGGAGGCATTCACGATCTTCCAAGCTATACCCCATTACGGGTACATGAAGCTCAAAATGCCCGGACCCAATGGAATCATCACTCCAGCTAGTGATCCGGACATAGCACTCCGCGCCGAAAATAAAACAGCCGCACTGGCCCTCGAGGCGTTATCCGAAGCCCTCGCGGCCGAGGAATTAACTGCGTTGCGCTCCACAGTGGACAGGGACGACGTGATACTCGATAAAAGATCCAAGTCCACCTCTTTTAAACCAGCGGATGAAATAGTCAAATTCCAAGTCCATCCAACGGACCCTAAAAAAACAACATCCATCAGGGCACAGTTAAACCCCACAGTAGACGCTGCACTCTGGGAGTTCTTGCGCGAGAATTGGGACATCTTCGCCTGGCATCCTTCAGACATGCCAGGAATCCCACGCAGGCTGGCCGAGCATAGCCTTAACATCCTAAAGGGATTCAAGTCGGTCAAGCAAACTCCTCGGCGCTTTTCTGAGCCTAAGCGACAAGCCACGGGAGAGGAGCTAGCCAAGTTACTGGAGGCCAGATTCATTCGAGAAATAAAACATCCGGACTGGCTAGCAAACCTGGTGATGGTACCAAAGAAGGACAAATCCTGGCGCCTATGCGTCAACTTCAAGGACCTTAATAAGGCTTGCCCAAAGGATCCCTTCCCCCTCCCTCGCATCGATCAAATTATCGACGCTACCGCAGGACACGACTCATTGTGTTTCCTCGACGCATACTCCGGATACCACCAAATTAAGTTGGCGGAGTCCGATCAAGCCGCAACGGCATTTATCATTCCATATGGCCCCTTCTGTTTTAACACCATGCCTTTCGGGCTCAAAAACGCCGGTGCAACCTATCAACGCATGATTCAGACATGCTTGGAGACACAGATTGGCAAAACAGTGGAGGCATATGTAGACGATGTGGTCATTAAAACCAGACACGTCGAATCCTTACTAGACGACTTGAGGCTCACGTTCGATAATCTCCGAACATATGACATCAAGCTCAATCCGGAAAAATGTGTCTTCGGCGTGCCCGCCGGAAAGCTCTTAGGCTTGATCGTCTCTAACAGAGGAATCGAAGCAAACCCGGCTAAAATCCGAGCTCTGTCACAGTTGGCTATCCCAACAGACCTCAAGCAAATCCAAAAACTAACTGGATGCGTGGCTGCTTTAAGCCGCTTTATCTCCCGATTAGGAGAAAAGGCACTACCCCTTTATCGCCTCCTGCGACGCACCGAACACTTCGAGTGGACGGATGCGGCTATGGCCGGATTAGAAGAAATAAAAGCCGTTTTGGCCACGAACCCAATCTTGGCCGCACCTAACGTCGGCGAACCAATGCTGCTATATATAGCGGCAACACACCAAGTTGTAAGCGCAGTGCTCGTTGTCGAACGAGAGATGGACGGGCATAAGTTCCCGCTTCAAAAGCCGGTATACTATGTATCCACTGTCCTCACTCCATGCAAATCACGGTACCCACATTATCAAAAGATAGCATATGCGGTCTTCATGGCATCCCGGAAACTACGACACTACTTTCAAGAGTGTTCAATTACGGTGGCCTCTGAAGTGCCACTCAACGACATAATAAACAACCGCGAGGCCACGGGCCGGATTGCTAAATGGGCTATTGAGCTCCTCCCGTTCGACATAATATACAAACCACGGCGAGCCATTAAGTCACAAGTCCTGGCTGATTTCGTCGCCGAATGGACAGAAGCCGAACTCCCTAAAGAGTACGGCGCATACTCCAACTGGATTATGCACTTTGACGGCTCTAAAATGCTGGCTGGTCTAGGGGCCGGCGTAGTCCTGACGTCCCCCACCGAAGATACGGTCCAATACGTACTCCAAATACTATACACAGACTCCAACAACGTGGCAGAATATGAGGCCCTGTTACATGGTCTCCGGATGGCAGTCTCCATGGGCATTCAACGCCTGGAGGTGCGTGGGGACTCGAACCTCGCAATATCTCAAATAAATGGAGACTTCGACGCCAAGGATCCAAAAATGGCGGCTTACCACAACGCCGTCCTCAAAATGTCAGCTCGATTCGAGGGGCTCGAATTCCACCATGTGGCTCGGGAAAACAATCAGGCAGCGGATGTCCTCGCCCGCATCGGCGCTAAGCGCGACCCCGTCCCACCTAATATCTTCTTGGAAAGGCTATTTAAGCCATCCGTGGTATGGGAAGGGGAGACCGGTAATAATAGTCCGGACCCGGCCACAACGACAGATACCGAACACTCTGACATAATTGGAGGCTCTGCCACCGAAATAACACCTTCCGCCCACGTAATAATGGCTGTCATCGCCCTGTGGACAGAACCATTCCTGGCCTACCTAAATAGGCAGGAACTACCCGAAGATCCAAACGAGGCGCGCTGCATTGTGCGGCGGTCTAAAGCCTATAAGGTCCACGAGGGAGAGCTTTATAAGAAAAGCGCTACCAGAGTCCTTCAAAGGTGCATCTCCGAAGAAGAAGGGCGACAACTTTTGGCAGAAATTCATGCCGGACTTGGCGGCCACCACGCCGCAGCTGGGGCCCTTGTAAGCAAGGCCTTCCGTACAGGTTTCTACTGTCCGACGGCCCGAGCAGACGCACATGACCTCGTTCAACGTTGCGTCGGTTGCCAGCTTTTTGCAAACCAAAGCCATATGCCACCTACCGCTCTCCAAACAATCCCCATTACTTGGCCCTTTGCGGTTTGGGGACTTGATATGGTTGGACCCCTCAAAGGGGGAAGCCATAAGAAAAAATACTTATTGGTCATGGTGGATAAAATCACCAAATGGATAGAAGCCAAACCAGTTAAAACGGCCGAATCCGGACCAGTGATAGACTTTATATCTGGGGTCGTACACCGTTATGGCGTCCCCACAGCATCATGACCGATAACGGCTCGAACTTTACAGCCGACGAGGTAAAACTTTGGTGCAGCAACATGGGCATCAAGCTCGATTATGCTTCTGTCTATCACCCGCAAACTAACGGTCAAGTCGAACGAGGAAACGGTCTTATCATGAGCGGCATTAAACCCAAATTAGTGCAATCCTTGAAGGAATCCAATACGCACTGGGTAGAGGATCTCGACTCCGTACTATGGGGGCTGCGGACCACGCCGAATCGCACTACCGGATACACACCATTTTTTATGGTGTACGGCGCAGAGGCGGTACTGCCCTGCGACATAATTCATGACTCACCTTGAGTGCGCATGTATGAAGAGGAAGAAGCCGAGCTTGATCGACAAGATAGTTTGGACGCCCTGGAGGAGGAGCGTGACATGGCAAAAGCCTGTTCCGCATTCTATCAGCAACAGGCTCGAAGATATCAAAGCAGAGAAGTACGGGCCAAAACTTATAATGTTGGCGAACTCGTTCTACGCCTACCGGAGAAGAAAAAGAACAAGCTGAAGCCCAAATGGGAAGGTCCCTTCATTATTGACCAAGTTCTGACCGGTGGAGCGTACCGTCTGCGGGATGCATCGGACAATCGACTCGAGCCAAACCCATGGAACGCAGCCAGGCTCCGAAGGTTCTACGCCTAGTGCCGGACTCGGTGTTCATCTCCTTACCTCTGTCAATTTTTTGTATATGCATTATCTGTCTTTTCATTCTTTCTTTCTTCCCCTTTTTTCTTCAAGGCCTTAAAAGGCTAAAATGTGTCTTGACTACACAATCTTGACGCGCTAGCTGCGCTCATGATACCTGGGGGCTTCTTATACAGAAGCTTAATATAACTATCTTCCGGGCTCTATGCCCCACACATGTGTTATTCTTCCGCATGGACCTTTTTTTCGCCATTATATGCATCGATATGACTTAAGTTTTGGCCAAGCTGGGTTGCCTGGCTCTTGTGTTTATGCCCTACGTTCCCGTTAATTCGGGTAGGGCATAAGGGGAGCACCTCTGCGATTGTTACTGCCGGGTCAGCCGGATGTGTACCTCAGACTGGGTGAAGCCGAAAGCTAGCGTTCTTAAGGGAATACTCGGTCGGTGAACAAAAGATGACCTTTACTTATTGTAAATACATGCCCCCCCCAGATGTTTATATCCTGCGTCTCATTTCGCAGCTCGGACATGCACATTAGGGCATGCGTACCCAGGGAAAGGAACCCTTAACGGAACTATTCTCCCTGGAAGATGTTTCTTACTATCCATGTAATATAACATAGCTAGTTGGGTACTTGTCTGTTCAAGCACTTATGACCCCTACGCCTGGTTTCCATGCATACCCCGGTTTCTACATAACCGAGCGGGTATTCGGATACACTCCGGCCTGTCGGGTCCAGAGGTCGAAGCGAAAAGGTCCGCCATGACAAATGATTTACAATCCGGCTAGGGACAATACATGTCACTTGAAGTACACAGTCACTTAGACTGACTAAATTCTTCTTCTATACCATCCAACAGGCTGTCTAGCCTACAATCCTGTTGGGAATACTTTGCGGCTAATTCTACTTGGTCATACACCAAACTGACGGGGATCTCTTTCCCATCAGGCCCCACAGGTCCGACCTTGGCCATGTGGTTCTGGTCAGCCTTGGTATATCGCGTCTTCACCATGGCCCAGGCTTCCCTCGCACCTTGTCGGCAGGCCGATATCTTCCATAATCAGAAGCGCCGTCGTGCTCCCTTGAGCTTCTCTATAAGCTCCCCCATGCCTCCTGGCGAGGAGGCGGACGGCCACAAGGCTTGGGCAATACCCTGCATCACCTGCCGAACTTGTTCGTGCAGTTGGGAGAGCTCTGGTAGAAGATCACCCGCAGACCCGGGCATCTCCTCCGCGGGACAACCCGTCAGCATACCTGTAGACATAACTCTGTTAGCCGGCTTCTTCGCCGAACTCTCTAAAAGTTCGTTCAAGCACTTACTGAAAATGCTGCGCCGAAGCCGCTTATTCTCCTTCACGGAGTCAGCAAGCTGGGCTCGAACATCTTTCAGTTCCACGCCCAGCTGGATATTGGCGTCTTGGAGACCGTTTTTCTCCCGCCTAACTTGCGTAAGCACGCGCTCGCCAGCCTTTTGCTGTCGTAGAGCATGTTGCTCATCCGGATTCACTCCGGGACCATCTGCACAATCTATTGTTAGATTTGCACGCATGCCGCATACTACCTGGTACATGACATTCTTTGCAATGAAAACAAGTGTTACCAGATGGGGCCTTCTCGGACTCCTTCACCGTGGCAACTGTGGCCTGAAGCTGGGCTTTGCACTCCTCCAGCTCTAGAGACAACTGGATATTCTTCTCCGTAAGAACCTATGCAAACAATGATCCTTAAATCAGTTGTACCAACTGCTTCAAGTCTCAGGGGCTACTGATATACATAATTATTAGATTTCCTTACCCGTATATCTTTCACATACTGGTCCATAGCTCTGGCAAGACCATTTTGAGCAGCCCAGATGTACGCGTCTCCTGAGTTGAAGGAATCGAACGCCTCTTGGGAGAAACAAGCGTCACGGAGTACGGCCCGGCGACGCCTGTGATTCATGGCGCTCTCCACTTTGGAATTTGTAGCGGATAGCCTATCCGCATCCTTTGTAGGAGGAACATCCGGCGTTGGCCCCATGTTAGCGTCTGCCTCTATGTCCGGCTCTGGAGCTCGACTGGTGGAGGCGTGACCGGCAACCTCTCCGGATATAGTCCGGCGTGCGTTTTTCCTACCAGGAAACATGCGTGTTATTATATTTTAAAAGACGACCACCACGAAGCGGGGTTCTCTTTCGTACCTCTGCGACGGCGTCTCAGTCCTGACCGCCTTCCTTGTAAGCCTACCCAGCTTCGGTGCCCCTTGTTGGCGAGTCACTGCGGGTTCGGCATGGCGTCCCGAGGGCCTTCCCTGTAAAACACCATATGTGTGCGGTAGGTGAAGTGCAGAAAAAGGGATCCTTCTTGGAAGTTAGGGCTCCGGTTTTACTTACACGCGATGCGGGGAGCAGTCCAGGATAATCGGCTATGATAGCCACCAAGGTACCATCACAGCTCAACTGATAGAACGTTCTGTCGATGAGCTCCACAAATGTGTCCGGATCTTCTTCGAGTCCGGGGTCGAGGGCCCGGTCAGGGTCCTCTGGTTGTGGAGACGGGCTGTGGACCTCCCTCACGGCTTTGCAGTTCCTGTTATGAAATAACAAGGTAAATACTTATGACAAAGAATGCGGAAAGGACTGGAGTAGAAAGTAGCAGCTCACCCAGCTTGGAGGGTTGTACATGGAGAATCCATCCCGTGGCTTGATACGGGCGAACTCCTCTTCTTCTCCTTTATACAAATCGGACAGTATCTTCGCTAGGGCAGCAACGGAGTCCGGACCTTTACGACCGCAGCGAGTGGCGTCGTCTTCCCCATTGAAGTGCCACATGGGTTGTCCCCTATATTGAAGTGGCTGCACCCCCCGCATTATACATATGGACATAACCTCGGTTATTGTCAATCCTGATTTGGCCAGCATATCTATCCGACCCATCAGGTAAAGGACTTCCCCGTTATCTTCCTCCTGGGGGCTCCGAGGGCGCCAGCTGTGGCGTTTCTTCAAAGGGGCGTTGTCGAACTCAGGAAGGCCCATCCAAATAGGATCTGGAAGGGGGACATCCTCCATATAAAACCACTCCGAAGGCTAGTCTTCGGACGTCTTCTTCGGTGTACCGGACAGGTATCCGGTACCGGCGATGCGCCATATTTCGGCTCCGCCCACTTGATATAGTGACCCCTTCTGTGTACGGGGCATGAGGCAGAATAGCCTCCGCCATAGCTCAAAATGAACTTCGCAGCCCAAAAATAGCTCGCAAAGGGTGACGTAGCCAGCGATCTGTAGGATGGAAGCGGGGGTAATGTTATGCAACTGGAGGCCGTAGAACTCCAGGAGCCCGCGGAGGAACGGATGGATTGGGAATCCAAGTCCCCTTAGTAAATAAGGGACAAGGCATACCCGCTCCACCTTGGATGGGTTGGGGGAGCTCTCCGCTTGCTCCCCGCCATTATAGGTGGCGAGCCCGGCTCGAACGGGAACCATATACGCTGGAGGGAGAAATCCCTGGGTCTGTAACTCTACTAATTGGCTGTGAGGGACGGAACACCTCTTCCAATCGCCGGGCTTAGGGCTACTGGAGCGAGAGGAGGAGCTGCGATGGCCGGCCATGTTGGAATGGATTCTGCCAGGCGCGCTCCGATGGATACTCGCTGTGGGAGGATGGTGTGATCTGGATCTAAGAATCCCTGTCTCTTTAATAGACGGTTTACTCACATGGCTAGGGTGGCAAATGTAAAAATGCCCTGGCTTTTTGCATTCGCTCGACACGTGGAAGATAGCCATTATTAGGCATGGAAGCCAAGGAGTGAACATTTATGGGAAGCCGGACACTACTCAACAGGTACTCAGAATTTGGAGAAGAACCCGCCTTGCAATGCCGAAGACAATCTGCGCGCCGGACTCATCGTCATTGAAGCCTGGTTCAGGGGCTACTGAGGGAGTCCTGGATTAAGGGGTCCTCGGACAGCCGGACTGTTGGACTATGAAGATACAAGATTGAAGACTTCGTTCCGTGTCCGGATGGGACTCTCCTTGGCGTGGAAGGCAAGCTTGGCAATACGGATATGTAGATCTCCTCCCTTGTAATCGTTTCTGTGTAACCCTAGCCCCCTCCGGTGTCTATATAAACCGGAGGTTTTAGTCCGTAGGACAACAACAATCATACCATAGGCTAGCTTCTAGGGTTTAGCCTCTACGATCTCGTGGTAGATCAACTCTTGTAATACTCATATCATCAAGATCAATCAAGCATGAAGTAGGGTATTACCTCCATCGAGAGGGCCCGAACCTGGGTAAACATCGTGTCCCCCGCCTCCTATTACCATCCGCCTTAGACGCACAGTTCGGGACCCCCTACCCGAGATCCGCCGGTTTTGACACCGACATCAGTCAAGTCAAGAAACTCGGAAAGATTGTTAGGATGAAGAAACTTGTGACAAATAACAGCAAGATCTTTGTTTGCACAATGAAGAAGACATTAGTCAACAATAGGATGGTACTAACTCTTTTACCTTGTTTTTACCCCTTGCGCCATTTCAAAATTTATAACAGTGATTTATGCATATCTTTGTTCTCAGTACTTTTCAAAGCAGTTCAATGATGATTACCTCCCAAACCACCTGTATGGTGAAGAGGCGAGGAAGGTATTCATTCAACACCCACGATACAATACTGAAGTCTTCCTGAAGAGGACAAAGGTTGGGCGGGAAATTATCCATAGCCACTGGGCTAAAGTTGCAAGTACATTCAACATCACTGAAGGCTCAATATTCGCCTTCCGCTTCTGCAAATTCCCAGATGAGATTCATCTGTCTATTTACCGTCTATGATGCTACTTTCCAAAGGTTTTCGATATTGCATGTGAGACTTGGTGTTGTTTTGTAATGGCCTAGCTAGCTATATCCCTCTTTGGTGTAACTGAGTGTTGAAGCTATCTGATGTAATTCGATTATGAAATCCTGGTTGTTGTTATACGGATAAGAAATATTTGGTGTGTTTTATATGAAATGTCAATTTGCTTACTACATGGATTATCAATAATAGGCTAATTACCCTGCTTATTTGGGTTTTCCATTGCAGACGGTTACTCAAACAACACCGTGGGCGATGAACTCAAACAACCCACACAGTTTCTAGAAAGTATGCGTGTTGGATCAACTAACAATCACATATGGCTTCCGACAGAGAACTGTTTGCGTTAGGACACCTTGCACAAACGTTTCCACACACAAAACCGTGTGTGATATACATACGAATGGCGTTCTTCTGGAATTCACTGTGTGGGATGTACATATGAACAGAAACGATTGGGCTTCGATGCCTCGCCCGATCCCACATGAGCTCATTTTCCCCCCGCGTGTGTGGCCGGAGGGCCTATCCCCGGTGGTTTCTGGGTCATGTGGGAAGGACCCCTCCCCTCCCCTATCGTACACATGTTGGGGATCGTAGCAGAAATTTAAAATTTTCTACGTATCACCAAGATCAATCTATGGAGTCATCTAGCAACGAGAGAGAGGGGAGTGCATCTATATACCCTTGTAGATCACGCGCGGAAGCGTTCAAGAGAACGGGGTTGATGGAGTCGTACTCGTCGTGATCCAAATCACCGATGATCCTAGCGCCGAACGGACGGCACCTCCGCGTTCAACACACGTACGGAGTGGGGACGTCGCCTCCTTCTTGATCCAGCAAGGGGGGAGGAGAAGTTGATGGAGATCCAGCAGCACGACGGCGTGGTGGTGGAAGTAGCGGGATCCCGGCAGGGCTTTGCCAAGCGCAAGCGGGGAGGAAGAGGTGTCACGGGAGGGAGGGAAGCGCCAGGGCTTGGGGTGCTGCTCCCATGCGCCTCCCCACTATATATAGGGGTGGAGGGGGCTGGTTTCTTGCCCTCCAAGTCCATTGGGGCGTTGGCAAAGGTGGGGGAAAGAAATCCCATCATTTCCCTTCCCCACCGATTGTTATCCCCCTTTTTTAGGGATCTTGATCTTATCCCTTCGGGATATGATCTTATTCCTTCTAAGGTGGGATCTTGGTGCGCCTTGACCAGGGGTGTGGGGCCTTGCCCCCACTACCCACGTTCATGTGGGTCCCCCCATGCAGGTCGGCCCCACTTCGGAACCTTCTAGAACCTTCCCGGTACAATACCGAAAAATCCCGAACATTTTCCGGTGGCCAAAATAGGACTTCCCATATATAAATCTTTACCTCCGGACCATTTCGGAACTCCTCGTGATGTCCGGGATCTCATCCGGGACTCCGAACAACTTTCGGTTAACCGCATACTAATATCTCTACAACTCTAGCGTCACCGAACCTTAAGTGTGTAGACCCTACGGGTTCGGGAGACATGCAGACATGACCGAGACGACTCTCCGGTCAATAACCAACAGCGGGATCTGGATACCCATGTTGGCTCCCACATGTTCCATGATGATCTCATCGGATGAACCACGATGTCGAGGATTCAATCAATCTCGTATACAATTCCCTTTGTCAATCGGTACGTTACTTGCCCGAGATTCGATCGTCGGTATCCCAATACCTTGTTCAATCTCGTTACCGGCAAGTCACTTTACTCGTACCGTAATGCATGATCCCGTGACCAAACACTTGGTCACATTGAGCTCATTATGATGATGCATTACCGAGTGGGCCCAGAGATACCACTCCGTCATACGGAGTGACAAATCCCAGTCTCGATTCGTGCCAACCCAACAGACACTTTCGGAGATACCCGTAGTGCACCTTTATAGCCACCCAGTTACGTTGTGACGTTTGGCACACCCAAAGCACTCCTATGGTATCCGGGAGTTGCACAATCTCATGGTCTAAGGAAATGATACTTGACATTTGGAAAAGCTCTAGCAAACGAACTACACGATCTTGTGCTATGCTTAGGATTGGGTCTTGTCCATCACATCATTCTCCTAATGATGTGATCCCGTTATCAATGACATCCAATGTCCATAGTCAGGAAACCATGACTATCTGTTGATCAACGAGCTAGTCAACTAGAGGCTCACTAGGGACATGTTGTGGTCTATGTATTCACACATGTATTACGATTTCCGGATAACACAATTATAGCATGAACAATAGACAATTATCATGAACAAGGAAATATAATAATAACCATTTTATTGTTGCCTCTAGGGCATATTTCCAACAGTCTCCCACTTGCACTAGAGTCAATAATCTAGTTACATTGTGATGAATCGAACACCCATAGAGTTCTGGTGTTGATCATGTTTTGCTCTAGGGAGAGGTTTAGTCAACGGATCTGCTACATTCAGGTCCGTATGTACTTTACAAATATCTATGTCTCCATTTTGAACATTTTCACGAATGGAGTTGAAGCGACGCTTGATATGCCTGGTCTTCCTGTGAAACCTGGGCTCCTTGGCAAGGGCAATAGCTCCAGTGTTGTCACAGAAGAGAGTCATCGGGCTCGACGCATTGGGAATAACTCCTAGGTCGATAATGAACTCCTTCACCCAGATTGCTTCTTGTGCTGCCTCTGAGGCCGCCATGTATTCCGCTTCACATGTAGATCCCGCCACAACGCTTTGCTTGCAACTGCACCAGCTTACTGCCCCACCATTCAAAATATACACGTATCCGGTTTGTGACTTAGAGTCATCCAGATCTGTGTCGAAGCTAGCATCGACGTAACCCTTTACGACGAGCTCTTCGTCACCTCCATAAACGAGAAACATATCCTTAGTCCTCTTCAGGTACTTCAGGATATTCTTGACCGCTGTCCAGTGTTCCATGCCGGGATTACTTTGGTACCTTCCTACCAAACTTACGGCAAGGTTTACATCAGGTCTGGTACACAGCATGGCATACATAATAGACCCTATGGCCGAGGCATAGGGGACGACACTCATCTTTTCTCTATCTTCTGCCGTGGTCGGGCATTGAGCCGTGCTCAATTGCACACCTTGCAATACAGGCAAGAACCCCTTCTTGGACTGATCCATATTGAACTTCTTCAATATCTTGTCAAGGTACGTACTTTGTGAAAGACCAATGAGGTGTCTTGATCTATCTCTATAGATCTTGATGCCTAATATATAAGCAGCTTCTCCAAGGTCCTTCATTGAAAAACACTTGTTCAAGTAGGCCTTTATGACTCCCAAGAATTCTATATCATTTCCCATCAACAGTATGTCATCCACATATAATATGAGAAATGCTACAGAGCTCCCACTCACTTTCCTGTAAACACAGGCTTCTCCATAAGTCTGTGTAAACCCAAACGCTTTGATCATCTCATCAAATCGAATGTTCCAACTCCGAGATGCTTGCACCAGCCCATAGATGGAGCGCTAGAGCTTGCATACCTTGTTAGCATTCTTAGGATCGACAAAACCTTCCGGCTGCATCATATACAATTCTTCCTTAAGAAAGTCGTTAAGGAATGCCGTTTTGACGTCCATTTGCCATATCTCATAATCATAGTATGCGGCAATTGCTAACATGATTCGGACAGACTTCAGCTTCGCTATGGGTGAGAAAGTCTCATCGTAGTCAACCCCTTGAACTTGTCGATAACCCTTAGCGACAAGTCGAGCTTTATAGATGGTAACATTACCATCCGCGTCTGTCTTCTTCTTAAAGATCCATTTGTTTTCTATCGCTTGCCGATCATCGGGCAAGTCTGTCAAAGTCCACACTTTGTTTTCATACATGGATCCTATCTCGGATTGCATGGCTTCAAGCCATTTGTCCAAATCTGGGCCCGCCATTGCTTCTTCATAGTTCGAAGGTTCACCGTTGTCTAACAACATGATTTCCAAGACAGGGTTGCCGTACCACTCTGGCGCGGAACGTGTCCTTGTGGACCTACGAAGTTCAGTAGGAGCTTGATCCGAAGTACCTTGATCATCATCATCATTAACTTCCTCTCTAGTCGGTGCAGGCACCACAGGAACATCTTCCTGAGCTGCGCTACTTTCCGGTTGAAGAGGTAGTACTTCATCAAGTTCCACTTTCCTCCCACTTACTTCTTTCAAGAGAAACTCTTTCTCCGGAAAGGACCCATTCTTGGCAACAAAGATCTTGCCTTCAGATCTGAGGTAGAAGGTATACCCAATGGTTTCCTTAGGGTATCCTATGAAGACGCATTTTTCCGACTTGGGTTCGAGCTTTTCAGGTTGAAGTTTCTTGACATAAGCATCGCATCCCCAAACTTTTAGAAACGACAACTTAGGTTTCTTCCCAACCCATAATTCATACGGTGTCGTCTCAATGGATTTCGACGGAGCCCTATTTAAAGTGAATGCGGCAGTCTCTAAAGCATAGCCCCAAAATGAGAGCGGTAGATCAGTAACAGACATCATAGATCACACCATATCCAATAGAGTGCGATTACGACGTTCGGACACACCATTTCGCTGAGGTGTTCCAGGCGGCGTGAGTTGTGAAACTATTCCACATTTCCTTAAGTGTGTGCCAAATTCGTGACTCAAATATTCCCCTCCATGATCTGATCATAAGAACTTTATTTTTCTGTCACGTTGGTTCTCAACCTCACTCTGAAATTCCTTGAACTTTTCAAAGGTCTCAGACTTGTGTTTCATTAGGTAGACATACCCATATCTACTCAAGTCATCAGTGAGAGTGAGAACATAACGATAGCCACCGCGAGCCTCAACACTCATTGGACCGCACACATCAGTATGTATGATTTCCAATAAGTTGGTTGCTCGCTCCATTGTTCCGGAGAACGGAGTCTTGGTCATCTTACCCATGAGGCATGGTTCGCACGTGTCAAATGATTCGTAATCAAGAGACTCCAAAAGTCCCTCTGCATGGAGCTTCTTCATGCGTTTGACACCAATGTGACCAAGACGGCAGTGCCACAAGTATGTGGGACTATCATTATCAACCTTACATCTTTTGGTATTCACACTATGAATATGTGTAACACTACGTTCGAGATTCATTAAGAATAAACCATTAACCAGCGGGGCATGACCATAAAACATATCTCTCATATAAATAGAACAACCATTATTCTCGGATTTAAATGAGTAGCCATCTCGAATTAAACGAGATCCTGATACAATGTTCATGCTCAAAGCTGGCACTAAATAACAATTATTGAGGTTTAAAACTAATCCCGTAGGTAAATGTAGAGGTAGCGTGCCGACGGCGATCACATCGACCTTGGAACCATTCCCGACGCGCATCGTCACCTCGTCCTTTGCCAGTCTCCGTTTATTCCGCAGCTCCTGCTTTGAGTTACAAATATGAGCAACCGCACCGGTATCAAATACCCAGGAGCTACTACGAGTGCTGGTAAGGTACACATCAATAACATGTATATCACATATACCTTTGGTGTTGCCGGCCTTCTTGTCCGCTAAGTACTTGGGGCAGTTCTGCTTCCAGTGACCACTTCCCTTGCAATAAAAGCACTCAGTCTCAGGCTTGGGTCCATTCTTTGGCTTCTTCCCGGCAACTGGCTTACCGGGCGCGGCAACTCCCTTGCCGTCCTTCTTGAAGTTCTTCTTACCCTTGCCTTTCTTGAACTTAGTGGTTTTATTCACCATCAACACTTGATGTTCCTTTTTGATCTCCACCTCCGCTGATTTCAGCATTGAATATACCTCAGGAATGGTCTTTTCCATCCCCTGCATATTGAAGTTCATCACAAAGCTCTTGTAGCTCGGTGGAAGCGACTGAAGGATTCTGTCAATGACCGCGTCATCCGGGAGATTAACTCCCAGCTGAGTCAAGCGGTTGTGTAACCCAGACATTTTGAGTATGTGCTCACTGACAGAACTATTTTCCTCCATCTTACAACTGAAGAACTTGTTGGAGACTTCATATCTCTCGACCCGGGCATGAGCTTGGAAAACCATTTTCAGCTCTTCGAACATCTCATATGCTCCGTGTTGCTCAAAACGCTTTTGGAGCCCCGGTTCTAAGCTGTAAAGCATGCTGCACTGAACGAGGGAGTAATCATCAGCACGCTGCTGCCAAGCGTTCATAACGTCTTGGTTCTCTGGGATGGGTGCGTCACCTAGCGGTGCTTCTAGGACATAATCTTTCTTGGCAGCTATGAGGATGATCCTTAGGTTCCGGACCCAGTCCATATAGTTGCTGCCATCATCTTTCAGTTTGGTTTTCTCTAGGAACGCGTTGAAGTTGAGGGCATCATTAGCGTGGGCCATTTGATCTACAAGACATATTGCAAAGATTTTAGACTAAGTTCATGATAATTAAGTTCATCTAATCAAATTATTCAATGAACTCCCACTCAGATAGACATCCCTCTAGTCATCTAAGTGAAACATGATCCGAGTCAACTAGGCCGTGTCCAATCATCACGTGAGACGGACTAGTCAACATCGGTGAACATCTTCATGTTGATCGTATCTTCTATACGACTCATGCTCGACCTTTTGGTCTTCCGTGTTCCGAGGCCATGTCTGTACATGCTAGGCTCATCAAGTCAACCTAAGTGCATTGCGTGTGTAAATCTGGCTTACACCCGTTGTATTCGAACGTTAGAATCTATCACACCCGATCATCACGTGGTGCTTCGAAACAACGAACCTTTGCAATGGTGCACAGTTAGGGGGAACACTTTTTTGAAATTATTGCGAGGGATCATCTTATTCAAGCTACCGTCGTTCTAAGCAAATAAGATGTAAAACATGATAAACATCACATGCAATCAAATAGTGACATGATATGGCCAGTATCATATTGCTCCTTTGATCTCCATCTTCGGGGCGCCATGATCATCTTCGTCACCGGCATGACACCATGATCTCCATCATCATGATCTCCATCATCGTGTCTTCATGAAGTTGTCACGCCAACGATTACTTCTACTTCTATGGCTAACGTGTTTAGCAATAAAGTAAAGTAATTTACATGGCGCTATTCAATGACACGCAGGTCATACAAAAAATAAAGACAACTCCTATGGCTCCTGCCGGTTGTCATACTCATCGACATGCAAGTCGTGATTCCTATTACAAGAACATGATCAATCTCATACATCACATATATTTCATTCATCACATCCTTTTGGCCATATCACATCACAAGGCATATGCTGCAAAAACAAGTTAGACGTCCTCTAATTGTTGTTGCATGTTTTTACGTGGCTTCTATAGGTTTCTAGCAAGAATGTTTCTTACCTACGTAAAACCACAACGTGATATGCCAACTTCTATTTACCCTTCATAAGGACCCTTTTCATCGAATCCGATTCGACTAAAGTGGGAGAGACAGACACCCGCTAGCCACCTTATGCAACTAGTGCATGTTAGTGGGTGGAACCTGTCTCACGTAAGCGTACGTGTAAGGTCGGTCCGGGCCGCTTCATCCCACGATGCCGCCGAAACAAGATAAGACTAGTAGTGGCAAGAAAATTGACAACATGTACGCCCACAACAAGTTTGTGTTCTACTCGTGCATAGAAACTACGCATAGACCTAGCTCATGATGCCACTGTTGGGGATCATAGCAGAAATTTAAAATTTTCTACGTATCACCAAGATCAATCTATGGAGTCATCTAGCAACGAGAGAGAGGGGAGTGCATCTACATACCCTTGTAGATCATGCACGGAAGCGTTCAAGAGAACGGGGTTGATGGAGTCGTACTCGTCGTGATCCAAATCACCGATGATCCTAGCGCCGAACGGACGGCACCTCCGCGTTCAACACACGTATGGAGCGGAGACGTCTCCTCCTTTTTGATCCAGCAAGGGGGGAGGAGAAGTTGATGGAGATCCAGCAGCACGACGGCGTGGTGGTGGAAGTAGCGGGATCCCGGCAGGGCTTTGCCAAGCGCAAGCGGGGAGGAAGAGGTGTCACAGGAGGGAGGGAGGCGCCAGGGCTTGGGGTGCTGCTCCCATGCGCCTCCCCACTATATATCGGGGTGGAGGGGGCTGGTTTCTTTCCCTCCAAGTCCATTGGGGTGTTGGCAAAGGTGGGGGAAAGAAATCCCATCATTTCCCTTCCCCACCGATTGTTATCCCCCTTTTTTAGGGATCTTGATCTTATCCCTTCGGGATATGATCTTATTCCTTCTAAGGTGGGATCTTGGTGCGCCTTGACCAGGGGTGTGGGGCCTTGCCCCCACTACCCACGTTCATGTGGGTCCCCCCATGCAGGTGGGCCCCACTTCGGAACCTTCTAGAACCTTCCCGGTACAATACCGAAAAATCCCGAACATTTTCCGGTGGCCAAAATAGGACTTCCCATATATAAATCTTTACCTCCGGACCATTCCGGAACTCCTCGTGACGTCCGGGATCTCATCCGGGACTCCGAACAACTTTCGGTTAACCGCATACTAATATCTCTACAACTCTAGCGTCACCGAACCTTAAGTGTGTAGACCCTACGGGTTCGGGAGACATGCAGACATGACCGAGACGACTCTCCGGTCAATAACCAACAGCGGGATCTGGATACCCATGTTGGCTCCCACATGTTCCATGATGATCTCATCGGATGAACCACGATGTCGAGGATTCAATCAATCCCGTATACAATTCCCTTTGTCAATCGGTACGTTACTTGCCCGAGATTCAATCGTCGGTATCCCAATACCTTGTTCAATCTCGTTACCGGCAAGTCACTTTACTCGTACCATAATGCATGATCCCGTGACCAAACACTTGGTCACATTGAGCTCATTATGATGATGCATTACCGAGTGGGCCCAGAGATACCTCTCCATCATACGGAGTGACAAATCCCAGTCTCGATTCGTGCCAACCCAACAGACACTTTCGGAGATACCCGTAGTGCACCTTTATAGCCACCCAGTTACGTTGTGACGTTTGGCACACCCAAAGCACTCCTATGGTATCCGGGAGTTGCACAATCTCATGGTCTAAGGAAATGATACTTGACATTTGGAAAAGCTCTAGCAAACAAACTACACGATCTTGTGCTATGCTTAGGATTGGGTCTTGTCCATCACATCATTCTCCTAATGATGTGATCCCGTTATCAATGACATCCAATGTCCATAGTCAGGAAACCATGACTATCTGTTGATCAACGAGCTAGTCAACTAGAGGCTCACTAGGGACATGTTGTGGTCTATGTATTCACACATGTATTACGATTTTCGGATAACACAATTATAGCATGAACAATAGGCAATTATCATGAACAAGGAAATATAATAATAACCATTTTATTATTGCCTCTAGGGCATATTTCCAACAACACACTCACTAGGCGACGGTTTAAAACTCCGTCGTGGAAAGGGGGTAAAAGCCGTTTGTATAGCACGTCTCTGCACCAGTGATAGTATGTGGTGAATCCATAAGGTGATCAACATCATGCAAGCAATCATTTGCAAGATAGTCCACTAGTGGGACAAGCGAAGTACCATCACCTATATTACCTTTAGAGCTCTGCTCATGTGTTGTAGGTGAGGTTGCAAAAATTGATAGTTGGTCAATAGCTTCATCAACTTGATGGTACCATGTGGGGGTGCAATATCGTCTATCGTGGCCGTCGGTTTGACCATTGGAGGTATGGACTCGTCGAGGATTGGCGCTTCATCGTGTAGGAGATCTAGCACCAAAAGGGAAAACACACTTGGAGTAGAGATTAAGTCGTTAGAAATCATAGTGGCCTCACGTGCTGTCTCAACTACCTCACTCACTAAGTGTTCTGCCTCACTCACTCCAGTTAAGTTCCTCTCACTCATATGGTTGGTGGAGTCAATCAAATGGCTCTCAACCTCACATAGGATGTGTGGCATGCTCTCAAGTGTGGGGCTAGTGGTGGTCACACTCATCCTCTCATAGGAAATGCACTCAATGTCACACATGGTGGAGTCACTCATATCACTCATGTGGTGGTGGCTCTCCTCACATGGGAATTGGGGCATCTTGTCATATATGGTTGTCGGAGATATGTAGGTGCAAATGTCTCCATGCTCAACTCCTATCGCCGCCTTGGTTGAAGGTATAGTCCCATGCTCAACCTCCTCATCCATAATGCCCCCAAAGATGAATGCCGTAGGATGTGACAAATCATGACTGTCCTCTAAGACCAAAGAGAGGGTCTCATGTGCGGTCTCGTAGCTTGACTCGGAGTATGAGTCCTTTGGGGCGCCGTCTTCATGTTGTTGAAGAGGTTCGTGCTCGCCGCCATGGTCGAAGGGGATGGCCCTTGCTTGACCGTCTTGTCGTCGTCTTGTTGTAGGAGGCCCATATGATGTGGCACCTCGTAGCTCTTGTCCATGACCGAAGGGAATTGCCCATGCTCGGCCATCTTCCTTGAGGGGCTACCAAAAATGGAAGTCATTACTGGAATCAGGATCTTTGCCGTCAGCCTATTCTTTGCCGTCCGCTAGCTGATGGCAAAGAAGGTCTTTGCCATATGCATACAGAAGCCTAACGATAAAGAACAAGCGGACGGCAAAGAGATAGTTTGCCGTCTGCTAGCAGATGGCATAGAAGCTTTGCCGTCTGCTAGCTGACGGCAAAGAGGAAGGGTGGCCCACTGGATGTCAACCCCTAACGGGGCCCCTCTTTGCCGTCCGCTAGAGGACGACAAAGTATTCTATGCCGTCCGCCAGCTGAAGGTAAAGAGCTTGCGGACGACAAAGCTTGAAATTGACTTAATGGCCGCGCCCCGCCGTCGCCCTCTCTCTCGGTCTCTCTGCTCTTTCTCCCCCCGTGCCACCCCACACCGTTGGCGCCGCACCCTCCCCGCGCCGTCGCCGCCCCCTCCCCGCCCCGTGGCTGCCCCTTTCCTCCCTCCCCACCCCCTCCCGAGCCTCCCCGACGCCGCCTCCCCGCCGCAACCGGGGGTCGACCCCTCCCCACCCCCCGAGGAGCGCCGCCCGTCGCCGCCCCCTCCCCGCCCCATCGCCACCCCTGTCGCCGCTGCCCTGTCGCCGCCCCCTCCACAACCCGTTGCCGCCCCCCACGGTGAGCCCCTGCCACTGTTTTCTTTTCTATTTTTCTTTTCGGTTTAGTTTAGGTTATTTAGGTTTAATTAATTTAGGTTATTTAGTTTAAATAGTTTAGGTTATGTAGTTAAAATAGTTTAGGTTATTTAGTTCAAATAGTTTAGGTTACTTAGTTTAGGTTTTTTAGTTTAAGTTTAGGTTTAGGTTTAGGTTTAGGTTTAATTAGTTTAGGTTTAATTAGATTAGATTAGTGTTAGGTTTGAGTTAAATAGTCATAATTAAAGGAAGTGAGAAAAAGATGAAAAAAGAAGAAGAAAGGTAGAATAAGTAGAAAGGGGGAATAAGAACAAGAAAAAGAGGAAGAATAAGAAGAAGAAGAAGAAGAAGAGGAGGAGGAGGAGGAGGAGGAGGAGAAGAAGAAGAAAAAGAGGAGAAGATGACTAGGTTAGTTAGGTTAGTTTGATTTTCTAGGTTAGTTTGATTTTCTAGGTTAGTTATCTTTAGACTAGGTTAGTTAGGTTAGTTTCTAGGTTAGTTAGGTTAATTAGTGTGAGGGGTTTTGGTGATGTCATCTTGTTCTCCAAGAGATGATACTTGGCAAGATAACCAAATATGGCATACTTGTAAATATTCCAAAAGCTTGAAATATCAGAAAAGGGTTTTTGATGGATTTGACCAATATTTTGAACATGACCGTGTGTTGAAACTCTTATATATGGACAATATATGTAAAATGAGCTTCCCTAAATTTTCTCAAATATGTTTGAAACACTAAAATAATTTTAACCTATTCAAGACCATTTCTGGCCTTAAGAAAAAGCCTTTAATTAGTTAGTTAGTTATTTTTTAGGTTAATTACTTAGTTAGTTAATTTTTTTAGGTGTTGTTTTCACCCACCAATTTTTTTAATTATGTTTATGTTGTACTAATTTCGTTTACTCTTTGTCATTGCAGGTGTTGACAGATGGTGGGCGCGGGTCGAGAGCGCTCCGAGCCTCCTTCTTCCTCGGCGCATGCTGGGAGGGGTGGCTATATTCCACCCCAGCAACTTCGGAGAGCGCTCGTAGACAGCATGGGGACACCGGCAGACCCTTCTTCTTCGGCCAGGAGAGGTCAGGGGAAGACGAAGAGGGGATCTAGAGGTGGACGTGGCGGCGGGAGAGGTAGGAAGGCTGTTGTGCCTTCCTCGCCGCCACCCGAAGCTGATTCTCTGGACCACCGGAGTGCTCCGTGATAATCCCCAAGTGCAGGGAAGCATCGTAGCAATTTCCAAAGGTGGAAGTGATAAGTATGGAGTGTTGAACCCACAAGGAGCTAAAGGTAAGATCAATATTCTCTCAAGTCCTATCTGCCACTGATTCGACTCTACGTGCACTGAACGTTTGCTTCCAACTAGAAACGAGAAATAAAACTACGTTGTGGGTATGAAGAGGATAACTTTGCATGATATCGGAGAGCTAAAGTATAAAAGTAGGTGATGTTATCATAAAGTTAGAATATATTACTAAATATTATAAATAGCGAGTGTGGAATAATGATGGATCGGTGTGCGGAATTGTCCTAGGCAATTATTAACAAGACCGGTAGTCGTCATTGCAATTTCATATGAGGGAGAGGCATAAGCTAACATACTTTCTCTACTTGGGTCATATGCACTTATGATTGGAACTCTAGCAAGCATCCGCGACTACTAAAGATCATTAAGGTAAAACCCAACCATAACATTAAAGCATCAAGTCCTCTTTATTCCCATACGCAACAACCCCCTTACTCGGGTTTGTGTTTCAGTCACTCACCAACCCACTATAAGCGAATCATGAACGTATTGCAACACCCTACAGCGGGAATCCCTCATGCTTGCGCGACACGGAGGGCACCATAGGACAGCACCAAAATAAAACATACAACTCGTACCAATCTATATCATCAATCAACCCAAAGACAAAGGATATCTACTCAAAACATCATAGGATGGCAACACATCATTGGATCATAATATGTGGCATAAAGCACCATGTTCAAGTAGGGATTACAGCGGGGTGCGGGAGAGTGGACCGCGTAAAAGAGATGAGGATGGTGATGATGATGGTGATGTTAATGAAGACGATCACCGCGACGATGATTCCCCTCTTGATGGCACTCCGGTGCCACCAAGAGAGAGGAGGAGAGGTTCTCCCCCTTGTGCTTCCTCCTCCATGGCCTCCCCCCTGGATGGGGAAATGTTCTCCCTCTGATCCTTGGCCTTCATGGCGATGATGGCCTCTCCGGGATACTCCTCCATGGCCACCGGTGATGATGGCCCCCTCCGGCAGGGTGCCGGAGAGGGCCTAGATTGATTTCTCGTGGCTACAGAGGCTTGCGGCGGCGGAACTTCCGATCTAGGTTTCTTTCTGGAAGTTTGGGTATAAATGTGAGGTGTTGGCGTCGAGAACAAGTCAGGGGGGTCTCCGGGCTGTCGACGAGGCAGGGAGGCGCGCCCAGGGGGGTGGGTGCGCCCCCACCCTCGTGGGCAGCCCGGGACTCTTCTGGCCCAACTCTTTGACTCCGTGGCCTTCTTGTGGTCCAAAAATAAGCTCCGTCAAGTTTCAGGTCAATTGGACTCCGTTTGGTTTTCCTTTTCTGCGATACTCTAAAACAAGGAGAAAACAGAAACTGGCACTGGGCTCTAGGTTAATAGGTTAGTCCCAAAAACCATATAAAATAGCATATAAATGCATGTAAAACATCCAAGGTTGATAATATAATAGCATGAATACTTCATAAATTATAGATACGTTGGAGACGTATGAGCATCCCCAAGCTTAATTCCTGCTCGTCCTCGAGTAGGTAAATGATAAAAGAAATAATTTATGAAGTGTGAATGCTAGCGAGTGTACAAGTTTGATCAATTATAATTTCACTCACTTTTTCTAGCATCAATATATGTCATAACAGTAGCTCATCTTATAAAACTTTTCATGATCAAGTAACACGCTATTCACATGTTAAAGTATAGATCATAAACTTTCTTGAAAACTAACGAACAGTGCTGTTAGTCATCAAACAATTGCAATTCATCTTATTTTCAGGAAGGGTCTATGTCAGAGCTTTGATTCAGCAAACTCCACATACTCAACTATCATTTAATCTTTCACAATTGCTAACACTCACGTGATATTTATGGGTTCAAGGTTTTAATCGGACACAGAAAGATAGGGGCTTATAGTTTCGCCTCCCAACCTTTTACCTCAAGTTTAATGTCAACAATAATAGTTCATGATAACTTACATCCAATTGGAATATATATATATATATATATATATATATATATATATATATATATATATATCAGGATCTTTCCAACACAACGTGCTTGCCAAAGGATAAAATGTAAAAGGGGAAGGTGAAGATCACCATGACTCTTGCATAAGGTAGAAGATAAAAGTAAAAGATAGGCCCTTCGCAGAGGGAAGCAGAGGTTGTCATGCGATTTTAAGGTTGGATGCACAACTCTTAATGCAAAAGAACGTCACTTTATATTGCCACTTGTGATAGGGACCTTTATTATGCAGTCTGTCGCTTTTATTGCTTCCATATCACAAGATCGTACAAAGCTTATTTTCTCCACACTAATAGATCATACATATTTAAAAAGCAATTTTTATTGCTTTTACCGATGACAACTTACTTGAAGGATCTTACTCAATCCATAGGTAGGTTTGGTGGAATCTCACGGCAAAACTCGTTTTAAGGGATGTTTGGAAGCACAAGTAGTATCTCTACTTGGTGCAAAGAATTTCGCTAGCATGAGAAGGAAAGGCAAGCTCAGCATGTTGGATGATCCATGACAATATACTTTATTTCGGATATAAGAAAACATAACCCATTAAGTTGTCTTCCTTGTCCAACATCAACCTTTTATCATGTCATATTTTAATGAGTGCTCACAATTACAAAAGATGTCCAAGATAGTATATTTATATGTGAAATCTCTCTTCCTTCAATATTCTTTCATGAATTGTTCAAGTGACCAATTCTACGTTTGCTAACTTTCAATGAGTTTACTACCTATACTTATTAAGTGTGAAGTAATTACTCCCCATGTTATAAGCATATGAAACATATATAAATTCAGATTTATGACATTCAATTCATTCAACCATTACTCATAGGATATACGTGAAGCACATGAGTAAATGACAAACTACTCCAAAAGATAAAAGTGAAGAACACTGAGTAGTAAAATAATCAACTAGCCATGGGAGGATTATTTTTCATTTAATAATTCAGATCCAATGATTTTATTCAAACAGCAAGTAAAAATAAAAATACGCTCCAAGCAAAACACATATCATGTGACGAATAAAAATATAGCTCCGAGTAAGGTATACCGATAGTTTTGAAGATGAAAGAGGGGATGCCTTCCGGGGCATCCCCAAGCTTAGGCGCTTGAGTCTTCCTTGAATATTACCTTGGGGTGCCTTGGGCATCCCCAAGCTTAGGGTCTTTCCACTCCTTATTCTCCTCATATCGATATCTCACCCAAAGCTTGAAAATTTCAATCACACAAAACTTAACGAAACTTCGTGAGATAGGTTAGTATGATAAAGAGTAAACCATTCACTTTGGTACTGTCCAAGACAAGGTTCATAATTGTTCCCACACAATTTCTACTGTACCATATCATTTCTACTATTCATATTGAGAAATATAAGCCATAGAAACTAGAAAACAAGCAAACTATGCAATGAAAACAGAATCTGTCAGAAACAGAACAATCTGTAATGATCTGAACAGCAACCATACTTATGCTAATCCAAAAATCATGAAATAAATTGGTGGACATGAGGAATTTGTCTATTAATCTTATGCGAAAAGAATCAACTCAAAATCACTCTTCTGTAAAAAATGGCAGCTAATCTCGTGAGCGCTAAGTTTCTGTTTTTTACAGCAAGATCACATTAACTTTCACCCAAGTCTTCCCAAAGGTCTTACTTGGCACTTTATTGAAACAAAAGCTATAAAACATGATTACTACAGTAGCTTAATCATGTAAATACACAAAAACAGTAAGGGTAAATATTGGGTTGTCTCCCAACAAGCGCTTTTCTTTAATGCCTTTTAGCTAGGCATGATGATTTCAATGATGCTCACATAAAAGATAAGAATTGAAACATAAAGAGAGCACCATGAAGAATATGACAAGCACATTTGAATCTAACCAACTTCCTATGCCTAGGGATTTTGTGAACACATAATTTATAGGAACAAGAATCAACTAGCATAGGAAGGCAAAACAAGTATAACTTCAAAACTTTAAGCACATAGAGAGGAAACTTGATATTATTGCAACTCCTACAAGCATATATTCCTCCCTCATAATAATTTTCAGTAGCATCATGAATGAATTCAACAATATAACCATCACATAAAGCATTCTTTTCATGATATACAAGCATAGAAAATTTTCTACTCTCCACATAAGCAAAATTCTTCTCATTCGGAATAGCGGGATCACTAGTTCCTAAAGTTGACACTCTTCCAAACCCGCTTTAGATGATAGTATTATTCATACTCCAAAAGATATAAGTGAAGTTCATGGAGCATTCTACAATTAATATAGACTAACCAATATCCAAGCTCAAAATATGTAAGTGAAGCACACGAAGCATTCTATAAAACCATACTCAAAAGATGTAAGTGAAGCACAAAGAGCAATTCTATAAGATCATACTTAAAAGATATAAGTGAAGCACATGAAGTATTCTATAAAACCATACTCAAAAGATTTAAGTGAAGCTCAAAGAGCAATTCCTATAAGATCATACCTAAAATATATAAGTGAAGCACATGAAGTATTCTATAAATTGATGAAGGGACATCTCATACTATCATGGTTCTTAAAGAAAAAGAAAAACACAAAGGACACAAATCATGTGAAAAAAACCCAAGGTATACCGATAATTGTTGAAGAAGAAAGATGGGATGCCAACCGGGGCATCCCCAAGCTTAGATGCTTGAGTATCCTTTGAAATATTTACTTGGGGTTCCTTGGGCATCCCCAAGATTGAACTCTTTCCTCTCTTTATTCTTCTCATATTGATAGCTCCTCGATCTTCGACCACTTCATCCACACAAAATTTTAACAAAAAACTTGGTGAGATCCGTTAGTGTAATAAAGCAAATCACTACCTTTAGGTACTGTTGAAAACTTATTCCAAATTCATATTGGTGTAATATATATTGTATTCCAACTTCTCTATGGTTCATACCCTCCAATAGTACTCATAGATTCATCAAAATAAGCAAACAACACAATGAAAACAGAATCTGTCTAAAACAGGACAGTCTGTAGTAATCTGGAGGTTTAGTAAACTTCTGTAACTCCAAAAATTATGAAATAAATTTGAAAATTTGAACAATTTGTACAGAAGTAATGTGAAAAAAGTTTCAGACCCATTTGACTTTCCAGTAAAAAATGTAAAATCACGCGCTACAGCCAAAGTTTCTGTCTTTGTTCTGCACATAGTAAACAAGCAATCTAATCATCCTAAAACCAAAGCTTGGCACATTATTTTTATAATACAATGGATATATACAAGGGGATAATTATTTAAAGAGAAACTTCCATGAAAAATTCTACATTGTATCCATGAGCATGAACACAAGTGCTCAAGGTCGACCCTCACTTCTTCAATGCATAACTTTCCAATCACTTCCCTTTTTGAAAAACTTTTTAGGCATGAGAGGCAAGTATTTTTTTTTTTTTTGCATTTTCATTCTTAATTTTTTTTGTATGTTTCAGCCACAACTAAACAGAAACAAAAAGGAAAAACAAAATCTACTTAGTGAAGAAAGCAAACAAGCACACACGAGAATGTCAACCCCACGCTATTGCTCCCCGGCAACGGCGCCAGAAAAGAGCTTGCTAATCCCCAAGTGCAGGGAATCATCGTAGCAATTTCCAAAGGTGGAAGTGATAAGTATGGAGTGTCGAACCCACAAGGAGCTAAAGGTAAGATCAATATTCTCTCAAGTCCTATCTGCCACTGATACGACTCTACGTGCACCGAACGTTTCCTTCCAACTAGAAACGAGAAATAAAACTACGTTGTGGGTATGAAGAGGATAACTTTGCATGATATCGGAGAGCTAAAGTATAAAAGTAGGTGTTGTTATCATAAAGTTAGAATATATTACTAAATATTATAAATAGCGAGTGTGGAATAATGATGGGTCGGTGTGCGGAATTGTCCTAGGCAATTGTTAACAAGACCGGTAGTCGTCATTGCAATTTCATATGAGGGAGAGGCATAAGCTAACATACTTTCTCTACTTGGATCATATGCACTTATGATTGGAACTCTAGCAAGCATCCGCAACTACTAAAGATCATTAAGGTAAAACCCAACCATAGCATTAAAGCATCAAGTCCTCTTTATTCCCATATGCAACAACCCCCTTACTCGGGTCTGTGTTTCACTCACTCACCAACCCACTATAAGCGAATCATGAACGTATTGCAACACCCTACAGCGGGAATCCCTCACGCTTGCGCGACACGGAGGGCACCATAGGACAACACCAAAATAAAACATGCAACTCGTACCAATCTAGATCATCAATCAACCCAAAGACAAAGGATATCTACTCAAAACATCATAGGACGGCAACACATCATTGGATCATAATATGTGGCATAAAGCACCATGTTCAAGTAGGGATTACAGCGGGGTGCGGGAGAGTGGACCGCGTAAAAGATATGAGGATGGTGATGATGATTGTGATGTTGATGAAGACGATCACCGCGGCGATGATTTCCCTCTTGATGGCACTCCGGTGCCACCAAGAGAGAGGAGGAGAGGTTCTCCCCTTGTGCTTCCTCCTCCATGGCCTCCCCCTGGATGGGGAAAGGTTCTCCCTCTGATCCTTGGCCTTCATGGCGATGATGGCCTCTCCGGGATACTCCTCCATGGCCACCGGTGATGATGGCCCCCTCCGGCAGGGTGCCGGAGAGGGCCTAGACTGATTTCTCGTGGCTACAGAGGCTTGCGGTGGCGGAACTTCCGATCTAGGTTTCTTTTTGGAAGTTTGGGTATATATGAGAGGTGTTGGCATCGAGAACAAGTCAGGGGGGTCTCCGGGCTGTCCACGAGGCAGGGAGGCGCGCCCAGGGGGGTAGGTGCGCCCCCCACCCTCGTGGGCAGCCCGGGACTCTTCTGGCCCAACTCTTTGACTCCGTGGCCTTCTTCTGGTCCAAAAATAAGCTCCGTCAAGTTTCAGGTCAATTGGACTCCGTTTGGTTTTCCTTTTCTGCGATACTCTAAAACAAGGAGAAAACAGAAACTGGCACTGGGCTCTAGGTTAATAGGTTAGTCCAAAAAACCATATAAAATAGCATATAAATGCATGTAAAACATCCAAGGTTGATAATATAATAGCATGAATACTTCATAAATTATAGATACGTTGGAGACGTATCACTCCGTCTCAGGAGGAGCCGTCAGACTTGGACCCATCTCGGACTCCGGTCCACGAGCCTCAGGCTGACGAGCCTCGTGTCACCGAGCCTTGTGTCGCCGAGCCTTCGTCCCAGGAGACTCGGGCCCTAGAGTCTTCGTCCCATGATACTCCGGCCCCAAAGTCTTCGTCCCAGGTGACTCCGGGGACTAGTGGTCGTGCTGATGGCGAGGAGACCTGGTCTGACAATAGTTTTAGTGAGGGTGAGCTGGTTGAGAAGGGCAAGAAGGTCTACCAGCGTGGTGGTACGAAGCTCCCGGCCGTGCCGGCGACCCGCGATCAGAGGTGGTTGATTCAGCCTAACGGGGAGAAGTAAGTGCATTTACTCTTTTTTAACCTTTTGTCCTTCATGTTTCTTCAAATTAATATCTAATGTGTTGGCCTGGTCATACTGCAGGGGTTGGATACACCCCGATGGTGTCCGCAGGCCCAACCAGCTCCTTGGTACTCTAGTCCGGCACCACTTCCCGGGGTGGGTCAGGTTGCCTGGTGAGGGTCAGGCTCCACAGCTAGCAATGAGCTGGGAGCTGTACGTCGCTGCCCCAGCCCCGCCAGAGGAGAGGGTCGACGGTGTCGGGTGCGAGACGGTGGACGACATTGTGAGGCGGCGGTTTTGGGTAATTTCTACTTTACAGAATTAAAAATCAACATTACCTAGTGATTGTACTAATCAGTGTTGTCTTGTTCGATTTCAGACCTTCTACAGGGTTGCTGAGGAACACTAGGCGGAGGCGGCTAGGGTTCTCGAAGCCGAGTGCAAGCGCCTACTTCAGAACTTACGACATGAGGCTAGGGTGCAGGCTATTCGAGACTACTACGCCTCGACTAACATTAGGAGGGAGAAGAAGAAGTGCCGCCTCAAGTATCTGAGTAAAGAGAAGTACATGAAGGTAATTACCTATTCTTAAGGCCTTGTACTTAGTTTCCTTGATTTGATTTGTAGGCGTAGCGCTTAAATTTCTCTTTGCCAAACTTAGGTGCCCCCGAGATGGTGTGCAGATATGATGGACTGTTGGGAGGCGTTGGTGGATGAGTGGTGCTCTCCCCAATGGCTAGCCGAACACAACAAGGCCAAGGATAAGCGTTCCCAAATGCGAGGTGTGCCACACCATCAAGGGAGCTCCAACCTTTTTGAGTACGGGGATCACTGGGTATGTTGTTTTAGCCCTTAATGATTCATGCAATTTCATTCTTCATGCTAGCTTCAGCCCTTAACTAATATGTTGTTCCTCTCTTTTAGGCGAAACACAACAAGAAGGAAGTGCCACAGCTGTACGACCTCTATGCCATGGCCCATATGGCCCCGTTCAAGAAGGCCAAGGCATTCTCTGAGGATGACCTCGATCATCCAAAGAGCTTCACCAACATCTCCTCCCACAACAAGCTCGTGAGGTACAGAGCCTGGGGGAAGCCGACGAAAGGAGATGGCTTCAACCCGAGCCAGAGTCCTTTTGATACTGGGCTTGTGATGCTATCTGGTGATGGGGAAACATGGCTCGGTAGCCATTGGGGATGGACTGATATGTTGTCCTAGCAGTCTCCCAGAGATCAAGAAGCGCCACGCGAGGTCTCTTCCTGACATACAGCCTCGACCACGGCCAGTGGACCTCGCCATCGAGCTCAGGGCCCAGGAGCTTCTAGCGGCGGAAAACAGGCATGCCAAGGAGAGGGAGACCGAGCTGGAGCAGAGGACGGCTAGGATGCTGGAGGAGGAGAGGAACCGGAACGACGCGTCTCACCGGGCCCTATACGAGCTCCTCGTGGTAAGTTTCTCTTACTTATTAGCCAAATCATGCATGTAATGTTCGTTTCATTACTAAGTAATATGAGTGACTTGTGAAATCAAAATGTGCAGTCCGTGTGCGAGAAAAACAGTCAGACCCCTCTGCCGATGCCTCAGATTGGTATAGCGGACATGGTGAGTTTCATTTGAATGGTCATTAGTTACTAGTATGCACATTTCAGTTGCATCATGCTAACGAGACATTGCAAATGATCTTTGGTGCAGCATGCCTCCCGACAAGCGTCAATCGATCCTTCTCCGTCTCGCACTGGCGCAAGCCCGACCCCGACCGGTCCTTCTCCGTCTGAGACTGGCGTAAACCCGACCGACCCTTCACCTCCATGATGACGGTAACATTTCTCTAGTGTTTTGCCTACCAAATGCATAAAGACCTAGACTTAGCTTTATTTCCTCCAAAATGGTTACCATAATGGCCTAGACTTAGCCAATCTTCCTACAAAATGACATAATTAGCTTACTTAGCTCCAAAATGATCTATACTTACTAAATTAGCTCTAATATGCTTATTTACCTAGGCTAGCTAAATAAAGACCTGTACTTAGCTTACTTATGTCAAAAATGGCATAATATGCTTAGTTAACTCAAAAATGGCATAATTAGTTAAGTTAGCTCCAAAATGACCCATTTTACCTAGGTTTGCTCCAATATGATCCATTTTACCTAGGTTAGCTCCAAAATGGTCAAGTTTATCTAGGTTAGCTCCAATATGATCCAGTTTACCTACGTTAGCTCCAATATGATCCATTTTATGTAGGTTAGCTCCAAAATGATCCATTCTACCTACATTACCTAAAAATGGCATAATTACTTATGTTAGCACAAAAATGACCTGTACTTACCTTAATTTCCTCCAAATTGACATAATAAGCTTAGTTAGCTAAAAAATGGCATAATTACCTATGTAAGCTCTAAAATGACACAAATAAGGAATGAGAAGAGGAGAAAAAGAAAGAATAGAAGAAGAAAGACAAGAAAAAGAAAGAATAAAAGAAGAAGAATGAGAAGGAAAAGGGTAAAATCATTCTTCTTCTTCTTCTTCTTCTTCTAGTCTTCTTCTTCTTGTTCTTCTTCTTCTTCTTCTTCTAACTTGCTTACTCCCATTTTTGCAGATTTGATTCACTTCATGGAAGCTCGACTGATGGACTGCTAGTTTTAGTTTCTATTTTGATTTTGTGTTGATAAACAATGTATGTTGAATAACTCCGTGAAACTATGTATGTATGTTGATGAACTCCGTGAAACTATGTATGTATTGGACGTTTTAATACCCTATATATGTGTTCTGTTGCGTTGATGGATTGCTAGATGATGGATACATGTGTTCTGTTGTGTTCATGGACTGCTAGATAATTTATGTCTTTTGAAAATGCAAGGATATAACAAAAATCAGAGAAAACATGGGCTATACAGGTTCTTTGTCGTCTGCTGGCGGATGGAAAAGAGCTTTGCCCTTAGCCAGTAGACAGCAAACATGCCACATCGCAGCTACCTGTGCAACCTGGGGCACTGGCTGGCCTATTTGGTTATTTTGCCGTCTGCTGGCAGAAGGTAAAGAGCATTGCATCTTTGCCATCCGCCAGCAGACGGCATAACTTGACACGTGGCATCACCTGGGGGCTGGTCCTATTCTGCTACATTGCCGTGCAATTGGCTTTGCCGTCCGCCAGCGGACGGCAAAGCATGCCGTTAACCCCTTAACGGACCTAACCTGGCACTTGTGCCGTCCGGGCTCTTTGCCGTCCGCTGGCAGACGACAAAGATAGTTTCATCTTTGCCGTCCGCCAGCGGACAACAAAGAGCCCTTTGTCGTAGCCTATTCAGCCGGACCTGTTGCCGTCTACTGGCCGACGGCAAAGGCCTTTGCCGTCAGCCCGGCATGCCTTTTCCGTCAGCCATGGCAGACGGCAAAGTGTCTGATTCCTGTAGTGAGTGTCGCCCTCGCTTGTAGGTGGTCGCCTTGGACTTGATGATGTCGCTGTAGGCGTACTCATGGGAAGTAAGCGAAGATGTCGTACGTCCAAAGGAGAAGATGCCTTGAGAACACTTGGCGAAGATGTCGTAACTTCCTCTTGGTGGTCCTTGTCTCACGGTCTTCTCTTGTGCTCATGAAGTTTGGTCATAGCTTGATGTCGAGCTTGTTGTGACTTGTAGGTGTACGCATCGCGAGCATCTTCACCTTGATGGTGTTGTTGTCGTGCTTGAGCTAGTGGTAGATGCCGTTCACCGTCGGTGTGCACATGATTCTTGGAGGTGACTTGCCCTTCATGACGATGTGGATCACGAATGTGATGATGGTCGCCATGGAGATGTGGACATGTACGAATTTTGCTTGCATCACTTGGGCGCTCCGAAGATTTGTGACTTGATCGCCGTCACCTTGAAGATGACAAAGGGAAAGAAGAATTGTAGTCGGACCACATTTGTCGGATTTCCTCCATGTGTTTGTCCGTCCTTTTGTTTTTATAGTCAAACGTGTCATCGAAGTAGTCCCTTGTCCGTGCTTCGGATTGTCGTATGTTGGTGGCGAGGTTGTCGCTGCGCTTGCGCAGGGTAGATTGTGCGCCTTGCATTGCTTGTTGTAGTTTGACAGTGTGAGTGATGGTGAAGTAGTTGTTCGCGTCGTCGTTGTCGTCGAAGACCGGAGATGAAATGATTTGCCTATCCATCACAAGACTCAATAATGTATCAAGGAAATAGCACAATTGGTATCGGATCTTGTCAAGTCTCACACCTACACAAGTAAAGCTTTTGGTGGAGCTTGGTGAGGATAGTGGCACAAAAATTGATGCAAAACGTTAGCAAGAGTCAATAATGTTGAAAGAGATTCACAAACTCGCAAGTGAAACAAGTAGACCAATAGCAATGAACGGTACACGGAAACACACACACAGAGATAGATAAATGGGGTTGTGCAACCAAGGAATGAGATCAAAATGTGGAATCCACGGAAAATGCTCTTGTCTCACAATGCTAGAGAGACGCTAGCACGATTGCTCAATAGGTGGATACGAGACTTGTGCACAAACTACAGAGCAAAAACGCAACGACTTCTCTCGTCCCAAGTATGCAGTGTGAAGGAAATATGCCCTAGAGGCAAAACTAAAGTTGTTATTTATATTTCCTTATATAATGATAAATGTTTATTATTCATGCTAGAATTGTATTAACTGGAAACTTGATACATGTGTGAATACATAGACAAAACAAAGTGTCCCTAGTACGCCTCTACTTGACTAGCTCGTTAATAAAAAATGGTTAAGTTTCCTCACCATAGACATGTGTTGTCATTTGATGAACGGAATCACATCATTAGGAGAATGATGTGATGGACAAGACCTATCTGTTAGCTTAGCATAATGATCGTTAAGTTTTATTGCTATTGCTTTCTTCATGACTTATACATATTCCTTTGGCTATGAGATTATGCAACTCCCGAATACCGGAGGAACACCTTGTGTGCTATCAAACGTCACAACGTAACTGGGTGATTATAAAGATGCTCTACAGGTGTCTCTGAAGGTGTTTGTTGGGTTGGCATAGATCAAGATTAGGATTTGTCACTCTGAGTATTGGAGAGGTATCTCTGGGCCCTCTCGGTAATGCACATCATGATAAGCCTTGCAAGCAATGTGACTAATGAGTTAGTTGCGGGATGATGCATTACGGAATGAGTAAAGACACTTGCTGGTAACTAGATTGAACTAGGTATAAAGATACCGAGATCGAATCTCGGGCAAGTAACATACCGATGACAAAGGGAATGACGTATGTTGTCATTACGGTTTAACCAATAAAGATCTTCGTAGAATATGTAGGAACCAATATGAGCATCCATGTTCCGATGTTGGTTATTGATCGGAGATGTGTCTCAGTCATGTCTACATAGTTCTCGAACCCGTAGGGTCCACACGCTTAACATTCGATGATGATTTGTATTATGAGTTATGTGTTTTGGTGACCAAAGATTGTTCACAGTCCCGGATGAGATGACGGACATGACGAGGAGTCTCGAAATAGTCGAGAGGTAAAGATTGATATATTGGACGATGATATTCGGACACCGGAATGGTTTCGGGACGTTTCGGATATTTATCGGAGTACCGAGGGGTTACTGGAACCCCTCGGGGAAGTATTGGGCCTACATGGGCCATAGGGGAGAGAGAGGGGAGCCCGCAAGGGGTGACGCCCCTCCCCCCCAAGGGAATCTGAATTGGACAAGGGGGAGGGGGGCAGCCCCCTTTCCTTCTCCCTCTCCCTCTCCCTCTCCTTCCCCTTTCCCCCTATGAAAGAAAGGAAAGGGGGGCGACTAGGATTGGGAGTCCTAGTCGGTTTTGTCGGCGTCCTGGGAATGGGGGTACCCAGACTTGCCTGCCTACAGCCCACGGCGTGGCTCCATCAACGGCCCGGTACGGCCCAGCTTCAGCGGTGACAACTCAAGACCCTCGCGAGGCGAACGACACCAAGACCTCCCTGGGGGCAGCCTCACTAGGCTGGCTCCCGAGGAGCAGAGATATCAATGCAAGGTGCACCTCACGAGGTTCACGTGACATGAACCATGAAGACCAAGGCCAGGCGGGCGCAGTGTACCAGTTTCCTCTTCGGTGCTAAGGAGGCAAGCGCAGACGCGGGGTCCCGAGGCATGAAGCAAAGGTTTCCACATCGGTGCAACGAGACCAAGACCACCAGGACGGCAGGACGGAGGTCATCGCGGAGCCCACCACAGCGTCACCACCAGAGCCTTTTGCAGGCAAAGACTACTTTTGTCAGGATAGCTTGTACTAGTTGTCTCCCTTCAAATTTGGCCGTTGTGGGATCCCTTCCCGCCTACATTTGGGAAGAGGACCAAGGCCACTATAAATAGGACTTAGCCACCACCATAGAGAGGGGATCCAAATCGGGGCCATTCCACTCTGACCACCTCGCCATCTCATCGAGCTCAATAACACCTCACCTCCTGAGGCTGTTCATCCACTGTACTAGCTCATCCTCAGCCCCTCTAGGCAATCCACCACAAAGCTGGAGTAGGGTATTACACCGCAATGTGGCCCGGACCAGGATAAACCCCTGTGTCTCTTGTTCTTTGGGTTCGTCGAGCTAGGCCGTGGGATCATTGAGCGGGCAGACTGGGGAGAGAGTGTTCTTTGTACGCACCACAGAGTTTGAACCTCTCAAGGGTCTGCGGAACCCTGAATCCGACATTTTGCGTGCCAGGTAGGGGTGCGTCGAAGCTTTGCCTCTTCGTCCACTCCGCCTGCTTCGCTCCCCCGTCAACTCTCATGGCGAGTGCTGCTCCACCGTCCGGGCCGACAGGTGCGCCCAGAGGCGCTGTGGGGCTCCGGGCCTTCGCCCACGCCTTGTGACAGGTGCGGTGGCCTCACAAGTTGAAGCCAGAGATGCCACCTCGCTATGTTGGCACGGCGGATCTAGCGGCCTTCCTCCAGGTGTACGAGGAGGCCATTCGGGCAGCCGGAGGCGATGACAAGGTCATGGTCAACTGGTTTCCCATGGCCCTCGCCGGAGTGCCGCGCGCCCGACTGCTCAACCTGTCATGATCCTCCGTGGCCTCCTGGGAGGAGCTACGCGACCTCTTCATCGCGCGTTTCGCGGCACCGGCGCCCCTCACCGTTGCAACCATCCTCGATGGTTCGCAGGCACCGCCCACGGATCCCCACGTCAAGCAGTTCTTCCACCAAATGGGCGCAGCCCCAATGCTGCGGGAAGGGTCGCCGAATGGAACATCGAACTGCAGGCATTCCAGCTGGAGTTCAGCACCACCAGGGTCATCAAGGGCGCTGCACTCGCCGACTTCGTGGCGGAATGGACCGACGCTCCAGGGCCCAAAGCGGGCGAGGACCGGTCCCTCTCGCCAGGGAGTGAAGCACCAAAAGGCTGAATCATGTACTTTGATGGCGCCTTCACATGTCAGGGCGCGGGGGTTGGAGCCGTGCTCATCTCGCCCACCCAAGACAAGCTCTACTACGTCGTGCAACTCTGTTTCCAACATGGCGAGAAGGTCTCCAACAACATCGCGGAGTATGAAGGCTTAATCACCGGCCTCAAGGCCGTGGCCGCTCTGGGCGTGAAGCGCCTCACCATTAAGGGTGACTCCCACCTCCTCGTCAACTTCTCCAACAAAGTGTACGAGCCGAAGGACGAGCATATGGAGGCATACCTCGCGGAGATACGTAAAATGGAGAAGCAATTCTTGGGCCTGGAGCTGCAGCATGTGCCCCGCGGCACGAACAAGGAAGCCGACGATATCGCCAAGAGGGCGTCCAAGTGCCTGCCCCAGGAGCCCGGCGTCTTCGAGGAATGGCTCTTCAAGCCTTCAGCAGCCCCTCCGGCTGCGGAGGCGGCACCGCCTCAGGAGGAGCTTCCCCCGCCGCCAACCTCGGGAGCCCCCTCCTGCGGCCCGACCTCTACGATTGCTCCTCGCGCTCGAACCTCAGGAGGGGTGATGGACCAAGGAATTCAAGGCGTACCTACTGCGGGGAACCCTGCCGGAGAAGGAGGACGATGCGGAGCGCGTAGCTCGGCAGGCCATAGCCTACTGCATTTAGGACGGTGAGCTATACCAAAAACGACCAAACGATGTTTCCTTGTGATGCATCTCTAGGGAGCAGGGGCGCGAGCTGTTAACCAACATACATGGTGGGGACTACGGGCATCACTCGTCATCACGCACCTTGGTGGGCAAGGCTTTCCACAACGGATTCTACTGGCCCACGGCACTCAACGACGCAACCGAGCTAGTGAGATCTTGTGAAGACTGCCAGTTCCATGCCAAGCAAATCTACCAGCCTGCTCAGGGTCTCCAGACTATCCCGCTCTCGTGGCCATTCGTGGTTTGGGGGCTGGAGATCTTGGGACCGTTCCCTCGAGCGCCCGGGGCTACCGCTACCTCTACATAGCCATCGACAAGTTCACCAAGTGGGTGGAGGTGGAGGCCGTCCGCACCATCCCAGCTGGCTCGGCAGTCAAGTTCATCAAGGGCCTCGTGAGCCGGTTCGGGGTCCCTAATTGCATCATCACCGACAATGGCTCGCAGTTCACTAGCAACCTTTTCAAAATGTATTGTGCTAACCTTGGAATGCAGATATGCTATGCCTCAGTGGGACACCCCAGGAGCAACGGCCAGGCCGAGCGCGCCAACACGGAGGTCATGAGAGGCCTCAAGGCAAGAAACTTCAAGAAGAAGCTCGAGGCCTGCGGTAGGGGCTGGCTGGATGAGCTCCAGTCCGTGTTGTGGTCCATCCGCACCACCGCCACCAAGCCTACGGGCGAGACTCCATTCTTCCTCGTCTACGGAGATGAAGCGGTTCTCCCACATGAGGTCAGGCATCGCTCCGCATGGGTGTTGGAATTTGACGAGGCACGCCAGGACGCCACGCGGGGGATGGATCTCGTGCTGGGGGAGGAACGCCACCGTCAAGCCTCGCTCCGAGCGGCAAGGTACCAGCAGGCGCTGCGGTGGTACCACTGTTGCAACGTCCGCTCCAGGACCCTCGAGGTGGGTGATCTCGTCCTATGGCGGGTGCTCTCTAGGGAAGGGCTTCATAAGCTTTCACCCATGTGGGAGGGCCCGTTTAGGGTCGGCCGCATCTCCAGGCCTGGCACATCCAGCACCTCTGGAAGTTCTACCCATGAAGCAAGGCCCAGTGCCTGTGAAGGTCTCCGTTCGTGACACTCTCACGTAATAATGAGTGGGGTTGTACATGCCCCAGAGTCTCCAGAGTGCCGCCCTCCGGCCTCGGGGGCTCCCTCCCACGTCCTAGTGGCAGCACTTAGCTCCGCGCTGGTGAGAAGACTAGACTAGGTGCCGGATGCGGCTGTTCATTTGCTTTCTGTAGCTGGTTTGCAACCTTTTAATAAATTTGGAGTTCACATGCTTTCCGTTGCCTGACCGACTTCCCCCTTCGTTTTCTCTTTTGCGTTTTCGACCCGGTTCAGGAGGAGCGGCAGTTGCCCGTCGCTCCTTCTCGCGCGTCTCGCGCGCAGGGGCTGGGAAGGTGTGTGTGTGCGTGCGACGGGCTCGCCCCGCGCAGCACACACACTTCGCCATAGCCCCGCTCCCTCGAAGCTTCGACTTTTTCTATCCTCGCGATACACCCTCGAGCAAGCTCGTGATCTACGCACCCTCTTGATGTCCATGCCCCCCGGTACTGCGACGTGGTGCACTGAGCCACAACGGGCTCACGCCTGGGGGCTCGCGCAAAGAAGAATAAGACAACCGACAGAGCTTTCTAACAACACCGCAGCTTCATGACACCCCCTGAGGTCGGAGAATCCCGAGCCGACAGCAAGAAGGGCCTCACCAGGTAGTAGAACGCGCACTCTCACGAGGAGGGGAACTACCGCAAGCGTATCAAGCTAAGTATCCTACCATACCCATTTGGAGATTGAGCACCGCAGCATAACATCGGAGCAATAAGCATAACATAGCAACATAAATACCATAGTTCATTACACTCCCCCGTAGGGCCACATGCTTGTTTTTTAAATGCAGGAAGAAAGGAAAGGATAAACAAAAGCGGCATGCACAACCGCAACAGCTCACGAGGGTTGGCTCCAAGGGCCCCCTGGACTCAGCCGGAGCCTTCCTCGCGCTTCACCGGAGCGTGGCGACGGGACGACCCGCCGCCATCCATGAAGCGAGCCTGGCGACGTGGTGGCTGGTCGTAGCCGCCGCTGCTGGAGCTCTCGCTGGAGGAGGAGCCACTATCGGTGTCAAAACCGGCAGATCTCGGGTAGGGGGTCCCGAACTATGTGTCTAAGGTCGATGGTAACAGGAGACGGGGGACACGATGTTTACCCAGGTTCGGGCCCTCTCTATGGAGGTAATACCCTACTTCCTGCTTGATTGATCTTGATGAATATGAGTGTTACAAGAGTTGATCTACCACGAGATCGTAATGGCTAAACCCTAGAAGTCTAGCCTGTATGACTATGGTAATGAGTATATCCTTTCCGGACTAACTCCTCCGGTTTATATAGACACCGGGAGGATCTAGGGTTTACATAGAGTCGGTTACATAAGAAGGAATCTTCATAGTCCGTCGCCAAGCTTGCCTTCCACGCCAAGGAGCGTCCAATCCGGACACGGGTACAGTCTTCGGTCTTCATGTCTTCACAGCCCATCAGTCCGGCCCATGGATAACAGGCCGGACGCCCGAGGACCCCTTAATCCAGGACTCCCTCAGTAGCCCCTGAACCTGGCTTCAATGACGAGGAGTTCGGCGCGCAGATTGTCTTCGGCATTGCAAGGCGGGTTCCCTTCTATCCGAACTTCAAGATAGTCTTCGGATGCGATGATAGTATCCGGACCTGTCACACATACCATACACAACCGCAGAGAGAATATATTTTTACACGAGTTCCATCCGCTGACAAGTTTTTTGTAGCACGACATTACATCTGACTGGTCATAATTCCAAACCGCTTTCATGTTCGACGCCCCATGTCCCGAGACGCGGTTGCCATTGGCACGTCTTGTCAAAGCAGAGATCGTGTCCCCTTATCGCGGGATTCTCATCAATGCGGGCATGGGTAACCCAACTGTGCCGTTCATACAGCCCTTGGGAATAGGCGAATCTTAAGGCGAGTGAGGAGGCGTTTAATATCCGCTGCCTTTATAAGGGGATAAGGATTCCCTCTTCCTCTCTCACGCCTTCTCTCTGTCTCCGCCTTTCCAATCTCGAGCCCCAGCGCCCAAGTTCTCATCTCCTTTCCACTCAAGCAACCATGTCCGGATCCGGAGGTCAAGGCAAGTGGATGGTCTCCTCCGTCAAGGAGGAGGACATTACTGAGCTTCGGGCGGCTGAATATTGGCGAAGGAGATCGCCCACCGTCTGCCGGCCGAGGGACGGGTCATCCCCACACCGAAGCCCACTGAGAGGGTAGTATTCATCCCCCATTTCTTCCGCGGGCTAGGGTTTCCACTCCACCCTTTCGTCCGCGGGATGATGTATTATTACGGGATAGATTTCCATGATCTGCCCCGAATTCCTTCCTCAACATCTCGGCGTTTATCGTCGTGTGCGAGGCCTTCCTCCGCATCCAACCCCACTTCGGGCTGTGGCTCAAAGTCTTCAACGTGAAACCAAAGGTGGTGGATGGCCAGCACACGGAGTGCGGAGGAGCCATGGTGAGCAAGCTTTCCAACGTCTCCTGGCCAAAGGCACTTGTGTGGACACAGTAAAGGAGTGGCAGAAGCAGTGGTTCTACATCACAGAACCTCGCGGCACCACCTGGGCCGCAGCTGCCGAATTCCGCTCCTGTGCTCCCATGCGACTCACCTCCTGGGTCGAGAAGAGTCTGGACTGGTGTTCACCTGACGAGCTGATAGCGCTGCAGACGCGCGTTCAAAGCATGGTGACCAAGAATGTCAAGCTCGTTGATGTAATCCAGGTGATGCTAGTTCGCCGGATTCTTCCGTGCGAGCGCCGAAGCCGGCCTCTGTGGGAGTTCAATTCAAAGAAGCACCAGACCTGGGTAATGCTCTTCGAGACTACTCACGAAGGTGCCTGGAAGTTGCTCTTTAAGGGCAACGAGAAACCGCCGGCCGGAGATTCAGATCGCGGGCATGACGCTAAACACCCCGCCAGCGAGGTATGTCATTTTTAATGTATCATCTACTTGTTTGATTCAAGGATGATGCCTGAGCTTTTATTGTTGCTTTTTCAGGACTGGACGGAGAGGGCGAAGTGGATCCAGTGTCCGGCTCCGCTGCCCGAAGAACCGGTCATCCCTCGTCTGGCGAAGATGCTAGTGCCGGCGCCGTATAAGGCGCCGGAGAAGAAGGCCAAGAAGAAGGCCAAGGGGGTCAAGAGTGGCCCCCGTCGCAAGGGCACTTCGGACGTAATGTCCGAAGATGACGAAGCCCATTCCTCTGTCCCTGAGGATAATGACGAGGAAGAGGGGGAGGAGGAGGAGAACGACCCTCCCCCTCAGGAGAGAAAGAAGAAGAGGGTGGCTTCCTCGCATCTGGAGGCGGAAGCGCCCAAGAAGGGGAAGGGCGTCCCAGAGGTCAACACTGTGTGGGACGTTGACGGCAATCCGGAACGCCGCCCCCGCACTAAGCCCTAGGCCGCATCGTAAGTGACATGGCTCGCACATGCGCACGTCCGGACCTTTCTCATTATCTTGATATAGTTAACTGTACTGTTGCAGTCCGGCCCGCGACCTCATCCAGCGATCTCGTCTGGAGGTTCGCTGGATTCGGCGGAGATGGCCAGCATGTCGCCACCGCCCGCTTATTCCCCCGGGGCCAGGGACGACACCGAAGTGTTGTCCCGGAGGACCGCTTCGAGTTGGGGAGGAGCCCAGGACGCTGTCCGGGAGGCGCCACAAGGCGAGACCTCCACTGCCGGACACATGGGGGAACAGATCCCCATGGAGACTGGCGAAGAGGGCGGCATTGAGTTCGGCTCTCAGCCGAATATGATTCCGGAGACCCATATGGCTCCGGAATCGGGCAAGCAGCCCCCTTTAAAGGAGGGGGGTGCGCCGATTCCACCGGTGGCCCCTGTCCATCCAGGGGTGCCAAATAACCTGATGGAGGCGCTACGAGGCGCCTCCGTTGTGTACGAGCACCGTGTCCTTATGGATGCGGTGATCGAGAAAGTTCAGTCCGCCAAGAGTGGACTGAATGAAGCCTGGAGCAACCTGTTGACAGGTTTCGAGGTGAGAAAGAGAAAAAAACCCATGTAGACAGTAGCCCTTGAGACACTGTCTGGTGTTCGGCAAGAAGAACCGGACAGAGGATCAATCTTTTGTTATAGGAGACTAACGTAATATGTATGAATAAGCAGGCGTCGCTGTTGGCCGCAACCTCTCATGCTGCCAAAGTCTCTGAACTGAGGTAGAGGCTGGAGCGGACCGAGAACGAGCTCGGTGAGGTTAAGGTTCGGCTCTAGGAGAAGCAAGGTGAGTGAAGACTTGCTGTGTGTTCGGAAAGAGTGGGCGCTGTATATTGACCGTAGTGTCGTAATATGTGCAGGAGCCGCGACCGAGGTCGAGGCCCTGAGGAAGGCCCTAGGCGACGCCGAGGAGAAGGTTGTCCAGCAGCAAGCCGCCCGTAAGAAGCTCAAGCCCTAGGTCAAAGAAGTCCAGCAGGAGCTCCAGGATGCATTTAATAAATGCGAGGCCTTGGAGCATGATGCGTCGGTTCAAGGGACCGAACTCGCCAAGGCTCGCCAGAACGCGGAGGCCGCACGGAATGAGGCCCAGGCCGCCCTCCAGGAGATCCAGGAGGCCAAGGAGATCGTGGCGGGTAAGGCATTTAAGATGCAAAGCAAGTATACGGAGAAGCAGTACCTTTTACTAACACGGGTTCGGAGTTCCCCAGGGGCTTTTGCGGATTTACCACGCAGTGTATCGGACGCCGCGGAGTTCTACCGAGCCGAAGGAGGGGGTTCTACGGAGAAGCTATTCTGGTCGCAATATGCGGCGCCAGAGCATCCCGTGTCCTTCACCGATCAGCTAAAATAGCTGGTGGAGCTGCATAGGGTGGCCGAACTAGCCATGAAGGATTTGATAATCCGGCTATGGCCAGCCAAAGCTATGCCTGGCAGCTACTTCGGACTCGTGAGGCGGATGGTGAGCGCCTGTCCTCGGCTGGACGTCGTCAAGCGTTCGGCCTGTGTTGAAGGTGCGCGCATGGCCTTCACCCGTTGCAAGATGTGGTGGGCGAAGATGGACACCGTCGAGGTGACCAGAGGGCCACCGGAGGGAAAGGAGCACCGCACACCCGAACGGTATTTTGCGGATGTCCTGAAGGGGTCTCGCCTTGCGGCAGCACAATGTTCGCAGGACATCGTTTTTGAATAAATGTATTCATGTTGCCTTTGCCTTGTATTATGAAAACAAAGCCTGTTTGTAATATAATTATTATTATGTTTAATTGTTTCCTCCTGTGCGCCCGTGTTGTATGTAATCTGAGGGTTGGCCAGTCGTCGGCTTCTGCCCTCACGTAGGTAGTACGGAGGTGTTCGGGATGGAATCTAAACAATCTTGATCCAATTATATGGTCCTTGAAGGAGTTGTTTAGCGCAACAAACAAGGCAATCAGACTATGCGGCTTAAACGCCCTCACTTAGCCATAGGAGTTTTATAATAAAGCATGGGCGCGGCCCCTGGTTCAAACCAGAGTGCTGTCAGCATCTGATCGGGAAGTACCGATCTTTCGCGTAATGCGGAAAAAATCTCCAACGATTTGTAACCCTCGAATAGCTGACCGGCTCTCGCCGCATCATGACAGTCAGTTTTTGGCTTTCTCTGCTGAGCTGCTCATCCGGTTTAGACCAGGGCACAATCGCAGCAGTTCTCCCTTTACTACCCTAGCCGATGTAGCGGAACGTAGGGTAGCAAACACAGGAGCCGGGCAACCCAACTATTGACCAAAGACATGATTCAGAGCCGATGCATATAATGCTAAATTCGGAGTGCCGAACTTCTCTACAAGAAGTGTTTGGACTTTGCGGCCGTGTTATGGGGCGATGAGGAGCCCCTGGCAAATATGAAACGTACCAGAGTGTACGGTTGCTAGGAAGTAAGTAATTTAAAGGAAAACAGAAGGAGAACAGAGATGGTATCTGGGGTCCTTGAACTTGGACCATGAACTGTTTCAATTATAGTTGGGTTAACGCATCAAAGCGCATTGGTACAAAATAATGCAATAAGAAACCGGCTATTTGACATGCCACAACCAAAGGCGAGCTGCGTGTGGGTCCTGAAAACAGATAGAGTAATCGTTGGATAGGCCTCTAGGGCTTCCCCTGTACGCCTGTGCTCCTTGTCAATCCGGTGTATTTATCCTTTGACAGGACCATTAATCAGGCCGTCGAAGGAGGCCCGCATAAGAGAAACCTGAAAACAAAGGGAAAAGGAAATAGTGAAGTTATATGTGTGTCCGGGATCGGTCTAGCCGAACTGTAGATCACGGGCTAGCTTGTGCCTCCGTCGATGCCCATGGAATTTTGAGTGCGTAATTATGTACGCGTGGTATGAATGCCACTACCTCGTCGGGATTGGGACAGAGGCCGAATTGCTAATCAAGCTCTTGACGAGCCACGCTGTCCAGTTGCAGTGTAGTCCGGACCTCTTAATGATGTCCAGGGGCTTGGCAGCCAGACTATGGTGCTGCTTGAGAAGGCCGCTTTGTACCTCTGCTGCTAGGGCGGCGGTGTGCTCCTCTGTCCGGAGGGAGAGTTCTGTGTTTCTGTTGACTGTTATGACGCCGCGTTGAATCTAGCAAACGCGGTTCGTCCGAGCAGTGCGTGGTAGCCGCTGCGGAAGGGGACGATATCAAAGATTAAGTCTTCGCTTCAGAAGTTGTCCGGAGAACCGAAGACCACCTCCAGCGTGATTGAGCCCGTTTAGCGGGCCTCTACGCCTGGTATGACTCCTTTAAAGGTAGTCTTTGTGGGTTTGATTCGTGAGGGATTAATGCCCATCTTCCGCATTGTGTCCTGATAGAGCAGGTTGAGGCTACTACCACCGTCCATCAGGACTCGTGTGAGGTTAAATCCGTCGATAATTGGGTCGAGGACTAGTGCGGCCGAACCGCCATGGCGGATACTAGTTGGGTGATCTCGACGATCAAAGGTGATAGGGAATGATGACCACGTACTGAATTTTGGGGCGACTGGCTCTACCGCATAAACGTCCCTGAGTGCTCTCTTATGCTCCCTTTTGGGGATGTGTGTAGCGTATATCATGTTCACCGTTTTGACTTGAGGGGGAAATTTCTTCTGCCCCCCAGTGTTCGGCTGCCAGGGCTCTTCGTCTTCGTCCTCACTTTGTGATCCCTTTTCTTTGTTTTCGGCATTTAACTTGCCAGCCTGTTTGAAAACCCAATAGTCTCTGTTGGTGTGATTGGTCTGTTTATCTGGGGTACCATGTATCTGGCACGGACGATCGAGTATGCGGTCCAGGCTGGATGGTCCGTCACTGTTCCTTTTGTAGGGCTTTTTTTGTTGGCCGGACTTGGAGCTGCTGAATCCGGCGTTAACGGTGGTGTCATCGGTGTTGTCACCATTGCTTCGGCGTTTGTGCCTATTGCGCCGGAGCTCGCCGGTGCTATTCTTGGCCTCGGAAGGGCCTGTCTTGCTGGCTGTGTTTTTGCTACGAGCCAGCCAGTTGTCTTCACCCGCGCAAAAGCGGGTCATGAGTGCCGTAAGGGCTGCCATAGACTTCGGCTTTTCTTCTCCAAGGTGGCATGCTAGCCGTTCGTCACGGATGCTGTGTTTAAAGGCCGCTAGGGCTTCGGCATCCGGACAGTCAACGATTTGGTTCTTTTTGGTTAGGAACCTAGTCCAGAATTTTCTGGCTGATTCTCCAGGTTGTTGAACTATGTGGCTTAACTCATCGGCATCGGGTGGCCGGACATATGTACCTTGGAAGTTGTCAAGGAAGGCTTCTTCCAAGTCCTCCCAGCTGCCGATGGAGTTTTCAGGCAGGCTATTTAGCCAGTGTCGAGCTGGCCCTTTGAGCTTTAGTGGGAGGTATTTGATGGCGTGGAGGTCATCTCCACGGGCCATGTGGATGTGGAGAATAAAGTCCTCAATCCATACTGCGGGATTTGTTGTTCTGTCGTATGATTCAATTTTGACGGGCTTGAACCCTTCAGGGAATTCGTGATCCATTACTTCGTCTATGAAGCAAAGAGGGTGTGTGGCGCCTCTATATCGGGCCGCGTCGCGGCGCACCTCCGATGGAGTCCGCCTGCGGTTATCGGCCCCGGCGTGACTGGGTTTGTCACGTCCAAATAGGTAGCCGTCGTCGCGAGTTGAAGAACGTTCGCGCGATCCGTAGATTGATCTGGTGAGTCCTGCTATCTTGTCCAGGTCTTGCCAGAGGTCATATGTATAATCCCGAGCTGTTTTGTCTCTGCTTTTATGTGGTGGGGCGGGCTGGTGTTCGGCCTGAGTTGTAGCTTTATCCCGATCGCGGGGCGGTCGGTCTGCTGCCTTGTCCCGTCCGCGTGGTGGTCGCTCCGTATTGCGCGAGGGAGGTATGGGCTCTGGCTCCTCCTCGTCGAATTGAGGTAGCAGTCTGCGTTTCGGGTAGCTCTTGGCTGGGCGCTCGGGGCCATATTCTTCGGCTGCCAGGACATCAGTCCACCTGTCAATGAGAAGCTCTTGATCAGCTTGTAGCTGCTGCTTCTTCTTCTTTAGGCTTCTTGAAGTGGCTATTAGCTGGTGCTTGAAGCACTCCTGCTCGAGGGGTGCCTCAGGCACGATGAAGTCCTCATTGCCGAGGCTCCCATCATCCTCGGAGGGTGGACGGTAACTAACGTCCTCTGGGTCACTGGGCATGGCCTGTTTATCAGGGTTAACTTGCTCGTTGTCTTGTTCCTCTTGTTCAGATGTTGCTCCAACAGGGTCTTCATTGTTTTCGGCATCGTCAGGAGTACTATTTTCCCCGGTGCCGGTGTTGCTGTCTTTTGAGCGACGTGACTTAGAGCGGCCTTTAGGGCGCCGGCGCCCGGACTGCGTCTCAGAGGGTTTATTCACATCCGGATCTTCTTTGTCATTGCCTCCAGATCCTTTAGGTGCATCGACCATGTACACGTCATACGAAGAGGTGGCCATCCAATGTCCAGTGAATGGCGGGTCTTGGCCTTGCTCCTTGTCGGCATCATCGTCCATGCCGTTGATGTCTTCGAGCCATAATCAAGCTCGTCGGTTAAGTCTTTGACAGTGGCTATGAAGTGGGTGGCGGGTGGGAAGCAAAATTTCCCATCATCAGCCTCTAGTTCGAACCAGACATAGTTCGGCTGTGAGTCCCCTGTCAGGGATAGGTTTTTAATGAATTTAGCACATTGCCCAAGGGTGAGTGTTGGAAGACGTCTGCGGCGCTGAACTCGAAGACCGATGACCGATCCAGCTCGGTGTCTGCAGGCGCATGCGGTTCGGAGTTATAGTCGAAAACGAGTTCGGAATTCCGTTGACACAGATATTCCTTGGTGTTGTGTCTGTGTGCGGCTCCGACGCCGCGGACTCTGTGGCTTCGGATGGTGCAATCTACTCCGGATCTAAGGCCGTAGCCGTTACAAGAACCATCTCCTGAACCTGGTCCGATGACAGAATTAAGTCATGTTCATCGGAGCGAGGGGGAGTGATCGCCGCGGTCTCGAATCCATTGAAGATCAAGTCTCAACGGATATCCGCGATGTAGTTCAAGCTTCCAAATCTGACCTGGTGGCCAGGGGCGTAGCTATCGATCTGCTCCAGATGGCCAAGCGAGTTGGCCCGCAGTACGAAGCCGCCGAATACGAAAATCTGTCCGGGGAGGAAGGTTTCCCCTTGGACAGCGTCACTATTGACGATTGAAGGGGCCATCGAACCTTTCGTCGATGGCACAGTGGAACTCTCAATGAAAGCACCAATGTCGGTGTCAAAACCGGCGGATCTCGGGTAGGGGGTCCCGAACTGTGCGTCTAAGGTCGATGGTAACAGGAGACGGGGGACACGATGTTTACCCAGGTTCGGGCCCTCTCTATGGAGGTAATACCCTACTTCCTGCTTGATTGATCTTGATGAATATGAGTGTTACAAGAGTTGATCTACCACGAGATCGTAATGGCTAAACCCTAGGAATCTTCATAGTCGGTCGCCAAGCTTGCCTTCCACGCCAAGGAGAGTACAATCCGGACACGGGTACAGTCTTCGGTCTTCATGTCTTCACAGCCCATCAGTCCGGCCGATGGATAACAGGCCGGACGCCCGAGGACCCCTTAATCTAGGACTCCCTCAGCCGCCGCCGCTGGACGAGCCACGGCCGTCGCCAAGGGCAAGCTCGCCCTCAGCATCGTCATGGCCGTCATCAAGGCCAAGCTCGTTGTCTCCACCGCTGTCCTCGGGGCAGCACCCTGCGCGGCAACCATCTTCCCCAAACACCCTCACGTAGAGAGTCGCGACGCCGTCGTACTTGAAGTGGAGGGTGCACCTCCTGCTTAGGCCGCGCGCGCGGGCGAACGTCTAACAACCGCGGGCCAAGACCGCATTGCCCGCGGCAGAAACCTCCACCACGGCCCATGAGGCCTTGCTGTAGCAGCCGTCGGCCTGTAACAAGAAGCCGTCGGGACCCGTGGCCAGCAGCTCGCCGGCAAAGGAGTGCGGGAGCTGGAGCCATGTGCCAGCCGGCCTCTCCGACCACACGACGAACTCCGGGAGCACCTCCGCCGAATGGAAGCGTGGTCGAGGAGGCCGCGCGACCATACCGCGCGTTCCCTCGGCGCAAGGGCTGCCCCCCCCCCTCGAGCGGCCCTCGCCGCGAGAGGAGACACCACTGCGACCGCCGAGGACGACTCCGGTTCCCGGAGGAGTACGCTCGCGCCCCCGACGATCCACAACACGGGTTGCGGCGTGCTTGCAGGGGCGGCCCCGCCCCCTCTTGGGCGGCGGCGAGCCGGGCCCTCCTGATGAGCCTTCCCCTTCTCCGCGGCCGAGAACCTCTTCGTTGGCGCCATGGGAGCTGTGGCAAGACGGTCAGGCGAGACAGAAGAAGAAGGAGCAGGCGGCGAGATGACAGAGATCAGCGAGGGGCTCTGTCCCTCCCCTCATTTATAGCAAGAAGGAGGCCAACCTCCAGCCTCCACGATTGTGCGTAATGATGGTTTTCCTCTGCATGTAGCAGGGTCTCGTCAAGTCAGACGGTTGCCGAGGCAGCGTGGGGAAGCGGAGGAGCTCACCTGTCAAGTTTCGTTCCATTTGGAGGTCGTTTGATGCTCCAACGGTTAACCGGGTAACCGCAAAGGCCTTTTGAGTGTTGCAGACCAACACCCCTCCAAAACAGCCCAATAACCCATCTAAGTCACTTCCATGCTCTCCGTCGTTCGATCACGATCGTGTGGGCGAAAACTACACCCCATTTGGAGTCTCCTAGCTCCCTCTAGCTATAAATATGTGCACCCTCCTCCAAATCCGGGTCCCGAAACCCTAGCCCGCTCCCTCTCCGCCACCGGACACGTCCGGTCCGGCCGGACAAATCGCCGCCGTCCCCTCGTCCAACCGTGCGCCGCCACTTCGCGACCGCGCCCCACTTCGCCGCCCCCGCCGCCGACGCCCGCAGGGCCCGCGGGAGGCCCTCCCAGCCCAGATCGGCGTTGCCGCCCCGCGCGGGACCCCGCCCGCGCCCCGCCGCCTCCGCTGACCGCCGCCGGCCGCCGCCTCCATCGCGCTACCGCGCCTCCACGCCGGCGTGCGCCGCCCTCCGCCGCCTTGCCTCCCCTGGCCGGCGGCTGCGCCCGGCCAGATCCGGCGGACCCCGCCTTCCCCGACCTCGCCGGCCCCGAGCTCCGGCCGCCCCTTCCTCCAACTCCGGCGAAGTTCCGGTGAACCTCGGACAGCGCGCCAGATCTAGATCTAGATCCACGGTTGACCCCGAAATCCTCCAAGTCCCGAGTTTATCACTTTATGTTGCCCTGTTCATCGCATCATATCTCCTTGCATACTGCTCCGTTTCATGCGTGTGATATATCGAAATGTTCATCAGGTTATGCTCTTCATTTTGTTCCATTGTGCCATGCTCGTTTGAGTTCATCAGGGTGCTCAAATCTCTGATGCAAGAGTGCTATGTGCTGTTTACTGCTGTTACTTATCAGAATATGTTGATTTGTCATTTTTGCTGCATTTGATGTGTGCATCTTATGAGCATGAGCTCTACATGTGTTTTGATCTATGCCATGCCATCTTTACAGGGGTGTATGCCATGTATTTTTGTGATCTATGTGGTGACTAGCACAAGCATGAAAACTAGGCTTCGTGATGTTTCTGTTTTCAGGGACATGCTATGAACTTGCTCTTGTCATGGTTAGCTTCATGAACATGTTTTCTTGCTGTTGGCATGCTTGTTTTGTCATGATTTGCCTTGTGATGAGTGAATCGAGCTCACAAAGATGCCTTCATAATTCTGTTAATGCCATGCTCTGTTTTCCGCTAAGTCTGAAACCTGTTAACGAAACTTGCTATGTTTACATGGGTGCCATCATATCTTCTGTGCCTTTTTGGTTCATGATCAGTAAGGGACTTTTGTTCTATGCATTTAGTAGATTGATGCCATGCCTTGTTTTGCTATGATAAGTGCCTGTAGCATGTTTATTGCTTGCTCTAAACATTGCTACCTGCTGCTGTTTATGCCATGTCCAGTATTTTCACCAAGTCTGTGAAGCTGATATCTTTTGCACTTTTGCCATGCTTGTTTGAACCTGTTATTGTGTGATCTAGCCGTAGCTCAGTGTTCATCTTTTGTCAAGAATATCTTGTAGATTACTTCCATATGCTTTGTTGCTATGTTGGGGTGCTGTAGCATAGTTACTTGATGTATTCTAAGCGCTATCATGCTGTTAATCGCAGAATTATGTCATTCTTGTTTTGCTTGCCATTTGCAAACCGTGCATCCGTTTCCGGTGATCTTTATATCGATTTCGACCGAAATCATCTCATCTTTACAGTGGCATACTTGGTTTGCCAAGTTGATTCCTTGTTCATCCTTTTTCTTCCGGAGCACGCATATGCATCGCATATCACATCTCGCATATCATGCATGTATTGCATCATGTTGCTTATGCATTGCACCGTGATTGATTGTGGTTCCATTGCTTGTGTTATTGCTTTGGGTAGAGCCGGGAGACGAGTTCGTGAATGAGGAACCTGTTGAGAACGCTTACGAGGATCAAGCTTTCGACAACTCTGAGAACCTTGCAGGCAAGATGACCATACCCTCGAAATCACTTCTATCTTTGCTTTGCTAGTTGTTCGATCTATTGCTATGCTGCGCTACCTACCACTTGCTATATCATGCCTCCCATATTGCCATGTCAAGCCTCTAACCATCCTTTCCTAGCAAACCATTGTTTGGCTAAGTTACCGCTTTTGCTCAGCCCTTCTTATAGCGTTGCTAGTTGCAGGTGAAGTTGAAGTTGGTTCTATGTTGGAACATGCATATGTTGGGTTATCACAATATATCTTATTTTATTAATGCATCTATATACTTGGTAAAGGGTGGAAGGCTCGGCCTTATGCCTGGTGTTTTGTTCCACTCTTGCCGCCCTAGTTTCCGTCTTACCGGTGTTATGTTCCTTGAGTTTTGCGTTCCTTACGCGGTTGGGTGATTTATGGGACCCCCTTGACAGTTCGCCTTGAATAAAACTCCTCCAGCAAGGCCCAACCTTGGTTTTACATTTGCCTACCTAAGCCTTTTCCCTTGGGTTTTCGCGAGCCCGAGGGTCATCTTTATTTAACCCCCCGGGCCAGTGCTCCTTCGAGTGTTGGTCCGAACCGAGCTGCCTGCGGGGCCACCTCGGGGAAACTCGAGGCCTGGTTTTACTCGTAGCTTGACTTATCCGGTGTGCCCTGAGAGCGAGATATGTGCAGCTCCTATCGGGATTTGTCGGCACATTCGGGCGGCTTTGCTGGTCTTGTTTTACCATTGTCGAAATGTCTTGTAAACCGGGATTCCGAGACTGATCGGGTCTTCCCGGGAGAAGGTTTATCCTTCGTTGGCCGTGAGAGCTTATAATGGGCTAAGTTGGGACACCCTTACAGGGTATTATCTTTCAAAAGCCGTGCCCGCGGTTATGAGGCAGATGGGAATTTGTTAATGTCCGGTTGTAGAGAACTTGACACTTGATTTAATTAAAATACATCAACCGTGTGTGTAGCCGTGATGGTCTCTTTTCGGTGGAGTCTAGGAAGTGAACACGGTCTGGGTTATGTATGAACGTAAGTAGTTTCAGGATCACTTCTTGATCATTTCTAGCTTCGTGACCATTGCGTTGCTCCTCTTCTCGCTCTTATTTGCGTATGTTAGCCACCATATATGCTTAGTGCTTGCTGCAGCTCCACCTCATTACCCCATCCTTCCTACAAGCTTAAATAGTCTTGATCTCGCGGGTGTGAGATTGCTGAGTCCTCGTGACTCACAGATTCTACCAAAACAGTTGCAGGTGCCGACGATACCAGTGCAGGTGACGCAACCGAGCTCAAGTGGGAGTTCGACGAGGAACGTGGTCGTTACTAAGTTTCGTTTCCTGACGATCAGTAGTGGAGCCTAGTTGGGACGATCGGGGATCTAGCATTTTGGGGTTATCTTATTTTCATTTGGATTTGACCATAGTCGGTCTATGTGTGGATTTTGGATGATGTACGAATTAATTTATGTATTGTGTGAAGTGGCGATTGTAAGCCAACTCTCGTTATCCCATTCTTGTTCATTACATGGGATTGTGTGAAGATGACCCTTCTTGTGACAATACCTACAATGCGGTTATGCCTCTAAGTCATGCCTCGACACGTGGGAGATATAGCCGCATCGTGGGCGTTACAAGTTGGTAATCAGAGCCATCCCCGACTTAGGAGCCCCTTGCTTGATCGAATCGCTGGCGTTGTTGAGTCTAGAACAATAATGTTTTGAGTCTTAGGATTATATATATCGGAGAGTAGGATTCTTTTTACTCCTCAGTCCCTTCGTCGCTCTGGTGAGGCCTCCTGACGTAGCAGTTTTGACTCTTCTCTCCTCAAATTTCACTAAAAAAAATTTAGGATCACGCGGGTATCTTGGAATCGTTCCGATGGTTTTGTGACGAGAACATTGTTCTTGGTGCCTCCTGACATTTAGGGGTTGTGGCAGTGTCCCAGGGATTTGAGCTCCGAGGTGTTGTCGTCAGAATTTTATCGTTGTAGTTCTGGAATTCCTGAGTTTCGCCGACATCGAAAATCTCTTTTATGTAGTTGTTGGTGAGATCACCTCGACGCCACCCAGTACTGGGGCGGGAGTTCGGGAGTATTGCTATAACTCGTATAACGGATGCTTTTCGAAGGTTGAGGTACACGATTTCCGAAGGTTTCTTGGTTATGTGTTGACGGATGGATACAGCTGGATCTAGGGATTGCTAGTTTGGGTGATATATTTTGTGTCCCATGTATCCCCAACACCAGATTGCATAACCAGAAGGTTTCGGGAGTTTATAGGTGGGATTCAAGTAGCTCTTAGCATTTCTTCCCGCAGATATTTGGTTTGTGATTGGGTAATCCTTACCACTTATTTGTTCCAGTTGCACCTTGTTATTTCATTCATCAATTTCTTATCAAGTGGCTTCTCACCTTAATGGACGTGTGATGTTAGCTTTGGAATTCATTCGTTCATCCTTGTTCGAATGTTTATTGTGAAGACTATATGTTGCAATTTCTATCCGTTGATTCAACTTGTCTATCTGTCTATCAAGATGCTAACGGATGTCACCCTCTTCAGGATGGCTCCGCCAACGCGTCAGAATCCGGAACACAATGATGGGAGTCAGGTGAACCCTCCGCCACCACCTCCGCCTCCGGAGGCATGGCAAGCTATCATGGCAGCCACCAACGCCAATGCTCAGATGATTTTGCAACTCTTGCAAGAGCGCACCCAAGGGCAAGGCAACCAAGGAAATCAAGGCCAAGGCAACAATCAGCCTCACTTCGCTACACTCAACCAGTTCCTCGCAAATCAGCCGAAGTCTTTCAGCTACTGTGCCGAGGCCACAGACGCCGATGATTGGCTCGTGGACATCAACAAGCATTTTGAATGTAGCAATGTCAGGCCTGAGGACTTTGTCAAGTTCGCTTCTTTTCAACTCAAGGATCAAGCTGCCGAGTGGTATCAACAATACAAAGATTCCAGAGGAGGTCGTGTGATTACCTGGGATGATTTCCGCCGAGACTTCAAAGCTCACCACATTCCACAAAGTGTTGTTGAGAGCAAGCGTGAGGAGTTCCGCAATCTCAAACAAGGCAGCATGTCCGTGTATCAATACAATACCCAGTTTCAGAAACTCGCTCGCTTCGCTAAGCAAGACGTTCCTGATGAAAAGAGTATGATCTATCAATGCAGAGGTGGCCTTAGAGAAGATCTGCAATTACCTCTCGTGCTTTTTGAGCCGACCAAGTATGATGAATTCTACAACATGGCACTGAAGCAAGAGGCTGCTCAGCTCAAGTGTGAGGCTTCTAAGAAGAGAGTCAGGGACGCAGTTCAGTCTTCTTCTTCCTCACTAGTGGCTGCTAAGCAACAGAAGTTCTGGTTGCCTCCTCCTCTTCCGTTTCGTCAGCCTTTCCAGCAGAAGAACAAAGGTGGCCATGGATCTTCCCACCCACCCAACCCTGGCTATCAGAACAAGTCTCAGAATCAAGCTCCGAGGTCTAATGCTCCTTATCATCGTCCACTCTCAGAGGTGACTTGCAACAAGTGTCAGCAGAAAGGTCACTATGCTAACAAGTGTTTCAACCAAAGGCACCTTCCGCCTCCTCCTCCCGTGAGATCTTCCAGCAATGCAGTGATCAAGCATAATCCCAAGTCTGCAAAGGTGAACATGATGAATGCAGCTCAAGCGGAGGAATCTACTGATGTGATAATGGGTAATCTCTCAGTTAATGATATTCCTGCAAAAGTCTTATTTGATACTGGTGCTTCGCTTTGTTTCATGTCAAGACCGTTTTTTGCCAAGCATGAATTCACTTATGGAAGTTTGATCATATCGAAATGGACTTCGTGACTGGATTTCCTAACTCCAAGCGCGAAAATGATGCTATCTTCGTTGTCATCGACAAGCTTACTAAAGTGGCTCATTTCCTTCCAATCAAAGAATCTATCACAACAGCTCAACTGGCAGAGCTATACACCTCCAGGATTGTCTCCTTGCACGGCATTCCACAAGTGATTTCTTCAGATCGTGGAAGCATCTTCACTTCTAAGTTCTGGGACTCCTTCCAGAAGGCCATGGGCACCAACATTCGCTTCAGCACAGCTTTCCATCCTCAAACTAGTGGCCAAGTTGAGCGAGTCAATCAAATCCTTGAAGATATGCTCAGGGCTTGTGTCATTTCCTTTGGCATGAAGTGGGAAGATTGTCTTCCATATGCCGAGTTCTCCTACAACAACAGCTTCCAAGCGAGTTCGGGCAAGGCCCCATTCGAGATTCTGTATGGCAGAAAGTGTCGTACTCCTCTCAATTGGTTAGAGACTGGTGAACGCCAACTTCTTGGCAATGACTTAATCACAGAGGCTGAAGAAATGTGTAAAGTCATCCGTGAAAATCTCAAAGCCGCGCAATCACGCCAGAAGCGTTACTATGATAGCAAGCAACGTGACTTGGCTTTCGAGATCGGAGACCATGTCTACCTCCGCGTCTCTCCAATGAAAGGCACTCGTCACTTCTGTCGTGGAATTGTCACGGCAGATGTCCTCGAGCTAGGACTTAGTCGTGGAGCCATCGCAACCAGGAAGCTTGAAGGGGTTATGCAGGACAAGGAACACGAGGGTTTATACTGGTTCGGCCCCTTACGGTGAAGGTAAAAGCCTACGTCCAGTTTGAGGTGATATTGATTAGGGTTACGATCGCCAGGGAGCTAAACAGCTATGCCCGGCTCTCGATGAGGTTGTTGTCGCCCTTGAACCGCTGCCGGGTCGTCCCTTTATATAGGGAGGCTGACGCCCAGCAGCCCTTAGAGTCCCGGCCGGCTCATAAGAACGTCCGGCTCGGACTCTAAACTATACTTGCCTTACACTACAAGTCTACTATAATAATGATTGTAACTACAGGCCCTAAGCCATATCCGGGTCTCAGCCTATCTCTGGCCCATCGTCTTGAAACTTGGCTCCGGGCTTCTGGCAATGACCATCCGAAGAGTAACCCGGCCCCTCCTGGCGGGTGACTCTAAGGTCTATATCCTCAACATTAGGCCCCAGATTGACTTGAGCCGGCTCGTGTCAATCTTCAACTCTGCCGACAGAGAAAATCTCCGGCTTACCATTCATGTGAAGGCCATAACCCGGAGTGACGTCATCCTCTGGACTCCGGATAATCCGCCGTGACGTCATCCTCCATTAAGTCCGTTTTTTACTCCGCCAGATCCGCAACGGATCTTTGCTTTTACTGTCGTTCTGAAAATCGAGGCGTCGTGAGGGGGAGATAACCACGCCGTGGTCTCCTTGAATCTCGCGCCCACTTATGACTTCGCCTTATAAATAGGCCGGCCCAACGTGCTCTTCTCACGCTCTCTTCTTCCTCCTCGCGCCGTCGCTCTTCTGCCCGAGCTCTGCCACTTCCGCCGCCGTCGCGCCCCTGATCTTCATCAACCCGGCCGCTGCATCACCCTGACTCGGACCACATAACGGCGGCGACTTCCGCTCTTCCCCAACTCCGGTGAGTCTCCTCTGCCTTGCTAGAACAGATCCGTGGTAGAGTTCGTCTGTGTTCTTCATGTTCGTCACCATAGCCACAAGCTTCGGTAGTTCTTGTAGTCACTGCCCTTGTTGATCTTCAGCCTTACATAGAACTAGTGCGGTAGTTGTTTTAGGCCTCATTTTGAATGCCAGTAGATCTCTTTCCACTGCATAGATGCTTCGTTTGAGCTTAAGAACATCCGCTCGTCTGTTTCTAGGTCTAGAAAATTTTCATTTCACCCGACCATTTTGATCCAAAAAAGTTACCGCAACCTGTGAAACCTGTTTTACCACACTTAGTAAAAACTTCAACCATTGAATCTTGGCGGCTTACATTTCCGGCTTAAAGAAAACACGCGCCGTAGAATCCTCCGGTTTAAAGAGAACCGTGCTTTGTAGAATTCTCCGGCTTAATTGAGTATATATCATTAGTCCCCTTCATAAGCCGCCACCTTAGTTTGAATGATAATCTCCGGCTTATAATTAACCCGGACACTTTTCTCTTTATCATAGACCACCAACTTTCACCATGCCTCCCAAGGCTCCCATCACTTGCAACTGGATGAGATCCAACGTCACTGACGAGACCCTGGCCAACTTCGTTAAGTCCGGATATTTACCTAACAAGGAAATCATGTCCTACCGTGCCCCTGACCCGTCGGAAGAGAGACCACAGCCAAGGGACGGGGAGGTAGTGATCTTCGCAGACCATATGAGCCGGGGCTTTGCACCGCTCGGCTCAAAGTTTTTCAGGGACGTGCTCAACTTCTTTGACCTACGGCCTCAGGATATAGGACCCAACTCCGTATCCAACATCTGCAACTTCCAAGTCTTTTGTGAAGTGTACCTTGGAGAAGAGCCCAGTTTGCTGCTTTTCAGAGAACTGTTCTACTTAAACCGCCAAAACGAGTGTGCCAACGGGCCAAGTCTGGAATTAGGCGGCATCTCCATCCAACGGCGTAGGGACTGTCTGTTCCCTTACGCAGAGCCGCCAAGCCACCCCAAGGACTGGAATATGACTTGGTTCTACTGCCAAGATACGTCCCCGGCTGACGAGAACCCGCTGCCCGGCTTTCGCCCAACACGCCTAGAGCCGACTCATCCGCTATCCGACAAACTGACTGCCGCGGAACGCCAGCCTCTGCTTCCAACGATCAATAAGATCAAGGCCCTGCTAGGCAACGGTCTGAACGGAATTGACCTGGTCCGGGTCTGGATCTCATGGCGGGTGATCCCATTGAGCCGCCGCCCCGGCTTAATGTGTGAGTACACCGGGCGAAAGGATGACCCGCAGAGGCACAGTCGCAATGATCTTCCAGAAGACGTTGCAGAGGAGGAGACCAAGACTCTTCTAAACGAGAGCTTGGCAGATTGCGGAAGAACCGGGCTAGCCCCCTTCTGCAAGATCAATCCAGCCCCAGCGGTAAGCCGCTGACTTTAACCTTTCAACTTCTTTTGCAGGTCACCTTGATCTGAATCATTTTAAGAATTCATTGCTGTATTTCTCAGGCTGATGAAAAATTCTGGCGGGTCAAGTATGACCATGAGGCGGCCAAGAAGGCCAGGAAGGTGAAGAAAGCCGCCAAGAAAGCCGCCCCTCGCAAAAAGGGAAGCAGACCCACTGCTTCGGAGCTACTGCAACTAAGCGACAGCTCCGAGTCAGAGGTAACCCTTAAACCTTTAAACTCTTGCCATATTTGTTGTTTGTTGCTGTCCGCCTTATCAACATTTGCTCATTGACAGGATGACACCGGCGCCAGTAACCCGGTGGTTGAAGAGGTAATGTCACTTTCCTCCGACTCGGAGCCTTTGCCACAGCTGAAAGTCCGAAGAGTAACCCGGAAAGTAAGCTTTTCACATCCATTAGCTCATCAAGACCCTCAATTTCTTTTGAAGCAGCAGGTTCACGAAAGTCGGCGTCACACCCGGGCCCGCAAAGACACCGACCTCTCCGCCGGGTTACCCGACGCAACCAGGAAGCGTCGCACTAAGGTTTTTTCTCACCTGTACCCCTTTCATCCGTTGGCGGGTGTTATCCGTCAGCCACTCAACTCTTCTGACTCCAATTATCAGGAGACCTCCCCCTCTTCGGGTGACTCCATGCAGTCGAGTCTGCCGGCCTTCAAGACTGCACCCGGGTAATAACAATCTCCTTACATTTTCTGTCTGTACTTACTCTTTGTGTGCCTAACACTTCTATCTTTTCAGTGCCCAGGCAAAGCTCACTAAAAGAGCAAAGAAAACCAGGTCAGCCGGAGTGCCAGACTTGCCTGACCCGGAGGCGACGGCTCAAGAGCCGCCAGCTACCTCCACCCCCGAAGCCACCATTCCAATGGACATGGCGCCTGACGCCCCGGCCCCGACTACCAAGACAACGACCGAAGCGTCGGTTAACCCGGAGGCCTCCGGCTCAGCCCCACCAGCAGACGACCCGGACGTGGTAATCACCCGGACGGAATTCGTTGAGCCGGGGAGACCGACCGCGTTGGCCAAATGCACCGCGAAGGGGGAGTTGCTGCAGCCCCACCGGGTGAATCTGGACCTCTCCAGCTACACCGATTTGAGCATTGGAGAGCTCGTCTCTGGCTACATCAGCCAAGTTCACAAGAGCCGGGACGCCGAGATCGCCATGGTCAACCAGATCCAACAAAAATCTGAGGTATCCTTCTGCTGTCTTCTTACTTACTACATAGTGACCCTTGTCATGCTAGCCCCCAAGTCGACGACTTATACTTGAATATGTTGTAGACTTAGGTCCCGGCTTACTCAACTGAGCCGGCAATACGTAGATAGATACGTTCAATATGCATTAGCCCCCAAGTGCCAAGTGTCTTTGCTTGGAAAGCGCTTGGGACTTATATAATTACTGTTAATAACCCGGAAATATATGCAGGCTGTTGGCAAGAAATTAGAGTCGGACCTTGCGGATCTCAAGAGCCGGCTGAAGACACAGGAGATGGAGACCCGGAAGGCAAACGCCAAGTTTGTCTCCAGCATCGCCGCTCAAGAGAAGCTGAAGACCGAATTTGATGCTGAGCGGAAGGCCTGGGCTGAAGAGAAGGCCGCACTGGTGACCCGGGCGGAACAGGCGGAGAAGGCGCTCTCTGAGAAAACCGCCGAGCTCTCCGGCCTAAAGCGCCAGGTTTCCCAAATGGTAGCCGCCATCTTCGGTAAGTCGCCTCACCGGCTTTCATCCATGTTAGAATGTTTACCTCTCCTGATTCATCCTTGTCACCGGCTTATCTGATGTTGTTAAACAGGTCCCAGAAGCGCCAACCTTAACCAGAGCGTGGTCACCAAGTTAAAGGACGTGTACACCCTGGTGGAACAGCTCTACACCGGGTCACAGCGTGCCTTAGCTGTGGTGGCCCTATCCAACGAGGTGCCAACTCATCTGGCCGAAGTCCTGCGCCGGCTCGCAGTTCTGCCGCAGCGGATCCATGAGCTACGACGAGCATCCGCGAGAGCCGGAGCAATCGCCGCGCTGAGCCGGGCCAAAGCATTCCTGCCGGAGCTAGACCCGGCAGACATCGCCCTGGGTTACCCAAGCCTGAAAGAAGACGGCTCAGCCTTCGACCAGAGGGATTTCGCGGCGTGTGTGAAGGCTGTACGCCCGGTGGCCACCATCATCGGGAATGACACCGACTTAACCAAGTATCAGCCGGGGTACAATGCGGAGAATCAGAGGATTCCAACCCCTCGCTATGAAGCTCTCAATCTGATTCCTCCGGCTCGTCAGCACACCTTCGCCCCGGAGATTGACCCGGCCGGGTTAATTGACAAAGAAGCCCAGTTCGAAGCTCTCAGCGGCATCGACTGGAAGTCGTCAACCTTCGAGGTCTTGGGATCAGCCGGAGCAGAAGACAGGAACGAGCCGGGGACTTCAACTCAGCAGGCATCATAAAGCGGCTGGCGGTTCACCGAACAACGCTCCATCCTTGAGACTTGATGAATTTTGTAATAGAATAGGTGCAACAATTTATCTCCGCCGTGCCATCGTGCACGTAATGAATGCTGAAATCCCTTGAAGTTATCCTGTTGGTGTTCCTCCGGGTCATAATTATCCCTTTGTCCTTCTCAACCTTAAAAGGTGCCTTTAAGTATCGGCATAGAAAGGTAAATCATAAGTCTCAAGGCGGCTTACCACCCCGAGAATCAGGTGTTTGAGATGGATAACCCGGAACATGAATCAAAAAAGACTGGTCCTTGGTTATACTCTGAACATAGCCGTGATAACACACTTAACGGCCTGTAAGCATACTTCCGGATTAAATAACCCGGGTAGCACGGTTGGTATCTTAACTCTAATTTACTTGCCTTGATGACATCCATGATGTTCAACTAACAAGATAAACCAAAATTAAGCCGGCAAGTGAAACCCGGCCATGCACACTTTGTCATAATCAGAGTAAACTTGTGATAAATCAGAACTTAGGGGCTTCCAGTTCGAATACGACCAGAGACCCGGCCCAAAAGGGGTTAAGCCAAGATTCGGATACGATCATATAGCCCCCAGTGGGTGTGGCGATGCCAATCAAGAGGGTACCGACAGCTATGTTCTCTTTGGTTCGAATACGACCCATGTTTGAACATGAAGCCCCCAAATGATTCTTAAAATTGTTTAACGACGCTGATTCGAATACGATCCACGTCGGTTCTCAGAGGGGTTAAACTGTGATTCAAATATGACCAAAGTTAACTTCCCAATGAGCTCGGCACTTTGCCAATCAAGTGGGTATCGACAGCTATGTTCTCTTTGGTTCGAATACGACCCATGTTTGAACAGGAAGCCCCCAAGTGACCTTACTGCTTACGGCTAGACTCGAATATGATCATAAGCCGGATCCTCCTTTAAATCAGCATGTAAAAAATAACACACGCATAATTGGAGGAGAAAAAAGGACAGAGGTCCTGCTTTATTGCTTATCATAATATATACGTGTCCGAGATAAATATGTACACCACGAGAGCCGGTAGCTCAAGTGTAGTAAGGCCGAAGCTGAGCTATATTCCACGGCCGACGGGTCTCCTCCTCAGATTTACGCGAATCTTTATGTTCCCGAATATCAATGAGGTAATATGACCCGTTGTGCAAGTTCTTACTGACCACAAAGGGCCCTTCCCAAGGTGGGGATAACTTGTGTGCATCTGTTTGATCCTGGATGAGCCGGAGCACAAGGTCGCCTTCCTGGAAGACCCGGGATTTGACCCAACGGCTATGATAACGGCGCAGGTCTTGTTGGTAAATCGCTGAACGGGCTGCTGCCACATCACGCTGTTCGTCCAACAAGTCCAGAGCATCTTGGCGCGCCTGTTCATTATCCGTCTCAACATAAGCCGCCACACGAGGTGAATCGTGACGGATGTCGCTCGGGAGGACTGCTTCTGCTCCATAAACCATGAAGAAAGGCGTGAAGCCTGTAGACCTGTTAGGAGTAGTGTTGATGCTCCATAAGACGGAGGGCAACTCCTCCACCCAACAACCCGCCGTCCGTTGCAAAGGGACCAAAAGCCGGGGCTTGATGCCCTTCAGAATCTCCTGGTTAGCTCTCTCAGCTTGACCATTGGATTGGGGATGAGCCACTGAGGAAACATCAAGTCGGATATGCTCTCGTTGACAAAACTCTTCCATAGCGCCCTTGGATAGATTGGTGCCATTGTCAGTTATGATGCTGTGCGGAAAGCCGAAGCGGAAAATCACCTTTTTCATAAATTGAACCGCCGTGGCTGCATCGCACTTGCTAACTGGCTCAGCCTCCACCCACTTCGTGAATTTGTCAACTGCCACCAAGAGGTGGGTCTTCTTATCCTTGGACCGTTTAAAAGGCCCAACCATATCAAGCCCCCAGACCGCAAAGGGCCAAGTGATTGGGATCATCCTCAACTCCTGAGCCGGCACACGAGCCCGTCGTGAGAACCTTTGGCAACCATCACATTTACTGACCAAGTCCTCTGCATCAGCGTGAGCCGTCAGCCAATAAAAACCATGACGGAAAGCCTTGGCCACAAGAGATTTTGAACCGACATGATGGCCACAATCCCCTTCATGGATCTCGCGCAAGATCTCTTGACCTTCCTCAGGGGAGATACAACGCTGAAATGCCCCTGAAACACTGCGATGATGCAACTCACCATCGATAACAATCATTGACTTTGCCCGCCGGGTTATTTGCCTGGCCAGAGTTTCATCCTCAGGCAACTCTCCCCGGGTTATATAAGCCAGATATGGCATTGTCCAATCTGGTATGACATGAAGAGCCGCCACCAGTCGTGCCTCCGGGTCAGGGATAGCCAAGTCCTCCTCTGTAGGCAACCGAACCGAAGGGTTATACAGGACATCCAAGAAAGTGTTAGGCGGCACCGGTTTTCGCTGGGAACCTAGCCGGCTTAAAGCATCAGCCGCCTCGTTCTTCCTGCGATCAATGTGCTCCACTTGGTATCCCTGAAAGTGCCCAGCAATGATATCAACCTTGCGGCGATAAGCCGCCATGAGAGGATCCTTAGAATCCCAGGTGCCTGATACTTGTTGAGCCACCAAGTCTGAGTCACCAAAGCACCTTACCCGGCTTAAGCTCATCTCCTTAGCCACCCGAAGACCGTGGAGCAAAGCCTCGTATTCAGCCGCATTGTTAGTGCAAGGAAACATCAACCGTAGCACATAATGGAATTTGTCACCTTTAGGGGAAGCCAATACAACACCAGCCCCCGAGCCCTCCAGCTGTCTGGACCCATCAAAGTGAATAGTCCAATAAGTGTTATCTGGCCTTTGCTCAGGCACTTGTGACTCTGTCCAGTCATTGATAAAATCCACCAAAGCCTGAGATTTAACAGCAGTGCGTGGCACATATTTGAGGCCATGAGGTCCAAGTTCTATAGCCCACTTAGCAATTCTCCCTGTAGCCTCTCTGTTCTGGATAATATCCCCAAGAGGGGCAGAACTGACCACAGTGATGGGATGACCCTGAAAATAATGCTTGAGCTTCCGGCTCGCCATGAACACGCCATATACGAGCTTCTGCCAATGCGCGTACCGCTGCTTGGACTCAATAAGCACCTCGCTGACATAATAAACCGGCCGCTGAACCGGATGCTCCTTACCCGTCTCCTTGCACTCCACCACAATAGCCACACTGACGGCTCGTGTGTTTGCCACCACATACAGTAGCAAGGGCTCCTTATCAACCGGAGCAGCAAGGACGGTGGGGCTCTGCCAGTTGCTTTTTCAAATCCTCAAAAGCGGTATTAGCTGCATCATTCCAGACAAAGTTATCAGTTTTCTTCATCAACTGATATAAGGGCATAGCCTTCTCACCCAAACGGCTTATAAACCGGCTTAAAGCAGCGATACGACCCGCCAAACGCTGAACGTCATTTATACACGCCGGTTTAGCTAGGGAGGTGATGGCCTTGATCTTCTCCGGGTTAGCCTCAATGCCTCTGTCAGAAACCAAGAAGCCCAATAGTTTGCCTGCAGGAACACCAAAAACACACTTGGCCGGGTTAAGCATCATCTTGTAGACCCGGAGATTATCGAAGGTTTCCCTTAAGTCATCTATCAGAGTTTCCTCCTTGATGGATTTAACCACAATATCATCCACGTAAGCGTGAACATTGCGCCCGATCTGTTTATGAAGACAATTCTGTACACAACGCTGGTAAGTCGCCTGTGCACACTTGAGTCCAAAGGGCATAGACACATAGCAGAAGGCTCCAAAGGGAGTGATGAACGCCGTCTTCTCCTGGTCCTTAACTGCCATCTTAATCTGATGATACCCGGAATAGGCATCCAAGAAACTTAAGCGTGCACAACCTGCCGTAGCATCAATGATTTGATCAATGCGGGGGAGAGCAAAAGGATCAGCCGGACACGCCTTGTTCAAGTCCGTGTAGTCCACACACATCCGCCAGGTGCCGTTCTTCTTGAGTACGAGCACCGGGTTAGCCAACCACTCCGGGTGAAAAACTTCAACAATGAACCCGGCCGCCAAGAGCCGGGCCACTTCTTCACCAATAGCTTTCCGCCTCTCTTCGTTAAACCGTCGAAGGAACTGTCTGACCGGCTTAAATTTTGGATCAACATTGAGAGTGTGCTCAGCGAGTTCTCTAGGTACACCTGGCATGTCAGAAGGTTTCCACGCGAAGATGTCCCTATTCTCACGGATGAACTCGATGAGCGCGCTTTCCTATTTCGGGTCCAGATTTGCACTGATGCTAAACTGCTGAGACGAGTCACCTGGAACAAAATCAACAAGTTTAGTCTCATCAGCTGATTTAAATTTCATTGCTGGTTCATTCTCCTTGGTTGGCTTTTTCAGAGAGGTCATATCTGTTGGGTCAACATTGTCTTTGTAAAACTTCAACTCCTCTGTAGCACAAACAGACTCTGCATAAGCCGCGTCGCCTTCCTCGCACTCTAGAGCCACCTTTCGGCTGCCGTGAACCGTAATAGTCCCGTTGTGACCCGGCATTTTGAGCTGTAAGTACACATAGCACGGCCGTGCCATGAACTTGGCATAAGCCGGCCGTCCAAATATAGCATGGTATGGACTTCTTATCTTGACCACCTCAAAGGTCAGCTTCTCCACCCTGTAGTTGTTCTCATCACCAAAAGCCACTTCCAATTTGATCTTGCCGACTGGATAAGCCGACTTACCGGGTACCACACCATGGAAGATAGTGTTTGACTGGCTGAGGTTCTTATCGACTAGCCCCATACGACGGAAAGTGTCATAATAGAGGATATTGATGCTGCTGCCTCCATCCATGAGTACCTTTGTGAACTTATAGCCTCCCACCTGAGGAGCCACCACTAAGGCCAAGTGACCCGGGTTATCCACCCGGGGAGGGTGATCCTCCCTACTCCACACTATAGGCTGCTCAGACCACCGTAAGTAGCGTGGAACCGCCGGCTCAACAGCATGAACAACTCTCTTGTGAAGCTTCTGATCCCGTTTGCACAAACTGGTGGTGAACACATGATACTGTCCACCGCTGAGCTGCTTTGGGTTAGTCTGATAACCCCCCTGCTGTTGTTGATGACCCTGACCAGACTGTTGATTAAAGCCCCCTTGACCGTTCTGAGGACCGGAATTTGAGCCGCCGCCCGGGCCATGAAAGCCGCCGGCGCCTGAGCCGCCGCCCGGGCCATTGTAGCTCTTAAAGGCCTTCATGATCGCGCAATCCTTCCACAGGTGAGTCGCTGGCTTCTCTCTAGAGCCATGCCTTGGACAAGGTTCATTCAACAGCTGCTCCAGCGTTGGACCTGACCCGCCGCCTCGGGGAGGGGGCCTCCCCTTGCGTCGCTGGTTATTACCTTGGGAGTTGGCGTTGGCTACAAACTCTAGGCTACCATCGGCCTTACGCTTGCCTCCTCCTTGGTTCCCCGGGTTAAACTGAGGACCCTTGCCGTTGCCATTCTTCTTTCCCTTCCCTGTCCTTTCATCGTCTGAAGGGGGATCCTTGGTGCCGTCAGAATCGGCGTACTTGACAAGAGCCGCCATTAGGGTACCCATATCGGTGCAGTCGCGTTTAAGCCGTCCGAGTTTCATCTTAAGGGGCACAAAGCGACAGTTCTGTTCCAACATTAAGACTGCAGAGCCGGCATCCATCTTATCTGATGAATGTATGATCTCCTTGACCCGGCGAACCCAATGGGTCGTGGATTCACCCTCCTGCTGCTTACAGTTAGTCAAATCCACAATAGACATAGACTGCCTACAGGTATCTTTGAAGTTTTGAATGAACCGGGCTTTCAGCTCAGCCCAAGACCCAATGGAGTTCGGTGGTAGCCCTTTCAACCACGTGCGGGCAGTTCCATCTAACATCATGGTGAAATATTTGGCCATGGCCGCCTCACTGACCTCTAGCAATTCCATAGCCATCTCATAACTCTCAATCCAGGCTGCAGGCTGTAAGTCAGCTGTATAGTTAGGCACCTTCCTAGGGCCCTTGAAGTCTTTAGGCAGACGTTCATTACGGATGGCTGGCACCAAACAAGGGACACCCCCGGTCCTGGTAGAAATACCCACATCAACGGACGTCGTTGGACAAACCGGGGGGGTCTGGTAAGCCATCAATTGAGGCACCAGCTCTGCCTCTTGCCGCGCTTGGTCTGCTGCATAAAAGGCTCCATTATGAGCCAGGCCATGGCCAGGGGGCGGGTCATGGCGTCGGACATTACTTGAGCCGGTTGCTGAGACCATGTGCCGGCTGTAACTCGGGCTCTGGCCTGGACGAGGGGTCGAGTGGATCCTGTCCCGGCTGTAGGAGTACGCCTCTTGCTGTGCCAGTGCCGTCTGCAGGAGTTCCCTGACCCGGCGGGTTTCGATGGCCGCCGGAGAGTCGTCGTCAACGGGGAGAGCCGCCAGTCGTGCTGCCGCAGCCACCATGTTCTCCAGTGGGTTATCATAATGACCCGGGGGTATCGGCACATACTGAGGCGGGGCAGGGGGCACCTGGGGCGGCCCCATCACTCGTGGCTGAATAAGGGGTCCAGACCCGGGCGCAATGACCCCTGGCGGGTTACTAGACCCTGCACCCGGCGTGTTGAAAAGATTGCGTGGATCGTAAACCGGTGGGAGTCAAGACTGGGCCTTCTGATGCCTCCTTCTCATGACCTTGTTGGCCGCGTTCTGATCCATCGTGAGTTGGAAGGACTGTGCCTGAATCAGCTGAGTCCGGGCGTCGAGAGCCGCCCGCTCCGCAGCCAGCCTGATCCCTTCCGCTGCAAGATCCTCTTTAGCTTTTATCAGATCCAATCTTAGCTGTGCCACCTCCGCATCATGCTGAGCTTGATCCGCCGGGTCAACCGTGGCGGTTAACAGGGCCGTCATCTTGTCTGTGAGATCCATTAGCACCTGAGCCGGAGAAGGCACCGGGTTTCCCGCTCCAGCAGCGGGGTTCTGAACAGGCTGCGCACCAGCCATAAAAACTCCAACCTGACTTGGTGGCTCAAAAAGGTCCGGAATACTGTCACCATCGGAACAACCCATGAGCCTGCCATCTTGAAGCTGGTACAACGAGTTTGACTCATCGGTGGCCGACTCATCATCAGAGCCAGCGGCCGCCTCATCTCCAGATCCAGATCGATCGGAGAGTCCTCCATGGATACACCCCACAAAAGCATGCTTTAAGGCAGGCCGGGCCCGGGCGGTTTGTGCGCGCTGAGCCGTTTCGATGAGATCGGCGCAGAGATCCGGCTCGGGGCCCGGCTCACCAATCTTGCCAATGAAGACATGAATTGCGCCAAATGGGACCCGGTACCCGTACTCAATTGAGCCGGCGTCGGGGCCCCAGTCCGCATCGTCGATGTAGAGCTTGCCGCGACGACTCTTGGTCATCCGGCCCACAGCGTATCCCTTGAGCCCTTCGAAGCTGCCCTTCAAGAACTCAAATCCACCGTGCGCGAGCCCCACGGTGGGCGCCAACTGTCGTGGAATTGTCACGGCAGATGTCCTCGAGCTAGGACTTAGTCGTGGAGCCATCGCAACCAGGAAGCTTGAAGGGGTTATGCAGGACAAGGAACACGAGGGTTTATACTGGTTCGGCCCCTTACGGTGAAGGTAAAAGCCTACGTCCAGTTTGAGGTGATATTGATTAGGGTTACGATCGCCAGGGAGCTAAACAGCTATGCCCGGCTCTCGATGAGGTTGTTGTCGCCCTTGAACTGCTGCCGGGTCGTCCCTTTATATAGGGAGGCTGACGCCCAGCAGCCCTTAGAGTCCTGGCCGGCTCATAAGAACGTCCGGCTCGGACTCTAAACTATACTTGCCTTACACTACAAGTCTACTATAATAATGATTGTAACTACAGGCCCTAAGCCATATCCGGGTCTCAGCCTATCTCTGGCCCATCGTCTTGAAACTTGGCTCCGGGCTTCTGGCAATGACCATCCGAAGAGTAACCCGGCCCCTCCTGGTGGGTGACTCTAAGGTCTATATCCTCAACAGCTTCGGTATCAAAGGGAAGCTTGCCCCTAGATACGTGGGTCCTTTCAAGATCATTGGCAAAAGATGCGACCTCGCCTATCAACTTGAGCTTCCCTCCAACTTCGCGAACATGCACGATGTGTTCCACGTGTCACAGCTTCGCAAGTTCTTCAAGACTCCTGAGCGCAGCATCAACTTCGAAGAGATTGACCTCCAAGAAGATCTGTCTTATCATGAGCACCCCGTTGCTATTCTTGAAGAAACTGAGCGCAAGACTCCCAACAAGTTAATCAAATTCCTGAAAGTGAAGTGGTCACAACATTCCGACCGAGAAGCCACCTGGGAGCGCGAGGACCACCTCCGTTCCGAATATCCGGAGTTCTTTCAGTCCTAGATCTCGGGACGAGATCCTCTCATAGTGGTGGAGTGTTGTAACACCCCGGATGTAACTTTCCATATTTGTAACTCCAACTCTTGCCATTTTCGGCTATGTGTTATGATATTCCCTTCGTGGTCGGGTTTTGTCTTTCGTTTTGCATTTTGTTCATGTCATGCATTGCATATCATGTCATCATGTGCATCTCATTTGCATACGTGTTCGTCTCATGCATCCGAGGATTTTCCCCGCAGTCCGTTTTGCAATCCGACACTCCCACATGCACCGGCGCACCCCTCTTGTCTCTTTTCGTGAGCGGGTGTTAAACGTTCTCGGAATGGAGCGAGGTTTCCCAAGTGGCCTTGGTACACCATCGATAGACCACCTGTCAAGTTTCGTTCCACTTGGAGGTCGTTTGATGCTCCAACGGTTAACCGGGTAACCGCAAAGGCCTTTTGAATGTTGCAGCCCAACACCCCTCCGAAACAGCCCAATAACCCATCTAAGTCACTTCCATGCTCTCTGTTGTTCGATCACGATCGTGTGGGCGAAAACTACACCCCATTTGGAGTCTCCTAGCTCGCTCTAGCTATAAATATGTGCACCCTCCTCCAAATCCGGGTCCCGAAACCCTAGCCCGCTCCCTCTCCGCCGCCGGACACGTCCGGTCCGGCCGGACAAATCGTTGTCGTCCCCTCGTCCAACCACGCGCCGCCACGTGGCGACCGCGCCCCACTTCGCCGCCCCCGCCGCTGAAGCCTGCAGGGCCTGCGGGAGGCCCTCCCGGCCCAGATCGGCGCCGCCGCCCCGCGCGGGGCCCCGCCCGCGCCCCGCCGCCAGCGCCGCCAGCGCCCGCCCGCGCCCCGCCGCCGACCGACGCCGGCCGCCGCCTCCGTCGCGCTACCGCGCCTCCACGCCGGCGTGCATCGCCCTCCGCCGCCTCGCCTCCCCTCGTCGGCGACTACGCCCGGCCAGATCCGGCGGACCCCGCCTTCCCCGACCTCGCCGGCCCCGAGCTCCGGCCGCCCCTTCCTCCAACTCCGGCGAAGTTCTGGTGAACCTCGGACAGTGCGCCAGATCTAGATCCAGATCCACTGTTGACCCCGAATTCCTGTAAGTCATGAGTTTATCACTTTATGTTGCCCTGTTCATCGCATCATATCTCCTTGCATACTGCTCCTTTTCGTACGTGTGATATATTGAAATGTTCATCAGGTTATGATCTTAATTTTGTTCCATTGCTCCATGCTCGTTTGAGTTCATCTGGGTGCTCAAATCTCTGTAGCAAGAGTGCTATGTGCTGTTTACTGTTGTTACTTATCAGAATATGATGATTTGTCATTTTTGCTGCATTTGATGTGTGCATCTTATAAGCATGAGCTCTACATGTGTTTTGATCTATGCCATGCCATCTTTACAGGGGGTGTATGCCATGTATTTTTGTGATCTATGTGGTGACTAGAACAAGCATGTAAACTAGGCTTCGTGATGTTTCTGTTTTCAGGGACTCAGAATTCTGCTGTCTTTTCCTGTTGTTATTTTGATGCCATGTATCCATGTGGCTACAGTGAGATCTATGCTTCTTTTGAGTATGTTCAGTAAGGATGTTTTGGACATATAGTTGTGATCTATCCATCCATGCCTGTTTGCAATTATGGAGTGCCCTAGCATGTCTTAATCTTGCTCTACTTTTGCTATAAAATGTTCCTGGCAGATTGTTAACATGTTATTCAATTTTGCCAAGGTTGTTATAGTTGATCCGTACATGCTATGAACTTGCTCTTGCCATTGTTAGCTTCATGAACATGTTTTCTTGCTGTTGGGATGCTTGTTTTGTCATGATTTTCCTTGTGATGAGTGAATCGAGCTCACAAAGATGCCTTCATAATTCTGTTAATGCCATGCTCTGTTTTCTGCCAAGTCTGAAACCTGTTAACGAAACTTGCTATGTTTACATGGGTGTAATCATATCTTCTGTGCCTTTTTGGTTCATGATCATTAAGGGACTTTTGTTCTATGCATTTAGTAGATTGATGCCATGCCTTTTGTTGCTATGATAATTTCCTGTAGCATGTTGATTGGTTGCTCTAAACATTGCTACCTGCTGCTGTTTATGCCATGTCCAGTATTTTCGCTAAGTCTGTGAAGCTGATATCTTTTGCACTTTTGCCATGCTTGTTTGAACATGTTATTGTGTGATCTAGCCGTGAATCTGTGTTCATCTTTTGTCAAGCATCTCTTGTAGATCATTGCCATATGCTTTGTTGCTATATTGGGGTGCTGTAGCATAGTTACTTGGTGTATTCTAAGCGCTATCATGTTGTTAATCGCAAAATTATGTCATTCTTGTTTTGCTTGCCATTTGCAAACCGTGCATCCGTTTCCGGTGATCTTTATATCGATTTCGACCGAAATCATCTCATCGTTCCAGTGGCATACTTGGTTTGCCAAGTTGATGCCTTGTTTATCCTTTTTCTTCTGGAGCACGCATATGCATCGCATATCACATCTCGCATATCATGCATGTATTGCATCATGTTGCTTGTGCATTGCACCGTGATTGATTGTGGTTCCATTGCTCGTGTTATTGCTTTGGTTAGAGCCGGGAGACGAGTTTGTGAATGAGGAACCTGTTGAGAACGCTTACGAGGATCAAGCTTTCGACAACTCTGAGAACCTTGCAGGCAAGATGACCATACCCTCGAAATCACTTCTATCTTTGCTTTGCTAGTTGTTCGCCCTATTGCTATGCTGCGCTACCTACCACTGGCTATATCATGCCTCCCATATTGCCATGTCAAGCCTCTAACCATCCTTTCCTGGCAAACCGTTGTTTGGCTAAGTTACCGCTTTTGCTCAGCCCTTCTTATAGCGTTGCTAGTTGCAAGTGAAGTTGAAGTTGGTTCCATGTTGGAACATGGATATGTTGCGTTATCACAATATATCTTATTTTATTAATGCATATATATACTTGGTAAAGGGTGGAAGGCTCGGCCTTATGCCTGGTGTTTTGTTCCACTCTTGTCGCCCTAGTTTCCGTCATACCTGTTGAGGATATAACCCTTAGAGTCACCCGCCCGGCGGGGCCGGGTTACACATAAGGATCATCACCTGAAGCCCGGCGCCAAGCTTGAAGACGGTGGGCCAAAGATGGGCTTAAGACCCGGAGATGGCTTAAGGCCCGTAGTTACAACCGTCATTATGGTAGAACTTGTAGTATAAGGCAAGAATAGTTGACAGTCCGAGCCGGACACTCTTATGAGCCGGCCGGGACTCTCAGAAGCTGCTGGGCATCAACCTCTCTATATAAAGGGACGACCCGGCAGTGGTTTAGGGGTAAGAAAGATCTCGTCGAGAGCCAGGCATAGCAGTTAAGCTCCCTGGTCATCGAAACCCTAATCAATACCATCTCAACTGGACGTAGGCTTTTACCTTCACCGTAAGGGGCCGAACCAGTATAAACCCTCGTGTTCCTTGTCCCGTTTAACCCCTTCAAGCTTCCTAGCGGCAATGGATCCACGACTAAGTCCTAGTTTGAGGACATCTGCCGTGACAATTCCACGACAGTTGGCGCCCACCGTGGGGCTAGCGCACGGTGGATTTGAGTTCTTGAAGGGCAGCTTCGAAGGGCTCAAGGGCTACGCTGTGGGCCGGATGACCAAGAGTCGTCGTGGCAAGCTCTACATCGACGATGCAAACTGGGGCCCCGACGCCGGCTCAATTGAGTACGGATACCGGGTCCCCTTAGGTAGAATTCATGTTTTCATTGGCAAGATTGGTGAGCCGGGCCCTGAGCCGGATCTCTGCACTGATCTCATCGAGATGGCTCAGCGCTCACGACCCGCCCGAGCCCTGCCTGCCTTGAAGCATGCTTTTGTGGGATGTGTCCATGGAGGGCTCTCTGATAGATCTGGATCTGGTGATGAGACGGCCGCCGGCTCTGACGGCGAGTCGTCCACAGATGAGTCAAACTCGTTGTATCAACTTCAAGATGGCAGGCTCATGGGTTGTTCCGATGGTGACAGTATTCCGGACCCGTTTGAGCCGTCGAGCCGGGTTGGAATCTTCATCGCCGGTGCGCAGCCTGTTCAGAACCCTGCTGCTGGGGCGGGAAACCCGGTGCCCTCGCCGGCTCAGGTGCTGATGGATCTCACGGACAAGATGACGGCCCTGTTGACCGCCGCGGTTGACCCGGCGGATCAAGCTCAGCATGATGCGGAGGTGGCGTAGTTAAAGTTAGATCTAGTGAAAGCCAAGGAGGATCTGGCAGCGGAAGGGATCAGGATGGCTGCGGAGAGGGCGGCTCTCGACGCCCAAACTCAGTTGATTCAGGCGCAGTCCTTCCGGCTCACGATGGATCAGAACGCGTCCAATGAGGTCATGAGAAGGAGGCATCAAAAGGCCCAATCTCGACTCCCTCCAGTCTACGATCCTCGAAACCTCTTCGACACGCCAGGTGCAGGGTCTAGTAACCCGCCAGGGATCATAGTGCCTGGGTCTGGGACCCCTGTTCAGCCACAAGTGATGGGGCCTCCCCGGGTGAGCCCTGCCCCGCCTTAGTATGTGCCAATACCACCGGGTCATTATGCTAACCCGCTAGAGAACATGGTCACCGCAGCAGCACGGCTGGCGGCCCTCCCAATTGACGGCGACTCTCCAACGGCTATTGAAACCCGCCGGGTTAGGGAACTCCTTCAGACAGCGCTGGCACAGCCAGAGGCGTACTCTTACAGCCGGGACAGGATCCACTCGACCCCTCGTCCAGGCCGGAGCCCGAGTTATAGTAGACACATGGTCTCAGCGACCAGCTCAAGTAATGTCCGACGCCATGACCCGCCCCCTGGCCATGGCCCGGCTCATAACGAAGCTTTTCACGCAGCAGACCAAGACAAAGCGCGGCAAGAGGCAGAGCAGGTGCCTCAGTTGAAGGCTTACCAGACCCCCCCCCGGCTTATCCGACGACTTCCGTCGACGTGGGTATCCCTACGAGGACCGGAGGTGTCCCTTGTTTAGTGCCAGCTCTCCGCAATGAACGTCTGCCCAAGGACTTCAAAGGCCCTAGGAAGGTGCCTAATTACACGGCTGACTTACAACCCGGAGCCTGGATCGAAAGTTACGAGATGGCCATGGAACTGCTGGTGGTCAGTGAAGCGGTGATGGCCAAGTACTTCACCATGATGCTAGATGGGACCGCCTGCACTTGGTTGAAAGGGCTACCGTCGAATTCCATCGGATCTTGGGCTGAGCTGAAGGCCCGGTTCATACAAAACTTCAAAGACACCTGTAGGCAGTCTATGTCAATAGTGGATTTGACTAACTGTAAACAGCAGGAGGGTGAGTCTACGACACATTGGGTTCGCCGGGTCAAAGAGATCATACATTCATCGGATAAGATGGATGTCGGCTCTGCAGTCTTAATGTTGGAGCAAAATTGTCGTTTTCTGCCCCTGAAGATGAAACTCGGGCGGCTTAAGTGCGACTGCAATGATATGGGTACGCTGATGGCGGCTCTCGTCAAGTACGCCGATTCTGATAGTACCAAGGACCCCGCTTCAGATGATGAAAGGACAGGGAAGGGAAAGAAGAACGACAATGGCAAGGGTCCTCAGCATAACCCGGGGAACCAAGGAGGTGGCAAGCGTAAGGCCGACGGCAGCCTAGAGTTCGTGGCCAACGCCAGCTCACAGGGTAATAGCCAGAGACGCAAGGGGAGGCCCCCTCCCCGAGCCGGCGGGTCAGGCCCGACGCTGGAGCAGCTGTTGAATGAGCCCTGTCCAAGGCATGGCTCTAGAGAGAAGCCAGCCGCTCATCTATGGAAGGATTGTGCAATCATGAAGGCCTTTAAGAATTCCAACGCCTTTAACGGCAACAATGGCCCGGGCGGTGGCTCAGGCGCCGGCGGCTTTCATGGCCCGGGCGGCGGCTCAAATTCTAATCCTCAGAACGGTCAAGGGGGCTTTAATCAGCAGTCTGGCCAGGGTCATCAACAGCAGTAGGGGGGTTATCAGACCAATCCAAAGCAGCTTAGCGGTGGGCAGTATCATGTATTTACCACCAGTCTGTGTAAGCGAGATCAGAAGCTTCATAAGAGGGCTGTGAATGCTGTTGAGCCGGCGGTTCCACGCTATTTAAGATGGTTTGAGCAACCTATCGTGTGGAGTAGGGAGGATCACCATCCCCGGATGGATAATCCGGGTCACTTGGCCTTGGTGGTGGCTCCTCAGGTGGGAGGATATAAGTTCACTAAGGTGTTCATGGATGGAGGCAGCAGCATCAACATCCTCTATTATGAGACTTTCCGTCGTATGGGGTTGATTGATAAGAACCTCAGCCAGTCAAACACTATTTTCCATGGTGTGGTACCTGGTAAGTCGGCTTATCCAGTCGGCAAGATCGAGTTGGAAGTGGCCTTTGGAGACGAGCACAACTACAGGGTGGAAAATTGACCTTTGAGGTGGTCAAGATAAGAAGCCCGTATCATGCCATATTTGGGCGGACGGCTTATGCCAAGTTCATGGCACGGCCGTGTTACGTGTATTTACAGCTCAAGATGCCGGGTCTCAATGGGACCATTACGGTTCATGGCAGCCGGAAGGTGGCCTTGGAGTGTGAGGAAGGCGATGCAGCTTATGCAGAATCTGTTTGTGCAACAGAGGAGTTAAAATTTTACAAGGACAATGTTGACCCAACAGATATGACCTCTCTGAAAAAGCTGACTACAGAGCATGAACCGGCAATGAAATTTAAGTCGGCTGATGAGACTAAGCTTGTTGATTTCGTTCCAGGTGATTCATCTCAGCAGTTTAGCATCAGTGCCAATCTGGATCCAAAATAGGAAAGCGCGCTCATCGAGTTCATCCGTGAGAATAGGGACATTTTTGCATGGAAACCTTCTGACATGCCAGGTGTACCTAGAGAACTCACTGAGCACACTCTCAATGTTGATCCGAAATTTAAGCCGGTCAGGCAATTCCTTCGGCGGTTTAATGAAGAGAGGCGGAAAGCTATTGGTGAAGAGGTGGCCCGGCTCTTGGCGGCCGGGTTTATTGTTGAAGTCTTTCACCCAGAGTGGTTAGCTAACCCGGTGCTCGTACTCAAGAAGAACGGCACCTGGCGGATGTGTGTGGACTACACGGACTTAAACAAGGCGTGTTTGGCTGATCCTTTTGCCCTTCCCCGTATTGATCAAATCATTGATGCTACGGCGGGTTGTGAGCGCTTAAGTTTCTTGGATGCTTATTCTGGATATCATCAGATTAAAATGGCAGTTAAGGACCAGGAGAAGACGGTGTTCATCACTCCCTTTGGAGCCTTCTGCTATGTGTCTATGCCCTTTGGACTCAAGAGTGCACAGGCGACTTATCAGCGTTGCGTGCAGAACTGTCTTCATAACCAGATTGGGCGCAATGTTCATGCTTATGTGGATGATATTGTGGTTAAATCCAGGAAGGAGGAAACCTTGATAGATGATCTGAGGGAAACCTTTGATAATCTCCGGGTCTACAAGATGATGCTTAACCCGGCCAAGTGTGTTTTTGGTGTTCCTGCAGGCAAGCTCTTGGGTTTCTTGGTTTCTAACAGAGGCATTGAAGCTAACCCGGAGAAGATCAAGGCCATCACCTCCCTGGCTAAGCCGGCGTTTATAAACGACGTCCAGCGCTTGGCGGGTCGCATCGCTGCTTTAAGCCGGTTTATAAGCCGTTTGGGTGAGAAGGCCATGCCATTATATCAATTGATGAAGAAAACTGATGACTTTGTCTGGAATGATGCAGCTAATACTGCCTTTGAGGATTTGAAGAGGCAGCTGGCAGAGCCCCCAGTCCTTGCGGCTCCGGTTGACAAGGAGCCTTTATTGCTGTATGTGGCTGCTAACACATGAGCCGTCAGCGTGGCTGTGGTGGTGGAGTGCAAGGAAGAGGGTAAAGAGCATCCGGTTCAGCGGCCGGTTTATTATGTCAGCGAAGTGCTCATCGAGTCCAAACAGCGGTATCCACATTGGCAGAAGCTTGTTTATGGTGTGTTCATGGCAAGCCGGAAGCTTAAGCATTATTTCCAGGGTCACCCCATCACCGTGGTCAGTTCTGCCCCCCTTGGAGATATCATTCAAAACAGAGAGGCCACAGGGAGGGTGGCTAAGTGGGCTATAGAGCTCGGACCTCATGGTCTGAAATACGTACCACGCACTGCTGTTAAATCTCAAGCCTTGGTGGATTTCATCAACGATTGGACAGAGTTACAAGTGCCCGAGCAAAAGCTGGATAACACATACTGGACTATTCACTTCGATGGGTCCAGGCAATTGGAGGGCTCGGGGGCTGGAGTCGTGTTGGCTTCCCCTAAGGGTGACAAGTTCCATTATGTGCTACAGTTGATGTTTCCTTGCACTGACAATGCGGCTGAGTACGAGGCCTTGCTCCACGGTCTTCGGATGGCTAAGGAGATGAGCTTGAGCCGGGTAAGGTGCTTCGGCGACTCAGACTTGGTGGCTCAACAAGTATCAGGAAAGTGGGACTCCAAGGACCCTCTCATGGCGGCTTATCGCCGTGAAGTTGATGCCATTGCTGGGCACTTTCAGGGTTACCAAGTAGAGCACATTGATCGCAGGAAGAACGAGGCGGCTGATGCTTTAAGCCGGCTGGGCTCTCAGCGAAAACCGGTGCCGCCTAATATTTTCCTGGACGTCCTGCATAACCCTTCTGTTAAGTTGCCTACAGAGGAAGACTTGGCTGTCCCTGACCCGGAGGCACGACTGGTGGCGGCTCTCCACATCATCCCGGACTGGACAGTGCCCTATCTGGCTTACATGACCCGGGGAGATTTGCCTAAGGATGAAACATTGGCCAGACAAATAACCCGGCGGTCTAAGTCAATGGTTGTCATCAATGGTGAGCTGCATCGCCGCAGTGTTACGGGAGCGTTCCAGCGTTGTGTCTCCCCTGAGGAAGGTCAAGAGATCTTGCGTGAGATTCATGAAGGGGATTGTGGCCATCATGCTGGCTCAAAATCCCTTGTGGCCAAGGCTTTTCGTCATGGTTTTTATTGGCTAACGGCTCATGCTGATGCGGAGGACTTGGTTAGTAATTGTGATGGTTGCCAAAGGTTCTCGCGACGGGCTCATGTGCCGGCTCAGGAGCTGAGGATGATCCCAATTACTTGGCCCTTTGCGGTCTGGGGGCTTGATATGGTTGGGCCTTTTAAAAGGTCCAAGGATAAGAAGACCCACCTCTTGGTGGCAGTTGACAAATTTACAAAGTGGGTTGAAGCAGAGCCAGTTAGCAAGTGTGACGCAGCCACGGCGGTTCAGTTTATGAAAAAGGTGATCTTTCGCTTTGGCTTTCCGCACAGCATTATAACTAACAATGGTACCAATCTATCCAAAGGCGCCATGGAGGAGTTTTGTCAACGAGAGCACATTCGACTTGATGTTTCATCAGTGGCTCACCCTCAATCTAATGGTCAAGCTGAGAGGGCTAATCAGGAGATTCTGAAAGGCATCAAGCCCCGGCTTTTGGTCCCTTTGCAACGGACGCCGGGTTGTTGGGTGGAGGAGTTGCCCTCCGTGTTATGGAGCATCAATACTACACCTAACAGGTCTACGGGTTACACGCCTTTCTTCATGATTTATGGAGCGGAAGCAGTCCTCCCAAGTGACATCTGTCATGACTCGCCTCGAGTGGCGGCTTATGTTGAGGCGGATAATGAACAGGCGCGCCAAGATGCTCTTGACTTGTTGGACGAGCAGCGTGATGTGGCAGCGGCTCGATCCGCGATTTACCAACAAGACCTGCGCCGTTATCACAGTCGCCGGGTTAAGTCCCGGGTCTTCCAGGAAGGTGATCTGGTGCTCCGGCTCATCCAAGATCAAACAGATGCGCACAAGTTATCCCCGCCTTGGGAAGGACCCTTTGTGGTCAGCAAGAACTTGCATAATGGGTCATATTACCTCATTGACATTCGGGAGCACAAAGATTCACGCAAGTCGGAGGAGGAGACCCGTCGGCCGTGGAACATAGCTCAGCTTCGACCCTACTACACTTGAGCCACCGGCTCTCATAATGTATATATTTCTATAGCCATGTATATATGATAATAAGCAATAAAGCAGGACCTCTGTCCTTTTTTATCCTCCAAAGGTGGATGTGTTGTTTCCATTGCAAGATCACAGGATAACTTGAAGGAGGATCCGGCTTATGATCATATTCGAATCTAGCCGTACGTGATAAGGTCACTTGGGAGCTTCCTGTTCAAACATAGGTCGTATTCGAACCAAAGAGAACATAGCTGTCGATACCCATTTGATTGGCAAAGTGCCGAGCTCATTGGGGAGTTTTCTTTGATCATATTTGAATCATAGTTCAACCCCCTTCGGGAACTGACGTGGATCGTATTCGAATCAGCGTCGTTAAACAACTCTTAAGGTCATTTGGGGGCTTCCTATTCAAACATGGGTCGTATTCGAACCAAAGAGAACATAGCTGTCGGTACTCTCTTGATTGGCATCGCCACACCCACTGGGGGCTATATGATCGCATTCGAATCTTAGCATAACCCCTTTGGGACGGGTCTCTGGTCGTATTCGAACCGGAAGCCCCTAAGTTTTTCTGATTTATAACGAGTTCTTCTGATTGTTTCAATAGTGTGCACGGCGGGTCTCGCTTTGCCGGCTTAACTTTGATTCATAGTACTAGTCGAACACAATCGGCGTTGTTAAGACTGGTAAACCGGGATTGAGGTACCAGCCTTATTACCCGGGTTATATAAACCGGAAGTGAGCTTGAAGGCCGGTAAGTGTGTTGTTACGGTTATATCAAGGACCTAATTGAGGACCAGTTTTTTGTGATTCATATTCCAGGTTATATGTATAAGACTATGATTCTCAGTGCGGTAAGCCGCCTAGAGACTTGTGATTTGTCTTTCTATGCAGGATAGTTAAAAGACAACTATTTGAGCTTAAGGAACATGAATGATCATTTATGACCCGGAGGAATATAAGGAAACAACTTCCATGGAATTAAGTATTCAGCACGTGCACGATGGCACGAAAAAGTTCAAATGGGCCTATTCAATTACAAGATTCATCGAGTTCAAAAGGGTGAAGCATTGTTTGAATAAGCCGCCTACAGAGTTAAGATGCTTGCTGGGTTGAAGCTTCCGACTCATCCCTCTCCGCTCCTCCGGCTGTTCCCAAGACCTAGAAAGTTGATGATTTCCAGTCAATGCCGCTCAGAGCTTCAAATTGAGCTTCCTCGTCAATTAACCCGGCCGGGTCAATTTCCGGGGCAAAGGTGTGCTTACGAGTCGGCGGGACTAAGCTGATGGCTTCATAACGCGGAGTGGGGATCCTCTGATTCTCTGCATCGTAACCCGGCTGGTACTTGGTCAGATCCGTGTCATTTCCAATCAGGGTGGCCACCGGGCGCACGATCTTCACGCAGGCTGCAAAGTCCCTTTGGTCGAAAGGGGTGCCGTCTTCCTTCAAGCTGGGATAGCCAAGGGCAATGTCCGCCGGGTCTAATTCTGGAAGGAACGCCTTGGCCCGGCTCAGAGAAGCTATGGCTCCGACTCTTATGGAGGCCCGTCGCAGCTCTTGGACACGCTGAGGAAGAACGGCAAGCCGGCGAAGAACTTCCGCCAGGTGAGTCGGCACCTCATTGGATAGGGCCACCACCGCCAAGGCGCGCTGTGACCCGGTGTAGAGTTGCTCCACCAGGGTGTACACGGCCTTCAACTTGGTCAGCACACTTTGGTTGAGGTTGGCGCTTCTGGGACCTGTTTAACAGAGTAAGATAAGCCGCTGGCAATGATGGGTTATGAGACATAAAGATTATAAACTGGACGAGAGCCGGTGGAATGACTTACCGAAGATTGCGGCAACCATCTGTGACACATGGCGTTTTAAGCCGGAGAGTTCGGCGGTTTTCTCCGTCAGAGCCTTCTCCGCCTGTTCGGCCCGGCTCACCAGGGCAGCCTTTTCTTCGGCCCAAGTTTTCCTTTCAGCTTCAAAGTTCTTCTTCAGCTTCTCTTGAGCGGCAATACTGGACACAAATTTGGCGTTGGCTTTCCGGGTCTCAGTTTCCTGCGTCTTCAGACGGGTCTTCAGATCAGAGATGTCAGCCTCAAGCTTCTTGAAAGCAGCCTGCACAATTTCTAGGTTATAATATGAACAGTTACTATGCAAATTTAAAGTCCCAAGCGCTTTCCAAGCAAAGACACTTGGCACTTGGGGGCTAATGCATATCGAACGTTTCTATCTACATATTACCAGTTCATGGAAGTAAGCCGGAACTTAAGTCTACAACATATTTAATCATAAGTCGTCGACTTGGGGGCTAGTATGGTAAAGATAACTATGCAGTAAGCAGTAGAATGGTACCTCAGACTTCTGCTGTATCTGATTCACCATGTTGATCTCTAAATCCCGGCTCTTGTGCACCTGACTCACATAGCCGGAGACGATCTCTCCGACGCTCAAGTTTGTGTAATTGGTGAGGTCCAGATTGGCCCGGCTGCGCTCTAGCAACTCTTCCTTGGCGGAGTGCCTGGCCAGCACAGTGGGTCTCCCCGGCTCAACAAACTCCGTCCGGGTGATTACCACGTCCGGGTCATTGGCTGGCTGAGCCGGGCTGGAGATATCCGGGTTGGTGGAAGTCTCCATGGCTGGCTCGTCGGTGGGAGCGGTGGCTTCAGGAGCAAAGCCGGCTGGCGGCTCTTGAGCGGAAACTTCCGGTTCCGTCACGACCGACTCCTCCGCCGGCTTATTCTTCTTTGCTCTTTTACTGAGCTTTGCTTGAGCACTGAAAGGACAAGAGGTTAGTACAAAAGTATGAGTAAAGATAAAGCACAGCAAGGGATGATCATCATTACCCGGGTACGGTCTTGAAAGCCGGCAAATTCGACTGCATCGAGTCACCGGAGGAAGGAGATGTTTCCTGATAATTTGAATCAGAAGAATTGAGAGGTTGACGTATAACACCCGCCAGAGGATGAAAAGGATATAAGTTGGAGATAACCTCGGTCCGGCGCTTCCTTGATGCCTCAGGTAAGCCGGAGGAGAGGTCAGCATCCTTGTTGGTCCGGGTGTGCCGCCGGCTCTCATGAATCTGTTGCTTGAAAAGAAATTGAGGATCTTGATAAGCTAAAGGATGTGAAAATCTTACTTCCGGGTTACCCTTCGGACTTTCAGCCTTGGCAAGGGCTCCGAGTCAGAGGAAAGTGTCATTACCTCTTCAACCACCGGGTTACTTGCTCCGGTGTCATCCTGTTGATGAGCAGTATTGGTAAGGTGGATAGAAATAAACAAGAAATACAACAAGAGCTTACAGGCTTAGGGTTTACCTCTGACTCGGAGCTGTCACTCAGTTGAAGCAGCTCTGAGGCAGAGGGCCTGCTTCCCTTCTTGCGGGGAGCGGCTCTCTTGGCGGCTTTCTTAGCCTTCCTGGCCTTCTTGGCCGCCTCATGGTCATATTTGACCTTCCAGAATTTGTCATCAGCCTGAAAAATACAATGACGATTTCTTAAGGTTCACATGAAAGCTATCTATAGAAGAAAATAAGATGTTCAGATCAGCGGCTTACCGCTGGGGCCGGGTTGGTCTTGCAGAAGGGGCTTAAGCCGGTCCTCCCGCAGTCTGCCAAGCTCTCGTTCAAGAGAGCCTTGGTCATGTCCTCAGCAACGTCTTCAGGAAGATCGCTGCGACTGTGTCTCAGGGGGTCATCTTTCCGGCCCGTGTACTCACACATTAAGCTGGGGAGGCGGCTTAAGGGGATCACCCGCCAGGAGATCCAGACTCGGACCAGATCAATGCCATTAAGGCCATTTCCCAGGAGAGCCTTGATTTTGTTGATGGTGGAGACCAGAGGTTGGCGCTCCGCCTGAGTTAACTTGTTTGACAGAGGGTGAGTTGGTTCCAGACGCGAAGGACGAAAGCTGGGCAGCGGGCTCTCGTCAGCCGGCGACGTGTCTTGGCAGTAGAACCACGTCTGGTTCCAATCCTTTGGGTGGCTTGGCGGCTCGGCGTAAGGAAAAAGGCAGTCCCTCCGTCGCTGAATGGAGATTCCACCAAGTTCCAAGCTCGGCCCGTTGGCGCACTCGTTCTGGTGGTTCAGATAAAAGAGTTCTCTGAAGAGCAGCAGGCTGGGCTCTTCTCCAAGGTAGACCTCGCAGAATACTTGGAAATTGCATATATTCGACACCGAGTTGGGTCCTATGTCTTGTGGCCGCAGATCAAAGAAATTCAGCACATCTCTAAAGAACTTTGAGCCAGGCGGTGCGAAGCCCCGGCTCATGTGATCAGCAAAAATTACCACCTCCCCGTCCTTTGGCTGTGGTCTCTCCTCTGATGGGTCGGGGGCACGGTAGGACATGACGTCCTTCTTGGGCAGGTAACCCGACTTCACGAAATCTGCTAAGGTCTCGTCGATGACGTTGGACCTCATCCAATTGCATGTGATGGGTGCTTTGGGAGCTTTGGGAGGCATGGTGAAAGTCGGAAGCCTATGATAAAAGGAAATGTCCGGTTTAATTATAAGCCGGAGGAAATTTACAGTTCAATGTTTAAAGTGGTGGCTTATGGAGGGGCCTAATGACATATATTTAAGTGCATCGGGTTATCTAAGCCGCTGGAGGTATTGAGAGTAATTCAATCGTCTACAGCCTTGTTGTAAATGAGCCGGAAAATTTTACGGCGCGTGGCTTCTTTTGAGCCGGAAGGTTTTATAGCGCGTGGCTTCTTTAAGCTGGAAAAGTAAACCGCCATGACTCAGCAGGTGTAGTTTTTTACTAAGTGTGGTGAAAACAGGTTTCACACATCGCAGTAACTAATTTGGATCAAAACGGTCGGCTAAAAAGGAAAGTTTCTAGACCTAAAACAGACACAAAAGAAGTTCTTGGGTTCGAACGGAGCCTTCATGCAGTGAAAAGAGATCTATTTGCATTTGAAATGGGTGCCAAACAGCTACCGCGTTGGTTTTATACTATCTTAAGATCAAGAAAGGGCGGTGGTGGTGAAATCTATGAAGAGTTTATGACGAACAGTGAAGAACACCGGTGAACTCAAAAATCTTAATGCAGATCTAAGGAACGGAGAGGAAGGAACTTACAGATGCAGATGTGCTGTGAGGGTTCGCCGCGGTTCTCTGGACGGTTCAGGGTGATGCAGAGGCCAAGGTCGACGAGGATGCGGAGCTCTGTTGCGGCGGCGGCGGCGGAGCTCGAGCAGCACAGGAGTAGCGAGAGGAAGGAGACGACAGAAGGGGGAGAATGGAAAGGACCCGAGGGTCGGGTTATTTATAAGGCCAGACTCATAAGTGGGCATGAGAAACGAGGAGGTCACGGTGTGATTATCTCGCCCGAGAGGCGCCTCGATTTTCGGGATGGCAGTAAAGATAAGATCCGTTGCGGATATGGTGGAGTAAAAAATGGACTTAATGGAAGATGACGTCACGGCGGATTACCCAGAATTCAGAGGATGACGTCACACCGGGTTATGGCCTTCACACAATTGTAAGCCGGAGCTTTTCTGTCGAAAGAGTTGAAAATTGACATGAGCCGGCTCAAATCAATCTGGGGCCTAATGTTGAGGATATAACCCTTAGAGTCACCCGCCCGGCGGGGCCGGGTTACACATAAGGATCATCACCTGAAGCCCGGCGCCAAGCTTGAAGACGGTGGGCCAAAGATGGGCTTAAGACCCGGAGATGGCTTAAGGCCCGTAGTTACAACCGTCATTATGGTAGAACTTGTAGTATAAGGCAAGAATAGTTGAGAGTCCGAGCCGGACACGCTTATGAGCCGGCCGGGACTCTCAGAAGCTGCTGGGCATCAACCTCTCTATATAAAGGGACGACCCGGCAGCGGTTTAGGGGTAAGAAAGATCTCGTCGAGAGCCAGGCATAGCAGTTAAGCTCCCTGGTCATCGAAACCCTAATCAATACCATCTCAACTGGACGTAGGCTTTTACCTTCACCGTAAGGGGCCGAACCAGTATAAACCCTCGTGTTCCTTGTCCCGTTTAACCCCTTCAAGCTTCCTAGCGGCGATGGCTCCACGACTAAGTCCTAGTTTGAGGACATCTGCCGTGACAATTCCACGACAATACCGGTGTTATGTTCCTTGATTTTTGCGTTCCTTACGCGGTTGGGTGATTTATGGGACCCCCCTGACAGTTCGCCTTGAATAAAACTCCTCCAGCAAGGCCCAACCTTGGTTTTACATTTGTCTACCAAAGCCTTTTCCCTTGGGTTTTCGCGAGCCCGAGGGTCATCTTTATTTAACCCCCCCGGGCCAGTGCTCCTTCGAGTGTTGGTCCGAACCGAGTAGCCTTCGGGGCCACCTCGGGGAAACTCAAGGCCTGGTTTTACTCATAGCTTGACTTATCCGGTGTGCCCTGAGAACGAGATATGTGCAGCTCCTATCGGGATTTGTCGGCACATTCGGGCGGCTTTGCTGGTCTTGTTTTACCATTGTCGAAATGTCTTGTAAACCGGGATTCCGAGACTGATCGGGTCTTCCCGGGAGAAGGTTTATCCTTCGTTGGCCGTGAGAGCTTATAATGGGCTAAGTTGGGACACCCCTGCAGGGTATTATCTTTCGAAAGCCGTGCCCGCGGTTATGAGGCAGATGGGAATTTCTTAATGTCCGGTTGTAGAGAACTTGACACTTGATTTAATTAAAATACATCAACCGTGTGTGTAGCCATGATGGTCTCTTTTCGGCGGAGTCCGGGAAGTGAACACGGTCTGGGTTATGTATGAACATAATTAGTTTCAGGATCACGTCTTGATCATTTCTAGCTTCGCGACCATTGCGTTGCTCCTCTTCTCGCTCTTATTTGCGTATGTTAGCCACCATATATGCTTAGTGCTTGCTGCAACTCCACCTCATTACCCCATCCTTCCTACAAGCTTAAATAGTCTTGATCTCGCGGGTGTGAGATTGCTGAGTCCACGTGACTCACAGATTCTACCAAAATAGTTGCAGGTGCTGACGATACCAGTGCAGGTGACGCAACCGAGCTCAAGTGGGAGTTCGACGAGGAACATGGTCGTTACTATGTTTCATTTCCTGATGATCAGTAGTGGAGCACAGTTGGGACGATCGGGGATCTAGCATTTGGGGTTATCTTATTTTCATTTGGATTTGACTGTAGTCGGTCTATGTGTGGATTTTGGATGATGTATGAATTAATTTATGTATTGTGTGAAGTGGCGATTGTAAGCCAACTCTCGTTATCCCACTCTTGTTCATTACATGGGATTGTGTGAAGATGACCCTCCTTGCGACAATACCTACAATGCGGTTATGCCTCTAAGTCGTGCCTCGACACGTGGGAGATATAGCCGCATCGTGGGCGTTACACTAAGGAGTTAGTCACGGGATCATGCGTTACAGAACGAGTTAAGAGACTTGCCGATAACGAGATTGAACGAGGTATGGGGATACCGACGATCGAATCTTGGGCAAGTAACATACAGATGGACAAAGGGAATTGTATACGGGATTGATTGAATCCCCGATATCGTGGTTCATCCGATGAGATCATCGTGGAACATGTGGGAGCCAACATGGGTGTCCAGATCCCGCTGTTGGTTATTGGCCGGAGAGATGTCTCGGTCATGTCTGCATGGTTCCCGAACCCGTAGGGTCTACACACTTAAGGTTCGGTGACGCTAGAGTTGTTATGGGAAATAGTATGTGGTTACCGAAGGTTGTTCGGAGTCCCGGATGAGATCCTGGACGTGACGAGGAACTCCGGAATGGTCCGGAGGTGAAGATCGATATATTGGACGAGTATTGGAGTCCGGAATTGTTCTGGGAGTACCGGGTGACGACCAGCGTGACCGAAAGGTGTTTCAGAGGCCCCGACAAGCGTTGGGGGGCCTTATGGGCGAAGGGGAGGGGGCACACAAGCCCACTAAGGGGCTGTGCGCCCCTCCCAACCCCTCTCACGTAACGTGGAGAGGTGGGGGCGCCTCCCCTAGGGCAGCCATCCCTCCCGGCTTGGGGGGCAAGTTTCCTAGGGGTGGGGGCGTCCAAACCCATCTAGGGTTTCCCCTGTGGCCGCCGCCCCTCCCCTAGGGAACCCTAGGGTGCCTCCTCCACCCCCTTCCCCTATATATATAGTGAGGTAGAGAGAGGGCAGCCGCACCCCTTCCCTGGCGCAGCCCCTCCCTCCTCCAACTCTTCCTTCTCCTCCGTAGAGTTTGGCGAAGCCCTGCAGGAATACCACAAGCTCCTCACCACGCCGTCGTGCTGCCGGAGTCCTCCCTCAACTTCTCCTTTCCCCTTGCTGGATCAAGAAGGAGGAGATGTCCCCGAGCTGTACGTGTGTTGAACGCGGAGGCGCCGTCCGTTCGGCGCTAGATCGGATCTTCCGCGATTTGAATCGCCGCGAGTACGACTCCATCAACCGCGTTCTTGTAACGCTTCCGCTTAGCGATCTTCAAGGGTATGAAGATGCACTCCCTCTCTCTCGTTGCTAGTATCTCCTAGATTGATCTTGGTGACACGTAGGAAAATTTTGAATTATTGCTACGTTCCCCAACAGTGGCATCATGAGCTAGGTCTATGCGTAGATTCTATGCACGAGTAGAACACAAAGTAGTTGTGGGCGATGATTTGTTCAATTTGCTCGCTCTTACTAGTCTTATCTTGATTCGGCGGCATTCTGGGATGAAGCGGCCCGAACCGACCTTACACGTACACTTACGTGAGACAGGTTCCACCGACTGACATGCACTTGATGCATAAGGTGGCTAGCGGGTGTCTGTCTCTCCCACTTTAGTCGGATCGGATTCAATGAAGAGGGTCCTTATGAAGGGTAAATAGCAATTGGCATATCACCGTTGTGGCTTTTGCGTAGGTAAGAAACGTTCTTGCTAGAAACCCATAGCAGCCACGTAAAACATGCAACAACAATTAGAGGACGTCTAACTTGTTTTTGCAGGGTATGCTATGTGATGTGATGTGGCCAAAAGGATGTGATGAATTATATATATGTGATGTATGAGATTGATCATGTTCTTGTAATAGGAATCACGACTTGCATGTCGATGAGTATGACAACCGACAGGAGCCATAGGAGTTGTCTTAATTTTATTGTATGACCTGCGTGTCAATGAAAAACGCCATGTAATTACTTTACTTTATTGCTAACCGTTATCCATAGTAGTAGAAGTAATAGTTGGCGAGACAACTTTATGAAGACACGATGATGAAGATCATGATGATGGAGATCATGGTGTCATGCCGGTGACGAAGGTGATCATGCCGCGCCTCGAAGATGGAGATCAAAAGGCGCAAGATGATATTGGCCATATCATGTCACTTTATGATTTGCATGTGATGTTTGTCATGTTTACATCTCATTTGCTTAGAACGACGGTAGCATAAATAAGATGATCCCTCGCAATAATTTCAAGAAAGTGTTCCCCCTAACTGTGCACCGTTGCGAAGGTTCGTTGTTTCGAAGAACCACGTGATGATCGGGTGTGATAGATTCTAACGTTCGCATACAATGGGTGTAAGCCAGATTTACACATGCGAAACACTTAGGTTGACTTGACGAGCCTAGCATGTACAGACATGGCCTCGGAACACGGGAGACCGAAAGGTCGAACATGAGTCATATGGTAGATGCGATCAGCATGAAGATGTTCACCGATGATGACTAGTCCGTCTCACGTGATGATCAGACACGGAATGTTGACTCGGATCATGTATCACTTAGATGACTAGAGGGATGTCTATCTAAGTGGGAGTTCATTAAATCATTTGACTAGATGAACTTAATTATCATGAACATAGTTAAAAGGTCTTTGCAAATTATGTCATAGCTCACGCTTTGGTTCTACTGTTTTAGATATGTTCCTAGAGAAAATTTAGTTGAAAGTTGATAGTAGCAATTATGCGGACTCGGTCCATAGACTGAGGATTGTCCTCATTGCTGCCCAGAAGGATTATGTCCTTAATGCACTGCTCACTGTGCTGAACCTGGAGCGTCGGTTGTGGATGTTGCGAACATCTGACATACACATTTTGATGAATACATGATAGTTCAGTGCGTAATGCTAAATGGTTTAGAATTGAGGCACCAAAGACGTTTTTGAAACATCGCAGAACATATGAGATGTTCCAAGGACTGAAATTGGGATTTCAGGCTAGTGCCCACGTCAAGAGGTATGAGACCTCTGACAAGTTTCTTAAGCCTGCAAACTAAGGAGAAAAGCTCAATCGTTAAGCATGTGCTCAGATTGTATGAGTACTACAATCGCTTGAATCGAGTGGGAGTTAATCTTCCAGATGAGATAGTGATGGTTCTCCAAAGTCACTACCACCAAGCTACTAGAGCTTCGTGATGAACTATAACATATCAGGGATACATATGATGATCCTTGAGCTATTCGCGACACCGTGAAAGTAGAAATCAAATAGGAGCATCAATTGTTGATGGTTAGTAAAACCACTAGTTTCAAGAAGGGCGAGGGCAACAAAGGGATACTTCATGAAACGGCAAATCAGTTGCTGCTCTAGTGAAGAAACCCAAACCCGAGACTAAGTGCTTCTGTAATAAGGGGAACGGTCACTGAAGCAGAACTACCCTAGATACTTGGTAGATGAGAAGGCTGGCAAGGTCGACAGAAGTATGTTGGATATACATTATATTAATGTGTACTTTAATAGTACTCCTAGTAGCACCAGCGTATTAGATACCGGTTCGGTTGGTAAGTGTTAGTAACTCGAAATAAAAGGCTACAAAATAAACGGAGACTAGCCAAAGGTGAGATGACGATATGTGTTGGAAGTGTTTCCAAGGTTGATGTGATCAAACATCGCACGCTCCCTCTACCATCGGGATTGGTGTTAAACCTAAATAATTGTTATTTGGTGTTTGCGTTGAGCATAGACATGATTGGATTATGTTTATCGCAATACGGTTATTCATTTAAGGAGAATAATGGTTGCTCTGTTTATTTGAATAATACCTTCAATGGTCTTGCACCTAGAATGAATGGTTTATTGAATCTCGATCGTAGTGATACACATGTTCATGCCAAAAGATATAAGATAGTAATGATAGTACCACATACTTGTGGCACTAAAATTTGAGTCATATTGGTATAAAACGCATGAAGAAGCTCCATGTTGATGGATCTTTGGACTCACTCGTTTTTGAAAAGATTGAGACATGCGAACCATGTCTATTGGTATATATGCATGAAGAAACTCCATACAGATGGATCGTTTGGACTCACTTGTTTTTGAATCACTTGAGACATGCAAATCATACCACATGGGCAAGATGACTGAAAGGCCTCGTTTTCAGTAAGATGGAACAAGAAAGCAACTTGTTGGAAGTAATACATTTTGATGTGTGCAGTCCAATGAGTGCTGAGGCACGCAGTGGATATCATTATGTTCTTACTTCATAGATGATTTGAGTAGATGCTGAGTATATTTACTTGATGAAACACAAGTCTGAATTATTGAAAGGTTCAAGTAATTTCAGAGTGAAGTTGAAGATCGTCGTGACAAGAGGATGAAATGTCTATGATATGATCATAGAGATGAATATCTGAGTTACGAGTTTGGCACACAATTAAGACATTGTGGAAATTGTTTCACAACTAATACCGCCTGGAACACCATAGTGTGATGGTGTGTCCGAACATCATAACTGCACCCTATTGGATGTGGGCCATACCATGATATCTCCTATCAAATTACCACTATCGTTTATGGGTTAGGCATTAGAGACAACCGCATTCACTTTAAATAGGGCACCACATAATTCCGTTGAGATGACACCGTATGAAATATGGTTTATAGAAACCTAAGCTGTTGTTTCTTAAAAGTTTGGCGCTGTGACGCTTATGTGGAAAAGCTTCAGGCAGATAAGATCGAACCCAAAGCGGATAAATGCATCTTCATAGGACACCCAAAACAGTTGGGTATACCTCCTGTCTCAGATTCGGAAGCAAAAGTGATTGTTTCTAGAAACGGGTCCTTTCTCAAGGAAAAGTTTCTCTCAAAAGAATTGAGTGGGAGGATGGTGGAGACATGATGAGGTTATTGAACCGTCACTTCAACTAGTGTGTAGCAGGGCGCAAGAAGTTGTTCCTATGACGCCTACACCAATTGAAGTGGCAGCTTATGATAGTGATCATGAAACTTCGGATCAAGTCACTACCAAACCTCGTAGGTCGACAAGGATGCGTACTACTTCAGAGTGGTACGTAATCCTGTCTTGGAAGTCATGTTGCTAGACAACAATGAAACTACGAGCTATGGAGAAGCGATGGTGGGCCCGGATTCCGACAAATGGCTCGAGGCCATAAAATCCGAGAGGATCCATGTGTGAAAACAAAGTATAGACTTTGGAAGAACTACTTGATGGTCGTAAGGCTATTGGGTACAGATGGATTTTAAAAGGAAGACGGACAACGATGGTAAGTATCACCATTAAGAAAGCTCGACTTGTCGTTAAGATGTTTTCCGACAAGTTCAAGGAGTTGACTATGGTGAGACTTTCTCACTCGTAGCGATGCTAAGAGTCTGTTGGAATTGTATTAGCAGTTACTGCATTATTTATGAAATCTTGCAGATAGGATGTCAAAACATTGTTTCCTCGACAATTTTCTTGAGGAAAGGTTGTATGTGATACAACAAGAAGGTTTTTGTCAATCCTAAAAGATGCTAACAAGTATGCAAAGCTCCAGCAATCCTTCTAAGGACTGGAGTAAGCATCTTGGAGTTGGAATATACGCTTTGATGAGATGATCAAAGATTTTGGGTTTATACAAAGTTTATGAGAAACTTGTATTTCCAAAGAAGTGAGTGGGAGCACTATAGAATTTCTAATGAGTATATGTTGTGGACATATTATTGATCAGAAATGATGTAGAATTTCTAAAAAGCATATAGGGTTATTTGAAAAGTGTTTTTCAATGGAAAACCTGGATTAAGCTACTTGAACATTGAGCATCAAGATCTATAAGGATAGATCAAAAACGCTTAATAGTACTTTCAAATGAATACATACCATGACAAGATTTTGAAGGAATTCAAATAGATCAGCAAAGAAGGAGTTCTTGGCTGTGTTATAAGGTGTAAGCATTGAGTAAGACTCAAGATCTGACCACAGCATAAGAGAGAGAAAGGACGAAGGTCGTCCCCTATGCTTTAGACGTAGGCTCTACAGTATGTTATGCTGTGTACCGCACCTGAAGTGTGCCTTGCCATGAGTCAATCAAGGGGTACAAGAGTGATCCAGGAATGGATCACATGACAGCGGTCATACTTATCCTTAGTAACTAGTGGACTAAGAAATTTTCTCGATTATGGAGGTGGTAAAAGAGTTCGTCGTAAAGGGTTACGTCGATGCAAACTTTGACACTAATCCGGATGACTCTGAGTAGTAAACCGGATTCATATAGTAGAGCAGTTATTTGGAATAGCTCCAAGTAGCGCATGGTAGCTGCATCTACAAGATGACATAGAGATTTGTAAAGCACACATGGATCTGAAAGGTTCAGACCCGTTGACTAATAACCTCTCTCACAAGCGAGATATGATCAAACCCCATGGGTGTTGGATTCATTACAATCACATAGTGATGTGAACTAGATTATTGACTCTAGTGCAAGTGGGAGACTGTTGGAAATATGCACTAGAGGCAATAATAAAATGGTTATTATTGTATTTCCTTGTTCATGATAATTGTCTATTGTTCATGCTATAATTGTATTAACTGGAAACCGTAAGACATGTGTGAATACATAGACCACAACATGTCCCTAGTGAGCCTCTAGTTGACTAGCTCGTTGATCAATAGATGGTTATGGTTTCCTGACAATGGACATTGGATGTCATTGATAACAGGATCACATCATTAGGAGAATGATGTGATGGACAAGACCCAATCCTAAGCATAGCACAAGATCGTGTAGTTCGTTTGCTAGAGCTTTTCTAATGTCAAGTATCGTTTCCTTAGACCATGAGATTGTGCAACTCCCGGATACCGTAGGAATGCTTTGGGTGTACCAAATGTCACAATGTAACTGGGTGGCTATAAAGGTGCACTACAGGTATCTCCGAAAGTGTCTGTTGGGTTGGCACGAATCGAGACTGGGATTTGTCACTCCGTATGACGGAGAGGTATCTCTGGGCCCACTCGGTAATGCATCATCATAATGAGCTCAATGTGACTAAGGAGTTAGTCACGGGATCATGCGTTACAGAACGAGTAAAGAGACTTGCCGATAACGAGATTGAGCGAGGTATGGGGATACCGACGATCGAATCTCGGGCAAGTAACATACCGATGGACAAAGGGAATAGTATACGGGATTGATTGAATCCCCGACATCGTGGTTCATCCGATGAGATCATCATGGAACATGTGGGAGCCAACATGGGTGTCCAGATCCCGCTGTTGGTTATTGGCCGGAGAGATGTCTCGGTCATGTCTGCATGGTTCCCGAACCCGTAGGGTCTACACACTTAAGGTTCGGTGACGCTGGAGTTGTTATGGGAAATAGTATGTGGTTACTGAAGGTTGTTCGGAGTCCCGGATGAGATCCCGGACATGACGAGGAAGTCCGGAATGGTCCGAAGGTGAAGATCGATATAGTGGACGAAGGGTATTTGAGTCCGGAATTGTTCTGGGAGTACCGAGTGACGATCAGCGTGACCGAAAGGTGTTTCGGAGGCCCCGACAAGCGTTGGGGGGCCTTATGGGCCAAGGGGAGGGGACACACCAGCCCACTAAGGGGCTGTGCGCCCCTCCCAACCCCACTCACGTAACGTGGAGAGGTGGGGGCCTCCCCTAGGGCAGCCACCCCTCCCGGCTTGGGGGGCAAGTTTCCTAGGGGTGGGGGCGTCCAAACCCATCTAGGGTTTCCCCTGTGGCTGCCGCCCCTCCCCTAGGGAACCCTAGGGCACCTCCTCCACCCCCTTCCCCCTATATATATAGTGAGGGAGAGAGAGGGCAGCCACACCCCTTCCCTGGCGCAACCCCTCCCTCCTCCAACTCTTCCTTCTCCTCCGTAGAGCTTGGCGAAGCCCTGCAGGAATACCACAAGCTCCACCACTACGCCGTCGTGCTGCCGGAGTCCTCCCTCAACTTCTCCTTTCCCCTCGCTGGATCAAGAAGGAGCAGATGTCCCTGGGCTGTACGTGTGTTGAACGCGGAGGCGCCGTCCATTCGGCGCTAGATCGGATCTTCCGCGATTTGAATCGCCGCGAGTACGACTCCATCAACCGTGTTCTTGTAACGCTTCCGCTTAGCGATCTTCAAGGGTATGAAGATGCACTCCCTCTCTCTCGTTGCTAGTATCTCCTAGATTGATCTTGGTGACACGTAGGAAAATTTTGAATTATTGCTACGTTCCCCAACAGTTATGACCGGTTTAGCTAGGCCCACCGGGCAATCTTGGTCCACAAGTTATCTTAGGTTAATTCTTATGAAAGTTATCTTAGGATAATTCTTATGCAAGTTATCTAGGTTATAAATATAGGCTATAAGACTCTTTTTGGAATTAAGCAATATTAATAATATTATCTCTATTGCCCGGCTCCGAGAGAAGCCGGAACCCTAGTCGCCCCCTGCCCTAACCGCCACCGCCCTTCTCCTCCCTCGCGACGGCGCCGACGCGCCGGTGCTCGCACCCTCACCCCCAACTTCCGTTGTTCTGCCCTTATAACCTAAGGAGTAGAGCCGGTAGGAACCCTAGTCCTACCATTGGTCATGTTTTGGATACAGAAAGATTGCATCGTTTCTGTTTTTGGATGGCCTGGTCGCTCGTGGCCTCGTGGGATTGTCCAGCCTTTGTACCCATTGTGATCTCACGGCATGGGCTCGTCTGGTTTACGTAGATCTAATGGTTATACTCTGTTAACCATAAATAGGCACACCGAATTAAAGGTCAGATGTTTCTAATTATTGTGGGATTTTTTAGCTAATTATCTTTAATCTAGTAAGCCCGTCAAATACCTTTTATATATAATAGATTTTAATGTGTTCCTAGAGAAAGCTAAGTTGAAAAATGATGGTAGCAACTACACGGACTGGGTCCGTAATTTGAGGATTATCCTCATTGCTGCACAGAAGAATTACATCCTTGATGCACCACTAGGTGCAAGGCCTGCTGAGGGAGTCCTGGACTAAGGGGTCCTCGGACGTCCGGCCTGTTTGACATGGGCCGGACTGATGGGCTGTGAAGATACAAGACCGAAGACTCTCACCCATGTCTGGATGGGACTCTCCTTGGCGTGGAAGGCAAGCTTGGCGTCCGGATTTGAAGATTCCTTTCTTTGTAACCGACTTTGTACAACCCTAGTCCCCTCCGGTGTCTATATAAACCGGAGGGTTTAGTCCATAGGGATAATGATCATAATCATATAGGCTAGACTTCTAGGGTTTTAGCCATTACGATCTCGCGGTAGATCAACTCTTGTAATACTCATATTCATCAAGATCAATCAAGCAGGAAGTAGGGTATTACCTCCATAGAGAGGGCCCGAACTTGGGTAAACATCGTCTCCCATGTCTCCTGTTACCATCAACCTTAGATGCACAGTTCAGGACCCCCTACCCGAGATCCGTCGGTTTTGACACCGACATTGGTGCTTTCATTGAGAGTTCCGCTGCGTCATCTTCAAGAGGTTCGATGGGCCCGTCAATCATCTACAACAATGTTGTCTAGGGGGAAGTTTTTTTCCCCCGATAGATCTTCGTATTCGGCGGCTTCGCACTGCGGGCCAACCCGCTTGGCCATCTAGAGCAGATGGATAGCTATGCCCCAGGTCACCGAATTAGTTTTGGAAACTTGGACTATATCGTTGACGTCCGGGGAGACTTGATCTTCCAAGGATTCACAACTCCAACTCCCGCTCTGGCTTTAGATCCGGAGTGTGTCGCCATGTCCGAAGACTGGCTTCTCGAGCTCGCTGGACTGCTTGCGTCCACCAAACCTAGTACGGGAGAGCCGGTTGAAGTGGCGTCACTGGCAACCATCATGAAGCCAGACCCCTCTCCGGACACTAGCTCCGAATCCTCGGAGTCAGCACTGTGTGAGTCCGGCCGGGGAGTATCCCCCCCCTCGCCGTACTCCATGGATCTTCCTCTCTCCAAACAAACCTCGCCTTTAAGTGAGGCTCTGGACTTAATGCGATCCCTTGTCATTGCAGAGGAGCAACTTCCGAACTACGCCCAGCCCGGACTAGGGGCTGAGAGCAGGGTATTCTTTCTCCCACCCACCACCCACCTTATAGCCACTGTCAAGGATTTAACCGACATGCTCGACTACGACTCCGAAGACATCGACGGTGTGAACGACGACGCCAGAGAGGAGCGGGCCCAAAGCCCACCGCATACTGGACGCTGGGCAGCCACCTCCATGTACGATATATATATATGGTGGATACATCCAAAGACGATGGTGAGGATGGCGGTAAGGATCCGTTTAAGGACAACAACGCTGATGAACCACCGAAGCGGCAACATCAGCGGCGCCGTTCAAAATCACGCTGTGACAAAGAAAGTAATACCGGGACCGGAGAAAATAATACTCCGGAGAATGCCGAAGACTCAAACGCCCTCATCGAACCAGCTCCCGAAGAGGAAGGCAGGGAGGAAGGGCAGAGTAACCCCGACGAGCCAGTTGAGAATGACAATTCGGAGGATAGTAGCTATATGCCACCCTCCGAAGACGAAATAAGTCTTGGCAACAAAGACTTCATCGTGCCAGAAGAATCCCTCGAGCAAGAACGCTTTAAGCAACAGCTCATCGCAACCACGAGGAGCCTGAAAAGGAAACATCAATGGCTTCAAGCCGAACAGGATACACTCAACGATAGATGGACTCAGGTCCTAGCAGCTGAGGAATACGGCCTCGAGCGCCCGACTAAAAGTTATCCGAAGCGCAAATTGTTACCTCAATTGGACGACGAGGCGCTGGAGCCTGAACCGTCAGCGTGTAATGGCTGATCGACCACCACGTGGCCAGGACAAAGCGGTAATTCAAGCCGAACACCAGCCCGCACTACATCACCGTAAAGGCAGAAATAAAACAGCTCGGGGACATACATATGACCTACGGCAGGACCTGGACAATAGAGCAGGTCAGACCAGATCGATCTACGGATCGCAGGGGCGTGCGCGGATGCGCGACGACGGCCATCTAGCCAGACGCGACAAACATAACCACGCCCGAGCCAAAAACCGCAGACGAACTCCATCCGAGCTACGTCGCGACTTGGCCCGATATAGAGGCACCGCACACCCCCTTTGCTTCACTGATGAAGTAATTGAACACGAATTCCCAGAAGGGTTTAAACCCATGAACATCGAATCATACGATGGAGCAACAGATCCCACGGTATGGATTGAGGATTTTCTTCTCCATATCCACATGGCCCGCGGTGATGATCTCCACGCCATCAAATACCTCCCACTAAAACTAAAGGGACCAGCACGGCACTGGCTAAACAGCCTTCCAGAGAACTCCATTGGCAGCTGGGAGGACCTGAAAGACGGCTTCTGCGATAACTTCCAAGGTACATATGTCCGGCCACCAGATGCCGATGACTTAAGTCACATCATCCAGCAGCCCGGAGAGTCAGCCAGGAAACTCTGGACTAGGTTCTTAATTAAAAAGAACCAAATTGTCGATTTTCCGGACACCGAAGCCCTCGCGGCCTTCAAACACAGCGTCCAGGACAAGTGGCTCGCCCGCCACCTCGGTCAAGAAAAACCAAAATCCATGGCAGCCCTTACCGCTCTAATGACCCGCTTTTGCGCGGGAGAAGACAGCTGGCTCGCTCATAGAAGCAACAGCGCCAGCGATCCGGGCACTTCCGAAGTCCGAGACGGCAACGGCAAGCCACACAAGTGTCGCAATAATAATGAAGGAACGCAAGACAAGGCGGTCAACGCCGGATTCAGCGGCTCCAAACCCGGTCAACGGAAAAAGCCATTTAAGGCAAACAGAGACGGACCATCCAATTTAGACAAGATACTGGATCGGCCCTGCCAGATTCATGGCACCCCCGATAAACTCGCCAATCATACCAACAGAAGTTGTTGGGTCTTCAAACAAGCTGGCAAGCTCAATGCCGGACACAAGGGGAAGGGGTCGCCCAGTAACAGCGATGACGAAGAGACTCGCCAACCAAACACCGGGGGTCAGAAGCAATTTCCCCCTGAAGTACAAACAGTAAACATGGTATACATGACGCACACCCATATAGGGGAGCGCAAGCACGCGGTACAGGACGCCTACGCAATAGAGCCGGTCCCCCCAAAATCTAATGAATGGGCGGCCTGCCCGATCACTTTTAATCACAAGGACCACCCGGTCAGTATCCGTCACGCAGGTTCAGCAGCTCTGGTCCTTGACCCAATTATCGACGGGTTCCATCTCACGAAAGTCCTTATGGACGGCGGCAGTAGCCTTAATCTCCTCTACCAAGACACTGTCCGCAAAATGGGCATTGATCCTTCAAGAATCAAGCCCACCACAACTACCCTCAAAGGAGCAGTACCCGGCGTAGAAGCTCACTGCACGAGCTCCATCACATTGGAAGTCGTTTTTGGTTCACCGAACAACTTCCGAAGCGAAGGCCTGACCTTCGATATTGTCCCGTTCCGTAGTGGCTACCATGCACTTCTGGGGCGTACCGCTTTCGCTCGTTTTAATGCGGTCCCACACTACACCCATGCAAAACTTAAGATGCCCGGTCCACGCGGCGTCATAACAATAACTGGAAATACGAAACGCTCCCTCTATACAGAGGATCATACTATGGCTACTACAGCCGAAGCACAAAGCGGCCTCATCAAGCCGCGTATCTCATCGGCCATTAAGCCGCCGGTCTCTATCAAACAGGACCGATCAATCTCAGAGCTGGATTAGCAGTTCGGCCTCCGTCGTTCGCCTCATATACCTGCGAAGTTTGTACCGCGCATACATAATTATGCACGTAAAATAACCTGGTCATCAGCGGAGGCACAATACGGACAGGCCTACAAGCACTCCCATAGCCTCTTTTTCTTTTCTAACTATTTTTTATCTCTTACCACAGGCGGCTCACAGGCTGGTCATCTCACGGACTCTTTTGGAGTTCGGCTTCGTACACTCACCCAAAGGCTATTCCTGTTAAGGAGTCCTTTCACCGAGGCAAGGCGGCGCGGACGTGCGACAGGAGGTCCAAACAACTTTTTGTAGACCGCACTCTCTATTTCGAGCCTGTAAAGTGCCTTTTCCCTCAGCCTTCGACCCCTGGCATGTCAAATAGCCTGGGTTATGGTGTTATTTTCTATAAGATGGCGATTGACATATCAATCAGGTTCTAGTGAACATAATCCGTATTCAGTATTCGCTTTTTTCTTCTAAAAAACTGAATTTTGCTTCTTCGGTTATTTCACACACGCACCTCGGCACAAATTGCTAGGGGCTCGACATGGGAACAAATGAGTTGCCAACAAGTCCGAACAACTTTATAGCACACTTCAGCGTCACGAGTTTGGCCTTATATGCATCAGCTCCGAATCATGTCTTTGGTCAATAGTTGGGTTGCCCGGCTCCTGTGCTTACTACCTTACGTTCCGCTCTATCGCCTAGGGTAGTAAAGGGATAACTACTACGATTGTGTTTCCGGTTCATCTGGTCAAGCACCTCAGTGGAGCAACCCGAAAACTGACTGTCATGATGTGGCGAGAGCTGGTCAACCACTCGATGACTAATCAGAATCTTTCGCGATTTCTTCCGTATTACACGAAGGACCGTTCTCAAGGTCACCTACGTAACGCACCGTATTGGGATACCGCGTACATACCAGGGGCTATATCGTAGACCCACCATCAAACTCCTATGGCTAAGTGAAAGTGTTAAAGCCCTATAGTCTGATTGCCTAGTTCGCCGCATTGACACCTCCTTCATGGACCAAGACATTGGGTCGAGAGTGATCAAGTGCTTTTCGAACACCCCCATATTTTAAGCGAGGGGGCCGAAGCCGACAACTGGAAAACTTTCAGATTATACAAAAATGGCCGCACAGGAGGAACCAAAACTTTTAGGCAAAAGTATAAAAAAACATAGCCCTAATATATCATAATATTGTTTCTACAATCTCGGTACATTCACTCGAAGATCATATCCTTCGAGCACTGACCCTCTATCAAGCGGGCGCCTTCTAGGACATCTTCAAAATAATGCTCCGGCGTGTGTTTGTCCTTGCCCCCGGGTGGACTCTTCGCTGCAATATCGGTGGCCTTCATCTTTGCCCAATACGTCTTGACATGGGCAAAGGCCATCCGTGCACCTTCAATGCATGCTGATCGCTTCACGGTGTCGATACGAGGCACCACATCCACAAGTCGCTGCACCAAACCGAAATAGCTATTCGGAACCGGCTCAGTCGGCCATAGCCGGACCACGACGTCCTTCATGGCATAACCGGATATCTTGTGGAGCTTGGCTCACTGGGCCATCTGTTCTTCAGCAACAGCGGGCGCTTTGGCCTGCCGAATTGTGACCAGAAAAGCTTCTTTGTTGCATACCTTCTTGCGATTGGTAAAACTGCGCCGCATCGGACGCACTCTTTGGAAAATCCTGGAACGCGTCTGGAGAGCTCCACATTTGATTAAGCGGGGCATACTTCGGGTCGCCGAATTTAGTCTGTAATAGAAAGGGCTTACCGGCCGCTATCTCCCCGGCTTGCCGGATCTCCTCCCGAGCCGCTCTCGACTCGAATCGTGCTTCTTTCGCCTCTTGTAAGGCCTTCTCGAGTTCGGCCCCTTTGGCCTTGTTCTCCTCCTTGAGTGCTTGGCATTTGCCAGTGGCATCCTTTAGATCTCGCTCTATGGAAGATATTCTCTCCTCGCACTGGCGCCGAGCAGCCTATTCGGCTTTTAACTCCTCAGCTGCCATCTTGGCAGCCACATTACTGATCCTGGCTTGCTCCTTGGCTCGGGCAAGCTCTGCCCGAAGGGTCTCAACCGCGGCAGCACTATCTGCAGTTGTGCACGTCTTAATATATAATCCTCAGCTTCGTGCTCATGTTATTATACATACATATACTGGCCGCCATAAACATACCTTGCGCCTCGTCGAGCTGCCTGTTAATAAGCATGATATCGTCATCCGACACGTCAAGTTTCTGCTTCAAACTTGCAACCTCTGTAGTGTGGGCAGTCGCCATGGATGTAACAGCCTGTGTTCCACTTAGTTAGATTATTTTCTGGGCATGTCTTTTTTGATCCTCTGATTGCCTCCCTTTGGACGCCAACCAGAGTCTCAGGGGCTAGTATCTATGCACAGGTGCATTTTTGCGTATAGAGCACAATTGAAAAAATTACATCACATACCTCGAAGCCTCTTAGCAGGCCCGTGAAGGCTTCATTCAATCCGCTTTTCGCGGACAGAATCCTCTCAATCACCGTACCCATCAAGTTACGATGTTCCTCTGAGACGGACGCATATCGCAAAATGTCCATCAATGTATCCGGCGCCTCCAAATTCCTGGAAGCAGCTGTAGGAGTACGGACTCCCTTTGAAGGGATATGTTTACTCGACCCTAGAGTCATCTCTGGTTGTAAACCGGATAGTCCGGGCTTTATTGTTGGTCCCCATAGGGACCGCACACCCCGGACCCTGGGCGACCGAAGTTTCACCTTCGGGCATTGTCTTCATTATCCCCTGCACCACTTGTTGGTCGGGAGAGATCCTTCGGGACGACACCTTGAATTCGTCCGCCTTATTGGCCAAGGAGGCCTGTGGAGGCGTCTCGCTTTCCATCATCTCCGGAAGAAGGTCCCCCGAGGAAGAGGATTGTTGAGGAAGACTGTGTGTCGGACTGCAAAACATATATTCTAGATGTCACCCTTGTAACAGGAAAAGAACAGGATATGCTTAAAACACCCTTGTTCACTTACGATTCGGCTGAAGGCTTGTCCTTACGGAGGAACTGTGCGACCACGTCGTCTTCTGAGCCCAAACCACTTGTCAGGGGCATCTTACCTCGCTTAGGAGCCTTTACCTCCCAACCTTCGGAGGCGACCCTTTTCTTACCATGAGGAGAAAGGATGTCAGCTTCTCTTTCTCTTTTGTCTCCGAAAGAGGGAGCCCTAATCTCCCCGGACACAGTGTCTGGTGTACCTCCAGAATGGAGGCCACCTTTGGCCTTCCTGCTCTCCTCCTTGTCCTCTTTCACCGGCACCTGTTATGGTGCCGAGGCCAGCATCATTGTTAACACGGGATTAGCTGAGTCTTCGGGAAGAGGGGCCGAACACCTAATTCGCTCCGCCTTCTTTATCCAGCCCTGGAAGAAGATGGTTTTCTCAGTATCTTATTACGGGATATTTAACTAAGCTGTGTTTGGGAGTCCAGTGCTTACCGAGGTATCCGGATGGTTGCAGTCAAGGCCGATGTCCTCGGTGGTGTCCGGCCACTGTTTTCGTGTCCCGAAAAATAACTTCTACATTCTTCTGTGCGTCGTGCCGAAGAAATGCTGAAGGGTCTGTGGTCCTTCCGGATTGAACTCCCACATGCGGAGAGGCCGTTGCTGGCACGGTAGGGCCCGACGGACTAACATTACCTGGATTACATTGATAAGATCAGTGTCCTTCTCAAGGAGATTCCGGATGCGGCTCTGTAGTGTCTGCACTTTGTCAATTGACCCCCAGTCCAACCCTTATTGACCCATGATGCGAGTTGTATTGGAGGGCCAGATCGGAACGCCGGTGTAGCTGCCCACTTGGTACCATAGGGCTCAGTGATGTAAAACCACTCCCGATGCCATAAGTTGGAGGATTCTGTGAAAGAGCCTTTTGGCCAAAGAGCGTTGGTAAGCTTGCTCACCATGGCACCTCCACACTCCGCTTGCTTCCCTTCGATCACCTTCGGCTTCACATTAAAGGTCTTGAGCCATAAGCCAAAGTGTAGGGGAATACGGAGAAAGGCCTCGCACATGACGATGAACGCTGAGATGAGAAGAAAAGAGTCCGGGGCCAGATCGTGAAAATCTAGCCCATAATAGAACATGAGCCCACGAACAAAGGGATGGAGAGTGAACCCCATCCCCTGGAGGAAGTGGGAGATGAATACGACCCTCTCGCCGGATCTGGGGGTAGGGATAACCAGCCCTTCAGCAGGGAGCCTGTGGGGGATTTCCGCGGTCAGGTATCTTGCCGCTCGGAGCTTCGCAATATCCTCCTCTGTGATAGAAGAGGCCACCCACCGGCCTTGAAGGTTGGATCCAGACATGACTGAGAAGCTCGTAGCAATTAAAACCTGGGTACTCGAACTCAAAGATGGAAGGGTAGAAGAAGAAGCCGGCGTAGAGGAGAGAGACGGGTCTATGCCCCTTTATAAAGGCGGTGAATATCAAACGCCTCCTCATGGGCCTTAAAACTTGCCTGTTCCCAAGGAATCGTGCCGACGGGATGGTTAGTTCACCCACACCCGTATTAATGAGAATCCCGCAATAAGGGGACACGATCTATGCTTTGACAAGACGTGCCAATGGAACCGCATATCAAAACATGGAGCGGCAGGCCGAAAAACGGTTCGAAATAATGACCGGGCGGTGACATGGCATCACGCTATAGAAAGTTGTCAGTAGATTGGACTCGTGAAATATTATGCTCTATGTGGTTGTGTGGTACTTGTTTTGCAGGTCCAGACACATTCTTTGTGTTCAAAAGCTATTTTGGAGTATTCGGAGGAGGAACCCGCCTTGCAATGCCGAAGATAATCTACGCGCCGGACACCTCGACATTGAAGCCTGGTTCAGGGGCTACTGAGGGAGTCCTGGACTAAGGGGTCATCGGGCGTCCGACCTGTTTGACATGGGCCGGACTGATGGGCTGTGAAGATACAAGACCGAAGACTCTCACCCGTGTCCGGATGGGACTCTCCTTGGCGTCGAAGGCAAGCTTGGCATCCGTATATGAAGATTCCTTTCTCTGTAACCGACTTTGTACAACCCTAGTCCCCTCCGGTGACCACACAAATCGGAGGGTTCAGTCCATAGGGATGATGATCATAATCATACAGGCTAGACTTCTAGGGTTTTAGCCATTACGATCTCGTGGTAGATCAACTCTTGCAATACTCATAGTCATCAAAATCAATCAAGCAGGAAGTAGGGAATTACCTCCATAGAGAGGGCCCGAACCTTGGTAAACATCGTGTCCCCTGTCTCCTGTTACCATCGACCTTAGACGCACAGTACGAGACCCCCTACCCGAGATCGGCCGGTTTTGACACCGACACCTGCTACAGGAGGAATTTCGGACGTTATGAATGTCTGGCAAGCTAAATCCGATGACTACTCGATAGTTCTGAAGGAAATATGCCCTAGAGGCAATAATAAAGTTATTATTTATTTCCTTATTTCATGATAAATGTTTATTATTCATGCTGGAATTGTATTAACCGGAAACTTAGTACATGTGTGAATACATAGACAAACAGAGTGTCACTAGTATGCCTCTACTTGACTAGCTCGTTGAATCAAAGATGGTTAAGTTTCCTAGCCATAGACATGAGTTGCCATTTGATTAACGGGATCACATCATTAGAGAATGATGTGATTGACTTGACCCATTCCGTTAGCTTAGCATTTGATCGTTTAGTATATTGCTATTGCTTTCTTCATGACTTATACATGTTCATATGACTATGAGATTATGCAACTCCCGAATATCGGAGGAACACTTTGTGTGCTACCAAACGTCACAACGTAACTGGGTGATTATAAAGGTGCTCTACAGGTGTCTCCGAAGGTACTTGTTGGGTTGGCATAGACCGAGATTAGGATTTGTCACTCCGATTGTCGAAGAGGTATCTCTGGGCCCTCTCGGTAAGGCACATCACTATAAGCCTTGCAAGCAATGTGACTAATGAGTTAGTTGTGAAATGATGCATTATGGAACGAGTAAAGAGACTTGCCGGTAACGAGATTGTACTAGGTATTGAGATACCGACGATCGAATCTCGGGCAAGTAACATACCGATGACAAAGGGAACAACGTATGTTGTTATGCGGTTTGACCGATAAAGATCTTCGTAGAATATGTAGGAACCAATATGAGCATCCAGGTTCCGCTATTGGTTATTGACCGGAGACGAGTCTTGGTCATGTCTACATAGTTCTCGAACCCGTAGGGTCCGCACGCTTAACGTTCGGTGACGTTCGGTATTATGAGTTTATGTGTTTTTATGTACCGAAGGTAGTTCGGAGTCCCAGATGAGATCGGGGACATGACGAGGAGTCTCGAAATGGTCGAGACGTAAAGATCGATATATTAGATGACTAATTCGGACATCGGAAAGGTTCCGAGTGGTTCGGGTATTTTTCGGCCTCCCCTCCTCTCCTCCTTTATATACTGAGGAAAGGGGCACCCCATGGACACACAAGTTGATCAGTTGATCTTTTCGCCGTGTGCGGTGCCCCCTTCCACCATAATCCACCTCGGTCATATCGTAGCGGTGCTTAGGCGAAGCCCTGCATCGGTAGCATCATCATCACCGTCATCACGCCGTAGTGCTGATGGAACTCTCCCACGAAGCTCTGCTGGATCGTGAGTTCGTGGGACGTCACCGAGCTGAACGTGTGCTGAACTCGGAGGTGCCGTGCGTTCGGTACTTGGATCGGTCGGATCATGAAGACGTACGACTACATCAACCGCATTCTCATAACGCTTCCGCTTACGGTCTACGAGGGTACGTGGACGACACTCTCCCCTCTCGTTGCTATGCATCACCATGATCTTGCGTGTGCGTAGGAAATTTTTGAAATTACTACGTTCCCCAACAGTGGTATCAGAGCTAGGTTTATGCGTAGATGTTATATGCACGAGTAGAACACACGTGAGTTGTGGACGATACAAGTCATAGTGCTTACAAGCATGTCATACTTTGATTCGGCGGTATTGTTGGATGAAGCGGCCCGGACCGACATGACGCGTACGCTTACGTGAGACTGGTTCTACCGACGTGCTTCGCACACAGGTGGCTGGCGGGTGTCAGTTTCTCCAACTTTAGTTGAATCGAGTGTGGCTACGCCCGGTCCTTGTGAAGGTTAAAACAACACTAACTTGACGAAATATCATTGTGGTTTTGATGCGTAGGTAAGAACGGTTCTTGCTCAGCCCATAGCAGCCACGTAAAACTTGCAACAACAAAGTAGAGGACGTCTAACTTGTTTTTGCAGGGCTTGTTGTGATGTGATATGGTCAAGACGTGATGAGATATAAGTTGTTGTATGAGATGATCATGTTTTGTTGAAGTTATCGGCAAATGGCAGAAGCCTTATGGTTGTCTCTTTATTGCATAAGACACAAGCACCAAATAATTGCTTTACTTTATCGCTATGCAATACCAATAGTTGCAAGAGCAATAGTTGGCGGGACGACCATGTGACGACACATTGATAGAGATCATGGTGTCATGCCGGTGATGATAGAGATCATGACGGTGCTTTGGAGATGGAGATCAAAGGCACAAGATGATGATGGCCATATCATATCACTTATATTGATTGCATGTGATGTTTATCTTTTATACATCTTATTCTGCTTTGATTAACGGTAGCATTATAAGATGATCTCTCACTAAATTTCAAGGTACAAGTGTTCTCCCTGAGTATGCATCGTTGCCAAAGTTCGTCGTGCCGAGACACCACGTGATGATCGGGTGTGATAAGCTCTACGTTCATATACAACGGGTGCAAGCCAGTTTTGCACACGCAGAAATACTCGGGTTAAACTTGACGAGCCTAGCATATGCAGATATGGCCTCGGAACACTGAGACCAAAAGGTCGAGCGTGAATCATATAGTAGATATGCTCAACATAGTGATGTTCACCATTGAAAACTACTTCATCTCACGTGATGATCGGACATGGTTTAGTTGATATGGATCACGTGATCACTTAGATGATTAGAGGGATGTCTATCTAAGTGGGAGTTCTTAAGTAATATGATTAATTGAACTTTAATTTATCATGAACTTAGTCCTGGTAGTATTAACATATCTATGTTGTAGATCAATAGCTCGCGTTTAGCTCCCCTGTTTTTATTTTTGATATGTTCCTAGAGAAAACTAAGTTGAAAGATGTTAGTAGCAATGATGCAGATTGGATCCGTGATCTGAGGATTATCCTCATTGTTGCACAGAAGAATTATGTCCTTGATGCACCGCTAAGTGACAGACCGATTGCAGGAGTAAATGCAGACGTTATGAACGTTTGGCAAGCTCGATATGATGACTACTTGATAGTTTAGTGCACCATGCTTTACCGCTTAGAATCGGGGCTTCAAAGACGTTTTTGAAACGCCATGGAGCATATGAGATGTTTCAAGAGTTGAAATTAGTATTTCAGACTCATGCCCATGTCGAAAGGTATGAGACCTTTGACAAGTAATTTGCCTACAAGATGGAGGAGAATAGCTCAGCTAGTGAGCATGTGCTCAGAATGTCTGAGTACTACAATCACTTGAATCAAGTGGGAGTTAATCTTCCAGATAAGATAGTGATTGACACAGTTCTCTAGTCACTATCACCAAGTTACTAGAACTTCGTGATGAACTATAATATGCAAGGGATAACGGAAACGACTCCCAAGCTCTTCGTGATGCTGAAATCGACGAAGGTAGAAATCAAGAAAAGCATCAAGTGTTGATGGTTGACAAGACCACGAGTTTCAAGAAAAGGGTAAAGGGAAGAAGGCGAACTTCAAAAGAACGGCAAGCAAGTTGCTGCTCCCGTGAAGAAGCCCAAAGCTAGACCCAAGCCTGAAACAAAGTGCTTCTACTGCAAAGGAAATGGTCACTAGAAGTGGAACTGCCCTAGATACTTTGCGGATAAGAAGGATGGCAAAGTGAACAAAGGTATATTTGATATACATGTTATTGAGGTGTACTTTACTAGTGTTTATAGCAACCCCTCGGCATTTGATACTGGTTCAGTTGCTAAGAGTAGTAACTCGAAATAGGAGTTGCAGAATGAACATAAACTAGTTAAGGGAGAGGTGACGATGTGTGTTGGAAGTAGTTCCAAGATTGATATGATCATCATCGCACACTCCTATACTTTCGGGATTAGTGTTGAACCTAAAGAAGTATTATTTGGTGTTTGCGTTGAGCATGAATATGATTTGATCATGTTTATTGCAATACAGTTATTCATTTAAGTTAGAGAATAATTGTTGTTCTGTTTACATGAATAAAACCTTCTATGGTCATACACCCAATGAAAATGGTTTGTTGGATCTCGATCGTAGTGATACACATATTCATAATATTGAAGCCAAAAGATGCAAAGTTAATAATGATAGTGCACCTTATTTGTGGCACTGCCGTTTAGGTCATATTGGTGTAAAGCGCATGAAGAAACTCCATGCTGATGGGATTTTGGAATCACTTGATTATGAATCACTTGATGCTTGCGAACCATACCTTATGGGCAAGATGACTAAGACTCCGTTCTCCGGAACAATGGAGCGAGCAACTGACTTATTGGAAATAATAGATACTGATGTATGCAATCCAATGAGTGTTGAGGCTCGCGGCGGGTATCATTATTTTTTGACGTTCACGGTTGATTTGAGCAGATATGGGTATATCTACTTAATGAAACATAAGTCTGAAACATTTGAAAAGTTCATATAATTTCAGAGTGAAGTGGAAAATCATCATAATAAGAAAATAAAGTTTCTACGATCCGATCATGGAGGAGAATATTTGAGTTACGTGTTTGGTCTTCATTTGAAAAATGCGGAATAGTTTCGCAATTCACGCCACCTGGAACACCACATCGTAATGGTGTGTCCGAACATCGTAACCGTACTTTATTAGATATGGTGCAATCTATGATGTCTCTTACCGATTTACCACTATCGTTTTGGGGTTATGCATTAGAGACAGCTGCATTCACGTTAAATAGGGCACCATCTTAATCCGTTGAGATGACACCTGTTACGGGATTCTCATCAATACGGGCATGGGTAATCCAACCGTGCCGTTTACACAGCCCTTGGGAATAGGCTAGCTTTAAGGCGAGTGGGGAGGCGCTTGACATTCACAGACTTTATAAGGGGATAAGGATTCATCCTTATTCACTCACGCCTTCTCCTTCCTCTGCCCATCCATTCTCGAGCTCCAGCGCCCAAGCTCTAGCTTTCCCCGCCCGAGAAAGTACTCCAACCATGTCCGGATCCGGAGCTGGAGGCAAGTGGATGGCCTCCTCCGTCAAGAAGAAGGATATCAAGGAGCTCCGAGAGGCCGGATACCTGGCCAAGGAGATCGTTCACTGACTCCCGGCCAAGGGACAGATCGTCCCTACCCCAGAGCCCCATGAGATGGTTGTGTGTCTCACACATTTCTTTCGCGGGCTGGGATTCCCTCTCCACCCGTTTGTCCACGGACTGATGTTTTACTATGGGCTGGACTTCCACGATCTCGCCCCCAACTTCGTCCTCAACATCTCGGCATTTATAGTCGTGTGCGAGGCCTTTCTCCGCATCCCACCTCACTTCGGCCTATGGCTGAAGACCTTCAATGTGAAGCCGAAGGTGGTGAGTGGCTAACAAGCCGAGTGCGGAGGCGCCATGGTGGGCAAGATGCCCAATGTCACCTGGCCCGAAGGCTCCTTTGTGGAGACAGTGAAGGGGTGGCAGTCGGGGTGGTTCTACATCACCGAGCCACGCGACATCAGCTGGGCGGCGGCCCCCAAATTCCGATCCGGAGTTGCGATGTGGCTCACCTCCTGGCAAGAGAAGGGACTAACCTGGGGTTCTTCGAACGAGCTGACTGGGCTCCAGACGTGCGTCCAGAACATGATAACCAAGAGAATCAAACTTGTCAACGTGATCCAGGTTATGCTCATTCGCCGGATCCTTCTGTGCCAACGCCGGACTTGCTATTTGTGGTAGTTCGATCCGGCCAAGCACCAGACGCTACTAGAGCTCTTCGGCACGACGCACGAAGACATCTGGAAAGTGCTCTTCAAGGCCGGCGAGACACCACCGCCCACGACCGAAGATCGCGGGCTTAGCTTAAAACGCCAGGCTAATTCGGTAAGTTCTTTCATGTTTTCAAGGTATACCCTTTACTGGCATATTTTGAGGAAGGAGTCTAAGCCTTCCTATCAATTTTTTAGGCCTGGATCGACATAGCGGGGCGGATTAATTGTTCGGCTCCGCTACCCGAAGACCAAGAAACCCCACTTCTGATGAAGATGCTGTTTCCGGCGCCTTATGATGTGCCGGAGAAGAAGGCGAAGAAAACGGCCAAGGGGGCCAGGAGTGGCCTTCGACGAAAAGGTGCTTCGGATGTGACGTCCGAAGACGAGACTCACTCTTTGGCCGCCGAAGATGACGATGAGGAGGAGGAAGAAAGCGACTCCCTCCCTGAGGGGGGAAGGAAGAAGAGGGGGGCCTCCACAAATCTAGAGGCGAAGGTGCCCAAGAGGGGTAAGGGCTCCCTTGCGGATAACTCCGCGTGGGATGTCGATAGCAGTCCGGAGCGACTGCCCCGGACCAAGCCTCGGGCCGCCTCGTAGGTACCAAAAACCTTATGCACGTCCAAATGTCTGGCCTTTCCACTTTGTAATATTAATATGTTTAAATTATGCCATTGCAGTCCGGCCCGCGACAGCTCCCGCGATCCTCAACAGGAGGTTCACTCAATTCAAAGGAGATGGCCAGCATGTCCGCCGCCCGCTTACTCTCCCTCGGCCAAGGGTGATGACGAGGTGGTGTTCCAAAGGACCTTCCCAGGTCAGGGAGAGGTTCCAGAGGTCGTCGGTGTGGCGCCAAAGGATGACTCCTCGGCCGTCGGACACATGGGGGAAAACACCATGGGGACTGGCGATGGGGGCCAAGTTCAATTCGCCCCCCAGCCGGATACCGTTTCGGAAACCTACATGGCTCCGAGGTCAAGCGAGCAGCCTTCCACGAAAGGAGGAGGGGTGCTTGTTCCGCCGGTGACCTCTGTCCAGTCAGAGGCATCGGATAATCTGCTGGAAGCGCTGCGAGGCGCTTCCATTGTGGATGAGCACCGTATCATTATGTGTACGGTGATTGAGAAGGTTCGGTCCGCCAAAAGTGGACTGACCGAAGCCTGCGCTAGCCTTTTAACAGGCTTTGAGGTAAGTAATGTAATTGTAGAAAGAATATCACAGTGTAGACAGTAGCCCCTGATGCTCTGCTCGGTGTTCGGAAAGAAAAAGCCGAACAGAGGATCAAAATAATTTCCGCAGGAGTCTAACATAAGATGTCTATGTGAATAAGTAGGCGTCGCTGCTGGCTGCTGCCGCTCATACTGCGGAGGTCTCCAGACTGAAGCAGAGCCTGGAGCGGGCCGCAGAAGAGCTCGGCCTCATGAAGAAGCAGCGGGAGGACAACCAAGGTATGAAGTAACCTGCGTGTATATTTAGGAAGGATGAATGGTTCGTGTTGACTAAAGTGTCATGAACTTTATTAGGGGCCACAACCGAGGTGGCGGCCCTCAAGAAGGCGTTAGCCGAGGTCGAGGACAAAGCGGCCAAGAAACGCGCCGCGCGCGAGAAGCACGAGGCCCGGGTCAGTGAGGTCCGGCAAGAGCTCCAGGACGCCGTCAGGAAGTACGAGTCCTTGGAGCGTGATTCTAAGATGCAAGGGTCCGAACTTGCGAAGGCCAGCCAGAGCGCACAAGATGCTCGAGCCGAAGCCCAGAGCTCCTTCCAGGAAATCCAGGCGGCCAAGAAGATTGCGGCAGGTAAGGCTTTCATTATGCAAAGCAAGTCTGTGAAGGAAACGTTCCTTTTACTTACCCGAATTTGGAGCTCTCCAGGGGCGTTTACAAATTTGCCGCACAGCGTATCAGATGCTGCCGAGTTCTATCGAGCCGAACAAGGGACTTCTACGGAGAAGTTGTTCTGGTCTCAATATCTTGGACCAGAACATCCGGTGCCCTTCAGCGACCAGCTGAAACAGCTGGTCGAGCTGCACAAGGCGGCCGAGCTAGCCATGAAGGACCTAATAGTCCGGCTATGGCCCGCCGAGCCCATGCCCAGCAGTTACTTCGGACTTGTGAAGCGGCTTGTTAGTGCCTGCCCACGGCTTGAAGTCATGAAGCGGTCGGTCTGTATTAAAGGTGCACGAATGGCCTTTGCCCGCATCAAGATGCACTGGGCGAAGATGGACGCCAAGAAGCTGATGACCGAGGGGCCGCCTGAGGGCAAGGAGCACCGCCGACCCGAGCTATATTTTGATAGTGTCCTGGAGGGATCCCGCCTTGTGGCGGAGCAATGTGCGAAGGATGTTATATTCCCATGAAAACATTCGTATTATCCTGTCATGTAATATGAAACAATGTTGTTATGTAATATAATGCTTGTGACTTTAAAATTTTACCTCCTGTGCGGCCGTTTATGAAATCTGAGGGTTGGCCAGTCGTCGACTTCTGCCCCCACGTAGATAGTACGGGGATGTACGGGATAAATCTAAACACTCTTTACTCCACATTCTGGTCCTTAAAGGAGGTGTTTAGCGCAATGAACAAGGCAATCAGACTATACGGCCTTTATCACCCTCACTTAGCCATAGGAGTTTGACAATGAGAATTTTGGCGAAGCCCTTGGTAGTTGGAAGGCCGAACTAGGGGCGCTATACACGCCTGATCGGATAAAAACCGACTCCTCGCATAAAGCGGAAAAAATCTCTAAGGTTTGAAACCTCTCGAACAGCTGACCAGCTCTCGCTGCATCATGATAGTCAGTTTTGGACTTTCTCTACTAAGGTGCTCGTCCGAAAGAACCGGGACACAATCGCAGTAGTTCTCCCTTTACTACCCTAGCCGATATAGCGGAACGTAAGGTAGTAAGCACAGGAGCCGGGCAACCCAACTATTGACCAAAGACATAATTCGGAGCCGATGCATATAATGCTATAAGTTCGGGGTGCCGAACTGTACTGAAAAAAGTGTTCGGACTTTATTGCCTTACTGCGGGGCGTGATGCAGCCCCTGGCGAAGTAAAACGTACCAGAGTGTATGGGTGCTATGAGTAATAAATACAAAGGTAAGGAAAAAAATCAAGTAATAAGCTGAGGCTACCATTTATTTTCCATTGTAATTTGATTTATACGTCGAGGCATACTTGTGCAAGTAATGTGATAAGCAAGTAAGGCTATTTAACATGCCATGACCAAGAGCGAGTTGTGTGCGGGTATGTAAAACAGGTATAGCAATCGTTTGCAGAGACCACCTGGGATTCCCTTGTACGTCAAAGCTCCTTGCCTCCTTGTTGTGTCTGTGCCGTGATCAGTCCGATGATCAGGTTATCAGAAAAAGCCTCGAGAAGGGAAAAACCCGAAATGAAAAAGAAAAAGTGAAGGTGTGGGATCCAGGGTCGGTCGAGCCGCACCGTGGATCACGAGCTAGCTATGCCTCCACCGTTGCTCATGGAATTTTGAGTGCGTAGTAATGTACGCGTGGTACGAATGCCACCATTTGATTGGGACTGGGACGGAGGCCAAATTGCTAGTTAAGCTCTTGATGAGCTGGGCTATCTTGCTGCAGAATAGTCCGGACTCTCTTAATGGTGTCCGGGGGCTCGGCCGCCGAAATAAGGTTCTGCTGGAAAAGGCCGCGCTGTACTTCTACTGCTAAGGCCGTGGTATGCTCCTCGGTACGGAGGGAGCATTCCGTATTTCCATTGATTGTTATGACGCCACGTGGTCCAGGCATCTTGAGCTTGAGATAAGCGTAGTGAGGTACCACATTGAATCGAGCAAATGCGGTTCATCCAAGCAGTGCGTGATAGCCGCTGCGAAAGGGGACGATGTCGAAGATTAACTCCTCGCTTCGGAAGTTTGTCCGGAGATCCGAAGACGACTTCTAGTGTGATTGAGCCCATACAGCGGGCCTCTACGCGTGGTATGACTCCTTTAAAGGTAGTCCTTGTGGGCTTGATCCGTGATGGGTTAATGCCCATTTTGCGCACTGTGTCCTGATAGAGCAGATTGAGGCTGCTGCCACCGTCCATGAGGACTTGCGTCAGGTGGAATCCATCAATGATTGGGTCTAGGACTAGTGCGGCTGATCCGCCATGCCGGATACTGGTCGGATGATCCCGATGATCAAAAGTGATCGGGCATAATGACCATGGATTGAATTTTGGGGTGACTGGTTCTATCGCATAGACGTCCCTGAGTGCGCGCTTGCACTCCCTCTTGGGGATGTGCGTAGCATATATCATGTTCACCGTTTTGACCTGGCGGGGGGCTTCTTCTGTCCCCCTGTGTTTGGCTGCAGGGGCTCCTTATCATCGTCCTTGCTCTGCGATCCCTTTTCCTTGTTCTCAGCATTTAACTTGCCGGCTTGCTTAAAAACCCAGCAATCTCTGTTGGTATGGTTGGCTGGTTTGTGTGGGGTGCCATGAATTTGGCACGGACGGTCAAGTATGTGGTCCATGCTAGATGGTCCCTAATTGTTTCTTTTATACGGCTTTTTCTGCTGACCGGACTTGGAGCCGCTGAATCCGGCGTTAACAGCAGTGTCATCGGTGTTATCGCCATTGCTTCGGCGTTTGTGTCTGCTGCGTCGGAGCTTGCCATTGCTGTTTTTGGCCTCGGAGGGGCCTGCATCGCTGGGCGTATTTTTACTACGAGCCAGCCAGCTGTCCTCACCCGCATAAAAGCGAGTCATGGGTGCCGTGAGGGCTGCCATAGATTTCGGCTTTTCTTGGCCGAAGTGGCGGGCGAGCCATTCGTCACGGATGCTATGTTTAAAGGCCGCTAGGGCTTCGGCATCCGGACAGTTGACGATCTGGTCCTTTTTGGTTAGGAACCTAGTCCAAAATTTCCTGGCTGACTCTCCAGGTTGTTGGACTATGTGGCTTAAGTCATCGGCGTCTGGTGGCCGGACATATGTACCTTGGAAGTTGTCGAGGAAGGCTTCTTCCAAGTCCTCCCAGCTGCCGATAGAGTTTTCAGGCAGGCTGCTTAACCAGTGCCGAGCTGGCCCTTTGAGTTTTAGTGGGCAGTATTTGATGGCGTGAAGATCATCCCCGCGAGCCATGTGGATGTGGAGAATGAAATCCTCGATCCATTCCGCGGGATCGTTTGTTCCATCGTATGACTCGATGTTTACGGGTTTGAATCCTTCTGGGAATTCATGATCCATTACTTCGTCAGTGAAGCAAAGAGGGTGTGCGGCGCGTCTATATCGGGCCGCATCGCGACGTAGCTCTAATGGAGTCCGTCTGAGATTTTCAGCCCGGGCGTCACTAGGTTTGTCACATCCGAATAGATGGCCGGCCTCGCGTGTCAAGGCACGTCCTCGCGATCTGTAGATCGATCGGGTATATCCTGGTCTACTACCCAGGGTCTGCCGGAGGTCCTATGTATGACCCCGAACTGTTTTGTCTCTATTTTTTCGTGGTGGTGGGGCGGTCTGCTATTCGGCTTGAATTGCTGCTCTATCCCGACCATGAGGTGGTCGGTCCGCCGTACTGTCCCGACCACATAGTGTTCGGTCGGCCGCGTTACGCGAGGGAGGTATGGGCTCTCGCACCTCTTCATCGAACTGAGGTTGCAACCTTCGCTTTGGCTAATTCTTGGTTGGGCGTCTGAGGCCGTATTCTTGGGCTGCCAGAACGTCAGTCCACCTGTCGACGAGCAGATCTTGGTCAGCTTGAAGCTGCCGCTGCTTCTTTTTCAGCTCCTTGCAGGGGCTATTAGCTGGCGCTTGAAGCGCTCCTGCTCGAGAGGTTCCTCACGCACGATAAAATCTTCGTTGCCGAGGCTTTCCTCATCCTCAGAGAGCGGATTATAACTACCGTCCTCCGAGTCATCGGGCCTGGCCTGTTCGTTGGGGCTAGCTTGCCCGTTTTCTTGCTCCTCCTGTTCGGATGTTAGCTCAGCAATGTCTTCATTGTTTTCGGCGTCATCCGGAGTATTATTTTATCCGGTGCTAGCATTGCTATCTCTTGAACGACGTGACTTAGAGCGGCGCCGAGGACGCCGGTGTTTTTGCTATGTCTCAGGAGGTTTATTCTCAACTGGATTTTCTTGGTCATCGTCGTTGGTTGGTTTGGGTGTGTCCACCATGTACACATCGTACGAAGAGGTGTCCGTCCAGCGTCCAGTGAATGGTGGATTTTGGTTTTGCTCCTCATCAGCATAGTCGTCCATACCATCGATGTCTTCGGAGTCGTAATCAAGCGTATCGGTTAAATCCTCGACTGTGGCTATGTAGTGGGTGGCGTGTGGGAAGCAAGATTCTCCATCTCAGCCCCTAGTTCGAACCGAACATAGTTCGGCTGTGAGTCCCCCGCCAAGGAGATGCTCCTTAATGAGTTTAGCACATCACCCAAGGGCGAGTGCTGGAAGATGTCTGCGGTGCTGAACTCGAAGATCGATAAACGATCAAGTTCAGCATCCGCGGACTCACATGGTTCGGAACTTAAACCCCGAGATGAGTCCGGAGTTCCGGTGACATGAATACTGTGTGAGACTAAGTCCACGTGCAGCTCCAACGCCGGGGAATCTGCGGCCTCCGTGGTGGGGTTGAACCTCCAATCCTTGGATGGCGCAGTATGCTCCGGATCTAAGGCCAGAGTAGTTACAGGAGCTATTTCCTGAACGCAGTCCGATGAAAGATTTAGGTCATGTTCCTCGAGGTGGTCAGGAGCGGTCACCACGGTCTTGAATTCGGCGGAGATCAAATCTCCGCGGACGTCCGCGATGTAGTTCAAGCTCCCAAATCTGACCTGATGGCCAGGGGCGTAACTGTCGATCTGCTCCATATGGCCAAATGAGTTGGCCCGTAGTGCGAAGCCGCCGAACACAAAAATCTATCCGGGGAGGAAGGTTTCTCCTTGGACAGCATCATTGTTGATGATTGAAGGGGCCATCGAACCTTTCGGGGATGGCATAGTGGAACTCTCAATGAAAGCACCAATGTCGGTGTGAAAACCGGCGGATCTCGGGTAGGGGGTCTTGAACTGTGCGTCTAAGGTCGATTGTAACAGGAGACAGGGGACACAATGTTTACCCAGGTTCAGGCCCTCTCTATGGAGGTAATACCCTACTTCCTGCTTGATTGATCTTGATGAATATGAGTACTACAAGAGTTGATCTACCACGAGATCGTAATGGCTAAACCCTAGAAGTCTAGCCTGTATGACTATGGTAATGAGTGGTCTCCTCTCCGGACTAAGTCCTTCGGTTTATATAGGCACCGGGAGGATCTAGGGTTACACAGGGTCGGTTACAAAGAAAGGAATTTACATATTTGATTGCCAAGCTTGCCTTCCACACCAAGGTGAGTCCTATCTGGACACAGGTGCAGTCTTCGGTCTTCGTATCTTCACAGCCCTTCAGTCTGGCCCATGGCTAACAGGCCGGACGCCCAAGGACCCCTTAGTCCAGGACTCCCTCAACTGTACCTTCTCCCTTATTGGAATGTAGTTCACCACAGAAATCTGTTCCTGTGACTCCAACACCAATTAGTGAGGAAGCTAATGATTATGATCATGTAACTTCAGATCAAGTTACTACCGAACCTCGTAGGTCAACCAGAGTGAGATCCGCACCAGAGTGGTACGGTAATCCTGTTCTGGAGGTCATGTTACTTGACCATGAGGAACCTACGAACTATGAGGAAGCGATGATGAGCCCAGATTCCGTGAAATGGCTTGAGGCCATGAATTCTGAGATGGGATCCATGTATGGAAACAAAGTGCGCACTTTGGTTGACTTGCCCGATGATCGGCAAGCCATAGAAAATAAATGGATCTTCAAGAGGAAGACAGACGCTGATACTAGTGTTACTATCTACAAGGCTAGACTTGTCGAAAAAGGTTTTGACAAAGTTCATGGTGTTGACTACGATGAGATTTTCTCACTCGTAGCGATGCTTAAGTCCGTCCGAATCATGTTAGCAATTGCCACATTTTATGATTATGAAATTTGGCAAATGGGCGTAAAGACTGCATTCCTGAATGGATTTCTGGAAGAAGAGTTGTGTATGATGCAACCTGAAGGTTTTATCGATCCAAAGGGTGCATGCATCTCGGAGTTGGAATAAACATTTTGATAGTGTGATCAAAGCATATGGTTTTGTACAGACTTTTGGAGAAGCTTGTATTTACAAGAAAGTGACTGGGAGCACTATAGCATTTCTGATAAATATATGTGAATGACTTATTGTTGATCGGAAATAATGTAGAATTTTCTGGAAAGCATAAAGGAGTATTTGAAAGGAGTTTTTCAAAGAAAGACCTCAGTGAACCTGCTTACATATTGAGCATCAAGATCTATAGAGAAAGATCAAGACGCTTGATAAGTTATTTCAATGAGTACATACCTTGACAAGATTTTGAAGTAGTTCAAAATGGAACAGTCAAAGAAAGAGTTCTTGCCTGTGTTACAAGGTGTGAAATTGAGTAAGACTCAAAGCCCGACCACGGTAGAAGACAGAAAGAGAATGAAAGTCATTCCCTATGCCTCAGCCATAGGTTCTATAAAGTATGCCATGTTGTGTACCAGATCTATTGTATACCCTACACTGAGTTTGGCAAGGGAGTACAATAGTGATCTAGGAGTAGATCACTGGACAACGGTCAAAATTATCCTTAGTGGAATAAGGATATGTTTCTCGATTATGGAGGTGACAAAAGGTTCGTCGTAAAGGGTTACATCGATGCAAGTTTTAACGCTGATCCAGATGACTCTAAGTCTCAATCTGGATACATATTGAAAGTGGGAGCAATTAGCTAGAGTAGCTCCGTGCAGAGCATTGTTGACATAGAAATTTGCAAAATACATACGGATCTGAATTTGGCAGACCCGTTGACTAAACTTCTCTCACAAGCAAAACATGATCACACCTTAGTACTCTTTGGGTGTTAATCACATGGCGATGTGAACTAGATTATTGACTCTAGTAAACCCTTTGAGTGTTGGGCACATGGCGATGTGAACTATGGGTATTAATCACATGGTGATGTGAACTATTGGTGTTAAATCACATGGCGATGTGAACTAGATTATTGACTCTAGTGCAAGTGGGAGACTGAAGGAAATATGCCCTAGAGGCAATAATAAAGTTATTATTTATTTCCTTATTTCATGATAAATGTTTATTATTCATGCTAGAATTGTATTAACCGGAAACTTAGTACATGTGTGAATACATAGACAAACAGAGTGTCACTAGTATGCCTCTACTTGACTAGCTCGTTGAATCAAAGATGGTTAAGTTTCCTTGCATAGACATGAGTTGCCATTTGATTAACGGGATCACATCATTAGAGAATGATGTGATTGACTTGACCCATTCCGTTAGCTTAGCATTTGATCGTTTAGTATATTGCTATTGCTTTCTTCATGACTTATACATGTTCCAATGACTATGAGATTATGCAACTCCCGAATACCAGAGGAACACTTTGTGTGCTACCAAACGTCACAACGTAACTGGGTGATTATAAAGGTGCTCTACAGGTGTCTCCGAAGGTACTTGTTGGGTTGGCATAGATCGAGATTAGGATTTGTCACTCTGATTGTCGGAGAGGTATCTCTGGGCCCTCTCGGTAATGCACATCACTATAAGCCTTGCAAGCAATGTGACTAATGAGTTAGTTGCGAGATGATGCATTACGAAACGAGTAAAGAGACTTGCCGGTAATGAGATTGAACTAGGTATTGAGATACCGACGATCGAATCTCTGGCAAGTAACATACCGATGACAAAGGGAACAACGTATGTTTTTATGCGGTTTGACCGATAAAGATCTTCGTAGAATATGGAGGAACCAATATGAGCATCCAGGTTCCGCTATTGGTTATCGACCGGAGACGAGTCTCAGTCATGTCTACATAGTTCTCGAACCCGTAGGGTCCACACGCTTAACGTTCGGTGACGATCGGTATTATGAGTTTATGTGTTTTTATGTACCGAAGGTAGTTTGGAGTCCCGGATGAGATCGGGGACATGACGAGGAGTCTCGAAATGGTCGAGACGTAAAGATCGATATATTGGATGACTAATTCGGACATCGGAAAGGTTCCGAGTGGTTCGGGTATTTTTCGGAATACCGGGGAGTTACGGGAATACGGGGAAGAAGTATTGGGCCTCATGGGCCAAGTGGTGGAAGAGAGGAGGCAGGACAAGGCAGGGCGCGCGACCCCCCTAGCCCAAACCGAATTGGACTAGGGGGCCGGCCCCCCTTTCCTCCTTTTCTCCCTCTCCTTCCTTCTCCCTCCCTTCCTCTTGGTGGACTCTTACTAGGACTTGGAGTCCTAGTAGGACTCCACACTTGGCCGCGCCTCTAGGGCCGGCCGGCCTCCTCTCCTCTCCTCCTTTATATACTGAGGCAAGGGGCACCCCATGGACACACAAGTTGATCGGTTGATCTTTTAGCCGTGTGCGGTGCCCCCTTCCACCATAATCCACCTCGGTCATATCGTAGCAGTGCTTAGACGAAGCCCTGCGTCGGTAACATCATCATTGCTGTCATCACGCCGTCGTGCTGACGGAACTCTCCCGCGAAGCTCTGCTGGATCGTGAGTTCGTGGGACGTCACCGAGCTGAACGTGTGCTGAACTCGGAGGTGTCGTGCGTTCGGTACTTGGATCGGTCGTATCGTGAAGACGTACGACTACATCAACTGTGTACATGGACGAGACTCTCCCCTCTCGTTGCTATGCATCACCATGATCTTGCTTGTGCCTAGGAAATTTTTGAAATTACTACGTTCCCCAACAGGTTCAGTGTGCCATGCTTTACGGCTTAGAATTGGGACTCCAAAGACGTTTTGAACATCATGGAGCATATGAGATGTTCCAGGAGTAGAAGTTAATATTTCAAACAAATGCCCGAGTTGAGAGATATGAAGTCTCCAACAAGTTCTATAGCTGCAAGATGGAGGAGAATAGTTCTATCAGTGAACACATACTCAGAATGTTTGGGTACCATAACCACTTGACTCAGCTGGGAGTTAATCTTCCTGATGATAGTGTCATTGACAGAGTTCTTCAATCACTACCACCAAGCTATAAAAGCTTCGTGATGAACTATAATGTGCAAGGGATGAACAAGGCAATTCCCGAGCTCTTCGCAATGCTAAAGGCTGCAGAGGTAGAAATCAAGAAGGAGCATCAAGTGTTGATGGTAAAAAGACCACTAGTTTCAAGAAAAAGGGCAAAGGGAAGAAGGGGAACTTCAAGAAGAATAGCAAGCAAGTTGCTACTCCCGGGAAGAAGCCCAAATCTGGACCTAAGCCTGAAACTGAGTGTTTCTACTGCAAAGGGACTGGTCACTGGAAGCAGAACGACCCCAAGTATTTGGCGGATAAGAAGGATGGCAAAGTGAAAGGTATATTTGATATACATGTTATTGATGTGTACCTTACTAATGCTCGTAGTAGCGCCTGGGTATTTGATACTGGTTCTGTTGCTCATATTTGCAACTCAAAACAGGGGCTACGGATTAAATGAAGATTAGCTAAGGACGAGGTGACGATGCGCGTCGGAAATGGTTTCATGGTCGATGTGATCACCGTCAGCATGCTACCTCTACATCTACCTTCGGGATTAGTTTTAGACCTGAATCATTGTTATTTGGTGCCAGCGTTGAGCATGAACATTATATCTAGATCTTGTTTGATGCGAGACGGTTATTCATTTAAATCAGAGAATAATGGTTGTTCTATTTATATGAGTAATATCTTTTATGGTCATGCACCCTTGATGAGTGGTCTATTTTTTGAATCTCGATCGTAGTGATGCACATATTCATAATATTGATGCCAAAAGATGCAAAGTTAATAATGATAGTGCAACTTGTTTGTGGCACTGCCGTTTAGGTCATATTAGTGTAAAGCGCATGAAGAAACTCCATGCAAATGGGCTTTTTGAATCACTTGATGCTTGCGAACCATGCCTCATGGGAAAGATGACTAAGACTCCGTTCTCCGGAACAATGGAGCGAGCCATTGACTTATTGGAAATAATACATACTGATGTATGCGGTCCGATGAGTGTTGAGGCTCGCAACGGGTATCATTATTTTCTGACTTTCACAGATGATTTGAGCAGATATGGGTATATCTACTTAATGAAACATAAGTCTGAAACATTTGAAAAGTTCAAAGAATTTCAGAGTGAAGTGGAAAATCATCGTAACAAGAGAATAAAGTTTCTGCGATCTGATCGCGGAGGCGAATATTTGAGTTACTAGTTTGGTCTTCATTTGAAACAATGTGGAATAGTTTTGCAACTCACGCCACATGGAACATCACAGCGTAATGGTGTGTCCGAACGTCGTAACCGTACTTTATTAGATATGGTGCGACCTATGATGTCTCTTACCGATTTACCACTATCATTTTGGGGTTAAGAATTAGAGACAGCTGCATTCACGTAAAATAGGTCACCATCTAAATCCGTTGAGACGACACCGTATGACCTGTGGTTTGGCAAGAAACCTAAGCTGTCATTTCTTAAAGTTTGGGGTTGCGATGCTTATGTGAAAAAGCTTCAGCCTGATAAACTTGAACCCAAATCGGAGAAATGCGTCTTCATAGGATACCCAAAAGAAATTGTTGAGTACACCTTCTATCATAGATCCGAAGGCAAGATATTTGTTGGTAAGATTGGATCCTTTCTAGAGAAGGACTTTCTCTCGAAAGAAGTGAGTGAGAGGAAAGTAGAACTTGATGAGGTAATTGTACCTTCTCCTGAATTGGAAAGCAGTTCATCGCAGAAAACTATTCCAGTGATGCCTACACCAATTAGTGAGGAAGCTAATGATGATGATCATGGAACTTCAGATCAAGTTACTACCGAACCTCGTAGGTCAACCAGAGTACATTCCACACCAGAGTGGTACGGTAATCCTGTTCTGGAAGTCATGTTACTAGACCATGATGAACCTACGAACTATGAGGAAGCGATGATGATCCCAGATTCCGCGAAGTGGCTTGAGGCCCTGAAATCTAAGATGGGATCCATGTATGAGAACAAAGTATGGACTTTGGTTGACTTGCCTGATGATCGGCAAGCCATAGAGAGTAAATGGATCTTCAAGAAGAAGACTGACGCTGATGGTAATGTTACTGTCTACAAAGCTCGACTTGGTGCGAAAGGTTTTCGACAAGTTCAAGGAGTTGACTACGATGAGACCTTCTCACCCGTAGCGATGCTTAAGTCTGTCCGAATCATGTTAGCAATTGCCGCATTTTATGATTATGAAATTTGGCAAATGGATGTCAAAACTGCATTCCTTAATGGATTTCCTAAAGAAGAGTTGTATATGATGCAACCAGAAGGTTTTGTCGATCCTAAAGGTGCTAACAAAGTGTGCAAGCTCCAGCGGTCCATTTATCGACAGGTGCAAGCATCTCGGAGTTGGAATATACGCTTTGATAGTGTAATCAAAGCATATGGTTTTATACAGACTTTTGGAGAAGCCTTCTATCTTCTATCTTCATGGCCCATCAGTCCGGCCCACGTCACATAGCCCAGACACCCGGGGACCCCCTAATCCAGGACTCCCTCAGTAGCCCCTGAACCAGGCTTCAATGACGATGTGTCCGGCACGCAGATTGTCTTCGGCATTTCAAGGCGGGTTCCTCCTCCGAATACTCCAAAGTAGTTGATCAAAAGAACTGTATCCGACTCTGTGCAATAGTCACAACCCTGAATCACAAGGGCAAAATACTTAAGCAAAAATAAATTTTGTCTTCTCACAACTTTACTAGTGGGACGTTACGTCCGGCCACTTCATTATTTTGAATCGTTTTTCGACCTCTCGTTTCACGTTTCGAGACGCAGCCTCCGGTGACACGTCTTGTCAAAGCAGAGATCGTGTCCCCTTATTACGGGATTATCATCAATACGGATTTGGGAAACCCAACCGTGCCGTTCGCACGACCCCTTGGGAATAGGCGAGTTTTAAGGCTCGTGGGGGGATGCTTGATATTCACTGCCTTTATAAGGAGATAAGGATCCACCTTTTTTACCCCACGCCTTCTTCCTCCTCAGCCTATCCACCCTCGAGCTCCAGCGCCCAAGTCTCAACCTTTTTCGTCCCCCGCAAACATTCCAGCCATGTCCAGATCTGGAGCGTAGGGCAAATGGATGGCCTCCTCAGTCACGGAGGGGGATATCCAGGAGCTCCGAGAAGAAGGGTACCTAGCCAAGGAAATCGCCCACCGGCTTCCTGCCAAGAAGCAGATCATCCCCACTCCAGAGCCCAATGAGAGGGTAGTGTTCATCCCCCATTTCCTTCGCGGACTAGGATTTCCCCTTCATCCTTTCATCCGCGGTCTCATGTTTTACTATGGCTAGATTTCCATGATCTAGCCCCGAATTCCTTCCTCAACATTTCGGCGTTCATCGTCGTATGAGAGGCATTCCTCCGCTTTCCCCCCCACTTCGGCCTATGGCTCAAGGTCTTCAACGTGAAGCCGAAAGTGGTGGATGGCCAACACGCGGAGTGCGGAGGCGCCATGATGAGCAAGCTTCCCAATGTCACCTGGCTCAAGGGCACCTTCGTGGAGACAGTGAAGGGATGGCAGCAGGAGTGGTTCTATGTCAGGAACCCCGCGACTCCACATGGGCCGCTCCTCCCGAGTTCAAGTCCGGGCCTCCAATGCGGCTGACATCTTGGCTCAACAAGGGCTTGGACTGGGCATCGTCCGACGAGGTGATGACACTACAGAGGCACGTCAAGAGCATGGTAGACAAGAATATGAGTCTTGCCAGCGTGATCCAGGTGATGCTCTTTCGCCAGATTCTCCCCTGCCAGGCGCGTCAAGAGTATATGTGGGAGTTCGACCCAGCCGGTCCCCGAACCCTGCAGCGGTTCTTCAGCACGAAGCACGAAGACATGTGGAAGCTGTTCTTCAAGGCCAAAAAGACGTGGCCGAAGACGACCGTAGACCTCGGCCATGACTGCACTCACGCAGTGACTCCCGTAAGTTTTCTGATAACCTTATTTTGTAAGTCCAAGGAGCATACAAAACTCTCCATTCTCCCCATAGGGCTGGACGAACAAGGCGGAGCGGATTCAATGTCCGGCTCCGCTACCCGAAGATCCAGCTATTCCTCTGTTGACGAGGATGCTAGTCCCGGAGCCGTATCAGGCGTCGGAAAAGAAGGTCAAGAAGAAGAGCAAGGAGGCCAAGGGTGGCCTCTGTCGTAAAGGCGCTTTAGACGTGGTGTCCGAAGACACCGAAACTCTCTCCTCTCATGACGAAGATGAAGAGGAGGAGGAAGAAAGAAATTCCCCCCTTAAGGGGGGAAAGAAGAAGAGGGCAGCTTCCATGGATCTAGATGCGAAAGCGTCCAAGAAAGGGAAAACCTCCCTTACGGATGATTCCGAGACGAACGCTGACGACATCCACGGGTGGCGCCCCAGGCGGAAGCCCCTGGCCGGATCGTAAGTATTCAAAGGTACTGTATATATATCGGGCTTTTCGCCTTGTGGTTGTAACACGTTGAATTGTGTGCTGCAGTCCGGCTCGTGACCTCCCCCAGCGGTCCTCATCTTCTGGGAACTCGCTGGGTCCGAACATGATGGAGAGCGAGTCACCTCCGCCAGTCTCCCCCCATTGCTACGGATAACACTGAGGCGTTGTCCCGAAGGACCCTTCCAGGATAGGGAGAGGTGCGGGAGGCCGCCAAGATGGCGCCAAAGGGTGATACCCCTACTGCTGCGAACATGGGGGAACCGACCCCCATGGAGACTGGAGACGGGGGCCATGTCCAATTTGGCCCCCAACCAAATGTCATTCCGGAGACCCACACGGCTCCGAAGTCAGATGAGTAGCCTCCTTCAAAAGAAGGGGGCGCGCCCACTCCACCGGCGACCTCTGTCAATCCGGAGGCGCCGGACACTCTGGTGGGAGCGCTTCAAAGCCCCACCATTGTGGAAGAACATCATACCCTTATGGGTACGGTGATTGAAAAGGTTCAGCCCGCCAAAAGCGGATTGAACGAGGCCTACACTAGCCTTCTGAGAGGCTTTGAGGTATGTGATATGATGCCTTTTAGCTATATAAGAGGAATGCCTGTGTATAGAGAGTAGCCCCTGAGACTCTGTTTGATGTTTGCAAAGAAAGGCCGAACAGAGGATCTAATAACTTGCGCAGGAGATTAACATACATATCTATTTGAACAAACAGGCTGCGATGCAGGCGTCAGCTTCCCATGCTGCCTAAGCGTCCGAGCTCAGGTAGAATTTAGAGGAAAAGCAAGGTATGTGATACTGAAACACGTCCGAAATGAGACCATCTTTGATTTGTTATCTGAATGAGTGTTATAATTATGCTCATAGCTGACGCGTCTGAGGTCAAGACCTTGAAGAGACTCTGGCCGAAGCCAAGAAGGAGGCGGAGGAGGCACGAGCCGCCCGCCTGAAACATGCATCAAGGGTGGAGGAAGTCCAGCAAGAGCTCAAGGATGCTATAAGCAAATGTGAGTCCTTAGAGCGCAAGATTTCGGATCAAAATTCTGAACTTGCTAAGGCCCTCCAAAGTGCACAAGAGGCCCGGGCCGAAGCCCAAAGCGCCTGCCGAGAGATCCAAGAGGCAAAGAAGATTGCGGCGGGTAAGGCTTTTAACATGCAGATCAAATTTGTGAGAAGAAAGTATATCTTGCTGGCCCAGATTTGGAGTTCTCCAGGAGCATTTGCGGACCTGCCCCGGAGTATTTCTGATGCTGCGGAGTTCTTCCGAGCCAAAGAGGGGAGCTCGACGGAAAAGCTGTTCTGGTCGCAGTACCTTGCGCCAGAGCATCCCGTGCCCCTCAGCGATCAACTGAAGCAGTTGACCGAACTACATAGGGTGGCCGGATTGGCCATGAGGGATGTTATAATCTGTCTTTGGCCCACCGAACCCATACCCTGCAGCTACTTCGGGCTCGTGAAGCGGCTGGTCAGTGCCTGCCCCCGGCTCGATTTCGTGAAGCGGTCGGTCTGCATCGAAGGTGCACGGATGGCCTTCGCCTGTGTCAAAGTGGAGTGGGCGAAGATGAACGCTGTCAAGCTTGCCACCGAGGGACCGCCCGCGGGCAAAGAGCACCGCACGCCGGAGCGGTGTTTTGACGGCGTCCTCGAAGGATCCTGCATTGTAGAGGGACAGTGCTCGAAAGACATTATTTTTGAATGAATGTATCCCTGCTGTCCGAATTTTGTATTATGAAACAAGGCTGATGTATAATATGTTGCTTATTTTGCCTCAAATTCTTTTCCTCCTGTGCGACCATTTACGGTATTTGAGAGTTGGCCAGTCGTCGGCTTCAGCCCCCATGTAGGTAGTATGGGGGTGCTGGGAATAGCACCTGAACACACTTGACCCATCAATTTAGTCCTTGAAGGAGGTGTTAGTGCGGCGAACCAGGCAATCAGACTATGTGGCTTTATCGCTCTCACTTAGCCATAAGAGTTTGACAATGAGATTATAGGCACAACCCCTGGTATTATTCGATTATCCGAACTTGGGTGTTGTGGATGCCTGACCGGGTGAAGACCAGTCCCTCGCGTAATGCGGAAAAAATCATAAGAGATTTGTAATTGGTCTCCGAATAGCTGACCTGCAATCGCTGCACCATGACAGTCAGTTTCCGGCTGTCTCTACTGAGGTGTTTATCCGAATAAACCAGAAACACAATTGCAGTAGTTCTCCCTTTACTGCCTTGGCCGAACGAGCGGAACGTAAGGCAGCAATCACAGGAGCCGGGCAACCCAACTATTGACCAAAGACATGATTCGGAGCCGATGCATATAGTGCTATATTCGTGACGCCGAATTGTACTATAAAGGTGTTCGGGCTTATTTTAAAGAAATGTACGTGGCCAGATAGAGCCCCTGGCGATTTAAGTCGTACCGAGGTGTACATGGCAATCAGACGAAGAAAAGGGAATACAGGTTAAGAAATAAGCCAGTACCGAATAGGTTGGCCGAGAAACTGTTTCCATTAAAGTCTGATTGATACGTCAAAACGTATTTTTACAAATAATGCGATAAGCATCGAGGCTATTTTACATGCCGAGCGCAAGGGAAAGCTGTGTACGGGTCCTAAAGAAGGAAGCGGTAATCTTGAAAGATCCTTTAGATACTCTGCCAGATGTCTACGCTGCTTTTCTCCTTGGAGTATCGTCCTTCGAAAGGATTCAACGATCGGGTTTTCATGAGGGGCTTAAGAAAAAGGGCCCCTGGTACCGTCGAAAGGTGATGTGGGTTGTAAGGAACCTGGAAAAAATAAAAATAAGAGGAAAGAAATATGAGTGTGCAGATAGGGGCGAGCCGTATGCTGGACTTTATCTTTACTATGCTTCCATCTTTGCCCATGGTATCTTCAGCGCGTAGTGATGTACGTGTGGTACATGTGCTGCAATTTGGTTGGGGCTGAAACGGAGGCCGAATTGCTAGTCGAGCTCCTGACGATCTGGCATGTCGTGCTGCGGGGTAGTCCGGACTCTTTTGATAGTGTTCGGGGGATTGACTGCCGATGCATTTTTTGGTATGATAAGGCCGCTCTGTACTTCCGCCGCCAGGGCCGTGGTGTGCTCCTCAGTGCGGAGGGAGCGTCCTGTGTTTCCATTGACTGTTATAACACCGCGGGTCCGGGCATCTTGAGTTTGAGATAGGCATAATGTGGGACCGCGTTGAAGCGAGCAAAAGTTGTTCGTCCGAGCAGCGCGTGGTAGCCACTTCGAAAAGGGACGAAGTCGAATATCAAGTCTTCGCTTCGGAAGTTGTCCGGCGAACTGAAGACAACCTCCAGTGTGATTGAGCCCGTGCAGCAGGCCTCTACACTAGGTATTGCTCCCTTAAAGGTGTTTTTTGTGGGTTGATACGTCTCCGTTGTATCTACTTTTCCAAACACTTTTGCCCTTGTTTTGGACTCTAACTTGCATGATTTGAATGGAACTAATCTGGACTGACGCTGTTTTCAGTAGAATTGCCATGGTGTTATTTATGTGCAGAAACAAAAGTTCTCAGAATGACCTGAAACTTCACGGAGATTATTTTTGGAAATAATAAAAAATACTGGCAAAAGAATCAAGGCCAGGGGGCCCACACCCTTTCCACGAGGGTGGGGGCGCGCCTGCCCCCCTGGGCACGCCCCCTGCCTCATGGGCCCCCTGGAGCTCCACCGACCTCAACTCCAACTCCATATATTCGTGTTCGGGGAGAAAAAAATCAAAGAGAAAGATTCATCGCGTTTTATGATACGGAGCCTCCGCCAAGCCCTAAACTCTCTCGGGAGGGCTGATCTGGAGTCCGTTCGGGGCTCCGGAGAGGGGAATCCGTCGCCATCGTCATCATCAACCATCCTCCATCACCAATTTCATGATGCTCACCGCCGTGCGTGAGTAATTCCATCGTAGGCTTGCTGGACGGTGATGGGTTGGATGAGATTTATCAAGTAATTGAGTTAGTTTTGTTAGGGTTTGATCCCTAGTATCCACTATGTTCTGAGATTGATGTTGCTATGACTTTGCTATGCTTAATGCTTGTCACTAGGGCCCGAGTGCCATGATTTCAGATCTGAACCTATTATGTTTTCAAGAATATATGTGAGTTCTTGATCTTATCTTGCAAGTCTATAGTCACATACTATGTGTAATGATCCGGCAACCCCGAAGTGACAATAATCGGGACCACTCCCGGTGATGACCATAGTTTGAGGAGTTCATGTATTCATTATGTGTTAATGCTTTGGTCCGGTACTCTATTAAAAGGAGGCCTTAATATCCCTTAGTTTCCGCTAGGACCTCGCTGCCACGGGTGGGTAGGACAAAAGATGTCATGCAAGTTCTTTTCCATAAGCACGTATGACTATATTTGGAATACATGCCTACATTACATCGATGAATTGGAGCTAGTTCTGTGTCACCCTATGTTATGACTGTTACATGATGAACCGCATCCGGCATAATTCTCCATCACCGATCCAATGCCTACGAGCTTTTCACATATTATTCTTCACTTATTTACTTTTTCGTTGCTACTGTTACAATTACTACAAAACCCAAAAATATTACTTTGCTACCGTTACCATTACTTCCATATTACTTTGCTACTAAATACTTTGCTGCAGATACTAAGTTATCCAGGTGTGGTTGAATTGACAACTCAACTGCTAATACTTGAGAATATTCTTTGGCTCCCCTTGTGTCGAATCAATAAATTTGGGTTGAATACTCTACCCTCGAAAACTGTTGCGATCCCCTATACTTGTGGGTTATCAAGACTATTTTTTGGCGCCGTTGCCGGGGAACATAGCTCTATTCTTTGAGTCACTTGGGATTTATATCTGCTGGTCACTATGAAGAACTTGAAAGACGAGAAAACAAAAATTTATCCCTCAACTACGAGGGGAGGTAAGGAACTGCCATCTAGCTTTGCACTTGATTCACCTTCTGTTTTGAGTAATCTTGCGACACCTAAACCTGTTTCTGCTATTAATTCTGATATGTCACATGTTATTGATGATGCCACTTCTGCTATGCATGATACTTATTATGAAACTACTTCTATGCTTGATACTACTGTGCCACTTGGTGAATTTCTTGACGAACAACTTGCTAGGGCTAGAGAGAATGATATTATTGAAACTGATAATATTGATGAAAGTGATGATGAAGATTCTCCCCCTAAATATGAGTTGCCTATTGTGCCTGAGGGCTATGTTATGGATGAAGAAACTGCTAGAGACTTTCTTGCTTGCAATGATAGAAGTGATCTTAAGAAATTATTATCTAAGCTTAAACAAAAAACTCTAAACGCTAGAATGAAATATGATCCAGCTTATGCCACTTCACCTATCTTTGTTACTGATAAGGATTATGAATTCTCTGTCGACCCTGATATAATTACTTTGGTTGAATCTGATCCTTTCTATGGCTATGAATCTGAAACTGTTGTGGCACATCTTACTAAATTAAATGATATAGCCACCCTGTTCACTAATGATGAGAAAACTCGCTACTGTTATATCCTTAAGATATTTCCGTTCTCATTAAAGGGTGATGCTAAGATATGGTTTAATTCTCTTGATCCTGGTTGTGTGCGTAGTCCCCAGGATATGATTTATTACTTCTCTGCTAAATATTTCCCTGCTCATAAGAAACAAGCTGCTTTAAGGGAAATATATAATTTTGTGCAAATTGAAGAAGAGAGTCTCCCACAAGCTTGGGGGAGGCTTCTCCAATTACTTAATGCTTTGCCTGATCATCCTCTTAAGAAAAATGAAATACTTGATATCTTTTATAATGGACTAACCGATGCTTCCAGAGACCACCTGGATAGTTGTGCTAGTTCTGTTTTCAGGGAGAGAACACCAGATGAAGCTAAAATTCTATTGAATAATATGTTGACAAATGAAAATAATTGGACACTTCCTGAGCCAACTCTTGAACCAACTCCTAAGCCAACTCCGAAGAAAAGGGGTGTTCTATTTCTCAGTCCTGAAGATATGCAAGAGGCAAAGAAATCTATGAAAGAAAAAGGTATAAAAGCTGAAGATGTTAAGAATTTACCTCCTATTGAAGAAATACATGGTCTTAATTTACCGCCTGTTGAAGAAACACATGGTCTTGATAATCCGACACAGGTAGTAAAGGTAAATTCTCTTTATAGATTTGATGAAGGTGATATTCCTCGTTATAAGTTTGCTAGCCAATGCTTAGATGAGTTTGATAATTTTATGGTTAAGCAAGAAGACTTCAATGCTTATTTTGGTAGACAATTAAAACACAATGCTTATATGATTGAACACTTGGGTGATTATATGTCTAGAGTTAAAGGTGAACTTAAACTCATTAGTAAACATGCTTCTATGGTTACCACTCAAGTAGAACAAGTACTTAAGGCTCAGAATGATTTGCTCAATTGTAGCGACCAGACCTCAAATGGTCTGTGCTGCTGTGCACCAGTGTCATCCCTGGATCAGTAATGCTGACACGCACAGTACAAATGGAGGATTTATAACAGAGTAGCAATCACACACTTATTACATCGAGTATCTCCGAAGAGATTAAGTATGATAAACATGGCTTAAGGCCATCTAATAACGATAACAGCGGAAGACTTGGAAGATAAGTGAGTCCATCAACTCCAGCGGTATCACTGAGTATAAGACCACGACCTAAGGCACCTTACTCGTCGTCTGAAAAGTCTGCAACATGAAACGTTGCAGCCCGAAAACGGGTCAGCACATAGAATATGCTGGCAATGTAACACATAGAGAATAATGAACAATAATAATGCTATACTACATGCATATATGGCTGGTGGAAAGCTCTATGGTTACAATTTTGCGAAAAGCCAATTTTATCCTACTTCAAAGGAATAAATTTTATTTAACTATCATGGTGGTTGTGAAACATTGAGATGGTTGACAGCATTTCAATCCCAATTAAATGTCATCAAATACCCAACAAAATTAATTAGAAGTAACATAGTGATGAGATTCACATGATAATCCAAGTACTAGATACTCAAGTTGTCCATAACCGGGGACACGGCTAACCATGATTAGTTTGTACACTCTGCAAAGGTTTGTGCACTTTTCCCCACAAGACTCGATCTCCTCCGTTGGATTACTCGTACTACATGGTGTTTGAGTAACGGATGACCGAGACACAGTCTTTCAGAAGTGTTTGCACCTTACGTATGGGTAGACAGTTACACCTACTTTCCCCTACATCTGCTAGTCTACCACTGTAAGAGTTCACACAACTTAGTCAACTATGCTAGAGCCCATAATAGCTTGCAGCTGCAAACAGAAGTTTCTAGCATGAATAATCTCATGATCCCTTTGAACCTGGGTGGCGGTCCAAAAGAAAAACAGGCAATCCTGGAATACCCAGGTACCTCAATCCACTAGATGTGAGTTTTAGTTGCCACCTTAAGTAAACCATTAATTAAGAATCTCACATCTGTCATGGAAAACTCTCAAACCCAAACCACGTCTACGAGCATAGCATGGCAATATAATAGCAAACGTAGAAGTAACTCCCAAGGGTTTGAAAATAAAACAGGTAATAGGTACTACCTCAACTACTTCCCAATACCCACAATTTAATTAGATCCTAATCATGCAATGTTTGAGGAATAGATCTAATGCAATAAAACTGGGTATGGCAAGGTATGATCAAAGTGTTACTTGCCTTGCTGATGATCCGCGAAACCTAGCGATTCGAAGTAACAAGCGGCACACTCCGGGTACTCTATCGCAAACAAACAAGCATACAATCAGTACTCATCTAATGCACAGGTAAAACTCGAATGAAAGATCCAACCAGAAAGTTCAACTTAAGAACTCCGGTTTGCAAAAAGAATCAACCCGAAAGAAGCAACGAAAGTCAAACTGCGAAAGAAAGAAGCTTCCTTAACTAATCTGGATCTAGCTCAAATTTTACAGTAGCAAAAACTTGTTTGAGTAGGTTAAACGGAAAGAGAATTTCGAGACGAAACTCTAGGCGCTTGAATCGCCTGATTCCGATAAACGAGCGAGAAGTTAAACAGAAACGAAGATTCGATCAGAAATCGAATCTGAGAAAAATAGCGGAAAATCCGAGGAAAAAGAAAAACGGACGAATGGTTAAAGAACGGACGTTCGTTAACAGAGAAAAACCGACGAACGCGTTCGTTAAAACGAACGGTTCGGTGAACGCTCGCAAAATAATAAAACCGAAAAAAACCGATCTAGGGTTTTTTTTAAACGAAAGGTTTTTTTTAACAAAAACCGCAACGAACGAGGCGAGGCAGTACTCGTCGGGGCTCCGGCGGGGCTTGCCCGGCTCCGGCGAGGGGCGGTGGGGGCGGCGGGGTGCGAGGGGGCGGCGAGGGGGCGGCTCCGGCGGGGCTCGGTGGCGAACGGGGCGGCGGCGGCACGGGCTTCCGGCGGCGGCGGCTCGGCGAGTGCGGGCGGCGGCGGGCGAGGTGAGAGAAGAGGGGGGCGCGGGGTATATAAAGGGGGGGTGCTCGGCTTGGAGGAGGGGGCAAGCTCCGGCGGGGCTCGGACTCCCGTGTCCATGGCGGACACGGCGCGGCGGCGCTCCCGTGCGGGGAAAGGAGAGGGCGCGGGGTGGGCCGGCGGCCTGGCGTGGCTGGGCTCGGCCCGGCGGGCGCGCGCGTTTTTTTTAAATACGTTCCGCGGAAAATAATTCGTAGAAAAATAAATAAAAGTCCAAAAAAATATAAAATAAAATTTCCCCGTCTAGTTAGAAAATCTAGAATAGGGTGAACATTTTCTTAACACAAAATAAATATTTTGAAAACATGCAATATTTTTAAATGCAATAAAAATTGCAAATAAAATCCAAATAAATTCCAATAACTGATTTTAACATTTTCCTCCAGTATTTCAATTGTTTTGGAGAAGTCATATTTTCTCCTCTCATTTATTTTTAAAATGAAATATTTTTCCGGAGAGAAAATAATTAAAACCAAAATCCTCGTCTTATTATTTGCTGAAAATCAAATATGAAAATTCGAGAAAATCCCCAACTCTCTCCGAGGGTCCTTGAGTTGCTTAGGATTTATCGAGGATTTATCAAAATGCAATAAAATATGATATGCAAATGATGATCTATGTATAACATACCAAATTGAAAATTTGGGATGTTACAAACCTACCCCCCTTAAGATGAATCTCGCCCTCGAGATTCGGGTTGGCTAGAAAACAGGTGGGAGTGGTCCTTCCGTAGATCTTCCTCTCGCTCCCAGGTGGCTTCATCTTCCGTGTGGTGACTCCACTGGACTTTGCAAAACTTGATAACCTTGCTGCGGGTAACTCGGCTGGCATACTCAAGAATCTTGACTAGTTTCTCCTCATAGGTCAAATCACTTTCCAGCTGAATCGCTTCCAGTGGCACAGTATCTCTCAGTGGTATCTCAGCCATCTCTGCGTGGCACTTCTTCAACTGAGAAACGTGAAATACATCATGAACTCCAGACAATCCTTCGGGCAATTCCAGCTTGTAGGCAACCTCTCCCATACGTTCCACAATTCTGTATGGTCCGATAAAACGGGGCGCTAACTTTCCCTTAACTCCAAAGCGCTTCACTCCTCGGAGTGGTGATACTCGAAGATACACTCGGTCTCCGACTTCGTGAACTGTCTCTTTTCGTTTAGAATCAGCATAACTCTTCTGCCTGGACTGGGCTACCTTGAGCTTATCGCGAATCAACCTCACTTTCTGTTCAGACTCCTTAATCAAATCTGGTCCAAACAACTGACGGTCTCCAACTTCGTCCCATAACAACGGTGTTCTACACCTCCTTCCGTACAAGGCTTCGAAAGGGGCCATCTTCAAACTGGTTTGATAACTGTTGTTATAAGAAAACTCCGCAGATGGCAAATTGTCGTCCCAACTAGATCCATAATCTAGTGCACAAGCTCTCAACATGTCCTCCAAAATCTGGTTGACTCTCTCGGTCTGCCCATCTGTCTGTGGGTGAAAAGCTGTACTAAATTCCAGCCTGGTTCCCAATGTTTCATGTAACTGCTTCCAAAACTTCGAGGTAAATTGGGTTCCTCTGTCTGATACAATGGTCCTCGGAACTCCATGCAAACATACGATCCTGGTCATGTATATCTTTGCCAACTTAGCACTGGTGTAAGTGGTCTTTACTGGAATGAAATGAGCCACTTTCGTCAAACGGTCGACTACAAACCATATTGAGTCATAGCCTGAACGAGTCCTGGGTAATCCTGTGATAAAATCCATGCCTATTTTATCCCACTTCCATTCGGGTATCGGCAATGGTTGTAGCAATCCTGCTGGCTTCTGATGCTCTGCCTTCACTCTCTGACATACATCACAAACTGCTACATATTCTGCAATCTCCTTCTTCATTCCGGTCCACCAGAAAGTATTCTTCAAATCCAAATACATCTTCGTATTCCCTGGGTGAATCGAGTACGGTGAATCATGGGCTTCTTGCAAAATCAACTTCCTGATCTCCGGATCATTTGGCACATATACGCGGTCCTCAAACCATAAGGTATCGTGCTCATCCTCACGAAATCCCTTGGCTTTTCCTTTGCTCATCTTCTCCTTTATCTCTTCAATCTCCTTGTCTATCTTTTGAGCTTCTCTGATCCTTTCCATCAAGGTAGACTGAATCTCCAATGTCGCTAAATAGCCTCTTGGGACTATCTCCAAACATAGCTCGCGAAGGTCCTCGGCTAACTCCTGAGGTAACTCTCCTGTCATGAGGGTGTTGACATGACTCTTGCGGCTCAACGCATCTGCTACTACGTTAGCCTTTCCAGGGTGATAATGCAATCTCATATCATAATCTTTAATGAGCTCCAACCATCTCCTCTGTCTGAGATTTAACTCCTTCTGCGTGAAAATATACTTCAAACTCTTGTGATCCGTGTACACCTCACAATGGTTTCCGATGAGAAAATGTCTCCATGTCTTCAATGCATGCACCACGGCTGCTAATTCCAAATCATGCGTAGCATAATTCTTCTCATGGGGTTTAAGTTGTCGTGAAGCATATGACACAACTCTTCCTTCCTGCATAAGCACTGCTCCAAGTCCTCGACGAGAAGCGTCGCAATAAACTTCATAATCCTTGCGTTGATCTGGCAGAATCAACACTGGTGATGTAACCAATCGTTCCTTCAACTCTTGGAAACTAGCTTCACATTCCTCAGTCCAATTGAACTTGGTGTCCTTCTTCAATAGCTCAGTCATGGGCTTAGCAATCTTCGAGAAATTCTCGATGAATCTCCGGTAGTATCCTGCAAGTCCAAGAAAACTCCGGATTTCTCCAACTATCGTGGGTGATTCCCAACTTGCCACTGTGTCAACCTTGGCAGGGTCCACTGCTATTCCTTCTCCAGAAATAACATGTCCGAGGAATCTAACTTCCTTCAGCCAAAATTCACATTTGCTGAACTTGGCATACAACTGATGTTCTCTGAGCTTCTCAAGTACCAATCGTAAATGCTCCTCATGCTCTTCCTCATCCTTGGAAAAGATTAAAATATCATCAATGAACACCATGACGAACTTATCCAAAAACTCCATAAACACTTTGTTCATCAGGTTCATAAAATAGGCAGGTGCGTTAGTCAGTCCAAATGACATAACAGTATACTCATACAATCCATATCTGGTGGTAAATGCCGTCTTGGGTATATCCTGCTCTCGAATCTTTAACTGATGGTATCCTGATCGTAGATCGATCTTGGAAAATACTTTAGCTCCTTGTAGGCGGTCAAACAAATCATTGATCATCGGCAGTGGGTACTTGTTTTTGATGGTCACTTCATTCAATCCTCGGTAATCAACAACCATCCTCAGCGATCCATCTTTCTTCTCCACTAGAAGTACTGGTGATCCCCAAGGTGACGAACTTGGGCGAATATAGCCTTTATCCAGTAACTCCTTGATCTGCTTCTTAATTTCCTCCAAATCCTTTGCGGGCATCCTGTACGGTCTCTTAGATATTGGCCCTGTGCCTGGCAAAAGTTCAATCAAGAACTCAATGTCTCTGTCTGGTGGCATGCCTGGCAACTCTTCTGGAAATACATCCGGATAATCCTTCACCACTGGTACTTCCTCCTGTACAACTCCTGATAAGGAATTTACTTGAGTCCTCTTCGGCATATGCCGGGATACATACTTGATCCTTTTTCCTTCTGGGGTGGTAAGCAAAATTGTCTTGCTGGCACAATCGATGTTTCCTCCATACAACGATAGCCAATCCATTCCCAAAATCACATCCAAACCTTGTGATTCCAAAACAATGAGGTCTGAGGGGAAAACATGCCTTCCAATGGCCAATGGTATCTGAAAACATCCTTGGGTGGCCATATACTCTGCTCTTGGCGAGGTTACTAACATAGGGGTTCTGAGAACTTTGGTGGACAGCTTAAACTTATTCACAAATCCCCTTGATATGTATGAATGCAATGCACCAGTATCGAAAAGAACGGTTGCAGTAAATGACTTAACCAAAAACTTACCTATTACTGCATCAGGCTGAGCTTCAACCTCCTCCACGCTCACGTGGTTCACATGTCCTTTGTTGAACGGGTTCGGCTTCTTCCCAGAGCTTCCATTGCCATTTCCATTTTGGGCTTCAGGACATTCATTGGCATAATGTCCATTCTTCTGGCACTTAAAGCAAGTGACTTGGCTCAGGTCCCTCTTGGCTGGGGTAGATGGGTTGGTGCGATTCTGTCCGTTGCTTCCTCCATTCCCATTACCATTTTTAGAGCCATTATGGTTGTGCGAACTACCTCCTCCATGGGTATGCTGAAACTGTCCTCCCGGCTTCGGGGCAAAACGAGGCTTCTGTTGAGCTCCTGAGTTATACTTCCCTTGTCCATACTTCCTCTTACGGTTTTCAATCTGTTGTTGCTTTCCTTCAATCATGAGAGCTCTATCTACCAGCTCCTGGTAGTTGTTGAAGGTTGCTACCATCAACTGCATACTCAGTTCATCGTTCAGTCCTTCAAGAAACTTCTCTTGCTTGGCAGCATCTGTAGCAACGTCATCTGGTGCATAACGTGCTAACTTACTGAAATCCTCCACATACTGGCCTACGGTGCGTCCTCCTTGGCGTAGGTTGCGAAACTCACGCTTCTTCATAGCCATAGCTCCTGCTGAAACATGTGCTGTACGGAAAGCTTGCTGAAACTGGTCCCACGTAACAGTGTCAATAGGGTGCGTGGCTGTATAATTCTCCCACCATGATGCTGTGGGTCCATCAAGCTGATGTGCGGCAAAACGCACTCTTTCCGCATCTGTGCATCCTGCAGTGGTCAACTCCCTTCCAACTTTGCGGAGCCAATCATCTGCTACAATCGGCTCGGTGCTACTGGAAAACACCGGCGGGTTTAGCCTTAAGAAACGGGCTAAGTGATCAACAGGTGGTGGTGGCGGTGGGTTGTTGTTGTTGTTGTTGTTGTTGTTGTTGCCTTGGTTCTGCACTAACACTTGCATCAGGGCATTCTGTTGCTGAATCAACTGGGTGATCTCTGGTGGGAAAACAAATCCGGTGTCGCGTCTCGGAGGCATTTGATAGGTTTAGAAAAGATGAGAGTTAAGAATAGAATGAGGTCTAGAGAGAAAACACTACCCATATGCTCATGAGACAAATACAATCAATATCACTCAATCAATCCAAACAAGGCAAAACAATCGATCTAACTAGCGTTACAAAGTGCTTGAACTATACTATTAAATGGGGGGAAACTACTACTGATATGGTGGTCTAATAAAATTCTAATCCGTTGAAGACTCCATGATGTCTGCTCTGGCTTCATCAACCCAGTCATCTTCACTTGGTTCCGAGTCGGTGTCGTCGATGATGATGTAGTTATCCGGACAAGTGCATTCGTCGACTTCTGCTTTTGGCACTGGATTTCCCATGAATACTCCAATCTTCTTCTCCAGGTCGTCATTCTTCCCTACTAGTGCGTTGATTTCCTCCAAATAATCCTCGCGTGTAGCCTTGAGTTCTTCTTGGAGCTCCTTGATCTTGGTTAATGCCTTCTTCAGTTCTTCCTTGTCCGTGCACATCTGGTTCTCCTGGCGACGAATGTGTTGGTTCTGCTCCTGGATGAAAGCTGCAATTGATCCATCCCTCTTGGTTCTGATCATCTCCCATTGCGCGTCTCGGCGTCCACAAATTTGGTAAATTGTATCCTTAAGCTCCTGGTGATAGACTTCTCCAATGAGTCCCATGGCGATGTGTGCGGCCATGCTTTTCCCTAAACTCCAAGTTGGTGCTTCGAAAACCAATCTTATGGGTTCAGTAACTGGCACAAATGTCCTTCCTGGAATGAGAACTTGAATCTTCCAGCTCTCCTCTTCGGGTAAAGTGGCGTTGTAGGTTCCGGTGATGCTTGGTATTCCTATGTTCAAATACTTGGTGACTTCCTTCAAGTGTCGACCAAAAGGCGTGTATTCATCTGGTTGCATGAACTTGCTCCTTGCATTCGCCATTCCTAAAAGAGTAGAAAGTGGAGAGGGGTCAGAAATGAGAAGAGAGAAGCTTTCTAGGGCTTAAGCTTAGTGGTCGTGTCCTACAGTCAGCGTGTGCTCTGATACCAACTTTGTAGCGACCAGACCTCAAATGGTCTGTGCTGCTGTGCACCAGTGTCATCCCTGGATCAGTAATGCTGACACGCACAGTACAAATGGAGGATTTATAACAGAGTAGCAATCACACACTTATTACATCGAGTATCTCCGAAGAGATTAAGTATGATAAACATGGCTTAAGGCCATCTAATAACGATAACAGCGGAAGACTTGGAAGATAAGTGAGTCCATCAACTCCAGCGGCATCACTGAGTATAAGACCACGACCTAAGGCACCTTACTCGTCGTCTGAAAAGTCTGCAACATGAAACGTTGCAGCCCGAAAACGGGTCGGCACATAGAATATGCTGGAAATATAACACATAGAGAATAATGAACAATAATAATGCTATACTACATGCATATATGGCTGGTGGAAAGCTCTATGGTTACAATTTTGCGAAAAGCCAATTTTATCCTACTTCAAAGGAATAAATTTTATTTAACTATCATGGTGGTTGTGAAACATTGAGATGGTTGACAGCATCTCAATCCCAATTAAATGTCATCAAATACCCAACAAAATTAATTAGAAGTAACATAGTGATGAGATTCACATGATAATCCAAGTACTAGATACTCAAGTTGTCCATAACCGGGGACACGGCTAACCATGATTAGTTTGTACACTCTGCAGAGGTTTGTGCACTTTTCCCCACAAGACTCGATCTCCTCCGTTGGATTACTCGTACTACATGGTGTTTGAGTAACGGATGACCGAGACACAGTCTTTCAGAAGTGTTTGCACCTTACGTATGGGTAGACAGTTACACCTACTTTCCCCTACATCTGCTAGTCTACCACTGTAAGAGTTCACACAACTTAGTCAACTATGCTAGAGCCCATAATAGCTTGCGGCTGCACACGGAAGTTTCTAGCATGAATAATCTCATGATCCCTTTGAACCTGGGTGGCGGTCCAAAAGAAAAACAGGCAATCCTGGAATACCCAGGTACCTCAATCCACCCAGATGTGAGTTTTAGTTGCCACCTTAAGTAAACCATTAATTAAGAATCTCACATCTGTCATGGAAAACTCTCAAACCCAAACCACGTCTACGAGCATAGCATGGCAATATAATAGCAAACGTAGAAGTAACTCCCAAGGGTTTGAAAGTAAAACAGGTAATAGGTACTACCTCAACTACTTCCCAATACCCACAATTTAATTAGATCCTAATCATGCAATGTTTGAGGAATAGATCTAATGCAATAAAACTGGGTATGGAAAGGTATGATCAAAGTGTTACTTGCCTTGCTGATGATCCGCGAAACCTAGCGATTCAAAGTAACAAGCGGCACACTCCGGGTACTCTATCGCAAACAAACAAGCATACAATCAGTACTCATCTAATGCACAGGTAAAACTCGAATGAAAGATCCAACCAGAAAGTTCAACTTAAGAACTCCGGTTTGCAAAAAGAATCAACCCGAAAGAAGCAACGAAAGTCAAACTGCGAAAGAAAGAAGCTTCGTTTACTAATCTGGATCTAGGTCAAATTTTACAGTAGCAAAAACTTGTTTGAGTAGGTTAAACGGAAAGAGAATTTCGAGATGAAACTCTAGGCGCTTGAATCGCCTGATTCCGATAAACGAGCGAGAAGTTAAACAGAAACAAAGATTCGATCAGAAATCGAATCTGAGAAAAATAGCGGAAAATCCGACGAAAAAGAAAAACGGACGAACGGTTAAAGAACGGACGTTCGTTAACAGAGAAAACCCGACGAACGCGTTCGTTAAAACGAACGGTTCGGTGAACGCTCGCAAAATAATAAAACCGAAAAAAAACGATCTAGGGTTTTTTTTTAAAACGAAAGGTTTTTTAACAAAAACCGGCAACGAACGAGGCGAGGCAGTACCTTGTCGGGGCGGGGCTCCGGCGAGGGGCGGCGGGGGCGGCGGAGTGCGAGGGGGCGGCGAGGGGGCGGCTCCGGCGGGGCTCGGCGGCGAACGGGGCGGCGGCGGCACGGGCTTCCGGCGGCGGCGGCTCGGCGAGTGCGGGCGGTGGCGGGCGAGGTGAGAGAAGAGGGGGGCGCAGGGTATATAAAGGGGGGGCGGTGCTCGGCTTGGAGGAGGGGGCAAGCTCCGGCGGGGCTCGGACTCCCATGTCCATGGCGGACACGGCGCGGCGGCGCTCCCGTGCGGGGAAAGGAGAGGGCGCGGGGTGGGCCGGCGGCCTGGCGCGGCTGGGCTCGGCCCGGCGGGCGCGCGCGTTTTTTTTATTTTTTTAAATATGTTCCGCGGAAAATAATTCATAGAAAAATAAATAAAAGTCCAAAAAAATATAAAATAAATTTTCCCCGTCTAGTTAGAAAATCTAGAATAGGGTGAACATTTTTTTAACACAAAATAAATATTTTGAAAACATGCAATATTTTTAAATGCAATAAAAATTGCAAATAAAATCCAAATAAATTTCAATAACTGATTTTAACATTTTCCTCCAGTATTTCAATTGTTTTGGAGAAGTCATATTTTCTCCTCTCATTTATTTTTAAAATGAAATATTTTTCCGGAGAGAAAATAATTAAAACCAAAATCCTCGTCTTATTATTTGATGAAAATCAAATATGAAAATTCGAGAAAATCCCCAACTCTCTCCGAGGGTCCTTGAGTTGCTTAGGATTTATCGAGGATTTGTCAAAATGCAATAAAATATGATATGCAAATGATGATCTATGTATAACATACCAAATTGAAAATTTGGGATGTTACATCAATGAATTGAATAGTAAGAATAATGACTTTGTTGTTAGAGTTGCAACTAGAGGAGGTAAAGTGACTCAGGAACCTTTGTATCTTGAAGGTCACCCTAAGAGAATTGAGCAGGATTCTCAAAGAAATAATGTAGATGCACCTAGTCCTTCTAAAAAGAAGAAAAAGAAAAATGATAGGACTTTGCATGCTTCTAGCGAACCTATTGCTGAACCACCTGAGAATCCAAATGATAATATTTCTGATGTTGAAACACAATCTGGTAATGAACATGAACCTAGTGATAATATTAATGAAGATGTTCATGTTGATGCTCAACCTAGTAATGATAATGATATAGAAATTGAACCTGCTGTTGATCTTGATAACCCACAATCAAAGAATCACCGTTATGATAAGAGAGACTTTGTTGCTAGGAAGCACGGTAAGGAAAGAGAGCCATGGGTTCAGAAACCCATGCCTTTTCCTCCCAAACCATCCAAGAAAAAGGATGATGAGGATTTTGAGCGCTTTGCTGAAATGATTAGACCTATCTTTTTGCGTATGCGTTTGACTGATATGCTTAAAATGAATCCTTATGCCAAGTACATGAAAGAAATTGTTACTAATAAAAGAAAGATACCGGAAGCTGAAATTTCCACCATGCTTGCTAATTGTACTTTTAAGGGTGGAATACCTAAGAAACTTGGAGATCCGGGAGTACCCACTATACCATGCTCCATTAAAAGAAACTATCTTAGAACGGCTTTATGTGATCTTGGAGCCGGTGTTAGTGTTATGCCTCTCTCTTTATATCGTAGACTTGATTTGAATAAGTTGACACCTACTGAAATATATTTGCAAATGGCTGATAAATCAACTGCTATACCTGTCGGTATTTGTGAGGATGTGCCTGTTGTGGTTGCAAACGTTACTATTTTAACGGACTTTGTTATTCTTGATATTCCCGAGGACGATAGTATGTCTATTATTCTTGGAAGACCCTTTTTGAATACTGCAGGGGTTGTTATTGATTGCAACAAAGGCAATGTCACTTTTCCTGTTAATGGCAATGAGCATACGGTGCACTTTCCGAGGAAACAACCTCAAGTTCATAGTATAAACTCTATTGGAAAAATTCCATCGATTATTTTTGGAGGTTTTGAATTTCCTCTTCCTACTACCAAGAAGAAATATGATATTCTTATTATTGGGGATGTGCATATCGCCGTTGAGGTAACATAGTGTTATTCGAAATTTCTCCAGTTCCATGTTATTCGGAATGAGTTTGTTAACAAGACTTGATCAACCTTGTTAGTGGATTCCTTTTGATGAACATGAGATGGATGAAGTTAGAAGGCACAACCTTCTGTACCCTGTTTTTACTTTCTGTTATTTAGTTGAAATAAAGTAAAATTAGTACTTTCTGTCTGTTTTCGAATTATCCGTGCAATATAAAAATACCCCGAAAATAAAAGTTCTCCAAATGCCCTGTCAATTTAATATGATTTTTTCTGGAATATTTGAGAATATTTGGCACTGAGAACACAGCAGGGGGAGCAAGCACCTGGGCACGAGGGTCCAGGGCACGCCCCCTGCCTCGTGGGCCCATGGTGGCTCCCCTCCACTTATTCCTGCACCCACACACTTCTTCTTTCGCCCAAAAAAATCACGATCCAGCTCAAGCACGAGTTCTAGCTCATTTTGCTGCGATTTTCGATCTCCTTGCTCAAAGCACCTCTCACAAAACTGCTTTGGGGGATTGTTCCTTGGTATGTGACTCCTCCATTGGTCCAATTAGTTTTTGTTCTAGTGCTTTATTCATTGCAAATTTGTGCTGCCTAGGTGACCATGTTCTTGAGCTTGCATGTCAAATTTATATGGTTCCAAGTACTTCTAATGCATGATATAGGCTCTAGGCACTTGTAGGAGTAGTTGCTATCAAGTTTGTTGAGCTTGGTTCACTTTTATTTGAAGTTACTAAAAATTTCAGAAATTTTCAGAAAATGATGAAGAGATTTTTGAGGGGTTCGTCGAGCCGAAGCTCGAAGGAAAAGCAAAGTGAAGAAGAATAGAGGCCCAAATATAATCTGCCTCGTACCGCGGAGGTTCGGCCGTGTGAATGGCCTTGCAATGATTTCTTGAGAGCAACCGGGATTTATGATGATTTTTATGAGTTGGCTGAGAATGCAGGCCTCACCGACTTCCTCCGCGACCAACGCGAACAGTATCTCTTACTCACCAATACCTTTGTGCAAAATTTTCATTTCCATTCTAGGAGGTCACCACCTACGGTGGATTTTTATTTATATGATGAGTATAAGGAGATGACCCTTCGTGAATTCTGTGAGGTTTGCAAGTTACCTTTTCCGGGTTTCATAGAGGAACCACATAGTAATGATGTGGAGGGGTTTACTGATACAATTGTTGTAGGGGAAACGAGGAAGGTTTCCGATGCACGAATAACTAGCATACATTTTCCTGTTCTACGTTACTTTGCTATATTTGCTAGTAGATGCTTAATTGGTCGTGGAAACTGTGGAAACCTGAGTGTCCCTGATATTATTATTTTGTGCCATGCCTTGTTTCGTGATGACACATTTAGTATGGGCGTTATTGTTGCAAAGCGGTTAAATCTTAACCGTACTAACGGCCCCATCTTGGGAGGCATCTTCGCCTCACGCCTCGCTGCATACTATAACATACCTATTAGGCACTATGAGAAAGAAGAAAAATTGCTGCCTACTATTTATTTAGATTATAAGAGTATGGTAGCGCAAGAGTTTATTGTTAAGAATAGGGAAAGGGCGCTTAAATACAAATTGTTGTTTGATAAAAGTCACCCTGAGACTATTACCTTACCTGCTCCTTCCTTGTTTGATTTATCTGCAGGTCAGTATCTCGTTCCGCTAGCTACCATCCAAGCGTACCGGAACCCTACATCAGCCACAGAGCCAGAGCCGGAACCACAATTTGATCCTCCACGATAGTCTAATTACCAGTGGGATCCGGAGATGATTGCCAACCAGTGGCAATCAGAGGCTTCTTCTTCTCAGTACGACCCCAACTACAACTTTGGATATCCGCCAGGACAGCCGTGGCCATAGACCAACTTAGGCCAAAAGCCTAAGCTTGGGGGAGTACGTACCTCCCACCGACATTACATTCATGTTCACACAGTCATTGCTAGTTGTCGGTGCTCATACTTTTTCACCGTAATATCCATGCTAGTTTATTTTCCTTTTTATGCTTTCTTCTTGTGTGTTTGAAAAATCTTTAGAAAACCAAAAAAATTAGTTGTAGGTTTTAGCTAGTTTACTTTTCATGCTGTAGTAGTGATAATTAAAAGAAAACCCAAAAAGATTTCCTGTTCTTGTTTTTGCTTGTTGGGAGCTTTCCCGTGTAAATAGTTTTATTTCTTTTCTTTTCTTTGGGGGTCGATAGGAGAGGACCATAATAAAATTGTTGAAGTGGCTCTTCTATGCATTATTGTTGATTTAACCAAGATCCCATATTGCCTTGTCTTCTCTTGTTTATTGAATGCCTGCAGATTCCAGCTTAGTCCAATGCACGTGCACTATTATTATTATTCACATCGTTCGGTCGTGCAAGTGAAAGGCAATTATGACGATATATGATGGACTGATTGAGATGGGAGAAGCTGGTATGAACTCGACCTCTCTTGTTTTTGTAAATATGATTAGTTCATCGTTCCTGATTCAGCCTATTATGAATAAACATGTTTGAAATGACAATTAGAGATTATAGTTGCTTATGCCATGCTTAATTAGCTAGGAGTTTATAATGGTTTACCTTGCGTGCCAACATGCTATTAAAATGGTTGTGATGTGGTATGATGGGGTGGTATCCTCCTTTGAATGATTCAAGTGACTTGACTTGGCACATGTTCACGCATGTAGTTGAAACAAAATCAACATAGCCTTCATGATATTTATGTTCATGGTGGATTATATCCTACTCATGCTTGCACTCAATGTTTATTAATTTTAATGCATGTTCATGACTGTTGTCGCTCTCTAGTTGGTCGCTTCCCAATCTTTTGCTAGCCTTCACTTGTACTAAGCGGGAATACTGCTTGTGCATCCAATCCCTTAAACCCCAAAGTTATTCCATATGAGTCCAGTATACCTTCCTATATGCGGTATCTACCTGCTGTTCCAAGTAAATTTGTATGTGCCAAACTCTAAACATTCAAATGAAATTCTGTTTTGTATGCTCGAATAGCTCATGTATCAACTAGGGCTGTCCGTATCTTCCATGTTAGGCGGGTTATTCTCAAGAGGAGTGGACTCTCCTCCTCACTCACGAGAAAATGGCTGGTCACCAGGATGCCCAGTCCCATGCTTTATGCAAATCAAATCAAAATAATTGCAAACAAAACTCCCCCGGGACTGTTGTTAGTTGGTGGCACTCGTTGTTTCGAGCAAGCCATGGATTGATGCTTGTTGGTGGAGGGGGAATATAAACTTTACCATTCTGTTTGGCAACCGCCTATAATGTGTGTACCATGGAAGATATCGCCATCTCTCGGTTGTTATGTTGACAATGACAGTATGCCGCTCAAAATATTATTTATCTCTGCTTCAAAATCGAGCTCTGGCACCTCTACAAATCCCTGCTTCCCTCTGCGAAGGGCCTATCTATTTACTTTTATGTTGAGTCATCACCCTCTTATTAAAAAGCACCAGCTGGAGAGCACCGCTATCATTTGCATCTATTACTATTAATTTATATTGGGTATGACTATGACTGGATCTCTTTTACCATGAATTACAATGTTTAGTCAGTCCTTGATCTTTAAAGGTGCTCTGCATTTATGTTTTGCGGTCTCAGAAAGGGCTAGCGAGATACCATCTTGTTATATCATATCATGATTGTTTTGAGAAAGTGCTATCATCCGAGATTTATTATTATTGCTCGCTAGTTGATTATGCCATTGACATGAGTAAACATGAGACCTAATTGTTATTGTGAGTATGATTAGTTCATAATCTTTGCTGAAAACTTGAATGCTGGCTTTACATATTTATAACAACCAGAGCAAACAGAGTTTGTAAGTTTTTCTTTATCACTTTCAGTTTGTCAACTGAATTGCTTGAGGACAAGCAAAGGTTTAAGCTTGGGGGAGTTGATACGTCTCCGTCGTATCTACTTTTCCAAACACTTTTGCCCTTGTTTTGGACTCTAACTTGCATGATTTGAATGGAACTAATCCGGACTGACACTGTTTTCAGCAGAATTGCCATGGTGTTATTTATGTGCAGAAACAAAAGTTCTCGGAATGACCTGAAACTTCACGGAGATTATTTTTGGAAATAATAAAAAATACTGGCGAAAGAATCAAGGCCAGGGAGCCCACACGAGGGTGGGGGCGCGCCCAGGGGTGCAGGCGCGCCCCCTGCCTCGTGGGCCCCCTGGAGCTCCACCGACCTCAACTCCAACTCCATATATTTGTGTTCGGGGAGAAAAAATAGAGAGAAAGATTCATCGCGTTTTACGATATGGAGCCGCCGCCAAGCCCTAAACTCTCTCGGGAGGGCTGATCTGGAGTCCGTTCGGGGCTCCGGAGAGGGGAATCCGTCGCCATCGTCATCATCAACCATCCTCCATCACCAATTTCATGATGCTCACCGCCGTGCGTGAGTAATTCCACCGTAGGCTTGCTGGACGGTGATGGGTTGGATGAGATTTATCATGTAATCGAGTTAGTTTTGTTAGGGTTTGATCCCTAGTATCATGTTCTGAGATTGATGTTGCTATGACTTTGCTATGCTTAATGCTTGTCACTAGGGTCCGAGTGCCATGATTTCAGATCTGAACCTATTATATTTTCATGAATATATGTGAGTTCTTGATCCTATCTTGCAAGTCTATAGTCACCTAGTATGTGTTATGGTCCGGCAACCCCGAAGTGACAATAATCGGGACCACTCCCGGTGATGACCATAGTTTGAGGAGTTCATGTATTCAATATGTGTTAATGCTTTGGTCCGGTACTCTATTAAAAGGAGGCCTTAATATCCCTTAGTTTCCGCTAGGACCCCGCTGCCACGGGAGGGTAGGACAAAAGATGTCATGCAAGTTCTTTTCCATAAGCACGTATGACTATATTCGGAATACATGCCTACATTACATTGATGAATTGGAGCTAGTTCTGTGTCACCCTATGTTATGACTGTTACATGATGAACCGCATCCGGCATAATTCTCCATCACCGATCCAATGCCTACGAGCTTTTCACATATTGTTCTTCGCTTATTTACTTTTCCGTTGCTACTATTACAATTACTACAAAACCCAAAAATATTACTTTGCTACCGTTACCGTTACTTCCATATTACTTTGCTACTAAATACTTTGCTGCAGATACTAAGTTATCCAGGTGTGGTTGAATTGACAACTCAACTGCTAATACTTGAGAATATTCTTTGGCTCCCCTTGTGTCGAATCAATAAATTTGGGTTGAATACTCTACCCTTGAAAACTGTTGCGATCCCCTATACTTGTGGGTTATCATGGGTTTGACTCTTGAAGGATCAATACCCATATTGCAGGCTGTGTCCTGATAGAGCAGGTTAAGGCTACTGCCGCCGTCCATGAGGAATCGCGTGAGGTGGAATCCGTCAATAATTGGGTCGAGGACTAGCGCGGCCAAGCCTCCGTGACGGATACTGGTCGGATGGTCTCTGCGATTGAAAGTGATCGGGCAGGATGACCATGGGTTGAATTTTGGGACGACTGGCTTGATCCCGTAGACGTCCCTTAACGCGTGTTTGCGCTCCCGCTTGGGTATGTGAGTGACGTATATCATATTCACGGTTTTCACCTCGGGGGGGAATTTCTTCTGTCCCCCCGTGTTCGGTGGGCGAGGCTCCTCATCGTCAGCCTCGCTGGGCGACCCTTTCTCCTCGTGTTCGGCATTTAACTTGTCGGCCTGTTTGAAGACCCAACAGCTTCTGTTGGTATGGTTGGCAGGCTTGTCAGGAGTGTCGTGGATCTGGCAAGGTCGATCGAGTATTCGGTCCAGGCTTGATGAACCGTCTTTGTTTCTTTTGAATGGCTTCTTCCGTTGACCGGATTTGGAGCCATTGAATCCGGCGTTGACCGCCGTATCCTCTGTATTATCATTGTTACTTCGACGCTTATGTTTATTGCGTCGGGGCCTTTCGTTGCCGTTTCTGGCTTCGGAAGTGTCGGGGTCGCTGGTACTGTTGCTGCTACGGGCTAGCCAGCTATCTTCGCCCGCGCAAAAGCGGGTCATTAGTGCTATAAGGGCTGCCATGGACTTCGGCTTTTCTTGGCCGAGGTGTCGGGCGAGCCATTCATCGCGGATGCTGTGTTTAAAGGCCGTTAGGGCTTCAGCGTCTGGACAGTCGACAATCTAATTCTTTTTAATTAGGAACCTGGTCCAGAATTTCCTGGCCGACTCTCCGGGCTGTTGGACTATATGACTAAGGTCGTCGGCGTCCGGGGGCCGGATATACGCGCCTTGGAAGTTGTATCTAAATGCGTCTTCCAAGTCTTCCCAACTTCCAACAGAGTTTTCTGGGAGGCTATTTAACGAGTGCCTAGCTGGTCCCTTAAGTTTTAGGGGGGGGGTATTTGATGGCATGTAGATCATCACCGCGAGCCATGTGAATGTGGAGAAGAAAATCCTCGATCCATACTGCGGGATCTGTTGTGCCATCGTATGATTCGATGTTCACGGGTTTAAACCCTTCTGGGAACTGGTGTTCCATTACTTCATCGGTGAAGCATAGGGGTGCACGGCGCCTCTGTATCGGGCGACATCACGACATAGTTCGGATGAAGGTCGTATACGGTTTTCGGCTCGTGCAAGGTTGTGCCTGCCCCGCCAGGTTTGATGGCCATCCCCATGCGTTAGGGAACGCCCCCTCGATCCATAGATTGATCTTGTCAGACCGGCTCTATTGTCCAGGTCCTTGCGTAAGTAGTAGGTATAGCCTGGCGCCGTCACCTCCCTTCCTCTACGGAGGGTGGCGCGGGCTAGTGTTCGGCGTGAGTAGCCGGTCTGTCCCGTCCACGCGGTGGTCGCCCGGGCTTGTCAGTAGTTTTATCCTTTGGCGGTATGGGCTCAAGGGCCTCTTCATCGAATTGGGGTAGCAGCTTGCGCTTTGGGAAGCTCTTTGCTGGGCGTTCGAGGCCGTATTCTTCGGCTGCCAGGACATTGGTCCATCTGTCATTGAGCAGATCCTGATCAGCTCGAAGCTGCTGCTGTTTCTTTTTCAGGCTTCTTGCAGTGGCGATTAGCTGGCGTTTAAAGCGCCCTTGTTCGAGGGGTTCCTCCGGCACAATGAAATCTTCGTCGCCGAGGTTCACATCCTCTTTGGAGATCGGCAGGTAACTGCTGTCCTCCGAGCCCTCGTTCTCGACAGGATCGTCGGGTTGTACTTGCCCATCCCCCAATCATCCTGTTCGGATGTTGGCTCCACAGGGGCTTCGGGGTCTTCGGCATTCTCTGGAGTGTTATCGTCTCCAGTGCCGGTATTGCTGTCTATGTCGCGGCGCGATTGAGCGGCGCCGCTGACGTCGACGCTTTGGAGGGGCTTCGGCAGGCTTGTCCTCATCCGGATTCTTCTTGCTGTCGTGGTCCTCCTTGGGTGTGTCCACCATGTATACGTCGTATGTGGAAGTGGCCGTCCCATCGTCCGGTTAACGGAGGGTCTTGGCCTTGCTCATCTCCGGCATCGTCATCCATACCGTCGATGTCTTCGGAGGCGTAATCGAGCATGTCGGTTAAATCTTCGATAGTGGCTATGAAGTGGGTGGTGGGTGGGACGTAAAATTCCCTGCTCTCAGCCCCTAGTCCGGGCTGGGCATAATTCGGAGGCGATCCTTCCGTAATGGCGAGTGATCGCATCAAGTCCAGAGCCTCGTTCAAAAGCGAGGTTTGGGCAGAGGAAAGAGAGTCTGCGGGGATGACCGGGGTTTGAGGCTCCTGGTCGCGCCTACTTAACACGGACCCTGAGAGTTCGGACTTGGAGTCCGGCGGAGTGTCCAGCGCTTGAGCGTCAAGGGGAGTTCGGTTCGTCTTTGGGTTTGCCGCTGACGTCGTCCCCTCCGGATCTCCGGTAGCAAATTCCATAGTTGCACAGAGTCCTGCGGGCTCTAAACTCCCGTCTTCGGACCTGACAACCCGTTCTGGATCTAAGGCCGGAGCGGCAATTGGGGCCGCGAACCCCTCGAAGATCAAGTCTCCTCAGATGTCGACGACATAGTTTAGGTTCCCAAAACGGATCTGATGACCAGGGGCGTAGCTGTCGATCTGCTCGAGGTGGCCAATTGAGTTGGTACGCAGTGCGACGCCGAATACAAAAATCTGGCCGGGGAGAAAAGTCTTCTTCACGGCGGCATTGTTGTAGATGATTGACGGAGCCATCGAACCTTCTGCTGACAGCACAGAGGAACTCTCAATGAAAGCACCAATGTCGGTGTCAAAACTGGCAGATCTCGGGTAGGGGTCCCGAATTGTGCGTCTAAAGATCGAAGGTAACAGGAGGTAGGGGACACGATGTTTACCCAGGTTCGGGCCCTCTTGATGGAGGTAATACCCTACTTCCTTCTTGATTGACTTTGATGAGTATAGGGTTACAAGAGTTGATCTACCTCGAGATCGTAATGGCTAAACCCTAGATGTCTAGCCTGTATGATTATGATTGCCTCCACAGACTAAACCCTCCGGTTTATATAGACACCGGAGGGGGCTAGGGTTGTACAGAGTCGGTTTACAGAGAAAGGAATCTTCACATCCGAACGCCAAGCTTGCCTTCCACGCCAAGGAGAGTCCCCTCCGGACATGGGGGGGTGGGGGTGGGGGGAAGCCTTCTATCTTGTATCTTCACGGCCCATCAGTCCGGCCCACGTCACATAGCCCGGGCGCCTGGGGACCCCCTAATCCACGACTCCCTCGGCGGTCAAGAACATCCTGAAATACCTGAAAAGGACTAAGGATATGTTTCTCATTTATGGAGGTGACAAAGAGCTTGTCGTAAATGGTTTCGTCGACGCTAGCTTTGACACTGATCTGGATGACTCTAAGTCGCAAACCGGATACGTATTTATATTGAATGGTGGAGGTGTCAGTTGGTGCAGTTCCAAGCAGAGCGTCGTGGTGGGATCTACGTGTGAAGCAGAGTACATAGCTGCTTCGGAAGCAGCAAATGGAGGAGTCTGGATGAAGGACTTCATATCCGATCTAGGTGTAATACCTAGTGCATCGGGTCCAATGAAAATATTTTGTGACAATACTGGAGCAATTGCCTTAGCGAAGGAATCCAGATTTCACAAGAGAACCAAACACATCAAGAGACGCTTCAACTCCATCCGCGATCAAGTCAAGGAGGGAGACATAGAGATTTGCAAAATACATACATATCTGAATGTTGTAGACTCTTTAACTAAGCCTCTTCCACGAGCAAAACATGATCAACACCAAGAATCCATGGGTGTTAGATTCATTACAATGTAATCTAGATTATTGACTCTAGTGCAAGTGGGAGACTGAAGGAAATATGCCCTAGAGGCAATAATAAAGTTGTTATTTATATTTCCTTATATCATGATAAATGTTTATTATTCATGCTGGAATTGTATTAACCGGAAACTTGATACATGTGTGAATACATAGACAAAACAAAGTGTCCCTAGTATGCCTCTACTTGACTAGCTCGTTAATCAAAGATGGTTAAGTTTCCTAACCATAGACATGTGTTGTCATTTGATGAACGGAATCACATCATTACGCGAATGATGTGATGGACAAGACCCATCCGTTAGCTTAGCATAATGATCGTTAAGTTTTATTGCTATTGCTTTCTTCATGACTTATACATATTCCTTTGGCTATGAGATTATGCAACTCCCGAATACCGGAGGAACACCTTGTGTGCTATCAAACATCACAACGTAACTGGGTGATTAGAAAGATGCTCTACAGGTGTCTCCGAAGGTGTTTGTTGGGTTGGCATAGATCGATATTAGGATTTGTCACTCCGAGTATCGGAGAGGTATCTCTGGGCCCTCTCGATAATGCACATCACGATAAGCCTTGCAAGCAATGTGACTAATGAGTTAGTTGTGGGATGATGCATTACGGAACGAGTAAAGAGACTTGCCGGTAACGAGATTGAACTAGGTATAAAGATACCGACGATCGAATCTCGGGCAAGTAACATACCGATGACAAAGGGAATGACGTATGTTGTCATTACGGTTTGACCGATAAAGATCTTCGTACAATGTGTAGGAACAAATATGAGCATCCAGGTTCCGCTGTTGGCTATTGATCGGAGATGTGTCTCGGTCATGTCTACATAGTTCTCGAACCCGTAGGGTCCGCACGCTTAACATTCGATGACGATTTGTATTATGAGTTATGTGTTTTGGTGACCGAAGATTGTTCGGAGTCTCGGATGAGATCACGGACATGACGAGGAGTCTCAAAATAGTCGAGAGGTAAATATTGATATATTGGACGATGATATTCGGACACCGGAATGGTTTCGGGACGTTTCAGATATTTATCGGAGTATCGAGGGGTTACCGGAACCCCCCGGGGAAGTATTGGGCCTACATGAGCCATAGGGGAGAGAGAGGGGAGCGCGCAAGGGGTGGCGCCCCCCAAGGGAGTCCGAATTGGACAAGGGGGGAGGGCTTTCCTTCTTCCTCTCCCTCTCCTTCCCTTTTCCCCCTCCGAAAGAAAGGAAAGGGGGGGGGGCGACTAGGATTGGGAGTCCTAGTCGGTTTTCCCCCCATGGCACGCCCCTTGTGGCCGGCCTCCTCCCCTCCTCCTTTATATATGGGGGAAGGGGGCACCCCAAAGCACAACAGTTGTTTCTTAGCCGTGTGTGGTGCCCCCCTCCACAGTTTACTCCTTCGGTCATATTGTCGTAGTGCTTAGGCGAAGCCCTGCACGGATCACATGACCATCGCCGTCACCACGCTGTCGTGCTGACGAAACTCTCCCTCGACACTTTGCTGGATCAAGAGTTCGAGGGACGTCATCGAGCTGAACGTGTGCTGAACTCGGAGGTGCCATACGTTCGGTACTTGATCGGTTGGATCGCAAAGATGTTCGACTACATCAACCGCGTTAACCTAACACTTTCGCTTTCGGTCTACGAGGGTACGTGGACACACTCTCCCCCTCTTGTTGCTATCCATCTCCTAGATAGATCTTGCGTGATCGTAGGAAATTATTTGAAATTGCATGCTACGTTCCCCAACACTATGTATGTATGGTGTTCCAATGTCCCTCTCAATTTGATCCAAGATGATCGGATATGACAATCTTATATGCAATGTGGTATGATGCTATGGTTATTGCTTACAAGCTCTTTGTTCACTCTTTTTATTTTTCTTAAATGCGTTTTTTATATGGCCACTATGCGAAATGCACAAACCAAGATAGCAATTGTGTATATGCGGGAACAATCTTGTGAGACAAGAGATGCTATGATGATACAAAGATGATATGGTATGTATGCAATGAAAGGCGTAGATCGATACTCACTAAAGTGCACAAGTAACGTTGCCGGCAATACTCAAATGGCTAGTCTCGATAGGCAAGTGGCGCAAAATGGGCTAGGGGTTATCAATACAATGGCAAGAATAATGTAGAATGACGGGATACCACGATACCAAGATGATATAGAGGTTACCGTACTTGCTTACGATTAGGGTGTCAAAATGGTGAAGTGGTCAATGTCGAATCCTTGGCGAAGTTGAGCGGCGGTGTTGTCGATGTCGAACCGTTCCTAGTTAGCCGAAACACCATAGGGAACGGAAAAACCGCAAACTCAAAATCTCCAAAGGAAAATGTCAAATGGTGGTAGCGGAATGCAGTGGTGGTTTTGTGGAAGGTCAATGGGATTGCTGAAATGCAATGATGGGTTATGCGAGTCGGAGTTGAAGTCACCGCCCCTAAGTAGCCGAAACACCTTAGGAGACACAACCCACAACTCAAACAAGCTCAAACAAAGTGGGGTTAAGTTGGGGTGGCGGAAGTGTATGGTGGGCAAGGTTGTGCAGAAGTTATGGTGGTGGTCAATGAAGAGGTAACCGTCCCTAAGTAGCCGAAACACCTTAGAAGAGTTGAATCACTACTCAAGCAACCACTAATGCCATGGCAAACAAAATGGGTTAGGTTGCGGAAGTCGGTGGTGGTATAGCGGATGATGTGGTGAAGGCCCACGGCAAAGATGCCAAATTCCAAAATTTGATGGAGCAAAATGATGGAGGCAGTATTTTTGTGGGCTGGGGGATGCCAATAGCTTCAAAACGAGCTAAAGAACATCAAAATCGGAGTTCGGATGAATTAGTTATGGGCGAAACAAAAATCAGCCGAAGTCAATATCTACACGTGTCGGACGTCCGATCCGTGTCGGATGTCCGGTGGACGGACGTCCGGAAGGTTCAGAAATCCATTAATTTCGGTACTGTTGGGTGGCACCGGTCGTCCGGTGCTTCAGGAGGTCCGGACGTCCGATAAACGTCGGTCGTCCGGTGGGTCGGGGTGAACTGGAGATCCGAGATTCGGGGCGTGATTTTGGGCGGAAATTGGGGATTTTGGAGTCAAATTTGATGAGATTTCGGGGATGGAAAGTGGGGAAACTTGTGGAGATGCTAGATCCACTCGAAACACAGCAAATCCGTGGATCAAACCCAACAAAACATCATCAAACCAACAATCACAAAAAAATTGGGGCTATTTTTGGTGGGGATTTTCAAAATTGGGGCAAAATCAACAAAATTAGGCTAAAAACAAGGGGTAGGGACTCCAAATTGATGATCAACCATGGCTCATGATACCAAGATGATGTAGCGTGGAACCCTATGGCCGATCTCTCACGATTTGGAAGGGATCCCATGAAGAACACGACGAACACACGAGGGGAAACACGAGGGGAAACGAGACGAAACAATCAAATCAACGAGAAACGGTCACACATGTGCTAGATCCATGAACACAAAAAGAGATACATGATTCAAATCCAACAAAGGGGCATACAAAGGTAGCAAGTTCTTCTCCTAGAAGGAGGTCTTGAATCCACTAGGGGGTCTCCCCACAAGGGTGTCTTGAATCCCTCGGGATCTTCTCGCATGGAGGTCTTGAACTGCATGGGAGCGGTCTCTCTCTCTCTCTCTCAAAAGGAGGAGGTAGTGGATGAGCAAAGCTCTATCTCAAATGAGCTAATCGTTTGCTAACCCTAACTAGGAGGAGGGGTGTCCTATTTATAGTCATAGTGCAATTGGGGCGAAGTGAAGGGGTACATGGGCCTTGGCCGGCAACACTGTACGCAGACAGGCATCGGACGTCCGACTGTTACCGGTCGTCCGGTGGCTCGCAAGGGTCCGGACGTCCGGTAAGGTTCGGACTTCCGACATTTTTGTTCTGTAACGGTGGTGCCGGATATCCGGAGGCCCACGGTCGTCCGGTGGCTGGTAGTTGTCGAACGTCCAACGTCTGGTGGTCGTCCGGGCGTTGTAGGGTGCCTCGGCTGTAGTCGTTCTGGCTAGCTGATCTTCTAGGCGTCATACGTCCGGTAAGCACCGGTTGTCCGGTGGCTGTGACTTGCTGTCAGCCCTTTCTCTTGTTCTCGCGCTTGGTGTCCTCGCCGTCTTGTCCAGTGCTCTTAGTTGTTCCTTGGTCTTCCTCCTGGTTCATGGTCATGCATAGCACATACGATTTGAGGTAGTAGCCATGTCTCACATGTGGAAAGTGACGATTCAGTGAGGAGCGAGTTCACCTTGTGTCCAATGGTGTATGTTCGAGGTCTTGTCATATGTCTCCTTAGGGCTTGGGGAGTAGTCGTAGTGTACATGGGGATGATCGTAGGATGCTCCGCATCACGTTCCTTTCATCCCATATTGTCATGCATACCGGCATGGTGAGGGAAGGCATTGCCCTTCGATGGATCTTTTGGGTGGAGACCATGTCGAACCACCAATCTCTGGTGCTCCTGTAGTTTGCCCAAAATGAAACATCCAAGCTGACGAGTTGAAGCCAGTCCTTCACCAAGCCCCATAGTCTCAGCGTGTAGCGACAGTTGAAAAAAAAGATGCTCGACGGTTTCCTGCTCCATCCTACAAAGAGGGCAAGGGCCACAGTTTGGCCATCCCCTCTTGGCCAAACAGTCAGTCGTCATATCTTGTTTTGAATTGCCAACCCTGAAAGGAATTTTACGTTCGGTGGTGTGCAGGTCTTCCAAACTACCTTGCGCATGTCAGAACGAATGATGGATAGAAATTGTGCATTGTAGGCGGAAGAAGCAGTGTATTCTCCTGAGGATGCTTCCATAGCATGGAATCCTCAGCATAAACCCGGCGCACCAGGAGCTTAACGTAGCATTAGTCGGGTGATATTAGTGTAGTTGTGGTGTTACAAGCGACACAACTAGATGCTGCAAACGGCGACAAAATGCTGCGAGCAACGCAAGAGACGCCACAACCGGTGTGACCACATGTTGCAAGCATGAATGGCCGATGTTGCGAGCAGTTAGACGTCGTACTACAATTGACGAGGCCATAATGGATGTTGCAATCAGTAGGAAGACACATTGCAAATGATGAGACAAAATGCTGCAAGAGCCGCTGGACGATGCTCTGTCCAGCACGAATCTCCATGCACTCGACTGAGACTTAATAACTGATACCGCACGCTAAGCACCTCGAGCTTAAATCACCCTCGGGCGGCGTAACCCTAGCCCGCCGCCGGCCCTCTCCCCCACCTCTCCTCTCCCTCGTCGCCACCGGAGGTGGCCGCCGGCTCGCCGCTCGACCGCCGGTGAAAGTGGCGGCGAGGATCTAGCCGCCCCGTTCTTCCTCGAGGGGCTTTGGATCTGTGGCGGCGGCCTCGGCTGGTGGATCGACGCCAGGTCTGCGGTGACCGGTGCTCGTTGGTGCTGGCCATTCTTCCTCGGCCACGGGGGCGGCGAGGCGGCAGCAGGTGGCGGCTGTGGTGCGGGCGTCTCGGCGGCGCCCGATCCAGATCTGAAGGCCTCCGTCTACTTCAACCAGGGCTGCCTCCAATGGTCCTGCTTTGGGCGGCCTTTGTCGCCGGCGTTTTACCTGTTTGGCGGCTGGAGGTGGGAGGTGGCTCCGGAGAAATACGAGGCCAGCAGTGCTGGCCACGACGGCGGCGACGCCCGAGGGCGTCGTACCCTTCTTGTAGGCGCCGTTCAGGTTGCCTCCTTCCCCTCTTCCTTCCACCCAGCTCGTATGCCGGGCGAAAGCCCAAATCCTTGCCGGATCGAGCGACAGCGGCGCTCCGGCGTCGTCACCCTCTTGGGGGTGTCGTTCGTGGTGAGCTTGGGGTGGATGTGATGCTTTGGTTGCTTGGCGGCGGTTGGTGGCGTGGTCGGAGTTCGTCTGGTGGCGGTGCGTTGGCGCTCTGTCGCCTATGTGCTCAGCCTCGGAGTCCTTCTTCCACGGTGCTTGGTCTTCAGCAGCCCTGCTGTACTCGGCGGAGCGGTGCTTCATCCTACTCATTGATGGCGACGTATCTCGGCGGCGTGGCGCAGTGGAGATTCGGCGTTCGATGTGTGGCGATGGACTCGCGCAGGAGGACGAAGTTGTCTGGTGTCGTGGTGACGTCGATGGCTGACTGGCCAGACAAGGTAGAAGCCTCAATATTTGCTCTGAAGACGGACCTGTGGAAGATGGCGGCGACGACACACGAGTGCGTCGGACCGGTTTATACCCCAGAACCGGTATGTGGCTCGGCTGGGGCTTCTGGCTTTTGATGTTAGGCTTAGCTGAGTGGTCTGGGTAGTGGCCGAGCTAGCACCCCTTCATCATTTTGATGTTAGGCTTAGATGAGTGGTCTGGGTAGTGGCCCAGCTAGCACGCCTTCATCATTTGGATAGGAGTAGCGGCAAATGTTACCAAGATGACGGATTCCGACATATATTGTTATAATACTTTGTAAGGTCCTCGAGAATAATCAATAAAGTGGCCGCATGTATCTTCCAGATGCAGAGGCCGGGGGTCATCCTCCTTTTAAAAAAAACCCATGAAGCGGATGAGGAACACGTGGTCAGGTTCGTAACCGAATTCCGTGATCCTTCCGAGCATCCAAGACCAGTCGGTGTTGCCTGCCATCGGGAGCACGGCGTCGCTCTTGTCCGCGCTGCCACGCGAACAGAGCTGGCGGCTCCGCCGTCAAAGTCATCGGTCCACGGCGACGACTTGCGTAAGTTGGTACGTTCGCAGATGGATCCCACATCATACAGCTAGCGCCCGGACAGAAAGCGATTGCGGACGGTTGATACCAGTATACCACTTGCTAGAAGCCGTCCCGTACGTCTTGGTCGTTGTCGCGTATCCGGAGACGCGCGGCAGCGATCTAGTTTTCCAGGCAAAGTCTTGGCTCGTGTTCTCCCACTGAGCTTCGTGCGTCATCTGTTCCAACACGGACCGGCTCGGTGTGCGTCATCTGGTTACCGTTTATAGCTTTGTGCTCGTCAACAGAACACGAGTTGCCATGCTCTCACCACTTGCGCATGCTCAAGAAGGCGAGTCTGTCTGCTTTGTGGGCTTGTCGCAATGTCCTCCTACTCGTCCCTCCTCTCCGTGAGCCCCGGCGAGCAGATCGGTGGGTATGCGGACGAAGGTGACCACGACGACATGGCGGCCGCCACCAACTACCCATCATCATTCTGCTTTGATTTCGGCGAGGAGTATTATTCCCTGGCGGTGGCAGCAACAGCCTCCTACCCCTTGCACGCACAGCAGCAGCAGCCGCCAACCCAGGCCGACAGCCACCATAGCGGCAAAGCAGCAAGTACTACTAGTAGTTCACGAGGACTCGACAATATCAACACGTAAGTACTTTGTTAGACCGAAACTGTCTCCCTTCATTATCATTACTAGTGCGTGCGTGGCTCTCAAGTCTGAACCTCGTTATCCTGTCGTCCAATTGTCCAGGAGCTTGACGAGCAGCGACGCGAGGAGCAAAGGCAGCAAGATCGCGTTCAAGACGAGGTCGGAGGTGGAGGTGCTGGACGACGGGTACCGCTGGAGGAAGTACGGCAAGAAGATGGTCAAGAACAGCCCAAACCCAAGGTACGCACGCACGGCATGCAGCCCAAGCCCAGCCGCGCGGATACGCATTTTGATTCTCTTCTCTGACGAGACGGCGGGCGATGATGGCGAGCAGGAACTACTACCGTTGCTCCAGCGAGGGGTGCCGCGTGAAGAAGCGGGTGGAGCGGGATCGCGATGACGAGCGCTTCGTCATCACCACCTACGACGGCGTCCACAACCACCTTGCGCCACTGCCGCCGCGGGGATGCGCGGGATACTCGCTATCGCTCGCGCAGACGCGCCTGGACGAGGGGTCGTCTACCCGTGCAAGGGCGCCGTTGCTTTCTTGACACCATGAAGATGCACGCCGCCGGTAGCCAGCAGGGCTGCACACCCGTGCCCCAGCCGCGCAAGCTAGAGCGTGATAACTGACAATTGACATGTCCAGGATATTATGTGAGACTCTTTTTCTCGAGAACAGGATATTATGTGATACTGATTAATGTACTTTACTTGTAATTAATACCGCAATCTTTATCTTTTTTTGGTATGAGGCACCTTATTTCTTAGGCCTAATTGGTAACGAGGATTCCACAACAAAATTTTCCTGTAAATGCATTCGGTTTGTAGGAAATTTGTACATGGAATTTCATGGAAATACTATTTATTTCCTGTGTTTTTGAGGAAACTACACATCCACTCAAAGATTATTTTACGTGTAGGAACGAGACAAGTCAATTTTTTATAATGGCAAGTGTCACCTATCAAATTTCTATCCAGATTTGCTATTTCACATCTAGATGTAAAACATTATGGGTGTATCTAGGGCATATCTAGACGTGCTCTGCTTATTGCACATCTAAGTGGGTGAGTCAAGCATAAAGAGGAAAAGAAAAAAGGAAAAGAAAATATCCACAGGAATCTCAATGTAAAATCAATGACATAGGACTTAGATGTGCAATACTTATGGCATATCTAGATGTGCTTTAGCAAAACTGAAATAGTATCTCACATCTAACTTTTAAGCTATTTGATGAAAACTTTAGGATTTGTGTTCTCGTGCAGCGCTTTGTCTCGTTCCGTGCGTTCCGCTAGGCAGCTGTGATCGCACTTTTTCCTTTTTTTTTTCTTCTGAGAAACGGTCGCTCTTTTTCCTTTTTTTAGGCAAATGATAGCTCTTTTTCCTTTGAGATCAACCCTGCGCTCCCTCATATGGGCTGAGGTATCTTTTTTGTTTTTTTAATGGGATGTAGTCTTTGTCATGTTACTATATGGGCTGGTGCGTGGTGCATTATTTTCTCTCTTTTTTTCTCATTCTCTTTTCTGTTTCATTATTTGTTTTAACTTATGAACTATTTTAAATTCATGATTTTTTGTATTTTATTTATATTTTCTATTTTTTATATTTATTTTTCTCTTCTTTATTTATTTGTTTTAAATTCATGATTTTTTTACTCTGCCATCTGTTTGCTTTAAATATCATGCAAATTTTGATCACGGATTGTTTGTCGTGCGTGTCTCATGTCGCGTCATGTGTATGGCGTCTACTTGTCGGCCCGCTCGCTTGTACGTCTTTCCTTAGCCGTTTTACGATGTGATTTGAGGTCCCGTCTCGCATTGGTTTTGCTAATTCTCATCTAGATAAGAATTACAATGTCTCATCTAATTATTATACCATTAAATATATGTTCTTCTGAGTCGTGCTCATTATCGGTGTGTCGCGTTTTCTGTTCGTCCCCGTGAAGCAGTGAGTCCCGATATGGCTTTTTTTTAGTGGGCCATTTTTTATGTTCGTAGATTGGGCTCATTTTGTAGGTTGTAGTTCTTTTGTGGAGGGTCACCTGTCTTTTCATTCCCTGTTTTATTTTATTTTACGTTTAACTGTGTAGCTAGATGAGATTTAGTTATGTCTCATCTAGATTTAGTGATGTTCGTATATTGGGTTTATTTTGTGGAGAGCGTAACTATATTTTTTTTCCAGATTTGCTAAATCTCGTATAAATGAGATTTAGTGATGTCTCATCTAAGTTTATAAAGTCCCATTTGTTTGCTTTAATGTTCACACAAACTCGACCATGTGTGCCCGGCTCGTTCTTTTTTGTCGCGTGTCCCTTTTTGTTTTGTGTCGGCATGTTCTTGCGTTTCTTTTCACATGGGCTTATTTACATCCTGGTTGGAGGGGAGTGGGCGCAACATGTTCCTTTTTGGTTCATTTTCGCTATGCATTTTCTATTTCCTGATGGATAATTTGTAGAGTTCACCCTCGTCTCACAAATGGGCTTGTAGTTGTCCCAGTTGCAAATCCATTCTCAACAGACAAATGGGTTCTTAGTTTATTATTTTCTCTATTGCAAGTCCACCATCAACTTGTAACTTGGCTCGACCCCGTTTTTATCTATTTTATGATTCCAGTTTGATCCAGTTGCAAGTGCATCCCTGACATGCAACTTGTCCTCAACCCTTTGACTTAGTTGATAGTTCGTCGTTAACTCACAAACTAGGCCCCAAGTTTGTTTTATCCCAATTGGAACCCTTGACCTCTAATTGGGATCGTAGTTTCATAGTTTTCCCAGTTGTAAGTCCATACTCGACTCGTAACTGGGCCCATAGTTTTATTGTTTTCCCGATTGCAAGTCCATCCTCGACTCACAACTAGGCCCGTAGTTTCGTTCATCCTAGTTGTAAGCCCACACTTGACTCGCAACTCGGCATGTGTTTTGTTTTTCTTCTCATCTGTGCGTTCACCCTTGGCCCGCAACTAGGTCTGTAGTTTGTTTCATCCTAGTTGCAAGTCGACCCTTGACTCGCAATTGGACTTGTATTTTGTAGTTGTCCCTGCTGCAAGTCCACCCTCGACATGCAACTGGGCTTGTAGTTGTCCCAGTTGCAAGCCCAACCTCGAATCGCAACTTGAGCTTGTGTTTTTTTACATCACAATTGCAAGTCCACCCTTGACTCGCAACTAGGCCCATAGTTTGTTTCATCCCAGTTGCAAGTCGACCCTTGACTTGCAACTGGGCTCGTAGTTTCATAATTGTCCTAGTTGCAAGTCCACGCTCAACTCGCAACTGGTGATGTGTTTTTTCTCATCCCAGTTGGAAGTGCACACTCGACTCACAACTTGGTTTGTAGTTTGTTACTGTACCAGTTGTAAGTTCACCAATGACTCGCAAATGGTATCTTAGTTTTGTGTACTTGTCTCAGTTACAAGTATGCCCTTGACTCGCTACTAGACCCGCAGTTTGTTTCATCCAGTTGCAAGTCCACCCTCGACTTGCAACTGAGCTAGTAGTTTTGTAGTTGTCTCAGTTGCAACCCTCGAATTGCAACTGGGCTCATAGTTTATTATTGTCCCAGTTGCAAGTCCACAATCGACTTGCAACTAGGCTCAACCATTTTTATCTCAGCTATGAACTAGTTGCAAGTCCACCCTCGACTCGCAACTGGGCCCATAGTTTTGTTGTTGTCCCAGTTGCAAGTCCACCCTCGACTCGCAACTAGGCCCGTAGTTTGGTTCATTCCAGTTATAAGGCCACCCTTGTCTCACAACTTGGCATGTGTTTTTGTTTCGCTTGGCTCGCAACTTGGCCCGTAGTTTGTTTCATCCCAGTTGCAAGTCGGTCCTTGACTCGCAACCAGACTTGCAGTTTTGTAGTTGTCCCAGTTGTAAGTCCACCCTCGACATGCAACTGGGCTTGTAGTTGTCCCAGTTGCAAGCCCAACCTCGAATCGCAACTGGAAATTGTGTTTTTTCTCATCATAGTTGCAAGTCCAGCCTTGACTCACAACTAGGACCATAGTTTGTTTCATCCCAGTTGCAAGTCGTCCTTTGACTCGTAACTGTGCTCGTAGTTTCATAATTGTCCCAGTTGCAAGTCCACCCTCAACCCGCAACTAGGCCCATAGTTTGTTTCATCCCAGTTGCAAGTCGGCCCTTGACTCGTAACTGGGCTCGTAGTTTCATAATTATCCCAGTTGCAAGTCCACTCTCAACTCGCAACTGGTCATGTGTTTTGTTTTTCATCCCAGTTGGAAGCCCAAGCTCGACTCACAACTTGGCTTGTAGCTTGTTATTGTCCCAGTTGCAAGTTCACCATTGACTCGCGAATGGTATCGTAGTTTTTATGTAGTTATCCCAGTTGCAAGTCTGCCCTTGACTCGCAACTAGCCCTGTAGTTTATTTCGTCTGAGTTGTAAGTCCATCCTTGATTTGCAACTGAGCTCGTAGTTTCGTAGTTGTCTTAGTTGCAACCATCGACTCACAACTGGGCTCATAATTTGTTATTGTCATAGTTGCAAGTCCACCATCGACTTGCAACTAGGCTCGTCCTTTTTACAAGTGCACCCTCAACACATAACTTTGTTCTCGACCCTTTTGGCCCAATTGTTGTTGTCCCGTTGCAAGTCCACCCTTGACTCACAATTGGGCTCGTAATTGCCCCAATTTCATGTCCATCCTTGACCCGAAACTCAATCGACCCAGCTGCATGTTCACCCTCAACACGTAGCTCCAACCAAACTAGTTGCATGTCAACCGTTGACCCAAAAGTCAACCGACCTAGTGGCATGTCCACTCGGGACACACAACTCACCCTGGCCCATGTGCATTTTTCACACTTTACGCGAAACACAACCAACCTTGTTGCATGTCCACCAACGATATACAATTTGATCATTTTAGTTTTTCCATTTTTTTGATTTTTTGTCGACCGCGTGACCTTAAAATGTTCATCGTGTTTAAAACATGCATCATGTATTGAAAAAAATTAAATCCCCCCGTCCATAAGTTTTTTCGTGTCGAAGTGTTTTATTTCTTTTTTCTTCGCCGTGGGACTGCGTTTAAAAAAAGCTTCATATATTTTTCTAAAATGTTCATCATGTGTTTATAAAATGTTCGTTAAGGCAGCAGAAAAAATGTTCCCGAGGTATTAAATTTGGAAATATTCATGAGTTTGAAAAATGTTCTTGTATTAAAAAAATATCATCAACTTGAAAAGTGTACGTGAATTCAAATAAAAATGCAAAAATTACAATAGTGTTCTTGAATTGGAAAAAATATTCACGAGTTCAAAAATGCTGGCAAATTCAAAAATACTTATGGATTAAAAAAATGTTCATGATTTAAAATATATTCGGAATTTGATAAATTTTTCATGGATTTTAAAAAATACTCAACATTTTAGAAACTTTTGAGATGCATGCAGGTATAGAGGCGATATCGATGCTTTCCATCTATGGGCCCGCTTGGTCCATCTCTACTTTTTGCCTAACAACGAGAGAGGTTAATTTGACTTAGGAGGGGATTATTTTTTGTTTGTAATACGGAATATATATAAATCATGCTCTGGGATGACATGATATATTTTGAGCACACACACATGCATGTCTACGCATGAATCCCTCCCATCGAGTCGAAGTGGCTAGTACAACGACACGTCATGAACCGATCTCGCTCTGTGCGGGAACTGTATGATTTTCGACGCACGCACCACATCAATGTTGTGAAATGGTATTCAAACATGCATGCACGCATCACCGCCATACATATGCATGTAGTGGTTGTGTTCGAGCGGTACACTCCCTCGCGTGGTTATCGGCGACAAGCCTATATATTCGTGGGCCTACGTGGACATCAAGATCACCTTGACCGACAACAAGATAGGTTACCATGGCGGATTCTTCCTTTGGTTCGTGTTATCGTAGTATAGGTCATGGTGAGATTCAGACCTAATTAAGTTTGAGCGCATATACTATGCACGCATGCATGCATGAATCCCCGTCATCGGCTTGAAGTGTGGTGTGACATACATATGCATTGTCAACCTAGCCCTCACTCAGTGTGGGGATTTCTGGTTCGAAAGCACGGTGCCACATCAAAGTTGTCAATTGTGTATTCAAAACACACCTCTTCATACATACGTTTGGGCCACACGCATGCAGTGGTTGTCTTCGGGGACTAGCTACTTGCATGATTATTGGTGAGCTAGCCCATCTCCGAGGTCGCATGGACAGCCATCACCTTGACCAACAACAAGAGAGAGGTTGTACGACCCAGGTGGATTATTCTTGGTCCATTTTACAATCCATCTTGGTGAGATCCCTCTCTGGCCTGCCGACTGAAAGTTTGTGTGTGTGGGGGGGGGGGCTGCTACTTCGCACTTTCCTAGGTGAGCCTTGGTTGGGGGGCATGCATTCATAGCTTAGGATTCCCTTCGTGCCGACACGAGGGGGGCGAGCAATACCGTGCGCTTTGCGAGATAGGTGCCACATAGAAGTTGCATTTGGTATTTGAACATCAAACCACGCTTTTCATACATAAATTTGGTTCACATGCAAGTGTGTTCGTGTTCTGACCCTCTCCCGCGTCACTTTTCGCCAAATTTGTGAACATTAGACAAGTCGGATGACACAACAGACACGGTTCACTGATGTCTACTACGCAACCTTCTTCTTGTAGACGTTGTTGGGCCTCCAAGTGCAGAGGTTTGTAGGACAGTAGCAAATTTCCCTTAAGTGGATGACCTAAGGTTTATCAATCCGTGGGAGGCGTAGGATGAAGATGGTCTCTCTCAAGCAACCCTGCAACAAATAACAAAGAGTCTCTTGTGTCCGCAACACACCCAATACAATGGTAAATTGTATAGGTGCACTAGTTCGGCGAAGAGATGGTGATACAAGTGCAATATGGATGGTAGATATAGGTTTTTGTAATCTGAAAATATGAAAACAGCAAGGTAACTAATGATAAAAGTGAGCACAAACGGTATTGCAATGCGTTGAAACAAGGCCTAGGGTTCATACTTTCACTAGTGCAAGTTCTCTCAACAATAATAACATAATTGGATCATATAACTATCCCTCAACATGCAACAAAGAGTCACTCCAAAGTCACTAATAGCGGAGAAAAACGAAGAGATTATGGTAGGGTACGAAACCACCTCAAAGTTATCCTTTCCGATCGATCTATTCAAGAGTCCGTAGTAAAATAACACGAAGCTATTCTTTCCGTTCAATCTATCATAGAGTTCGTACTAGAATAACACCTTAAGACACAAATCAACCAAAACCCTAATGTCACCTAGATACTCCAATGTCACCTCAAGTATCCGCGGGTATGATTATACGATATGCATCACACAATCTCAGATTCATCTATTCAAACCAACACAAAGTACTTCAAAGAGTGCCCCAAAGTTTCTACCGGAGAGTCCAGACGAAAACGTGTGCCAACCCCTATGCATAGGTTCATGGGCGGAACCCGCAAGTTGATCACCAAAACATACATCAAGTGGATCCCGTGATATCCCATTGTCACCACAGATAAGCACGGCAAGACATACATCAAGTGTTCTCAAATCCTTAAAGACTCAATCCGATAAGATAACTTGAAAGGGAAAACTCAATCCATTACAAGAGAGTAGAGGGGGAAGAAACATCATAAGATCCAACTACAATAGCAAAGCTCACGATACATCAAGATCGTGCCAAATCAAGAACACGGGAGAGAGAGAGAGAGAGATCAAACACATAGCTACTGGTACATACCCTCAGCCTCATCATGGAGATCACTGGGATGATGAAGATGACCACCGGTGAAGGATCCCCCCTCTGGCAGGGTGCCGGAATAGGGTCCCGATTGGTTTTTGGTGGCTACAAAGGCTTGCGGCGGCGGAACTCCCGATCTCTTCTATTTTCTGGAGGTTTCAGTATTTATAGGATTTTTTGGCGTAGGTCTCACATCAGGGGGGTCTCCGGGTTGTCCACGAGGCAGGGGCCCACGTCTAGGGGGTGGGCGCGCCCCCCACCCTCGTGGGCAGCCCGGGGCTCTCCTGGCCCAACTCTTTTACTCCGGGGGCTTCTTTTGGTCCAGAAAAAATCATCAAAAATTGGCACGTCAATTGGACTCCGTTTGGTATTCCTTTTCTGTAAAACTCAAAAACAAGGAAAAAACAGAAACTGGCACTGGGCTCTAGGTTAATAGGTTAGTCCCAAAAATCATATAAAATAGCATATAAATGCATATAAAACATCTTAGATGGATAATATAATAGCATGAATACTTCATAAATTATAGATACGTTGGAGACGTATCAGCATCCCCAAGCTTAATTCCTGCTCGTCCTCTAGTAGGTAAATGATAAAAGAAATAATTTATGAAGTGTGAATGGTAGCAGGTGCACAAGTTTGATCAATGATAATTTCAATCACCTTTTCTAGCATCATTATATGTCATAACAGTAGCTCAACTCATAAAACTTTTCATGATCAAGTAACAAGCTATTCACATGTTAAAGCATAGACCATAAACTTTCTTGGAAACCAACAAACCGTGTTATCAGTCATCAAACAATTACAATTCATCTTATTTTCAGGAGGAGTCTATGTCAGAGCTTTGATTTAGCAAACCCCACATACTCAACTATCATAGTCTTTCACAATTGCTAACACTCACGTGATATTTATGGGTCCAAAGTTTTAATCAGACACAGAGAAAGATAGGGGCTTATAGATTCGCCTCCCAACCTTTTACCTCAAGGGTAATATCAACAATCATAGTTCATGATGCCTTACATCCAAGTGGATATATATATCAGAATCTTTCCAACACAAGGTGCTTGCCAAAGGATAAAATGTAAAAAGGAAAGGTGAAGATCACCATGACTCTTGCATAAGGTAAAAGAAAAGATAGGCCCTTCACAGAGGGAAGCAGAGGTTGCCATGCGCTTTTATAGTTGGATGCACAAAATCTTAATGCGAGGGAACGTCACTTTATATTGCCACTTGTGATAGGGACCTTTATTATGCAGTCCGTCGCTCTTATTTCTTCCATATCACAATGATCGTATAAAGCTTATTTTCTCCACACTAAAAGATCATATATATTTAGAGAGCAATTTTTATTGCATGCACCGATGACAACTTAATTGAAGGATCTTACTCAATCCACAGGTAGGTATGGTGGACTCTCATGTCAATACTGGTTTAAGGGATGTTTGGAAGCACAAGTAGTATCTCTACTTGGTGCGAAGAGTTTGGCTAGCATGAGGGGGAAAGGCAAGCTCAACGTGTTGGGCGATCCATGACAATATACTTTATTTCGGATATAAGAAAACATAACCCATTACATTGTCTTCCTTGTCCAACATCAACCTTTTAGCATGTCATATTTTAATGAGTGCTCACAATTACAAAAGATGTCCAATATAGTATATTTATATGTGAAATCTCTCTTCCTTCAATATTCTTTCATGAATTGTTCAAGTGACCAATACAATGTTTGCTAACCTTCAAAAATTTACCACCTCTACTTCTTATATGTAAAGTCATTACTCCCCATGGGATAAGCTCATGAAACATGTATAATTTCAGATTTATGATATTCAATTCATTCAACCAGTTACTCATAGGATATAAGTGAAGCCCACGAGTAAATGACAAACTACTCCAAAAAGATATAAGTGAAGATCAATGAGTAGCCGAATAATTATGCAACTATGTGAAGACTCTCTAACATTTAAGAATTTCAGATCTTGGTATTTTATTCAAACAGCAATAAAAGCAAAACAAAATAAAATGACGCTCCAAGCAAAACACATATCATGTGGTGAATAAAAATATAGCTCCAAGTAAAGTTACCGATGAATGAAGACGAAAGAGGGGATGCCTTCCGGGGCATCTCCAAGCTTAGGCTCTTGGTTGTCCTTGGATATTACCTTGGGGTGCCTTGGGCATTCCCAAGCATAGGCTCTTGCGACTCCTTATTTCATAGTCCATCGAATCTTTACCCAAAACTTGAAAACTTCACAACACAAAACTCAACAGAAAACTCGTGAGCTCCGTTAGCGAAAGAAAACAAAACACCACTTCAAAGTACTGTATTGAACTCATTCTTTATTTATATTGGTGTTAAACCTACTGTATTCCAACTTCTCTATGGTTTATAAACTATTTTACTAACCATAAACTCATCAAAATAAGCAAACAACACACGAAAAACAGAATCTGTCAAAAACAGAACAGTCTGTAGTAATCTGTAACTAATGCAAACTTCTGGAACTCAGAAAAATCTACCAAAACAGGACGACCTAAATAATTTGTTTATTGATCTGCTTCAATTGGAATCAGTATTTTATCACGTTCTGGTGATTTTTAACAATTGTTTTCCTGAACAGAAAGTTTCTGGAATTTTCAGCAAGATCAAATAACTATCATCCAAGAAGATCCTATAGGTTTTACTTGGCACAAATACTAATTAAAATATAAAACCACATCTAACCAGAGGCTAGATGATTTATTTATTACTAAAAAGAACCGAAAAGCAAAGAACTAAAATAAAAATTGGGTTGCCTCCCAACAAGCGCTAACGTTTAACGCCTCTAGCTAGGCATTATGATTTCAATGATGCTCACATAAAAGATAGGAATTGAAACATAAAGAGAGCATAATAAAGAAGATGACTAGCACATTTAAGTCTAACCCACTTCCTATGCATAGGGATTTTGTGAGCAAACAACTTATGGGAACAATAATCAACTAGCATAGGAAGGCAAAACAAGCATAACTTCAAAACTTTAAGCACATAGAGAGGAAACTTGATATTATTGCAATTCCTACAAGCATGTATTCCTCCCTCATAATAATTTTCAGTAGCATCATGAATGAATTCAACAATATAACCAGCACCTAAAGCATTCTTTTCATGATCTACTTGCATAGAAAATTTACTACTCTCCACATAAGCAAAATTCTTCTCATTCGGAATAGTGGGAGTATCATAAGAGACTTGAATACTATAAATTGTTTCCATATTAAAAGAGTAATGTTCAGAAAAAGGGTAATCATAATCATGACAAGTTTTATAAATATAATCATCACTACTTTTTATAGCATAAGTTTCATCACAATAATCATCATAAGTAGCAACTTTGTTCTCATCATAATCGATTGAAACCTCTTCCAAGATAGTGGACTCATCACTAAATAAAGTCATGACCTCTCCAAATCCACTTTCATAAATATTATAAGATTCAATATCCTCCAAAATAGTGGGATCGTTACTTCCTAAAGTTGACACTCTTCCAAACCCACTTTCATCAATATAATCATCATAGGTGGAAGGCATGCTATCATCATAACAACTTTGCATATCAAAACTTGGGAGGCTAAAAATATCATCTTCATTAAACGTAGCATCCCCAAGCTTGGGACAAACATTAATTGCAGCCAATATATTCTCAAACATGTCATTCTCATCAAACATAGCTTCCCCAAGCTTGGGCCTTTTCATATCATAAGCATAATCACTCTCATCATTAATAGTATGGATAGCACCAATAGTATAGCAATTATCATCATCACAATGAGTAGTAAGAGCAACATCATTTGGGAGAGATACCTTTCTACCTTTGCTTCTCCATCTTTTCTTTTCTTCTTCACATCATGTGCGGGTTTATCCCTCTTTTTTGAGCTCCTTATTGATGAGATTGGTTGAATAGAAAGCTCCTCCTCGTTGCCTGATTCATCATAAGAAATAATAGGAGGATATTGGGAAGTCTCTTCCCTTTCATTAGTGTTCTCTTAATCTTCTATTTGCTTTCTTTTCTTTATGTAATTGGCAATATAAGGATTTTCAATGCAATTCACCGCACAATACATATAAATTTCCTCTAGATCAAAATCAAGAAGTTTATAATGGGAAAATTTTGGAAGATAGTTAGTTATACGTTTCATTTCTTCGTAACCCATAAGCAAACTAAGTTCATTATGATGTGCAAGGGAAATCAAGTCATCAAAATTTTTGGACACGATTAGATCATGAAACAATTTGCATCGGATAGTTAAATGACCACTTCCATTGCAAAGTTCACAAGTACGGCCAAGAAAATTTAAATTTTCACCACAAACATCTAGCCTTTCTTGCAACCATTTAGTTTCTAAGTACTTATGCTTCTTACAAAATCTATCTTCCCTTTTTGGTATGTATTTGCAAATTCTATGCACTCCACAAAAATCGACATGCTTATAAGAGATATTTTCGTCATGACTAGTGCAATCATCATTAGTACTATGGATATTCAAGGAGTTCATACTAACAACATTGCAATCATGCTCATCATTCAAAGATTTAGTGCCAAACATTTTAATACATTCTTCTTCTAACACTTTGGCACAATTTTCCTTTCCACCATTCTCACGAAAGATATTAAAAAGATGAAGCGTATGAGACAAACTCAATTCCATTTTTTTGTAGTTTTATTTTATAGACTAAACTAGTGATAAAACAAGAAACAAAAAGATTTGATTGCAAGATCTAACGATATACCTTCAAGCACTCACCTCCCTGCCAACGGCGCCAGAAAAGAGCTTAGTTGACGGGGTGTGAGTGCCGCTTACCTAGCCTCCCCGGCAACGGCGCCAGAAAAGAGCTTGATGTCTACTACTTGAGGTGACATTGGAGTATCTAGGTGACATTTAGGTTTTGGTTGATTTGTGTCTTAAGGTGTTATTCTAGTACGAACTCTATGATAGATTGAACGGAAAGAATAGCTTCGTGTTATTTTACTACAGACTCTTGAATAGATCGATCAGAAAGGATAACTTTGAGGTGGTTTCGTACCCTACCATAATCTCTTCGTTTGTTCTCCGCTATTAGTGACTTTGGAGTGACTCTTTGTTGCATGTTGAGGGATAGTTATATGATCCAATTATGTTATTATTGTTGAGAGAACTTGCACTAGTGAAAGTATGAACCCTAGGCCTTGTTTCAACGCATTGCAATATCGTTTGTGCTCACTTTTATCATTAGTTACCTTGCTGTTTTCATATTTTCAGATTACAAAAACCTATATCTACCATCCATATTGCACTTGTATCACCATCTCTTCGCCGAACTAGTGCACCTATAGAATTTACCATTGTATTGGGTGTGTTGGGGACACAAGATACTCTTTGTTATCTGGTTGCAGGGTTGCTTGAGAGAGACCATCTTCATCCTACGCCTCCCACGGATTGATAAACCTTAGGTCATCCACTTGAGGGAAATTTGCTACTGTCCTACAAACCTCTGCACTTGGAGGCCCAACAACGTCTACAAGAAGAAGGTTGCGTAGTAGACATCAAGCTCTTTTCTGGAGCCGTTGCCGGGGAGGCTAGGTAAGCGGCACTCACACCCCGTCAACTAAGCTCTTTTCTGGCGCCGTTGCCGGGGAGGTGAGTGCTTGAAGGTATATCTTTAGATCTTGCAATCAAATCTTTCTGTTTCTTGTTTTATCACTAGTTTAGTCTATAAAAGAAAACTACAAAAAATGGAATTGAGTTTGTCTCATACGCTTCATCTTTTTAATATCTTTCGTGAGAATGGTGGAAAGGAAAATTGTGCGAAAGTGTTAGAAGAAGAATGTATTAAAATGTTTGGCACTAAATCTTTGAATGATGAGCATGATTGCAATGTTGTTAGTATGAACTCCTTGAATATCCATAGTACTAATGATGATTGCACTAGTCATGATGAAAATATCTCTTATAAGCATGTCGATTTTTGTGGAGTGCGTAGAATTTGCAAATACATACCAAAAAGGGAAGATAGATTTTGTAAGAAGCATAAGTACTTAGAAACTAAATGGTTGCAAGAAAGGCTAGATGTTTGTGCTGAAAATTTAAATTTTCTTGGCCGTACTTGTGAACTTTGCAATGAAAGTGGTCATTTAACTATCCGATGCAAATTGTTTCATGATCTAATCGTGTCCAAAAATTGTGATGACTTGATTTCCCTTGCACATCATAATGAACTTAGTTTGCTTATGGGTTAAGAAGAAATGAGACGTATAACTAACTATCTTCCAGAATTTGCCCGTTATAAACTTCTTGATTTTGATCTAGAGGAAATTTATATGTATTGTGAGGTGAATTGCATTGAAAATCCTTATATTGCCAATTACATAAAGAAAAGAAAGCAAATAGAAGATGAAGAGAACACTAATGAAAGGGAAGAGACTTCCCAATATCCTCCTATTATTTCTTATGATGAATCAGGCAACGAGGAGGAGCTTTCTATTCAACCAATCTCATTAATAAGGAGCTCAAAAAAGAGGGATAAACCCGCACATGATGTGAAGAAGAAAAACAAAAGACGGAGAAGCAAAGGTAGAAAGGTATCTCTCCCAAATGATGTTGCTCTTACTACTCATTGTGATGATGATAATTGCTATACTATTGGTGCTATCCATACTATTAATGATGAGAGTGATTATGCTTATGATATGAAAAGGCCTAAGCTTGGGGAAGCTATGTTTGATGAGAATGACATGTTTCAGAATATATTTGCTGAAATTAATGTTTGTCCCTAGCTTGGGGATGCTAAGTTTAATGAAGATGATATTTTTAGCCTCCCAAGTTTTGATATGCAAAGTTGTTATGATGATAGCATGCCTTCTACCTATGATGATTATATTGATGAAAGTGGGTTTGGAAGACGGTCAACTTTAGGAAGTAATGATCCCACTATTTTGGAGGATGTTGAATCTTATAATATTTATGAAAGTTGCTTTGGAGAGGTCATGACTTTATTTAGTGATGAGTCCACTATCTTGGAAGAGGTTTCAATCGATTATGATGAGAACAAAGTTGCTACTTATGATGATTATTGTGATGAAACTTATGCTATAAAAAGTAGTGATGATTATATTTATAAAAATTGTCATAATTATGATTACCCTTTTTCTGAACATTACTCTTTTAATATGGAAACAATTTATAGTATTCAAGTCTCTTATGATACTCCCACTATTCCAAATGAGAATAATTTTGCTTATGTGGAGAGTAGTAAATTTTCTATGCAAGTAGATCATGAAAAGAATGCTTTAGGTGCTGGTTATATTGTTGAATTCATTCATGATGCTACTGAAAATTATTATGAGTGAGGAATACATGCTTGTAGGAATTCCAATAATATCAAGTTTCCTCTCTATGTGCTTAAAGTTTTGAAGTTATGCTTGTTTTGCCTTCCTATGCTAGTTGATTATTGTTCCCATAAGTTGTTTGCTCCCAAAATCCCTATGCATAGGAAGTGGGTTAGACTTAAATGTGCTAGTCATATTCTTTATGATGCTCTCTTTATGTTTCAATTCCTATCTTTTGTGTGAGCATCATTGAAATCATAATGCCTAGCTAGAGGCGTTAAACGTTAGCGCTTGTTGGGAGGCAACCCAATTTTTATTTTAGTTCTTTGCTTTTTGGTTCTGTTTAGTAATAAATAAATCATCTAGCCTCTGGTTAGATGTGGTTTTATGTTCTAATTAGTATTTGTGCTAAGTAAAACCTATAGGATCTTCTTGGATGATAGTTATTTGATCTTGCTGAAAATTCCAGAAACTTTCTGTTCACAAAAACAATTGTTAAAAATCACCAGAATGTGATAAAATACTGATTCCAATTGAAGCAGATCAATAAACAAATTATTTAGGTCGTCCTATTTTGGTAGATTTTTTTGAGTTCCAGAAGTTTGCATTAGTTATAGATTACTACAGACTGTTCTGTTTTTGACAGATTCTGTTTTTCGTGTGTTGTTTGCTTATTTTGATGAGTTTATGGTTAGTAAAATAGTTTATAAACCATAGAGAAGTTGGAATACAGTAGGTTTAACACCAATATAAATAAAGAATGAGTTCAATACAGTACTTTGAAGTGGTGTTTTGTTTTCTTTCGCTAACGGAGCTCACGAGTTTTCTGTTGAGTTTTGTGTTCAAGTTTTGGGTAAGATTCGATGGACTATGAAATAAGGAGTCGCAAGAGCCTATGCTTGGGGATGCCCAAGGCACCCCAAGGTAATATCCAAGGACAACCAAGATCCTAAGCTTGGGGATGCCCCGGAAGGCATCCCCTCTTTCGTCTTCATTCATCGGTAACTTTACTTGAAGCTATGTTTTTATTCACCACATGATATGTGTTTTGCTTGGAGCGTCATTTTATTTTGTTTTGCTTTTATTGCTGTTTGAATAAAATACCAAGATCTGAAATTCTTAAATGTTAGAGAGTCTTCACATAGTTGCATAATTATTCGGCTACTCATTGATCTTCACTTATATCTTTTTGGAGTAGTTTGTCATTTACTCGTGTGCTTCACTTATATCCTATGAGTAACTGGTTGAATGAATTGAATATCATAAATATGAAATTATACATGTTTCATATGCTTATCCCATGGGGAGTAATGACTTTACATATAAGAAGTAGAGGTGGTAAATTTTTGAAGGTTAGCAAACATTGTATTGGTCACTTGAACAATTCATGAAAGAATATTGAAGGAAGAGAGATTTCACATATAAATATACTATCTAGGACATCTTTTGTAATTATGAGCACTCACTAAAATATGACATGCTAAAAGGTTGATGTTGGACAAGGAAGACAACGTAATGGGTTATGTTTTCTTATATCTGAAATAAAGTATATTGTCATGGATCGCCCAACACGTTGAGCTTGCCTTTCCCCCTCATGCTAGCCAAACTCTTCGCACCAAGTAGAGATACTAGTTGTGCTTCCAAACATCCCTTAAACCAGTATTGCCATGAGAGTCCACCATACCTACCTATGGATTGAGTAAGATCCTTCAAGTAAGTTGTCATCGGTGCATGCAATAAAAATTGCTCTCTAAATATGTATGATCTTTTAGTGTGGAGAAAATAAGCTTTATACAATCATTGTGATATGGAAGAAATAAGAGCGACAGACTGCATAATAAAGGTCCCTATCACAAGTGGCAATATAAAGTGACGTTCCCTCGCATTAAGATTTTGTGCATCCAACTATAAAAGCGCATGGCAACCTCTGCTTCCCTCTGCGAAGGGTCTATCTTTTCTTTTACCTTATGCAAGAGTCATGGTGATCTTCACCTTTCCTTTTTACATTTTATCCTTTGGCAAGCACCTTGTGTTGGAAAGTTCTGATATATATATCCAATTGGATGTAAGGCATCATGAACTATGATTGTTGACATTAACCTTGAGGTAAAAGGTTGGGAGGCGAATCTATAAGCCCCTATCTCTTCTCTATGTCTGATTAAAACTTTGGACCTATAAATATCACGTGAGTGTTAGCAATTGTGAAAGACTATATGATAGTTGAGTATGTGGGGTTTGCTAAATCAAAGCTCTGACATAGACTCCTCCTGAAAATAAGATGAATTGTAATTGTTTGATGACTGATAATACGGTTTGTTGGTTTCCAAGAAAGTTTATGGTCTATGCTTTAACATGTGAATAGCTTGTTACTTGATCATGAAAAGTTTTATGAGTTGAGCTACTGTTATGACATATAATGATGCTAGAAAAGGTGATTGAAATTATCATTGATCAAACTTGTGCACCTGCTAGCATTCACACTTCATAAATTATTTCTTTTATCATTCACCTACTCGAGGACGAGCAGGAATTAAGCTTGGGGATGCTGATACGTCTCCAACGTATCTATAATTTATGAAGTATTCATGCTATTATATTATCCATCTAGGATTTTTTATATGCATTTATATGCTATTTTATATGATTTTTGGGACTAACCTATTAACCTTGAGCCCAGTGCCAGTTTCTTTTTTTTCCTTGTTTTTGAGTTTTACAAAAAAGGAATACCAAACGGAGTCCAATTGACGTCCCAATTTTTGATGATTTTTTCTGGACCAAAAGAAGCCCCCGGAGTAAAAGAGTTGGGCCAGGAGACTCCCGGGCTGCCTACGAGGGTGGGGGGCACGCCCACCCCCTGGGCGTGGGCCCCTGCCTCGTGGACAACCCGGAGACCCCCTGATGTGAGACCTACGCCAAAAAATCCTATAAATACTGAAACCTCCAGAAAATAGAAGAGATTGGGAGTTCCGCCGCCGCAAGCCTCTGTAGCCACCAAAACCCGATCGGGACCCTATTCCGGCACCCTGCCAGAGGGGGGATCCCTCACTGGTGGCCCTTGCTGGGACCCCGGCAAGACCCTTGCTGGGGACATCGGCGGGGCCGCAGCCAGGCCCCCACCTGCCAAGGCTCCACCGCCGTTCCAACACAGCAGACAACCCGCCAACAAGGCAGGCACCTGTGTGGCGACGTGCAGCTTCCAGGCCAACTCAGCAAGCACCTGCGTGGTGGCATGCAGATCTTCGTGAAGACTCTGCCACCGCACCAAATCAACAGCCAGCCAGCCAGCGTGGCACTACACGCCTAGTCAGCCTGGATGCGCGTCGGAGTGAGGCGAAGCGGCGGCGGACGGGACGAGTTTCCTTGCCGTCCCCGATAAAAAGAGAGGGCACGCCGGTAGCGCATTAAATGCGTTTGTCCTACGGTGCCAGGTGATAGACTTGTATACAGTACAAACTTTCCACCTCCTGTGTGCCACTGTGGCGACCCCCTTTGACTATAAAAGGAGGCCCGAGGCGTACTGGAGGAGGATTTCAGACTTTTTGGACCCTACACGCTTTGTAGCTAGTCCAAGAACACCAGATAAACAAAATCCCATAGGAGTAGGGTATTACGCATCACTTGCGGCCCGAACCTGCCCCGTGTTGATCTTTTAAACCCGCTCTTTCCACAGCCCTGCGCTCACCGACCATAGAAGGGATTCCCCGTGATCCCATAGGTGTCGTTTCCACTGACATCTTTGGCGCGCCAGGTAGGGGGCACAAGCTGTGAAAATCCGGTTTGGAAGTTAGCGCATCGACTTCATCATCACCATGGCCCCCAAGAAAAAGGAGATCACAGCGATCAGGTCGTCCGGAGCCGGCCCGTCCGCGCCAGCGCGGGCAGGCAACCGGGTGGCCACGGATGGTGCCGTAGACATGGCCCACGAGAATCCATGACACTCTGGCAATCGGAGCCAGGCGAGCGGCGTCATTTGAGTTTGAGACAACGAGCCGGCCGTGCTGCCCACGGGCGGCGCGGGAACCTCTAAGGCGCCCCAGCTGGCACCCGCGCCGCGGCCTGGGAGCGACACCGCGACGCCGGGGCTCCCGGGCACCGCCGCGGGAAGAGCCCTGTGCGCCACTCTTAGGACGCACCAGGCCGGCGTGCACGCCCGGATGCCGGCGGAAGCGGCGTGCGACCGCGAGACCGTGACAGAGCTCCTTCTAACTTGGTTAGAAGTCGGAGCGCGTCACAGTCCACGCAGCTCTCGCCGCCGCCTACGCCAGCAGAAGCGCTGGCGCGCGTGCAACTGCTCCTCGACTTCCCCCCTATTGTGGAGAAGCACGATGAGTGGAGGGCCACCATCCGAAGCCTTGTCAGCTTCGCCAACAAAGACAAGCCGCTCCCAGCGGGACCCTCGTGTCAGCGTTCTGTCAAGCCGGTGCATGCCGGCAGTGGGAGGACCGGAGATGCTGCGACCATGGTGCACTGTCCTCCCCCACGGTCGCGACAGCAGCCACCGGCTCGTCGGGCCGACGCCTGTGACAATGTTTCCACAGCGTCATCCGACCAGCGAACCCGCTGCGACCAACGCCGAGTTCTTCGAGAAAGAGCTCAGGAAGACGCTCGAACTACCATCAAGCGACAGCGGGAGGCGCGCCATCAGTCGGATCGGCGTGCAGGGCCTGCTATGGACCACCCAGCGCCGGGGGGCTCTGGCGACCTACCTTATGAGGTGGGTTGTCCGGCCTTTACCCGAGAGCTGCGGCAGTTCCAGTGGCCCTCCCACCGCACGTTCAAGCCTGATGTTGGGGAAAAGTACAACGGCAAGACTCACCCGTCGGAGTTCCTCGCATCTACACCATCGCGATGCAAGCCGTTGGGGCTCGCGATGACAAGGTGCTCACCAACTACTTTCCGTTGGCGCTTAAGCCCAACGTCATGTCGTGGTTGATGCACCTGCCAGTGGATTCCATCTCTTCCTGGTCGGATCTGTGCCATGAGTTTGTTGGCGCCTTTACCGGAGGCCACCAAGCTCCTTGCCAGGCAAGTGATTTACATGTCATCCCCAAGAAGGATGGCCAGTCCCTGCATAAGTACATACAAAGATTCAGCCGTGTGCAGTACACCATCCCAGATGTTCATCCCGCCGCTGTCATCAGTGCATTCCATCAGAACGTATGCAACTGCAGGATGCGTGAAGAGTTGGCGATGAACAAGGTCAAGGATGTAGCCGAGCTTTATGTTCTGGCTGATAGATGTGCTCGGGCTGAGGAAGGAAGGAAGTACGCCGGCGAGGACGCCTGCGCGGAAACCGACTCCACGGACGAAGACGCCGCCTCCCGGATGAAGAAGGGCCGGCACCGTAACAGGAAGCGTAAGGGCAAGACTGTGCTTGCCGTTGAGGGATCCGGCGACCCCGGCGCCACCAAGAAGGCCAAGGCTGATGACCCTGGCAAGGAGGTTGCTAGGTGTGCCGCCAGCCGGGCCTTGGCGGCCGCCGACAAGCCAGGAGGCTCCGACAAGCAGTACTGCAAGATCCACCGCACCAAGGGCCATGACCTCCAGAACTGCCGACATGTTGAGCTGCTTGCAGAAAAGCAGAAAGATGAATATAAAAGGCGGGACAAGGAGAAGGGTCAGGATGGTGCTGAGGGGTCCGGCAAGAAGCATGGCGGCCAAGGAGGTCGCCGTGGCAAAGATAATCAACAAGAGAGGCCCGCTCGGGGCCCCGACAAGAAGGAGGAATATGATGATCATGACGAGGACGACGAGTCCGGCGAGCACAAATTCCAGAAAGCTACAGAGGCCATGTGCGTCGACGGTGGCGCCTCGCAGCACACCTCTCACCGCCAACTGAAACAGTGGGTGCGTGAGGTCACTGCGACAGAGCCATTGTTCGATGCCCAGAAGCCACTGAAATGGTCCCGCATGCCCATCATTTTTTACACCGAGGATCACCCTGATCGCACAACTGTGGTCGGGTGTTTGCCGTTGTTGGTTTCACCAACGATATGCAACCTCAAGGTGATGAAAGTGCTGGTTGACGGTGGGACCGGTCTGAATTTGATCTCGCCCACTGTGATCAAGAAGCTGCAGATTCCTGATGGAGATCTCGAGGAGACGGGCACGTTTCAAGGGTTCAACCCCAGAAGGAGTTAGCCGAAAGCTAAAATCACGCTGCCAGTTATGTTTGGGGGCGAGCGGAACTATAGGACGGAGAAGATCGTTTTTGATGTCGCCGAGATCCCCTTGTCGTACAACGGGATCCTTGGCCGCCCAGCGCTGGCCAAATTCATGGCGGCGTCACACTACACCTACAACACATTGAAGATGCCAGGGTGTAACGCCCACGATGCGGCTATATCTCCCACGTGTCGAGGCACGACTTAGAGGCATAACCACATTGTGGTTTTGTCGCAAGAAGGGTCATCTTCACACAATCCCATGTAATGAACAAGAATGGGATAAAGAGTTGGCTTACAATCGCCACTTCACACAATACATGAATAAATTCATACATCATTCAAGATACACACATAGGTCCGACTACGGAACCAAAAGAAAAGAAGACAACCCAACTGCTAGATCCCTGATCGTCCCAACTGGGCTCCACTACTGATCAACAAGGAAAGAAACAACGCAACGGATAAAATCTTCATCGAGCTCCCACTTGAGCTCAGTTGCGTCATCTGCACTGGTCTCATCGGCACCTGCAACTGTTTTGGAAGTATCTGTGAGTCACGAGGACTCAGCAATCTCACACCCGCGAGATCAAGACTATTTAAGCTTAAGGGTAGGAAAGGGTAAGGTGGTGAGGTTGCAACAGCGACTAAGCATATATGGTGGCTAACATACGTAAATGAGAGCGAGAAGAGAGACAACGGAACGGTCGTGAAGCTAGTAATGATCAAGAAGTGATCCTGAACTCCTACTTACGTCAAACATAACCCGAAAGCCGTGTTCACTTCCCGGACTCCGCCGAGAAGAGACCATCACGGCTACACACGCGGTTGATGCATTTTAATTAAGGTCAAGTGTCAAGTTCTCTACAACCGGATATTAACAAATTCCCATCTGCCTCATAACCGCGGGCACGGCTTTTGAAAGATAATACCCTGCAGGGGTGTCCCAACTTAGCCCATTATAAGCTCTCACGGTCAACGAAGGATAAAACTTCTCCCGGAAAAACCCGATCAGTCTCGGAATCCCGGTTTACAAGACATTTCGACAATGGTAAAACAAGACCAGCAAAGCCGCCCGGTGTGTCGACAAATCCCGATAGGAGCTGCACATATCTTGTTCTCAGGGCAACACCGGATGAGACATCCTACGAGTAAAACCAGACCTCGAGTTTCCATGAGGGGGCCCCGCAGTCTACTCAGTTCGGACCAACACTCGAAGGAGCACTGGCCCGGGGGGGGGGGGGGTTAAAATAAGATGACCCTTGAGTCTGCAGAACCCAAGGGAAAAGGGGATAGGTGGTAGAAAATGGTAAAACCAAGGTTGGGCCTTGCCGGAGGAGTTTTATTCGAAGCGAACTGTCAAGGGGGTCCCATAAATCACCCAACCGCGTAAGGAAAGCAAAATGAAGGAACAGAACACCGGTATGACGGAAACTAGGGCGGCAAGAGTGGAACAAAACACCGGGCATAAGGTCGAGCCTTCCACCCTTTACCAAGTATATAGATGCATTAATTAAATAAGATATATTGTGATATCCCAACATAAACATAATCCAACATGGAGCAATCTTCATCTTCACCTACAACTAGCAACGCTATAAGAGGGGCTGAGCAAAAGCGGTAACTTAGCCAAACAACGGTTTTCTAGGAAGGGTTAAAAGGTTAGAGGTTCATGGCAATTTGGGAGGTTTGATAAGCAAGTGGTAGGTAGCGCGACATAGCAATAGAGCGAACAACTAGCAAGCAAAGATAGAAGTGATTTCGAGGGTATGATCATCTTGCCTGAGATCCCACAAGGAAGAAGAACGAGTCCATGAAGAAGACAAACGGATGTAGTCGAACAAATCCTCACAACTTTGGAACGAAACCGAAGCTAACGGGAGAAGCAAACCGGAAAGAAACAAACAACATAGTAAACAACCATCACATAAACATGGCATGATGCAAAATCAAGTATGATGCATGTCCGGTTTACTGATGCATGGCATGGCAAAGTGCAACAAACAATACTACAAATTAAGTGGAGCTCAATATGCCACGAGTTGCATATTGATGAAACACCACAACAATTATTTAGTTCTCTCTCATTTATGTACCCAACAATGTTAAATGTTGATTAACATGGCAAGAGGTGAGACATAAGTAAACTACACATATTAGGCAATTTAAATGACGCCGGAACGACAAACAACAATTCCGATAACTCCTCATGTCAATTAGCAATTTAATACAAACACAATTTTAAACATTTGAATGTTGTTATCATGATGCGGATGACAATGCAAGTTTTAAGCAATCTTATGAAAATGTTGACATGAGCATGTTATGAAGCATTTGTCACCGTGGTGGAAGAAAGGGGTGCCACGGCAACGAATCCGAAAATGGTGCCATGGCAACATATCGATTCCGGTAGCTCGTAGAGATACCGGCGCAAAAGAGAATTGTGCGGATGTGTGGAACACGCAATAGATGGTGGGGTGCTCCCGGTAACCGGGTTCCCACGGTTCGACGGCATGGCAAGGAAACGAGTGACAGCGTGCGACGAATAAGTCGGGCACGGTGCAAACGCAAGCAACTCAAACAACACATGCTTTCGTTCCACGGACGTCGTCTGGGGTTATACCTTCGAGGCGTGACTTTTTGGAACGGATCAAGTTCGTAGAGGAAGTAATTGTACACGGCGACGGTATTAGAAGTAGTGGTTCACATCTCGCAATCGTGCAAACTCCGTAGATGTTCGAGGTCGTCGGTACAGGTACTTGACGCAATCCATGCAAACGGTGCTTGTTCGGGCATCGGTCTTGACGAAGGTGTACTTGGCCAACGTAGTGGTACTCGACGTCTTGTCGAACCCAAGCGACGGTAGTCGTACACGACGCGTTGTGGAAGTAGTTGAACTCGCGAGTCTTCGCGGCGACGGTAGTCGTACACGTATTGACGAGGTACTTGACGTTTCAGTGTGTAGTCGTTCGAGCATCCGTGTGGTCTTGCCGATTCCAAGGTTCTCGGTGGAGGCCATGGCACTCCCTGGTGGCACCGAGGTGGTCTAGCAGCAGCAGCAAGGGCGTCTGGGAGGTGATGGCCGTGGCGGGACTTGGCGCACGGAGGAGGTTCGAGGCGGCAGCGTTGAGGAGGAACACCGGCGACGCGGCTGCGGGCACCAAGAGGCATGGCTCCGACGGACAGAGCCGGAGACGAGGTAGAGGAGGGCGGAGAGGGACTCGGCGGGACGGCCTGAACCTGCTGCTGATGGCGCTCGTGGCCATGGGACGCGGAAGCCGAGGTCGAAGGCGAGGTGTGGTGGAGGTCCGAGCGCGGCGTGTCTCCGGCGGTCGAGGCCGAATGGAGGGAGGAGGCAGAGGTAGCGGCAGCCGGAGGTGCGCGGCGTGGTTCCTCTAGTCCATGGCAGGAGGCCATGGCGGCGGTCGATGGAGGAAGGCAAGGCGACACGACGGCGAAGGGGCATGGCTCCGGCGGAGCTGTTCGCTGGCGGCGGCCGGAGGCAGAGGCGGGGAGGCGCGAGGAAGGAGGGGCCTGCATGGGCGCGCGCACAGGGCGGCGGCCTGCTGGACGACGGGAACTCGCGGGCACGCCAACGGCAGAGGACGGCGCGCGGGGCTCTGCTCCTCTCTGCGTGGATGGCAGCGCGAGAGGAGGACGATGGGAGAGGGGATCGGGCGCAGGGAGACCCTGACTCGATGCGTGCGTGCGGCGGCGGGCAGAGGGAACGAGAGGGAGAGGGGAGAGGAGGGAGAGATGGGCTAGGGTTAAGAAGCTGGTGAGGGCGGCTGGGCCTTAGAGGCTGGCCCAGTGGAGAGGGAAAATTGACCAGAGGCCTGGCCTAGTGTCATGCGGCTGCTGGGCTTCTCTTCTCCCTCTCTCTTATTTCTTTTTAGCAGAAAAGTAATAGAGAGAAGAAAAAGAAAGATAGGGTTAGGGAAAGAATTTGCACATGCGGGTAATTTTCCCGGACTCACAAAAATATGCTCGTTCCAAGAAAAACGGAGTGGGTAAGATTGCACGGTTTAAAATCAAATGGTTTGAACAAGGAGTAGGATTACGAAGTGACCAAAAATGTTGAACATTTAGGAAGGGCCTCGATAAGAGGGAAAAGAATTGTTGGCCAAGCTTGGAGGTGAAACTTGAAGTGGAAAAAGGCATGGGAATTATTTTGCAAGTGTGTTCCGGTTAATTCCAAACTAATGGAATATTTATAATAGCTCCATAAATATTAGGACGATATGTTATAAAGAGAAATCACCATGTGAATTCCCTCGATTTAAATGGATCGAAGATCCATGCAATTTACTTGGTTGAGTTTTTTTTTAATTAATGACATGATGCAATGCAAAAATGAAAGAGCAAGCACAAAAGAAACACGTGGTGATCATGAAAATAAGGAAGTCTTCTGAAGCGTCGGTCTCGGGGCGTTACACAGGGCCGCTGACCATCATCACCGTCCCCTCTGACAAGAAAGACATGCTCATCTGCGCCAACCAACTCTACCGAGAGGCAGTTGCAGCAACTGCCGCCAAGGCACTCGCTCTTGCCGCTGAAGCCCAGGGAAGGAAGAAGGCCGGCAAGACATCTTTCGGCAAGACCCCTTCCGGCGAGACCTCTTCCGGCAAGGCCTCTTGCACCCACTCTAGCGAGCGCGCCTCTTTGGAGTGCTGCGCCCCCGTTGAGGACGTGCCAGAGAGTTCCACCGGCAAGAGCAAGAAGTCGAAGGCTGCACCACCAGAAACCAAGAAGGTGTCCGTCAAGGAGGACGGCACGGGCGGGGCTTTCACTATAAGTTCCACCCTCGACAGCAAATAGGAAAGCGCGCTCGTCGCCTTCTTGCGGGCGAATGTCGATGTGTTTGCATGGCAAGTGTCCGACATCCTCGGTGTTCCCAGGGAGGTGATTGAGCACCATCTTGTTATCTGTCCTCATGCGCGGCCCGTCAAGCAGAAGGTCAGGAAGCAAGCTTTGGAGCGACAAGAGTTCATTATCAAGGAGATCAGGAAGTTAGAGGCGGCGGGCCTGGTTAGAGGAGTGCTCCACCCTACGTGGCTGGCCAATCCAGTAGTCACTACTAGGAAAAGGGCTATAGACAATATGCACACTAATGGCGCACTAGACATGCGGTGCGCCACTACTATATAGCAGTGGCGCACCGTGTGCTGGTGCGCCATTAGTGTGATAGACACTAATGGCGCACCACAACTATGGTGCGCCACTACTAACAATTTTTTTTCTTTTTTCCAAAAATTCTAATGGCGCACCGTGTGCTGGTGCGCCATTAGTGTCTATCACACTAATGGCGCACCACAACCATGGTGCGCCACTACTAACAATTTTTTTTCTTTTTTCCAAAAATACTAATGGCGCACCGGGGGGCAGTGCGCCATTACTAGTTTTAACTAGTAATGGCGCACCAGTCACCCCGTGCGCCACTACTATCATTTTTTTGTTTTTTTGCAAAACTACTAATGGCGCACCGCTAGCTGGTGCGCCATTAGTAACCAGGGTTACTAATGGCGCATTTGTTGGTGGTGCGCCATTAGTAACCTGGGACCAGCTAGATATTTTGGACAGCCACCTACACACTCACTTTCCCCACTTCATTCTCTCCACCTCCTCCTCCAAGCTTGTCTCGGGTGCCTCCTCCTCCTCACCTCATTTGCACCATAGATTCATCCAAATTAAGTGGTTAAATTACCTTTTTTTGATAGGTAAGTAAGGGGAAAGCTTTCTTGATGTTGTAGATCTACTTTTTTCTCCCTCCAACAACGTGCACATGCACTTTTTATGGCCTAGCTAGATCTATGTATGTTTGTGGTGTTGCATATGTTTGTGGTGTTGCATATATGTTTGTGTTTGCAGGTACCGGTATTTGAAATGCGATAGTTGCCAATATTTTGCCAGAATGTTGATTCATTTCCGTTTCGGCGAGAATTTTGGCACTATGCATTCTTTTTGGTCCTATTTTTAGGCAAAGTCATGCCAAATTTTTTCTTGGTTCTAAAATATCGTTTTGCTCTACCCCGCAGGCGACCATGGTCCGCACGATGACCGAAGGCATCGTGAATAGGTTTTTGAGCTCCGCGAAGGCGGAGATGCTTCAAAATAACGAGACGGAGATAAGATGTTCATGTCGAAGATGCAAGCTGAGGAGCCTTATGGACTCGGATTCCGTACAGGTGCGGGACCACCTGCTCTTGCGTGGTTTCATGGATGGCTATCGGTGGCAAGGTGATGAAGATGATTATGAAGTCGTCCATGGGGCCGGCTAACAAGAAATGAGGAAGGGCAGCAAGACAACCGCGGCGAGGGCGGGCGAGAAGACGAAGAATCTCCAGGGCATGATCACGAAGTAGATGCAGTACACAGTCATCATGTAGAAGATGCCGGACATGATGATGAGGAAGATGCCGGAGCAGACGAAGGGCATGATCATGAAGATGAAGATGCCGGAGCAGACGACGATGGACCATCGATGGGCTGGGTGCAGGACCCTCATATTCAAGAGCCGCTTCTCAAGCAGACGGATAACGCAAGAGCTGCCGCCCGAGAGAAAGCCAAGCTGGATCAGCTGGAGATAGACGCGGTTACTCCATTGTATGAAGGATGCAGGCCCGAGGATACCCGCCTGAAAGTAACGCTCATGGCTCTGGAGATGAAGGTAAAACACAAAATGACCGACGCATGCTTCGACGAGAACATGTCATTCTGGCACGAACGTCTTCCCAAGGGGAACAAGTGCCCGACCAGTTTCGAGGAGGCGAAGAAAATCGTGGGTCCTCTGGATTTACCGCATGTGAAATACCATGTGTGCATGAACAATTGCATCATTTATCGGGACGAGCACGCGGAGTCTACCATATGTCCGGTGTGCGGCGTCACTCGATACAAGAAGAGGAAGAAAGCTCCTTGAAAAGTGGTGTGGTACTTTCCGATCACTCCTCGTCTGCAGCGGTATTTCGCGGACCCTAAGGTAGCAAAGCTCTTGCGTTGGCACGCGGATAGGGAGGAGAAGAAGCGAGAAGATGACGCAAATGATCCGGAGATAAATAAAAAAGACAAGATGCTGAGTCACCCTAAGGATGGGAGCCAGTGGCAAGCGTTGAACTTTGAACACCCAGAATTTGGGAACGATCCAAGGAACATCGTGCTGGGCACGAGCACTGATGGAGTCAATCCGTTTGGCAGCCAGAGAAGCACACATAGCACCTGGCCTGTGTTTGTGTGGATGTACAACCTTCCCCCTGGTTGTGGATGAAGAGGAAGTACATTCACATGAGTATGCTAATTGAAGGGCCGAAACAACCAGGGAACGACATCAATTTGTATCTGGGGCTGCTGAAAGAGGAGCTAGACACGCTGTGGAAAATGCCAGCCAATACGTTGGACGCCGCAGGGAAAGAATATTTCCCTATGAGAGCCGCACTGCTCACGATGGTGCACGACTATCTCGGTTACGGATATCTCGCGGGGCAGGTGGTCCACGGATTTTCTAGATGCGTCAGGTGCATGGATGACACAACGTATCGCCAGCTAGATAGAGATCTCGGGTCTTCGAAAACCGTGTTCATGGGACATCGAAGGTGGCTTCGCGACGATGACCCATGGAGAAAACGCAAGGATCTGTTCGATGGTGAAAAATCCTTCGATCAGCGAAGATGACTACAAGGAGTTCAAGATCAAGTGCGAGAGCGGCGCATCCGAGGAATCAAGTCAGTGGGGGAAAGAGATGCGGGACTTGAACTTAGGGGTCCACAAACTCGGTCCCGGCAGTTACAGAGTGGCGGAACCTATATGGGACAAGGAGGACGTGGAGCGTGCCGAGCAAGGCCTACCGCCCCGCTTTGAGAAATACCGTGAGAAGCAGACCAGGAACTATGTCAGGGCCCGGTACAAGGAGGACCCGGTAACAAAGGAGCTTACCACGGATCCGAAGACCAAGGCGCTTGAGAAAGTTCTGGTAAGGAATACACCCCCGCGTAATTAGCTACATATATGGTTGCATTCTAGTTAATGAAGCCAAATTTCTAAATGGTTCACATCCTTCCGCAGGAGACTGAAAGCAGTAGCGCGGGGTCATCTTAGAGCTCCCCAGCTTGGGACAGCACTCTAAATAGGGCGTTGAACATAATGAAAAACAAGGATAAGCTCAGTAAGCCGTCGTCAGCTGGTCGTGTGGCCGGCAAAGGCTTGTCCACAAAATGGTCGTCATACTATAATGCTGGTGGGCGAAAGGAGAAAAAGACCGGCTCGAAAAGCCAGTCGCGCGAGGTTCAAGAACTCAAGGCACAAGTGGCGCGGATTCCGGAGATTGTCCAAGAGCAAGTGCAACAACAACTGGGAACGACGCTCACCGCCATTGTGCCTAGCTTGATTGAGGGGCTGCAGGCGTGGATTGCGGGCGGCCAACAGGGGCCGCCCCCGGTTCCCAGCTTCACGGCCAGCAACTCACACAACGCGCAGGCGGCGCCATTGGTGTCTCCGGCGGAGGCGGTATTGGTGTCTCCGGCACCGGCACGGGCATTGGAGCTTAATGCACCCGGGTGTACGCCGGCCGGCACCTCGGCAGCAAGCGGCCCCTCCGTCAGTTGCACGCTCGCCATTGGCGGTGCCTCGACATTAGCCGAGCTCGACGCCATCACGGTAACTAAGCCTCTCGGCCGATGACTTCATCTCCTTGCCTTTGACTGGGCATCCCTGATGCCCTACATGTTTTCGCAGGGCGCCGCCGACGTTCCATGCACTCTCCTGCACTTCGTGGGCGGTGAGTTGATCGATGTCGCCAAGGGCAGAATCGTTCAACCGGGCAACCCCGTGTTCCACGGTAATCCGATGCCACCCACCGTGTATAGGGTTGAACTGGTTCGGATGCTGCTAGGCTGCGACGAGTTGTTACCTCCGATTCGACCCGCTTGGGCCGACGAAGATGATGTGATGACCCTCAGCGCCTGCGTAAGCTGGCCCCTGCTTTGGTCGAAGAGCCAGATTCGTTTGGGGGCGGGGGACACCACCCCAAAGACAACACCGCCAGTCGTGCCGGCGCCAAGCCATGGCAAGACCGCCGCAATGCTACCGGACATGCCGGACATCCCTATGGCACAGGATCCGGACATGCATATGGCACAGGATCCGGACGACGACGACAACGACACGGTACATTTACCAATGTCGATAAGTACTTTGCCGAACATGGGAACGGTGACGAATTCTTCGGGCCTCCTTCTCAAGAACCCAACCCTGAAAAAGACGACCGCGATCGAGCTAGTACCGCGGAGAAACCCAATTGCAACAGGCGTCGTCTGGCGTTCAGTTCTCAGGAGACGCCTCCAGCTGCCGCCTTCACCAAGCCTCAGATAGCCGAGGTGCGGAATATTATCAGCCCCAACACACTCAAGAAGGCAGTCTCTGAGCAGAACTCGATCCCATTACAGGAGATGAGGAAGAAGGGATGGAAACGAAAGAATAACAAGGGCGGTGCGAGCCAGCCGGCACCGAGTACGATCCGTGCTCAGGACGGGCCACCTTCACCTAGGGATATCTCGAGGAGGGTGCATGTGGCGGGTAGGCCGATGCTACCGACTAATCCGCTCAATGCTGCAACCGGTGCTATGCGGAGTCTGCATGACAGTGTTCTTTCTTTGGAGAAGCGGCGTCTCTCCGAGAATGATGTGGCATACCTGATTTTCGTGGCCAAGGTGCCAGAGGGCAAGGGCTTTGTGGATAGCGCCATCGGGGGTACGATCGTCCTGCGGTTTGATGGCATCTTCTCTATGTTTAACCTTCATCCGCTGCACTACACCTTCGTTCGGCTATTTTCGCTGAGTATGGAGATGCGGATCATTAGAGACAAGACCCCGGACATCGTGATAGTCGACCCCTTCTACATGCGTGCCAAGATCTTGGGTAGCGCTGGGGACCGGCAAGTCGCGAGTTCATACCTCGAAGGCGTCATTCTGGCAAACCCAAATAAGGATAACTTCCTCATGCCTTACTTTCCCGAGTATGTCATCCCCTCACCGCCCCGTAACATATGATTTCTTAGATTCAATCGTTCTTTTTTTTTCTTACATTCCGTGTTTTGTGAAGTGACACACATTGCACACTCATCCTCTTAAGCCCGAAATATTCCATGGCCACGTATTTCGACCCGGACCATCAGTCGAAGATAGACTACACAAATATTAAGAAAGTTCTTGATGATGTTCTCCCCGGCTACGCCAGATCTGGAGGCACCTTCAGCAGGCCAGTTCGTAAGTACCGCAAGCACATCTTCAGCCACAATACGACGTTCTCCTGCGTCAAGCAGCCGCCTGGCGGTCAGAAGGATGCCTACTACGCCCTCCATCACATGCGGGCGATTGTACGGGACCATAATCACGTTCTGCTACCAAATAATCTCAAAGATTGGGCCGCACGCTTGTCGGCAATCCAGGACGCGGACATCAGACAAGAATTCTTTCGCATCCAGTCGGAGTTTGCGGAAATCATCCATCAAGATGTCCTTCGTACCTCGGGGCAGTTCTATCTCAGACATCAACCGTCCAACAGTGAGATAGAAACAACGCTACAAATGCAGGCTGACAACGCCCGCGATTTCATGACCATCACGAAAGACGGCGGCTTCATCCATGCTCCGGTCCCTGAGTCGAGTCGAAAGTAGTGATGCTATGTAGTTCTGAAATGTCGATTGGCTCAGGTTGTAATATTAAACTTTAATGAACTTGTATGTCTCTTTGGTTTGGACAATCGTTCAACTTATATGTAATCGATGCTATTTATTAGTAGGACCATGAATCGTGCTATTAATGTGTTGCTTTTCTCTTCCGATCCTTTTGTTGCATACTTATATATTGCTTATGTATTGTCTGTGAATTGCTACTAACGTTTTGTTTGGCTAGTGCATATATAGAGATGCCGTTGTATGTCGTGTACAAGGGTAAGGTTCCCGGAGTCTACGACGACTGGGAGGAGTGTCGGAGACAGGTTCACCGTTTCAGCGGTAACAGTTACAAAGGGTACACCACTAGGACGGAGGCAGAAGTTAGATACGCGTGCTATCTAGCGGAAGAGAGGAGGGAGCGGAGGAGGAACCGGATGAAGACCTGTTTCATCGCGATGATGCTAATCGTGATGACCGCAACTCTCTTCTATGTGATGGTAGTTTAGATGATCGATATCGACTTGTAATGTGAAGACAAACTCGCTACTCGCGGTTTCGAGACTTGTAATGTTATAACTTTGTTCGGTATTTGAAATTCGGAGACTAATATGATGAATTGTATTCGGAGACTAATCTTCTATTGTATTCGATAAATCTGCTGTTTATATGTTGTGCTCTCTATATTATGTGCAGTAATATGTTTTGTAACCTATGCAAATATCATAAAAGAAAAAAAAATCCCTAATATTCATACTAATGGCGCACCACTCAGCACACTAATGGCGCACTGCAGAAAGGACACTAATGGCGCATCACCCCCTAGTGCGCCATTAGTATGCCAAGGCACATGGGTAAATATGGCCCCTGGGAGGCATACTAATGGCGCACGGTGGGCTATACTAATGGCGCACTGCATGGTGCGCCATTAGTATACCAGATACTAATGGCGCACCAGGGGTGCGCCATTAGTATTTAATTCTAATGGCATGGTGCTAGTGGCGCACCAGTAGTGCGCCATTAGTAGGCGAAACTGGTGCGCCACTAGCAGGCCTTTTCCTAGTAGTGAGTGGTGCGTAAGGCAAATGGGAAATGGAGGCTGTGTATTGACTACACAGATATCAATAAAGCCTGTCCAAAGGATCCTTTCCCTTTGCCACGCATCGACCAGATTGTGGACTCCACTGCCGGGTGTGACCTGCTGTCATTCCTCCATGCTTATTCATGATACCACCAGATCTTCATGATGAAGGAAGATGAAGAAAAAACCGCGTTCATCACCCCATGTGGTACGTACTGTTTTGTACAAATACCTTTCGGGTTGAAGAGCGCTGGTTCAACGTTTGCCCGAGCAGTCCAGATTGGTTTTGAGCCCCAACTACATAGAAATATGGAAGCTTATATGGATGACATAGTGCTCAAAACCAAGGACAGGGCCACGCTCGTGCAACATTTAGAAGAAACATTTGCAAATCTACGCAAGATCAACCTCAAGCTCAACCCAAAGAAGTGTGTGTTCGGTGTCCCCTCCGGCAAACTTCTTGGGTTCTTTGTGTCTCAGCGCGGGATCGAAACAAATCTCGACAAGATCAAGGCAATCGAGCAAATTGAGGCGCCAAAACGGGTCAATGACGTCCTTAGGCTCGCCGGCTGCGTTGCTGCCCTGAGTAGGTTCATCTCCAAATCTGCTGAGCGCGCCCTCCCCTTTTTCAAAGTTTTGAAAAAGGCGGGTCTAGTGAAGTGGACTCCGGAGGCAGAGGCAGCGTTGCAAGATTTGGAGAGCTACCTCTCCTCCACGCCAATACTAGTCACGCCTAAACCACATGAGCCGTTGCTGCTGTACTTAGCAGCAACGAATCAAGTGGTCAGTTCTGCACTGGTGGCGCAGAGGGAACTTGAGGAAGAAGCAGCAGTAGCAGCAGAGCCGTCGGATGGCGGGCCGGGGCCCTCCCCGGCAGAGCCTGACGCTGGCAAGGCAGAACCCCTGGCAAGGCCCGGTCCCGGCAAGATAGAGTCTGAGCAGATGGGCGAAGTGGAACAGAAGAAGAAGGTGGTGCAGCACCCCGTTTATTTTGTCAGTTCCCTCTTGCAGGGGGCTAGATCAAGATATTCTGGTATGTAGAAGCTACTTTTCAGCCTCCTCATGGCCTCGAGAAAGATGCGTCACTATTTCCAAGCGCATGAGATCACCATCGTCACCCGCCTCCCTTTGCAACAGATTTTGCACAACCCAGATGCGACAGGGATGATTGTGGAGTGGGCATTGGAGCTGTCGAGCTTTGGCCTCAAGTTTGAAAGTACTTCAACTATCAAGAGTCGAGCCTTGGCAGAATTCATAGCGGAATGGACCGCAACGCCCGACGAAGAGGTTCAAAAAACCACCCTTCCCGGCAAGGAGACCTGCCGCAATTGGGTTATGTACTTTGATGGTGCTTTCTCACTGCAAGGTGCTGGTGACAGCGTGCTACTCGTCGCGCCCACCGGAGAGCACCTCAAGTACGTAGTCCAGATGCACTTTCCCCGGGAAAAATCAATGAACAACACGGCGGAGTACGAGGGATTGCTTGCCAGTCTCAGGATCGCGACAGACCTCGGAATCAAGAAGCTCATCATTAGAAGTGATTCGCAGCTCGTCGTTAAGCAAGTCAACACGGATTACCAGAGCCCGTTGATGGAAGCCTACGTGGATGAAGTGAGGAAGTTGGAAGAGCGTTTTGACGGATTGCAAGCAGGGCATGTTCCTTGAGCGAAGAACGACATTACTGACAACCTGTCGAAGCGCGCTGCCCTGAAGTTGCCTGTGGAACCAGGTACCTTTGTGCTTCAATTAACTCAATGTCTGTCGAGCCATCAATAGGATAGAACAAGCATAGGAAGACAGGCCCTGACAAGTACTTTCCCGCTGAGCTCTCAGGAGCTGCCGGCAAGGACGTTGCCAGGTGCCCCAAGCTTGCCGAAGAGCAGCAACCCCCGACGGAGCCTCGAGCTCTGACTGTAGAGGCAGCTGCCCTTGCGGCCGAAGATGTGCCTTTAGCCCTTGCCGTCGAGCCTCAGGCTCCGGCATGGGCACAACACACCGTCTGTTTCCTCCAAACAGGGGAGCTTCTTGAGGAACAAGAAGAAGCAAAGAAAGTAGCCCGTCGGTCTAGCATGTACCAGTTTGTGGATGATGCCATATACAGAAGGAGACCGAACGGCGTGAAGTTGAAGTGCATTCCTCGGGAAGACGGACTGAGGCTGTTGGCAGAGATACATGGAGGCATGTGTGGCTCCCACATAGGGTTGATAGCCCTTGCTGGCAAAGCGTTCCGGCAAGGCTTCTTCTGGCCCACCGCCCTCCAGGATGCAACTGCCCTTGTAACCAAGTGTGAAGCGTGCCAGTTCCATTCAAAGAAACTTCATCAACCAGCCCAAGCTCTTCAGACAATCCCTCTTTCCTGGCCGTTTTCGGTCTGGGGGCTCGACATACTGGCCCCTTTCCCCGCGTTGTCGGGGGCTTTGAGTACTTGTATGTCGCGATCGACAAGTTCACAAAGTGGCCAGAAGTGGAACCAGTGAGAAAGGTGACATCACAGTCAGCCGTCAAGTTCTTCAAGGGGCTAGTCTGCCGTTTTGGTGTGCCCAACAGAGTCATCACCGACAACGACACGCAGTTCACGAGCCACACCTTCAGGCCACCTCCACCGCGCGATCCCAAATGGACGTCTGTTTTGTCAGGATTCTGTCTGTTTGGGTAGGGCAATGGGGTCGTGTCCGTGCGTGTCCTGGGATGCGGTGGCCGTGCGCCCAGCGCGCAGCCGCATCCGTTTGCCCCATCCTGTCCGTCAGGGCCAAAAATGCCCATATTTTCGTCAACACTAGTTTGCATGTCCAAATATTTGTTTGAAAATTAAAATAGTTTTACAACCCAATTGAAATTGTCTTTAATAAAATAGTTTTACAACCAAATCGAAATTGTCTTGATTGAACATAAAATGAACCAATACATCTATTGGTTGCCAATGTGATCCCACACGTGCTCAACCAAGTCATTTTGAAGATTCAAATGAGTGTGCCAATCACGCATCTCATGGTGGAATTGGACAAACTGTTCAAATGTGGTCGGGTCTTGGTGCAGGGGCTCAATATTTTCACCTTGATAATCAAATCCTTGGTCGAAGATACTCTCATCACGCTCGTCCTCGACGATCATGTTGTGCATGATCACACAAGCAGTCATCACCTCCCAAAGCTTCCTTTCATCCCTTGATAGTGCAGGGTTTCGAACGATACCCCACCGGGATTGAAGCACACCAAAAGCACGTTCCACATCCTTTCTAGCACTCTCTTGCATTTGGGCAAATCTCTTTCTCTTCTCACCTTGGGGTTTCGAGATTGTCTTCACAAAAGTTGACCACTGAGGATATATACCATCAACTAGATAGTATCCCTTGTTGTACTGGTGGCCGTTGATCTCAAAGTTGACAGGTGGGGAGTGGCCTTCTGCAAGCCTTGCGAAGACTGGAGAACGCTGCAGCACGTTGATATCATTGTGAGAACCTGCCATGCCGAAGAAAGAATGCCATATCCAAAGATCCTGCAAAGCCATCGCTTCTAATATGACAGTGCACGCCTTGACATGCCCCTTCTACTGGCCCTGCCAAGCAAATGGACAGTTCTTCCACTCCCAGTGCATACAATCTATGCTGCCAAGCATGCCTGGAAAGCCTCTAGCTGCGTTGGTCGCCAACAATCTCTCTGTATTAGCGGCAGTTGGCTGCCTCAAGTACTCTGGGCCGAACACCTCGATCACAGACTGACAGAACTTGTACATTGACATCAGACATGTTGTCTCACTCATACGCACATACTCATCCACCAGATCGCCTGGAATTCCATATGCAAGCATGCGGATGGCCGCGGTGCATTTCTGGTAAGAGGAGAATCCAAGCTTGCCAAGGGAATCCGTCTTGCACTCGAAGTATGGGTCATGAGCAACCACTCCCTCTCGGATACGATTGAACAGATGCCTTGCCATACGAAAACGGCGCCGAAATTTATCCGGCTTGAAAAGCGGGGTGTTCGCAAAGTAATCGACATAGAGCAGGGCGTGGCCTCTCTCCCTGTTGCAGTTCAGGTTGGGAGCATGGCCAGGGACTGGCCCCCTGTACCGAGGAAGCTGCCATTGAATGTGGTCGTGAACGACCAGTGCAGCCACCACAAGATCTTCATCATCCGACGACGAATCGTCCGATGAACAAAGGAAGTGATGGAAGAAAAACTCATCTCCACTGTCCATACCTTTCTGGGCAAAATGTCGAACACCTTGCGGTCGTGGTGGCGAAGAGGCCGCGATGATCACCTCGACGCAGCAGGGGTGGTTGCCGGCCGGCTACTGGCCGCTCTGGAGCTCTCATCGAAAGCTATCGGGGCCGCCGTGGTACGTCGCCGGCGGTCGTGTCCCCTCTGCCACCGGCAAAGACGGCGACGGCCAAACCTCCTCCGATCGACATCCAAAACTACGGCGAAAGCGCGGGCGTGGTGGCGGCCATGTTGAGACATGGTTTGGTATGGACGGCCGAGGGCTGCGCGGTGAGGAGGCGACCGGAGAATAGCGGTGGCGCCAGTGGCGGGGCGGAGCGGGGAGAGAGGGTGGAAGTGTTGGGAGCGGAGGGACTGCTAGTGTCCCCGATAGGCGTGCCACGGGGGGGACAAGGGCGTGCGTCAAGGCCGTCCGCGCGCGCCCGTTTCACCCCAAACCGAGCGCAAGTTTGGGCCGGGGATGGCTCGAAAACGGACGGAATCCGGACATTTGTCCGTTTGACACTGCGCGTTGGGCCGCGCTATTCATCCGTTTTACCCCAAACGCACGCACCCGGACAAGATGGGGTCACGCGGTGGAGTTGGCCTCATCCAGTACATCCAGGACCTCGGCAGCAAGGTATGTTTTGCTTCTGTCGCTCATCCCAGAAGTAACGGCTAGGCCGAGAGGGCGAATGCAGAAGTGCTGCGAGGCCTCAAGACTAGGACTTTTGACAAGTTTCACAAGTGCGGAAGGCGCTGGGTTGATGAGTTGCCAACAGTTCTTTGGTCGATCAGATCGACACCAAATCGAGCTACTGGCCAGACACCATTTCCCCTGGTTTACGGGGCAGAGGCAGTTCTCCCCATGGAACTCATATACGAGTCACTTCGAGTGCTAGCTTATGATGAGCTTGAGCAAGAGCAGTTGCGCCAAGAGGATGCGACGCTCCTTGAGAAAGATCGTCTTCGGGCTGCTATGCGAGCCGCTCGCTACCAGCAGGCCTTGCGCCGCTATCATAGCCGCAAGGTTCACGCCCAAATCCTTGAGGAAGGCGACCTTGTTCTTCGGCGGATTCAATCCGCCAAGAGTTCGAACAAGTTGACGCCGAAGTGGGAGGGCCCTTATCGGGTAATACGAGTCACCAGGCCCGGCGCAGTCCGCCTGGAGACCGAAGATGGCATTCCGGTGAGCAAGTCCTGGAATATCAAACATCTTCGCAAGTTTTACCCCTAAGGCGTGGTTGCCGGGAGCCCCGGCAACCCCCATTTTGTACTAGCCTTGCCGGCAAGACATGTAACCCTATGTACAAAGCCAGGCGCAGACCCTATGCGCAGCCAGGGAAAGGAATCTCTTAGTATGTATAGTTTCCTGTCGATTTCCATGTTTATGTGTATATGTATATGCATGCTTGTCCAGGGTACTGTACTACTTTTTGATTCCAATAAATGTTAGTGGACCACCGAGGTTCCATGCTCTTGCCCTCTCTTCTTTCCAGCCACGGCAAGGGTGCGCGATCCCGCCAAGGACCCAGCTCCGGCAAGAAGTCGAGAAGACCGCCCGGCATGGCGATCCCCGGCAGACCAAACAGATAAAGCTTACCTCTTGCCCATTCGTGTTAGTAACCTATGACTTGTGCATTAGAAAACCTCGCCACTGTTCTTTAAAAACTCGGGTGCTCCCATTTCCGCCCCGAACGCTGCTTCGGTTGGAGTGGTCGTAGTAGCCCTTACTAAAAGGAGGTGGATGGGGGGCTTGACCCTTTGTCTGTAACCCGGCAGATATGATTCTCCGGCAGGAGCAAAGGGCGCCGGCAGGGCAGCTTGCCGAGAGGACTCGTTTATTTACATTAAGGAGGCGTTTTGCCTCTGCATGAGCTTACGCGTGCACGGGTTCCCGGCAAGGCTAGACTTTTTCATTAGCATGCTGATACAAGAACAGAGGTTACATGACACAAGCATGGGCTCGAGAGATTACATTATCTAGAAACTAAGATTTTGCAAGTGCCTACAATTTAAAAGAAAGATAGGTGCCCCGTGATCTTCGTTCTTGCCCCTTTCCTCCCAGGTGCGGCAGGTGAAGGCAAAAAGGAAGCGGCGGGGAACGCGCCGATGGAGAGCTTGACGAGGAAGACCCTCGGCAGGGCGCGTGGCCGAGGGTGACGCGGTCAGTCGGAGTCGGAGTCGGCGTCCTCCCGCTTGACGCCCTCGTCGTCGCTGTCGCTATCCTCCTCGTCACTCTCGCTCGAGGAGGAGGTTTCGTTGTCAGTGGAGCTCTCCACACAACACCTTAGGCGAGTTCCCGAGCCCCCAAAGACCTTGCCAGAAAGAAGGCCGCTCTCCGTCAATGCAAAGTGGAGGACAAGCCCCTCCGATAGGCTATGGGCACGGGCGAAGGTTTTCCACCTGCGGCGGAGATACATGACGTGAGGGGCGGGGAAGTCGACGTCGACCCGCATGCTGCCATTCCCGCAGCCCCTCATATGAAGCCTCAAGGCCTATGGCAGGTCGAGCTCCATCTCCCAAGCGAATGGAGTGGGGAGGCGGAGGCGACCGTGCACTGGCTTGTGCAGCCTGATGAAGAATTCATGGGGCTAGTCTCCGACATGGCCCTCCATTGGGGGAGGAGCCACTGGCGGAGGCGCGGCCGGTGCGCCGCACCGTCCTCCTCTCCCCCGAGCGCCACGGCGGCCTTGGCCTCGCCCCCTCCCTCTTCCTCTCGCGGCCGGCTCCGCCACCACGTGCTCTTGGGGAGGAGGGGCACGCTGTTGAGCAGAGACCCTCGTCGCTGCCATCTGAGCGCCGGCGCACCCTCTCGCCATAGCGAAGGGAGGGAAGGAGTCAAGATGGAAGGATATGGATGTTGAAGTATTGAATGGCACCATCACCCTCCCCTTCTTGTAAAGGGGTGGGGTCGGGGCTCGGCCGCCCCCCTTAACCAATCCTGCCTTCAGAGGCGCAGGGAATCGGGACCGACCCACTGCTCCAATCAGTGATGACCCGGTTTCCTGCCTCGCCATTAAGGCCCGTGCCCTCCGCGTCCACCACCTACCATCCTTGGGGCATGGAGGACACGTGGCGAGCAGGCCAGAATTGAGAAGACAAGTGAAGCAACCGTTTTCCACCCCGTGATTGTGGGGCGCGGGCGCCTTGAAGGCCACAACCCGAGTCCACTTAGTAAATGAGCTGCGCCCCTGCGTTTTCCTCTTTATGGGGAAGGAGCGAGCCGCCTCTTTACTATCTGCCACGATGTGACGAAAGCGTGCTGCAACCGCCCCACGCACGACCCCCACGTCACACATTCAACACGGGTCATGGGGAAGCGCAACTGGCGAGGGAGTTACTACGGTAAAACTCTGCCACGCGTACCCGCGCACCGTTCTGGGACTGGCCCAATAACGCTCCATGCTTATATGTGGCCCAGGCCTGGGGCTCCTGTCGGTGTACAAAAGTAGGGGTCCTTTTTGTACCCCTTGTGCGCAGGCAGTCACAGCCACACGCCTGCGGCCGCGCTTGGCGGGGCAGAAGAGGAAGAAAATACATGAGACTACCAGAGCAATGCCAAGACAGAGGCGCGAGGAGCGAAGGGACAAGGTGGGCTCTCCCCGGCAGGAGCCTTGCCAGGGCGGCTTACGTAGCCCCGGCAAGAGCCTTGCCGGGGCAACTTACACAACACCAGCGGGGCCGCCACCCTTGAGCCTAAGAGTTCCCGCACCATCGACAACATTGGAACCAAGGCTCGGGAGGCGCCTGCATGGTGGCATGCAAATCTTTGTGAAGACCAAGAACATACAATACTAGATGAGAACCAGAAGACGGAAACCCCGGCAAGATCCTTGCCGGAGACGCTCACAAGACCCCTGGCAAGACCCTTGCCGGGGACACCTGTGAGACCCCGGCAAGGCCCTTGCCGGCACCCCGGAAGACCATTGTCGGGGACATCTGCGGGGCTGCAGCCAGGCCCCCACCTGCCAAGGCTCCACCGCCGTTCCAACACAGCAGTCAACCCGCCAACAAGGCATGCACCTGCGTGGTGACGTGCAGCTTCCAGGCCAACTCAGCAAGCACCTGCGTGGTGGCATGCAGATCTTCGTGAAGACTCTACCACCACACCAACTCAGCAGCCAGCCAGCGTGGCGCTGCACGCCTAGTCAGCCTGGACACGCGTCGGAGCGAGGTGAAGCGGCGGAGAATGAGACGAGTTTCCTTGCCGTCCCGGATAAAGAGAGAGGGCACGTTGGCAGCACATTAAATGCGTTTGTCCTATGGTGCCAGGCGATAGACTTGTATACAGTACAAACTTTCCACCTCCTGTGAGCCACTGTGGCGACCCCCTTTGACTAAAAAGGAGGCCCGAGGCGTACTGGAGGAGGATTTCGGACTCTTTGGATGCTGCATGCTTTGTAGCTAGTCCAAGAACACCAGATAAACAAAACCCGGCAGGAGTAGGGTATTACGCATCACTTGCCGCCCGAACCTGGATAAACTCCCCGTGTTGATCTTCTAAACCCGCTCTTTCCACAGCCCCGCGCACGCCAACCGTAGAAGGGATTCCCCGTGATCCCATAGGCGTCGTTTCCACCGACACTATACAAGATTTGATCCTTGCAAGTAACAAGTTCAAGGGGATCGACAACCCTCTTGCCCGCATTGGGTGCAAGTATTTGCTTTTATGTGTGTAGGTGATGAAGAAGGGAATTTGCATGGTTCCCCTATTGGTTCGATAAACCTTATTCTCATCGAGGGAAATAGTTATCTCTACTGTACTGCATCTCCCCTCTATTTTGGGGAAAATCCCAACACAACTCACAAGTAGCAGGAAGAATTCCTAGCGCCGTTGCTGGGGAGACATCATAAAATTCTTATCAGGTTCCTACACACAAACTATCATCTACTTGCTCTACTTTTTATTTGCCTAGTCATGTCATCACACGAAAGCAGAAAGGAAAAGTAAAGACATATGGATCCTCATCCACTTGCTAATCTTTTCAAACTTGCTGCTTGTTGTAAACCAATAGCTAAAAATGAAGAAGTGGTAAAACAAAATGCTATCAGGATACATCTATTGAATGCAAAGCATGATTGCAATTGCGTTAGTGTGAATCCTATTAATGTCAATTGTGCTAATGATCATGATTGGGGTGATAATTATGATGTTTCTTGTGATCTTGAGAATTCTGTGCCTCGTAATGAATCTATTATTGATGATAAAATTTGCAATACTATTAAAAGTGGGTTTGGCAGAGTGTCAAATTTAGGTAATAATGATCCCACTACTTTGGATAATTAACAATCTTGTGATTTTTTTTGATAAAAGTGGGTTTGAAGAGGTCATAACTTTACTTGATGTTAATCCCACTATCTTGGATGATTATAAAACTCTTATGCATGTGGACCGTGAAGAGAAAATTTTATATATTAGCTACATTAATTTTTGAATTTGATTATGATCCTACATGTAATTATTATGATACAGGAAAATATGGTTGTAGAAATTTTCATGTTACTAAATTACCTCTCGTTATGTTGAGATTGTCAATACTTTATTCTTCTCCCTTGCATATGCTAGATATTCTTGTCTCGATAATTTCTTTTCTTATAAAATGCCTATGCATAGGAAGTATTTTAGACTTAAATGTGTTTGTCACATGTTTTATGATGCTCTCTTTATACTTCAATTCTTATCTTTCATGTGAGCATCATTGAAATCTCAAAGTCTATCTTAATGGCTATAAAGAGCTTGTTGGGAGGCAACCCAATAGTTATCTTAAATTTTTCTTATTATACTAATGGATCTCATGAGGTTTCTGTTGAGTTTTGTGTGCTGAAGTTTTCAAGTTTTGGGTGAGATCACGGTGGATAAAGGAATAAGCAGCGGCAAGACCCTAAGCTTGGGGATTCCCAAGGCACCCCGAAGTAATATTCAAGGAATAACCAATCATCTAAGCTTGGGATGCCCCGGATGGTATCCCCGCTTTCGTCTACAATCTATCGGTATAGCACTTGGAGCTATATTTTTATTCATCACATGATATGAGTTTTGCTTGGATCGTCTTGTATTATAGTAGTATTTGCTTTGTTTGCTTTTTAGTTTGCCACAACCATTGTTTGCTCCACACACCTTTAGAGAGGGACACACATTTTTTTCATGATTTTTTATAATACTATATGTGCTTCACTTATATCTTTTGAGCTAGGCAGTTGCTCTAGTGCTTCACTTATATTTTTTAGAGCAAGACCGTGGTTATATTTTAATGAAATAGTTGCACTCTCATGCTTCACTTAAATATTTTTGAGAGTCTAATAAATAGTAAGGCAATTTGCACAGGTTATAACACTAGTCCATAAAGGATTGGTATTCAAGGGGGTATAATAAAACCTTTCATGTAGATCACTAAATATGATAAGTTTGATTCCTTGCAATAGTTTTGCGATATTCAGATGGTAATATATGGGGGTACTAGTGGATTATTGTGGTTTAGTGAAAATATTGATGTTAAGGTTTGTGATTCTCGAAGCATGCACGTATAGTCTCTAGTTTTGCGATGAAGTTGGAGCATGATTTGTTATTGAGTGTCTACCTTATGAGTGGCGGTCAGGGACAAGAGATGGTCTTTTCCTACTAATCTATCCCTCTAGGGGCATGCGATTAGTACTTTACTTCGATGGCTAATGGGCTTTCACAATAAGTATGTGAGTTCTTTAATTATGACTAATGTGAGTCCATGGATTATACGCACTCTCACCTTTCCGCAAATTGCTAGCCTCTTAGGTACCATGCAATGCACTTTCTCACCTTGAGAGTTGGTGCAAACTTCACCGGCGCATCCAAACCCTGTGATTTGATACTCTCTATCACACATAAACCTCCTTATATGTTCCTCAAAACAGCCACCATACCTACCTATTATGGCATTTACATAGCCATTTTGAGATATATTGCCATGCAACTTCCACCGTTCCATTTTCATGACATACATATTCATTGTCATATTGCTTGGCATGATCATATAGCTGCCATAGTATTTGTGGCTCAGCCACCATTCATCATTATCATACATGTTATGATAGATCATTGCACATCCACGTACACTCCAGAGGCATTCATATAGAGTCATATTGTTCTAGATATCTAGTTGTAAGTAAATAAAAGTGTGATGATCATCATTATTAGAGCATTGTCCCAGTGAGGAAATGATGATGGAGACTATGATTCCCCCACAAGTCGGGATGAGAATCCGGACAAAAAAGGAGGCCAAAAAGAGCCCAACAAACTAATGAGAGAAAAAGAGAGAGGGGGGGGGGCAATGTACTATTCTTTACCACACTTGTGCTTCGAAGTAGCTCCATGGTTTTCATATAGAGAGTCTCCTATGTTGTCACTTCCATATACTAGTTGGAATTTAACGTTATAGAACTTGACTTGTATATTCCGATGATGGTCTTCCTCAAATGCCCAAGGTCTTCATGAGCAAGCAAGTTGGATGCACACCCACTTAGTTTCCGTTGAGCTTTCATACACTTATAGCTCTTAGTTCATCCGTTGCATGGCAATCAGTACTCCTCATGTTGACATCAATTGATGGGCATCTCCATAGCTCATCGATTAGCCGCGTCAATGCGAGACTATCTTCCATGGTAACATTGTTCATAATGGTAACACCCATGGTTGTGCCAAATTTGCACATGTTAGCATTGACTACGCCATGGAAGTGGCTAGGGCCACGTGCATATGCCTTGAAATCCATGCAAGTTTGTACTTTGGCTGAAAAATGAAAAGACCAAATTTTACAACTTATTTCAGGCACTTCCTTCACAAAAAAAAACATTTTTGGCACTTGAAAATGGAAACAATATCTTTTTATTAAAAAAGATATTATTCCTATGGCAACATTGTTCACAATGGTAACACCCATTCTTTTTTTGGAGGGAAGGCCATCATGGCTAGCTTTATTAACTCAACAAAATGTTTACATCATCGGCTAGTTTACCGAGGAGGAAACTAGGGGGATCACAATTGGTAACACCCATTGTTGTGCCAAATTTGGACATTGTTCTTTTATTTTCGTTTACAATTTGGGTTAATCTAACACTTGAAAAATGAAAAGTAATATTAGTGTGTTCTAGTTTGGTCATATAAATGTTAAAAATGTAGCGGTATTAATAAAAAATACTTATAGTATAGTAAGACCATCCGTGCTTACTTTGTGAATGAGATGATCAATAATTAAATCATCTCCTTCACAAAGCGAGCATTGATGGTCTTATTATAATAAAAGTTGTTTAGTGCATAAGAATGGTGATGCTATTTAAGATGGCCCGCGAGCCTCTCACGCGGCGATGTGGGACTAAACTGCATCGTTATGTATGTTGTGTTAATTAAGGCGTACGATCGTGCAAGGCGCATGGACCGGCATAGGTACTATGATCGGAGTTAAAATGTTCATTTTTTTCAAAGTCCTTTAAATTCACACTTAATTTTCCATACGGTTTTACAGATGCTTTGGTCTAAAATCAAATCAAATTATATTCAAACTAAAAGTAAGGGACATAAATAAAGGAGAGAGACAGAGAAGAAAACTTACATAGGAGCCCAGCACTATGCAGCCCAGCCCACCTAGGGGAAACCCGGTCTTCAACCTCGCACCTAGTGGCAGAGGAGCACGGGTCCGAGAGTGCCTTATTCTGCCACGCGTTGTCGAGAGCTTCTTTGTCCATAACTCTACGCTAAGAGGCAAGCACGATACCACTAGCTCGAATCTATCTATTGTCCATCACTTTCCCCTCATCTTGCTCGATGTCCAACCATGACCGAGAACGCCATGGACGCGCAGACGTCAACTAACATAGCCAGCATGATATCCTCACCTCACCATCATGTCCTTTAGCTTTGCCTCGACACCGTGAACCTCTACAACGAAGACTGCAAGACTGAACGTTCTAAAATGATGCCATCGTGGCCTTATTCACTATCTCTAGCCAAGGTCGCCACTGTCAATTCGTCGCCTACAACCCATCCTCGAGCTCGCTAATGTGCTCTAAGGCCTTACCATGAGCTCCACATATTTTCCCTCTCTCCTTGTCAACGTTTTCATGCCGTAGTTCCATTAACCATGAGCTCCCTTTGCTGATCACGCATGAGGTCATGATGAAGCTCTGCTAACCATTTGGTCATGTGCCCATGTCAAACTGCACCGCACGCAGTTGTAGAACAACATCAGCAAAAGACTCATTCTAATTCATGCGATATACCTCTGTTTCCTGCAACCACCAAACTCCGGCCATAATAGAACTCACCACTAGCGTCGTTTCCATCCCTCAGCCACCCTGATGCCACACAACGACGCGCACTTGCACCAGCAACCCGGAGAGGCTAAGATATCATCCAGCCATAGCCGAAATCGATCGGACGAGCAACTCTACCCTGCTATGTGTCGGCGACTCACCGCTGGTTGGATGATGTGGCCGGTAGTGGGCCCACATGCCTGTTTTTTAACTCATCCAAGTAACAATCAAAGGGGTTGACACTACGGAAAATGTGCATTTGGCCTTATGTGAGGATCGGCTAGAGGAAGAAGGGGAAAAGTGAGGTGCGTTTGTTGCCATGGGTACAACTGAGTAGAACTAAGGAACCGAGGGCATGAAAATAGAAATCCACTTTTCTATCTACACCATGTCATCTTGCTTATTGCGTTACTCTATCTCTTGCAAAGTTAATACTTTGAGATGCATGTTGGATAGTGGTCATGGGGTGGAGTAACAATATCAGATGCAGTTGGATTATGGTCTACTTGTCAGGGACGTGATGCCTATACAAGATTATGACATGAATGATCATAGTTACAAATGATGCTTATCTGTCAATTACCCAACAATAATTTGTTTACCGTGCCACTACCTGCTTTCGAGAGAGAAGTCAACAGTGAACTAATACGTCTCAACCATATCTATTTTTTTATTATTCGATGCTATTATAGTATCAATCTTGGATGTTTTATATACATTTACAAGCAATTACATATCATTTTTTGGGACAAACCTATTAACTTAGTGCCTAGTGCCAGTTGCTGTTTTTTTTGCTTATTTTTGGTTTTCAGAATATCAGTACCAAACAAACTCCAAATGCCATGAAACTTTTTGGAGATTTTTTTGGCAATAAGAGACCCTAGAAGCTTCGGGGGGGGACGAGAAGATGGAGCAGTGGCCCATGAGGCACCAGGGCGCGCCTAGGGGGTGGGACACACCCTGGTAGCGTGTGGGGCACATGTGGCTCCGTTTGACCTAACTCCGCCTTTATAAATTCTTTAAAATCATGAAACCAACAGAGGAGTTCACAAAATACTTTTTCCACCGCCGCAAGTTCCAGAACCACGAGATCTCATCTGGAGGCCTTTTCCGACACTCTACCGGAGGGGGATTCAATCACTGAGGGTCTCTACATCATCCTTGTTGCCCTTTCGATGATGCGTGAGTAGTTTACCATAGACCTATGAATCCATAGTTAGTAGTTAGATGGCTTATTCTCTCAATTTGATCTTCAATACAATGTTCCCCTCGATGTTCTTGGAGTTCTATCTGATGTAATGACTTTTTGCAGTGAGTTTGTTGGGATCCGATGAATTATGAATTTATGATCAAATCTATCCATAAATATTATTTGAGTTTTCTCTGAACTCTTTTATGCATGATTACTATATCTTCGTATTTCTCTTCGATATATTGATAGGTGCTTTGTAATGGGTTCGATCTTGCGGTGCTCAATCCCAGTAACAGAAAGGGACATGACATGTATTGTATCATTACTATTAAGGGTAAAAAGATGTGGTTTATTCATACGTGAGTTTATCTTGTCTACATCATTTCATCTTGCTTAAGGCATTACTCCATTCTTTACGAACTTAATACTCTAGATGCAAACTAGATAGCGGTCGATGGGTGGAGTAGTAGTAGTAGATGCAGGCAGGAGTTAGTCTACTTTTCTCGGACGTGATGCCTATATATGATCATTGCCTTGGATATCGTCATTATTACTATTATTTTCTATCAATGGCCCAATAGTAATTTGTTTAAGCATTGTATGCTATTTTCAAGAGAGAAGCCTCTAGTGAAACCTATGGCCCCGGGTCTATCTTTTATCATATATTAAAACCAAAAAGACCTTGCTGCATTTATTTATTTATTTCTTTTGTATTTTTTTTCAATCTATCTATCAAACACCATACAATTTAATCTTACTCGTAACCATTGAGGGATTCACAACTCCTTATTCGCATTCGGTCGCAAGGATTTGTTGTTTGTGTGCAGGTGCCGCTAACGAGGTGTTGCTTGGTTCCTACTAGATTGATAACCTTGGTTCTTAACTGACGGAAATACTTATCTCTACTGTACTACATCATTCTCTCCTCTTTGGGGAAATCCCAATGCAGTTTAGAGATAGTAGGAAGAATTTCTGTCGCCGTTGCAAGGACACGTCATCAACATCTATCAAGTACCTCCCATAAGCTTTCATATCCTTGTATTTACATTTTTTGCCATTTGCCTCTCATTTTCATCTCCTCCACTTCTAAAAAGATTTACAAAAATACAAAAATATTTTTTCCATTTGCCGTTTTCTTGTTTGCTTCTTTTCTTGCTTGTTATCTTGTTTGCGTAGTCACATTGTCTCAAGAAAATACAAAATTGTGTGATTTTACAATACTAATAATAATGATTTTATTAGTACTCTGATTGCTCCTCCCGCTGCTAGCGCGGAGACATGTGATATTAATGCCGCTTTGTTAAATGTTGTTATGAAAGAGCAATTTTTCGGTAGTCCTAATGAGGATGCCACATCCCATCTAAACACTTTCGTTGAAATGTGTGACATGCAAAAGAAAAAAATATGGACAATGATATTGTGAAACTAAAATTATTCCCGTTCTCATTGTGAGCTCGTGCGAATATTTGGTTTCCTTTGCCACGAAATAGTATCATTTCTTGGGATAGGTTTAAAGATGCTTTTATTACCAAGTATTTTTCCTTGCGCAAAAATTATTTCCCAAAGAAATCAAATTATGAATTTCAAGCAACTTGAGCATGAACATGTTTCCCAATCTTGGGAAAGGATGAAATTAATGATAAGAAATTGCCCTACTCATGGTTTAAATCTGTGGATGATCATACAATTTTTTTATGCGGGATTAAATTTGGTTTCAAGAAATCTTTTAGATTCCTCTGCGGGTGGTACTTTTGTGGAGATTAAATTGGGAGAAGCTACTAAATTGCTTGATAGTATTATGGCAAATTATTCACAATGGCATACTAAAAAAGCTCCTACTAGTAAAAAAGTGAATCATGTTGAAGAAATTAGTACTTTGAGTGATAAAGTTGATGTGCTTAGGAAATTGGTTGCTAGTAAAAAATGCTCCTATTGATCCTAATGATGTGCCTTTGTCTACTTTGATTGAGCAAACTAATGATCACGTAGATGCGAATTTTGTCTCGCGAAATAATTTTAATAGTAATGCTTATAGAGGTAATTTTAATCCTAGGACATTTCCTGGAAATTCCTCTAATAATTATGGCAATTCCTATGGTTATAATAATAATAATAATATGATGCCCTCTGATCTTGAAAGTAACATTAAAGAATTTATTAATGCTTAAAAAGTTTTCAACACTACGATAGAAGAAAAAATGAGTAAACTTAATGATATGTCTAGGAGCATTGATAGAATTATTCATGATTTGGAAAATCTTAAAGCTAAAATTTTGACACCCAAGATTGCTATTAATGAATCAACTAAAGCTTTATATGTCTCCATAGATGAGAGTAAGAAAAGAACCGCTATGATAAGAGCTAAACGAGAATTTTTAGAAAAGTGATTCCTACCGATTTCTATCATAGTAATGATGAGGATATTACAATGATTGGTGTTTCATCTATTGATTCCTTGTTTAGCAGTATAAAACTTGACGAAAGGGGGACTCAAGAAGAGTCAACTTTAGCTAGAAGGCGTCCCCATAATTTGGAGTGTGAAAGTCTTGATGAAAAAATTGATAAAAGTGGGTATGGAGAGGTAAAACTTTAACTAGTGATGTGCCCACTCTCTTGAATTACAAATACTTTAATTATGATAGTTGTTCTTTGATTGAGTGTATTTCTTTGTTACAATCCATGATAAATTTACCCAATGCTTATGAACAAAATAAGGCTTTTACTAAATATATTATAAAAGCAAGCTTTAGAAAAAAAGCTAGAATTAGATATTTCAATTCCTAGAAAATTATTTGATGAGTGGGAACCTACCATTAAAGTTTAAATTAAAAACTATAAGTGCAATGTCTTATGTGACTTGGGTGCTAACGTTTCCACAATTCCAAAATCTCTGTTTGATGTGCTAGGTTTTACCAATATGGATGAATGTTATCTTAATTTGCACTTGGAGGATTCTACTATTAAAAAGCCTTTGGGTAGAATTAATGATGTTCTTATTATTGTCAATAGGAACTATGTGCCCGTTGATTTTATTGTACTTGCCAATGAATGCAATCCGTCTTGTCCCATACTACTTGGTAGACAATTTTTACGAACCATAGGTGTCGTTATTGACATGAAAGAAGGGAATATAAAATTTTAGTTTCCATTAAAGAAGGGTATGGAACACTTCCCTAGAAAAAGAATTAAGCAACCATATGAGTCTATCATGAGGGCAATCTATGGAGTTAATTTTAAGGATGACAAATACTTGAAAATATGCATTATGCCTAGCTAGGGGCATAAAATAATAGCACTAGTTGGGAGGCAACCCAAAGCTATCTTTCATTTTCTTATTTTAATTCTGTTTTTCCATAAGCACACAACTATGCTACTGTTATGATTGTGTTTTTTATATTTTAATTATTGTTTTGTGCCAAGTAAAGCCTTTGGGATGATTTGCATGATAGTTGCTTTGATTCTGTGCAAAAATAGAAACTTTTATGTCCAGTAGCAGAATTATTAAAATCATTGGAGTGACGAAAACTTCTGAATTTTTTCACAAGATTGATATAAAAATTTCCCATGTTGTCCTCATTTTTCAGAATTTTTAGATTTACATAGGTATGACCACAATTCGGATCTTTACAAATTATTCTGTTTTTGACAGATTCTGTTTTTGATGCATTGTTTTTCTTGTTTTGATGGAACTATGGATTGTATCGGGGGGTATAAGCCATGGAGAAGTTAGAATACAGTAGTTATAATGCAAAAATAAGATATGAATGGGCTTGCAACAGTACTTAAAGTAATGATTTGCTTTGTTATACTAACGGATCTCACGAGATTTTGTTGAGTTTTGTGTGATTGAAGTTTTCAAGTTTTGGGTGAGATCATGATGGATGAAGGAATAAGGGCAAGAGCCTAAGCTTGGGAATGCCCGAGGCACCCCAAGGTAATATTCAAGGACTCCCAAGCAACTAAGCTTGGGGATGCCCCGGAAGGCATCCCCTCTTTCTTCTACCAATTATGGATACTTTTACTTGGAGCTATATTTTTATTCGTCACATATCATGAGTTTTGCTTGGAGTGTCATGTATTATATGATTCTTTGTTTTGTTTTCTTTTTAGTTTGTCTCAATCATCTTTGCTGAACACACTTATTTGAGAGAGCCACACGTTTATCATGATTTCTTAGAAATACTCTATGTGCTTCACTAAAATCTTTTGAGCTAGGCAGTTGTTCTAGTGCTTCACTTATATCTTTTGGAGCACGTCGGTGAATATATTTTAAAGAAATACATACGCTGTCATGCTTCACTTATATTATTTTGAGAATTGATAAGATTATATTTTCGAAGAAGTATTTGCACTCTCATGCTTCACATATTTCTTTTTGAGAGTTGATAATAGTAATGGTAATTTGCACAAGATATGAATTTTGTCCAAAAGTGATGAATAATCAAGAGAGATATAATAAAATCTTTCATCGAGATCATTGGATATGATAAGTGTGATTCCTTCCAATAGTTTTGCAACATGGAGATGGTAATATGTGAGTCATGTTGATGAGTAATTGTGGTTTAGTAAGAATATTGGTGTTAAGGTTTGGGATTCCCTATGCATGCACATAAAGTCAATAGTTATGCAACGGAGTTATATCCTACTTATGGTCCATTGTTCAGTGTTAGTTATGTTCAATGCATGTTTATGACCGTTTTTGCTTTTTGGTTGGTTGCTTCTCAATCTATTTGCTAGCCTTCATTTCTACTAAGCGGGAATGCTGCTTGTGCATCCAAGTCCTTAAACCCTAAGTTGTGCCAAATGAGTCGACCAAACCTACCTATGTACATCATTTCCATGTCGTTCGAAGTAAATTTGCATGTGCCAACTCTAATTTTTCAAAATAAATTTCCGTTTTGTGTGCCTGTACCGCTCATGAAGCGGCAGGGCGTGGCCAATATTTTCCATGCTAGGTATTTTATTCTCGCGATGAGTGTTTATTCACTTGTCATTGCATGAGATTGTGGCAGGTAATAGGGATGCCCCGTCCCAAAATGAAAAAATTAATATGATGATAATAATAAATTCCTTGGAAAGTGTTGGTATGGAAGGCACCCGTGGATACAGCTAGCCATGGTTGTGAAAGAATGGTGGAAAGGAAATAAACTTTATTTTCTATTTGGGAACCGCCTACAATTTGTCTAGCATGGAAGATGTTGGGAATTATCGGTCGTTTTCGTTGATAGGAAAAGCATGCCTCTCAAAATATTTTTATCTCTAATTTAAGCCTTGAGCGATGGCACCTCTGCGAAGGGCCTATCTATTTACTTTTATGCAATTTATATTTATATTTGAGTCTCCATCTTCTCTTATAAAGCACCAAGTGGAGAGCACTATAGCCATACGTGTGCATTGGATGTAGCTAATATTGAGTGTGTTTCATGAATGGATCAATGATTGAGCATAATGGGCTAGGTATAACTTTCTTTAGCGTTGATATTTTGAAGACATGGTTGCTTGTTGGTATGCTTGAGCATTTATGTTTTGATAAAGCTAAATTACAGTCAACCGGAATTTCGCAACAGATCCGAACGATCTCATCGTCGTCCGATGTCCTGGGCCTCGATCTGTTTTCCTGACTTTTCGGCAAACCTTCATAGCACGCACGTCGCGATCGAACTTCCATCCCACAATTCATGCGCTCGCCAGCGTAATCCCGGTGCTCGTCTTTTTTACCAGGTGATCCAATTTTCTGGGGCGAGAAAAATAATAGAGCGGGGATGAGGATCGAAGCCATGACCTCTTGCAATATAGTGCATCGAGCTAGCCAACTCACACACGATTAGTAATTGCCAACAGGGTACAAATCTTTCTTATATGATTAGTTAGGTAGTTTTTTTTACCACACTGCATGTAACGTGACAAAAATATTTTATTTCCTTTCTTTTTTGTGAACCAAATTTCTTTCCCCTTGTCCGAACATTTTCTTTCCTTTTTTCTACTTAGAAGACGAGCTAAAAGTCTAGATAACTTATGCCTAGAAACACCGTGGTAATTTTTTACCCGACAATATTTTTTGTTCAAGCATATCCCAATAAATTATGTGCAAATTTCATAGTAGTTTACACATAGTAGACCTGATAACTTACGTTTTGACCCAGTGAAAAATGTATGTTGAAACGTAATCCGATATTTTCTGTGTAAATATGAGGAAGCTAACTTCCAGTCGACCGGAAACTCGCAATAGCTCTGAACCCAAGCGACGCCGTTAATTTTTAATCGCACGGTGCGCGTGCGATCCCCATACCTCCTGGTAGATAACCGTGGCAGGTAACCGGTTACCCTACACTAAGCTTGTGTTTACAATTAGGTCAGATAGTCAAGTTACCTACATGCCCTACACTAAGCTTGTGTTTTCCGATGCTTGCCTTTTTTCTTACCATTTTGGCATTTGTTTTCTTGTTGTTTTCTAGTCTGATGACTCATCTACTCTATTAGTATGGTTATATGCACAAGATATTTCGATCCTTTGTACCTCTTATGACTTTATGAGGCAACTCTACTAGCCAACCACCTCACCTATGTTCCCTTCTAGGTTTGCCCAAAAGTTAATGTGATGTCTGATCTTTTTCCGCACTTAAGTAGATTATTTTACCAGCTCGTCTCGAGTTGATGACACCATGGTAATTTTGGCGACATGAGGGGGGGGGTGATGAAATATACCGTTGGTTTTTTGTGTACAACATGGTAACTCACACATCACAGATCTGATAATTTATGTACCCCGGTCCTGATAACTTTGGCGGGGGGGGGGGGTGTTGATGAAATATCCACCGGTCACTTTTGTGTGAATATCATGGTAACTCACACATCAGAAACCTGATAACTTATGTACCTTAGTCCTAATAACTTTGGCGACCCGGGGAGGGGTTGTTGAAATATCCCCCGGTCACTTTTGTGTGAATATCATGGCAACTCACACATCATAAACCTGATAACTCATGTACCCCGATGCTGATAACTTCGGCGCGGGAGCGGCGGGTGGGGGGAGGGGGTTGATGAAATATCCTCCGATAACTTTGGTGTGAATAGTATGGTAACTCACACATAGGAGACCTGATAACTTATGCACCTCGGTCATGGTAACTTTCCGCGACAAGGGGTGATGAAATATACCCTCGGTAACTTTTATGTGAATAGCACGGCAACTCACACATCGCAGACCTGATAAATTATGTACCCCGGTCTTGGTACATTTGGTGACCGGGTGGGGGGAGGGCTCTTGCTGAAATATATCCCTAGTAATTTTTGTGTGAATAGCATGATAACTCACACATCGCAGACCTGATAACTTATGTTCCCCACTTCTGGTAACTTTGGCGACGATGATGACGGGTGGGGGAGGGATGTTGGAAAAAAATAGTTCAATACCCCCTCCCCGGTAATTCTGTATAGTTATCATGGTAATATAAGCACCGTAGACCTGATAACTTAGGTACAAACACCACGGTAACTTTAGACCCGAATAAAAAGTTGTTGAAACATACCCCGGTTTCTTCTATGCAAATAGCACGGTAATATATGCATCGCAGACCTGATAACTTAGGTACAAATACCACAGTAACGTTGACCCGGGGGAAAGGATTCTTTGAAAACACACCCCCGGTCACTTCTGCATAAATAACATGTTAACATACATATAACATAAATGATAACTAACGGTAACTTTTGATGAAAAAAGTGATCAAAACATACCAACATGAGATCTAGCTTCGAAGTTGTCGTCATGATGGATTTTTCATGTGAAAATGACTTTTCAGTAAGAAACAACAGTTTGAGCTATAAAACATTTTGTAGTTTCGAAATAGTGAGAATCTACAATGACATCCGCTTTCCTTTGCTATCGTGCATTTGCATGTGGAGAGAATGTTGGAGGAGCCATTTTATGCCCTGTAATTTCTATGTAAACAGGATGGTAACTGACGTACCAGAGGTGTGATAACTTATTTAGCCTGGGTCTGGTAACATTTGACCCGAATTTTTTTGACGAAACATAACAACATGGGATCTAGTTTCAAAGGTCTCGTCGTGACGAATCTTTATGTGAAGACGATTTTTCAATCGGGGCGACGGTTTGAGCTACAAAACATTTTGATTTTCGAAATGAAAGGGAATCTAGGATGACATTATCAATTTTGTCTTTTTCTGCATGCATGCATATATGTGGTAAAAGGTAGGTGGAGTTTACCTGAAAGAACCACGCTGTGTACACTCGATGCATCAATACTCAATACTCGATCGATCGTCCCCACCTGTCGCTAAATTCCTACCGTCCGGAAGTTAGTCACGTCCTTTATGTTTTCATGTCAAATTATAGACTATTGATTTGAATCACTCAAGTCCAAATATCCATGCCACAAAGAAGAAAATTATATGATGAATATGTTAGGTAGCATGCCACATCAAAAATTCTGTTTTTATCATTTACCTACTCGAGGACGAGCAGGAATTAAGCTTGGGATGCTTGATACGTCTCCAATGTATCTATAATATTTTACTGTTCCATGCTATTTTAGTATCAATCTTGGATGTTTTATATACATTTACAAGCAATTACATATCATTTTTTGGGACTAACCTATTAACTTAGTGCCCGGTGTCAGTTGTTGTTTTTTGCCTGTTTTTGGTTTTTTAGAATATCAGTACCAAAGGAAGTCCAAATGCAACAAATTTTTTTGGAGATCTTTATCGGTCAGACCGCATAACAACATACGTTGTTCCCTTTGTCATCAGTATGTTACTTGCCCGAGATTCGACCGTCGGTATCTCGATACCTAGTTCAATCTCGTTACCGGCAAGTCTCTTTACTCGTTCCATAACACATCATCCCGCAACTAACTTATTAGTCACAATGCTTGCAAGGCTTATAGTGATGTGCATTACCGAGTGGGCCCAGAGATACCTCTCCGACAATCGGAGTGACAAATCCTAATCTCGAAATACGCCAACCCAACAAGCACCTTTGGAGACACCTGTAGAGCACCTTTATAATCACCCATTTACGTTGTGACGTTTGGTAGCACACAAAGTGTTCCTCCGGTAAACGGGAGTTGCATAATCTCATAGTCAGAGGAACATGTATAAGTCATGAAGAAAGCAATAGCAACATACTAAACGATCGGGTGCTAAGCTAACGGAATGGGTCAAGTCAATCACGTCATTCTCCTAATGAGGTGATCTCGTTAATCAAATGACAACTTATGTCTATGGCTAGGAAACATAACCATCTTTGATTAACGAGCTAGTCAAGTAGAGGCATACTAGTGACACTCTGTTTGTCTATGTATTCACACATGTATTATGTTTCCGGTTAATACAATTCTAGCATGAATAATAAACATTTATCATGATATAAGGAAATAAATAATAACTTTATTATTGCCTCTAGGGCATATTTCCTTCAGTCTCCCACTTGCACTAGAGTCAATAATCTAGTTCACATCGCCATGTGATTTAACATGAATAGTTCACATCACCATGTGATTAACACCCATGGTTCACATCGTCATGTGACCATCACCCAAAGGGTTTACTAGAGTCAGTAATCTAGTTCACATCGCTATGTGATTAACACCCAAAGAGTACTAAGGTGTGATCATGTTTTGCTTGTGAGATAATTTTAGTCAACGAGTCTGTCACATTCAGATCCGTAAGTATTTTGCAAATTTCTATGTCTACAATGCTCTGCATGGAGCTACTCTAGCTAATTGCTCCCACTTTTAATATGTATCTAGACCGAGACTTAGAGTCATCTAGATTAGTGTCAAAACTTGCATCGACGTAACCTTTTACGACGAGCCTTTTGTCACTTCCATAATCGAGAAACATATCCTTATTCCAGTAAGGATAATTTTGACCGCTGTCCAGTGATCTACTCCTAGATCACTATTGTACTCCCTTGCCAAAATCAGTGTAGGGTATACAATAGATCTGGTACACAGCATGGCATACTTTATAGAACCTATGGCCAAGGCATAGGGAATGACTTTCATTCTCTTTCTATCTTTTGCCGTGGTCGGGCTTTGAGTCTTTACTCAATTTCACACCTTGTAACACAGGCAAGAACTCTTTTCTTTGACTGTTCTATTTTGAACTACTTCAAAATCTTGTTAAGGTATGTACTCATTGAAAAACTTATCAAGCGTCTTCATCTATCTCTATAGATCTTGATGCTCAATATGTAAGCAGCTTCACCGAGGTCTATCTTTGAAAAACTCCTTTCAAACACTCCTTTATGCTTTGCAGAATAATTCTACATTATTTCCGATCAACAATATGTCATTCACATATACTTATCAGAAATGCTGTAGTGCTCCCACTCACTTTCTTGTAAATACAGGCTTCACCGCAAGTCTGTATACAACTATATGCTTTGATCAACTTATCAAAGCGTATATTCCAACTCCGAGATGCTTGCACCAGTCCATTGATGGATCGCTGGAGCTTGCATATTTTGTTAGCACCTTTAGGATTGAGAAAACCTTCTGGTTGTATCATATACAACTCTTCTTTAATAAATCCATCAAGGAATGCAGTTTTGTTTATCCCTTTGCCAGATTTCATAAAATGCGGCAATTGCTAACATGATTCGGACAGACTTAAGCATAGATACGAGTGAGAAACTCTCATCGTAGTCAACATCTTGAACTTGTCGAAAACCTTTTTGCGACAATTCTAGCTTTGTAGATAGTGATACTACTATCAGCGTCCGTCTTCCTCTTGACAATCCATTTATTCTCAATTGCTTGCCGATCATCGGGCAAGTCAACCAAAGTCCACACTTTGTTCTCATACATGGATCTCATCTCAGATTTCATGGCCTCAAGCCATTTTGCGGAATCTGGGCTCACCATCGCTTCTTCATAGTTCGTAGGTTCGTCATGGTCCAGTAACATAACCTCCAGAACAGGATTACCATACCACTCTGGTGCGGATCTTACTCTAGTTTACCTACGAGGTTTGGTAGTAACTTGATCTGAAGTTACATGATCATCATCATTAACTTCCTCACTAATTGGTGTAGAAGTCACAGGAACAGATTTCTGTGATCCAATAAGGGAGCAGGTACAGTTACCTCATCAAGTTCTACTTTCCTCCCACTCACATCTTTCGAGAGAAACTCCTTCTCTAGAAAGGATCCATACTTAGCAACGAATGTCTTGCCTTCGGATCTGTGATAGAAGGTGTACCCAACTGTCTCCTTTGGGTATCCTATGAAGACACATTTCTCCGATTTGGGTTTGAGGTTATCAGGATGAAATTTTTTCACATAAGCATCGCAACCCCAAAATTTTAAGAAACGACAACTTTGGTTTCTTGCCAACCACAGTTCATAAGGCGTCATCTCAACGGATTTTGATGGTGCCCTATTTTACGTGAATGTAGCTGTCTCTAATGCATAACCCAAAACGATAGTGGTAAATTGGTAAGAGACATCATAGATTGCACTATATCCAATAAAGTACGGTTATGACGTTCGGACACACCATTACACTGTGGTGTTCCAGGTGGCGTGAGTAGTGAAACTATTTCACATTGTTTTAACTAAAGGCCAAACTCGTAACTCAAATATTTTACCTCTGCGATCATATCGTAGAAACTTTTATTTTCTTGTTACGATGATTCTCCACTTCACTCTGAAATTCTTTGAACTTTTCAAATGTTTCAGACTTTGTGTTTCATCAAGTAGATATACCCATATCTGCTCAAATCATCTGTGAAGGTCAGAAAATAATGATACCTGCTACGAGCCTCAATATTCATCGGACCAGATACATCTGTATGTATGATTTCCAACAAATCTGTTGCTCTCTCCATAGTTCCGGAGAACGGCGTTTTAGTCATCTTGCCCATGAGGCACGGTTCGCAAGCATCAAGTGATTCATAATCAAGTGATTCCAAAATCCCATCAGTATGGAGTTTCTTCATGCGCTTTACACCAATATGACCTAAACGGCAGTACCACAAATAAGTTGCACTATCATTATTAACTTTGCATCTTTTGGCTTCAATATTATGAATATGTGTATCACTACGATCGAGATCCAACAAACCATTTTCGTTGGTGTGTATGTCCATAAAGGTTTTATTCATGTAAACAGAACAACAATTGTTCTCTAACTTAAATGAATAACCGTATTGCAATAAACATGATCAGATCATATTCATGCTCAATGCAAACACCAAATAACACTTATTTAGTTTCAACACTAATCCCGAAAGTACAGGGAGTGTGCGATGATGATCATATCAATCTTGGAACTACTTCCAACACACATCGTCACCTCGCCTTTTACTAGTCTCTGTTTATTCTGCAACTCCCGTTTTCGAGTTACTACTCTTTAGCAACTGAACCAGTATCAATTACCGAGGGGTTGCTATAAACACTAGTAAAGTACACATCAATAATCTGTATATCAAATATACCTTTGTTCACATTTACTAGTCTCTGTTTATTCTGCAACTCCCGTTTCGAGTTACTACTCTTAGCAACTGAACCAGTATCAATTACCGAGGGATTGCTATAAACACTAGTAAAGTACACATCAATAATCTGTATATCAAATATACCTTTGTTCACTTTGCCATCCTTCTTATCCACCAAATAGTTGGGGTAGTTCCGCTTCCAGTGACCAGTCCCTTTGCAGTAGAAGCACTTAGTCTCAGGCTTAGGACCAGACTTAGGCTTCTTCACTTGAGCAGCAACTTGCTTGTCGTTCTTTTTGAAGTTCCCCTTTTTCCCTTTGCCCTTTTCTTGAAACTAGCGGTCTCGTCAACCATCAACACTTGAAGTGGTCTCGTCAACCATCAACACTTGATGTTTTTCTTGATTTCTACCTTCGTCGATTTCAGCATCACGAAGAGCTCGGGAATTACTTTCGTCATCCCTTGCATACCATAGTTCATCACGAAGTTCTACTAACTTGGTGATGGTGACTAGAGAATTCTGTCAATCACTATTTTATCTGGAAGATAAACTCCCACTTGATTCAAGCGATTGTAGTACCCAGACAATCTGAGCACATGCTCACTAGTTGAGCGATTCTCCTCCATCTTTTTGCTATAGAACTTGTTGGAGATTTCATATCTCTCAACTCGGGTATTTGCTTGAAATATTAACTTCAACTCCTGGAACATCTCATATGGTCCATGACGTTCAAAACGTCTTTGAAGTCCCGATTCTAAGCCGTTAAGCATGGTGCACTAAACTATCAAGTAGTCATCATACTGAGCTAGCCAAACGTTCATAACGTCTGCATCTGCTCCTGCAATAGGTCTGTCACCTAGCGGTGCATCAAGGACATAATTTTTCTGTGCAGCAATGAGGATAATCCTCAGATCACGGATCCAATCCGCATCTTTGCTACTAACATCTTTCAACATAATTTTTCTCTAGGAACAAAAAATAAACACAGGGAAGCAACAACGCGAGCTATTGATCTACAACATAATTTGCAAAATACTATCAGGACTAAGTTCATGATAAATTTAAGTTCAATTAATCATATTACTTAAGAACTCCCACTTAGATAGACATCTCTCTAATCATCTAAGTAATTACGTGATCCAAAGCAACTAAACCATGTCCGATTAACACGTGAGATGGAGTAGTTTCAATGGTGAACATCACTATGTTGATCATATCTACTATATGATTCACGCTCGACCTTTCGGTCTCTGTGTTCCGAGGCCATATCTGTATATGCTAGGCTCGTCAAGTTTAACCTGAGTATTCCGCGTGTGCAACTGTTTTGCACCCGTTGTATTTGAACATAGAGCCTATCACACCCGATTAACACGTGGTGTCTCAGCACGAAGAACTTTTGCAACGGTGCATACTCAGGGAGAACACTTTTATCTTGAAATTTTAGTGAGAGATCATCTTATAATGCTACCGTCAATCAAAGCAAGATAAGATGCATAAAGGATTAACATCACATGCAATCAATATAAGTGATATGATATGGCTATCATCATCTTGTGCTTGTGATCTCCATCTCCGAAGCACCGTGTTCGTGATCTCCATCTCCGAAGTACTGTGTTCGTGATCTCCATCTCCGAAGCACCGTCATGATCACCATCGTTACCGGCGCGACACCTTGATCTCCATCGTAGTATCGTTGTCGTCTCGCCAACTAATTGCTTTTACGACTATCGCTACCGCTTAGTGATAAAGTAAAACTATTACATGGTGATTGCATCTCATACAATAAAGCGACAACCATATGGCTCCTGCCAGTTGCCGATAACTCGGTTACAAAACATGATCATCTCATACAACAAATTATATCACATCATGTCTTGACCATATCACATCACAACATGCCCTGCAAAAACAAGTTAGACGTCCTCTACTTTGTTGTTGCAAGTTTTACTTGGCTGCTACGGGCTTAGCAAGAACCGTTCTTACCTACACATCAAAACCACAACGATAGTTTGTCAAGTTGGTGTTGTTTTAACCTTCGCAAGGACCGGGCGTAGCCACACTCGGTTCAACTAAAGTGAGAGAGACAGACACCCGCCAGTCACCTTTAAGCAACGAGTGCTCCGAACGGTGAAACCAGTCTCGCGTAAGCGTACGCGTAATGTCGGTCCGGGCCGCTTCATCTCACAATACCGCTGAACCAAAGTATGACATGCTGGTAAGCAGTATGACTTATATCGCCCACAACTCACTTGTGTTCTACTCGTGCATAGCATCAACGCATAAAACCAGGCTCGGATGCCACTGTTGGGGAACGTAGTAATTTCAAAAAAATTCCTACGCACACGCAAGATCATGGTGATGCATAGCAACGAGAGGGGAGAGTGTTGTCCACGTACCCTCGTAGACTGACAGCGGAAGCGTTATCACAACGCGGTTGATGTAGTCGTACGTCTTCACGATCCGACCGATCAAGTACCGAACGCACGGCACCTCCGAGTTCTACACACGTTCAGCTCGATGACGTCCCTCGAACTCCGATCCAGCCGAGTGTTGAGGGAGAGTTTCGTCAGCACGACGGCGTGGTGACGATGATGATGTTGTACCGACGCAGGGCTTCGCCTAAGCTCCGCAATGATATTATCGAGGTGTAATTTGGTGGAGGGGGGCACCGCACACGGCTAAAAGATCTCAAGGATCAATTGTTGTGTCTCTGGGGTGCCCCCCTGCCCCCGTATATAAAGGAGCAAGGGAGGAGGAGGCCGGCCCTAGGAAGGGGCGCACCAAGTGTGGAGTCCTACTAGGACTCCCTAGTCCTAGTAGGATTCCACCTCCCATATGGAATAGGAAAAGAGGAAGGGAAAAAGAGAAGGAAGGAAGGGGGCGCCCCCTTTCCCTAGTCCAATTCGGACTAGACCAAGGGGAGGGGTGCGGCCACCCTTGAGGCCCTTTTTCTTCTTTCCCGTATGGCCCAATAAGGCCCAATACGTATTCCCGTAACTCTCCGGTACTCCGAAAATACCCGAATCACTCGGAACCTTTCCGAAGTTCGAATATAGTCGTCCAATATATCGATCTTTACGTCTCGACCATTTCGAGACTCCTCGTCATGTCCCCGATCTCATCCGGGACTCCGAACTCCTTCGGTACATCAACATACGTAAACTCATAATAAAATTGTCATCGTAACTTTAAGCGTGCGGACCCTACGGGTTCGAGAACTATGTAGACATGACCGAGACACGTCTCCGGTCAATAACCAATAGCGGGACCTGGATGCCCATATTGGCTCCCACATATTCTACAAAGATCTTTATCGGTCAGACCGCATAACAACATACGTTGTTCCCTTTGTCATCAGTATGTTACTTACCCGAGATTCGATCGTCGGTATCTCGATACCTAGTTCAATCTCGTTACCGGCAAGTCTCTTTACTCGTTCCGTAACACATCATCCCGCAACTAACTTATTAGTCACAATGCTTGCAAGGCTTATAGTGATGTGCATTACCGAGTGGGCCCAGAGATACCTCTCCGACAATCGGAGTGACAAATCCTAATCTCGAAATACGCCAACCCAACAAGTACCTTTGGAGACACCTGTAGAGCACCTTTATAATCACCCATTTATGTTGTGACGTTTGGTAGCACACAAAGTGTTCCTCCGGTAAACGGGAGTTGCATAATCTCATAGTCAGAGGAACATGTATAAGTCATGAAGAAAGCAATAGCAACATACTAAACGATCGGGTGCTAAGCTAACGGAATGGGTCAAGTCAATCACGTCATTCTCCTAATGAGGTGATCTCGTTAATCAAATGACAACTTATGTCTATGGCTAGGAAACATAACCATCTTTGATTAACGAGCTAGTCAAGTAGAGGCATACTAGTGGCACTCTGTTTGTCTATGTATTCACACATGTATTATGTTTCCGGTTAATACAATTCTAGCATGAATAATAAAAATTTATCATGATATAAGGAAATAAATAATAACTTTATTATTGCCTCTAGGGCATATTTCCTTCAATAAGACACCCTGAAAGCTTCGAGAGGGGACGAGGGGCGCGGCCTAGTGGCTTGTGGGGCCTATGTGGCTCCGTTTGACCTAACTCCACCTCTATAAATTCACTAAAATAGTGAAACCAACAGAGGAGTCCATAATACGTCTCCAACGTATCTATAATTTACAAAGTATTCATGTTGTTATTTAATCATTCTTGGGTGTTTTACAATCATTTTATAGCAACTTTATATCCTTTTTTGGGACTAACCTATTGACCCAGTGCCCAGTGCCAGTTGCTGATTTTTGCTTGTTTTTTACATCGCAAGAAATCAATATCAAACGGAGTCCAAACACCGCAAAACTTTTTGGAGATTTTTTATGGACGAGAACACCCAGGATGGGCCAGAGAAGCACCTAGGGGTGCCCCGAGGGGGGCACATCCCACCAGGGAGCGCCTGGGGGCCCAGGCGCGCCCGGGTGGGTTGTGCCCACCTCGGTGGCCTCCCGCACCCCCTCTTTACCCTATAAATTCACAAATATTCCGAAAACCCTCGGGGGTTAACCTAGATCAGAAGTTCCACCGCCGCAAGGTTTTGTAGCCACCGAAAACGATTCTAGACCCATTCCGGCACCCTGTCGGTGGGGGGAATCATCTCCGGTGGCCATCTTCATCATCCCAGCAGCCACCATGATGAGGAGGGAGTAGTCCACCCTCAGGGCTGAGGGTTTGTACCAGTAGCTATGTGTTTAATTTCTCTCTCTCTCTCGTGTTCTTGAGATGTCACGATCTTGATGTATCGCGGGCTTTGTTAATATAGTCGGATCACATGGTGTTTTTCCCTCTCTATCTTGTTGTGATGAATTGAGTTTTTCCCTTTGAGATTTTGTTGTTATCGGATTGAATACTTTTATAGATTTGAGAACACTTGATATATGTCTTACAATTGAATACTCGTGGTGACAATGGGGTATCGTATTGATTCACTTGATATATGTTTTGGCACTCTCGCGGATTCCCGAGGTGACATTAGGGTAATCTATGCATAGGGGGTGATGCACGTTCTTGTCTTTGTTTCTCCGGTAGAAATCTTGGGGCACTCTTTGAAGTTCTTTGTGTTGGATTGAGTATTATGAATATGAATTTGCTTTGGTGTTATTTTAGTACGAACTCTAGGATAGATCGAACGGAAAGAATAGATTTGTGTTATTTTAGTACGGACTCTTGAATAGATCGAATGGAAAGAATAGCTTTGAGGTGGTTCCGTACCCAACAAACAATTTATTCTTATGTTCTCCGCTAGATACACTACAAAAAAATACACTTCCGTGATGATACGTGTTTGTCACAGTAGGTCGCGTTTTTTGTCATGCATGTACATCCATGACGATTTTATGAAAGAATCAAGATAGTCATACCTGTGTTGTCGTAGAAGTGTTCCGTGACATTACCAAAATTATCATCACGGAAGTGTCCACTTCCATGACGATAAATCGTGCGTCATAGAAGTGCTTTCATCAAGGGTGACCGACACGTGGCATCCACCGTAACGGAACGCCGTTAAGCTACCAGGTCCGGTGTTGGATCCGATAACCCATTAACAGCCCCGACCAATGGGGATTTTCCACGTGTAAAATCATCATTGGCTGGAGGAAACACGTGTCGGCTCACCGTTGGGACATATGTCATCCACGCATTGGACGCAAGGCGCGTATGATACGTCGACACTTGGCACGGCCCAACAGAGGCCCATTCCTGTGAAAAGGCCGGCCCGTTTGACTTGGTCAAAAGGTGGCGGGCTGGCCCACGGAAAGCCTGTTAACGGCATGTTCGCATATAGCCCATTTACAGCCCGCTAACTCATGGCCCGTTACGGCCTAACGGAATTAGGCCCAGTAGCGTCATCTGGGCCGTCCAATATGATTCCAGCCCGTTGTAACTTCTGGCCCATGACGTATTTCGGCCCATATGAGTCCCTTTGTAACTCTTGGCCCATTAATGGTCCGTGGTGAAACCGGCCCGTAATGAACAGTGTATCGCTTTATACCCATTAGCGGCCCATTATTCCATTGGGTCGTTTCTAGCCCGTGTTACCTTTCGGCCTTCTCAGGGCCCATTTATTCTTGGGCTCATTTCCAGCATTCGGTTACTTACGGCCCGTTACTGGCCTTTTCAGCCTGTGGATACAGTCGGCCTGTTTGTGGCCCGTTAATCTGTTGGGCCATTTTCCTAGCATCATCAAATACGGCCTATTAACGGCCCGTTATGTTCAGCCCATAAAACGTACGATTTCCACTCTAGCCCGTTTACGGCCCCTTATACGGCCCGTACAAGGCCCATAGATGAGACGACCCGTAGAAAGCCCATGGATCCTACGGGACGTAGAAGGCCCATAGACCCGACGGCCCATAGAAGGCCCATTTATCCGACGGCCCATAGAAGGTCCATGGATCCGACGGCCCATAGAAGGCCCATGGATCCGACAACCGATAGAAGGCCCATGGATCCGACATGGATCATCTGTCCCGAGATGGCCCATGGATCGTACGGCATGTGGAGGGCCATGGTCACTACAACGTTTGGGCGAGTTGGCCCCCGTTTGAACGATATAGCATATTCAAAGAATTATCCTACTCTTTACCATCACCTCTAAAAAACATACACTATACAATAAAGAGACTAAGGCATAGAAACGTTGAATAATCCTACACTATAAAATAAAGAAATTAGAGCCGATTATACCCACTGGGCACTATGGTTTGGCACCAGTGATAATAAAGCATACACAAACAACAAATTACATACACCGGGCAAATACAGCTCATACATCATGGACGCGCATCAACATAACTTACCATTTGAACTATAATCTCTTCAGAAAATAGGATTGGCCGGATTTAGATAGCACAAATTTCAGTCTGCAAAATCTCCAATTCCTTCGTTGTTACCTCAGTGTCTTGTTTCATTTTTTTGACTCCTGCATCTAATACCTGCATGTCCAGTCTAAACTTGTTGATTGTACATTGAGAATCATGTACACGTTGTCTTGCCACCTCTAGTTGATGCTCGAGAACATGAGCACATTCCAATTCTAATCCATAATCATTCGGTAACGGCCATGCCGCACTGCTCGCAGATCTTTGTGTTGATGTCACTTCATCCTGAAATGTTTCTGTAAGTACACATGACTAGGGCAAAAATATAGTTACAACAGTGAAGCGAGCAAGACAGACTATTTTGTACATGGCAAAACAGGACTAACAATAATGTTACACGTCATGAAGCATAAGCAGGTGATATTTTAAAAATTATAAAAAAGGTAGTCTGTGAATCCTGCATACAGAAATCTCTCTTAGCTTACCAGAGGAGCATGATGTTGGGGCCCAATCCAAAACACAGACAAGTTACAAATTTAGACAGCACATTGCGTAGAAGTAAGCAAGCAGTTGGCCATTCTGTAGCTCAATTAAAGTCTTAGGGAGCATAATGAACAGCAAAGGGTTTCATACAAACATACTACATCAAGCAAAACTATGCAATCATTAGCCTAGTATAAACTAGATTGTGAGCCTCATGCAATAATAGTTGGTTAATAGACTTCAAAGCTTCAGGCACACTTCGGCAGAGTAATTAAATGGTAAGGCCTTTAATTATGTCAACTAATAGTTATACAAGTACCCAACATCAGGCATCATTCTTTGGGCATCTCATTAGCTGAGGACAAATAAAGCAATTGAAAAGAGCAAATTAACTATGCCTGAAACAAACAAGGAATTGAACTATTGAGTTGGATACAGTGACTTACCTTAACAGGTTGAAGAGGCTCAGCGCAGCTCCTACTTCTCTTGCAAGGCTCCTTCCTAACATCTTGTACTTGGAAATCCTCAATCTTATCTTCATTGCACCCCCTCTGCAAGGTGACACAAACTAGTTACTCGTCTCCTTGGAAGATAAATATGCATACTTTCTAGTGTGTGAACACAAAAGGATGAGATTATAACAAAACAACACCACATAATGAAACATGCCGCATCTCTTGCACTTGCACACAATGAAATGAGCATTTACTATGTCTGCACTATGTAAAAACTAGGCATACCTTCGAACTGGATCTCCAGGTACTCTTGGAGAGCCTACTTTAGTGTACACCCAAACCTTTATGTCACCTATGAGTTAGAAAAGGCCCCACTACAGCATCCCTTAGTGTTTAAATCATTGACAAGCTATGTTAGAGTGTTAGGTCAAGAACAACAAGTAATCAAAGCAAATAGTCCTAGTATGGCTGGCTGATGCAAACAAGCAATTGAACAGATGTGTGAGCAAATCTTACATATCAAGAAAAGAAGCAAAGAAGGAGGATTAAAGACCATCACTTGACTGACCAGATTTAAGGGGCATTTAAACATCATGTGCAACGTATGAACTAACATAAACATTGCATATTCCAGATTCTACAATGGAATGCACATGTATTAGGTTATGCCATGTATGATGATGCCTAAATGTACACTATAGCAGGCAGGAGTGATTCATCATTGCACGCACAATTGAATTGCAGGTTAAGGACCAGTTCTATTCCGCCTTTTTGGGTCTTATTATCAAAATAAGCCATAAAAGATGTAAAGAAGTCATTTTTGAGTTATGGGCTTGGGCTTAACTAATTTCGCTTTGGAGGGGGGTATTTCGTGTAGAAGCTCACTAAAAAATTGAAGGGAAGAGGAATAGTGAAATGACTCTGTTGTCTGCCTATATTACACTCAAAATGCAACTCCTGATGCCCGCATCACACCTCACCCTCAAGTAAAAATAAACACACAAGCATTCATTGCCCTGCCCTCTTGCATCTCCTCTCCCCTTTCCCTCTACCTCGATCCCCTGCCTGCAGCACTAGGGTTCCTCCAGCGAGCCGTCGCCACTGGTCCCATCTGGCCTGGTCCTCGACGATGCTCTGTCTAGCTAGGCTACATGGCCGGTGGGTAGGGGCAAATCTCCCTGGCTGCTCCTCCCTCTGGCGTCGCCCCTCATTCTCATGGTCTCCAGCAGCTGCTCCACTGTGGATCGTCCAACGCACTACTCCGGCAGGCGCTGCACAACTACGGCTGATGCCACACTGCGGCAGAAGGCACCTTATTCCCCCTCCCCACCTCCCAGGCCATGGCCTTGAGGTGCTGTTGAAGGATGAGCTCATCCAACAAGGTGAGGATCTCCTCTGATTTTTTGCCAAATTTTCATTCTGATCCACTATACGATGAATTGCTATGAGCTGCTTCTGCTGCTGCTATATGATGCATTGCTATGAGCTGCTGCTGCTATATGATGAATTGCTATGAGCTGCTGCTGCTATATGATGAATTGCTATGAGCTGCTGATGTTGCTATATGATGAATTGCTATGAGCTGGTGCTGCTATATGATGAGTTGCTATAAGCTGCTCCTGTTGTTGCTGTATGATGAATTGCTATGAGCTGCTCCTGCTGATGCTGTATGATGAATTGCTATGAGCTGCTGCTGCTATGCTATGAGCTGCTCCTGCTGCTGCTATATGATGAATTGCTATGAGCTGCTCCTACTGCTGCTATATGATGAATTGCTATGAGCTGCTGCTGGTATATGATGAATTGCACAGTGCTGCTGCTGTATGATGAGTTGCTATGAGCTGCTGCTGCTATATGATGCTTTCAGGTGGTGCTGCTATATGATAATAACCAGCACTTGGACCATCGCATTTCAATAAATAATTGTTCTTCATTTAAATGTGGGTCATGCGTTCTTCGTTTAAATTAGGCAATGGGATCTGTATGGAAAACATTGACCAAAGTAGATTGTGCCAAGTAGATGGTATCTTTGTATTAGCATTTTGAGCAAATAGTGATGGTCTGTTTTTCTATCATATTAATTACTGCAGTGGGTTCAATTTGTGATGTTTGCAAGTCAAATTAATTTTCATATGGGCTGCAATCTAGACTTTTCACTGATCATACCAAAGATAAGCTGAAAACGCAATGAAAAGAACTGGTTGGCTTATTACATGGAGCTTATATTCACAGGTGCTTATTTTCTTAGGATAACTCATAATAACTGTCCCTAAGAAACTTGGCCAATAGAACTGACATAGAAATAACATGTCACGATGATTGCAATGGAGTAGTGACGTACCATAGGACACTGTATAGGCTCACCGCTGGCTCTCCTTTTTTTGCGATGTTCCATGAAATTGCCACATACATCTTGTACTTTTTCATTGTGTAACCCTATCTGCAAGTTGACACGGCTAATTTCAGACATCTCTACATGATAATACAATGCATATCCCTTGCGCATATTTAAACCACCAATTAATGATTGTGTGCATAGCATAAACTAGCCATGACTCTGTGTGCTGGACTAGCAGGCACTCTAAGGGAGCCTAATGTAGTGCACTGGAATTCCTACATGCCACCTACGATTTTGTGTAATGTACTGCCTCTGTTCCTAAATATATGTCTATGTAGAGATTCCAGTATGGACCACATACAGATGTATATAGATGCATTTTCGACTGTAGATTCACTCATTTTGCTCTGTATGTAGCCAATAGTGGAATCTCTAGAAAGACTTATATTTAGGAATGGAGGTACGAGGTAGTATCATGTATGACATCTACATATCTAATTTAGCAGCCAGTAGTAGAAATTATTGTCTGCACAAAGGGATTACTGGTCGAAAATCCTAGCAAAGCACGCTGGCAGGCACAGAACAATACAAGAGAGAGAGACGCGCTTACAAGATCCTAGCAATGCCTCGGTCCAGGATCTTGGTTGGCCAAGCTGTTAGATCCAGAAGAAACATTGTCCTTGTTGTTTTTGCCAGCTGAATAATAGGTAACAGCGACCTGTTAGTATATTTGAAGTACATCGGGCAGGTGATGCTGGACGGGTTAAATCTGACAAGTACCTAGGCCGTGGCGGGTGCTTGGCATCTTGCCAAACGGTGGGAATCAGGTTAGAAACGTCAAGGGTGATGACGCTGCGCTGGCTGTCGGGGTCCGGTAAGGAGATTAGAACCGTCGAGTAGGGTGTTTGTGGAGCGGCTCCGGTAGGGTGGACTACGGTGTGGGCGAAGCGGATCTGTGGCCATGGACGAGGGCGTAGGTGAAGCTGCTCCGGTGGTTGGGTTAAGGATGGTGTCGACGATGCGGATCTGCGGCCGTGGACGGGGCGTCAGAAGCTGCTCCGGTAGGTTGGATGAGGGTGCGAGGAAGCGGATCTGAGGCCGTGGCTTTGTGAGTTGGCAAAGCGGATCTGAGGCCGTGGACTTGTGAGTTGGCAAAGAGGCCCCGGTAGGGTTGAAAATGGTATAGGCGAAGCTACTCCGGTGGGGTTGACGGTGGTGTCGGCGAAGTGGCTACAGTAGGGTTGAGGAAGGTGTCGGCGAAGAGTTTCAGAGGCCGTCGACGGGGGCGTCGGTGGGGCGGCTCCGGGGGGGTGTGGACGAAGCGTCTCCGGTGGGGAGTACGAATGAGCCGCTGCAGATGCGCTGCGGTCGACGAGAGTACCGGCGAAGCAGATCCGACGCCGTGGACAAGGCCGGCAATGAATGGGCTGTGGTACAGTGGTGGATGAGCAGTCTACTTGTTTCTAGGGGAGGTGGGAGGGGTAGATGCGGCCGCAGAAGCAGATCCGGCGAGGTGGACGCCGCTGGCAGTGAATGGGCTCTGGTACGCCGGTGGATGAGCAGTCTAGGGTTTCGGGACGGGAGGGGAGAAAGGCCGATGAAGTACGGACGGCGTGATGTGAGATGCTCTGGTGCTGTGGAGTTAGTCGTTTTTGCGGGTGGCGGAGAGGAAATGGGGGTGCCGTGTAGTGGGGGGAACCAGAAGTTACCAAAGCAGCCCCAACCTATTATGTAGATGAGGGCGGTATTGTAACTGTTGGTCTCTGTGCACCAAGGATAAAAGGGGAATTTCACATGCTAAAGACTAAGGTGGCGGAAATTTTAGAAGGAGGCGGGAGATTTTGCCGCCCGCGGGATCGTTCGTATCCAGTTTCAACTAATTTTGGACCGTGCTAGCGGGAAGGTCATGCGAGACTGTGTACACGGGGCACGCGTCAGCAGTTAATAACTGGTGTGAAGTCCACCCCAGAAAAGAAGACAATAAGTCGGGATGATGCGCCGATAACTTGGACGTTCACACGGGCGCGGCCAATCGTACGGGTGTAGTGGCGCGTTCACAAAAAAGGGATCAAACGCTCAGCCTATGTATTTCTCGTGTAAATAGATAATTTAGTGCAATTGGTTATTTACTTTAAACATAATGCATTGACGTGTTAGTGTAGAGGCGCACAAAAAGAAATGGATATTGTAGTCCGCTACTTAAAAGTGTTACCTCATATAATTACATAGCCTCCATTTCATAAATTGCGTACCCTTTGAATTCATATATGAATATTACATATATTACTTCATAATAGAATCTTAAATCATCCAAGACTAATGATTTTAAATGCAAAAGTAACAATGGTGCATGTACATGATAGCTACATTGGTTGTTTGAAGAAACATCACTGTAACTTTGGCATGCACAACTGAAAAGGTTTATTTAAATAGAAAAAAATGTGATATGTGAGTGTCCAATGTTTATAGCGTTGAATCGATATTGTACCTTTGGCTACGATACGAAGTAGATATTGATTTATGTTCAAGCGATGCACGTTCATGATCACTAGATAGTGATACATGAATGAATTGTGCAATCTCTCTCACACGCATACATATCTCATTTCCCTGTGGGCATCGGAATCACACACGCGCACTTCATGTATTTCTCTCCCTCCGTCAAGGTTAGAATTTGTCTTTCTACCCCGTCCTACAAGTCTCTCACACAGAAACACACACGCTCTCTCTGTCGAACACGCCCACCCCTTTAATTCCGCCCACCTACAGCCACTAATGTCTCAAAGTATAATAATGTCTCTCACACATATGCCTAAGGTTAACTCGAGTTCCGGACCATATGAATACATACAATGGGATTCTAGCAGAGCACCTTTTGTTTTGAGATTTCGCCCTCTCTCTCTCTCTCCCTCTCTCTCTCTCTCTATCTCTCTCTAACACACGCGCGCGCGCGCGCGCGAGCGCGCGCACATTGTTTCTCGCTTCATTTTTCCAGCACTTGCATGCACACAATTTTGTTTATCTTCGTGATGCTTTAAGTATGCCTCGCACAAATGCTATCTATCTATCCCTTAATATAGCTAATGTGTCACACAAACTTCTTCTCCCTACTAGCAAGATGCCCATGCGTTGCACGGAACATCAAGATGCATTTGTATGAGTAGTTTATCTTGTGGGAGAAAAGGATGAACGAGGGAATGCCTTATTTGCAAATGCGGAGAGGGGTGTGGGTATCTTTTTGCAAAATTGCCGCAGTTTCCTTCCTATCCGTCGGATATAAATCGGATGGCCTATATTGCAGGATGGTAGGAACACCATCATCACCAACTCTGTTTTGTATTAGAGTAGGGATATGTAAGTGTCACTGCCCCCCTGACACACACACCCACACCCACACAACCACACACACACACTTCCCAACACCAAAGGAGTAGGGTGACACCTCAATCTTGATACTAATCTATGGACTGGCTTCTCTCTCAAACACACACACATGCACACACACTACCCGACACCGAAGGAGTAGGGCGGCACCTCGATCTTGATAGTAATCTATCTACTCCTCTTTCAAACACACACACATACACACACTCGCTAGTTGTGCCTCTGTGCCTACCGCGCACACTCTCGATACGCCTTTCTCTCCCTCCCCTCCCCCCACCCCAACAATGACAACAGAAGGGTGACAACTCGATCTGATCGTAATCTGTCAATTGGTTTCTCTCTCGAACATTGTGTCTCTGTGCCTCGCTCAGTAGCCCCCTCGATATGTAGACTTCTCGCGCGCGCACAGCTGTAGTGACGATGACGCTGAACCCAGTGTGCCTCGTTTTTACCGGCCTCATGTGATAGTTTTCACCCTGTTTTCTGTTAATTAACAAGGCAACCTTTTCTTTGTTACTACTAGTGAATCTAAAACCATTCGGGGCAGACATAAAATATATCACTTCAACCCAATTATCGCAGTAACTATTTTAAAAGAAACTAGCTAGATGCCCGTGCGTTGCACGGAACATCAAGATGCATTTGTATGAGTAGTTTATCTTGTGAGAGAAAAGGATGAACGAGGGATGGCCGTATTTGCGAACGTGGAGAGGGGTGTGGGTATATTTTTGCAAAATTGCCATAGTTTCCTTCCTATCCATTAGATATAAATCTGATGGCCTATATTGCAGGATGGCACGCACACCATCATCACCAACTCTGTTTTCTACTCCCTCCATTCCTAAATATTTGTGTTTTTAGAGATTTCAACAAGTGACTACATATGGAGCAAAATGAGTGAATCTACACTCTAAAATATGTCTACATACACATCCGTATGTGGTAATCCATTTGAATCTGAAAAAGACAAATATTTAGGAACGGATGGAGTATAAGAGTAGACATGGAGATATATCTCCAGCATGGTCTACAACAAAAATGTGCTGGACTGGTTAGCGCCGGATGCTCGCAACGCGATGACATGAGTTCGAATTCTGTCTTTAACTTTAGATTTTTATATTATATATTACTTATTTAATATATAATTCTTTCGCTACTGTACTGACAGTGGAACCCATAGAGTACTTAGAATACAAGATTAAGGATGGACTTGTTTCTTTTTAACTTTCTGTACGAAGCTGTAGCCACCCTGCAACTCACGTGTACACTGTACATGCAATTAACTTTTTATAGAAGGACAATCATACACGCAATTAACTCAAATGGATTGGATGTCACTCTATTATTTCCAGCATAAGAGCATCTCCAACGGCAGCCGGCAAATTTCCTCCCGCTTCCTTCCACGGAGCACGACATCAAACGCCAGCGGCATACATTTTCACAACTCTAACCAACCAGATGAAATTCGTGCAAACACGGACTGATTTCATATAAGAATGAAGGATTTCGTATAAAAAAGCCGAATCTTCATATAAACATGATGGATTTCATTACATTTACATGAACTAAGCGGTGCCAATCCGGCTCTCTTGGTATAATTAATACTCCCTCCGTCCAGAAATACTTGTCCTAGAAATGGATGTATCTAGACTTATTTTAGTTATAGATACATACAATTTATCCATTCTTAGAACAAATATTTCCCGCCAGCTAGAGAGGGAGTACATAATCCAAATGGCCGCCCGCGGATCCCTTTGTCTTCCTCTTCCTCATGTCCGGCAGACACTTTGCGGGGTCGACGAAGGTCCTCGGAAGAGACGAAGAAGCAAAGAAACCACCTGAATGTGCAGTCATCGCCTCGGCGGTGGCCTTCATGGGACCCAAGTGGCGGCGGCCTCCCGTGTTCTACTTCTCCTCTATGATGGCGGCGGACATGGAGAAGCTAGCCACCGACTCGTCGCTCTCCACGCACCAGGCTTCTGTCTCCGCCTGCATGGCGTTGCCGCAGGCACGGGAGGCGTGCCCACAGACACCAGAGGCGCGACACCGCAGACACTGGTGGCGCGGTACGACGCGGCAGCGGCGACGCCCGTACCGGTGTGCTCGCCGCCGTGCCGGCGTGAGCAACTCGCCACTCCTCATCGAGCTGAACTGGAGCGGCGAGTTGCTGAACCACGCGCCTGCTTGGTGCCGCAACTGCCTCCGTCGGGCCAAGCGAGGTTGGTGAAGCACCGAGCGGCCTCGCCCGTATCTGGAGGGCTCGGCGGGCCACCCAGCCGGGTAATATGCCGGAGAACGGCTCCTCGGAAGCCATCGGAAGAGTGGAGAAAATGGTGAAGGAGGAGATGGGGGAGCGGCGGAGGGGTGCGATTCTTGCCCGATGTCTATCTGGCCTCGTGTAAATAGAGGGCAGACGGTAGGAGCTTGGCCGGCTTCTGGCCTCGTTTAAACTGAGGGCGGACGGGAGGAGCTCGTCCGGTGTTGCGTTTAATTTCGGCCCGCTCATGAACGGACGTGTGGCCGGAGTAGGTTTCTCGGTTTGCATGCAGGTTCAACGGAGGGGTTTGATGGAGGCGAGGAGGCGTGTTCAGCCGGGCGTGCAGCGGGCGGCGTAGTACTATTCGATTTGACAGCGGGTGGCGCAGTTCCCGATACGGCTTTAATGCAGACGAGGGAGGGAGTAGCGGTTCCCGAAATGTTGAATGGCCAATGCATCCTCCTTCAATTAATGCATGAGGGAAGTAATGGGAGGAGGACCGGGAAAAGAGGCTACACGATGTGAATGCAACGCAGTTTGCCCTCATATAAAGGCGCCCCTCCATTCCAATGCATCTACCACATCGTACGCACCTAAGCATTTGCCTAAGCACCTACACTAAGCGCAAAAGAGCTCACTCCAGACCCATGGCGGCGATGCGCGCGAGCGGCCAGCGGTTGTGCCAGATGGTCCACGACGTCGACCTGCGGCATGGCGCCGAGGATTGTCTCCTGACGGTGTTGGAGACCGGCTGGTGGATGGCCGCCGTCGACGCCAACTACGACTCTCAGTTGGACCAGATGATCGTTGCCACCACCAACAAGTTCACCGTCCTCAAGAAGCTCGCGGACGACATCGCCGTACTCCTCCAGCCCGCGCGCCCGGGCTTCTCATTGCCTGCCACCCTAATCGGCCTCCATGGCCGGAACCTCTTTCAAGCACTGGTGGCCCTGCGACTGCCCGCCGACGCCATGAAGAATGTCCACCTGGAGGTCACGCTCGCCGCGAGGCGCCTCGCCCTGCGAGAATTCGTCAACCTACACATCCACATGTACGAGCAAATCGTGTACATAGGTATCTACAAGGCCAGTGAGGACGCTACGATGTTGGCCTTCCTCAACCGGCTGGAAGCCTTGGATGCCTTTGCTGAGAAGCACCTCTACCTCGCCACCAAAGCCGCCGCTCCTTAGCCGCCGGCCGGTGGCCCGACGCACTAAGTTGAGGAGGAGGAGGTCGTACGTTGATGGATGCATCTTTCTTCTTGCCTTCTATAACCACCACTGCGATCGCATCATCATCGTGGCCTTAATTCTTATTGTGCTGTTGCATTCTCGTTCCAGTCAATACCGACATGTGCGATCCCTTTGCTTAATTATATGCATCACTGTAACTAGTACTCCATCCTTCAATTTATAAGTTGTGCTTACCTTTTCCATCAACTTCGTGCAATGCGAGGGCATCTTGCTAGAAACACTAGAACATGTCGGACCGCGTGTGACCAAACCGACGATGCGCCAATCTAGCTACTACGTACCCTGCTTATCTGGCGGAAATATCCCCGCCCTAGCGTTTCCAATCGTTATTTCTATATATCGATCGTGCCAAGGAGCAGAACCAAAATGTTACAATTTATACATGTTTCTCTACTCCTACTCCTATAAAAGACTCGGTTGGTGATGGTGGTGTGTCTGCCATCCGTCGTTTCTGACCATTAGATCTGCATCTAATGGCTGCGAGGTAAGTTGTGGCATTTTTGCAACAATAGCCCACTTCTCTGCTCCAATTTGCAGAAAACCCCTTATTATCTTGAAAGCAACCACATCCCTCCCTCACCTCATCAAAATAGCCTGAGAAATATATTTTGAGTGAAAAGTACTCCCTCCGTTCCTAAATATTTGTCTTTCTAGAGATTTCAATATGTGACTACATACGGAGCAAAATGAGTGAATCTAATATGTGTATATAATCCGTATGTGATAGTCCATTTGAAATCTCTAAAAAGACAAATATTTAGGAACAGATGGAGTAATATATTAGGAGTATATCAAAACAAGAGTGATTTCTTTCAAGTTTGCGAACAAGTACTACTATTCTACTACTTTGGATCCGTCGCAACGCACGGGCACATTGCTAGTAAAAGGAAAAGGCCTGCCACGTTCGCGTCGCACTCCCCCCCCCCCACGCCCGGGAATCGGGAGTACTCCACGACCCGTCCGGCACGACACATAGCTTAGGGATTGCGTGTTGCCTAGCATTTTCACTTTCATGTGGGAACGCCGTTGAGCAAACCGACTATTGGCAAACCGCACCCCGCCCGCCGTCGGGTTGGAAAACAGAAATGAGGGGAACATCTAGCTGTAGCACGGAAGCCAAGAAATTTGGTGTCAGATGGGGCTCGTTGATAGAGTAGGAGCATTCTGTGCTACTCTACTCCTACTAGTACCAAGTTTGTACTATACAACTAGTACTACCACTATACAACTAGTAGGTACATGCACGACACATCATCGTAGGAACAAAAAACGGGAAGATCTTGTTTTGGGTGATTTATCTTTTTTCAGTCAACGTAGTATGAATAATATGATGTGGGGGCACCCATGAAGCTTATGTGGCTTGGTTGCATGGCTACGAAAGGTTAGAGAAAAATAAATAGATAATATGTTTAGAGTGCACTCCACTAAACAGATATACTTTGGATCCATTGCAACGGGCCGACACATCTATATCTATACCCCTATATAGTGTGTGAATAACTTTGAAAGTTGGTCGTTGGATGAAGTCAATCCGATGGTACAAAGATGGCAAATACGAGCACTACCGGCCGTTGGATATCATCTACATTCCACCAGATTCTGCCACATGTAGAATCTAGAAGACTCCATGGTTGAACTCCATTCATGACTAACTTTGCCACAACTAAGCTTAGGCAAAGTGTGTCTGCCACAAAAAATGTGGCTAACAAAATGGCCACCACAAGTGTGGCAAGATTTGGCAAGAAGTTGAGTCTATGACATGCGAACCATGTAGCTAGAAAAGTGTGGCAAGCCACAAGTGTAGCAATGAACCAAACACATGCCTGGTGTGTTTGGTAGGGTGTATGAAGGGTGCATGATCCCAAGAGTTCCCTTCTCGTCCCACTTTTGGGTGTTTGGTAGAGTGTATGGAGGGTGCATGAGTCCACACTAGATTAGCACAAATACACTAGAAGCATGCATGAAGAGAGCATACATGAAGAGGGATGTTGAGTTGAGCATGCATGAAGAGGGAACAACTACGCTGAGACGAGAACGCAACCAAACACACTTGTGGCACGCCAAAGCTTAGGCGTGGCAACCTTAGGCTACAAACCAAACATCTATACCCCTATATAGTGTGTGAACATAATTGGTTTGATACCAACAATTGGCATTGCCAATATTTGGCAAGCCAACATTTGGCAAAATCAAAAATTGCCAAATGTTGGCAACTTTTTGTGAGGTTGAGAAGAAAAGTTGGTAGCCAACCAATCACTAGCCAAGATTTGGCATTTGCCAAATATTGGCATGCCAACTTTTGGCATCAAACCAATCATGCTCTAACTTTGAAAGTTGGTCATTGGATGAAGCCAATCCGACGGTACAAAGATGGCAAATCCGAGCACTACTGGCCATTGGATATCATCTACATTCCACCAGATTTTGCCACATGTAGAATCTAGAAGACTCCACATGTAGAAGCATAATGCACAAACCACCAGAATCTCATGCGTGCAATGCACGTGTACCTTACTAGTAGTTGGTAGTAGTAAGAAACAAATTCCGGGTTTGGCACGAGCTCGTACTGCGGGAGCACCACCAGGCTTGCCGCAAGAGTTATATTTCCCTCTCGGGGCCCACGGGACCAAACTTCAGTGGCTTAGTGCCCGGCCTATGAGTCAATGACATGCGGACCTAAAATGCGGCTGGCCCACATGTCATTCTCATGGTGGTGGTGTGGTTCGCAACTCACTCATTCGAGATGAAGCGGCCGGTGGTGGCGTGGCCGTGGCGAGGGTGCCACAGCTGGGCGTCGGGGCATTACGAGGCGTAGATGGCCACACCGGCGGGTACTACCTGTAGTACAGAAGTACTCCAGCTAAGGATTTATGCCCGGGACGAAATGTGTCACAGCCGCTGGATGAAAATTCGATGGTGCGGAAGTACGGATCGGAGCATAACAGCGGAGCAGGCAAACCACGTCCAATCGGGTGTGGCTGTGGTAGAAAGTTGATCGTCACCGCAGTTCAGCTGGCCCGCATGTCATGCACACAAAGGCATAGGAGTGGTGGGGCCGAGAGGGATGAGGCGCACGTCGGGGGGATGAGGATCCCCTAACGTGAACAATCCTACCATTCTATCACTGACAAGTGGGACCCCCAAGTGTGCGTCCCACCAGTCAACGAAGGAAAGGCAGGGTAAGGCAGTGATAGCCACGTCAAAGGATCCATGTCCACGTCGGGGGACGTCGTGCTTATAGGTAGGGTTGGAGCGGCGTCGTGGGAATCGCGTGTGGGTGTGGCAGTGGTAGAAACAAGAAACGTGATGGTCGCCGTGGTTCAACTTCCATGGACAAGCTGTCATGTCTGCTGACACATGTATATCAAAACTAGAGTGTTTATATTTCAAGCACGTGAACAAGTAGTATTCTACTACTTTGGATCCATTGCAACGCACGGGCCAACACATTGGTAGTAGTAGTGTCTATCTCTATCTCTAGAGGCCTTCCCTCGTTCATCCTTTTCTCTCACAAGATAAACTACTCATACAAATGCATCTTCATGTTCCGTGGAACGCACGAGGATGTTTCCTTGGGGGTCTCTCCAGCGCGGCGTGGCCGTAGTTGCTAGTTGACGCCCCTAGAGATGCCGACGTTGAGGGGCACTCGGTTTTCGTCCGATGAGCAGGTAAGATGAGTTTGATCATGTAGTAAATGCATTCTAAAGACTAATTCTGTGTCCATTTCCTAATTCTCCCCCTGCCCACTGTTTCACAGGTTAGGCTCGGTGCGAGTGGAGATTGGCTTGCATATGTATGGGAGGGTACCAACATCAATTTGCACAGGATTTACAACGGTGACACCATTCCCGTAGAACCTTTGTCCAACATTAGGATCAGCCATGCAATGGGCCACCGCATGAATTGGTACGATGGAACCACGGTGAGATTGAATAATATAGCACGAACCTTGCACATGGCGGTCAAAGGTGGACCATGCTGTCTGCGGCCGATTTGTTGCCGTACGAGTACGAAGACGTTGTGCTTCTTTCTAACCGCATCTTCGCGGTGACGAACCAGGGGACTTGTTTCGTATGGGACACATCCTACGATATACTCCCTCTCTCCCAGTTTATTTGTTTTGAATCTTTTTGTTTTATAAGTTTCAAATTCAAATTTAGAGCTCCCCATCACATGTTGAGATTACAATGTCCATTAAATCGTTGCGTGCATGTATAGTAAAGAAACAAATCTTGAGTTTGGCACGAGTTTGTGCAGCGGTAGCACAAGCCTGGCGCAGGAGTTACATTTCCCTCTCAGGGCTCTCGGGACTAAGCTTCAGCGCCTTACTACACCTGCCTTTGAGTCAATAACAAGTGGACCCGATAGGTGGCTGGTCCACATGTAATGCTCCCGAAGGCAGAGGGGCAGTGGGGCCGAGAGGGGTGAGCCGCAGGTCGGGGGACGTGTGGTGTCATGGGTTCGTGCAGCGTCGTGGGAATCGCGTGTGGCTGTGGTAGAAACTTGATGCTCGCCGCATTTAAGGTGGCCCACATGTCATGCACACAAAGGCAGAGGGGTGGTGTGGCCGAGAGGGGTGAGGCGCACGTCGGGGGACGTGGTGCCGTGAGTTGGAGCGGCGTCGTGGGAATGATGAGTGGCAGTGGATGAAACGTGATGGTCGCCGTAGTTGAACTTCCATGGACAAGTTGTCATGTCTACGGACACATGCATTGCATACCGATCACTGGAAGGAGTAGTAGAGAAAGCTAGGCGGATAAATAATTCCTTATAGTTAAGCGAACCCACGCTACTACTTGTTCCAAAGACATGCACACCATCGAAATAGTCCATCTATATCAATATACATAGAGAGGGACTATTTTTTTACAAGAGAGGAAATAGTTCCTCCATCCATAATGCCCTGCTGCTGGTGCAGCATCTTCTTCTTCTTCTTCTTCTTCTTCTTCTTCTTCTTCTTATTCTTCTTCTTCTTCTTCTTCTTCTTCTTCTTCTTCTTCTTCTTCTTCTTCTTCTTCTCATTTTCTATGGGAGACGGCTTCACAACAAGCTCTCTGGACCTTGCAGCTATCTCGAAACTCACACGGGCATCGAGGGAAGCATATTTTATCCGCTCGTACGTCAAGGGATAATTCTGCCATCCAGACGACCTTAATGCCAGCGTCTCGTCACCCTTCTGAAGATTTGTTCCTAGCACAAAATTTGCTACGCCGAATAGGGATGGTGTCGGTTTATCACAATCTTCTACAGGAATTTTTATTTTGGTTTGTAGGTCAGTGATGCTTTTCAAATCAAGGTTGTACGACTCCAACTTCTGTTTGTCCCCTGCGATGGCTGCCCCACAGAAGTATATGTCCTCCCGAGACAAGAAATCGTGAAGCTCACCTGGTATGGAGGGCACGTGTATGATGTGGTACACCAAAACATCATCTTCGAGGCACAGCTGAAGGACAGCGGCGCGTTGGATCTTCCCAGTGGCACGCTCCGTGTACTCTGTGTCGAGACCGATGACATTCATCTCCACCTTTTGGAGGGAGTTGGATACATTGTTGATCCACTTCCGAACAACCCTTGGGTGGTCGGTGACTGTGGCAACTATGCTCAACGAGCCTTTGACGAGGACATGTTGGACGCTAAAAACCTGCATCTTGATCTCTTTCGCCATTTGGAACCGCTGGACCGGAGGGCTATGATTTGGAGAATTAGGATTAGATGGCTAGTCTAACTGAAGAAGATGATTATTTATAGGGGCTTCAGAATTACTCCAGGAGGATGTGAAGAGGTTAAAACAATGTGAATGCAGTGTGGTTTGGATGCAAATAAAGATCAAGGTGTAGTGAAAAAGCCGAGGAAAATCGGTTCTCGATGGAGAAGTAAATGGGAGAAGTTATGCGCATGCATGAGGAGAGCTGTGGTGGTTTGACTGCTGCATGCAATGGATTGAACGGGCTCTCCGGTTGCCATTTCTCTCTCCCACGCGCATAGAATGGCCCACTTGCATGTTGCAGTTTATTGGCTGGAGCTTGGCTGCAGCTGCTCATGCGTATGCTAATTAATGCTGTGAATGCGGGGCATGGAGGGAAATGGGCGCATGCAAAAGGGTATATACGCATACTAATTAGAGAAATACTGAAAAAATTTATGCGCAGACAAAAGAGGACCAGAGGGAGTACTACTCATGTTCCTACTACGGTTGAGGAATATGCGGTTATCCTCAAAAAAGAAAAGTCCTTCTTCGCGCTTCCGCATGCACGAGAATTTGGTTCTGCTCGGAATATGGATGATAGCTGGAGGATGAAGTGAACCCAGAGGCATGCTAGCACGGGAGTACTACTCATGTTCCTACTACTCCAACTAGTAGTAGTAGTACAACTGTGGTACACTTGATGGTCAAAATACTATTATTCATCCGGTCCTCACAGTGAAGTGACAAGACCCTGCGCCCGAGGTGACACCAGTCCAGGCGGCGTGTCCGGGTTACCAAAGTCCACCTCACCTTGTGCACTGTGCAGTCACTGTCACCGCCGTTGTATAGCATGCCTCGCCTCGTCTCCCTCTCCCCTAGCACCACTCCATCTCCATCTCCTTCTTGCCGGAGATCCTGAGGTCACTCTTCATCGTCTCACTGTGCCCCCGCGTACCCTCGCCTCGCTTGCCTCCCCCAGTACCACTATTCCCTCGCTAGCCGCTCCAGCACCGACAGCCTTCTCCCCCGTAAATCAAGCCCCCCAAAACCCCACCTTCCAAACTCCACCATGGCCGAACGCGAACCGCGCAGCATCCATATGAGCCGCGATTGGAACAATCTCCCCAGTGACGTCCTCGTCCTTTATTGTTCGTGTATGGATATGTGGAGCGCCCTGCGACTGGCTGCATGCTCGAGGGGCATGCACACGGCCATCATCGAAGCGAGGCCTAAGCTTTTCAAGACACCCTGCTTGCTGCTATCTGGTCTTGCGAGATTGGCTCACCATGATACGGAGGCGTACATGATGTCCCTCGACTTCAATCCGATCTCCATTAGCCGAAACTTCTTTCCAGGTATGTACTGGGTCGCCGTACATCATTTCCCTCGACTTCGATCCGATCACCATCGCCCGAAACTTCTTGGAAGGTATGTACTGGGTCGGCATGAACTCCCACTGGATGGCTGCCTTCAGAGAAGACGGTAGAAAGTTGGTGCTCGTGAACTTCCAGACCTCCCATGAGATTATCCTTCCTTCGTTCGATTATATAGAGTTTATCATCGCGGTCCAAGTCATCTAGATTACCACGTCAGTTGGACGGACCTTGTTTTGCAGAAGATTGTAATCTGCCAGGTGCCCACACGACATGCGAATTACACAGACTTCAAGCTAATTGCCTTGTTCGACCGCGGACTCGCCTATCTTTACGCTGGTGCCTTCTTTAGCAAGAGACAACTCAGCTCGCAGTGGATCATCGTCAAAGCTGATACACACTTATGTGATGCTATTGAACACAATGGCATCATCTATGCGATTGACAAAGCAGATCGCACCAGGTATTGCTGGGACGGCGCATGTAAGTTGTTTCCGTCTCATGTTAATGATGACGCCATGACACTGTTTGAACTTTTTGTGATGATTGGCATATCCCTGTTTGAGCAGAATTTGAGTAGAACTATGGCAATGTATTAGAGACGCCGTAAATCAGCTATATTTGGAATGAGTTAATTCATGCAATTGTGACCATGTCATTACAACCAATTTGTACCCCTGAATAATCAAACGGTTAGGAATATATGGATATTCTCCTTATTTTACAGTAATCTATATACTACTACTACTACTACTAAATATGAGTGTGTATCAATGGCCATGTTAGTTTCCTCATTTTCATGATGTAGAAAAATGCACCACACTGTTGGTTTCATCTAACCATACATTAGGGAAGTAAATGTGCATATGGAGAACTCTATATTTGGAAGTAGTGAAATCATGTAATGCTTACCGTGTGTACATACCTATATTCGCCCTTCAGCAATCAATGGCTAGAATAATATCCTCACAAAAATTTTGCCTACAGAACACGAGTATATAACAATGCATGGTCTGTTAGTTACCTTGAAGAATTTGTTTGTGAGGACAAAAAATGATTACATAACGTGCATGACATGGTAGTTTCCTGTGAAGAATCGATTGCGAGATAACATGAGTATAACCATGCATGGCACTTCTATATTTTCGAACCCAGTATACATTTCCGTGTATTTTCCTCCCAGTTCCAACAGGGACATATCAATGCTGTTTCTTTCATTATCCTACTCATACTCTAAACAATGCTGATCTTACATTAACAATGCCTGTCCTTTTTGATATGATGCAGTGTCCCTACAGTTACTGCCCTTTGTAATCACACCACCTTTGCCAAAAATAGGGAAGCACAGCTGGTTCCTCGCTCGATCAGACGACGGCAAAAGACTGATGATCATTCAGACACATGAGCCGGAAAATTTATGTTGCAAAAACCCCACTGTATACAAGCACCGTGAAATACGTGAGTATCCGGACAGTGGCTGTTACGTCTATTAGCAGGATACCAGCTTGTTGGGGCCTTCAGGATTTTTTAGTTGGAGGCGGGTAAACAACCTTTGTTCACACTCTTTGTTTCTCGGACTCAATTATTCGATTAACCAGGAGATCACCGTTGGCAAGGACCTTCATGGCAGAGAGGCTCTGTTTGCTATGGAAAACTGTGTCTACACGGCGAGCCCTAGGAGTTCGGGAGCAAACTCCCCTGATTGTCAACGATACAGCCTGCAGCCAAAAGAAGGTGAGAATGACAAAGGCATCCGAATTAACTTTGATCCTTGGATGTCTCAATTACGACAGGCAGTGATGTGGTTCAAGCCTTCAGGTTGATAGGTAATTGGGCTGTTGCGTCGAAAGGGTGGAGTACTGGTGTCTCCGGATCATTGGTCGCTGAAGCGGGGCTGCAAATTATGATGGTGTTGGATCATCTCTTCGAATGACTTTGTTGTCTTTGCTGCTTGTTCTGGATGGGTAGTTCTTTCTTTTGTTATGCAATTCCTTGTCATTTGGTCATCCTTGTCTATGTCACTCTTACTATGTAATAGTTGCCTCTGTTTAGAATGTCATTCTCATCTGGATCACGAGAGTCTGAGCACTACAGATGGCTGCGTTTTTGTGGTGTAGCAAGACTTCTTATGAACTATCATGTCTTGCTGTTTATGTCAGTAGTAGTCACTAGTCAGTGTTTGAATGTTGTATATATCGTTGTTTTGAACTGTTTATTGTCTTGAACTACTGGTGGGCTAAATGAGGGCATCACCATTCTCTAGTGTTCAGAGTGTATCTCCTTTTTTCAAGTTATATAATTTGAGCTCAGTGTCTTTTCGATGATGTACACTTGTTTGGGCCAGTGAGGTGTCATTGAATATGGGTCGAGTAGTAACGCAATGCCAAACAGGTCAATTATGACTCTCAGGCCGGGCTCTCAAAAGATCCTAAAAAAGGCCGGGCTCTCCAAAAAAGAAAGAATAAGGACTCTTAGGCCGACATGTCGGCGCCACCGGTGTTTTCGTGCGCTTGCACGCCGAGAGCATATTGGCGCGTGTTCAAAATTCAAGCTACCTTTTCATCCCCAATCTCCCGCCCCTCCCCCACCTCTGGAATCTTGATTCCTACTCCAGTTCCCTCAAATCCCCCTCCCGTACTCCCTGTACTCAAGCTCACTATCATGTCACCGGTCAACGCAGATCTCTGAGCCGGAGATCCTGAGGTCCGTCCTGCCTTCGGTCGCTACGTGCTCAATAGTGGCATGGCGGCGCTTGACGACCAGTTTGCCGGCAAAGTGCTGATGGTAACCATCAACGGCGACCGGCCTCCTGTCTCACCGGACGACCTTGTCAAAGCTCTTGGCATTGCGCACGGCATCCAAATAAGTGACTTGCTCGTCGAAGTCTATCCGCCACCGGCTGATTTCTTCGTCAGGTTCCGGACAACTTTCAACTGCAGTCGTGTGTTCGAATCTTCCCGGTGTTTGTTCTGTGATGGCGCGCTGGTGAGCTTTGATAAGTGGCACCCAGGATGGGGCTCGGTGCCCTCTGAGCTTGAGTTTTTAACAAAGCTTACCTTCCACGGCATGCCTCGACGTGCTTGGAATAGCGAGTCCATGAATGAGCTTATCAACGACCTTGGAGGTGAGCTCGTAAGTATGTTTGTTCCTCCAGACAGCTGGGCTCTGACGATTATGGCATGGATGAAGAAGCCGTCCACCATACCGAAGGTGATTGGTGTTGAGATACCGGTGCAGGAACCGGGGTTGTACTATTCGTCGCCACCAAGGCCGCCACGGACCACGTTAGGGATGTACCTGTATCGAGTGTTCGTACATGTCGAAGAAGTGGTCAATCCATCAATCGAAGTCCTGCCGCCGCCGCTGGTGCCAGGGTCCGTCGACGACGTCCATTACAGGAGTCAACGTCAGACTTTCCCCGTGTTGCTTGGAACGATGGATGGCACAAGGCCTACCCCATCGCGCGGCGGAGGCCACTGCTTCTTTGGGAGAAGAGGTAGGGCTGGCTGCCTGGATGTGCTCTAATTTGAGGTAGCAACTGAATCTTGTCAGATACTAGTTAAATCCGAGCTATGGGTGTGAAGCACTGACGTGCCAGTACATTTGATTGTGACTTGTTCTAATTTTGTACCTGAACTTTTTTTAGAAAGGGTTGTACGTCAACTTAATGTGCTAGCAGAACTTATTGTGTTGTCTGTCTGTTTTCTTTGCACAACATTCAAGATATTTCCCCATCATTGATAAAGACGATGAACTGTTATGTACGAGTTCGTTGGTTTTAACATAGCCCTACCCGTAGCGATCCACTGCTTCCATCCTGATTGTGTCGCCTGCGTGAAATTTTTGTATGCAGGTTCAGTGTGCTATGATGTTCTATATGATTGTGTCAACTATATAAGTTTTTGCTGAGCATCAGCAATGCATATGGCTGAAAGATGTATTTACGAGCATCGACCAATGGGTCTCGGTCTCTCTCTCTCTCTCACACACACACGCACATGCACACACGTACAAGTGGGACCCGTTGAATTATTTCTTTGCTCGTGACAGCTTTTAATTAGGTTCCACTGTAATCTAACTTTTTTCTTAAGTTATTAATTGAGCTCAGTGACTTCAAAAAGTTGTACAGAAGCCTTGTTTGGGCCTTTCCGGCGTCGCTGAATGTGGGCTACGTAGCCATGTTAGGTTGTACTGTACTACACATGCCTTTTTTTCAACATCAGCAATGCAACTGGGCCGACAGTTGTACACCATATCCGGGTCAACTTGTTATTCTCCGCCCCACTGGGCTGCAAACTTTCCTAGGAGGTACGCATTAGGCTTAACAAGAAAATGGACTTTAAGAAATAATAAATGGGATGTAATTATAATAACTGGGCAGTAACTATAAAAAATGCACCAAACGCATAATTAGTTTAAAAATATATTAATTTGGAATTGGAAAATTTTAATTTCATTACTTGTTGCGCGTGCAATATTTCGTTGGATTTTAACATAATACAACTTTATTTTGAAATTATATTTAATCTGACTAGAAATTTCGGATAAAAATATTTCGGATCCCATAAAATGTGGGATTTTTTTTTGAATTCTGTTTTGAGCGGTTGGTTGAAATTATTAATCGTTGTCCTAGCTAGAAAATGGGCTGTACTTTTAACAAACTGTAAATGGGCTGTAGTAAATTCCATTAGAATTAAAAAATGGGTTGTACATTCTTACAAATCGCAAATGGGCTATATGTTCTCTGCCACACACTTGTGGGCCTTCTAAGTTGACGCGTCCCCTAAGAAAACTAAGTTGACGCGTATGCAAGACTTTGTCAACAACACACGGTTCTGGCAGCTGTGGCCGTTGGATGTCCATCCAACGGATGTCGTGCTTCTTCGTCAATCTCGGATATTCTTGCTTCAGCCGCCCAAAAAATGATTCCCCCCTAACATCTGGGGCGCACCGTTTCGGAGGCTGACCTGTGGGCCTACTAAGTTGACGCGTACCAAGGGCTTTGTCAACTTAGTCAATATAAACGATTCTAGCTTCAGTGACCGTACGATGTCCATCCAACGGCCGTAGTGCTTCTTCAACCTCTGGTCATCTTGCTCCAGCCGCCCAAAGCAACGTCGGTCGTGCTGCGTGCTCCTGCCTCCCGTGGCCGGCTGTGATGCCGCGGAGGCCTCACCGCCCACTACTACTCCCACCGCTGGCCAGGCCATCCCTCTACTCACCCACACTCCCTGTTATTCTGCGGCGACGGCAGCCTCACACTGTAGCCGAACCAGTGAACCCTCGTACTCCTCTCCGCGCGGGCTTCCACTACCGCGTCTTCCCCGGCTCCGTGTCGTCCCCTTCCTAGGCCTCGCCGTCGTCCACCGCCCTGGTGCTCTCGGCGCGGCATGGTCCACGTGGTCAAGGAACGGCTTCCATCGGACGTGGATTGTACGTGGAGCGGCTGACAACTGGGTCCACGGCCGTAGCAAGGAAGTGCCTCCGTATTACGCGCAAAATAATTATTCCTCCACCTGACAGCGGGGACCCACCGGACGGGCCACCGTATTTCGCGAAAAAACGTTTCCCCCTGACTGCTGGGACCCACCAGCTACATCTTCGCACACAAGGAAGTGCGTCCGAAAAAAAACCATTCGCCCCCCTGACTGCTCGGACCCACCAGCTACATCTTCGCACGCAAGGAAGTGCCTGACAGTCGGGAAGCACCTGGTCGAAGCGTACGTAGCGTTGTCATTCTGGTCGCGAACGTGTACAGAGGCGCGCACGTGTCGTAGTAGAGGCGCGCACGTAGCATGTACACGTACGTACAGCGGCCAGGGTGCAAGAAAGTAAATACGGCGACGTACGTACATACGGGCAGGGTCTCGAATGCCTACTCGCGCGTACGTACAGCCAGGGCTCGTGTACATGGCTGGGTCGGAACGGAGAAACATCGTCATCGTCGTGTTCATGGGGAGCCAACCGGCTGGGTCGGAACGGAATGCGTCGTCGTGTTCATCGGGAGAGCTTGCACGGAACGGCCGATGGAAACGAGGCCTGGCATACCACAGAACGGAGGAAACGTCCTTGTGTTCGACCATCCATGGTCGAAACGGGATCCTGTTCATCGGGAGGGGTCTGGCGTACCGCAAAATGGAGGAAGCGGACCTCCTACGGTCGAAATGGGGGTCCTTTTCATCAGGAGGGGTGTAGCGTACCACAAAACGGAGGAAACGGACTTGTGTTGGAGCGCTACGGTCGAAACGGGGGTCCTGTTCATCGGGAGGGGTGTGGCGTACCGCAAAACAGGACTCCACGGGATACTGTTCATCTCCACCGTCGACCCCCTCCAGCCTCCACGGGCTACTGTTCATCCACCGTCGACCTCCTCCAGCCTCCACCTGCGACTGTTCATCCACGGGGCTCCTGTTCATCCAGCCTCCACCGCGCGCTACTCCACTGGCTACTGTTCAACCAGCCCTCTCCACGGGCTCCTGTTCAACCACCCCTCCACGGGCCAATGTTCATCTAGCCCTCCACCGTCTACTGTTCATCCAGCCCTCCACGGGGTGGTCCTGTTCATCCAGCCCTCCACGGGGTCCTGTTCATCCAGCCCCAACCGGCTCGATCGATCGGGGTCCTGTTCATCTAGAGGCAACACCACGGGGTCCTGTTCATCCACCCCCACCAGGAACTGTTCATCCAACCCCCCCATCAACGCTCACTGTTCATCCAGAGGCAGCATCGATCGGCTTCAGTTAGCAGCAGTAGCGAAGGAATCGCTCGATCGGGTTCAGTTAACAGCCATCGATCCATCGCTCGGGTTCCGTAATGCGTAGCCTGCAGTGCAATCGCTTGGGTTCAGTTAGAGCCCAACGCCTCGCTTTGGTTCGGTTAGAGCCCAACGCCTCGCACCCGCGCGCGTGCGTGTACGAGAGAAACGCGCATCGCTCAGCCCCGACCACCCACCGTAACCGGGAACACCCTGATATTTTCCTCGCCCTCGCTTCTACCACGGTTTTTTCCGTCATGGAAGGCCCAAAGAATGTCATGCAACTGCGTCTCCGGCACGCCCAGGACGAAAAGCCCATTTTCTATCATGATTTTTTGTCATAGAAGTAGGAGCCCACCACATCTGTGATGATACCGGGTTTTGTCATAATTATCGTCATAGAAGTGTCATAAGTATGACAAAAAAATTTCGTTCGGCCCAAAATGTCACGGATGTGTCTTTTTTTTGTAGTGACAGGAACTTCAGAGTGATTCTTCGTTGCACGTTGATGGATGGTTATATGATCCGATTATATTAGCATTGTTGGGAGATTGCACTAGCGAAAGTACGGACCCTAGGCCTCATTTTCAAGCATTGCACTACCGTTTTTGTGCCCGTTTACTATTTGCTACCTTGCTGTTTTTATTTATTCCGATTGTAAAAATATATTTCTACCATCCATATTACACTTTTATCACAATCTCTTCACCGAACTAGTGCACCTATACTATTTGCCATTGTATTGGGTGTGTTGGGGACACAAGAGATTTCTTGTATTTGGTTGCAGGGTAGTTTGAGAGCGACCATCTTCATCCCACACCTCTCACGGATTGATAAACCTTAGGTCATCCACTTGAGGGAAAATTGCTACTGTCCTACAAAACTCTGCGCTTGGAGGCCCAGCACGTGTCTACAAGAGTAAAGTTGCATAGTAGACATCAAGCTCTTTTCTGGTGCCGTTGCCGGGGAAGTGAGTGCATGAAGGTATATCTTTAGATCTTGCAATTAAATCTTTTAGTTTCATGTTTTATCACTAGTTTGGTTTACAAAAAGAAAACTACAAAAAATGGAATTGAGGTTACATCATATTATTCATCTTTATAATGTATTTCGTGAAAATGATGGAAAGGAAAATTGTGCTCAATTGATAGAAGAAGAATTCTATAAAATGTTTGACAAAATATCTTTGAAAGATGAGCATGATTGCAATGTTGTTAGTATGAATTCTTTGAATATCCATGATGCTAATGATATGCAAAACCATAAGCTTGGGGATTCAATGTTTGATGAAGATGATATTTTTAGTCCCCCAAGTTTTGATGAGAAAATTTATTATGATGATTGCATGCCTCCTATTTATGACGATTATATTGATGAAAGTGGATTTGGAGAGTTCGTGACTTTATTTAATGATGAATCCACTATTTTGGAGGAGGTTGCAATTGATTATGAGAACAAAGTTGCTATCTATGATGATTATGTTGATGACATCATAACCGTGAAACTTGTCATCATGATTTTAATTTTCACTCTCATGATAGTTATTTTGTTTAGTTTGCTCCCACTACTATTGTGTCGGTGTACAAAAGTAGCGGCCTTCTGTACCCCTTTACTTCTGCACGGGCAGTTGTAGCCACACCTGCGGCCACGCTTGCCGGGGCAGAAGAAGCAAGGAACAAGACTACCAGAGCAACGCTGAAACCAGAGGCGCGAAGAGTGAAGAGGCAAGGTGGGTTTCCCCCGGAAAGAGCCTTGCCGGGGATGACCTGTGCTGCCCCGGCAAGAGCCTTGTCGAGGCAACTTACCCAACACCTGCAAGGCCGCCACCCTTGAGCCTGAGAGTTCTGATACCATCAACAACATTGGAACCAAGGCTCGAGAGGCGCCTGCATGGTGGTATGCAGATCTTTGTGAAGACTGAAGGCCTGCAAGACTAGATGAGAACCAGAAGGCGAAGGCCCCCAGCAAGGCCCTTGCCGGGGACGCGCACAAGACCCCGGCAAGACCCTTGCCGGGGACGTCTGCGGGGCCACAACCAGGCCCGCACTTACCAAGGCTTCGCTGCCCCATGGCCGTTCTGACGCAGGAGCCAGCCTGCCAACTAGGCACGCACCTACGTGGCAGCATGCAGCTTCTAGGACAGCCAAGCAAGCACCCTCGTAGTGGCATGACGTATAAAAAGAGGCCCGAGGCATACTGAGGAAGGATTCAGACTTTTTGGGCTAGGCATGCACCACAGCTAGTTCAAGATCTCAAGAACACCAAATATTCACCAAAGCAGGACTAGGGTATTATGCATCACCTTCGGCCCGAACCTGGATAAAATTCCCCCGCGTTGATCTTCTAAACCCGCTCTTTTTACAGCCCCGAGCCCCGGCAACCGTAGTCGGGATTCCCTGTGATCCCATAGGTGTCGTTCTTGAACCCCGCCATCTTTGGCGTGCCAGGTAGGGGGCGCAAGCTGTGAAAATCCGGTTTTGAAGCTGGTTCATCGACTCCTTTGTTGTGATGGCTTGAGAGAAGAAGGCGACGTCGATCAGCCACGCTCTGGTGCCATCAGCTAGGCGAGGCGATGCGGTCCGCAGCCGCGACAACTATACACGTAGCGACGAAAAAGCTAAGTCATGTAGAACCTTGAGCAAATTCCTTTTTAATATAAGGTTATTCTCCTCGAAGAATTTTGCGCATTGTGTGGAAAACCTGTGCGCAATGGATCCCTCCCGCTATTGGCAACGCCCTTGTTCTATTTCGAGTCCGCTCAATAGTTCAGGCGGCTGCGCTGAGAACGGCAGGGTGGCTTGCCTGGCAGCAAGCGCCCCCCAGTTGGCTGCTAAGGATCCATCCTTCAAACCTCCATAGCATGGGTTTACACGCTGGCAAACCTATCCAACTAGGCGTAGGGTGTGTGCATACAAGGAAAGATCAAACAGGAAGATAGCGTGTTTCATTTCAAAGTACTGCAGAGTTATATTACATCAATAGTTGATGTGGTTCCAACTTAAGATAAAATTTTCTTGGTCATGAACTCGCAGCGGAGATGAGAAACGGGGTGCATAGTCCCAGCGCTGGCCCTCCACCCTCTTGACTCCGTCGAGGCAGCTGATGATGGGCTCGATACGCTCCTCGAGCGCCGCGAGGTCCGTGCCCTCCGGCAAGCTCTCCAGCGCGTCGGCAAAGTCGATGCTGGGGTTCCAGAATGCCACCTTGGTGAGCATCTTGGCCAGGGCGCCCCGGCAGAGCCTCCGGGACTCATTTGCCAGATAGACTGCTCGATTGGAGCGGAGCTGCTCCAGGGCATCGAGCACGCCCTCGAAGAACAGGGTCAGCCTGGCATTGGGGCTCACGTTCGGCTCCTGGGAGTACCTGACGTCCGGCATGCCCATGGCGGCCAGCTTCGCGGTGATCCTCCCGGCAACGTCGACGAGGCGGCTGATCCAGAGGTTTATGCTCTTCGCGTAATCCTCGTGCTCGGCGGCGACATTGCTCCGCTGCCACTTCTCGTCCTCCAGGGCCTTGTTCAGGGTCTCCTCACGAGCCCCGGCCTCCGAAAGCTTCCCATCCAAGCCGTCCAGTTTCAGCTTCAGGTCGTTGATGGAGTCGTTGGCTTCGGAGAGTAGCTTGGCCTTGTCGGAGATGGCGACCTGCGAATCCGTGAGAGAGTGGTTAGCTGTGTCCCTCTCCTCCATCAGCTCCAGGGCCTTCTTCTTCAGCTCCTCCTGCTCCAGCTCCAGCTCATTCACCTTGCCAGCGTGGCGTAGGGCCTGAGCATTGAGTGCCTCCTTGTACCTCTGCTCTAGCTCCTGGGTCCGTTGCGTGATGATCTTCCCGATTTCTTCATCCTTGCCGTGGAGCGTGGCGGCAAGCGGCTGCTCACGGGCAACAAGGTCTTCCTCTTGGGAGTCCAGCAGAGCCTTCTGCTGTTGCCGGGCAGTGTTGTCTTTGGCAGCTTGCGCCTTCGCCGCCTCCTGGGCCTTCTCAATATTGGCCTGCTCTAGGATGAGCTCTCGCTTGCGCTCATCCATCTCCCTCTGGGCAGCCCTCGGCTCATCCCGAGCCTCGCCAAACCAAACTTGCATCTGAGCGACATGCTCCTCAAGATCTGCCTCCGCCTTGTCCACCGCCGCCATCCTGGATTTCACCTTGTCTTGGCGGGCACGGTGGAGCGCTTGGAGCCTCTGGAAGTTGGCGCCCATGGCTCGGAGAAGCCGCTCCTCCTGGGAACCGTTGCCACCGGCGCTCGGTTCGTGGACAACCTGGAGCCGTGCGGTGGCGAGCACCTCACCATCGAAGACCTCCCCCTCGGCAGGCGCTCTGGTGTCTGCCGACCCTGGGCGGCGGACGAACAAGTCGTCGCCCACCTTCAGCTACTTGCCCGGCGCGGCGGCTGTAGAGGAGGAGGGTTGGTCGTTGGCCACCTCCTCCTCGGCAGGTTTCTTGGCGGCCTCCCCGGCAGCAGCCTTGGCGGCCTCCTCGGCGGCAGCCTTGCCGGCCTCCCCGGCAAGACCCTCGCCGGCCTCTCCGATGGCGGACTTGACGGCCTCCTAAGCTGCGATCCTGACGGCCTCGGCCTCGGCGTCCTTGGCGACCTCCCCGATGACGATGACGATGTCGATATCCTCCTGGTCCATTGAGGGAGGGTCTGGAAACCAGAAAGGAAGGACGAAAAGAGGCCAAGATCAAGGTTAAAAAAAGAGAGAGAGAAAAAAAAGACAGGGACGGAAGGCAGGCCGCTTAACCGTGCCAAGCTGAGAAGAAGTTCCCTCCCCACCGACATTCGTTGCTAGGACAGAGCCACCAGAACCCAAGTCCGCCTCCTTCTCCTCCATGTGCGTGGGCTCGGCGGTGGTTGCCCTTGCCGGGGACGCCCCTTTTGGCGGCGTGGTCGATGGGGCGGCGTGTTGGGAGTGGCCCTCGTGGGCTCCTCCTGCTACTGCTCTCCTCGTGCAAACCCGACAAGGTCAGCACCAACGATTCGTGCCCCAACGCCCGTCGATGGGGAGCGAGTAATGAACTTACACTGGGGGCTGAAGCGGGGGCTGCACCGAGGGCTGGCATCTGGGCTGATCTCCACCACCACCGGTGTGCGCGAAGTGCTCACCGGGGGCTTGACGCCCGCCGAGCCTTGGCCCTCTTCGCCGCCCTCTGGGCCAGCATCTTTGTCTCCCTGCAAAGACAAGATCAAGTCAGGGGAAACAACACGGGTTGGGAGTCAGAAATGATAAAGGGCGAGATGCTTACTCTTCCTCCTCCGCCGGCCTCCTCTTCCTCTTCGGGCTGAAGGACCCGAGGTCAAAATCGGCCCCGGGTTCGCTGTCCTAAGGGAGAAGAGAAGGGGATGGGGTCCTGCGCCGCTTGGGCGAGGAAGAAGCGGTGGCCGCTGCCTTCTTCTTCGCTGATGTGGCCCTCGTCTGACGCACGGGCTGCGCCTGGGCCTGTTGCCGTTGCGTGGTCCTGCCGGGTCGGACCGGCTTGCCAGAGCTAGCCCGCCGCAGGACGTGCCTCCTTGCTAGGGGCGAGGAGTCATCCGCCTTGGTCTCCTCCTCGTTCGACTCCTCGACCACGTCTTCAACAAGGGGAGCCCCGGCACCAGCGCCGCTGGCCTCCCCGGCAGACCCCGCCCACTCGGTGAACTCCCTCTCCTCGGTGGCCACATCAGCCTCGTCCTCCTCGGTGCCGCAGCTGTCGGGCTCCTGGGCAAGTGCCACCTCCTCCGCCCTGGCAGTGATGTATGCCAGCTCCGCCTTGGTGGTGTCGCGGATCAGCTTCGGCTCGTCACGGACATACCTCTCCGACAGGTTGTCGAAGAACGCCTGCACCTGCTCCGCTTCCGGTTCGGCCCAGCTTGGATCGAGGCCGTGCATGTTGAAGTCCGGCATCATGGCGATGATGTTGGTCTGGCGAGAATTGTTGCTCAGCGGGACCACTTCTGCTGGCAACGCAAACAGAGACCCGCTGGCCCTGACGGCCTTGCCGGCCTTCTCGGCCTTGTCGGTCCTCTCGACCCCGCCGTCCTCATTCACCCTGAGCTGAAAGAGCCTCTGGCAGAAATTGGCATGCTACAGCACCATAAAATTGTGCTTTAGGCCAGGGCGGAGCCTCATGATATCGGCCGCGTTCCTGAAATCCCAGGCCAGCCTCCCCTTGTTATGCAGCGGGGCAATCAGGAGACGGAGGAAGTCGGCCCCGATCATCTCGAGGGTGAGCCCACCCGAGGTAAGGCGGTGAATCCTCGTGGTGGCGACCATGAGCTTCTCGTCATCGGCGTCGAGGTCACTCCAGTCCTTGCCACGGACCAGCGGCCTCTGATGGACCCGACAGAACTCCGGCGGGTCTTCCTCCTCGATCCAGCACCACCGGCCCCGCCACTCGTCCCACCTCTCCTTCTGGGCACCCTCCGGGTACGTGCCCCTACTCTGGGTCCTTGGGATCCAGGTGATGCAGCCAGAGATGACACCCCCTGGCTGGATGCGAGGGGAAAACTAGTGGCAGAAGAGCGCCGTACGGGGGAGCACTCCGGCAAAGCCCTCGCAGAGGTGGGCAAAGAAGGCCATGCACGCCACGGCGTTTGGCGTGAAGTCCAGAAGATGGAAGCCGTCACTACAAAAAAAGACACATCCGTGACATTTTGGGCCGAACGATTTTTTTTCTATCATACTTATGACACTTCTATGAAAATAATTGTGACAAAACACGGTATCATCGTAGATGTGGTGGGGTCCTACTTCTATGACAAAAAATCATGATAGAAAATGGGCTTTTCGTCCTGGGGGGCCGGAGACGCAGCTGCATGACATTCTTTGGGCCGTCCATGACGGAAAAAACTGTGGTAGAAGCGAGGGCGACGAAAATATCAGGGTGTTCCCGGTTACGGTGGGTGGTCGGGGCCGAGAGATGCGCATTTCTCTCATACACGCACGCGCGTGGGTGCGAGGCGTTGGGCTCTAACTGAACCCGAGCGAGGCGTTGGGCTCTAACTGAACCCGAGCGATTGCACTGCAGGCTACACGTTACTGAACCCGAGCGATCGATCGATGGCTATTAACTGAACTCAGCGATTCCTTCGCTACTGCTGCTAACTGAAGCCGATCGATGCTGCCTCTGGATGAACAGTGAGCATTGCTGGGGGGGTTTGGATGAATAGTTCCCGGTGGGGGTCAATGAACAGGACCCCGTGGTGTTGCCTCTGGATGAACAGGAGCCCGATCGATCGAGCCGATTGGGGCTGGATGAACAGGACCCCGTGGAGGGCAGGATGAATAGGACCACCCCGTGGACAGGATGAACAGTAGACGGTGGAGGGCTGGATGAACAGTAGCCCGTGGAGGGGTGGTTGAACAGGAGCCCGTGGAGAGGGCTGGTTGAACAGTAGCCGATGGAGTAGCGCACGGTGGAGGCTGGATGAACAGGAGCCCGTGGATGAACAGTCGCAGGTGGAGGCTGGAGGAGGTCGACGGTGGATGAACAGTAGCCCGTGGAGGCTGGAGGGGGTCGACGGTGGAGATGAACAGTATCCCGTGGAGTCCCGTTTTGTGGTACGCCACACCCCTCCCGATGAACAGGACCCCCGTTTTGACCATAGCGCTCCAACACAAGTCCGTTTCCTCCGCTTTGCGGTACACCACGCCCCTCCCGATCAACAGGACCCCCGTTTCGACCGAAGGAGATCCGTTTCCTCCGTTTTGCGGTACGCCAGACCCCTCCCGATGAACAGGACCCCGTTTCGAACATGGCCGGTCGAACACAAGGCCGTTTCCTCCGTTCTGCGGTACGCCAGGCCTCGTTTCCATCGGTTGTTCCGTCCAAGCCCTCCCGATGAACACAACGACGCATTCTGTTCCGACCCAGCCGGTTGGCTCCCCATGAAAACGACGACGACGCTGTTTCTCCGTTCCGACCCAGCCATGTACACGAGCCCTGGCCGTACGTATGCGCCAGTAGGCGTTCGAGATCCTTCCCGTAGGTACGTACGTGGCCGTATTTTCTTTCTTGCACACTGGCCGCTGTACGTATGTGTACATGCTACGTGCGTGCCTCTACTACGAGACGTGCGCACCTCTACATCGACCAGTATGTACGTACACATTCGCGACCAGAATGACAATGCTACATACGCTTCGACCAGGTGGGTCCCGACTGTCAGGCACTTCTTGCGTGCGAAGATGTAGCTGGTGGGTCCCAGCAGTCAGGGGGGCGAATCGTTTTTTTGCCCGGACGCACTTCCTTCCGTGCGAAGATGTAGCTGGTGGGTCCCAGCAGTCAGGGGAGAACATTTTTTCGCGAAATACGGTGGCCCGTCCGGTGGGTCCCCGCTGTCAGGTGGAGGAATATTTATTCTGCGTGTAATAAGGAGGCACTTCCTTGCTGCGGCCGTGGACCCAGCTGTCAGCCTCTCCACGTACAGTACTCTTCCGATGGAAGTCGTTCCTTGACCACGTTGACCATGCCGCGCCGAGAGCACCAGGGCGGTGGACGACGGCGGGGCCTAGGAAGGGGACGACGCGGAGCCGGGGAAGACGCGGCAGTGGAAGCCCGCGCGGAGAGGAGTACGAGGGTTCACTGGTTCGGCTGCGGTGTGAGGCTGCCGTCGGCACAGGGCCTGGCCAGCGGTGGGAATAGTAGGGAGCGGTGAGGCCTCCATGGCAGCACAGCCGGCCACGGGAGGCAGGAGCATGCGGCACGATCGGCGCTGCTTTGGGCGGCTGGAGCAAGAAGACCAGAGGTTGAAGAAGCACAACGGCCGTTGGATGGACATCGTACGGTCACTGGACCTAAAACCGTGCATATTGACTAAGTTGACAAAGCCCTCCGTCCCCATCAACTTAGTAGGCCCACAAGTCAGCCTCCCACTATACTGGGTCCCAGCTAGCAGGGGAGTATTAATTTTTGTGTGTGTAATAAGGAGGCACTTCCTTGCGTGCGAATATATAGCTGGTGGGTCTGAGTTGTCCGCAGCGGTAATGTTTTTTTGGGAAATATAGAGGCCTTTCGGTGGGTCCCAGATGTCAGGTGGAGGAATCATTATTTTGCGCGTAATAAGGAGGCATTTCCTTGCATGTAGCCGTGACCCAGCTGTCAGCCTCTCCATGTAGAGTCCACTTCAAATGCATGTCATTCGTTGACCACGTTGACCAGGCCGCGTCGAGAGCACCAGGGCGGTGGACGACGGCGAGGCCTAGGAAGGGAACGACACGGAGCCAAGGAAGACTCGACAGTTGTTCCCCACGCGGAGGGGAGTACGACTGTACGAGGGTTTACTAGTTCGTCTGCCGTCGCCGGAGAATAACAGCAGGTGTGGGTGAGTAGAGGGATGGCTAGGCCAGCGATGGGAGTACGGTGGGGCGGTGAGGCTTGCGCGGCAGAACAGCTGGCCGCGGGGAGGAGAGAGGAGGCAGTCCCACCGGCGCTTGTTTGAGTGGCTGGAGCAGGAAGAGGAGAGATTGAAGAAGCACGACGGCCGTTGGATGGACATCCAACAGTCACTGCTTGTGCGTCAACCTTTTTTTAGGAAAGCCTCAAATCCGTGGAAAACATCATACAACCCATCTGCCATTATTTCTAATAATTTACAGCCCATTTGCTAATTCTTAAGGTTTTTTTGGAGCCCATATTCTTTTCGTTAGCATTACAGCCCATATTGTGGCCAGGGTTAAAAAATTATACGAAATTTTGCATATTTCGGTGCGGTCCGAACTGTTTTTAATCCCGAAATTTTGAGTCATGTTCAAACTGATTTTAAAAACAAATATATATCAATATAAAATCCAACAAATTGTCCACGCATAAAAATCAATGCAATTTAGAATCTCGAAATGAAAAAAAGAAAATTGAAACTAATTGCCGGTTTGATGTGTTTTAAAAATGTACAACCCATTTCTCATTACTGATAGGCCATTTTCTCGGCTAGCCGAATGAAAGCTCTCCTCGTCTTGAAAGATTTGCAGCCCAACAGGCCTGACAAAGCGACTTACTTGGCAAATCACAAAAAAACTGGGTTGTGGCCGTGGACCCAGCTGTCAGCCTCTCCACGTACAGTACTCTTCCGATGGAAGTCGGTCGTTGACCACATTGACCAGGCCGCACCGAGAGCACCAAGGCTGTGGACGACGGCGAGGCCTAGGAAGGGGACGACGCAGAGCCGGGGAAGATGCGGCAGTGGATGCCCACGCGGAGAGGAGTACGAGGGTTCACTGGTTCGACTGCGGTGTGAGGCTGCCGTCGCCGCAGGGCCTGGCTAGCGGTGGGAGTAGTAGGGGCGATGAGGCCTCAACGGCAGCCCAGCCGGCCACTGGAGGCAGGAGCAGGCGGTCTCGCCGGCGCTGGTTTGGGTGGCTGGTGCAAGAAGAGCAGCGATTGAAGAAGCAGCAGGACCGTTCGATTCAAATCCAACGGTTACTGCTGCTAGAATCGTTTGTTGACTAAGTTGACAAGCCCTGCGTACGCGTCAACTTAGTAGGCCCACAGGTCAGCCTCCCAACCGGTGCACCCCAGATGTCAGTGGGAGGAATCATTTTTTTCGCGTAATAAGGAGGCAGTTGATTGCGTGCGGCCAGGCCAGCGGAGGGAGTCTGCGCGGCATCACAGCAGGCCACAAGAGGAGGGAGCAGGCTGTCTCGCCGGCGCTAGTTTAGGCGGCTGGAGCAGGAAGATCAGAGATTGAAGAAGAATGTCTGCCGTTGGATGGACATCCAACAGTCACTGCTGCTAGAATCGTGTGTTGACTGACAAAGCCTTGCGTAAACAAGTCAACCTCGAAATCTGTGGCGTGTACATCCCATTTGCTATTATTTTTATAATTTTTACTCATTTTCTAATTCATATGGAATTTCTTGCAGCCCGTTTTCCATTTTTAGAATTGCTGCACATTTTCTGGTCAGTACCAGGGTTAAAAAAATTAACTAAATATGTGGGAAATTTTGAAAATTCGCAAATTTTTGCTGGGGAACAAAATATTCTTAATCCAGAAATTAGTAGCCATACTAAAACAAATTTAAAAATAAATTAGTACTATGTCATGTTAAATCCAATGAAATGCGTATAAGATATCAGTGAAGAACAAAAACAAAAAAAGAAACTAATATCCCATTTGCTATAATTTTTTTGGAATTTTCAACCCCTTTTGATATTACTTTTAACAGACACTGACCATACTCTTTGGCCAGGCCGGAATGCATCCCTCCTCATCTTGAAAGATTTGCAGCCCAGTAAGTCGGAGAAAACAAATAGGCCTAGCTTGGGTATTCTTCAAAAAGAAATACCGGGTTACCTATTTTCCCAAAGAAAAAACTGCTGGGCTGGTCATGATGTTAGACGGGCCACAGAGACCGCACAACCCAGTTTATAGCCTGCTCCTCCGAATTACTAGTAAAAAAAGTTGTGCAATTCTGTCGTTAATTGACTATACGTTGAAAATGATGTGGGTCCCAGATATCAGCAGGGTGGATTAGAGTAAAAAAACGAGGGGTTCATCTGAGTAGTAAAAGAGGCGCTTGCTTGTGTTCGGGAGTGGACCTGGTGGGTCCGTACTGTCATACTCACAACTACAGTCCTCTCCCAATTCACTATGTTGGCAGGGACCGTTTCGAAAAAAATATGTTGACAGGGCCGGTCGGCGGCGCCGCGGCGAGCGCACCAAGGCAGATGATAAAGTGCTGTCGCCAATGTGCTGGGCTAGGTTGGACATTCTTATTGAAAAATAAAAATGGACCAGATCTATTTACGACATTGACTACGATTTGCATGGGACCGCTGGTTGCAGGAAGAAAATGCTGGGAGGAAGAAGACTGATCGCTATCTTTGCCGAAGAATAATATCGACTGAATGTAACGACACTATCATAGGAAATAATATCCTCCTGTTAAATCATGAATCTAAAGAACTGGTGCATGAGCATTTAGCTTTATTTATTTATTTACTTATTTATGTTTAGGGGACCATGACCATATACCTGGGCCGGATTCATGTGAGAGCCTCCCTTCCAGTTAATTATGGGCTTCTCTATTGGGCCTTCATCAGTGGGCTGCATGTTATCAACAAGTGGAAAATGTTTTACGTACGAAAAATAGTATGCGCTACGTACGGTACAGGGCACTAAAGGATCGAACCGTGCAACGACTTCCAAAACATTGTGTTTGTCGTTCTAACAACACATTTATTCAACCAGCAGACGAAATATACTACTGATTGTACATTGAAAACAGCAGCAGCAACAACCAGGGCTGGGGGTGCAACAGAAGCAGTAAGCAGGCTAGAAGAGTGAAGACGCAGCTCTCTCTTCCAAACCAAACATCAGCCATCATTACAAAAGGGCTACCAAAAAAGAACAAGTGTATGCATCAAACTAAATAAAGATCCTACTACACCAAGTGTACGCATCTAACTAACTGGCTCAGTTAGACGTTACTATTTATTAAGCTGTGAAGATTGGCTGACGGCTTGAACTAGATGGGTGCTTGACGGGGGAAACTCCAGCCAGCAGGTCGAAGTCTGATACTTGGGTTTCAAAAAAAAGTCTGATACTTGCGACCCTCTCTCCTACTTTGGGCCGCAGAGCGTGGCAACACATATCAGGGTATGGTGAATGCAGAGACGCATGGTACACTGTGTAGACACAGTTTTGCCTGATGAACGAAACCGCGCTGCCATCATGATCCTTGCCGTCGGTTATCTCCTGGTTAATCGGATAATTCAGTCTGACAAACAGAGCGTGTACCAAGGCTACTTACCAACCTCCAGTCAACAATCCCTGGAGGCCCAGAGAAGCCGGGATCCTGCTCAAAGACCTTGCAGTGACTGTGATTGTATTCCGCGAAACAACACGTCCGGCAAATTTCCTCCCGCGGGCTGGAGTAGGTTTCTCAGTTTGCATGTGGGTTTAACGGAGGGGTTTGATGGGGGCGAGGAGGCGTGTTCAGCCGGGCGTGCAGTGGACGGCGCAGTACTATTCGATTTGACAACTACAAAGAGATAGAGATAGATATAAGAATAGATACTAGGGAGGAGCACCATCTACTGCTTCGTGGGCTACTCCTGCGCTCCATTCGGCGGCCACAACGTCCCCTACAGCCACTCCCTCATGCGCTCCATTCGGCGGGCGCTGTTGAAATTTGGGGAGCGCACTCTTGCGACAGCTAGCAGCGACGACTTCACCAACGACGACTTCTTCCCCGACCTCGGCAACCTCTTCCTCAACGACATGGGCGACAACCTCAACGCCAATGGTGCTGCTCCCGTTGCACCGTATGTGTTTCTGTCCTTCCTGTTCGAAATCGTGGTAGAATTCATGTTTCTAGTCTGTGTCCTAGATTCAATCTGTTCATCTACTATGCTAGTCCGCATGATTAGTTTAATCTCTGTTATAGCCGTCATGATTTATTTTGTAGTAAATCTCGTAGTAACTTAGTCATATATTCAACTGGCGGAACTTCCCCTACAGCCACTCCCGTTTCATGGACGGCCCGGTCGATGCCTCCAAGGAGCCCTTCGTCTACTGCTATGAGTGCCCGGTGCCATTTTGGGGCTCGCCGGCGGACATCGTGCATCACCTGACGCAGGCGTGCGGCGATCACTAGTGGCCCTTGGTGAAGAACATCAAGTACGAGACGTGCTACCCGTTCACCGTGCCGGAGTCGCTGGAGAATCAGCGCCGCCTGCTAGTCTCGGAGGAGGACGGCAGCATCTTCCTCTTGATCGTGGCCACTGGCGAGGCCCACGCAGGCCGCCACCACATCTCTGTAGTGTGTGTCAGGGGCGACTGAGGGAGTCCTGGATTAGGGGGTCCTCGGACAGCCGGACTATATCCTTTGGCCGGACTGTTGGACTATGAAGATACAAGATTGAAGACTTCGTCCGGTGTCCGGATGGGACTCTCCTTGGCGTGGAAGGCAAGCTTGGCAATACGGATATGTAGATCTCCTCCCTTGTAACCGACTATGTGTAACCCTAGCCCCCTCCGGTGTCTATGTAAACCGGAGGGTTTATTCCGTAGGACAACAACAATCATACCATAGGCTAGCTTCTAGGGTTTAGCCTCTACAATCCCGTGGTAGATCAACTCTTGTAATACTCATATCATCAAGATCAATCAAGCAGGAAGTAGGGTATTACCTCCATCGAGAGGGCCCGAACCTGGGTAAACATCATGTCCCCCGCCTCCTGTTACCATCCGCCCTAGACGCACAGTTCGGGACCCCCTACCCGAGATCCGCCGGTTTTGACACCGACATTGGTGCTTTCATTGAGAGTTCCACTGTGCCGTCATCATAAGGAGGGATGGCTCGTCTCGTTGTCAAGGACAACATCACCTTTGGGGAAGCCCTGGCTGTAGGCCAAACTCTCCGACTAGGCGGCTTCATCATGACCGCCCGTTCGGCCGCTGCGCCGACGATGACTTCTCGGGTCATCAAAAACAGTCTCCACGTCGGCTCGGAATTCGCCGAGCAGATGGATCCAATGGAGCTGTCTTCTTTGAATGAGCTCTTGGATCGCATCGCCGCCTTGGGAGTCTCTATGGACTATGATCGGATCGGGCATACACCCGACCAAAGGGAGATTAACTCTCCGCCGATCACCCATCAGATAGCGGTGGTGGAGGAGCAACGCATCGATTCTTCCTCTATCTTGAGGACAAGCTATGTCCGGATTCCCGAGCTCTCTAAGCCGGATACCCGTCTACGGGAGGACATGGCCCAAGCTCTAAACCTAGAATCAGACAGCGGGATAGACCTATTGGGCAACAAACCGGAGCCCGAACTTTCAAAATCGGAAACTCCGCCGCTCTAGGGTCTCAGATCGGGTCAGGGTTTGGACCTAAATCTACCCACCCACCTAGATATAAGTGATCTTTCCCACATTAGACAAGAGCCCCAAGAAACAGTACATCACTATTGGGCCAAATTCCTGCTTGTAATGAGTAAGGTCAGGGACTGTCGCGAGGAAGACACAATTTCATTCTTTTGCAAAAAATTGCACGGACAAGGGAATCCTCAACGCCATAAGTCGCCGTGACATAGCACACTTCGCTGACTTGGCGGCCATAGTACAGAAGTACTATGCGATGGAAAGCACCTGGAAAACCAAAACAAAATTCTAGGATCCTCTGGCTCTCACTAAAACCCCCGTCCGAATTAAAAGGGTGTACTCTCATAAATCACCCGATCCAATTACAAAGAAACAAAAGCCCACTACAGGGCGTGGAACCGTACTGGAGGGATAGCTCAACGGGCCATGCAAAATTCACAGTACAACGGATGCCATACCAACACACAGCCTTAGAGCATGTTGGGTACTCCGGCAGGTGGCCAAGAGCGGTGAGGATATCCTCATCAACAATACCGCAGAGCACCATCCCGTGGAGAATATCAATACAGTATTGACAGTCTTCGAGACCTTCGCCTCAAATAATAGGCATAAGCGAGCACTCCGCAGCCTTGCCGAAGTCTGCCACGTAGCAGCAATAAATCCATGGAGCGACACGGCTATCACCTTCAATGCCAGTGACGAACCTAAATTCCGAACAGCCCGAGCACCAGCCGCCTTGGTCCTTAGTCCAATTGTGGACGGCTTCCGGCTTACTAAAGTGCTCATGGACGGCGGCAGCGGACTAAACCTCATCTATGAGGAGACCCTTCAAAAAATGGAAATAGACAGAAGAAGCATTGAGCAAAGCAGCACGACCTTCAGAGGAATCATCCCTAGTCGGGAGGCACGATGTGCTGGCAAAATCACACTAGATGTGGTATTCGGCACGCCGGAGAATTAAAGGTCCGAAGAAATCACATTCCAAGTGGCCCCGTTCAATAGCTGATGCCACGCCCTTCTAGGGCGGGAGGCATTCACGATCTTCCAAGCTATACCCCATTACGGGTACATGAAGCTCAAAATGCCCGGACCTAATGGAATCATCACTCTAGCTAGTGATCTGACATAGCACTCCGCGCTGAAAATAAAACAGTCGCACTGGCCCTCGAGGCGTTATCCTAAGCCCTCGCGGCCGAGGAATTAACTACGCTGTGCTCCATAGTGGACAGGGATGACGTGATACTCGATAAAAGATCCAAGTCCACCTCTTTTAAACCAGCGGATGAAATATTCAAATTCCAAGTCCATCCAACGGACCCTACAAAAACAACATCTATCGGGGCACAGTTAAACCCCACAGTAGACACTGCACTACGGGAGTTCTTGCGCGAGAATTGGGACATCTTCGCCTGGCATCGTTCAGACATGCCAGGAATCCAACGCAGGCTGGCCGAGCATAGCCTTAACATCCTAAAGGGATTCAAGCCGGTCAAGCAAACTCTTCGGCGCTTTTCTGAGCCTAAGCGACAAGCCATGGGAGAGGAGCTAGCCAAGTTACTAGAGGCCGGATTCATTCGAGAAATAAAACATCCGGACTGGCTAGCAAACCTGGTGATGGTACCAAAGAAGGACAAATCCTGGCGCCTATGCGTCGACTTCAAGGACCTTAATAAGGCTTGCCCAAAGGATCCCTTCCCCCTCCCTCACATCGATCAAATTATCGACACTACCGCAGGACACGACTCATTGTCTTTCCTCGACGCATATTCCGGATACCACCAAATTAAGATGGCGGAGTCCGATCAAGCCGCAACAGCATTTATCACTCCATACGGCCCCTTCTGTTTTAACACCATGCCTTTCGGGCTCAAAAACGCCGGTGCAACCTATCAACGCATGATTCAGACATGCTTGGAGACACAAATTGGCAAAACAGTGGAGGCATACGTAGACGATGTGGTCATTAAAACCAGACACGTCGAATCCTTAATAGACGACTTGAGGCTCACGTTCGATAATCTCCGAACATATGACATCAAGATCAATCCGGAAAAATGCATCTTCGGCGTGCCCGCGGGAAAGCTCTTAGGCTTCATCGTCTCTAACAGAGGAATTGAAGCAAACCCGGCTAAAATCCGAGCTCTGTCACAGTTGGCTATCCCAACAGACCTCAAGCAAATCCAGAAACTAACTGGATGCGTGGCTGCTTTAAGCCGCTTTATCTCCCGATTAGGAGAAAAGGCACTACCCCTTTATCGCCTCCTGCGATGCACCGAACACTTCGAGTGGACTGATGCGGCCACGGACGGATTAGAAGAAATAAAAGCCGTTTTGGCCACGAACCCAATCTTGGCCGCACCTAACGTCGGCGAACCAATGCTGCTATATATAGCGGCAACACACCAAGTTGTAAGCACAGTGCTCGTTGTCGAACGAGAGATGGACGGGCATAAGTTACCGCTTCAAAAGCCGGTATACTATGTATCCACTGTCCTCACTCCATGCAAATCACGGTACCCACATTATCAAAAGATAGCATATGCGGTCTTCATGGCATCCCGGAAACTACGACACTACTTTCAAGAGTGTTCAATTACGGTGGCCTCTGAAGTGCCACTCAACGACATAATAAACAACCGCGAGGCCACGTGCCTGATTGCTAAATGGGCTATTGAGCTCCTCCCGTTCGACATAATATACAAACCACGGCGAGCCATTAAGTCACAAGTCCTGGCTGATTTCGTTGCCGAATGGACAGAAGTCGAACTCCCTAAAGAGTACGGCGCGTACTCCAACTGGATTATGCACTTTGACGGCTCTAAAATGCTGGCTGGTCTGGGGGCCGGCGTAGTCCTGACATCCCCCACCGGAGATACGGTCCAATACGTACTCCAAATACTATACACAGACTCCAACAACGCGGCAGAATACGAGGCCCTATTACATGGTCTCCGGATGGCAGTCTCCATGGGCATTCAATGCGTGGAGGTGCGTGGGGACTTGAACCTTGCAATATCTCAAATAAATGGATACTTCGACGCCAAGGATCCAAAAATGGCGGCTTACTGCAACGCCGTCCTCAAAATGTCAGCTCGATTCGAGGGGCTCAAATTCCACCATGTGGCTCGGGAAAACAATCAGGCAGCGGATGTCCTCGCCCGCATCGGCGCTAAGCGCGACCCCGTCCCACCTAATATCTTCTTGGAAAGGTTGTTTAAGCCATCCGTGGTATGGGAAGGGGAGACCGGTAATAATAGTCCGGACCCGGCCACAATGACAGATACCGAACACTCAGACATAATTGGAGGCTCTGCCACCGAAATAACACCTTTCGCCCACGTAATAATGGTTGTCATCGCCCCGTGGACAGAACCATTCCTGGCCTACCTAAATAGGCAGGAACTACCCGAAGACCCAAACGAGGCGCGCTGTATTGTGCGGTGGTCTAAAGCCTATAAGGTCCACGAGGGAGAGCTTTATAAGAAAAGCGCTACCGGAGTCCTTCAAAGGTGCATCTCCGAAGAAGAAGGGCGGCAACTTTTGGCAGAAATTCATGCTGGACTTGGCGGCCACCACGCCGCAGCTCGGGCCCTTGTAAGCAAGGCCTTCTGTATAGGTTTCTACTGGCCGACGGCCCGAGCAGACGCACAGGACCTCGTTCAACGTTGCGTCGGTTGCCAGCTTTTTGCAAACCAAAGCCATATGCCGCCTACCGCTCTCCAAACAATCCCCATTACTTGGCCCTTTGTGGTCTGGGGGCTTGATATGGTTGGACCCCTCAAAGGGGGAAGCCATAAGAAAAAATACTTATTGGTCATGGTGGATAAATTCACCAAATGGATAGAAGTCAAACTAGTTAAAACAGTCGAATCCGGACCAGTGATAGACTTTATATCCGGGGTCGTACACCGTTATGGCGTCCCCCACAGCATCATCACTGATAACGGCTCGAACTTTACAGCCGACAAGGTAAAACTTTGGTGCAGCAACATGGGCATCAAGCTCGATTATGCTTCTGTCTATCACCCGCAAAATAACGGTCAAGTCGAACGAGCAAACGGTCTTATCATGAGCGGCATTAAACCCAGATTAGTGCGATCCTTGAAGGAATCCAATACACACTAGGTAGAGGAGCTCGACTCCGTACTATGGGGGCCGCGGACCATGCCGAATTGCACTACCAGATACACACCGTTTTTTATGGTGTACGGCGCAGAGGCGGTACTGCCCTGCGACATGATTCATGACTCACCTCGAGTGCGCATGTATCAAGAGAAAGAAGCCGAGCTTGATCGGCAAGACAGTTTGGATGCCCTGGAGGAGGAGCGTGACGTGGCAAAAGCCCGTTCCGCATTCTATCAGCAACAGGCTCGAAGATATCAAAGCAGAGAAGTACGCGCCAAAACTTATAATGTTGGCGAACTCGTTCTACGCCTACCGGAGAAGAAATAGAACAAGCTCAAGCCCAAATGGGAAGGTCCCTTCGTTATTGACCAAGTTCTAACTGGTGGAGCGTACCGTCTACGGGATGCATCGGACAATCGACTCGAGCCAAACCCATGGAACGCAGCCAGGCTCCGAAGGTTCTACGCCTAGCGCCGGACTCGGTGTTCGTCTCCTTACCTCTATCAATTTTTTGTATATGCATTTCTGTCTTTTCTTTCTTTCTTCCCCTTTTTTCTTCAAGGCCTTAAAAGGCTAAAATGTGTCTTGACTACACAATCTTGACGCGCTAGCTACGCTCATGATACCTGGGGGCTTCTTATAGAAAAGCTTAATATAACTATCTTCCGGGCTCTATGCCCCACACATGTGTTATACTTCCGCATGGACCTTTTTTAGCCATTATATGCATCGATATGACTTAAAGTTTTGGCCAAGCTGGGTTGCCTGGCTCTTGTGTTTATGCCCTACATTCCCGTTAATTCGGCTAGGGCATAAGGGGAGCACCTCTGCGATTGTTACTGCCGGGTCAGCCGGATGTGTACCTCAGACTGGGTGAAGCCGAAAGCTAGCGTTCTTAAGGGAATACTCGGTCGGTGAACAAAAGATGACCTTTACTTATTATAAATACATGCCCCCAGATGTTTATATCCTGCGTCTCATTTCGCAGCTCGGACATGCACATTAGGGCATGCGTACCCAGGGAAAGGAACCCTTAACAGAACTATTCTTCCTGGAAGATGTTTCTTACTATCCATGTAATATAACATAGCTTGTTGGGTACTTGTCTATTCGAGCACTTATGACCCCTACGCCTGGTTTCCACGCATACCCCGGTTTCTACATAACTGAGCAGGTATTCGGATACACTCCGGCCTGTCGGGTCCAGAGGTCGAAGCGAAAAGGTCCGCCATGACAAATGATTTACAATCCGGCTAGGGACAATACATGTCACTTGAAGTACACAGTCAATTAGACTGACTAAATTCTTCTTCTATACCATCCAACAGGCTGTCTAGCCTACAATCATGTTGGGAATACTTTGCAGCTAATTCTACTTGGTCATAGACCAAACTGACGGGGATCTCTTTCCCATCAGGCCCCACAGGTCCGACCTTGGCCATGTGGTTCGGGTCGGCCTTGGTATATCGCGTCTTCACCATGGCCCAGGCTTCCCTCGCACCTTGTCGGCAGGCTGATATCTTCCATAATCGGAAGCGCCGCCGCGCTCCCTTGAGCTTCTCTATAAGCTCCCGCATGCCACCTGGCGGGGAGGCGGACGACCACAAGGCTTGGGCAATACCCTGCATCACTTGCCGAACTTGTTCGTGCAGTTGGGAGAGCTCTGGCAGAAGATCACCCGCAGACCCGGGCACCTCCTTCGCGGGACGACCCGTCAGCATACCTGCAGACATAACTCTGTTAGCCGGCTTCTTCGCCGAACTCTCTAAAAGTTCGTTCAAGCACTTACTGAAAATGCCGCGTCAAAGCCGCTTATTCTCCTTCACGGAGTCAGCAAGCTGGGCTCGAACATCTTTCAGTTCCACGCCCAGCTGGATATTGGCGTCTTGGAGATCGTTTTTGTCCTGCCTAACTTGTGTAAGCACGCGCTCGCCACCCTTTAGCTGTCGTAGAGCATGTTGCTCGTCCGGATTCACTCCGGGACCATCTGCACAATCTATTGTTAGATTTGCACGCATGTCGCATACTACCTGCTACATGACATTCTTTGCAATGAAAACAAGTGTTACCAGATGGGGCCTTCTCGGACTCCTTCACCGCGGCAACTGCGGCCTGAAGCTGGGCTTTGCACTCCTCCAGCTCTAGAGACAACTGGGTATTCTTTTCCATAAGAACATATGCAAACAATGATCCTTAAATCAGTTGTACCAACTGCTTCAAGTCTCAGGGGCTACTGATATACATAATTATTAGATTTCCTTACCCGTATATCTTTCACATACTGGTCCGTGGCTCTGGCAAGACCATTTGAGCAGCTCAGATGTACGCGTCTCCTGAGTTGAAGGCATCGAACGCCTCTTGGGAGAAACAAGCGTCACGGAGTATGGCCCGGCGACGCCTGTGATTCATGGCACTCTCCACTTCGGAATTTGTAGCGGATAGCCTATCCGCATACTCTGTAGGAGGAACATCCGGCGTTGGTCCCATGTTAGCGTCCGCCTCTATGTCCGGCTCTGGAGCTCGACTGGTGGAGGCGTGACCGGCAACCTCTCCGAATATAGTCCGGCTAGCGTTTTTCCTACCAGGAAACATGGGCGTTATTATATTTTAAAAGACGACCACCACGGAGCGGGGTTCTCTTTCGTACCTCTGCGACGGTGTCTCAGTCCTGACCGCCTTGCTTTTAAGCCTACCCGCCTTCAGTGCCCCTTGTTGGCGAGTCACTTCGGGTTCGGCATGGCGTCCCGAGGGCCTTCCCTGTAAAACACCATATGTGTGCGGTAGGTGAAGTGTAGAAAAAGGGATCCTTCTTGGAAGTTAGGGCTCTGGTTTTACATACATGCGATGCGGGGAGCAGTCCAGGATAATCGGCTATGATAGCCACCAAGGTACCTTCACAGCTCAACTGATAGAACGTTCTGTCGATGAGCTCCACAAATGTGTCCGGATCTTCTTCGAGTCTGGGGTCGAGGTCCCGGTCAGGGTCCTCTAGTTGTGGAGATGGGCTATAGGCCTCCCTCACGGCTTTTCTCAGTTCCTGTTATGAAATAACAAGGTAAATACTTATGACAAAGAATGCGGAAAGGACTGGAGTAGAAAGTAGCAGCTCACCCAACTTGGGGGGTTGTACATGGAGAATCCATCCCGTGGCTTGATACGGGCGAACTCCTCTTCTTCTCCTTTATACAAATCAGACAGTATCTTTGCTAGGGCAGCGACGGAGTTCGGACCTTTACGACCACAGCGGGTGGCATCGTCTTCCCCATTGAAGTGCCACATGGGTTGTCCCTGCTATTAAAGTGGCTGCACCACCCGCATTATACATATGGACATAACCTCGGTTATTGTCAATCCTCATTTGGCCAGCATATCTGTCCGACCCATCAGGTAAAGGACTTCCCCGTTATCTTCCTCCTGGGGGCTCCAAGGGCGCCAGCTGCGGCATTTCTTCAAAGGGGCATTGTCGAACTCAGGAAGGCCCATCCGAATAGGATCTGGAAGGGGGACATCCTCCATATAAAACCACTCCGAAGGCCAGTCTTCGGATGTCTTCTTCGGTGTACCGGACAGGTATCCGGTACCGGCGATGCGCCATATTTCGGCTCCGCCCACTTGATATAGTGACCCCTTCTGTGTACGGGGCACGAGGCAGAATAGCCTCCGCCATAGCTCAAAATGAGCTTCGCAGCCCAGAAACAGCTCGCAAAGGGCGACGTAGCCAGCGATGTGTAGGATGGAAGCGGGGGGTAAAGTTATGCAACTGGAGGCCGTAGAACTCCAGGAGCCCACGGAGGAACGGATGGATTGGGAATCCAAGTCCCCTTAGTAAATAAGGGACAAGGCATACCCGCTCCCCCTTGGATGGGTTGGGGGAGCTCTCCGCTTGCTCCCCGCCATTATAGGTGGCGAGCCCAGCTCGAACGGGAACCATATACGCTGGAGGGAGAAATCCCTGGGTCTGTAACTCTACTAATTGGCTGTGAGGGACGGAACACCTCTTCCAATCGCCAGGCTTAGAGCTACGGGAGTGAGAGGAGGAGCTGCGATGGCTGGCCATGTTGGAATGGATTCTACGAGGCGCGCTCCGATGGATACTCACTGTGGGAGGATGGTGTGATCTGGATCTAAGAATCCCCGTCTCTTTAATAGATGGTTTACTCACATGGCTAGGGAGGCAAATGTAAAATGCCCTGGCTCCTCGCATTCGCTCGACACGTGGAAGATAGCCATTATTAGGCACGGAAGCCAGGGAGTGCAACATTTATGGGAAGCCGGACACTACTCAACAGGTACTCAGAATTTGGAGAAGAACCCGCCTTGCAATGCCGAAGACAATTTGCGTGCCGGACTCATCGTCATTGAAGCCTGGTTCAGGGGCTAACGAGGGAGTCCTGGATTAGGGGGTCCTCGGACAGCCGGACTGTTGGACTATGAAGATACAAGATTGAAGACTTCGTCCCGTGTCCGGATGGGACTCTCCTTGGCGTGGAAGGCAAGCTTGGCAATACGGATATGTAGATCTCCTCCCTTGTAACCGACTCTGTGTAACCCTAACCCCCTCCGGTGTCTATATAAACCGGAGGGTTTAGTCCGTAGGACAACAACAATCATACCATAGGCTAGCTTCTAGGGTTTAGCCTCTACGATCTCGTGGTAGATCAACTCTTGTAATACTCATATCATCAAGATCAATCAAGCAGGAAGTAGGGTATTACCTCCATCGAGAGGGCCCGAACCTGGGTAAACATCGTGTCCCCCTCCTCCTGTTAGCATCCGCCTTAGACACACAGTTCGGGACCCCCTACCCAAGATCCGCCGGTTTTGACACCGACAGCGACGCCGCTGATGCTGACATTGACACGAGGCTGATGTACGGGTGCGTGCTCACTATTACTACCCCTCGGAGGTACATGGGCGGCGACACTATCTACGTCAAGCTGACTTGGACTCTGTCGAGCTGGGACCTTACTGCCGATGTGGACATGGAAGACGCATGGTATTATTTGACCCCCAACAATGTGCATGGGGACTCCAAGGAGGTTCACCTGGACATCTGCATTACTAAGTTAAATGTTGATCATTAGTCTTCGCTCAATGTAATCCGCTGTCTAAGCATGTGGAGACTTCCATGCATGATCTTGCTCTGTTGGAGTATCGCGCATGAATAAAAGTGTATCCATTTATGGTTTAGTCTAGAATCTTGCATGTATGAATTTTTACTACAGTACTGGTGAAAGACTTATGATGAACCATTTCTTACATATCCTCTGCCCCCTTCCAAGTCATCCTGATTTAATCCCTCTGTCTAGGTGTATAAGGGCATGGTTAATACTTAAATAGTATAGCCAACTGTTGACTATAAGAAAGTGCCATGTCATCTGTAGCCAACATGTATAACAATGGATACTCAAAAACTAATTCTTGAAGATCATTTCCTGCAAAGCACAATAGGAGTTATTTATTCACAAGTTTTGGATGCAGGTTGAACAATTGAACGCTTTTGTTTGCAAAAGATACTTTTTTATCTATTTCACCCGGATGTTTGTGAGCTCTAGAGATGAGATAATATCCGAACAAACCTATCGATACCCGTTACACATGAGATGACCCCCACATCCTTTGTCAAAATAAACAACTCCCCGATCAATGCATTTCACTCTTCCGTGCAATGCACGGGCACCTTACTATAGATTAGTACGACCAAAAATTGAACTAACATTATATATAGTACGATAAATGATGATGCATGTCACCTAAAATTATATCATTGAAAACTATGTTCAAATACGAATCAAACGATATTGTTTTTGTTGACATGCACTAACATTTTGTCAATTAAATCTTCAGTCAAATTCAATGGGGGATAAACCACAACTGATGTAGTAGTACTAGTGTAGAGGGCGGTGTTGCACGGGAGTCTCACCCCACTCGTGGCGCGGCAGTAAAGCCGTCATATCACAAAACCCAACCACTCCCAGTAATAAGTGGCCTGGTAAAATAAACGGACAAGCAACCATCACATCCCTCCGTCTTTTTTGCATTTCATATCTCTGCATTTACTTTCTCCGGTTCATCTCGCACACTCGATCCCTAGCTACTACTCCTAGTATCCCTAGCTACTACTCCTAGGGCCAGTTCTTTTGGCGGCTTCCCCAGCTTTTCCCGTAAGACTATCACAGTGGAGAGTAACATTAAGGCGCCTCACTCATTTATTTGGGCTTCTAAACTACTACTAGTAGTACCTTCGTCCTGGTTTATTCCTCACCATTTTAATTTGTGCTAAATTTTGACCAAAGATTTAACTGATAAAATGTTAGTGCATGTGACATGCACTAACATTTCACAGTGGAGAGGAACAGAACGGCGACGCGTGACCGTCCGCGCGGTGCAGCGAGGGCGCCTAGGGCTTGGGAGGGGCGATGCCATGGTGGTCGACGTGAGAGGGAGCCAGGGAGGGGGAGGAGATAGCGATGTACATGAACGTGAGGGGGAGGAGATAGCGATGTCGTGGGAGGCGCAATATTTATAGCGATCAATGGCACACCTACGTAAGATATGGACTGAGCTGAACTGACTTAACTGCAGGTCCAGTTGCGTCACTGACATGTGGGCCAGACCCCTGTTGGGCCCATATGTCAGTGACCCAATGCACCTGCAGTTAAGTAACAGCTACGTGGGCATATTTGTTGGAGTAAATTACGGGGGAGGGAAGGGGTGGAAATATTGCTGGTCACAACGGATTGGACGAGCGCGGGGGGAGGAGAGTCATGCTTGCAGATTTTTTCCACACGGGGTGGAGTGGTGGGACCGCCGGAGGGAGAAGGAGAGTCTGGCAGGCATATTGTTTCCACAACTGGAGAGGAAAAGATTTGGAGACGAACGGGCTTCCTGCAGGTATGGGGAATGGTGCATAATAAGTCTTATCTTGCATGCCGGGCTAGGTATAGTCTCAAGTCATTCAAAACATACACGCCCCACACATGTTCATATTTCAAGGTGCACTAAATTATTGCATGCGATGATTAAGGCTGGCCATAATGGTGGTATCTTAGCTGGTATCATGCACACGGGAATAGCAAACATGCTGATGTGGCAAAGAATTAAAGGGGGGTTAGAGTAACTAGTGTTCATGCATGCATTGGTAAACACATTTTTTTGTGAAGAACTACAAAAACTATTCCACCGCCTCTATCTTGCTAAGGGTAGGTCAAAATTTTGAATCGAGCCCTTTAAACTAGAAGGGAGGTAGTAGTACTCTAATAGCTAACCTTGGCCCTGTTTGGATCCATGTGTTAGAGTTAGTTTGGGTTAGTTTGAACTCAACTAACCCAAAAAAATCTAACCCACCCAAGAGGTGCTTTATACTCATTATAATCAATATTGTAGATATTGATATTTTTAGTATAAACGGTTGACGGAAGTAAAAAGGACCAGAGGGAGTATCATGCATGCGGAGTAGGCAAAAAAATTGCTCATTTATAGCCGGTCGAAGTCTCAAAGGGCGCGACCGCACGAGGGAGGCAAAGGTCGTGGGAGGCGCGACGGTTGACGGAATTAATTGAAGTTACACACAAGCCGGAATGGCGTGCGAACAGGCATAAGCTATACCATCAGGGCTACGATATGGGTCTAGTAGACATGACATCTAGTGGGTCCCGCATAGTTCTCGAGAACTCTTTGGGGGCTTGCAGCCGTTTATCCATCGGGCAAGCCAGCAACCCCACGCCGTTCGCACGCCCTACTCGTCCCCGTCTTCTACTAGTACAGTACCTTACAACAGTTCGCTCCCAGTCATCTCGTACTTTCACATTACGGCACTTCCACTAATCCTAACCCTCCTCCCAAATCCATGGCGTCCCAAATCTCCATGATCGGCGGTGAGTACAACGTTAGAACCATCACCGGCTGTAACACCCCGCATGTAACTTGCCATATTTGTAACTCCGACTCTTGCCATTTTCGGCTTTGTGTTATGATATTCCCTCCGTGGTCGGGTTTTGTCTTTCGTTGTGCATTTTTTCATGTCATGCATTTTCATATCATGTCATCATGTGCATTGCATTTGCATACGTGTTCGTCTCTTGCATCCGAACATTTTCCCCGTTGTCTGTTTTGCAATCCGGTGCTCCTATCTCCTCCGGTGCACCCCTCTTGTTTCCTTTCGTGTGCGGGTGTCAAACATTCTCGGAATGGACCAAGGCTTGTCAAGTGGCCTTAATATACCACCCGGAGACCACCGGTCAAGTTTCGTCCATTTGGAGGTCGTTTGGTACTCCAACGGTTAACCGGGCATCCGCAAAGTCCATTTATGTGTCCAGCAAAACCCCCCCTCAAAACCAGCCCAAAACCCACCAAACCCTCTTCCATGCTCTAGGTCGTTCGATCACGATCGTGTGGGCGAAAACCGCACCTCATTTGGAGCCTCCTAGCTCCCTCTAGCTATAAAAGAGCATCCCCTCCCGAAAACGAAACGCACACGAACCCTAAAAAATTCCCTCGCGCCCGGCCGGACAGCTGCGCCGCCGCCCCGTCCACTCGGCGCGCGCCACGTGGCACCCGGCCACCTCCCTCCGCCGCCGGCCCGTTCGGCCCACGCGGGGCCCGCCCGAGCCCACGCTCGCCCGCCGCCGCCCGGCCTCCGCGCCCGCACCGCGCCGCCGCCGCCCCGTCCGCCGGCCGCTCGCCTCGCCGCCGCCGTCTGCCTCCATGCCGCCGCCCGGCGCTGCCGTGCCTCGCCGGCGCCGGCGCCGACTCCTCCACCGACGCGCCCTCCGGCCTCCACTCCTTCCTCCGGCGTCGGTCGCCATCGCCGGCCACGGGAGCCCGAGCCGCCCTCTCCCTCGATCCGATCTGAGCAGTTACTGTGAGCGTTGACTTTCCCGAAGCCCGATTTTCCTCTAAGTTTTTTTCCTGTTACAGCAAGTACCTATGTTCATCAGTGCATAACTCCTTGTACATAGCTCCGTTTCGTGCATGTAATATGTCAAATTGTTCGCCTCGTGATGCTCTACATTTAGTTCAGTTGCACCATGTTCATTAGAGGTCATCTTGATGCCCAAATCTCTGTTGCAAGAGGGCTAGTTGCTGATATCTTCTGGTTCTTAGCAGAACTTGGAGATTTGTCATTTTTGTATCATTTAAACTGTGCATCTTATGGGCATGAGCTCTACATGTGTTTTGTTTTATGCCATGCCATCTTTCCAGTGGTGTATGCCATGTATTTTTGTGATCTCTGTGGTGACTATCACAAGCATGCAAAGTAGGCTCCGTAATGTTTCTGATTTCAGGGACTTAGTGATTTCTCCAAGTCCTTATCTGCTGTTATTTTGTTGCCATGTAAACTTGATGCTACAGAGAGATCCATGCATATTTTGGTGATGTTCGGTAAGGATGTTTTGTAGCTATAGTTGTAATTGATCCATTCCTGCCCTTGTTTGCAATTATGGAGTACCATAGCATGACTCAAGTTTGCTCTATTTTTGCTATAAAATATTTCTGGCAGATTCTTAACATGATATTCATTATTGCCAAGCTTGTTGTAGTTGATTCATACATGCTATGCTTTTGTTCTTGCCATGGATAGCTTCATAAACATGCCATCTTTCTTTAGGTATGCTTTTTTGTCATGCATTGCTTTGTGGTGAGTGCATCAAGCTCACCAACATGTCCTCATATTATTGTTTCTGCCATGCTCTATTTTCTGCTAAGTCTGAAACCTGATAACGAAACTTGCTATGTTTACATGCTTGCCATCAAATCTTCTGGTCCTTTTTGGCTTATGGTCAGTAAGGGACTTTTGTCATATGCATTTAGTAGAATACCGCCATGCCTTGTTTTGCCACGTTAAGTTCCTGTAGCATGTTGATTTCGTGCTCTGAACATTGCTACCTGATGCTGTTTTCTGCCATGTCCAGTTTTTCACCGTCTGTGATCCTGTTATCTTTTGCACTTTTGCCATGCTTGTTTGAGCTTGTTATGTTGTGAACTAGCCGTAGCTCAGTGTTCATCGTTTTTCAAGCATCTCCTGTAGATTACTTTCATATGCTTTTTCGCTATGTTGGAGTGCTGTAGCATTGTTACTTGTTGCATTTTAAGTGTTATCATGCTGTTAGTCACAGATTCGTGTCATTCTTGTTTTCCTCGGCATTTGCAAACCGTGCATCCGTTTCCGGTGATCTTTATATCGATTTCGACCGAAATCATCTCATCTTTCCAGTGGCATGCTTGGTTTGCCAAGTTACTGCCTTGTTCATCATTTTCCTTCCGGAGCATGCATATGCATCGCATATCATATCTTGCATATCATACATGTTTTGCATCATGTTGCTTGTGCATTTCTCGTGGTTGATTGTGGTTCCGTTTGTTTGTGTTCTTGTCTTGGGTAGAGCCGGGAGACGAGTTCGTGAACGAGGAACCTGTTGAGTACGCTTACGAGGATCAAGCTGTCGACAACTCTGAGAACCTTGCACGCAAGATGACCACCCCTCGAAATCACTTCTATCTTTGCTTTGCTAGTTGTTCGCTCTATTGTCATGCTACGCTACCTATCACTTGCTATATCATGTCTCCCATTTTTCCATGTCAGCCCCTAACCATCCTTTCCTAGCAAACCTTTGTTTGGCTATGTTACCGCTTTTGCTCAGCCCTTCTTATAGCGTTGCTAGTTGCAGGTGAAGTTGAAGTTTGTTCCATGTCGGAACATGGATATGCTGAGATATCACAATATCTCTTATTTAATTAATGCATTTATATATTTTGGTAAAGGGTGGAAGGCTCGGCCTTATGCCTGGTGTTTTGTTCCACTCTTGCCGCCCCTAGTTTCTGATATACCGGGATTATGTTCCTTGAGTTTGCGTCCTTACGCGGTCGGGTGATTTATGGGACCCCCTTGACAGTTCGCCTTGAATAAAACTCCTCCAGCAAGGCCCAACCTTGGTTTTACCATTTGCCGCCTAAGTCTTTTTCCCCGGGTTTTCGCGAGCCCGAGGGTCATCTTTATTTTAAACCCCCGGGCCAGTGTTCCTCTGAGTGCTGGTCCAAACTAGAGCCCTTTGCAGCGCCACCTTGGGGTAACTCGAGGATTTACGGACTGCTCATCCGGTGTGCCCTGAGAACGAGATATGTGCAGCTCCTATCGGGATTTGTTGGCACATTCGGGCGGCTTTGCTGGTCTTGTTTTACCATTGTCGAAATGTCTTGTAAACCGGGATTCCGAGAGAGATCGGGTCTTTCCGGGAGAAGGTTTATCCTTCGTTGACCGTGAGAGCTTATGATGGGCTAAGTTGGGACACCCCTGCAGGGTATTATCTTTCGAAAGCCGTGCCCGCGGTTATGAGGCAGATGGGAATTTGTTAATGTCCGGTTGTAGAGAATTTGTCACTTGACCCAATTAAAATACATCAACCGCGTGTGTAGCCGTGATGGTCTCTTCTCGGCGGAGTCCGGGAAGTGAACACGGTCTGAGTTATGTATGACATAAGTAGGAGTTCAGGATCACTTCTTGGTCATTACTAGATGACGACCGTTCCGTTGCTTCTCTTCTCGCTCTCTTTGCGTATGTTAGCCACCATATATGCTTTTGCCGCTGCAGCTCCACCTCATTACTCCATCCTTTCCTATAAGCTTAAATAGTTATGATCTCGGGGGTGTGAGATTGCTGAGTCCTCGTGACTCATAGATTCTACCAAAACAGTTGCAGGTGCCGACGATGCCAGTGCAGATGATGGGGTCGATCTCAAGTGGGAGTTCGACGAGGAACGTGGTCGTTACTATGTGTCTTTTCCTGAGGATCAGTAGTGGAGCCCAGTTGGGACGATCGGGGATCTAGCATTTGGGGTTGTCTTATTTTCACCTGGATCTTGACCGTAGTCGGTCTATATGTATGTATTTTGGATGATGTATGAATTATATTTATGTATTGTGTGAAGTGGCGATTGTAAGCCAACTCTTTATCCCATTCTTGTTCATTACATGGGATTGTGTGAAGATGACCCTTCTTGCGACAAAACCACTATGCGGTTATGCCTCTAAGTCGTGCCTCGACACGTGGGAGATATAGCCGCATCGTGGGCGTTACACCGGCGATGAGTTCTACACCTGTTCTTCCGCAACGGTGAAAGAATGCCTTGCTCGCTTCAAACGCATGTTCTAAAACTCAAACTCAAATGATGAGTGGGTCGCTGGGCTAGATGTTGAGTACACCCCAGTCCTGGGAAGCGAGAAGAAACTAAAGGAGGCAGAGAAGAAGAAGCCCGCTGTGATTCAGGTTTGCGTGCATGACTTATATTTGGTCTACCACATATGCCATGCCGACGTTGAGTGCGAGGAATTTAAGAAGTTACTCAAGGGCGGCCGAGTCAAATTCGTTACTATAGACTTTAGGAATGAAAAGGAAATCCTGGGTCGGATAGGCCTCGTTGTAGGCGACCCCTTCGACCTGCAGAAGGAAGGGCTGGTGTCCTCCTCTCAGCCTTCAATGCTAACCCTGGCAGCAGCCATGATTGATCGTTCGTACGCTAAACTGAAGAAACCTCATCACGAGTTTCATCATGCATGGGAGTCGAAGACATTAGATGAAGATCACATCCTGTACGCAGCAATGGATGCCTACCTTTGTTTAAATATCTACAAGGATTGGATGAAGAAGCAGAGCCCAGTGTCCGGTTCAAGCAAAGAAGCGTCGGCGAAGAGGAAGAGCGACGAGGACGAAGTCGAGGACGTGGACTCGGACTTCGAGTAGGTGGCAGTGCCGTCGCTCATGCTGGTTCTACTGCAGTGTCAAGCGGACTAGTTGCTTAGTTTATTTTCAAGGGTGTGTTGTGCTAAGGCCCCAGCAGAACTATGCTTATGTTCTTTCTCGTTATTTGAACTCATTAGTACGTACAGTAGTACTAGTACTATGTCTTACTACTGTTCTTCTTGCAGTTGGTACTACTGCTCGTATCTTCGTGTTCCTACTGTAGTTAATACATTCGTACTAATAGTATAATTTGGGTCAGTTGATTTGTGAAAGAAGTTTGACGGAGTGAAGGAAGAAGACGGCAGGGTGCCCATGATCTATCTTATGAGTGTTGGGTGTGGAGTGCAGTTCGCCGGAAAAAAATGGATCATGCACGGGGTTAAATGGATGGCGGGGGTGGGGGGAGCATGGCGGTGGCAGGCGGTTCAGGGGAGGGCGCGGCGGCGGCGGCAGGCGGTTAGGCGTGTGGCGGGCTGAGAAGATGAACCGTGCATCTATTTCGGAGGTTGAAGAAGCCCTTCTAGCCATCCAGGTTGCATCAAACGACTCACAAGAGTCTACCCCCAAATTGCTCCTTCAGATTGCAGGATCCACGTGGCATTCAAGGTCTCGAAGGTAGATTCCGCGTCCGCACCCGGTTTGCGGGCTCGACGCGCGCGCGACCGGCTTCCGCCGCGACAGCCACCATGCGCGCCTCCTCCGCGCGGGCGGAGACGACAATGACACGCTAGTTCTTCCTCGCCGGCGTGCTAGAGCACGCGCTCATCCTCCTCTTCGTACGCTGCGTGCATAGACGCGGCTCCACCAGCTGCTCGCGTGCTTGGCAGCGCGGTGGCATCGCGAGGAGGGACTGCAGACGACGTGAGCGGGCGAGCCTTCGGCTTGGCGGCGACACGGCGGTGAAGGGCGAGAAATTGTTGGCCGGAGCAGGCGGCCGCCGGCATGCGCAACGGCGGCGGCGGCATATTGATGAGTGCGTGTATGGGAGCTTAGTTTAGTTTTATATAGGGTTGGTCAAACTTAAAAGAAAACCGTACTAGTACATGTAAACATTAGACTTAGGCAGCGCTTTTATTAGTTACCACAGCCATGATACGGAATCCTGTGCAAGCGCGTGAACCACGGCTGCGCGATCGATCGAACGGTGCGTCACCGTGTCGCGCTCGAAGGACATCCACCGAACCTTTTTGTGTGTGTGAAAACAATCCCCAAATATTACTCAACTTTTTTTTCGGGAAAAGTTCTTGACGCTACAATATTTCCATATATTTGAATTTAGCTCCAGTTCGTGTTTATCTCGATTTGGACGTTTTAGGTGCGCCCTAGTTTTTTTTAATACTAATTTTCGAGCTGTTTGGTTACCAGCCACCGTTTGCCAAGCCAAAATTTGGCAGCCACAGTTTAGTTGGCATGTGTTTGGTTTTTGCCACACTTTATTGCCCCTATGGCCCACTTATTATAGAGACAATGTTGCCACACTTGCCTAAGGTTAGTTCTTCAAAATGAGAGCCACAAGTTGGCAAGCCTAAGGGAATCTTGCCACACTTTTTGAGTGTATGTAATGTGGGACCCTAATGTGGCTTGCCTAAGGTGTGGCTTGAACCAAACACCCACCTAAGTTTGTCAAACTTGCCTAACCTTAGGTGTGGCAACCTTAGGCAAACTTAGTCTCAAACCAAACAGCCCTTGTGTGTGTGACTGAGAGAGAACGTGTGTATGTGTTCATATGTGTGTTGTGGCGGAAGGGCAATGTGGAGACGGTGTGCGTGTGATAGAGACATAGAGAGGTGTGAATGTGCAAATGATCATGCATGAGTGAGACATAGACAGATGCCGATATGTTGTGTATACATGAGAGAATGGTCTTCTATTTTACTTGTGTGTGTGTGTGTGTGTGTGTGTGAGAGAGAGAGAGGAGCATCCGTAACACAGCAACCATATCTCTCGATTCGTCCGTCCCTCGCACGATCGCATGTAACACATGCATCAACACGCACATTTTGACACCCTAACCCGGCCCCTGCCCACCTCAAGGCCTGCACATCGCTCTCTATCTCGCACGCACAATCTCTTCGTGAATACCCTGTTTAGCAAGTAGCTTTCCGTCACATACACACCCATTTCTCCCCTTAGGTTTGTTTTCTCTCAATATCTGACACACACACATAGCACACATCACACACACACACCCCCCCTCCCCCGAGCACACAATTCATCCCCATCCAAGGTTATATGGCAACCACTCTCGCCTGTGCTTCTTCGCACCCCAGCATGCACAACACCTCAATCTTCAAAGAGGGCATCGAGGAGATCAAAGACGGCGACCACACTGCGCTAGAGAATGCGGAGCCATTTGGAAGCAGGATGATGTGACGACGGCTGACTGACTCCTCCCCCCACCCTCTCTCTCTCGCACAAAATTACCAATCCCTCTCTCCCCCGCACAAATTTATCAATCCCTCAACCCACGAGATCCTTCCCCTCTTGTCCATGTTTTTCTAGCTCTCTCATCAAACCTGTTGTCTCTTCTCCTTCCACGTGTACAGAATCCGGATGGACACTCATCTCATGTATATTACATGTCTCCATCTTTCTCACAGACCTAACTTCTTCGTCTCTCTTTCTCTCTCTATCTCCCTCTTTCTGTTTCGTTAGGTTTGTCTCCTACTCTCTCGTCCACATACATGCAATCTTTCCCGCCCTATCTGCTCCATCTTTGCAAGCTCTCTCTGCATGTTTCATTCACACATTGGGATATGTTCAAAATGTTGCTTTTATAATGGCTGATGTAGAGTTATTGTTGGTTTTGTTGCATCCTACAAAGTAATAACTATGAAATGCATTTTGATTGTCATTTGACTGGGATTATGCGAGTTTGAGCATGTTGTGAAGTACTATAGACCTCGTATACATCTTGGAATTCGACAATGATTGTAACTGTTGAATTGTATAGACCATTACATTCGAAGTTAGTAGCCTAATATATTTATTTCACAATTTCAACAAATTATTAATTCACTACATACTAAGAAAACAAATGTGTACACCCTCCGTTTTTATTTAAGTCTGCGTATTAGCATTGGTCAAAGTCAAGTTTTGTAAACTCTCAGAAAGTTTATAACAAAAAATATTAACATATACAATAGCAAATAAATACCATTAGATTCATTATTGAATGTACTTTCACATCATACATATCTGTTATGGTAAATGTTTATATTTTTCTATAAACTTGGTCAAACTTTAGGAAGTTTGACTTCGGTCAAACCTAATATGCAGAGTTTACTAGTACTACTCGCTAGTTGCTTAGCCGAATCACCCAACACGCCACACGGGGAGTTCAGTGTCACAAAATTGTGAGGTCGGCGGGAAAATCTCCCGCGACCCTGATTCGAGCAGTGGGAAGTTACCATCATAGCCTTCGGAACAGGCCTACAGCTGACGGTTGGTAGGGGGCTGTTTTCGTAACTTCAAGTTCACCCTACCCAGCCAACCCCACCCCGGCACCCAGAGTAGTACACCTGAATACTCCCCATTTTCTATCCCCAACGCAAAATAGACTTCTCCATGGCACCACAGCCTTTGTGCTCCCCCCTTCTACATCGGCGCACTCGTTCACCGCAGTGCATCTGCCTCATCGACGACCTCGTACGCCGCACTGGAGCCGGTCCACCGTTGTTGTCGTACACGGAGCGTCTTCCACGGTCTCGGATCTGCTTCCCGGAAGCTGATGCCAAGCGCAGAAGCACCACCGTTGTGGACAATGAACTGACTCCCATTGCCGACCATGACTCACAGAGGCCGCCGCAACCATCGTTCTCCTCCTCGATTGGTAATGTGTGTATTGAATCACTTAGCAGTACATGTGCAGTTCCAATTTTGTTCATACCTACCCTTCAAATTTCCTGGGTGCTATTGTTCCCGTAAAAGTAATTGCTTATAGCCTCCATTGTCCAACAGAATATCAGCTTGTAATTGTGCGTCGCTCCTGTATCGCGCTGTGCTTGGGTAGGTATTTCATCTGCAACCAGTAGTGTGGCAAATGATGGATAGTTTTTTAGAACTAGCAAGATGCCCATGCGTTGCACGCATCAAGATGCATTTGTATGAGTAGTTTATCTTGTGGGAGAAAAGGATGAACGAGGGAATGCCTTATTTGCAAATGCGGAGAGGGGTGTGGGTATATTTTTGCAAAATTGCCACAGTTTCCTTCCTATCCGTCGGATATAAATCGGATGGCCTATATTGCAGGATGGCAGGAACACCATCATCACAACCTCTGTTATTTATAAGAGTAGGGAAAAAGTAGAGAAAAAATAGAGAGTAGAGAAGTAGAGATAAATATTAAATATAAAATAAATATAACAGTAGAGAAGAGAGTAGAGATAGCAGAGACATCGGGAAAGGATTGCGCGCGTGCGGGAAAAAGCGGCCGGGCGTGCGCTAGTTTTGGCGTGCGGCGTCCGGCGCGCTTTATAAAATCCAACGCCCTCCCACCGCTCTCTCCCCGCTCTGTGCCTCGCCACCGCTCTCTCCCCGCTCTCTCTCGCCTCGCCGCCGCTGCGCCACCATGCTGCCGCGTCGTCGAGAAACTTGGGGATACCGCGGCGTCCGCGCGCGCCCCTCCGGTGGCTTCTCCGTCGAGATCCGGTTCCGCGGGATGCGCCTCGGCCTCGGCAATTTCGACACCGCCAATGAGGCTGCCCGTGCGTACGACACGACAGCGTGGCGCCTCCGGTGGCCTCATAGAACATTGAACTTCCCCAACGTGCCGATGCGGGAGCGGGCACAGGAGCTGGCGCCTCTGCCGCGGCTTATCACCGATGAGGATCGTCGCGACAACCGGAGGCGGGAGTGTTGGAAATATGCCCTAGAGGCAATAATAAATGGTTATTATTATATTTCTTTGTTCATGATAATCGTCTATTATTCATGCTATAATTGTATTGTCCGGAAATCGTAATACATGTGTGAATACATAGACCACAACGTGTCCCTAGTAAGCCTCTAGTTAACTAGCTCGTTAATCAACAGATAGTCATGGTTTCCTGACTATGGACATTGGATGTCATTGATAACGGGATCACATCATTAGGAGAATGATGTGATGGACAAGACCCAATCCTAAGCATAGCATAAAAGATCGTGTAGTTTCGTTTGCTAGAGCTTTTCCAATGTCAAGTATCTTTTCCTTAGACCATGAGATCGTGCAACTCCCGGATACCGTAGGAGTGCTTTGGGTGTGCCAAACGTCACAACGTAACTGGGTGACTATAAAGGTGCACTACGGGTATCTCCGAAAGTGTCTGTTGGGTTGGCACGGATCGAGACTGGGATTTGTCACTCCGTGTGACGGAGAGGTATCTCTGGGCCCACTCGGTAATGCATCATCATAATGAGCTCAATGTGACTAAGGCGTTAGTCACGGGATCATGCATTGCGGTACGAGTAAAGAGACTTGCCGGTAACGAGATTGAACAAGGTATTGGGATACCGACGATCGAATCTCGGGCAAGTAACATACCGATTGACAAAGGGAATTGCATACGGAATTGATTGAATCCTCGACACCGTGGTTCATCCGAGGAGATCATCGTGGAACATGTGGGAGCCAACATGGGTATCCAGATCCCGCTGTTGGTTATTGACCGGAGAGGCGTCTCGGTCATGTCTGCATGTCTCCCGGACCCGTAGGGTCTACACACTTAAGGTTCGGTGACGCTAGGATTGTAGAGATATGTGTATGCGGAAACCCAAAAGTTGTTCGGAGTCCCGGATGAGATCCCGGACGTCACGAGAGGTTCCGGAATGGTCCGGAGGTGAAGAATTATATATAGGAAGTCAAGTTTCGGCTACCGGGAAAGTTTCGGGGGTTACCGGTATTGTACCGGGACCACCGGAAGGGTCCCGGGGGTCCACCGGGTGGGGCCACCTATCCCGGAGGGCCCCATGGGCTGAAGTGGGAAGGGAACCAGCCCCTAGTGGGCTGGGCGCCCCCCCATGGGCCTCCCCCCATGCGCCTAGGGTTGGGAACCCTAGGGTGGGGGGGCTTCCCACTTGCCTTGGGGGGCAAGGCAACTCCTTCCCCCCTTTGGCCGCCGCCCCCCCTTGAGATCCCATCTCCAGGGCCGGCGCCCCCCCAGGGGGCCTATATAAAGGGGGGGAGGGCAGCAACACAACAGCCTTGGGCGCCTCCCTCCTCCCCTGCAACACCTCTCCCTCTCGCAGAAGCTCGGCGAAGCCCTACCGAGACCCGCTACATCCACCACCACGCCGTCGTGCTGCTGGATCTCCATCAACCTCTCCTTCCCCCTTGCTGGATCAAGAAGGAGGAGACGTTGCTGTACCGTACGTGTGTTGAACGCGGAGGTGCCGTCCGTTCGGCACTCGGTCATCGGTGATTTGGATCACGGCGAGTACGACTCCGTCATCCACGTTCATTGGAACGCTTCTGCTCGCGATCTACAAGGGTATGTAGATGCACTCCTTTCCCCTCGTTGCTAGTAGACTCCATAGATGCATCTTGGTGAGCGTAAGAAAATTTTAAATTATGCTACGATTCCCAACAGGGACACCGTCTCGGCATCGCCGAGATGGACGAGCAAGCCATGGCACTGTGGCGCCAACGCTTCCTGCAGGACATCATCAACGAGCGCGAGTTGTACGAGCAAAGGAGGGCGGAGAGGGATAAGAGGAGGGCGGAGAGGGATAAGAGGAGGGCGGAGCGAGCACACTATCGCGAGGACAAGCGTAGGCGAAAAGCGGATCCTCAATTCAACATGAGGCTAGGAGCAGCGTCGCCCTGGGAATCCGACGACGATCGGTATGTTCACGCCTACAGTCAGTCGTCGGAGGAGGACATCACCGAGGAGGAGTCGGACGACGAGGAGTAGTTGAATAATCTATTTTTTTATCTATCTATGCTGAGAACTATCCTCTACTCTCTATCTCTACTTCTTGCTCTCAACATTGTAAACACTTTTTTAAAGCGCCACGCGTTGCGATTCTGTTGGAGATGCTCTAACATGGCAGACGAGTGCTTTAATGTTGCCCACAAGATTCGCGAGTATTACTAGTAGTATATTTTTCTTGCCATGTTGAGATTTTAAAACCATGAGTGCGAACATGCAGAGGAGCAATGAAGACCAAACACGGGATATTGGGGACATCTTCAAGGAGCGTGGCAAGTTAAAGAGGAGCTGCACCGAACCTGTAAAACGAGCTTTGGTAAGTAACACCCTTTCAATTACTTTCGTTATGTTGTAGTTTCTGTTTCTCTTAAGCCTCGTGTTCTTCGATGTGTCATAAGAAGAGTCTTAATCGTCCTAATGCTTTTTTTAGCTTGTTGTAGGAACAGGGTGTTCTCACCTTGTAGTCTATTTTTATGTTTTTTCCTTTTGAATTTACTTCTCCCAGTTCTGTTTATCTGGCTTCTACTAAATGGATCTGGGTTGCTCTAAGTAATTATCTAAAAAAGAAGTAACTTCATGTCAGGATGCAGTTCCTGCGAGGAGGGAAGTATGGTCAACCTCGAGATCATGTTTCCAGAATGAGGCTCGATTACACACAAGGTGCCAGTTCCCTAATGATGCTGGATTAGACACAAGGTGCAAATTCCCAGATGATGCTGGATTACATACAAGCCAGGTGGAGTCCTCAGCTGTTCGTGTCCTCGTGGCTCTAGTAAAGGCTGAAAGAAAGCGTGCATCAGCCCTTGAGAATGTAGCTGAGTTCCTGAAGAAGCGAAAAGAGCAATCAGATGCTCTGTTCACCCGTGCCAAAGAAGAGATGGAAGAAGCCAGAAATATGCTAGCAGAGGCAGAGCAGGCTAGGCATCTCCTGCTATCTAAAACTGTTGTCAATACAAAATTTCCTTCATAGTAGCTAGGTTCAAATGTTTATCCAGTCAACATGCCTGTTGTGATGTCCGTGCATCTACTAATGTGGCACAAATTTTTTTTCGGGTCATGTAATAACAGCAATTACTTTCCAAACAATAACAGATGAAGCATTGGACATGGTATAGTTCACGCGCAAGCCCGACATTCCAAGTTCAACTTCCACATCAAACTCATGTTCATAGATATCTCCACATTCATACATAATGTCCACAACCATGATTCACTTCAAAGCCAAAAAAAATTGAGGAGAGTTATGAATAAAGAAAAACCTCTAGGTCCTGCTACCAGTGCGAGCACAACAAGTCAAGACCATGCGTAATTAATTATATTTTGGTCAATTTTTGTGTTCTAAAATGCCGGCCGGCTTGCGGAAGAACGTGTTGCCGGCACACGCGCGGATTCAATGAAGGCAGGCGGGGCAGTCTGAAGCCGGTTGCATGCGGCGAGGAGGCGTGTTCAGCCGGGCCTGCAGCGAGTGGGGCCCTCTTGGATGGCGTGCCGGTTCAATGCCTGCGCTATGAGAGGTCGCGTCTGTGTCAGAGCAATCACTCCCTCCAGTCCTTTTTTGTTTGCGTATAACAAAATCTCGTTTTCCATTCACATTTTACAAGTAAAATTCTTGGACAAACTTTGACCCAAAAAACGATGGGGACTAGTAAACCAGAACGGAGGTAGTAGTTTTTTTTAATCAAAGAAGGGTTTCCCCCTTCCGATTTTCATTACTGAAAACCAACATCTAAATCTAAACATAGTATTTGCCCTTGAACTACCAGGTTCAACATCTCGCAACATAAACCCATACAACCATACGCTAAGGAGGTACGTAGTAGGTAGTACTATGAATTCCATTTTCGCTCCATACCAATCGTTCTAAAAATTACTTAGTACTTATACCGCGCCATTGAAAATCGGAACTCTTAACCCCGATAAAAAATGATATTTTAAACGTGGCTACTCGATCTGTGGCAACTGGCGAGCCACCGCCTCCAAGTCGTTCACCTGTGGTCCCGACCATCAACTCCTACGGATCAAATTATCACGCGAGCTGACTATTCCTACAAAGGTGCGCTCCACCACGTACCCGGTACCCGTGAATGCAGCAATCGTGCACCAGGGTTTTAGCGTTTATTTGTTAACGTTGCATTTACGTAACACTCATGTGTGCGAGACAGCGAGAGACCGACTGCGTGCGTGCGCCTCTTCACTTCGTATATGTACTCGACCGTTTGTCTGGTGCCCACATAATTATAATAACTACTAGCAATGTGCCAATGCGTTGCCACACGATCTGAGTAGATTAATACATATTCACCAATTTGATAGAAAAAAAGTCTAGTTTTCAAATAAGTATATCACTAAAAAAATGTTATGTTTCACTCAAAATATATTCCTTTGGCGGTTTTGATGAGATAAGGGAGGTGTCGATGTCAAAACCGGCGGATTTCGGGTAGGGGGTCCCGAACTGTGTGTCTAAGGCGGATGGTAACAGGAGGCGGGGGACACGATGTTTACCCAGGTTCGGGCCCTCTCGATGGAGGTAATACCCTACTTCCTGCTTGATTGATCTTGATGATATGAGTATTACAAGAGTTGATCTACCACGAGATCGTAGAGGCTAAACCCTAGAAGCTAGCCTATGGTATGATTGTTGTTGTCCTACGGACTAAACCCTCCGGTTTATATAGACACCGGAGGGGGCTAGGGTTACACAGAGTCAGTTACAAGGGAGGAGATCTACATATCCGTATTGCCAAGCTTGCCTTCCACGCCAAGGAGAGTCCCATCCGGACACGGGACAAAGTCTTCAATCTTGTATCTTCATAGTCCAACAGTCCGGCCAAAGGATTAGTCCGGCTGTCCGAGGACCCCCTAATCCAGGACTCCCTCAGTAGCCCCTGAACCAGGCTTCAATGACGATGAGTCCGGCACGCAGATTGTCTTTGGCATTGTAAGGCGGGTTCTTCTCCAAATTCTGAGTACCTGTTGAGTAGTGTCCGGCTTCCCATAAATGTGGCACTCCTTGGCTTCCGTGCCTAATAATGGCTATCTTCCACGTGTCGAGCGAATGCGAGGAGCCAGGGCATTTTACATTTGCCTCCCTAACCATGTGAGTAAACCATCTATTAAAGAGACGGGTATTCTTAGATCCAGATCACACCATCCTACCACAACGAGTATCCATCGGAGCGCGCCTGGCAGAATCCATTCCAACATGGCCGGCCATCGCAGCTCCTCCTCTCGCTCCCGTAGCTCTAAGCCCGGCGATTGGAAGAGGTGTTCCGTCCCTCACAGCCAATTAGTAGAGTTACAGACCCAGGGATTTCTCCCTCCAGCGTATATGGTTCCTGTTCGAGCCGGGCTCGCCACCTATAATGGCGGGGAGCAAGCGGAGAGCTCCCCCAACCCATCCAAGGGGGAGCGGGTATGCCTTGTCCCTTATTTACTAAGGGGACTTGGATTCCCAATCCATCTGTTCCTCCGCGGGCTCCTGGAGTTCTACGGCCTCCAGTTGCATAACTTTACCCCCCGCTTCCATCCTACACATCGCTGGCTACGTCGCCCTTTGCGAGCTGTTTCTGGGCTGCGAAGCTCATTTTGAGCTATGGCGGAGGCTATTCTGCCTCGTGCCCCGTACACAGAAGGGGTCACTATATCAAGTGGGCGGAGCCAAAATATGGCGCATCGCCGGTACCGGATACCTGTCCGGTACACCGAAGAAGACGTCCGAAGACTGGCCTTCAGAGTGGTTTTATATGGAGGATGTCCCCCTTCCAGATCCTATTCGGATGGGCCTTCCTGAGTTCGACAACGCCCCTTTGAAGAAACGCCGCAGCTGGTGCCCTCGGAGCCCCCAGGAGGAAGATAACGGGGAAGTCCTTTACCAGATGGGTCGGACAGATATGCTGGCCAAATCAGGATTGACAATAACCGAGGTTATGTCCATATGTATAATGCGGGGGGTGCAGCCACTTCAATATCGGGGACAACCCATGTGGCACTTCAATGGGGAAGACGACGCCACCCGCTGCGGTCGTAAAGGTCCGAACTCCGTCACTGCCCTAGCGAAGATACTGTCCGATTTGTATAAAGGAGAAGAAGATGAGTTCGCCCGTATCAAGCCACGGGATGGATTCTCCATGTACAACCCCCCAAGCTGGGTCAGCTGCTACTTTCTACTCCAGTCCTTTCCGCATTCTTTGTCATAAGTATTTACCTTGTTATTTCATAACAGGAACTGCGAAAAGCCGTGAGGGAGGCCCACAGCCCATCTCCACAACCAGAGGACCCTGACCGGGCCCTCGACCCCGGACTCGAAGAAGATCCGGACACATTTGTGGAGCTCTTCGACAGAACGTTCTATCAGTTGAACTGTGACGGTACCTTGGTGGCTATCATAGCCGATTATCCTGGGCTGCTCCCCGCATCGCATGTAAGTAAAACCGGAGCCCTAACTTCCAAGAGGGATCCCTTTTTCTGCACTTCACCTACCGCACACATATGGTGTTCTGCAGGGAAGGCCCTCGGGACGCCATGCCGAACCCGTAGTGACTCGCCAACAAGGGGCACCGAAGCCGGGTAGGCTTAAAAGGAAGGCGGTCAGGACTAAGACGCCGTCGCAGAGGTATGAAAGAGAACCCCGCTCCGTGGTGGTCGTCTTTTAAAATATAATAACGCCCATGTTTCCTAGTAGGAAAAACGCTCGCCGGACTATATCCGGAGAGGTTGCAGGTCACGCCTCCACCAGTCGAGCTCCAGAGCCGGACATAGAGGCGGACGCTAACATGGGGCCAACGCCGGATGTTCCTCCTACAGAGGATGCGGATAGGCTATCCGCTACAAATTCCGAAGTGGAGAGCGCCATGAATCACAGGCGTCGCCGGGCCGTACTCCGTGACGCTTGTTTCTCCCAAGAGGCGTTCGATGCCTTCAACTCAGGAGACGCGTACATCCAAGCTGCTCAAAATGGTCTTGCCAGAGCCACGGACCAGTATGTGAAAGATATACGAGAAAGGAAATCTAATAATTATGTATATCAGTAGCCCCTGAGACTTGAAGCAGTTGGTACAACTGATTTAAGGATCATTGTTTGCATAGGTTCTTACGGAGAAGAATACCCAGTTGTCTCTAGAGCTGGAGGAGTGCAAAGCCCGGCTTCAGGCCGCAGTTGCCGCGGTGAAGGAGTCCGAGAAGGCCCCATCTGGTAACGCTTGTTTTCATTGCAAAGAATGTCATGTATCAGGTAGTATGCGACATGCGTGCAAATCTAACAATAGATTGTGCAGATGGTCCCGGAGTGAATCCGCACGAGCAACATGCTCTACGACAACTAAAGGCTGGCGAGCGCGTGCTTACGCAAGTTAGGCGGGACAAAAACGATTTCCAAGACGCCAATATCCAGCTGGGCGTGGAACTGAAAGATATTTGAGCCCAGCTTGCTGACTCCGTGAAGGAGAATAAGCGGCTTCGACGCGGCATTTTCAGTAAGTGCTTGAACGAACTTTTAGAGAGTTCGGCGAAGAAGCCGGCTAACAGAGTTATGTCTGCAGGTATGCTGACGGGTCGTCCCGCGGAGGAGATGCCCGGGTCTGCGGGTGATCTTCTGCCAGAGCTCTCCCAACTGCACGAACAAGTTCGGCAGGTGATGCAGGGTATTGCCCAAGCCTTGTGGCCGTTCGCCTCCCCGCCAGGTGGCATGGGGGAGCTTATAGAGAAGCTCAAGGGAGCGCGGCGGCGCTTACGATTATGGAAGATATCGGCCTGCCGACAAGGTGCGAGGGAAGCCTGGGCCATGGTGAAGACGCGATATACCAAGGGTGACCCGAACCACATGGCGGAGGTCGGACCTCTGGGGCCTGATGGGAAAGAGATCCCCGTCAGTTTGGTGTATGACCAAGTAGAATTAGCCGCAAAGTATTCCCAACATGATTGTAGGCTAGACAGCCTGTTGGATGGTATAGAAGAAGAATTTAGTCAGTCTAAGTGACTGTGTACTTCAAGTGACATGTATTGTCCCTAGCCGGATTGTAAATCGTTTGTCATGGCGGACCTTTTCGCTTCAACCTCTGGACCGGACAGGCTGGAGTGTATCCGAATACCCGCTCAGTTATGTAGAAACCGAGGTATGCGTGGAAACCAGGCGTAGGGGTCATAAGTGCTTGAACAGACAAGTACCCAACTAGCTATGTTATATTACATGGATAGTTCCGTTAAGGGTTCCTTTCCCTGGGTACGCATGCCCTAATGTGCATGTTCGAGCTGCGAAATGAGACGCAAGATATAAACATCTGGGGGCACGTATTTACAATAAGTAAAGGTCATCTTTTGTTCACCGACCGAGTATTCCCTTAAGAACGCTAGCTTTCGGCTTCACCCAGTCTGAGGTACACATCCGGTTGACCCGGCAGTAACAATCGCAGAGGTGCTCCCCTTATGCCCTAGCCGAATTAACGGGAATGTAGGGCATAAACACAAGAGCCAGGCAACCCAGCTGGGCCAAAACTTAAGTCATATCGATGCATATATTGGCGAAAAAAGGTCCATGCGGAAGAATAACACATGTGTGGGGCATAGAGCCCGGAAGATAGTTATATTAAGCTTCTGTATAAGAAGCCCCCAGGTATCATGAGCGCAGCTAGCGCGTCAAGATTGTGTAGTCAAGACACATTTTAGCCTTTTAAGGCCTTGAAGAAAAAAGGGGAAGAAAGAAAGAAAAGACAGATAACGCATATACAAAAAATTGACAGAGGTAAGGAGACGAACACCGAGTCCGGTGCTAGGCGTAGAACCTTCGGAGCCTGGCTGCGTTCCATGGGTTTGGCTAGAGTCGATTGTCCGATCCATCACGCAGACGGTACGCTCCACCGGTCAGAACTTGGTCAATAATGAAGGGACCTTCCCATTTGGGATTGAGCTTGTTCTTTTTCTTCTCCGGTAGGTGTAGAAGGAGTTCGCCAACATTATAAGTTTTCGCCCGTACTTCTCTGCTTCGATATCTTTGAGCCTGTTGCTGATAGAATGCGGAATGGGCTTTTGCCACGTCACGCTCCTCCTCAAGGGCGTCCAAACTGTCTTGCCGATCAAGCTCGGCTTCTTTCTCTTCATACATGCGCACTCGAGGTGAGTCATGAATTATGTCGCAGGGCAGTACCGCCTCTGCGCCGTACACCATAAAAAACGGTGTGTATCCGGTAGTGCGATTCGGCATGGTCCGCAGCCCCTATAGTACGGAGTCGAGCTCCTCTACCCAGTGCGCATTGGATTCCTTCAAGGATCGCACTAATCTAGGTTTAATGCCGCTCATGATAAGACCGTTTGCTCGTTCGACTTGACCGTTAGTTTGCGGGTGATAGACAAAAGCATAATCGAGCTTGATGCCCATGTTGCTGCACCAAAGTTTTACCTCGTCGGCTGTAAAGTTGAGCCGTTATCGGTGATGATGCTGTGGGGGACGCCATAACGGTGTACGACCCCGGATATAAAGTCTATCACTGGTCCGGATTCGGCCGTTTTAACTGGTTTGGCTTCTATCCATTTGGTGAATTTATCCACCATGACCAATAAGTATTTTTTCTTATGGCTTCCCCCTTTGAGGGGTCCAACCATATCAAGCCCCCAGACCGCAAAGGGCCAAGTAATGGGGATTGTTTGGAGAGCGGTAGGCGGCATATGGCTTTGGTTTGCAAAAAGCTGGCAACCGACGCAACGTTGAACAAGGTCCTGTGCGTCTGCTCGGGCCGTCGGCCAGTAGAAACCTATACGGAAGACCTTGCTTACAAGGGCCCGAGCTGCGGCGTGGTGGCCGCCAAGTCCAGCATGAATTTCTGCCAAAAGTTGCCGCCCTTCTTCTTCGGAGATGCACCTTTGAAGGACTCCGGTAGCGCTTTTCTTATAAAGCTCTCCCTCGTGGACCTTATAGGCTTTACACCACCGCACAATGCAGCGCGCCTCGTTTGGGTCTTCGGGTAGTTCCTGCCTATTTAGGTAGGCCAGGAATGGTTCTGTCCACGCGGCGATGACAACCATTATTACGTGGGTGGAAGGTGGTATTTCGGTGGCAGAGCCTCCAATTATGTCAGAGTGTTCGGTATCTATCGTTGTGGCTGGGTCCGGACTATTATTACCGGTCTCCCCTTCCCATACCACGGATGGCTTAAACAGCCTTTCCAAGAAGATATTAGGTGGGACGGGGTCGCGCTTAGCACCGATGCGGGCGAGGACATCCGCTGCCTGATTGTTTTCCCGAGCCACATGGTGGAATTCGAGCCCCTCAAATCAAGCTGACATTTTGAGGACGGCGTTGCGTTAAGCCGCCATTTTGGATCCTTGGCGTCGAAGTCTCCATTTATTTGAGATATTGTAAGGTTCAAGTCCCCACGCACCTCCACGCGTTGAATGCCCATGGAGACTGCCATCCGGAGACCATGTAACAGGGCCTCGTATTCTGCCACGTTGTTGGAGTCTGTGTATAGTATTTGGAGTACGTATTGGACCGTATCTCCGGCGGGGGACGTCAGGACGACGCCGGCCCCCAGACCAGCCAGAATTTTAGAGCCGTCAAAGTGCATAATCTAGTTGGAGTAAGCGCCGTACTCTTTAGGGAGTTCGGCTTCTGTCCATTCGGCGACGAAATCAGCCAGGACTTGTGACTTAATGGCTCGCCGTGGTTTGTATATTATGTCGAACGGGAGGAGCTCAATAGCCCATTTAGCAATCCGACCCGTGGCCTTGCGGTTGTTTATTATGTCGTTGAGTGGCACTTCAGAGGCCACCGTAATTGAACACTCTTGAAAGTAGTGTCGTAGTTTCCGGGGTGCCATGAAGACTGCATATGCTATCTTTTGATAATGTGGGTACCGTGATTTGCATGGAGTGAGGACAGCGGATACATAGTATACCGGCTTTTGAAGCAGGAACTTATGTCCGTCCATCTCTCGTTTGACGACGAGCACTGCGCTTACAACTTGGTGTGTTGCCGCTATATATAGCAGCATTGGTTCGCCGACGTTAGGTGCGGCCAAGATTGGGTTCGTGGCCAAAACGGCTTTTATTTCTTCTAATCCGGCCGTGACCGCATCCGTCCACTCGAAGTGTTCGGTGCGTCGCAGGAGGCGATAAAGGGGTAGTGCCTTTTCTGCTAATCGGGAGATAAAGCGGCTTAAAGCAGCCACGCATCCAGTTAGTTTCTGGATTTCCTTGAGGTCTGTTGGGATAGCCAACTGTGACAGAGCTCGGATTTTAGCCGGGTTTGCTTTGATTCCTTTGTTAGAGACGATGAAGCCTAAGAGCTTTCCAGCGGGCACGCCGAAGACGCATTTTTCCGGATTGAGCTTGATGTCATATGTTCGGAGATTATCGAACGTGAGCCTCAAGTCGTCTATTAAGGATTCGACATGTCTGGTTTTAATGACCACATCGTCTACGTATGCCTCCACTGTTTTGCCAATCTGTGTCTCCAAGCATGTGTGAATCATGCGTTGATAGGTTGCACTGGCGTTTTTGAGCCTGAAAGGCATGGTGTTAAAACAGAAGGGGCCGTATGGAGTTATAAATGCCGTTGCGGCTTGATCGGACTCCACCATCTTAATTTGGTGGTATCCGTAGTATGCGTCGAGGAAACACAATGAGTCGTGTCCTGCGGTAGCGTCGATAATTTGATCGATGCGAGGGAGGGGGAAGGGATCCTTTGGGCAAGCCTTATTAAGGTCCTTGAAGTCGACGCATAGGCGCCAGGATTTGTCCTTCTTTGGTACCATCACCAGGTTTGCTAGCCAGTCTGGATGTTTTATTTCTCGAATGAATCCGGCCTCCAGTAACTTGGCTAGCTCCTCTCCCATGGCTTGTCGCTTAGGCTCAGAAAAGCGCCGAAGAGTTTGCTTGACCGGCTTGAATCCCTTTAGGATGTTAAGGCTATGCTCGGCTAGCCTGCGTGGGATTCCTGGCATGTCTGAAGGATGCCAGGCGAAGATGTCCCAATTCTCGAGCAAGAACTCCCGTAGTGCAGCGTCTACTATTTGGTTTAACTGTGCCCCGATGGATGCTGTTTTTGTACGGTTCGTTGGATGGACTTGGAATTTGACTATTTCATCCGCTGGTTTAAAAGAGGTGGACTTGGATCTTTTATCGAGTATCACATCGTCCCTGTCCACTGTGGAGCGCAGCGCAGTTAATTCCTCGGCCGCGAGGGCTGATAACGCCTTGAGGGCCAGTGCGGCTGTTTTATTTTCAGCGCGGAGTGCTATGTCCGGATCACTAGCTAGAGTGATGGTTCCATTGGGTCCGGGCATTTTGAGCTTCATGTACCCGTAATGGGGTATAGCTTGGAAGATCGTGAATGCCTCCTGCCCTAGAAGGGCGTGGTATCCGCTATTGAACGAGGCCACTTGGAATGTGATTTCTTCGGACCTATAATTCTCTGGCGTGCCGAATACCACATCTAGTGTGATTTTGCCAGCACATCATGCCTCCCGACTAGGGATGATTCCTCTGAAGGTCGTGCTGCTTTGCTCAATGCGGCTTCTGTCTATTTCCATTTTTCGAAGGGTCTCCTCATAGATGAGGTTTAATCCGCTGCCGCCGTCCATGAGCACTTTAGTAAGCTAGCAGCCGTCCACAATTGGACTAAGGACCAAGGCGCCTGGTGCTCGGGCTGTTCGGAATTTAGGTTCGTCACTAGCATTGAAGGTGATAGCCGTGTCGCTCCATGGATTTATTGCTGCTACGTGGCAGACTTCGGCAAGGCCGCGGAGTGCTCGCTTACGCCTATTATTTGAGGCGAAGGTCTCGAAGACTGTCAATACTGTATTGTTATTATCCACGGGATGGTGCTCTGCGGTATTGTTGATGAGGATATCCTCACCGCTCTCGGCCACCTGCCGGAGTACCCAACATGCTCTAAGGCTGTGTGTTGGTATGGTATCCACTGTACTGTGAATTTTGCATGGCCCGTTGAGCTATCTCTCCAGTACGGTTCCACGCCCTATAGTGGGCTTTTGTTTCTTTGTAATTGGATCAGGTGATTTATGAGAGTACACCCTTTTAATGCGGACGGGGGTTTTAGTGAGAGCCGGAGGATCCCAGAATTTTGTTTGGGTTTTCCAGGCGCTTTCCATCGCACAGTACTTCTGTACTATGGCTACCAAGTCAGCGAAGTGTGCTATGTCACGGCGACTTATGGCGTTCAGGATTCCCTTGTCCGTGCAATTTTTGCAAAAGAATGAAATTGCGTCTTCCTCGCGACAGTCCCTGACCTTGCTCATTACAAGGAGGAATCTGGCCCAATAGTGATGTACAGTTTCTTGGGGCTCTTGTCTAATGTGGTAAAGATCACTTATATCTGGCTGGGTGGGTAGAGTTAGGTCCAAACCCTGACCCGATCTGAGACCCGGGAGCGGCGGAGTTTCCAATTTTGAAAGTTTGGGCTCCGGTTTGTTGCCCAATAGGTCTGGCCCGCTGTCTGATTCTAGGTTCAGAGCTTGGGCCATGTCCTCCCGTAGACGGGTATCCGGCTTAGAGAGCTCAGGAATCTGGACATAGCTTGTCCTCAAGATAGAGGAAGAATCGCTGCGTTGCTCCTGCACCACCGCTATCTGATGGGTGATCAGCGGAGAGTTAATCTCCCTTTGGTCGGGTGTAAGCCCAATCCGATCATAGTCTGTAGCGACTCCCAAGGCGGCCATGCGATCCAAGATCTCATTCAAAGAAGAGAGCTCCATTGGATCCATCTGCTCGGCGAATTTTGAGCCCATGTGGAGACTGTTTTTGATGACCCGAGAAGTCACCGTCGGCGCAGCGGCCGAACGGGCGGTCATGACGAATCCGCCTAGTCGGAGAGTTTGGCCTACAGCCAGGGCTCCCCCAGAGGTGATGTTGTCCATGACAACGAGATGAGCCATCCCTGCTTATGATGACGGCACAGTGGAACTCTCAATGAAAGCACCAATGTCGGTGTCAAAACCGGTGGATCTCGGGTAGGGGGTCCCGAACTGTGCGTCTAAGGCGGATGGTAACAGGAGGCGGGGGACACGATGTTTACCCAGGTTCGGGCCCTCTCGATGGAGGTAATACCCTACTTCCTGCTTGATTGATCTTGATGATATGAGTATTACAAGAGTTGATCTACCACGAGATCGTAGAGGCTAAACCCTAGAAGCTAGCCTATGGTATGATTGTTGTTGTCCTATGGACTAAACCCTCCGGTTTATATAGACACCGGAGGGGGCTAGGGTTACACAGAGTCGGTTACAAGGGAGGAGATCTACATATCCGTATTGCCAAGCTTGCCTTCCACGCCAAGGAGAGTCCCATCCGGACACGGGACAAAGTCTTCAATCTTGTATCTTCGTAGTCCAACAGTCCGGCCAAAGGATATAGTCTGGCTGTCCGAGGACCCCCTAATCCAGGACTCCCTCAGGAGGAATTTTGCTGGTTTCAAGATTCGAGAAGTGGTATATGTCTAATTTCTACTCTTACTAGCAAGATGCCCGTGCGTTTCACGGAACATCAAGATCTTGTGGGAGAAAAGGATGAACGAGGGAAGGCCTTATCTGCAAATGTGGAGAGGAGTGCGGGTAAATTGCCATAGTTTCGTTCCTATCCGTCAGATATAAATCGGACGGCCTATATTGCAGGATGGCAGGCCCACCATCATCACCAACTCTGTTTTTTATCCCTACTCTTATTAAAAGCATAGTCGGTGATGATCATGTGTCTGCCATCCTGCAATATAGGCCGTCCGATCTATATCTGACGGATAGGAAGGAAACTATGTCAATTTTGCAAAAAGATACCCACACCCCTCTCAACACTTGCAAATAAGGCCTTCCCTTGTTCATCCTTTTCTCCCACAAGATAAACTACTCATACAAATGCATCTTCATGTTCCGTGCAACGCATGGGCATCTTGCTAGTTGTTGCAAAAATCCCAAGTGTGTGAGAGAGAGGGAGAGAGGAGGAGGACGGAGTGCATGTGTGACAAAGACACAAAGAGTGTGTGTGCGAGAGGTATCAGCTTAAAATGAGGCGATAGTGTGTGCGTGCACGATCGAGAGGGCGTGTCTCAAGAAGGGAAGAAAAATCTACATTGATACAAGGAGCGGGAGAGAGACATGTATGCGATAGTGGAAGCACGAGTGTGCGGGTGTATAAACCTATCTAGAGGCTAGTCGATAAATGTTTGTGAGAGAAATATGAGACGGGGGTGCGAAAGTGAGAGTTTTGTGTGAGAGAGAGATGGTAGTCGGGAAGGGGAGTGGAAGCAGGAGTTGTGTGTGTGAGAGAGAGAGGGGGGGAGTTTGTCTGATCGGTAAACAAATGAATAATGTCAGTCTGGGATGGAGACGAAAAGGAGACCGCAACAAATGTTGTGTCTACAGGAGAGAGAGAGAGAGTAATTTTAGTGGTATGATTCATATCTAGAGACATATAGGGTGTGTGAGAGAATCCCATAGAGATAAAGACAAAGTGAAAGACGAGTGGAGACTGTGTGTGTGGCGGTGAAAAGGAAAGCTTAGGTACCTAGTGATACGAGGGAACGGTAGAGACGTGAGAGATAATGAAAACCGTGTAATGTATAATGATAGGGAGAGTGTGACACTTCTCAAGGGAGACATCGAGAGACCATGTTTGCGAGGATAGGAGAAACATGAAGTGAGCGTGCAGGTGAGATGGAGAAAAGAGAGTGATAGCTACATGAAAGAGCATGCATGCGAGAGCGATGGGCATGAAAGGAGTGAACATAAAAGGGATTCAAATATTTGAATTCGAGATGATGATACATGTAATCCATACTCGAACCAAAATTAATCTATCAAACATGCATACTCATATGAATTCACGCGCATCTATGTTATTTAATACGTAGATATTACTGATCCATACATTTTAGTAGAACATAATTTGTTTTAATTTTTTGAGTTCAACCTTATGATTTTGAGATCATTGTATTTGTAAATCATATTATACATATAAAGGAGTAGAATTATTTGTTGTGCTTTTGAAAGTATAAATTAAAAAGTGATGTATATAGAATTTTATTCCAATCGAAAATGGATCCCGCCCGAAAATATAGAATACAAACGGGATTCGAATTGAGTTATCACGATAAACGTGCACTATGCAAAATTTGAACGAAGCGGGGAAAGTCGCAGTAACCGCCCGAAACCAAAATCTGCGAGATGGAAATTACTACTGCCTATCCCTGCCACGCAAAGCCTATCTGCTCGATTTCTAAAGGTTTCGATAGGGGTAGGTTTGTAATTTCACCCGAACGTGACATAACCGCCTCTCACCCGGATTCATACACGGTGGTTCCAAAACACAGTGTGTCCTCGGCCGAAATCGACTCCCTCCCCGATTCATACACGGTGGGCGCCAAAAACAAACTCTCATCGGCAAATATTCGGTGTATGCGAGATTACCGTCCTATCCCCAACCGACTAATATTGCTGTGATGTAGGAAATTTGAAACAGGGGCTAAGTTTGTAAATTTCCTCGCATTTGAGACAAGCGCGCCCTGAAGACATGGTTCCCCCCTTCCTCTCCACCTCCATTTCCCAATTCGTACTCCGTGGGCGCCAAAACACCCTCTCCACCCCAGCCTCCTCCGTCCGCCACCCCATCCACCGCCGTCCTCCTCCACCATGCCGGAGCTGATACCCCGACGCTGCCGTCCATTACAAGAGATCGACCTCTCTCATCCACGGCTTCGGACCGGAATCCTTGCATCCCGTCCTCTCGCTTCATCCCCGCCGTCGTCCACCTTGCCGGCGCCGCTCCTACGACCGTCTCGTCCACCGCGCCCCGCCGCCACCGTCTACCCTCCTAGATCTGCTTCCACACTGCCGACAGCCATCGCTACCGCAGCACCGTCAAATTCTCAGCAGATGCATACACGGCGCCGCACCAGAGGCGGTACTCTTTCGTATCTGCTCAACTTATTTATCGCAGCAAGAAAATAGATCGCCACTGCTTTACTCTGATTTCTTGTCCATCACTTACTTGCTAGTTGAGAGGAAACATTGGTTGCAAAGTTGCCTTTCTCCGGTTTGCACCTTCAGATCCGCCATGGCACGCTCAACACTATACTCCCAATGCTTATGGTTTTCGCCTTTTATATTCCACACTAGTTAAATCACAGTAGACTAGATTTCAAAATTGGGTCAGTCGATTTTTCAGAGCTCGCCGGAGTTCGCCGGTGCGAACGAAGGGGCTTGGGTGGGACTTCGGTTGTTGGGGGGTGCAGTGGTGGGGCCTCGCCGAACGAAGAAAACTCAACGCGGGTGGGGCCGGGGGGGGTGGGGGTGGCAGACGAACACAGGCGGTGGGGGGCGATAGTCCGGCGGGCGGCCCGTGCGGTGTTCTGTATGGAAAGAATCAGAGACGAGGAAGAAGAAGGGTTAGGAGACGTAGGATCTTCATCCAACCGCCTGAAATGGTCGACTGACCCAAATGCAGACATGCCTTTATATTCAGTACCATCATCGTACCTGCTTAGCACGCTCCTGAATCCATCAAGCTAAACAACGTGCCACTCATAATTCCAAACTTGTTGCTCAAGTACGAATCTGATATGATGCTGATATTACTGAAACAGATAACATTTAATTGGTCAGCTAATGTTCCTACTTTACTTTCAAAAAAGCACGTGCACCACATATAGAGAGACAGCAGGGAGTTGCTTTCCTAATGCGCTCTGGTTCATCATGTGTGGGCACTGCGCAACGAACATTTTATTATCCAAAATCTGCTTGCTCTTCTTTAGCATGTTCATCTTCCGTTCTTCTTTAATAAGTACTCTCTCCGTTCCTAAATACAAGTCTTTGTACAGATTCCACCATGGACTACATATGGAGCAAAATGAGTGAATCTACACTCTAAAATGTATCTGGATACATCTGTATGTGATCCATAGTGGAAATCTCTACCAAGACTTATATTTTGGAATGGAGGGAGTATGACAGTAGTACAGTATGTTCCTTGTAGTGAATATGAGCAGGGACATTTGCAGTGTAGAGGTCTATACGGTCAGTTGGTATGGACACTTTGAACTCGTCGCGCCTCTTTGATTCGTAGGATTTTGTAAACATGGGAATAGGATTTGTAGTGGCCTGCCCACTTGAATCCTATAAGAATAGCAAGGAAATGCGGGGAGCTGTGTCGCCTTTGAGAGTTACACTGATATTAACAGTACCGCACCTTCAGTTGAAGAGAGCTGGTATGCGAAGGCTTTCTAGCCGTACCGGCAATACTAGCACATATATTCTAGCAAGTTCCACTTTGCTGATTTTACTCTGATGCTTACGGTTTTCCCGTTATATCTACACTATGATATGTGTAGCTGCTTTGTGTCGCACTAGCAGCAGTCCACTCTTGAAGCTAAACACCGCAATGACTTACAAAATTGGCACCAAGGCATTGAGTGCCATTCTGGACGCAATGAAACTCATGCGCTCACCACCTGTTGATTCTTGTTCAGAATATGATCCTAATGACTATTCTAACCTCGAGGAGTCAAAAGGCAGATGGCCTGTCCTGTTCACCCATCAAGGTGCTTGTTCTAATTTGGCAAGGTTTTATTGATTGCGCGTATCTTGCATATGTTGTCCTGCATTTCTTCTACTTTGTTGCACCGCCATCTGCTTAGCTTACTCATCATATATGTCGAGATGCCATGCCCATCCATTATCAATACATATTCCATCTGTCATCATACCATGTTTTTCCACTCAAATGCTGTTCTTGTGCATCAGACATCAAAAAGGAAGAGGGTGATTGCCGAACCTGAAGGAGCGCCAGCAAAGTCCTTGAAAAACGTGGTTGTGCCGGAGAAATCAGACAACACCCCACTTATATTGGCTGTACAACCAGTGACACAAAACGTAGGACCGACTCCAGCAGACTGTACCCATACTTCACTGGCCACACCACTAGCCGCACCACACAGGACCTGCACTCCAGCAAAAGGTATGCCAATTTCAGTTGCCATAGCACCAGCCGTACCATAGAAAAATCCCACTCCAGCAAAAAGTACAGCAAGTCCACCGGCCGAAGACCTATCCCAACTGTAGAGACGGCCAATTCCTGCAGATTGGAACCCCATTCTAGTTATTCCCAGTTTAAAAGACAATGCTTTCAATGTTGTTAGGGACTATGTGCATATATTCCCATCATGGGAAGATTATAGTGAAGAAAAACACCATTTTCACATCTTCCTGTCCCACTTACGTGTAAGTGCTATTATTCATGGTGATTATTTTCCTGTTTTCTGCTGATTGAACACATCAATGATTTACATTACATTGTTGTAAGTAGGCGAGGGTCAATCTGGATAGTCATGACGAGCAAAGCTTGCTTGCGCTTTTCAAGGAAGCATTGCAGCAGTATCGGTGTTACCTGAGGAAATCACACTTTGATGGCAAGTCTATAAACGAATTTCTGGTGAAGTCTCCTGTGCTAAATTTAGAAGACATTGAATGGAAAAACCTTATTATGCACTGGTCTCGTTCCGAGGATGAGGTACTGTCTATGATATCGCATGACAATTTGAACTTCTACTTTTCTGCATGTGCCTTACGGATCTTTTTTGCAGGAAATCTGCTCGAAAAAAATTCCGGTTTGAAAAGAACGACAGGATATCGCAAATATGCTGCCCGCTGCTTTGCTCTTGTTAGTACCTGTTGTCCTGTATCACTGTACTTGCATACATACCTGGTTCATTATGTGACAGCAGTATGCATGATAGCTTGCTTATCAATTGTTCGCTCCAAATTATCTGATCTATATGAATGGTTACATTAGTGTAGAATATATCCAATGCCAATGAAATTTTTTAGCTCTGCATTGTTCTTTTAAGTACCTACTGTCCTTTATCAGTGTACTTATATTGACAGGTAGTTGTTCATGTACCATCACTCTGCAACTTATTTTCCTTTGCCCTCCATTTTCTACACATAAGATCTATATTTCCTCTTACCATAAGGTTTGATAACACCGATGGTACTAAAGAAGTTTAGCTCTGCATTGCTCTTGGCTGTACCTTTTGCCTGTATCGCTGTACTTACATTTATAGCTACTTGGTTATGTAGCATCACTCTTCATCTTATGTTAAATATTCTCCATTTTTTCTTATTTTGTCACATCTATATTTACTCTTAACAAAATGTAGAATAAAGGCAATGCTTATGAAGAAGATTCTGTGGTAAACTTCTTGAATTGCCCCCCCATCAGCATGGACAAGGGCTTTATAGAGCCTGCCTTCACTAATAATGTAAGTTTGTCCTTCTCAAGCCTTCAAACTTTGTTGTGTATATTTGGTTAGGCATGACTACCACAGCTGTTTATTTTTGGTGTTTGCATCAAATTGCATGTTTAAAGTTTATTATGTACTCCAGTTCATAAACAAAAGTTTGTCTTTCTCAATTTAACATTTCAGTTGTACAACCAAGTTCCTTCTTCATACCATGTAAATTAAACTATAATGAGCAAGTGATCTTATTTTGCCAATCTGAAATGGGATAAATTGACAGCACACTAACCATTGATACTTATGAGTTCTTGATCTGTAATCCAGTGGTGTCGTGAAGCTGCCAACTCCTTCACAATGTCATTTCCTGCCATGTCTTGACCTGAACAATACCATATTGTGTTAATGCTATTTTAAACAGTGTCACTTTATTCGTCAGTAAGAAATGTGATGAATTGTTAGCACTGATACTTATATGTGCAAAACCTGTCATCTGTCTACTTGTTTATCTTTCAGAGTTAGGAGGATATAAGTGTCAAACAAGTGCAGTCTCACCAGCTTGCTCAGCTGCTTGCGCTGCAGCTCCCGAGCAGGGCTAACCTTTCTTGAACTCTATTGAAGTGCTGTCAGTTTTGTATATTATTTTGTCGGCGTGTTTAGTTGCACTGGTGGCGATCTTTGATGCCCAGTGTATGTAATCTGCTGTCTGCTTGTGCTTTATTATCATAGTGGCAAACTTTGATGCCCAATGGATGTAATATGTCGTAATTTCTTTATTGTATAGTCTAGGTTTTTTTCTTATTCACGATGCTGCAGTTATTTTAATGTATATATATCCTGTCTTCGCAGTAAACCAGCCAAACCGTAAAATTACGTTACATAATCGGGCCGTCGTGCAAATCACCATCTATGATCCGCATCATGGGCCCCGTCATCTTGTCATCTTGGTCTGTTAACAGGCCTAAATGTAAACTGGCCCACTAGTAGATTCGGGCCTTTAATAGGCCGAGTAAACCGCCGGCCCTATTTTCCCAAGAAAACTCAATGGGCCTTTAGGAGGCTGAAAAGTAGGTTGGGCCTGAAACGTGCCGAACAGCTCACGAGTCGGCAGCAGGACAAAATAGACCCCGGCCCATGAATGTGCCAATCAAATCATGGGCTTATAACAGGCCAAAATTGTCTCGGTCCTTGTTTGGCCCAATCAGATTATCGGCTGCGAGCAGGCCGGATGCAAACCGGGCCGAAGTTAGGCCGAACTATATGACGGGCTTTTAACAGGACCAAATTAATATAGGGCCGAAATGTTAAACGGGCCCTTAATAGGCCAAAACTAATATCAGGCGGAATTACTAAATGGGCCTTTAGCAAATGGGCCCAAAAGCGTAGCGTCCAGTTGACGGGCCGAATCTGATATGGGCCATAATTTAGCCCAAAGCCTCTTAAAGGGACAGACCTGATCTGGGTCGTAATTTGGCCCAGAACGTGGTAGGCTTTTAATGGGCCGGATCTCATATGGGCCATTATTAGGCCCAGAACGTGGCAGGCCATTAATGGACCGGATCAAATATGGGCCGACATTTGGCCCAAAACATGGCAGCCAGTTAATGGGCCGACCTACTAGGGTCCTCAAAATCTTGTGGGCCTACAGCTGGGCCGGCCCATTAATGTCGGTGAAATCTCGTGGGCCTTTAGCTGGGCCGGCCCATTATGGTCCACAAAAATCTTGTGGGCCTTCACCTGGGCCGGCCCATTATGGCCCGCAAAAATCTTGTGGGCCTTTACCTGGGCTGGCCCATTATGGCCCGCAAAATCTTGTGGGCCTTTAGCTGGGCCGTCCCATTATGGTCCGCAAAATCTTGTGGGCCTTTAGTTGGGCCGGCCCATTTAAACTTTATGGGCCACTTTTGGGCCGGTCCACGTGTTAACATATCATAGGCGCATCTCGCCCATTGGATGAGTGACACCTGTGCCAACACGGAGCTGACACGTGTTTCCTCCAGCCAATGATGATTCACACGTGGAAAATCCCCATTGGTCGGGGCTGTTAACGGGTTATCGAATCCAAAACCGGACCCGATAGCTTAACGGCGTTCCGTTACGGTGGATGCCACGTGTCGGCCACCCTTGACGAAAGCACTTCTGTGACACGCGATTTATCGTCATGGAAGTGGACACTTCCGTGATGATAATTTTGGTAATGTCATGAAACACTTCTACGACAACAAAGGTATGACTATCTTGATTATGTCATAAATTTTTCATGGATGTACATGCATGACAGAAAACGTGACCTACTGTGACAAACACGTAATTTTTTTGTAGTGCGTAGGTGTGCATGACGTTGTTGAAGAAATCACAAAAAGGGGGGCAAAGCCCGCAGGAGAAGTAATCGACGAAGAAGGGGTAACGATTCGGACCAGCCTTGGCGATGTCCGATGGGACGATGTGCGTGGCGGGGTGCCCCGTCGTCTCCCTCCCCCATAGAGGCCTGAACTCCTCCCTGAGGACGAGCACGTCGACCGACAAGGTGAAGAGGGCGAACTACGTCCGCAGCTCCGCCAGGTCAACCCCCGACGCCTCCTTCCCCCTGTCGTCCTTGGCCACTCCCTTGCCCTTGCTCGTCTTGGGAGCCATGGCGGTTTAGAAGGGATGAGGGATTGAAGGCAATGGGGGCGCGGCGGCGGCGAGCGGAGGCGAAAGCTTCAGTGCGCACATGAGGAAGAAGAAGGGGGGAACGGCGGTTCCGGGATTGCAAAAGGTACAGAGGGTAAATGAGCAGTGCACCTGCAGTTTTTCCTTTTTATGGGGAAGGCGTGGGCCGCCTCTTTACCATTTAACATGACGTGATGCAGGCGTGCAGCAACCGTCCCACGCACGACCCCCACGTCACGCATTCAACACGGGTCATGGGGAAGCGCAACTGGCGAAGGAGTTACCACAGTAAAACTCTGCCACGCATGCCCGCGCACCGTTCTGGGCCCGGCCCAACAACGCTCCGTGCTTATGTGTGGCCCAGGCCGGGGGCTCCTGTTGGTGTACAAAAGTAGGGGCCTTCTGTACCCCTTTACTTGTGCACGGGCAGTTGTAGCCACACCTGCGGCCACGCTTGGCGGGGCAGAAGAAGCAAGGAACAAGACTACCAGAGCAGCGTTGAAACCAGAGGCGAGAAGAGTGAGAGGCAAGGTGGATTTCCCCCGGCAAGAGCCTTGCCGGGGACGACCAACGCTGCCCCGGCAAGAGCCTTGCCGAGGCAACTTACCCAACACCAGCAAGGCCGCCACCCTTGAGCCGGAGAGTTCCGACACCATCGACGACATTGGAACGAAGGCTCAAGAGGCGCCTGCATGGTGGTATGCAGATCTTTGTGAAGACTGAAGGCCTGCAAGACTAGATGAGAACCAGAAGGATAAGGCCCCCGGCAAGGCCCTTGCCGGAGACGCCCACAAGACCCCGGCAAGACCCTTGCCAGGGACGTCTGTGGGGCCACAACCATGCCTGCACTTACCAAGGCTTCGCCGCCCCATGGCCATTCTGACGCAGCAGTCAGCCTGCCAACTAGGCATGCACCTACATGGCAGCATGCAGCTTCTAGGCCAGCCAGGAAAGCACCTGCGTAGTGGCATGCAGATCTTCATGAAGACCCTACCACCGCACCAGCGCAGCAGCCAGCGTGGCGCTACATGCCTCGTCAGCTTGGACGCGCGTCGAAGCGAGGCGAGGCGGCGACAGACGAGATGAGCTCCTTGCCGTCCCCGATAGAGCGAGGGGACATGTCGGCAGCGCATTAAATATGTTTTGTCCCACGATGTCAGAGATAAACTTGTACAATGTACATGCTTTCCACCTCCTGTGTGCCGTTGTGGCAGCCCCTTTGATGTATAAATGGAGGCCCGAGGCGTACTGAGGAAGGATTCAGACTTTTTGGGCTAGGCATGCACCGCAGCTAGTTCAAGATCTCAAGAACACCAAATATACACCAAAGCTGGACTAGGGTATTACGCATCACCTGCGGCCCAAACCTGGATAAAATTCCCCCGCATTGATCTTCTAAACCCGCTCTTTTTACAGCCCCGCGCCCCGGCAACCGTAGTAGGGATTCCCTGTGATCCCATAGGTGTCGTTCTTGAACCCCGACATATTGATGAGAAGAAATTTGCTTATGTGGAGAGTAATAAGTTTTCTATGCTTTTGTGTCATGAAAAGAATGCTTTATGTGATAGTTATATTGTTGAATTTCTTCATGATGCCGCTGAAAATTATTATGAGGGAGGAACTTATGCTTGTAGGAATTGCAATAACATCAAGTTTCCTCTCTATGTGTTGAAAATTTTGAAGTTATGCTTGTTTTGCCTTCCTATGCTAGTTGATTCTTGTTCCCATAAGTTGTTTGCTCACAAAATCCCTATGCATAGGAAGTGGGGTAGACTTAAATGTGCTAGTCATATGCTTCATGATGCTCTCTTTGTGTTTCAATTCTTATCTTTTATGCGAGCATCATAGAAATCATCATGCCTGGCTAAAAAGGCATAAAAGAAAAGTGCTTGTTGGGAGATGATAACCCACAAGTATAGGGGATCACAACAGTTTTTGAGGGTAGAGTATTCAACCCAAATTTATAGATTCGATACAAGGGGAGCCAAAGAATATTTGAAGGTATTAGCAGCTGAGTTGTCAATTCAACCACACCTGGGGATTAATTATCTGCAACAAAGTGATCAGTAGCAAAGTAGTTTGATAGTTTTGATAGTAGTGATAGCAGCAATAGTAACAGTAACAGTGATGGCAGTAATTTTGTAGCATGTGTAACAGTGAGATAACAGTACTAACTTAGCAGAAACAATATGGAAAAGTTCGTAGGCATTGGATCAATGACTTTTTGGATGATATTCATCATGTGACAGTTATAACCTAGGGTGATTCGGCACTAGCTCCAGTTCATCGATATAATGCAGGCATGTATTCCGTAAATAGTCATACGTGCTTTATGAAAAGAACTAGCATGACATCTCTTGTCCTACCATCCCGTGGCAGCGGGGTCCATATTGGAAACTAAGGGATATTAAGGCCTCCTTTTAATAGAGAACTGGAACAAAGCATTAACACATTGTGAATACATGAACTCCTCAAACTTCGGTCATCACCAGGAGTGGGCCCGGTTGTTGTCACTCCGGGGTTGCCGGATCATAACACATAGTAGGTGACTATAACTTGCAAGATCGGATCTAGAACATGGATATAATGATCATAACATAAACGGTTCAGATCTGAAATCATGGCACCCGGGCCCAAAGTGACAAGCATTAAGCATGGCAAAGTCATAGCAACATCAATCTAAGAACATAGTGGATACTAGGGATCAAGCCCTAACAAAACTAACTCGATTACATGATGAATCTCATCCAACTCCTTGCCGACTAGCGAGCCTACAAAGGAATTACTCACTCCCGGTGGGGAGCCTCATGTAATTGGCGATGGAGAAGGGTTGGTGATGATGAAGAATGAAGACCCCCCTCTCCGGAGCCCCAAACGAACTGCAGATCCGCCCTCCCGAGGAAGAACATGGCTTGGCGGCGGCTCCATCTCGTGGATCATGATAATTCTTTCTCCCTAATTTTTTCTGGAAATCTGTGATTTTATAGTATCAGGGTTGACGTCTGCGGGGCCACCGGGTGGGGACAACCCACTTGGGCACGCCAGGAGAGGGGGGCGCGCCCTGGTGGGTTGTGCCCACCCAGGGCCCCTCCCCGATGGATCTTAGCTCCAGAAATTCTCTTTTATTATATAAAAAATCCTCGCAAAGTTTCGTTCCATTCCGAGAACTTTTATTTCTGCACAAAAACAACACCATGGTAGTTCTGCTGAAACAGCGTCAGTCCGAGGTTAGTTTCATTCAAATCATGCAAATTAGAGTCCAAAATAAGAGGAAAAGCGTTAGGAAAAGTAGATATGTTTGAGACGTATCAACTCCCCCAAGCTTAAACCTTTGCTTGTCCTCAAGCAATTCAGTTGATAAACTGAAGTGAAAAAGAAAAACTTTTATGAACTCTTTTGCTCTTGTTTGCCTAAATAAGCTTAAACAACACCCAGGTTTTCAGCCAACATTATAACTAACCATGTCGTCAATAACTCTTAAAGATTATAATGACTCATATCAATGACATAATCAGCTAGCGAGCAATAATAAGATATCTCAAACGGCAACACGTTGTCAAAACAACCATGATATAATATGACAATAGTGGTATCTCGCTAGCCCTTTCTGAGACCGCAAAACATAAATGCAGAGCACCTCCAAAGTTCAAGCAGCGACTAAACATTGTAATTCATGGTAGAAAAGATCCAGTCATGATGCACCCAACATTAGGTACACACAATGCATAAATCATGACAGCTATGCTCTATTCAGTTTCTGGCGCTTGTTTTAGAAGGTGGTGACACAACATAAAAGTAAATAGATAGTCCCTTCGTAGTGGGAAGCAGTGATTTGCAGAGGTGCCAGAGCTCATTTTTTTAAAACAGAGGTAAATGATTATTTTGGGACATGCATCCTTCTCATTTACTTCACGACTATTAGTTATCAATATCTCCCATGCTAAACAGCTAGTGGCGGTTCCCAAGCGATAAAAGTAAAGGTTTTGACTCCATTGGGAGTTTTTGTTTGATTATTCATGCGATTAACTCTTTTTGTATTTTGCAGTTTGGGACTGGGCATCCCTAATACCGCCCTTTTCTCGTGCGATGGCGAGTGAATAAACACTCGACTTGAGAATAACCCGCTTAGCATGGAAGATACCGACTACCTCCTGTCGTTCCATGAATGATCCAGGCACACAAAACGGATATTTTTAGAAGTTTTTAGAGGTGGCACATGCAAATTTACTTAGGAAGGCAGGGTAATACCGCATATAGGTAGGTATGGTGGAGTCATCTGGAATAACTTTGGGTTCAAGGTTTTTGATGTACAAGCATAATTCCCACTTAGTACAGGCGAAGGCTAGCAATTAGATTGAGAAGCGGCCAGCTAGAGAGCAACAGTGATCATAACCATGCATTATGCATAAGTAACATTGGACACTAGCATGAGTAGGATATGAACACCATGAACATAAATATCATAGAGGCTATGTTGGTTTTGATTCAACTACATGCATGAACATGTACCAAGTCAAGCTACTCGAACATTCAGAGGAGGATACCATATCATCATACTACATCACAATCATTTCAACACAATGTTGATATCCAAGATAAATCATTATCAACTCCCAGCTACTTATGCATGGCATGAGAAACTATAATCTCTAATTGTCGTTGTAAACATGTTTAATCATAATGGGCTGAATCATGGATACTAGGTTAAACATATTTACACAGACAGAACAAGTCGAGTTCATACCAGTTTCTCTCTGCCATGGCCAGTTCATCGAATGTCGTCATTATTGCCTTTCACTTGCATGACCGAACGATATGAAAATAATAATGGTGCAAGAGTGTCGTGGACTAAGCTGGAATCTGCAAGACATTTTATTCAACAGGAGAAGACAAGGTAAAATGTGCTCTTTATTAGTTCAACAATTTATTCAAATGAGAGCCACTCAACATTTTCATCGTGGTCTTCTCCTTGGTACAACTCGAATAAAAAGAAAAGAAATTCAGACATACTAAAATATTTTTGGAGTTTTTGGTTTTCTTGAATCAAGCAAATGAAAGAGAAAAGCAAAACAAGAAAAACTATTTACACGGGAAAGCTCCGAACAAGCAAAAGAAGAATAAGGAAATCTTTTTGGGCTTTCTTTTTAATATTACTACTAAGCATGCATAGAAAGTAAATTAACTACAACTAATTTTTTTGGTTTTTCTAAAGTTTTTCAAACACACAAGAAGAAAGCAAGAAACTAAATCTAAGCATGGACGATACAGTGAAAAAGTGTGGACACTGACAAATGGAATAAGTGGGCATGAATGTAAAGTCGGTGGAAACACGTACTCCCCCAAGCTTAGGATTTTGGCCTAACTTGGTTGTCGATCAGTAGCCTGGAGGGTAGCAGGGGTGCTGAGGAGCGGGCATCCACTCGTCCCACTGCTGAGGCTCCTCATGTGCCGCTTCCGCAGCAGCCTGAGCATTCCGGTAGGCGATAATGTCCGCAGGCATAATCCTATATCCGCCCTTGGCAAAAGAATCATACAAAGCGGGTGCAGGAAGTGGAATAATATCACGAGTTTTAACGCTAAAAACCAGGTTATAAGGAATGGGAATGTTAGGATAATCTCATGTGAAAATGGTGGTGTTCCATGGCTGCCTGGTCTAGGTAAACCTTGGTTAGAGGGTAATCATGAGGGCGTATCTCAACCTCGAAGTGAGCCACCAAACGAGTAGCAAAAATCCCACCAGGTATTTCACCCTAGGATTTACTAAGATGGAGGTGACGAGCCACAATAGCTCCCAAGCTATGAGTGTTGTCGCCCTCTAGTGATCGGCGTAAAACAGCAAAGTCTGGTGCGCTGAGCGCACCTACTTTCTTTCTAGAAAGCAAGCACTTAGCAACAAATAAAGCAAAATAATGTACGACATGAAAGTATATGCTAGCAGCCATGGTGGCCGACACCCCTCTCTCATCTCCGACTGTCAAAGTGCGATAAAAGTCCTCAAACCCAGCTGGCCTAGGCTCGGCTAAGCTCCCATCAGAAGGGATCAAGCATATATCATAAAATTCAGTAAGTGGTATCTGATGGTTTTTAGCATATAAATCGAAGCTCACTTCAAGAGGATTATTCCTAGGCAGGAAAGTAAAACTCTGAACAAAGATATTTGTGAGGATTTGGTGCTGGTCACACTCATCTGCGATGAAGTCGGTGAGGCCGGCATTTGCAACATATTGCATGAACTCCTGAAGAATTCCAGCCTCTTCCAGGAACGGGGTGTGCGGCCATTCGCACGGTCGTACCTCCGCCACCCTCCGAGGGTGGAGATCACTGTCAGAAGACTCCCCAATAACACCCTTGGAGTTCTTCTTAGAGCCGAACTTCCTGAAGATATTCATGTCCACGTACAATTTTCTGAAAATAAAAATTTGGGGGTGACAAAAAAATTTCAACAAAACTTTATGAAATTGATAGCAACTACTCATAGGGATGCATAGAAGCCATAGCAAACATTCAAACTACTTAGAACACTAAGAATTTAGTATGCAAGCACATCTACAGCAGCACCAAGGGTAGCTAATTATTCAAAATATAAACCACTAAAGCAAAAACTAATTGGACAAACGGTGGAGCCACATACCAAGCAACAATCCCCCGGCTTCGAGCAAAGAGATCGAAATCCGCGGGTTTGAGCTCAAGAACACGGGAGAGAGAGCAATGGGGATTTTTTTCTGGAGGTAAGTGATGATGTGGGATGAAGAGGTAAGTGAGGGGGGCCACGTCGGGACCACAACCCACCACGGCGCGCCTGGGGGTCCTAGCGCGCCCAGGTGGGGTGTGCCCACCTGGTGCACCTCCCTCTGGTATTATTTGCACCAGAAATTTAGAAATATTCAAAAAAAAAATCATGTAAATTTTTTAGGGCATTCTGAGAACTTTTATTTTTGGGTCATTTTTTATTGCACGGGAAATTCAAAAAACAGACAAAACATGGCATTTTATTTTATTTAACTAATAAAAACAGAAAACAAAAGGTAAGGACAAAATGTAGTGCTTACTAAATGCATCAACTTCATACTGCTCAAAAATGATCCATTAATAAGGTTGATCAGGTCTTATTAACAACCACTTTTGATTAGCATGAAACCGAAGAACTTTCGTAAACACTAAGTTACCTCAATGGGGATATGCATTTCCCCAACAATATGTATTTCATATTTCTTTTTGACAGTAGGTAGAGGTATTTGAAAACTTCCAATAGTGATTGTCGAAGATTTTTCAATAACATTTAATACCATTCACTTGGAATTGTTTCTTCGGAAAGTGCACTGTATGCTCATTTCCATTAATATGAAAAGTGACCTTGCTTTTATTGCAATCAATAACAGCCTTGCAGTGTTCAAGAAGGGTCTACCAACGATAATCGACATGTTGTTGTCCTCGGGCATCTCAAGTATAACAAAGTCAGTCAAAATAGTAACATTAGCAACAACAACGGGCACATCCTCACAGATACCGATCGGTATGGCAGCTGATTTGTTAGCCATTTGCAAAGATATGTCAGTAGGTGTGAGTTTATTCAATTAAAGTCTTTTATATAAAGAGAAAGGCATAACACTAACACCAGCTCCTAATTCACACAAAGCAGTTTTCACATAATTCTTTTTGATAGAGCAAGGTATAGTTGGTATTCCTGGATCTCCAAGTTTTTTAGGTACTCCATCTTTAAAAGTGTAATTAGCAAGCATAGTGGAGATTTCAGCTTCTGGTATTTTTATCTTATTTGTGATGATGTCTTTCATATACTTTGCATAAGGAGGCATTATCAAGATATCAGTTAAGCGAGTACGCAAAAAGACTGGCCTCAGTATTTCAGCAAAGCGTTCAAATTCTTCATCATCTTTCTTTTTAGTTAACTTGGGTGGAAAGGCATAGGTTTTTGAACCCACGGTTCTCTTTCTTTACCGTGTTTTCTAGCAACAAAGTCTCTTTTGTCATATCTTTTATTCTTAGGTTGTGGGTTATCAAGATCAACAGGTGGTTCTATCTCAACATCATTGTCTGGTTCTTTATCATTGGTTGGTTGAGAGTCTTCATGAACCTCATCATTATCTTTTTCATTATAACTAGGTGAGTGTTCATTAACAGATTGAGTTTCAGCATCAGAGATAGAAGTTTCATTATCATTATCAGGAGGTTTTTCTATTTCAGGTTCACTAGAAGTATGCAAAGTCCTATCATTTTTCTTTTTCTTTTTCTTTCTAGAAGGACTAGGTGCATTAGTGTTATTTCTTTGTGAGTCTTGTTCAATTCTTTTCGGGTGTCCCTCAGGATAAAGTGGTTCCTGAGTCATTTTAACTCCTCTAGTTGCGACTCTAACAGCAAAGTCATGCATATTACGATTCATTTCATCAAGCAATTCTCTTTGTGATTTAGAAACTTGTTATAATTGAGTATAAACCATAGAAGCATGTTTTCCCACACCTATAACATCATTTGATATTCTAAATAACAAGTCACTCAAGTGAGCAATCATATCAGAATTATGCTTCAATTGTTTCTTAACCTTTGCATTGAAGTGATCTTATTTTCTAATGTAGTTTTCAAACTCACAAAGGCAATGACTAAGATGCAATTGTGAGGATTATCATTATTATTGAACTTCATAAGAGAATTTACCTCTACCGCCTTAGGCAATGGTGGTGTGTTAAGCCCATGTATTTCTTCAATAGGAGGTACATTTTGAACATCCTCAGCTTTAATATCTTTTTCCTTAATAGATTTCTTTGCCTCTTGCATATCTTCAGGACTGAGATATAATATGCCCTCTTCTTCGGAGTGGGTTTAGGAGGTGGTGCAGGAATAGTCTAATCATCATAGTTTTTCAATATATTATTCAATAATTCTTCAGCTTGTCCAACAGTACGTTCCCTGAAAACACAACCAGCACAACTATCTAGGAAGTCCCTAGAAGCATCAGTTAGTCCATGATAGAAGATATCAAGTATTTCATTTTTCTTAAGAGGATGATCAGGCAAAGCATTAAGAAACTAGCAAAGCCTCCCCAAGCTTGTGGGAGACTCTGTTCTTTAGTTTGCACAAAGTTAAATATTTCCTGTAAGGCAGCTTGTTTCTTATGAGCAGGAAAATACTTTTCAGAGAAGTAATAAATCATATCCTGGGGACTACGCACACAACCAGGAGCAAGAGTATTGTACCAAGCTTTAGCATCACCCTTTAATGAGAAAGGAAATTATCGGTGGGAATGACACCTATGGAATCACTGGGATCCCTTCTACGGTTAGCAGGTGCGGGGTTGTGCAAAGAGCGGGTCTGGTAATCAGCACAAGGATCGTTTACCCAGGTTCGGGCCGCGAAGATGCGTAATACCCTAGTCCTGCTTTGGAGTATATTTGAGTGTTCTTGAGCTCTCGAACTAGCTACGAGGCATGCATAGTCCAAAAGATCTGAATCCTTCTCCAGTGCGCCTCGGGCCTCCTTTTATAGGCCAAAGGGGTTGCCACAGTGGCACACAGGAGGTGGAAAGGTATAGAGTGTACAAGATTATCGCCTGTTATTATGCGACAAGGCGCATTAAATGTGCCCCTTAGGTGTCCCATTTCTTTATTGGGGACGGTAACGAGGCCCATCCCGTCCGTCGCCGCCCCGCCTCGCTCCGACACACGTCCAGGCCAACGATGCATGCAGCGCCACGTAGGCTCGCAGGCTGCTGAGATGGCGTGGTGGTAGGGTCTTCATGAAGATCTGCATGCCACCACGCATGTGCTTGCTGAGTTGGCCTGGAAGCCGCACGTTGCCACGCAGGTGCCTGCCCAGCTGGTTGGGCTAGCAGCTGTATGGGAATGGCAGTGGAGTCTTGGCAGACGTGGGCCTGGTTGCGGCCCCGCAGGTGGTGTCCTCGGCAAGGGTCTTGCCGTGACATCGCGGTCGTCCCGGCAAGTGTCGGATCTCGGGTTCCGGCAAAACCCTTAAGGTTCGAACTCTGCGGTGCGCGCGAAGTTCTTTCCCTCCTACCGATCTGCGCACTAGCTCGCTAAGATCTCGCGAACGAACTCGACGAACTCGCAACACAGAAAGACACGAGATTTATACTGGTTCGGGCCACCGTAGTGGTGTAATACCCTACTCCAGTGTGGTGGTGGTGGATTGCCTCTTGGGCTGATGATGAACAGTACAAGGGGAAGAACAGCCTCCTGAGGTTGAGGTGTTCTTATGCTCGACGAACTTGTGTGGGCGAGATGCCTCTGAATGAGTTCTCTCTGAAATCAGTTGTTCACTACAGTGGTGGCTAGCTCTACTTATACATGCCCTGGTCTTCTCCCCAAATATTGAGCGGGAAGGGAGCCAACAACGGGGAGCAATTTTGAAGGGGGACAGCTAGTACAAGCTATCCTGACAAAAGTTGTCTTCGCCTGCGAAAGGCTCTGGTGGTGACACCGTCTTGGGCTCCATGGTGACCTCCGTCTTGTCGTCCTGCTAGTCTTCGGTCTCGTTGCACCGATATGGAAACCTTTGCTTGATGCCTCAGTACTCCGCGCCTGCATCTGCCTCCTTAGCACCAAAGAGGAAACAAGGACGCTGCGCGCGCTGGCGCCCGCCTGGGTTCGATCGTCATGGCTCACGTCACGAGAGCCTCGCGAGGTTTCCCCCGCCTTGATATCTCCGCTCCTCGCGAGCCTGCCTGGCGAGGCCGCTCCGCAGGAGGTCCTGCATCGTCCGCCCCACAAGGCTTGGCCCCTCGCGAGGGTCTTGAATGCCTTGTCGATGAAGATGGGCCGTACGGCCTGCTAGCATAGCCACGCCGTGGGCCGCAGGCAGGCAAGTCTGGGGACCCCCATTCCCAGAACGCCGACAGTAGCCCCCGGTCCAAAGGTGCGCTCGGGCTTGGCTTCGAGGCGAAGCCAAAGGTCAAGTACGGAGCGCCGCGGGCCCCAAAAGCATGCGGCCTCGGTTGATGCGTGGCGGTTGATTGGACGTGGGCGTCTCCGCTTCCCCACGCTGCCTCGGCAACTGCTCGACTTGACAAAAGGCTGGCGCAGACAGTACTTGCCTTCATTGCTTCTTCCTCGCCTCGCTCCAGATCCCCTTTCTCGCTCCTCGCCACCGATACCTCCAGATCTGCTAGAATCTTGCTCCGCCTCTGCAACCCATGGCGCTACGCAAGGCCAAGCCCTCCTCGGCGCCGGCTTGGTATGAGCCAGCTCTTGAAGTGCCCAACGTCACAGAGAAGAGCCTTGCCTCCGCGCGCCTGCCGACAGCGGGGGAGAGCAATGAATAGGGGAAGACAGAGCTCCGGCTTGCCTCCGACATGCCGGAGCCTGAGGGAAGCACCTTCTTCACCTTCTTCTCGAGCAGCATCGCCACTGTGTTGGTTCCCCCTTCTCCGATTTCTTTTATGAGGTCCTTGACCACTACGAGCTGCAGGCGTTGCACCTCCATCCCAACTCTATCCTCCTCCTGTCCATCTTCACCTACTACCGCGAGGCGTACCTGGGCGTGATGCTGTCCATGGCGCTTCTACGCCAATTCTTCTTCCTTCGCACCAGCGATGGACACATCTCCGGGTGCGCCAATTTCATCGCATCTGGCAAGGCCAACTCAATCTCGAGCACCGGGAAGAGGGCCGACAACATCCGGGCCAAATGGGTCATGATGGACGCCAAGCGCACCCATCCGCGTTTGGCGCTGCCAATGGAGCCCCCCCAGTTTAACAAGGGGTGGCCCCGCGCAGAGCTCACTGATGAGCGGGCGTCGTCTGTGTTGGGGCAGATGACGACCGACTTGAAGCCGGGCAACGCGAAGGCGGCCAAGGTGACGGGAGTCATGCTCCTGAGGGAGTTCTTGATGCTGTGAATTGATCCACATCAGGCGCGCGTGCCCCCTGTGGAAGCTTGGAGATGAAGGAGACAAGACCCGCCTGAGTCTGGGGGCCCTGCCTGACGACAAACTGGCTGCTGTCTTGCGCCTCCTGGTTGGGGACAACCAGGAGTACCCGCCGAGCGCCTTCGTTCCTTTGTTCCACCACAAGGACTGGGAGGAATTTGTCGCCTCTAGGCCGACCTTTGACGCGTGCGGGCTGGTGCCGCCGGCGCCCACAGGAGCCTCTGCAGCACCGAAGCCGGTGGAGGTGTCCTCTGACGAGTCTCGTGGAGAAGAGGAAGAGGAGGTGGACTCGGAGAAGACTCTTGAAGAGGTGGGGGAGACTCCTTCTCTGAGCAAGGCCGAGATCCTCCGCGCCCTGCCAGACGACGCCGAGACCAACGCTCACCAGGAGGAGAGGGAGTAGCCCCTTATCCCGACAAGGGGTAGGTCCTCGTTGGTTCCTCGAGATGCTGCCTCCGTCTTGACGCCTCCCGGGGCCGGCTCCGACCCTTCTGCCACGCCGCCTTCTGCCGTCGGGGCCCGCGCGCCCACTTCTCAGGCCCCGACGCTCTCAGGCCTCAAGTTTCTCAAGGGAGGGTGGAGTACACCACGGTGGACCAGTATGTGCTTGATCTCCGTCTTGTTTTTGCTCATGTCACTGCTTCCTGACCTTCGTCTTTGGTTGTCCAGGCCGCTGTCTGCGGCGAAGAGGAGGAAGGAGGGTACGACAGCTGAGCCCCCTTCTGCTGAGAAAGGAGACGTCGGCGCTCACACCTCCCCAGCCCGGTCGTCTTCTCGAGGCCAAGGAGAGCATCGCCGGGAGGAGTCAGCCCCCATGGCCCCTCTGGCTCCTGAGGTGCCAGCGTCTGGCTCGGCTGAAGAGGTCCCGACTGCTCCGGAACCCGCAGTCTCCCAGGCCCTGGTGACGGCGTCATCTCCCCCCACTGCTGCACCTCCACTCCCAGGTTCTTCTGCCTCTGCTGCCGTCCTGGAACGTGCTCTTTTGGAGATGACCCAGCTGCAGGCAGATTTCCTGAGCGCGGACCCGCGCCTGGTGGCCGGGCGCCTGGAGTTGGCCTCCGGCTGGCTTCACTCCGACTCGGCGGTTCGCGCGATGCTGAGCCAGGCCGCGGCGTCTTCCGAGAAGGAGAACTAGAGCGCTGCCAATGCTGCAGCCAATCTCGAGGCGGCACTGAAAGACGCCAAGGCCGCCCGCGACCGCTGCCAAGAGCTGGAGGACGAGCTGAAGAGCCTGCGCGACAAGCACGCCGAAGAAGCACGCGGCCGTCTGGTGAAGGATGAGGAGATGAAGGCCCGAGAGGACGCTGTCAAGAACCGTGATGCTGAGCTGGAGGAGTTGGGGAAGACGCAGGCCGCCGAGCGCAGCCGGCTGGAAGAGCTAGAGTGGAAGGTGAAGGCAAGGGAGGCCGATCTTGATGCGAAGGCGCGGGTCCTGGACGAAGACCGTGTGGCCTTTGCCGATCTCGAGGAGAGGTCTCGCGTGGCATTGAAGACGCTATACGAGCACGGCCTGGAGAGGCCGCTGACCACCAACGAGGACGGCCCTGCCCTGGTGCTTCCCCTCTTGGTGAAGGCGCTCGAGGAAGCCGCGGATGGTATCGGTCCCATGGCAGAGGTAGAGGCTTGCGTCCTGTCTTCAGCTGCATTGACCCGCGTCTTCAGCCATCTGCACCTTCGCGACCCCGACACTTGTCTTGACGAGCTGCTGGAGCCTGTGGCTGATGATTACTGCGCAGCCGCCTCCACGACCGTGCAAGGTCAGGTGGAGGCCCTGCTGAAGAAGTTCCGCGGCTTTGCCTCCGCACCCTTGTCCGGTGATGCCGCTGATCCTGCGGCTGGTGGCGCAGGTGAAGGCGACGTTACCCGAGGAGGAGCGCCTTCTGCAGGTGATGGCGGTGACCAGGGGTGACCTGCGGCTACTCTCCAGTTTCGCTCCTGTAATATGCATCAGGCCTCGTGGAGGCGTTAAACTTTCATTTGATATTGTGAGGACAATATGTTTTGTAATATTTGCTTCGAGATTTTGCGATTTTCTTCCTATTTGCTTTGTGTTCTGCGTCGGCAGAGCCCGGCCCCCGCGCATACCTCAACCGCCGTTGAGCCGACCGGAGACCAGGATGGACCAAGGAGTGAGGGGCTACGTTACCAGTTAGGCTCCTGAGTCGCGATGCTCGGGAGTCCCCCTTGACGCGCAAATAGCTAATAGGGGGAGACACGAGGATAGGTAAATTTTCTACGTCGGTAGAGCCCGGCCCCGCGCATACCTCAACCGACATTGAACCGACCAGAGACCAGGACGGACCAAGGAGTGAGGGGCTACGTGAGCAGTTAGGCTCCTGAGTCGTGATGCTTAGGAGTCCCCCTTGACGCGCAAACAATCTCCATACCTGCCCTCGCCGAGGCCTCGGGAGGGCCGTGTGACGACCAGGTCTGGGAGACCTGGTTAGGTGGCGTGCGCTTGGGCGTGGCCTGAGCGCAGCCCCCGTGCCCAGCCCCCTCGCGCGGCTCTCCCGAGGGGAGGCGTTGCGGTGAGGCCGGACGCTGAGCTCTGGGGCTCCCTGAGGTTGGTACGTGCGTGAGGCCGCCCTCAGTTGTTTATCACCAACACGGAGCATAGTGCTTCTACTTGTGCACGGGCATAGCCGCTCTTCGGCAGTGTCGACGGCTAGCGCGGAGCATGGTGCTTCCACTTGTGTGTGGGAGGGGGCTCCCTCTGAGGAGAGCCCCCGGGGCGTGTATAGCGCCGCCCTGACACGTGGCTTGCACGGTAGGGCTGCGAGGTGTATATGGGCACTCGAGAGCTAGCGCGGGACTCATGAGGCCCTACCTCAAGGCAGGTTGCGCCTGGTCTTGGGTCTTTGATAGCTGTGTGTTCCTGCGAGATGATTAGGTACAAGCGCTCTACGTCCTCAGGTCCCGGCCCTCGAGTGAGCTCAGCCGCCTCTGGTATGCCAGGTCGCGATGCCGTGGCCGAGGCCAGGGGGTGAGGGCTGGAGAGCCAGTAAGAGCTTCTGAGTCGCGATGCTCAGGAGCCCCCTTTTAACGCGCAAGCGAATCGCATGAAGGAGGGGCAGACCCATGGTAAGCGGCAATCGAGTAGGCGGTAATCATAGATGGATGAAACACGAGAGCAGCAGGCTTAAGCGAATGCATGGGAGATACGTGCCACTGGGTCAGGCCCGAGCGGCTTCGGGATAATGCAACCCAAGGGGCGCCCCCAGCCAGGTAAGCTAAAGACATAAGAAAAGGATACACGCCACAGGGACGGACCCACGCGGCCTGGGAATAATGCAGCCCGAGGGGCGCTCCCAGCTAAATGAACTTGGAAAATGTCACCTGGTTCTGTCGACGAAGGAGAGTTGAGGCAGCTAAAGGCGTGCAACGAAGGGGTAGCTCCTCATGAACCACCGGGGCCCTGAGCCTCGGGAGGCTCTGGGGGCTCGGGCGGTTCCTGGAGGACCGTCTCCATCTCCGCGAAGATGGCGTGGTGCCTGTCCTCCTGAGCTGCCAGGATATGCCGCATGTTGCGCTGATAGGCTGACGACATGCTCGGCAGGCTGAAGGGCATGCAAACATAGTTGTGCGGTGGACCCTCGCAGCGTCCCACGCGCGAAGGCCAGAAGAGCTCCTGAGAAGCGGCCCTGTTGAGCCCTGGAACGTCAATGCAGATGCGCAGCCCGGCATCCTCGCCTGGATGGGGAGCTGCACATCGTGAGCGGCGGTTGCCGCGCATGGCCCTTGCGTCTTGCAATTCCTGGGTGGTCGTGGTGATGAACTCCTGAACGGTGGGTGATCCTTACCGTGTGCCCTCCTGAGGAAAATATGCCGCGAAGCACGCCTCCAAGTGGTGCCCAAGCACCTCCCTTGTGATGTGGGCAAGGTCTGAGGCCTTCCAGAAGAAATCCCCCGAGCCCTGCCCGAGAAGGGCGCTGGGCGCGCCTTCCTATGCGATGGAGGGAGGCGCCCCTGGAGCAAACGCTGATCCTGACGAGGCTCCAGCCGCGACGCCACCCTCCTGAGGTTCGGCACGTCGCAGCTCCTTCTTCTTGGGGATGGCCTCTGGAGGGCCCTCACTTTTGTTGTCGGGGTCGTCGATTGCTGCAGCTTGGAAGGCGCGCTCGAGGGAGCACACCGCATCTCTGTCTTCACATGGGGCCGTGATGATTCCGCCGCTTCCCGACATCTTGAGGATGTTGTAACCGTGGTGGGTGACGGCCTTGAATTTGGCCAGGGCTGGATACCCGAGGATGGTGTTGTACGGCAGGCGGATGTGCGCGACGTCGAAGTCGATGAGCTTGGTGCGGTAATTCTTGCGTTCTCCGAAGGTGACAGGGAGGCGGACCTGCCCTATCGGCATGGTGGAACCGTCGGTCACTCTTGAGAAAGGCTTTGTAGGCTGAAGCTGGTCATATGGGACTTGGAGGTTGTCGAACATATCGACGGACAGGACGTTGAGCCCTGCACCGCCGTCGATGAGGGTCTTGGTAACTTGCACATTGCTGATGACTGGGGAGCACAGCATCGGGAGGGCGCCAGCGGTAGCCGCACACTTGAGCTGATCTGCCGAGCTGAACGTGATGGGGCACTGGGACCATTTGAGTGGGCGCGTGGCCTCGAGCTTGGGGAGGACCACATTCACTGCACGGGCAAACTGCTTGAAGATATGCTATGAGGCTGGGGCTTGGGCTCCGCCCAAGATGCAGGCGATAGCACGTGGCTCTTGGAAGCCCCCAACCCCCTCGTCTTGATGGTGGTCGTCGTTGCTTCTTGGCGGTGGCGGCAGCGAGGGAAGACCGGCGTTGCCCTGGGGGCGATCCTCGCGAGTCTGGTCTCTCCAGGCGCCCTCGTGAGGATGATCCTACTAGCAGTCCTCACGAGGCCGGTCGCGCCACTCCTGGCGCGGGCCGCGGTTGTCCCAACGTCCGCCACCATGTCCTCCTCCTCGGCCGTAGCTCCGGTCGCTGCGCTCGGGGCGTTGACCGAAGCGTCCTTCGCGAATGGCTCTGAGCTCTTGACAGTCACCGGTGTTGTGGGTGTTCAGGTTGTGGAAGGCGCAGAACAGCCGGCTGTTCTTGGATGACTTGGGCTGATCTCTGCCTCGCTTGGTGTCGGGCTCCTCTGCGAGCACAGCTGCTTCCTTGCGCTTTACGTCCTTGGCCTTGGCATTCTTCTCCTCTGCGCCCGCAGCTGGCAGCTCGAGGAGGGAGAGGCGACCCTCCTCAGCCCTTGCGCACTTGGTCGCCAGGTTGAACAGCTCCTGAGACATGCACAGCTCCTTGTGGATAGCTAGCTCCTCCTTCATTTTGACGTCGCGGACGCCGGCGGAGAAAGCGGAGATGATGGCCTCGCCCGTGACCTTGGGGATCTTGAGACGAGTGTTGTTGAAGCGCTGGATGTACTTCTGGAGGGTCTCTCCTAGTCGTTGCTTGATGCAGCGCAGGTCGCCCGCGGCCGGCGGGCGGTCGCGGGTGCCCTGGAAGTTGGCGACGAAGCGGTCGCGCATCTCGTCCCAGGAGGAGATCGAGCCCGGCGGCAGGTTCAAGAGCCAGGAGCGGGCATCGTCCTTGAGAGCCATGGGAAACCAGTTCGCCATGACTTTCTCGTCGCCGTTGGCAGCTTCGATGCTCAGCTCCTAGAGCTACAGGAACTCCGCGGGGTCGGGGGTGCCGTCGTAGCGAGGGGGCAGATCTGGCTTGAACTTGCCCGACCAGGTGATGCTACGCAGCTCGGGGGTGAAGGCGCGGCAGCCGGCCGTGGTTGCCGGGGCCCGTCTCAGAGGTGGAGCTTGGTCTTGATGAGGTTCACACGCCGCCACCGCAGGTATCACGCGGTCCGAGCGAGGCGGCGCGGGGAGCGCAGGTGCAGCTGCTCGCGGCCGAGGAATTTCTTGGCAACTTCTCTCTTCGCGCGCGGGCACCAGGCACGGTGGGTCACGCCCTGGGTCCGCGCGCCTTGGCGCCAAGGCACCGTCTTGGGGTAGAGGTGGTGGAGGCACTCCATGAGCCACGTCGCCCGTGGCTGGCGGAGGGTGAGGCAGAGAGAGGGACGGCGCCGGGGAGCCCCCTGCGGCGCGGACGAGCTCGGCGACGCGGTCGAGCCAGTCCTCGTAGAGGTCGTCGATCGGGCGGTAGCGCAGGAGCTCGTTCGCCATGAGGAGCGCAGCCCGCGCGTCCATGGGTGCGCGACGTGCATGGGACGAGGAACCGACCGGGGTCAGCGATGGAGTGGCGGTGCGGCCGTCCTGCCGCACCGATGGGTGCCGCGAGGATGCTTGCTGCTCGTTCCCCGCCGGGCCGGTGGCGCCGTTGGCGGCAGGAGACGGAGAACACCGAGGTGGCCCACCGACGGGAGCCGTCTGAGCAACGCGGGCGGTGAGGGCAGCCCAGCTCTTAGCTCGAGCGCGACGAGCGTCTACCATGGAGACGACGGAGCGATGGGGCACCGATCGATGGAAGGGAAGCTACGGCGCACCCCTACCTGGCGCGCCAAATGTCGGATCTCGGGTTCCGGCAAAACCCTTAAGGTTCGAACTCTGGGGTGCGCGCGAAGTTCTTTCCCTCCTACTGATCTCGCGGACGAACTCGACGAACTCGCAACACAGAAAGACACGAGATTTATACTGGTTCGGGCCACCGTTGTGGTGTAATACCCTACTCCAGTGTGGTGGTGGTGGATTGCCTCTTGGGCTGATGATGAACAGTACAAGGGGAAGAACAACCTCCTGAGGTTGAGGTGTTCTTGTGCTCGACGAACTTGTGTGGGCGAGATGCCTCTGAATGAGTTCTCTCTGAAATCAGTTGTTCACTACAGTGGTGGCTAGCTCTACTTATACATGCCCTGGTCTTCTCCCCAAATATTGAGCGGGAAGGGAGCCAACAACGGGGAGCAATTTTGAAGGGGGACAGCTAGTACAAGCTATCCTGACAAAAGTTGTCTTCGCCTGCGAAAGGCTCTGGTGGTGACACCGTCTTGGGCTCCATGGTGACCTCCGTCTTGTCGTCCTGCTAGTCTTCGGTCTCGTTGCACCGATATGGAAACCTTTGCTTGATGCCTCGGTACTCCGCGCCTGCGCCTGCCTCCTTAGCACCAAAGAGGAAACAAGGACGCTGCGCGCGCTGGCGCCCGCCTGGGTTCGATCGTCATGGCTCACGTCACGAGAGCCTCGCGAGGTTTTCCCTGCCTTGATATCTCCGCTCCTCGCGAGCCTGCCTAGCGAGGCCGCTCCGGAGGAGGTCCTGCGTCGTCCGTCCCGCGAGGCTTGGCCCCTCGCGAGGGTCTTGAATGCCTTGTCGATGAAGATGGGCCGTATGGCCTTCTAGCATAGCCACGCCGTGGGCCGCAGGCAGGCAAGTCTGGGGACCCCCGTTCCCAGAACGCCGACAACAATGATCTTGCCGGATGTCTCGTGGATTGCCTCGGTGAGGATCTCGCGAGGATCGTCGTCTTCTGGTCCTCATCTGATCTCGTGTCTTTATGATCTTCACAAAGATCTGCATGCCACCATGGAGGTGCCTCCCGAGCCTTGGTTCCAATGTGGATGATGTCGTTGGAACCCTTGGGCTCAAGGGTGGCGCACTCTGCTGGCGTTGGGCAAGTTGCCCCGGCTAGGCTCTTGCTGGGGCCGCGAAGGCCGCCCCGGCAAGGGCCTTGCCGGGGGAGTCCACCTCGCCCTCTTGCTCTTTGTGTCTCTGGTCTTGGCGTTGCTTTACCCGTCTTGTGCTTTTGGCTGGAGCGCTGCTCTGGTATTCTTGCACTTCTGCTCCCTCCCTTTGCCCTCCTAAGTTTGGCCGCAGGCGCGGCTCTGACTCCCCGTGCACAAGTAGAGGGGTCAAGAGTAGAGCCCCTTCTTTTGTACACCGACAGGAGCCCCCGGGCCTGGGCCACACATAAGGGCAACGTGTTGTTGGGCTAGGCCCACGACCCGCGTTGAATGCGCAACATGGAGGGATGTGCGTGACGTGGGGGTCATGTGTGGGGCGGTCCCTGCCCTCATGCATCACATCATGGTAAAGAGGCGGCTCGCGCCTTCCCCATAAAAATAGGAAGACGCAGGGGCGCGGCTCATTTACTGAGTGGACTTAGGCCATGGCCTTCGAGGCGCCCATGCCCTACGAGGGTGGAAAACGGTCGCCTCACTCGTCCCCTTGATTTCTGTTTGCTCGCCACGTGTCCCCCATGCTTTGAAGATGGCAGGCGGCGGGTGCGGGCCTTGAATGACGAGGCAGGAAACCGGGCCGCTGCTGATTGGAGCAGCGGGTCAGTCTTGATTCCCTGCGCTCCTGATGGCCAGATTGGTTGAGCGGGGCGGCCGAGCACCGACCCCGCCCCTTTATAAGAAGGGGAGGGGGATGGCACCCCTCAATCTTTAACCATCTGCCTCCTTCCACCTTGGCTTCTTTCTTTCTTCTGCTATGGCGAGAGCGTGCGCCGGTGCTTCGACGGTGGCGACAAGGGTCTCCGCTCGACAGCGCGCCCCTCCTTCCCAAGAGCTCGTGGCGGCGGAGCCGGCCACGAGGGTAAGGGGGAGGGGCGAGGCCGAGGCCGCTGTGGCGCTCGAGGAAGAGGAGGACGGGGCGGCGCACCAGCCTCGCCTCCGACGGCGGTCCCTCCCCCGATGGAGGGCCACGTCGGGGACCAGCCCCGTGAGTTCTTCATCAGGCTGCACCGGCCAGCCTGCCGTCGTCTTCGCCTCCCTACTCCATTCGCTCGGGAGATGGAGCTCGACCCGCCACAGACTCTGAGATATCATATGAGGGGCTGCGGGAATGGTGGCACGTGGGTTGATGTCGATTTTCCCGCCCCTCACGTCATGTATCTTCGTCACGGATGGAAGAGCTTCGCTCATATCCACAGCCTGACGGCGGAGCTCGTTCTCTATTTCAAATTAATGGAGAACGGCCTGCTCTCTTCATGGTCTTTGGAGATTTTGGAACTCGCCTAAAGTGCTGCCTGCAGAGCTCCTCCGATGACGAAGACTCTTCCTCAAGCGGGAGTGATGAGAAGGACAGCGACAGCGACGATGAGGGTGTCGAGCGGGGGAACGCCGGCTCCGACTGACCGCGTCGCCCCTCCCTTGGCCACGTGCCCTGCCGAGGGCCTTCCTCGTCAAGCTCTCCATCGGCGCGTTCCCCGTCGCCCTTTTTTGCCTTCACCTACCGCACCTGGGAGGAAAAGGGCAAGAACGGGGGTCACGGGGCACTTATCTTTTTTTAGCTTGTAAGCCTACGGGCCTTAGTAGAATTTAGACCTTGTAATCCCCTCGCTCGTGTACTCATTCCGTATGAATTGTACTTGTTCACAACGTATGAATGGAAAGAAGGATGTTTGCCGGGTTTTGTTTGCGCGTGGGCAAGGGCCACACCAAGGAGCGAGTCCTCGTTATCTTAAGATAAACACAGTACCCTAGCAACAGGCCTTGCCATCTTCCTGCTCTGTAGCTTGGCTGCACTCACGCCCTTGGCGGAGGTAGGGGCTGAGTAGGATTAGGCCCTTCGCTCGTCTCCTTCCCACCGCACTACAACCAAGTTCCGGTCCAAAGTAAGGTTTTCGGACACAGGACGGAGGGAGCAAGATGGTATGAGAGCGGGCGAAGTCTCGTACGTTCAAGTTTCATATGGAGGCACGGAGTGGGGGAGAAAGACTTATCTGATGTCGTAGCCCCCGGCAACCTCGGCCTGCCGTGATTGTGTCGGTGTACAAAAGTAGGGGCACTCCTTTGTACCCCTTTCCTTATGCACGGGCAGTCGGAGCCACGCGATGCGGCCACACTAAGCAGGGCAGAGGAGGGGAGCCGGAGAGAAGCCGAAGCCCAAGGCAATGCCAAGACCAGAAACACAAAGAGCAAAGGGGGCAAGGTGGACTCCCCCGGCAAGACCCTTGCCGGGGCGGCTGAGGGAGTCCTGGACTAAGGGGTCCTCGGGCGCCCGGTCTGTTTTCTGTTGGGCCGGACTGATGGGCTATGAAGACATGAAGGCCGAAGACTATACCCGTGTCCGGATTGGACTCTACTTGGCGTGGAAGGCAAGCTAGGCGACCTATTGTGAAGATTCCCTCCTATGTAACCGACCTCATGTAACCCTAGATCTCTCCAGTGTCTATATAAACCGGAGAGCATAGTCCGGATAGGACAGATTCATTACCACATACTCATAGGCTAGACTTCTAGGTTTTAGCCATTACGATCTCATGGTAGATCAACTCTTGTAACACTCATATTCATCAAGATCAATCAAGCAGGAAGTAGGGTATTACCTCCATAGAGAGGGCCCGAACATGGGTAAACATTGTGTCTCCCGTCTCCTGTTACCATCGATCCTAGAGGCACAGTTTGACACCGACAACGGCCTCCGCGGCCCCGGCAAGAGCCTTGCCGGGGCAACTTGCCGAACACCCGCAGAGCGATCCACCTTTGAGCCCAAAAGTTTCGAACGCCGTAAACAACTACGTTGGGACCAGGGCTCGGGAGGCACCTCCGTGGTGGCATGCAGATCTTTGTCAAGACCATAGATATATGAGATCAGGTGAGAACCAGAAGACGGCGACCCTCGGCGGGATCCTTGCCGAGGAGATCCACAAAACCCCAGCAAGCGCCTTGCCGGGGACGCTGCAACGCCACGGCAAGACCCTTGCCGGGCCCCCTGGCAAGGCCCTTGCCAAGGGCGTCAATGGGGCCACAGCCAGGCCCACGTCGACCAAGACTCCATCGCCGTCCCCAAGCAGCTGCAAGCTCAACTAGCTGGGCAGGCACCTGCGTGGCGACAGGCGGCCTCTACGCCAACTCGGCAAGCACCTGCGTGGTGGCATGCAGATCTTCGTGAAGACCCTACCACCGCGCCACCTCAGCTGCCTGCCTGTTTACATGGTGCTGCATGCATCGCTGGCCTGGGCGCGTGTCGAAGCAAGGTGAGGCGGCAACGGTCGGGACGGGCCTCACTCCCGTCCCCAATAAAGCAAAGGGACACCTGAGCAACACATTAAATGCGTCTTGTCTTGTAATACGTGCGACAAGCTCGCGCACTATAGACCTTTCCACCTCCTGTGTGCCACTGTGGCAACCCCTTTTGCCTATAAAAGGAGGCCCAAGGCGACCAGGAGAGGGATTCAACTTTTTGGAACTACGCAGCCACCGTAGCTAGTTCAGAAGCTCAAGAACACTCAATATATCCACCAAAGCAGGACTAGGGTTTTACACATCCTCGCGGCCCGAACCTGGGTAAACGATCCTTGTGCTGGCTGCTGGACCTGCTCTTCTCACAACCCCGCGCCCGTCGACCGTAGTAGGTATTCTAGTGATCCCATAGGTGTCGTTCCCACCGACATCTTTGGCGCACCAGGTAGGGGACGCAGTTGTGAGAATCTGGTCTAGCGGTTAGCCTAGCAGTTCTTCGTCGCCATGGCTCCCAAGAGAAGACGATCACAGCGATCGACTCGTCAAGAGCCGAGCGGCCCACGCGAGTGCGGGCGAACAGCGGGCCGGTCGCGGACAGAACCCGAGCCGCGGCCCGCGAGCACCAGCATCGCCCCGGCAGTCAGAGCCTGGCGAGCGGTGTCGTTCGTGCGCCGGACGACGAGCCGCGCGCCACCAGGTCCAAAGACGGGGCTGGGGCCCCCGCAGGCAGCGTGGGGCCCTCCAGGGGCGTCGCTGTACCCCCTACGGGCGGCACAGCAACCTCCAAGACGCCCACCCCGGCACCCACGGTGCGCTCTTCCCATGGTGTGCGAGACGAGCAGCATCACCACGCCGGTGACCCTGGACACCACCATGGGAAGAGCCCTGTGCATCATCCACGGGACGAAGGAGTCCAGCATGCCCGCCGAAGTGCTGGCGAAAATGGCACACAGCCACTAGGCCATGATAGAGCTCCTTCTAACATGGTTAGAAGTCGAAGCGCGCCACGGTTCACGCAGCTGTCGCCACCACCCACGCCAGCAGAGGCCTTGGCGCGCACGCAGCTGCTCCTCGACTTTCCTCCTGCTGCGAAGAAGCTCGACAAGTGGAGAGCCACCATCCGGAGCCTCGTCGCCATCGCCAATAAAGATGATCCATGACCGGCGGGGCCCTCGGGCCGGCACTGCGTCGAGCCACCACATGCCAGCGGTGGGAGGACCGGGGGAGCTGCAGCCACAGTACACTCTCCTCCCCCGCACCAGCCGCCACCGGTGTCGATCCGTCATGACGACGCATGTGATAACATTTCCATAGCGTCGTCCGACCAACGGACCTACCGTGACCAGCGCCAAGTTCTTCGAGAACGAGCCCACGAAGATGCTCAAACCACTATCGAGCGCCGGCGTGATAGGCGCCACCAGTCAGATAAGCAGGCGGGGCCCGCTATGGACCACCCGACACCGGGGGGCTCCGGCGGCCTACCTTACGAGGTGGGTTGCCCAGCCTTTACCCGTGAGCTGCGGCAGTTCCAGTGGCCGTCCCACCGCACGTTCAAGCCCGACGTCAGCGAGAAGTACAACGGAAAGACCCATCCGTCCGAGTTCCTCAGCATCTACACCATCGCGATGCAAGCTGTCGGAGCTCGCGACGATAAGGTGCTTGCCAATTACTTCCCGCTGGCACTGAAGCCCAATGTCTTGTCTTGGTTGATGCACTTGTCGGCGGATTCCATTTCTTCTTGGTCAGATCTGTGCCATGAGTTCGTTGGTGCCTTTACCGGAGGCCACCAAGCTCATGGCCAGGCCAGTGATTTGCATATCATTCCCCAGAAGGAAGGGGAAACCTTGCGCAAGTACATCCAGAGATTCAGCCAGGTGTAGTACAACATCCCCGATGTTCATCCCGCCGCCGTGATTAGCGTGTTCCATCAGAACGTGTGCAACCACAAGATGCGCGAAGAGCTGGCGATGAACAAGGTTAAGGATGTGGTCGAACTTTATGTTCTGGCCGATAGGTGCGCCCGGGCTGAAGAGGGAAGGAAGTACCCCAGCAAGGACGCCGGCGTGGAAACCGACTCTACTGATGAAGACACCGCCGCCCCGACGAAGAAGGGCCGGTGTCGCAACAAGAAACGCAAGGGCAAGACCGTGCTTGCCGTTGAGGGATCCGACAGCACCGGCGCCGCCAAGAAGGCCAAGGCAGACGACCCTGGCAAGGAAATTGCTGGGTGCGCCGCTTGCCAGGCCTTGGCGGCTGCCGACAAGTCGGGGGGCTCTGACAAGCAGTATTGCAAGATCCATCGCACCAAGGGCCACGACCTCCAGAACTACCGACAGGTCGAGCTGCTGGCCGAAAAGCAAAGGGCCGAGTATGAGAGGCGGGACAAGGAGAAGGGTCAAGACGGTGCCGAAGGATCCGGCAAGAAGCGTGGCGGCCAAGGAGGCCACCGTGGCAAGGAGAACCAGCAAGAGAGGCCCGCCCGGGGCCGTGACAAGAAATAAGAAGACAATGATCATGACGAGGACGACGAGTCCGGCGAGCAAGAGTTCCAGAAGGCTACGGAGGCCATGTGCGTCGATGGTGGCGCCTCGCTACATACTTCTCACCGCCAGCTCAAGCAGTGGGCGCGTGAGATTACAGCAGCAGAGCCGTCGTTCGACGCTCAGAAGCCACTGAAGTGGTCCAGCACGCCCCTCATCTTCGACGCCGAGGACCACCCTGACCGCACAACAGTGGTCGGGTGTTTGCCGTTGTTGGTCTCGCCAACAATACGCAACCTCACGGTGAACAAGATGTTGGTTGACGGCGGGGCCGGCCTGAACTTGATCTCGCCCGTCGTGATCAAAAGGCTGCAAATTCCGGATGGAGACCTCGAGGAAACGGGTACGTTTCAAGCGGTCAATCCGGGAAGGAGCTAGCCGAAAGGGAAGCTCACATTACCCGTGACGTTTGGAGGTGAGTTGAACTACACGACGGAGAGGATCGTCTTCGATGTGGCCGAGATCCCCTTGCCTTACAACGGGATCCTCGGCCGCCCGACACTGGCCAAGTTCATGGCGGCGTCGCACTACGCCTACAACACGCTGAAGATGCTTGGGACGTTGACCATGATCACCGTCCCCTCCGATAAGAAGGATGCGCTGATCTGCGCCGACCTACTCTATCGGGAAGCAGTTGCAGCAGTTGCCGCCAAGGCACTTGCTCCTGCCGCTGAAGCCCCGGGAGGGAAGAAGAAGCCCGGCAAGACCTCTCGCACCCACTCCGGCAAGCGTACCTCCTCGGAGTGTTGTGCTATCGTCGAGGACGTGCCAGAGAGCTCCACCGGCAAGAGCAAGAAATCCAGAGCTGCGACACCGCAGACCAAGAAGGTGTCCGTTAGGGAGGATGGCACTGGAGGGGCTTTCACCATAAGCTCCACCCTCGATAGCAAATAGGAAGGCGCGCTCGTCACCTTCCTGCGGGCGAATGTCGACGTGTTTGCATGGCAAGCATCCGACATCCCCGGTGTTCCCAGGGAGGTGATTGAGCACCACCTAGCTGTCTGTCCTCATGTGCGGCCCGTCAAGCAGAAGGTCAGGAAGCAGGCTCTGGAAAGGCAAGAGTTTATCACGGAAGAGATCAGGAAGTTGGAAGCAGCAGGCTTGGTGAGGGGAATACTCCATCCAACGTGGTTGGCCAATCGGGTGGTGGTGCGCAAGGCGAACGGGAAATGGAGACTGTGTATTGACTACACAGATATCAATAAGGCTTGTCCTAAGGACCCCTTCCTGTTGCCGCGCATCGACCAGATTGTTGATTCCATGGCCGGGTGTGATCTGTTGTCATTCCTCGACGCCTACTCGGGCTACCACCAGATCTTCATGACGAGAGAAGACGAAGAGAAGACAGCATTCATCACCCCATGTGGCACGTATTGCTTTTTACGGATGCCTTTCGGGTTGAAGAGTGCTGGCTCAACATTTGCAAGAGCAGTCCAAATTGGTTTTGAACCCCAGCTACATAGAAATATGGAAGCATACATGGATGACATAGTGGTCAAAACCAAGGACAAGGCAACTCTTGTGCAAGACCTGGAAGAGACGTTTGCCAACCTGCGCAAGATCAACCTCAAGCTGAACCCTGAGAAGTGTGTCTTCGGCGTTCCGTCCGGCAAACTTCTCGGGTTCTTTGTGTCGCAGCGCGGGATCGAGGCAAACCCAGACAAGATCAAGGCTATTGAGCAGATTGAGGCGCCCAAGCGGATCAAGGATGTGCGTCGGCTCACTGGCTGCTTTGCCGCCATGAGCCGATTCATCTCCAAGTCTGTCGAGCGCTCCCTTCCCTTTTTCAAGATTTTGAGAAAGGCGGGCCCCATGGAGTGGACCCAAGAGGCCAAAGCAGCACTGGAGGATATGAAGAAGTACCTCTCTTCTACACCAGTACTGGTGGCGCCTAAACCGCAAGAGCCGTTGCTGCTGTACCTGGCGGCGACGAATCAAGTGGTTAGCGCCGTGCTGGTGGCGCAGAGGGAAGTCGACAAAGAGGCAGTGGCAACGGCATGACTGGCAGATGGCACGTCATAAATTCCCCTGGCAGGGCCTGGTGCCGACGAGGCAAGGCCCCCGGCAGAGTCTGACGCCATCGGGGCAGGGCCCGTGCAGCCATATGAAGTGGTGCAGAAGAAGAAGATGATGCGGCAGCCGGTGTACTTTGTCAGCTCCCTCTTGCAGGGGGCTAGGTCAAGGTACTCCGGTGTGCAGAAATTGCTCTTCGGCCTCCTTATGGCCTCGAGGAAGCTGCGTCATTACTTCCAAGCCCACGAGATCACTGTCGTCACCCGCCTCCCGTTGCAACGGATACTGCACAACCCAGATGTGACTGGAAGGATTGTGGAATGGGCCTTAGAGTTGTCAAGCTTTGGGTTGGAGTTTGAAAGTACCTCGACAATCCAGAGCAGAGTCTTGGCAGAGTTCATTGCAGAATGGAGCTCAACGCCCGACGAAGAAATCTAGGAGACCGCTCTCCCCGGCAAGGAAGCAAGCCGCGACTGGGTCATGTACTTTGATGGGGCTTTCTCGCTGCAAGGCGCCGGTGCCGGTGTACTACTTGTCGCACCCACCGGAGAGCACCTCAAGTATGTGATCCAGATGCACTTTCCTAGGGAGATGTCCACAAACAACACTGCTGAGTACGAGGGGATGCTTGCCGGTCTCAGGATCGCGGCTGACCTCGGGGTGAAGAAGCTCATCGTCAGGGGTGATTCGCAGCTTGTCGTCAGACAAGTCAACAAAGATTATCAGAGTCTGTTGATGGAGGCCTACATAGATGAGGTGAGGAAGCTGGAGGAGCGCTTCGACAGTATACAAGCGGAGCACGTTCTCCGAGCGGAGAACGACATAGCTGAATACCTGTCAAAGCGCGCTGCATTCAAGCTACCTGTGAAACCAGGTACCTTTTTGCATCGGTTAACTCAACCATCCGTCGAACCATCAGCAGAGCAGAACAAGCAAAGGAAGTCAGGCCCCGGCAAGTACTTTCCCGCCGAGCCCCCAGGGGCCACCGGCAAGGGTGTTGCCGCGGATTCTGAGCCTGCCGAGGGGCGGCTGGCTCCGGCCGGGCGCCAAGCCCTGGCCGTAGACACGGCTGCACCCATGGCGGAAGAGATGCCTTTGGTCCTTATCGTCGAGCCCCAGGCTCCGGCATGGGCACAGCATACCGTCCGTTTCCTCCAGACAGGGGAACTTCCTGAGGAGCAGGAAGAAGCGGAAAAAGTAGCCCGTCGGTCTGCCTTGTACCAGTTCATCGATGACGTCCTGTACAGAAAAAGACCGAACGGTTTGAAATTGAAGTGCATCCCCCGGGAAGAAGAAATGGAGCTGTAGGCAGAGATACATGGAGGCATATGTGGCTCCCACATAGGGTCGAGGGCCCTTGCCGGCAAGGCATTCCGGCAAGGCTTCTTCTGGCTCACTGCCCTCAAGGATGCGACGGCACTAGTAACCAGGTGTGAAGTGTGCCAGTTCCATTCGAAGAAGCTTCATCAACCAGCTCAAGCCCTTCAAACAATCCCTCTCTCCTGGCCGTCTTTGGTCTGGGGGCTCGACATACTGGGCCCTTTCCCTCGTGCTGTTGGGGGCTTTGAGTACTTGTACGTTGCAATCGACAAGTTCACAAAGTGGCCGGAGGTGGAGGCAGTGAGGAAGGTTACAGCACAGTCAGCCGTCAAGTTCTTCAAAGGGCTAGTCTGCCGTTTTGGTGTACCAAACAGAGTCATCACTGACAATGGCACGCAGTTCACAAGCCACACCTTCATGCAATACATCCAAGACCTCGGCAGCAAGGTCTGTTTTGCTTCCATGGCACACCCCCGGAGCAACGGCCAGGCGGAGAGGGCAAATGCTGAAGTGTTGCGAGGCCTGAGAACGAAGACTTTTGACAGGCTGCACAAAAGCGGAAGGCGCTGGATTGATGACTTGCCGGCGGTTCTTTGGTCGATCAGGACGATGCCAAATCGAGCCACCGGCCAGACACCCTTTGCCCTAGTATATGGGGCAGAAGCAGTTCTCCCCGCGGAACTCATATACGGGTCACCTCGAGTGCTCGCTTATGATGAGTTTGAGCAAGAGCAGTTGCGGCAAGATGACGCAACGCTCCTTGAGGAAGATCGTCTTCGGGCAGCTGTGAGAGAAGCACGCTACCAGCAAGCCTTGCACCGCTACCATAGCCGCAAGGTTCATGCCCGAAGCTTTGAGGAAGGCGACCTTGTTCTTCGGTGCGTTCAGTCGGCCAAGAATTCCAACAAGTTGACGCCAAAGTGGGAAGGCCCTTATCAGGTAATACGAGTCACCAGGCCCGGCGCAGTCCGCCTGGAGACCGAAGATGCTGTCCTAGTGAGCAACTCCTGGAACATCGAGCATCTTCGCAAGTTTTACCCATAAGGCGCGGCTTGCCGGGCTTCCCGGCAAGCCACCTTTTATACAAGCTTTGTCGGCAAGGCATGTAACCCTCTGTACAAAGCCAGACGTAGACCTTGAGCATAACTAAATGAAGCGCTGGCGCCCTAAGTTATAGCATGCATGCTAGGTTCAGTCTTTCCCTCGGTTAGGGTTGATAGTGCTTAGCGGCAACTAACCCCTAGCCTAGAGGTCCAGTGTGCGTCTTTCTGCTCTCTTTGATTCGCAGGGCACGCGGACACTTCTGCTGGGCCGCTTGGGATAAAGAGAACGAACCGGCGCTCCGGCCTCGGCAGGCCAAGACTGCCGGGGGCTGAAGATACAAGGATCCAATCACGGCAAGCCAAGGTTGCCGGGGCTGCGGATTCAGATAAGTTTTTCATCCCCCTGTTATGCGTTTCCGTATAGAACTGGGACATGTGATACCTCGTTCATGTTCTTAAGACCACCGTGCTCCCCTTTTCCTGTACCCAAGAGCTACCTCCTGGATCGGAATTTGGTAGTAGTCGCGGTGGCGGGGAGATGAGCGAGGGGCCTAACTCTACTTCGCTCCTGCCTCAGCCAAGAGCGCGAGAATGGTCGACAGAAGTGGGGAGACGGCAAGGCCTGTTGCCGGGCAACAATGTTTATCTTAAAAATAACAAGGATTCGTCCTTGGCGTGGGCCTCGCTCATGCACAAAGAACCCGGCAAGCACCCTTTTTCATTAAATACATCCCATACAGGTACAGTTCATACGGAATTAAAAACATGAGCAAGGGGATTACAAGTCTTAAAATTAACAAGTGCCCGCAGGCTTACAAACTAAAAAGAGATAAGGTGCCCATAATCCCTTTCTTGTCCCTCTCCTTAGAAGGTATAACAAGGAAGCGAGAGGGCAAAAAGAGCGCCTAGGCAAGGTAGGAGGAGCAGAAGGCACCAAGAGAACATCTTGGTGCCGGGAAAGGAGCTGGAAGACGAGGCAGCGGGCCGGCAATACGCGACGAAGGCGTCGGTGCCCGCGTACTCCGACTTGACGGCCGCCACCCGCCTTCTTCGCCTTCTCCGGCCCTCCTACGCCAGCCGCCCAAGAAGATGACGGGGAGCGCCCCGTTGGAGATCTTGGCGAGGAAGGCCCTCGGTAGGGCGTATGGCCGAGGAAGGGGCGGCGAGGTCAGTCGGAGTCGGCATCCTGCCGCTCGAGTCCCTCGTCATCGTTCTCGCTATCCTCCTCATCACTCCTGCTTGAGGAGGAATCTTCATCGTCAGAGGATATCTCCACGTAGCACTTCAGGCGAGTTCGAAGGTCTCCGAAGACCTTGACGGAGAGCAGGCCGCCCTCCATTAACTTGAAGTAGAGGACGAGCCCAACCGCCAGGCTATGGATGCGAGCGAATGTCTTCCATCCACGACGGAGATACATAACGTGAGGAGCGGGGAAGTCAACGTCGACCCGCGTGCCGCCGGTCCCGCAGCCCCTCATGTGCAGTCTGAGGGTCTGGGGCGGATCGAGCTCCATCTCCTGAGCTAAGGGGGTGGGGAGACGGAGACGACAACGCAGTGGCCGGCGCAACCTGATGAAGAACTCGCGGGGTTGGTCCCCGACGTGACCCTCCACCGCGGGAGGCACCGCTGGCAGAGGCATGGCCGCCGCGCCACCTCGTCCCCCTCTCCCCCGACCGCCGCGGCGATCTCGGCCACGTCCCCTCCCCCTTCCTCTCGTGGCCGGCTCCGCCGCCGCAGGCTCGTGGGAAGGAGGGACGCGCTGACGAGCAGCGACCCTTGCCGCCACCGTCGAAGGCCCAGCACCTCCTCTCGCCATGGCAGATGGAGGAAGGGAGCAAAGGTGAAGGAGGATGGATACTGAAGGAATGTGGGATGACTCCCCCTCCCCCTCCTTATAAAGGGGTGGGGTCGAGGCTCGGCTGCCCCACTCAGCCAATCCAGCCATCGGAGGCGCAGGGAATCAGGACCGACCCGCTGCCCCAATCAGCGACGGCCCGGTTTCCCGCCTCCACCACTTTCCACTTGCATGGAGGGCGCGTGGCGAGCGAGCAGGCTCGAAAGGATGGGTGAGGCGACCATTCCCCGCCCCGTGACCATGGGGCGTGGGCGCCTTGAAGACTGCGACCCGAGTCCACCCAGTAAATGAGCCGCGCCTCCACGCCTCCCTTTTTTATGGGGAAGGTGCGAGCCGCCTCTTTACCACGATGTGACGCATGCATGCGGAAACCGCCCCACGCATGACCCCCACGTCACGCACGACCCTCCACGTCACGCGCGGGTCGTGGGGAAGCGCAGCGACGAAGAGTTACTGCGGTAAAAATCCGCCCCGCCTGCCCGCGCACCGTTTTGGGCCTAGCCCAACAACGTGTCGCGCTTATGTGTGGCCCAGGTCCGGGGGCTCCTGTCGGTGTACACAAGTAGGGGCACTCCTTTGTACCCCTTTACTTGTGCACGGGCAGTCGGAGCCACGCGCCACGGCCACACTAAGCAGGGCAGAGGAGGGGAGCCGGAGAGAAGCCGAAACCAAGGCAACGCCATGACCAGAAACACAAAGAGCAAAGGGGGCAAGGTGGACTCCCCCGGCAAGACCCTTGTCGGGGCGGCCTCCGCGGCCCCGGCAAGAGCTTTGCCGGGGCAACTTGCCCAACACCCGCAGAGCGAGCCACCTTTGAGCCCAAAAGTTCCGAACGCCGTCAACAACTACGTTGGGACCAGGGCTCAGGAGGCACCTCCGTGGTGGCATGCAGATCTTTGTAAAGACCATAGATATATGAGATCAGGTGAGAACCAGAAGACGGCGACCCTCGGCGGGATCCTTGCCGAGGAGATCCACAAAACCCCCGGCAAGGCCCTTGCCGTGGAGTCGGTTTCCGCACTGACGTCCTCGCCGGGGTACTTCCTCCCCTCTTCAGCCCGAGCGCACCTATCGGCCAGAACATAAAGTTCGGCCACATCTTTGATCTTGTTCACCAGCAGCTCTTCACGCATCTTGCGGCTGCGCACATTCTGATGGAATGCGCTGGTCACGGCGGCGGGATGAACATCTGGGATGTTGTACTGCACCCGGCTGAACCTCTCTATATACTTGCGCAGGTTTTCACCTTCTTTCTGGGGGATGATATGCAAATCGCCTGCCTAACCATGAGCTTGGTGGCCCCCCGTAAAGGCGCCAACAAACTCATGGCACAAATCCGACCAAGAAGAAATAGAATCCACTGGCAAGTGCATCAACCATGACATGACATTGGGTTTAAGTGCCAACGGGAAGTAATTGGCAAGCACCTTATCGTCGCGAGCTCCAGCAACTTGCATGACGATGGTGCAGATGCTGAGGAACTCCGACGGATGGGTCTTTCCATTGTACTTCTCGCCGACGTCGGGCTTGAACGTGCGGTGCGAGGGCCACTGGAACTGCCGCAGCTCACGGGTAAAGGCTGGGCTGTAACGCCCACGATGCGGCTATATCTCCCACGTGTCGAGGCACGACTTAGAAGCATAACCGCATAGTGGTTTTGTCGCAAGAAGGGTCATCTTCACACAATCCCATGTAATGAACAAGAATGGGATAAAGAGTTGGCTTACAATCGCCACTTCACACAATACATAAATATAATTCATACATCATCCAAAATACAAACATATAGACCGACTACGGTCAAAATCCAGATGAAAATATAATAACCCCAAATGCTAGATCCCCGACTATCCCAACTGGGCTCCACTACTGATCATCAGGAAAAGACACATAGTAACGACCACGTTCCTCGTCGAACTCCCACTTGAGATCGACCCCATCATCTGCACTGGCATCATCGGCACCTGCAATTGTTTTGGTAGAATCTGTGAGTCACGAGGACTCAGCAATCTCACACCCGCGAGATCAAGACTATTTAAGCTTATAGGAAAGGAAGGTGTAAAGAGGTGGAGCTGCAGCGGCAATAAGCATATATGGTGGCTAACATATGCAAAAAGAGAGCGAGAAGAGAAGCAACGGAGCGGTCGTCTTCTAGTAATGACCAAGAAGTGATCCTGAACTCCTACTTACGTCAAACATAACTCAGACCGTGTTCACTTCCCGGACTCCGCCGAGAAGAGACCATCACGGCTACACACGCAGTTGATGTATTTTAATTGGGTCAAGTGACAAGTTCTCTACAACCGGACATTCACAACTTCCCATCTGCCTCATAACCGCGGGCACGGCTTTCGAAAGATAATACCCTGCAGGGGTGTCCCAACATAGCCCATCATAAGCTCTCACGGTCAACGAAGGATAAACCTTCTCCCGGAAAGACCCGATCAGTCTCAGAATTCCGGTTTACAAGACATTTCGACAATGGTAAAACAAGACCAGCAAAGCCGCCCGAATGTGCCGACAAATCCCGATAGGAGCTGCACATATCTCGTTCTCAGGGCACACCGGATGAACACTACATACATCTAAAACCAATCCTCAAGTTTCCCCAAGGTGGCGCTGCAAGTGGCTCTAGTTTGGACCAGTACTCAGAGGAACACTGGCCCGGGGGTTTAAATAAAGATGACCCTCGGGCTCGCGAAAACCCGGGGGAAAAGGCTTAGGCGGCAAATGGTAAAACCAAAGTTGGGCCTTGCTGGAGGAGTTTTATTCAAGGCGAACTGTCAAGGGGGTCCCATAAATCACCCGACCGCGTAAGGAACGGAAACTCAAGGAACATAATCCCGGTATAACAGAAACTAGGGCGGCAAGAGTGGAACAAAACACCAGGCATAAGGCCGAGCCTTCCACCCTTTACCAAGTATATATAGATGCATTAATTAAATAAGAGATATTGTGATATCCCAACATATCCATGTTCCAACATATCCATGTTCCAACATGGAACAAACTTCAACTTCACCTGCAACTAGCAACGCTATAAGAGGGGCTGAGCAAAAGCGGTAACTTAGCCAAACAACGGTTTGCTAGGAAAGGATGGTTAGAGGCTGACATGGCAAAATGGGAGACATGATATAGCAAGTGATAGGTAGCGCAGCATGGCAATAGAGCGAACAACTAGCAAAGCAAAGATAGAAGTGATTTCGAGGGGTGGTCATCTTGCCTGCAAGGTTCTCAGAGTTGTCGAAAGCTTGATCCTCGTAAGCGTACTCGACAGGTTCCTCGTTCACGAACTCGTCTCCCGGCTCTACCCAAGACAAGAACACAAGCAACGGAACCACAATCAATCACGAGAAATGCACAAACAACATGATGCAAAACATGTATGATATGCGAGATATGATATGCGATGCATATGCGTGCTCCGGAAGGAAAATGATGAACAAGGCAGTAACTTGGCAAACCAAGCATGCCACTGGAAAGGTGAGACGATTTCGGTCGAAATCGATATAAAGTTCACCGGAAACGGATGCACGGTTTGCAAATGGCAAGCAAAACAAGAATGACATGAATCTGCGATAAACAGCATGATAGCACTTAAAATGCAACAAGTAACAATGCTACATTACTCCAACATAGCAACAAAGCATATGACAGTAATCTACAAAAGATAAACACTGAGCTACGGCTAGATCACAACATATCAAGCTCAAACAAGCATGGCAAAAGTGCAAAAGTTAACAGGATCACAGACTTGGTGAAAAACTGGGCATGGCAGAAAACAGCATCAGGTAGCAATGTTCAGAGCACGAAATCAACATGCTACAGGAACTTAAGATGGCAAAACAAGGCATGAAGGTATTCTACTAAATGCATATGACAAAAGTCCCTTACTGACCATAAGCCAAAAAGGACCAGAAGATATGATGGCAAGCATGTGAACATAGCAAGTTTCGTTATCAGGTTTCAGACTTCGCAGAAAACAGAGCATGGCAGAAATAATAATATGAAGGCATGTTGGTGAGCTTGATGCACTCACTACAGAGCAATGCATGACAAAATAAGCATACCTACAGCAAGATGGCATGTTTATGAAGCTATACATGGCAAGAACAAAAGCATAGCATGAACGGATCAACTACAATAAGCTTGGCAAAATTGCATATCATGTGAAGAATCTGCCAGAAATATTTTATAGCAAAAGTAGAGCAAGATTGAGTCATGATATGTACTCCATAATTGCAAAAAAGGGCAAGAATGGATCAATTACAACTATATCTACAAAACATCCTTAGTGAACATCTCCAAAATATGCAAGGATCTCTCTGTAGCATCAAGCTTACATGGCAACAAAATAACAGCAGACAAGGACTTGGAGAAATAATCACCAAGTCCCTGAAATCAGAAACATTACGGAGCTACTTTGCATGCTTGTGCTAGTCACCACAGAGATCACAAAAATAAATGGCATACACCCTTGGAAAGATGGCATGGCATACAAGAAAACACATGTAGAGCTCATGCCCATAAGATGCACAGATTTAAAGATACAAAAATGACAAATCTCCAAGTTCTGCTAAGAACCAGCAGATAACAGCAACTAACCCTCTTTCAACAGAGATTTGGGCATCAAGACGACCTCTAATGAACATGGTGCAATTGAACAAAATGTAGAGCATCACGAGGCGAACAATTTGACATATTACACGCGCGAAACGGAGCTACATGCAAGGAGTTATGCACTGAGGAACATGAGCATATGCTGTAGAAATATCAGACTTAGCAGTTTCGGGGGGGGGGGAGAGAAGGTCGACGCTACAGTACCAGATCTGGATCGGGGCTGACCGAAGCTCGGGCTCCCGAGCGGCGGCTCGCCGGAGCGGCAGCGGGGACGAGGAGGAGGGACGACGAGGAGGCGGCCGGAGGAGGACGGTGGCGGGCGGCGCGGCCACCGAGCGGCGCGGCATGCCGGCGGGAGGCGGACAGCGGCGCGGTCCGGCGGAGGGAGCGGGGCGCGCCGGCGCGAGAGGCGGCGTCTGGCTCGGGCGGCGGCGGGCGAGTGCGGGCTCGGGCGGGCCCCGCCTGGGCCCGGCGGGCCGGCGGCGCGAGGAGGAGAGAGAGGGACAGGTGGTGGCGCGGGATTCGTCCGGGACGGCGGCGCGGACACGTCCGGCGGCGGGGAATTTCGTCCGGACGCGAGGTGGAAAAAGGTAGAGTTTGGACTGTGATTCGTTTTTCGGGGGTCTCACATATAAATAGGTAGAGGGAGCTAGGAGGCTCCAAAAGAGGTGCGGTTTTCGCCCACACGATCGTGATCGAACGACCCAGAGCATGGAAGAGAGTTTGGTGGGTTTTGGGCTGGTTTTTAGGGGGGGGGTTTTGCTGGACACACAAATGGACTTTGCGGATGCCCGGTTAACCGTTGGAGTACCAAACGACCTCCAAATGGAACGAAACTTGACCGGTGGTCTCCGGGTGGTATACTAAGGACACTTGACAAGCCTCGGTCCATTCCGAGAATGTTTGACACCCGCTCATGAAAGAAAACAAGAGGGGTGCACCGGAGGAGATAGGAGCGCCGGATTGCAAAACGGACAACGGGGAAATGCTCGGATGCATGAGACGAACACGTATGCAAATGCAATGCACATGATGACATGATATGAAAATGCATGACATGACAAAATGCAAAACGAAAGACAAAACCCGACCACGGAGGGAAATATCATAACACATAGCCGAAAATGGCAAGAGTCGGAGTTACAAATATGGCAAGTTACATGCGGGGTGTTACATGGGCAACCCACCTCGTAGGGTAGGCCGCCAGAGCCTCCTGGTGCTGGGTGGTCCATAGTGGGCCCCGCCCGCCTATCTGACTGGTGGCGTGCATCGCGTCGGCGCTCGATGATGGTCCGAGAGTCTTCATGGGCTCGCTCCCAAAGAACTTGGCGCTGAACGCGGTGGGTTCGTGGGTCGGACGACGCTACGGAAATGTTATCACAAGCGTCATCATGATGGATCGACACCCGCGGTGGCTGGCATGGAGGAGGAGAGTGCACCGTGGCCGCAGCGTCTCCGGTCCTTCCACCGCTGCCATGCGGTGGCTCGACGGAGCGCTGGCCTGAGGGCCCCACTGGTCAAGGCTCATCTTTGTTGGCAATGCGGACGAGGCTCCGGATGGTGGCTCTCCACTCGTCGAGCTTTTCCACAGCAGGAGCAAAGTCGAGGAGCAACTGCGCGCGTGCCAAAACTTCTGCTGGCATGGGTGGCAGTGAAAGTTGCGTCGACCGTGACTCGCTCCGACTTCTAACCACGTTAGAAGGAGCTCTATCACGGCCTGGCGGCTGTGCACCATTTTCGCCAGCGTCTCGGCGTGCATGCTGGCCTTCCACGTCTCGTGAATGATGCACATGACTCTTCCCACGGCGGCGCCCAGGGTCACCAGCATGGTGACGCTGCTCGTCCCGCACAACCTGGGAAGAGCGCGCCGTCGGCGCCGGCGTAGGCATCTTGGAAGTCACCGCACCGCCCGTGGGTGGCATGACGCCGCCCCTAGAGGGCCCCGCTCCACCAGCGGGGGGCCGTCTCCGTCTTTGGATTTGGCGGCGTGCGGCCCGTTGTCTCGCGCGCGATCGACGCCGCTCGCCAGGCTTTGACTGCCAGAGCGATGCGGGTGCTCGCGGGCCGCGCCTCGGCTTCCGTCCGCGACCGCCCTACCATTCGCCCGCACTGGTACGGGCCGTTCGGCCCCTGATGAACCGATCGCTGTGATCATCTTCCTCTTGGGAGCCATGGCGATGAAGAACTGCTAAGCTAACTGCTAGACCGGATTTTCACAACTGCGCCCCCTACCTAGCGCGCCAAAGATGTCGGTGGGAATGACACCTATGGAATCACCGCGATCCCTTGTACGGTTGGCGGGTGAGGGAGTCCTGGATAAGGGGGTCCTCGGACAGCCGGACTATGTACTTTGGCCGGACTGTTGGACTATGAAGATACAAGATTGAAGACTTCGTCCCGTGTCCGGGTGGGACTCTCCTTTGCGTGGAAGGCAAGCTTGGCAATTCGGATATTTAGATCTCCTCCCTTGTAACCGACTCTGTGTAACCCTAGCCCCCTCCGGTGTCTATATAAACCGGAGGGTTTAGTCTGTAGGACAACAACAATCATAATCATACGCTAGCTTCTAGGGTTTAGCCTCTACGATCTCGTGGTAGATCAACTCTTGTAATACTCATATCATCAAGATCAATCAAGCAGGAAGTAGGGTATTACCTCCATCGAGAGGGCCCGAACCTGGGTAAACATTGTGTCCCCCGCCTCCTGTTACCATCCGCCTTAGACACACAGTTCGGGATCCCCTATCCGAGATCCGCCGGTTTTGACACCGACATTGGTGCTTTCATTGAGAGTCCCACTGTGCCGTCGCGATAAAGGCTTGATGGCTCCTTCGATCATCGGCAACGATGCAATCCAGGGTGAGGTTTTTCTCCCCGGACAGATCTTCGTATTCGGCGGCTTCGCACTGCGAGCCAACTCGCTTGGCCATCTAAAGCAGATCGAGAGCTACGCCCCTGGCCGTCAGGTCAGGTTTGGAAACTTAAACTATACCGCCGACATCCGCGGAGACTTGATCTTTGATAGATTCAAGCCCATGTCAGGTGCGCCGCACAGTCACGATGAGCATGACTTAGCTCTGCCGTCGGACGGTGTTCGGGAGATCACACCTGTGGCTACTCCGGCCCTCAATCCGGAGCAGATTGTGCCGTTCGAGGACGGGTGGATGGACCCCGCCACGGAGGCCGCACACTCAGCAGCTATAGAGCCGAATACTGACTTCACCTCCTATGAGACCTGTGTTGCCGGACCCTTGGATTCGTCCCCGACCACGGGCTCCGAACCGCCTGCGTCCGTGCCTATCGAATCTGACTGGGCGCCGATCATGGAGTTTTCCTCCGTGGATATCTTTCAGCACTCGCCCCTGGGCGACGTGCTGAATTCATTAAGGTCTCTCTCCTTGTCAGGAGGCCCTTGGCCGAACTATGTCTGGCTCGAGTGGGAAGCGGACGGCGAAGAAATTCGTTCCCCACCCACCACCCACTTAATAGCCACTGTCGACGACTTAACCGACATGCTCGATTTTGGCTCCGAAGACATCGACGGTATGGACGACGATGCAGGAGAGGAACAGGAACCACCGCCCACAGGGCGCTGGACTGCCACCTCATCATATGATATATACATGGTGGACACCCCCAAAGAAAGCGATGGCAATAAGGCAACGGAGGATAATCCCCTCGAGAAGCAATCTAAGCACCGGCATCATCGGCGCTGCTCTAAGCCCCGCCATAGCAAAAGCAGCGATACCGGCACAAGAGACAATAACGCTGCAGATAGTGCCGGAGACGAAGACAATGCCCTCCAGCCAGGCTTCGAGCGGGAGGATGGGCAAGCTAGCCCTAAGGAACAGGCAGCTGACGGAGAATCAGAGGATGACAATTACATGCCTCTCTCCGAAGACGAGGTGAGCCTCGGCGACGAAGAATTTATCGTGCCTGAGGATCCCGTCGAGCAGGAGCGCTTCAAGCGCCGGCTTATAGCCACAGCAGAAAGCCTGAAGAAAAAGCAACAACAGCTTCAAGCTGACCAAGATCTGCTAGCAGATAGATGGACTGAGGTCCTGGCGGCCGAGGAATACGAACTTGAGCGCCCAACCAAAAGTTACCCAAAGCGCAGGTTGCTACCCCAACTCGAGGAGGAAGCATTAAAGCCTACGCTTCCAGCGCACGATGCGGCCGACCGGCCACCTCATGGCCGAGATAAAGCGGCATATCAGGCCGAAGTCCAGCCCGCACCCCGTCGCCAGTTAAACAAAAATACCAAGGCCCGGGGTAACATGCAGGACCTGCAAGACGTATTGGAAAACAAAGCAGGACATGCAAGATCGATCTACAGATCACGGGGGTGCGCCCCAACGCGTGACGACGACCGTCACGCCGGATATACTAAAAGCAAATATGGCCGGGCCGAATACAGCAGACAAGACTCGTATGAACTGCGTCGTGACATAGCCCGGCACAGAGGCGCCGCACACCCCCTATGCTTCACTGACGAAGTAATGGATCATGAATTCCAGAAGGTTTTAAACCCGTGAACATTGAATCATGTGATGGTATAACAGACCCCGCGGTATGGATTGAAGATTTCCTCCTCCAGATCCACATGGCCCACGGTGACGATCTACATGCCATAAAGTACCTCCCACTAAAACTCAAAGGGCCGGCTCGGCATTGGCTGAATAGCCCGCCGGAAAACTCCATTGGCAGTTGGGAGAATTTGTAAGACGCATTCCTTGACAACTTCCAGGGCACTTATGTGCGACCACCGGATGCCGATGACTTGAGTCACATAACCCAACAGCCGGGGGAATCAGCCAGGAAATTCTGGACTCGGTTCCTAACTAAAAAGAACCAAATTGTCGATTGTCCGGATGCCGAGGCCTTAGCGGCATTTAAGCATAACATCCGCCATGAGTGGCTCGCCCGACACCTCGGCCAAGAGAAGCCGAAGTCCATGGCAGCCCTCACGACACTCATGACCCGCTTTTGTGCGGGCGAGGACAGCTGGCTGGCTCGCATCAACAACACATCAAGAAACCCTGGCAATTCAGATGCCAAAGATAGCAACGGCAGGCCACGTCGCAACAGACACAAGCGCCGCAACAACGGTGACAACGCCGAAGAGACGGCAGTTAATGCCGGATTCAGTGGCTCTAAATCTGGTCAGCGGAAAAAGCCGTTCAAAGGAAGCAATCAGGGCCCGTCCAGTTTGGACCGCATACTCGATCGCTCGTGTCAAATTCACAGCACCCCCGATAAACCAGCCAACCACACCAACAGAGAATGCTGGGTGTTCAAACAGGCCGGCAAGTTGAATGCCGAAAACAAGGAAAAGGGGCTGCATAGTGAAGACGACGAGGAGCCCTGGCCGCCGAACACAGGAGGACAGAAGAAATTTCCTCCCCAAGTGAAAACGGTGAACATGATATACGCAACCCATTTCCTCCCCAAGTGAAAACGGCGCACTAAGGGACGTCTATGCGATGGAGCCAGTCGCCCCAAAGTTCAACCTATGGTCTTCTTGTCTGATCACTTTCGATCGCAGGGACCACCCCACCAGTATCCGTCATGGCGGTTCTGCCGCATTGGTCCTTGACCCCATCATCGACGGATTTCACCTCACTCGAGTCCTTATGGATGGTGGCAGCAGCCTGAACCTAATCTATCAGGATACAGTGCGCAAAATGGGTATACACCCCTCGAGGATCAAACCCACGAAAACCACCTTTAAAGGTGTCATACCAGGTGTAGAGGCCTGTTGCATGGGCTCAATCACACTGGAAGTGGTCTTCGGATCTTCGGACAACTTCCAAAGCGAGGAGTTAATCTTTGATATCGTCCCCTTCCGCAGTGGCTATCACGCACTGCTCGGGCGAACCGCATTTGCCAGATTCAATGCGGTACCGCACTATGCATACCTCAAGCTCAGAATGCCAGGACCTCGCGGGTTATAACAGTTAATGGAAACACAGAACGCTCGCTCCGCACGGAGGAGCATACTGCGACCCTCGCAGCAGAAGCGCAAAGCAGCCTTATGAGGCAAACCGCCAATTCGGCGAAAAAGGCCCCGGACACCTTCAAGCAAGTTCGGAGTACCCTGCAAGAGGATCGCCAGGCACGTTCAGAGCTCGCCTAGCAATTCGGCCTCCGTCCTAGTCCCAGTCAAGCGGCGAAATTTGCGCCGCGCGTACATTATTACGCACTCAAGATACCATGGGCATAGGTGGATGCACGGCTACGGCACGGCCCACAATGCGGCTCAACCGCTTCAGGACCCGTATATCTTTAACATTTTCTTCCTTCCAGGCCCCTATTCTCAGAAGGCCCTCTCCGATCGCCTGATTATCGGACCCGTCACGGGAAGGAAACACCAAGGAAGCAAGAAGCTTTGACGTATAAGGGAATCCCCAGGTGGTCTCTGATAACGATCGCTATACCTGTTTTATATACCCACACGCAGCTTGCCCTTGGATAGGACATGTCAAATAGTCCTATTTTTACTTATTGCACTACTTGTATACATACGTTTTGACGTATCACTTAAATAACAATGTACAGCATTAGCTCATTATTGCATTCCTTCATCTTTTTCCCTTGTCTGCTCATTTACGACAAATTGCACCCGTACATTCTGATACGTCCAGTGCGCCAGGGGCTTCAGTGTACCCCATAACACGGCATGAAAAGTCCGAACACTTTCGACAGTGTGGCACCCCAAACTTATAGCATTATATGCATCAACTCCAAATCATGTCTTGGGTCAATAGTTGGGTTTGCCCGGCTCCCATGTTTTGGTACCTTACGTTCCGCTATATCGGCTAAGGTAGCACTGGGAGAACTACTGCGATTGTGTCCCGGTTCTTCCGGACGAGCACCTCAGTAGAGAAAGCCGAAAACTGACTGTCATGATGCGGCGAGAGCTGCTCGCTGTTCGAGAGGTCTCAAATCCTTAAAGATTTTTTCCGCTTAGGGCGAGGAGTCGGCCTTGACTGATTTAGGCGTACGTAGCGCCCCAAGTTCAGCCTTCCGAATACTAGGGGCTTCGCCAAAATTTAAAATTATAAACTTCTATGGCTAAGTGAGAGTGATAAAGCTTTATAGTCTGATTGCCTGGTTCGTTGTGCTGAACACCTCCTTCGAAGGACCCAAAACCGGGCTAAAGAGTGATCAGGTTTATCCCAAACACCTCAGTACTAGTTACATGGGGGCAGAAGCTGACGACTCGCCAACTCTCAAATTTTATAAACGGCCGCACAGAAGGTAATATTTTAAATCAACAAGCGTTATATAGCGCACATGAACTCGTTTTCATATTACAGGATCACATGAATACATTCATTCAAATATTATATCCTTAGCACATTCCTCCGCCACAAGGCGAGCACCCTTTAGAACACTGTCATAATACTTTTCGGGGTGGCGATGCTCCTTGCCCTCCGGCGGCCCTTCCTTCACCAGCTTTTCGGCGTCCATCTTCGCCCCGTGCACTTTCGCCCGGGCAAAAGCCCTGCGCGCACCCTCAATGCAGATAGACCGCTTTATGACTTCAAACCGTGGGCATGAATTCACAAGCCGCCTTACCAGGCCGAAATAGCTGCCAGGCAGGGGCTCGCCAGGCCACATCCGGACTATGAGACCCTTCATGGCCAGTTCGGCCGCCTTGTGAAGCTCGACCAATTGCTTCAACTGGTCGCTCAAGGGCATCGGATGTTCGGTCCCAGTATACTGAGACCAGAACAACTTCTCCGTCGAGCTCCCTTCCTCAGCCCGGTAGAACTCCGCGGCATCCGACACACTACTAGGTATATCTGCGAACGCTCCTGGAGAGCTCCGAATTCGGGTAAGTAAAAGGAAAGTTTCCTTCACATGCTTGCTTTGCATAATGAATGCCTTACCCGCCGCTATCTTCTTGACCGCCTGAATTTCCTGGAGGGCCTTTTGGGCTTCGACCTTGGCATTTTGTGCGTTCCCGAGGGCCTTCTCAAGCTCGGACCCTTGCGTCTTAGAGTCACACTCCAAGGACTCGTATTTCTTGACAAACTCCTGGAGCTCTTGCTGAACCTCGCCGACTCGGGCCTCTTGCTTCTCGCGCTCGGCGCGCTCCTTGGCCGCTTTGCCTTCGGCCTCGGACAGCGCCTTCTTCAGGGCCGCCACTTCGGTCGTGGCCCCTAGCAAAATTCATGACGATCCTGTGATCTAACAACCACCTTCTTTTTTGTTTATCAATAAATAGACGGGGTACCACTTACCTTTGTTCTCTTCGAGCTGCCTCTTTGTAAGGCCGAGCTCTTCCTCGGACCACTCAAGGTCCCGCTTCAGTGCGGAGACCTCTGCCGTGTGAGCGGCAGCGGCCAGCAGCGAAGCCTACTTATTCACATAGACATATTCTGATTAGACTCCTGTGATTATTATTTGATCCTCTGTTCGGACTTTCTTTGCGAACACCAAACAGAGCATCAGGGGCTACTGTCTATGCTGTGACATTTTGTCATAATTTGACTACTTACCTCAAAGCCTGTTAGGAGGCTGGCACAGGCTTCAGTCAGTCCGCTTTTGGCGGACCGAACCTTCTTGACCACCGCACTCATGATAGTGCCGTGCTCTTCGTTAATGGAAGCGCCGCGAAGCGCTTCCAGCAAATTGTCCGATGCCTCTGGATGGACAAATGCCATCGACACAGACGGCTTGCCCCCCCTTGGCGAGGGGTCGCCTGATAGAATCCAGAACCACTAGAGGTTCTGGCGCAGTATTCGGCTGGGGGCTAAACTTGCTGCCCCCGGCATTAGAGCCCATGGGAGTCTTGCCCCCCATGCGCCCAGCGCCTGGAATGTCGCCTTGGGGCGCCTCCGGAACTATCTCCCCTTGGTTTAGTGCCCTTTGAGACAACACCTCGACGTCGTCCGTAGGGCGGGGGGAGGAGGCGGTCGGGAGTGAATCGATGTTCATCTCTGACTGGCCCAAAGACTCATCCGAAGAGGATACGTCAATATGGGCTTTGGATGGACTGCATGGTCATGTTTGGCATGATAAGAAGCAATAAAACAAAACATACCATAACTATTATGGTGTCCGGATACTTACGACTTCGCCAGGGGCTTGTCCCTGGGTAGCCACTCCTCGTCGCTGAAAGCGGCTGCTGTGGAGCAGTCCGGAAGGAGGGTCCTTCCCTTCTTGGACCCTTCGGCCTCCCCAGATGGGGCAGCCTTCCTTTTCTTGTCTCCCCCGGCTAGGGGGGAGAACTTTCCTCTACGTCCTCCTCGTTTTCGTGGGAGGAGGGCGCCTCGGTGTTATCAGACGATGAGTCCGATACAACCTTGCGCCGAAGACCTTTCCTGGTCCCTGCGGCCTTCTTCTTGGCCTTCTTCTCCGGCGCCTCATAAGGCGCCGGAACCAGCATCTCCGTTAAGAGAGCCCTTCCTGGATCTTCGGGCAGTGGGGCCGGACAATCGATCCGCTCCGCTGTCGCTACCCAGTCCTGTTAAAATGGCATGGAGGCTCAGATCCTTCACATGATTATACTAGGGAAGGGAACATCTTATGAGATATAAAGAGCTTACCGGATTGGCAGGGCGCTTTGCGCTGAGTCCGCGATCCTCGGTAAGGGGAGGAGGTACCTCGGCGGCCTTGAACAGCACCTTCCAGACGTCTTGGTGCGTTGTGTCGAAAAGCTCTCACAGCGTCTGGTGCTTGGCCGGGTCGAACTCCCACATATTGAATGCCCGCCTTTGACACAGGCGGATCCGGCTGAAGAGCATGACCTGGACCACGTTGACGAGCTTGATTTTCTTACTTATCATGTTTTTAACACAGTTCTGGAGTCCGGTCAGCTCCACCGATGAACCCCAGGATAGGCCCTTCTCTTTCCAGGAGGTGAGCCGCATGGGGATGCTAGATCGAAATTCGGGGGCCGCCACCCAGTTGATGTCGCGTGGCTCGGTGATGTAGAACCACCCCGATTGCCACCCCTTCACGGTCTCCACATAGGAGCCTTCGAGCCAGGTGACGTTGGGCATTTTGCCCACCATAGCGCCTCCGCACTCCACTTGCTGGCCGACCACCACCTTCGGTTTCACGTTGAAGGTCTTCAACCACAGGCCGAAGTGGGGCTTTATCCAGAGGAAGGCCTCGCACACGACGATAAACGCCGAGATGTGGAGGATGAAATTGGGGGCCAGATCATGGAAGTCCAGCCCGTAGTAGAACATGAGCCCGCGAACAAATGGGTGGAGGGGAAATCCCAGCCCGCGGACGAAGTGGGTAAGGAATACAATGCTCTCGTGGGGTTCTGGAGTAGGGACGATCTGCCCCGCGTCTGGGAGCCGGTGTGCGATATCTGCGGCCAGGTATCCGGCTTCCCAGAGCTTCGTAATGTTCTCCTCCGTAACGGAGGAGACCATCCACTTGCCTCCCGCTCCGCACATGTTTGGAATGGTTTTGCGGACAAAATGCGAACTTGGGCGCTGGAGCTCGAGTGCGCGAGAATGGATGGGCAGGGAAGAAGAAGGCGTGGGTGAAAAAGAGGAGCCCGTGTCCCTTTATAAGGGCGGTAGAAACTGTGCGCCTCCCCACTTGCCTGGTAAACTCGCTTATTCCCCAAGCGCCGTGATTGATGGCGCGGTTGGGTTACCCACGCCCGTATTGATGAGAATCCCGTGATAAGGGGACACGATCTCTGCTTTGAACAGACGTGCCAAGAAAACCGCCTCGCAATATGTGCAGTAGCTGGTTAAGAAAAACGGTTCAAATAATGACCGGGCCACGGTAGGACGTCACGCTACGAAAAGTTGTCAGCAGATTAGATTAATGGAAAAATATACTCTCTACGGTGGTATGTGGAATTTGTTTTGCGGAGCCGGACACAATCCTTGTGTTCAAAATCTTCTATGGAGTATTCGGAGGAGGAACCCGCCTTGCAATGCCGAAGACAATCTGCGCGCCGGACTCATCATCATTGAAGCCTGGTTCAGGGGCTACTGAGGGAGTCCTGGATAAGGGGGTCCTCGGACAGCCGTACTATGTACTTTGGCCGGACTGTTGGACTATGAAGATACAAGATTGAAGACTTCGTCCCGTGTCTGGGTGGGACTCTCCTTTGCGTGGAAGGCAAGCTTGGCAATTCGGATATGTAGATCTCCTCCCTTGTAACCGACTCTGTGTAACCTAGCCCCCTCCGGTGTCTATATAAACCGGAGGGTTTAGTCCGTAGGACAACAACAATCATAATCATAGGCTAGCTTCTAGGGTTTAGCCTCTACGATCTCGTGGTAGATCAACTCTTGTAATACTCATATCATCAAGATCAATCAAGCAGGAACTAGGGTATTACCTCCATCGAGAGGGCCCGAACCTGGGTAAACATTGTGTCCCCCGCCTCCTGTTACCATCCGCCTTAGATGCACAGTTCGGGACCCCGTACCCGAGATCCGCCGGTTTTGAAACCGACAGCGGGCGCGGGGTTGTGCAAAGAGCGGGTCTGGTAGTTAGCACAAGGATCGTTTACCCAGGTTCGGGCAGCGAAGATGCGTAATACCCTAGTCCTGCTTTGGTGTATATTTGAGTGTTCTTGAGCTCTCAAACTAGCTATGAGGCGTACGTAGTCCAAAATATCTGAATCCTTCTCCAGTGCACCTCGGGCCTCCTTTTATAGGCTAAAGGGGTTGCCACAGTGGCATATACGAGGTGGAAAGGTATACAGTGTACAAGCTTATCGCCTGTCATTACGGGATAAGGCGCATTAAATGCGCCCCTTAGGTGTCCCGTTGCTTTATTGGGGACGGTAACGAGGCCCGTCCCGTCTGTCCTCGCCCCGCCTCGCTCTGACACGCGTCCAGGCCAATGATGCATGCAGCGCCACGTAGGCTGGCTGGCTGCTGAGATGGCGTGGTGGTAGGGTCTTCACGAAGATCTGCATGCCACCACGCAGGTGCTTGCTGAGTTGGCCTGGAAGCTGCACGTTGCCACGCAGGTGCCTGCCCAGCTGGTTGGGCTGGTAGCTGTATGGAAACGGCGGTGGAGTCTTGGCAGACATGGGCCTGGTTGCGGCCCCGCAGGTGTCCTTGGCAAGGGCCTTGCCGAGGCCTCGGCAAGGGTCTTGCCGTGACATCGCAGTCGTCCCCGGCAAGGATCTTGTTGGAGGTCTCGTGGATTGCCTCGGCGAGGATCTCGCGAGGATCGTCGTCTTCTGGTCCTCATCTGATCTCGTGTCTTTATGATCTTCACAAAGATTTGCATGCCACCATGGAGGTGCCTCCCGAGCCTTAGTTCCAATGTGGCTGATGGCGTTGGAACCCTTGGGCTCAAGGGTGGCGCGCTCTGCTGGCGTTGGGCAAGTTGCCCTGGCAAGGCTCTTGCCGGGGCCGCGGAGGCCGCCCCGGCAAGGGTCTTGCCGGTGGAGTCAACCTCGCCATCTTGCTCTTTGTGTCTCTGGTCTTGGCGTTGCTTTGCCCTTCTTGTGCTTTTGGCTGGAGCGCTGCTATGGTATTCTTGTGCTTCTGCTCCCTCCCTTTGCCCTGCTAAGTGTGGCCGCAGGCGCGGCTCTGACTGCCCGTGCACAAGTAGAGGGGTCAAAAGGAGAGCCCCTTCTTTTGTACACCGACAGAAGTAATTTGAGAATAAAATAGTAGCGAGTTTTCTCATCATGAGTAAAAAGGGTGGCTGTATCATTCAACTTAGTAAGATGTACCACAACAGTTTCAGTTTCATGACCATGGAAAGGATCAGATTCAACCAAAGTAATTAACTCTGGGTCGACAGAGAATTCATAATTCTTATCATCAATAAAGATAGGTGAAGTAGCAAACTTAGGATCACATTTCATTCTAGCATTCAGAGATTTTTCTTTATACTTGTGTAGTAATTTCTCTAGGTCATCTCTATCATTACAAGCAAGAGTATCTCTAATTGTTTCTTCACTCATAACATAACCTTCCGGTACCTTAGGCAATTCATATCTAGGAGGGCTAGTTCTAGCAGGTGTTTCAGGAGATTCAGTTTCAAGCTCATCATCAGACTCAACAACATCATGTTGTATTACTCTAATAATTTGTTCATCAAGAAATTCACCAAGTGGCACATCATCATTATCAAGCAAGGTACTAGCATCATCATAAGCATCATTCATAGTAGAAGTAGCATCATCAATAACTTGCGACATATCAGAATTAATAGCATGTGGTGGTGTTGCAAGTTTACTCATAACAGAAGGTGAATCTAAAGCAGAACTGGATGGCAGTTTCTTACATCCCCTCGTGCTTGAGGGAAATACCTTAGTCTTAGGATCCTTCAGATTCTTCATAGTGATAAATTGATAATAATCCCAAGTGACTCAACAAATAGAGCTATGCTCCCCGGCAACGGCGCCAGAAAAAGGTCTTGATAACCCACAAGTATAGGGGATCGCAACAGTTTTCGAGGGTAGAGTATTCAACCCAAATTTATAGATTCGACACAAGGGGAGCCAAACAATATTTGAAGGTATTAGCAGTTGAGTTGTCAATTCAACCACACCTGGGGATTAATTGTCTACAACAAAGTGATCAGTAGCAAAGTAGTTTGATAGTTTTGATAGTAGTGACAGCTGCAATAGTAACAGTAACAGTGATAGCAGTAATTTTGTACCAAGTATAACAGTAATGATAGCAGTAGTAACTTAGCAGAAACAATATGGAAAAGTTCGTAGGCATTGGTCGGTAACTTGTTGGATGATATTCATCATGTGATAGTTATAACCTCAGCACTAGCTCCAGTTCATCGATATAATGTAGGCATGTATTCCGTAAATAGTCATACATGCTTTATTAAAAGAACTTGCATGACATCTTTTGTCCTACCAGATGCTATTATGAATCTTGTCTTTGACAGTACCAAAGTGAAATGGTATTATTAAATAGACTGTTCTGTTTTTGACAGATTATGTTTTCAATGCATAGTTTGCTTGTTTTCTAGTTTATATGGCTTATATTGCTCAATATAAATTGTGGAAATTATATGCTACAGTAGGCATTCTCTGGAAACAATTATGAATCTTGTCTTTGGCAGTACCAAAGTGAAATGGTTTGCTCTTTATCATACTAACCTATCTCACAAAGTTCCGTTAAATTTTGTGTAATTGAAGTTTTCAAGTTTTGGGTGAGATATCGATATGAGGAGAATAAGGAGTGACAAGAACCTAAGCTTGGGGATGACCAAGGCACCCCCAAGGAAATATTCAAGGAAGATCCAACCAACTAAGCTTGGGGATGCCCCGGAAGGCATCCCCTCTTTCGTCTTCAACATTATTGGTAACCTCACTTGGAGCTATGTTTTCATTCATCACATGATATGTGTTTCACTTGGAGCATCATTTTATTTTGTTATGACTTTCTTTCTGTTATTTAGAATAATATTTTGCATCTTTTCTTTCAATACAAGTGGCATTGATAGCCTTTACTATGCTTATTTTACAAGTCTACATGTTGCTGTTTGAAAACAGAAAGTTTACCGCAGTTGCAAAAATTCCCTAGAAAAATCAGAATGTGATAAAATGTTGAAACTTTTTGCAAAATAAGCTCTGATAAATTTTCTACAGTCAGGAAATTTTCATAACTTTTGGAGTCACGGAAGTATTGATACTCTTGCATTCTTTACAGACTGTACTGTTTTGGCAGATTGTTGTTTGCATTGTTTGCATATGTTTGCTTGTTTAATGATTCTATTTGAGGATAGGAATATTAAATATGCGGAGGCATTTAGTATGCAACATTGAATAATAATTTTATTGATTTTCTACAGTAGAGAATCATAAGGTTTTTGCATTGGTTTATACTAACTTATCTCACGAGTTCTTGTTGAGTTTTGTGTGGATGAAGCTTTTGAAATTTAGGAAAACCGTGATATGAGAGGAATTAAGGAGACACAAAAGCTCAAGATTGGAGATGCCCAAGGCACCCCAAGATAATATTTCAAGAAGTCTCAAGCATCTAAGCTTGGGGATGCCCCAGTAGGCATCCCACCTTTCTTCTTCAACAATTATCGGTCAGTATTGGTTGAGCCTAAGTTTTTGCTTGTTCACATGATGTGCACTATTATTGAAATATCATTTTATTTTGTTTTTCTTGCTGTTTTAATAAAGTACTTAGATCTGAAAGTTTTTAAATAAAATAGAGTCCTCAAATAGTTGCCAGGGAAGCTAGGTAAGCGGCATTCACATCCCGTCAACGAAGCTCTTCTCTATGGAATTGCTCGAGTGCTTCACTTATATATTTTTTAGCACAGTGTGCTTTAGTATTTTTGAAGAAATTCTCTCTTGCTTCACTTAAATTAATTTGAGAGAAAAAATATTATGCTCATAATCTTCATTTATATCTTTTTGGAGTAGCTTGTCATTTACTCTTGTGCTTCACTTATATCCTATGACTAAATTGTTGAATAAATTGAATGTCATGAAGTTGAAATCATATCATACCTAGTGGTAGCTTCACATTGGGTTTAGAAAGTGATTTTGAGTCTTGAAAATCACAATATTGGTCATACAAGCAATTCACGAATAATTAGTATAAGGAAGACAACCTTCACATGCAAATATGTTATCTTGGAAATCTTTTGTGATTGTGAGCCCCCATCAAAATATTATATGCCAAAACTGTTGACGTTGGACAAGGAAGACAACGTAATGGTTTATGTTTGTTCATATTCACATAGAAGTTATATTGTCATAGATCCTTCAACATGTGGTGCTTGCCCCCCATCTTTGCTAGCCAAAAATTCGGCACCAAGTAGAGATACTACTTGTGAATCCAAAAACCCTTAAACCCAAATCTTATTTTCAAGAGTCCACCATACCTACCTAAGGATTGAATAAGATCCTTCGAGTAAGTTGTCATCGGTGCAATAAGTTAATAAAAATTGCCTCTAAAAGTGTTAGATCATTTAGTGTAAGACAAAATTGAGCGTTGTATGAACTTGTGATGGCAAAGAATAAAAGCGACAGACTGCATAATAAAGGTTGCTATCATAAGGGGCAATATAACGTGATGTTCTTTTGCACTAAGGGGTTGAGCATACAAACAAATAAGCGCATGAAAACCTCTGCTTCCCTCTGCGAAGGGCCTATCTTTTACTTTTCAGTATTTACTTTTATGCAAAGAGTCAAAGTTTTTTCTCTATTCCTTTTTATTTTTCTCTTTTGGCAAGCATCATGTGGTGATGAAAGATCTAGGCACATATGTCCAGTTGAACATGGGTAGCATGAGTTATTATTGTTGACGACATCACCCTTGAGGTGAATACGTTGGGACGCAAAACAACAAGCCTCTATCTTTATATGTGTCCGGTTGAAATGTTTTGCTCATGTGTATGAGGTGAGTGTTAGCAATCATATAATACTATATGATGGTTGAGTATGTGGAGCTCTTACTTAAACTCTGATGAATAAATTGAATTGCAATTGCTTGGTGACTGAGAACATAGGTTGTTGAGTTTCAAGAGAATTCATTGTTTGAACCTTAACATGTGAATTGGTTGCTACTTTAAACATGAGATATTTTATGAGAAAAAATTGCTATTATGATGCTAGGAGAAGTGACTGAAATTGTCATTGATCAAACTTGTGCACTTTGCTAGCATTCACACTTCATAAATTATTTCTTTTATCATTTACCTACTCGAGGACGAGTAGGAATTAAGCTTGGGGATACTGATACGTCTCTAATGTATCTATAATTTATGAAATAATCATGCTGTTATTTTATCATTCTTGGATGTTTTACAATCATTTTATAGCAATTTTATATCATTTTTGGGACTAACCTATTGACCCAGTGCCTAGTGCCAGTTGCTGTTTTTTGCATCTTTTTTACATCGCAGGAAATCAATACCAAAAGGAGTCCAAACACCGTGAAACTTTTTGGAGATTTTTGATGGAGCAGAACACCCAGGATGGGCCAGAGAAGCACCTTGGGGGTGCCCCGAGGGGGGCACTACCCACCAGGGGCGCCTGGGGGCCCAGGCGTGCCCAGGTGGGTTGTGCCCACCTCGGTGGCCTCCAGCACCCCCTCTTTACCCTATAAATTCACAAATATTCCGAAACCCTCGGGGGTTAACCTAGATTAGAAGTTCCGCCGCCGCAAGGCTCTGTAGCCACCGAAAACCAATCTAGACCCATTCTGGCACCCTGCCGGTGGGGGGAATCATCTTCGGTGGCAATCTTCATCATCCCGGCGGCCACCATGATGAGGAGGGAGTAGTCCACCCTCGGGGCTGAGGGTTTGTACCAGTAGCTATGCGTTTATCTCTCTCTCTCTCCCCCTCTCGTGTTCTTGAGATGTCACGATCTTCATGTATCGCGGGCTTTGTTAATATAGTCGGATCATGTGGTGTTTTCCCCTCTGTATCTTGTTGTGATGAATTGAGTTTTTCCCTTTGAGATTTCGTTGTTATCGGATTGAATACTTTTATGGATTTGAGAACACTTGATATATGTCTTGCAATTGAATACTCGTGGTGACAATGGGGTAACATATTGATTCACTTGATATATGTTTTGGCACTCAGCTCGCGGGTTCCGGAGGTGACATTGGGGTAATCTATGCATATGGGTTGATGCACGTTCTTGTCTTTGTTTCTCCAGTATAAATCTTGGGGCACTCTTTGAAGTTCTTTGTGTTGGATTGAGTATTATGAATATGAATTTTCTTTGGTGTTATTTTAGTACAAACTCTAGGATAGATCGAACGGAAAGAATAGCTTTTCGTTATTTTAGTACGGACTCTTGAATAGATCGAACAAAAAGAATAGCTTTGAGGTGGTTCCATACCCTACAAACAATTTATTCTTATGTTCCCCGCTAGATAGGAACTTTGGAGTGATTCTTCATTGCACATTGAGGGATGGTTATATGATCCAATTATATTAACATTGTTTGGAGATTGCACTAGCGAAAGTATGGACCCTAGGCCTCATTTTCAAGCATTGCAATACCGTTTTTGTGCCCATTTACTATTTGCCACCTTGCTGTTTTTATTTATTCAGATTATAAAAATATATTTCTACCATCCATATTACACTTTTATCACCATCTCTTCGCTGAACTAGTGCACCTATACAATTTTCCATTGTATTGGTTGTGTTGGAGACACAAGAGATTTCTTGTATTTGGTTACAGGGTCGTTTGAGAGAGACCATCTTCATCCTACACCTCTCACGGATTGATAAACCTTAGGTCATCCACTTGAGAGAAAATTGCTACTGTCCTACAAAACTCTGCGCTTGGAGGCCCAACACGTGTCTACAAGAATAAAGTTGCGTAGTAGACATCAGTCCACAAAACACTTTTTCCGCCGTCGCAAGTTCCAAAACCACGAGATCCCAACTGAAGGCCTTTTACGACACTCTGCTGGAGGGGGATTCGTTCATGGAGGGGCTCTATATCATCCTTGTTGCCGTTCCGATGATGCGTGAGTAGTTTACCATAGACCTATGGGTCCATAGTTAGTAGCTAGATGGCTTCTTGTATCTATTTGATCTTCAATACAATGTTCTCTTTGATGTTCTTGGAGTTCTATCTGATGTAATGAATTTTTGTGGTGTGTTTGTTAGGATCCGATGAATTCTGAGTTTATGATCAGATCTATCCATGAATATTATTTGAGTTTTCTCTTAACTCTTTTATGTGTGATTACTATAGCTTTGTATTTCTCCCCGATCTATTGATTTGGTTTGGCCAACTAGATTGATTTTTCTTACAATGGGAGAGGTTCTTGGTAATGTGTTTGATCTTGCAGTGACCAATCCCAGTGACAGAAAGGGACATGACACGTACTGTATCGTTTCTATTAAGGGGAAAAAGATGGGGTTTATTCATATGTGAGTTTATCTTGTCTACATCATGTCAACTTGCTTAAGGCGTTACTCCGTTCTTTACGAACTTAATACTCTAGATGCATATTGGATAGCGGTCGATGGATGGAGTAATAGTAGTAGATGCAAGCAGGAGTCGGTCTACTTGTCTCGGACATGATGCCTATATATGATCATTGCCTTGGATATCGTCATAATTATCTGCTTTTCTATGCCCAACAGTAATTTGTTTACCCCCGTATGCTATTTTCAAGAGACAAGCCTCTAGTGAAAACTATGCCCCCCAGGTCTATCTTTTATCATATATTAAAACCAAAAACACCTTGCTGCGTTTTTCTTTTATTTCTTTTATTTTGTATTTTTGTTCTATATATCTATCTATCAAACACCATACAATTTAATCTTGCTCGTAACCATCGAGGGATTGACAACCCCTTGTTCGCGTTGAGTTGCAAGGATTTGTTGTTTGTGTGCAGGTGCTGCTAGGTGTTTCTTGGTTCTCCTACTGGATTCATAACCCTAGTTTTTAACCGAGGGAAATACTTATGTCTACTAAACTGCATCATCCTCTCCTCTTCCAGGAAATTCCAACGCAGTTCACAAGTAGCATGAACCTATGGCCCCAGGATCCATTCTTTATTATTATTTGTGTTGCTCTATTGGTCTCTTTACTATTTTTTCATTTTTCATATCACTATCTATCACTATTTTCTTTTAACCATATAGTTAGTGTAACAAGGGAATTGACAACCCCCTTGCCAAGTTGGGTGCAAGCATTTTTTTTGTTTGTGTGTCGGTGCTGTTTATCTTGCTAGCTTGTAGACTCCTAGTGGTTCGATTAAACCTTCGTTCTTAACTGAGGGAAATACTTTCTGCTATTGTGCTACATGACCCTTCCTCTTCGAGGAAATGCAACAACTCATGTGGGAGTAGTATCCCTTCAATTCTTATCCACTGTTCCTCATCACTTTCTTCTTTATTCCTCCATGTGATGTATTAATGGATCTGGATGCAATCTTGTCTTCCCTTTCATATGGTTCCCTCCTTCCGCTCATTTCATCGTCTTTTGCCTCAAGTCCTTTTACATTTGTTGAACTATTATCCTATTCATTTTTGTCTTTCCTCCCCCTTTGTTTTGAGCCGGTCATTCTGTTTGTTCGAATGTTTATCCGTTCTTCCTATTCTCTCTACTAACCAGACTTGTCTCTATACTCCGGGCATAAACAAAGGAAATTACAAATTTAAGTATTAACAGCGAGCCTGAATTATGACACTCTCATCATCTTCCTGTTCTAGTGGATCACATCTTCATCTGATGATTCTTCACATTGCAATTTCAGTGACTCCTTAGTACTATAAGTATAATTCTACAACTTTTTATGTCACTAATGTACCGCATTCACTTTCTTCTAACCCCAAGGTAAAGTCTTATATTTAATTTGTTCTTATTCATACTATTTCGCATTTCTTCCTAATGTTAGCTTATACCAAACTTATACCATAATTTGCCTTCTAGTATCGTTCTACTATTTTCTTCTGATTTAAGATTTAAATCGGACATTCGGCGATGCGTACTAACTTTAATTAACATATTTGCCTTCTAGTAGTACCAAACTTATCCCGTATTAACTTCTTCATGGGTACCGATGTTGTTCCTCATCGGTCCACATCTCTAGTAGAGTACAATACTACATATCCCCTGCACCGATACGCTACACGTATGTAGGAGTACTTGTAAGAACAAAATGGCATGCATAGATCTAAACATAAATAAATAATTCATCACATGATCAACATCACTTCTACATACACATTAGATTAACCATAATCATGTATGGCAGCTCATATGGCTATTGTATTGAACATCTAAAAACTTCAACATGAGGAGATTACAACTTTGGCTACTATCATGAACAATAGTCCAGGGGGCGGACTACTCACAGCTCATCTTGGAGCTCGAGGATTGAGGTTGGTGATGAAGAAGATGGCTTCTCCCTCTCCAGAGTTTCAGTTCGGGGATGAAAACAAGTATCGCCACAAAAACATGATGTGACAGTGGCGAAAAAATGCACGATAACTAGGTTTGGGGTTTTGCAGAATATACATGTCATCGGGCATGGGAGGCACTCTAGGGGTGCCCATAGGCCACATGCGCCCATGTAGGGTGTAAGCCTATAAGGGGCGCCTGCACCCTATGGGGGGAACCAGGGTTGGGGTCTGCCCCCGAAGTCCTCTCCCTGCACGAATCTTTTAGTACCAATTTTCTTTGATTTTTTTCTTGTACTTTTTCTATGGTGTTTTCTTGAAATACTAAAAACACAAAACAAAAGCAAAAATGACACTCGGCATTGGCTTAATATGTTAGTCTAATAAAAATCAATAAAAAGTATGGCCAGAGTGTATGTAATTGATTCAATGTAGCACGAATCTTACACAAATTATAAATACGTTGGAGACATATCACGCATGGATGGTTAATTTCGCATCTTATCCACATAGTAAACTTATCTCATATTGTCGGTGTCAAAACCGGTGGATCTCGGTTAGGGGGTCCCGAGCTATGGATCTAGGATCAATGGGGAGCAATGGATGATGAACACAGTGTTTACCCAGGTTCGGGCCCTCTCGAAGAGGTAAAACCCTACGTCCTGCTTGATTGTATTTGATGTATGGTATGGTTAAAGAATAGATCCACCTCAAGATCAAGCGAGCTAAACCCTAAGATGATGAGGTGATGGATGTATCCCTCTCCTAAAGACTAAAGCCCCCTGGTTTATATAGACACCAATATGGTTAGGGTTATAAGCAACCGGTTAGAAGGAAGGAAAGATCCTGCTTACTCTTGGCTTGGAGGGCACACCATGAATCCGAAGATTCCTTATCCCGCCACGGATCCGCACTCTAGCTTGGCCCATTGTGGCCCATCAGTCCGGCCCATATACGGCAGGCCAATAGCCCGAGGACCCCTTAATCCAGGACTCCCTCAGTAGCCCCCAAACTAGCCTCCAATGCCAGGGCTTGTGTCTGGTACCACACACCTCAAGGTCTTTGGCTTGCAAGGCGAGTTCTTCATCTTGTCATGTGCGTGCTCAGAGTCAAGTGGTGTTCGGAATCTGAAGCCTCCACTTTACTTAGCTCTGAAGGCCAAAGCGTTCCAGTGTGAATAGTGCCCTCGCCTGACAACTTTTTAGCGAAGTGTCGCGGCCGGTCATAATGCCGAATGGCTGGCAGTTCTTGATGTGTGGCTCGAGGCCACCCCTCCATTGCCACGTCGCATCAAGGCAGAGATAGTGGTCCATTTTTAGGGGATATGATCAATGATTTTGATTCCCCACCCACGCATAACGTCGCAAGTATATCGGGAAGTGGAGAAGCCCACGACGTGGAAAGGGGAACCCTTGGCTCCTCCGTGGCTGATGACCCACAAGTATAGGGGATCAATCGTAGTCCTTTCGATAAGTAAGATTGTCGAACCCAACAAGGAGCAGAAGGAAATGACAAGTAGTTTCCAGCAAGGCATTCTCTGCAAACACTAAAATTATAAGTAACGACTAGTTTGATAGCAAGATAATTTGTAATGAGCAAGTAACGGTAATGGTAACAAAAGTGCAGCAAGGTATCCCAATCCTTTTGAGGCAAAGGACAGGCAAAACGGTCTCTTATGATAAGTAAAGTGTTCTTGAGGGTACACGGGAATTTCATCTAGTCACTTTCATCTTGTTGGTTTGATTTGTGTTCGCTACTTTGATAATATGATATGTGGGTGGACCGGTGCTTCGGTGTTGTTCTTACTTGAACAAATCTCCGACTTATGATTAACCCCCTCGCAAGCATCCGCAACTACGAGAAAAATATTCATATAAAATCTAACCATAGCATTAAACTTTTGGATCCAAATCAGTCCCTTACGAAGTAGCGCATAAACTAGGGTTTAAGCTTCGGTCACTCTTGTAACCCATCATCTAATAACTACTCCACAGTGCATTCCCTTAGGCCAAAATATGGTGAAGTGCCATGTATTCCATGTTCACATGACACAACTAAGGGAATCACAACATAGATACCATCAAAATATCGAACACATATCAAGTTCACATGATTACTTGCAACAAGATTTCTCCCCTGGCCACAAGAACGAAAGTAACTACTCACAAATGATAATCATGCTCAAGATCAGAGGGGTATTAAATAGCTTAATGGATATGAACACATAATCTTCCACCAAATAAAACATATAGTAATCAAATACAAGATGTAATCAACACTACTAGTCACCCACAAGCACCAATCTAAGGTTCCGGTACAAAGATTGAACACAAGAGATGAACTAGGGTTTGAGAGGAGATGGTGTTGTTGAAGATGTTGATGGAGATTGCCATCCCCAAGATGGGAGAGTTGTTGGTGATGATGATGACGATGATTTCCCCCTTCGGGAGGGAAGTTTCCCTGGCGGAATCGCTCCGCCGGAGGGCAAAAGTGCTCCTGCCCAAGTTCCGCCTCAAGATGGCGGAGCTTCGTTCTGAAAGTCATCTCCTTATTTTTCCTAGGTCAAAATGACTTATATACCAGAAGAGGGGCACCGAAGGTCGGCCGAGGAGGGCACAACCCACCAGGGCGCGCCTGGGCTCCCTGGCGCGCCCAGGTGGGTTGTGCCCACCTAGTGGGTCCCCTCTGGTAGTTATTTGCTCCAATAATTCTTATATATTCCATAAAAATTCTCTGTGAAGTTTCACCTCATTTGGAGGTGTGCAGAATAGGTAGCCTAACATAGCTTTTTCAGGTCCGGAATTCCAGCTACCGGTATTCTCCCTCCTTGTGTGAACCTTGCATATTATGAGAGAAAGGGCATTGGAATTACTCCAAAAAACATTATTATGCATAAAAACAATATAAATAAAAGTAGGAAAACATGATCCAAAATGGACGTATATTAACTTGCCCAAGCTTAGACCTCGCTTGTCCTCAAGCAAAAACCGAAATCGAAAAACATGTCATCATGCTTAGAGAGAGAGGTGTCGATAAAAACAAAATACAGACATAGAAGCATCATGTATATTATTATTATAGCAACAAACTTTAACATAAAACATTATCATAGACCTTTTATCATATAACTTCTCATGGACAAGTAACAATTCATCACAACATCGAACTATAAAGCATAAACTCTATTGAAAATCAACAAACTATGTTCTCATTCAACTTTGCAACTACAATTCATCATATTTTCAGGAAGGGTCATGCATCGGAGCCGTATGGCAAGTCCACATACTCAACCATCATATAGTCTTGTATTATTACTAACACTCACCACATACACATGAGCAAAAAGTTTCAATCGAACACATAGAAAGATAGGGGCTTATAGTTTTGCCTCCCAACATATTCACCTCAAGGGTGATGTCAACAATATAACTCATGCCCACCCATATCCAACTGGATGTATGTGCCTAGATCTTTCCTCGCTACATGGTGCTTGCCAAAGAGAAAATAAAAAGGAATAGAGAGAAATACGTTGATTCTTGCATAAAAGTAAATACATAAAAGTAAAAGATAGGCCCTTCGCAGAGGGAAGCAGAGGTTGCCATGCGCTTTTTGGTTGTATGCTCAACTCTTAGTGCAAAAGAATGTCACTTTATATTGCCCCTTATGATAGCAACCTTTATTATGCAGTCTGTTGCTTTTATTCTTTGCCATCACAAGTTCATACAACGCTCAATTTTCTCTTACACTAAATCATCTAACACTTTTAGAAGCAATTTTTATTGCCTTATTGCACCGATGACAACTTAATTGAAGGGTCTTGCTCAATCCATAGGTAGGTATGGTGGAGTCTTGAAAATAAGATTTGGGTTTAAGGGTTTTTGGATGCACAAGTAGTATCTCTACTTGGTGCGGAATTTTTGGCTAGCAAAGATGGCGGGCAAGCACCACATGTTGAAGGATCTATGACAATATAACTTCTATGTGAATATGAACAAACATAAACCATTATGTTGTCTTCCTTGTCTAACGTCAATAATTTTGGCATATAATATTTTGATGGGGGCTCACAATCACAAAAGATTTCCAAGATAGTGTATTTGCATGTGAAAGTTCTCTTCCTTATAGTAATTATTCAGGAATTGCTTGTATGACCAATGTTGTGATTGTCAAGCTTCAAAAGATTTCACTTTCTAAACCCAATGTTAAGCTAGCACTAGGCATGATATAATTTCAACTTCATGATATTCAATTCTTTCAACAATTTACTCATATGATATAAGTGAAGCACAAGAGTAAATTACAAGCTACTCCAAAAAGATATAAGTGAAGATCATGAGCATAATATTTATTTCTATCAAATTAATTTAAGTTAAGCAAGAGAGAATTTCTTCAAAAATACTAAAGCACACCGTGCTCAAAAAGATATAAGTGAAGCACTAGAGCAATTCCATAGAAAAGAGCTTCGTTGACGGGATGTGAGTGCCGCTTACCTAGCCTCCCTAGCAACTATTTGAGGACTCTATTTTATTGAAAAACTTTAATATCTAAGTACTTTATTAAAATAGCAAGCAAAAACAAAATAAAATGACATTCTAAGAATAGCACAACTCATGCGAAGAAGCAAAAACTTAGGCTCAACCGATACTAACCGATAATTGTTGAAGAAGAAAGGTGGGATGCCTACCGGGGCATCCCCAAGCTTATATGCTTGAGACTTCTTGAAATATTGTCTTGGTATGCCTTGCGCATCCCCAAGCTTGAGCTTTTGTGTCTCCTTAATTCTTCTCATATCGCGGTTTTCCTAAATCTCAAAAGCTTCATCCACACAAAACTCAACAAGAACTCGTGACATAAGTTAGGATAAACCAATGCAAAAACCTTATCATTCTTTACTGTAGCAAATCACTAAAATTATTATTCAACATTTCATACTAAATTCCTCTGCATATTTAATACTCCTATCCTCAAATAGCATCATTAAACAAGCAAACATATGCAAACAACACAAACATAACAGCAATCTGCCAAAACAGTACAGTCTGTAAAGAATGCAAGAGTATCAATACTTCTTAAACTCCAAAGATTAGGAAAATTTACCACACTGTATAAAATTTATCATAGCTTATTTTGCAAAAAAATTCAACATTTTATCACATTCTTACTTTTCTAGGGAATTTTTGCAACAGCGGTAAACTTTCTGTTTTCAAACAGCAACATGTAGACTTGTAAAATAAGCATAGTAAAGGCTATCATTGCCACTTTTATTGAAATAAAAGATGCAAAACATTATTTTAAATAACAGAAAGCAAATCCTAACAAAATAAATTGACACTCCAAGCAAAACACATATCATGTGTCGAATGAAAACATAACTCCAAGTGAGGTTACCGGTAATGTTGAAGATGAAAGAGGGGATGCCTTCCGGGGCATCCCCAAGCTTAGTTGCTTGGATCTTCCTTGAATATTTCCTTGGGGGTGCCTTGGGCATCCCCAAGCTTAGGTTCTTGTCACTCCTTATTCTCCTCATATCGATATCTCACCCAAAACTTGAAAACTTCAATCACACAAAACTTAACGGAACTTCGTGAGATAGGTTAGTATGATAAAGAGCAAACCATTTCACTTTGGTACTGTCAAAGACAAGATTCATAATTGTTTCCACACAATGCACACTGTAGCATATCATTTCCACAATTTATATTGAGCAATATAAGCCATATAAACTAGAAAACAAGCAAACTATGCATTGAAAACAGAATCTGTCAAAAACAGAACAGCCTGTAGTAATCTGGACTCAAACCATACTTCTGCTACCCCAAAAATTATGAAAAAAATTAGGACCACGTGAGAAATTTGTATATTAATCTTCTGAAAAAATAACGAACTCAAAATCACTTGTCTGTTAAAAATGAGAATTATTTTCGTGAGCGCAAAAGTTTCTGTTTTTCAGCAAGCTCAAATCAACAATCACCCAACATGATCCCAAAGGCTTTACTTGGCACTTTATTGAAACAAAAGCAATAAAACATGATCAATACAGTATCATAATCATGTGAACACACAAAAACAGTAGGTAAAGGTGTTGGGTTGTCATTCAACAAGCGCTTTTCTTTAATGCCTTTTAGCTAGGCATGATTATTTCAAGGATGCTCGCATAAAAGATAAGAATTGAAACATAAAGAGAGCATCATGAAGCACACATGACTAGCACATTTAAGTATAACCCACTCCCTATGCATAGGGATTTTGTGAGCAAATAATTCATGGGAGCAAGAATCAACTAGCATAGGAAGGGAAAACAAGCATAACTTCAAAACTTTCAACACATAGAGAGGAAACTTGATATTATTGAGATACCGACAAGCATATGTTCCTCGCTCATAATAATGTTCAGTACCATCATGAATGAATTCAACAATATAGCTATCACATAAAGCATTCTTTTCGTGATTCACAAGCATAGACATTTTATTACTCTCCACGTAAGCAAATTTATTCTCATCAATAATGGTGGGAGCAAACTCAACAAAATAGCTATCATGTGACTGAAAATAAAAATCATGATGACAAGTTTCATGGTTATCATTATTCAATATAGCATACATGTCATCACCATAATCATCATAGATAGCAACCTTGTTCTCATAGGTATTAGAAGCCTCATCCAAAATGGTGGATTCATCATTAAATAAAGTCAGGACCTCTCCGAATCCACTTTCATCATTATAATCATCATAAATAGGAGGCATGCAATCATCAAAATAAATTTTTTGATCAAAACTTGGGGGAGTAAAAATATCATCTTCATCAAGCATAGCATCCCCAAGCTTATGGCTTTGTATAACGTTAGCATCATGGAATTCAAAGAATTCATACTAACAACAATGCAATCATGCTCATCATTCAAAGATTTTATGCTAAACATTTTATAGAATTCTTCTTCTATCAATTGAGCACAATTTTCCTTTCCATCATTTTCACGAAAGAAATTATAGAGATGAATAATATGATGCAACCTCAATTCCCTTTTTTATATAGTTTTCTTTTATAAACCAAACTAGTGATAAACAAGAAACTAAAAGATTCAATTGCAAGATCTAAAGACATACCTTCAAGCACTCACATCCCCGGCAACGGCGCCAGAAAAGAGCTTGATGTCTACTATGCAAGTTTATCCTTGTAGACGTTGTTGGGCCTCCAACTGCAGAGTTTTGTAGGACAGTAGCAAATTTCCCTCAAGTGGATGACCTAAGGTTTATAGATCCGTGGGAGGCGTAGGATGAAGATGGTCTCTCTCAAACAACCCTGCAACCAAATAACAAAGAGTGTCCTGTGTCCCCAACACACCCAATACAATGGCAATTTGTATAGGTGCACTAGTTCGGTGAAGAGATGGTGATAAAAATGTAATATGGATGGTAGAAATATATTTTTATAATCTGAATAAATAAAAACAGCAAGGTAGCAAATAGTAAACAGGCACAAAAACGGTATTGCAATGCTTGAAAATGAGGCCTAGGGTCCGTACTTTCGCTAGCGTAATCTCTCAATAGTGCTAATATAATTGGATCATATAACCACCCCTCAAAGTGCAATGAAGAATCACTCCAAAGTTCCACTCTAGCGGAGAACATACGAAGAAATCATTTGTAGGGTATGAAACCACCTCGAAGCTATTCTTTCCGATCGATCTATCCAAGAGTTCGTACTAAAATAACACCAAATAATTTCAGATTCATAATACTCAATCCAAAACAAAGAACTTCAAAGAGTTCCCCAGGATTTCTACGGGAGAAACAAAGACAAGAACGTGCATCAACCCCTATGCGTAAATTACCCCAATGTCACCTCGGGAATCCGCGAGTTGAGTGCAAAAGCATATATCAAGTGAATCAATACGATACCCCATTATCACCATGAGTATTCATATGCAAGACATATATCAAGTGCTCTCAAATCCATAAAAGTATTCAATCCGCTAACAACGAAATATCAAAGGGAAAAACTAAATTCATGACAACAAGATGGAGAAGGGAAAATACCATATGATCTGATTATATTAACAAAGCCCACGATACATCAAGATCGTGACATCTCAAGAACACGAGAGAGAGAGAGAGAGAGATTAAACACATAGCTACTGGTACAAACCCTCAGCCCCGAGGGTGGACTACTCCCTCCTCATCGTGGTGGCTGCCGGGATGATGAAGATGGCCACCGGAGATGATTCCCCCTTCGGCAGGGTGCCAGAATGGGGTCTAGATTTGATTTCGGTGGCTATAGAGCCTTGCAGCGGCGGAACTTCTGATCTAGGTTCACCCCGAGGGTTTCTGGAATTTTGGGAATTTATAGGGTAAAGAGGGGGTGCGGGAGGCCATCAAGGTGGGCACAACCCACCTGGGTGCGCCTGGGCCCCCAGGCATGCCCTGGTGGGTTGTGCCCCCCTCAGGGCACAGCCCAGGTGCTGCTCTGGCCCATTGGTGGTCTTCTGGTCCATAAAAAATCCACCAAAAGTTTGCGGTGTTTGGACTCCGTTTGATATTGATTTCCTACGATGTAAAAAACAAGCAAAAAACAACAACTGGCACTGGGCACTGGGTCAATAGGTTAGTCCCAAAAAATGATATAAATTTTCTATAAAATTATTGTAAAACATCCAAGAATGATAAAATAACAGCATGAATATACATTATAGATACGTTGGAGACGTATCAGTCATACAAGCAATTCATGAATAATTACTAGAAGGAAGATAATTTTCACATGCAAATATATTATCGTGGAAATCTTTTGTGATTGTGAGCCCCCATCAAAATATTATATGCCAAAATTGTTGAAGTTGGACAAGGAAGACAACGTAATGATTTATGATTGTTCATATTCACATAGAAGTTATATTGTCATAGATCTTTCAACATGTGGTGCTTGCCCCCCATCTTTACTAGCCAAAAATTCCGCACCAAGTAGAGATACTACTTGTGCATCAAAAAACCCTTAAACCCAAATCTTATTTTCAAGAGTCCACCATGCCTACCTAAGGATTGAATAAGATCCTTCAAGTAAGTTGTCATCGGTGCAATAAGGCAATAAAAATTGCTTCTAATAGTGTTAGATCATTTAGTGTAAGAGAAAATTGAGCGTTCTACGAACTTGTGATGGCAAAGAATAAAAGCGACAGAGTGCATAATAAAGGTTGCTATCATAAGGGGCAATATAACGTGACGTTCTTTTGCACTAAGGGGTTGAGCATACAAACAAATAAGCGCATGGCAACCTCTGCTTCCCTCTGCGAAGGGCCTATCTTTTACTTTTTAGTATTTACTTTTATGCAAAGAGTCAAAGTTTTTCTCTCTATTCCTTTTTATTTTTCTCTTTTGGCAAGCACCATGTGGTGAGGAAAGATCTAGGCACATATATCCTGTTGGATATGGGTAGCATGAGTTATTATTGTTGACATCACCCTTGAGGTGAATACGTTGGGAGGCAAAACAATAAGCCCCTATCCTTCTATGTGTCTGATTGAAACGTTTAGCTCATCTGTACGCGGTGACTGTTAGCAATCATAGAAGACTATATGATGGTTGAGTATGTGGAGCTCTTACTTAGACTCTGTAGTTGACTTACAATTGCTTGGTGACTGAGAACATAGGTTGTTGAGTTTCAAGAGAATTCATTGTTTGAACCTTAACATGTCAATTGGTTGCTACTTTAACATGATAAATTTTATGAGAAAGAATTTCTGTTATGATGCTAGGAGAAGTGATTGAAAATATCATTGATCAAACTTGTGCACTTTGCTAGCATTCACACTTCATAAATTATTTCTTTTATCATTTACCTACTTGAGGACGAGTAGGTATTAAGCTTGGGGATGCTAATACGTCTCCAACGTATCTATAGTTATGAAGTTTTCATGCTGTTATTTTCTCATTCTTGGATGTTTTACAATCATTTTATAGCAACTTTATATCATTTTTTGGGACTAACCTATTGACCTAGTGCCTAGTACCAGTTGCTATTTTTTGCTTGTTTTTTACATCGCAGGAAATCAATATCAAACGGAGTCCAAACACCACGAAACTTTTTGTGGATTTTTTATGGACCAGAAGACCACCAATGGGCCAGAGAAGCACCTGGGGGTGCCCCGAGGGGGGCACAACCCACCAGGGCGTGCCTGGGGGCCCAGGCGCGCCCAGGTGGGTTGTTCCCACATCGGTGGCCTCCCGCACCCCCTCTTTACCCTTCAAATTCACAAATATTCCAAAAACCCTCGGGGTTAACCTAGATCAGAAGTTCCGCCGCCGCAAGGCTCTGTAGCCACCGAAAACCAATCTAGACCCTTTCCGGTACCCTGCCGGAGGGGGGAATCATCTCCGATGGCCATCTTCATCATCCCGGTGGCCACCACGATGAGGAGGGAGTAGTCCACCCTCGGGGCTGAGGGTTTGTACCAGTAGCTATGTGTTTATTCTCTTTCTCTTGTGTTCTTGAGATGTCACGATCTTCATGTATTGCGGGCTTTGTTAATATAGTCGGATCATATGGTGTTTTTCCCTCTCTATCTTGTTGTGATGAATTGAGTTTTTCCCTTTGAGATTTCGTTGTTACCGGATTGAATATTTTTATGGATTTGAGAACACTTGATATATGTCTTGCAATTGAATACTCGTGGTGACAATGGACGTAAAACCCTACGTCCTACTTGATTGTTTGTTGATTATAGGGGTTACAAGAGTTGATCTACCTCGAGATTGTAATGGCTAAACCCTAGATGTCTAGCTTATGAGAATTCTTATAGCCTCGACGGACTAAACCCTCCGGTTTATATACACACCAGAGGGGCCTAGGGTTGTATAGAGTCGGTTTGCAGAGGAAGGAAATTACATATATCCGGACATCAATCTTACCATCCACACATAGGAGAGTCCTACCCGGACACGGGGGAAGGTCTTCTACCTTGTATCGTCACGGCCCATTAGTCCAGCCCATATCACACAGGCCGGACACCCGAGGGCCCCCCTAGTCCAGGACTCCCTCAATAGCCCCTGAACCAGTCTTTCAATGACAATATGTTCGGTACACGCGTTTTCTTCGGCATTGCAAGGCGGGTTCCTCCTCCTTAGTACTTCAAAGCAATCTTCTGAATAAAAGAACTATACCCGACTCTGTATAATAGTCACAATCCTTAGTCATGAAGGCAAGATATTTAATCAAAATAGTTTGTGTCAACACACAACTTTTTCGACGACATGTCACGTCTGGCCTCTTAACATTTCAAACCATTTTTACGCCTCCCACTTCGCGTTTCGAGGCACAGCCTCTATTGACACGTCTTGTCAAAACATAGATCGCGTCCACTCATTACGAGATCCTCATCATTATGGTTTTGGGTAATCCAACCATGCCATGCGCACGACTGTAACGCCCACGATGCGGCTATATCTCCCACGTGTCGAGGCACGACTTAGAGGCATAACCGCATAGTGGTTTTGTCACAAGAAGGGTCATCTTCACACAATGCCATGTAATGAACAAGAATGGGATAAAGAGTTGGCTTACAATCGCCACTTCACACAATACATAAATATAATCCATACATCATCCAAAATACAAACATATAGACCGGCTACGGTCAAGATCCAGATGAAAATAAGACAACCCCAAATGCTAGATCCCCGATCGTCCCAACTGGGCTCCACTACTGATCATCAGGAAAAGACACATAATAACGACCACGTTCCTCGTCGAACTCCCACTTGAGATCGACCCCATCATCTGCACTGGCATCGTCGGCACCTGCAACTGTTTTGGTAGAATCTGTGAGTCACGAGGACTCAGCAATCTCACACCCGCGAGATCAAGACTATTTAAGCTTATAGGTAAGGATGGTGTAATGAGGTGGAGCTGCAGCGGCAGTAAGCATAGATGGTGGCTAACATACGCAAGAGAGAGCGAGAAGAGAAGCAACGGAACGGTCGTCATCTAGCAATGACCAAGAAGTGATCCTGAACTCCTACTTACGTCATACATAACTCAGACCGTGTTCACTTCCCGGACTCCGCCGAGAAGAGACCATCACGGCTACACACGCAGTTGATGTATTTTAATTGGGTCAAGTGACAAGTTCTCTACAACCGGACATTAACAAATTCCCATCTGCCTCATAACCACGGGCACGGCTTTCGAAAGATAATACCCTGCAGGGGTGTCCCAACTTAGCCCATCATAAGCTCTCACGGTCAACGAAGGATAAACCTTCTCCCGAAAAGACCTGATCAGTCTCGGAATCCCGGTTTACAAGACATTTCGACAATGGTAAAACAAGACCAGCAAAGCCGCCCGAATGTGCCGACAAATCCCGATAGGAGCTGCACATATCTCGTTCTCAGGGCACACCGGATGAGACATCCTACGAGTAAAACCAGACCTTGAGTTTCCAAGAGGGGGCCCTGCAGTCTACTCAGTTCGGACCAACACTCGAAGGAGCACTGGCCCGGGGGGGTTAAAATAAAGATGACCCTCGGGCTCGCGAAAACCCGGGGGAAAAGGCTTAGGTAGCAAATGGTAAAACCAAGGTTGGGCCTTGCTGGAGGAGTTTTATTCAAGGCGAACTGTCAAGGGGGTCCCATAAATCACCCGACCGCGTAAGGAACGCAAACTCAAGGAACATAATCCCGGTATAACAGTAACTAGGGCGGCAAGAGTGGAACAAAACACCAGGCATAAGGCCGAGTGTCGTGGAATTGTCACGGCAGATGTCCTCAAGCTAGGACTTAGTCGTGGAGCCATCGCCGCTAGGAAGCTTGAAGGGGTTAACGGGACAAGGAACACGAGGGTTTATACTGGTTCGGCCCCTTACGGTCAAGGTAAAAGCCTACGTCCAGTTGAGGTGGTATTGATTAGGGTTTCGATGACCAGGGAGCTTAACTGCTATGTCTGGCTCTCGATGAGATCTTTCTTGTCCCTAAACCGCTGCCGGGTCATCCCTTTATATAGGGAGGCTAACGCCCAGCAGCTCTCAGAGTCACGGCCGGCTCATAAGAGTGTCCGGCTCGGACTCTCACCTATTCTTGCCTTACACTACAAGTTCTACCATAATGATGATTGCAACTACGGGCCTTAAGCCATATCCGGGTCTTAAACCCATCTTTGGCCCACCGTCTTCAAGCTTGGCGCCGGGCTTCTGGCGATGACCATTATGAGTAACCCGGCCCCTCCTGGCGGGTGACTCTAAGGTCTATATCCTCAACATTAGGCCCCAGATTGATCTGAGCCGGCTCATGTCAATCTTCAATTCTTTCGACAGAAATCTCCGGCTTACAATTGTGTGAAGGCCATAACCCGGCGTGACGTCATCCTCTGGACTCCGGGTAATCCTCCGTGACGTCATCTTCCATTAAGTCCATTTTTTACTCCACCAGATCCGCAACGGATCTTATCTTTACTGCCATCCCGAAAATCGAGGCGCCTCTCGGGCGAGATAACCGCGCCGTGGCCTCCTCGTTTCTCGCGCCCACTTATGAGACTGGCCTTATAAATAGCCCGACCCTCGGGTCTTTCTCATTCTCCCTCTTCCGCCGTCTCCTTCCTCTCACTGCTCCCGTGCTGCTCGAGCTCCGCCGCCGCCGCAACAGAGCTCCGCGTCCTCGTCGTCCTTGACCGTTGCATCACCCTGAACCGTCCAGAGAACCGCGGCGAACCCCTGCATCCGTAAGTTCCTTCCTCCTCGTAGGATAGATCTGCGTTAAGCTCTTGCTGTTCTTCTCGTGTTCTTCGCCGTCGTTCGCGAGTTCTTGGTAGTTTTTATTTTTACTGCCTTTCTTGATCTCTATCTCCATAGGACGGCCGTGGTAGTGGTTTCACACCCATTCCAATGTTTATAGATCCCTTTCTACTGCATAGAAGTCCCATTTGAACGTGCGAACTTTCTCCTGCGTCTGTTTTAGGTCTAGAAATTTTATTTTTCAGCCGACCATTTTGATCCAAATTATTTACTGCAATGTGTGAAACTTGTTTTCACCACACTTAGTAAAAAAAATGCACTCGTTGAGTCATGGCGGTTTACATTTCCGGTTTAAAGAAACCACGCGCCATAGAACCTTCCGGCTCAAAGGAAGCCACGCGCCGTAAAATTTTCCGCGTCACTTACAACAAGGCTGTAGATGATTTGAATTACTCTCAAGCACACCAGCGGCTTAGATAACCCGATGTACTTAGATATATGTCATTAGGCCCCTCCAAAAGCCGCCACTTTAAACACTGAACTGTAAATTTCCTCCGGCTTACAATTAAACTGGACGTTTCCTTTTATCATAGGCGGCCGACTTTCACCATGCCTCCCAAAGCTCCTAAAGCACCCATCACTTGCAATTGGATGAGGTCCAACGTCACCGACGAGACTTTAGCGGATTTTGTAAAGTCGGGTTACCTACCCAAGAAGGACGTCATGTCCTACCGTGCCCCTGACCCGTCAGAGGAGAGACCACAGCCAAAGGATGGGGAGGTAGTGATTTTGCGGATCACATGAGCCGGGGCTTCGCACCGCCCGGCTCAAAGTTTTTCAGAAATGTGCTGAACTTCTTTGACCTGCGGCCACAAGACATAGGACCCAATTCTGTGTCCAATATATGCAACTTCCAAGTGTTCTGCGAAGTCTACCTTGGAGAAGAGCCCAGCCTGCTGCTTTTCAGAGAGCTCTTCTATCTGAACCGCCAGAACGAGTGTGCCAACGGGCCAAGTTTGGAACTCGGCGGAATCTCCATTCAGCAACGGAGAGATTGCCTCTTCCCTTACGCGGAGCCGCCAAGCCACCCAAAGGACTGGAACCAGACGTGGTTCTACTGCCAAGACACGTCACCGGCTGACGAGAGTCCGCTGCCCGGCTTTCGCCCCTCGCGTCTGGAACCAACACACCCTTTGTCAGACAAGCTAACTCAAGCGGAGCGCCAACCTCTGCTCCCCACCATTAACAAGATCAAGGCTCTCCTGGGCAATGGTCTCAATGGAATTGACCTGGTCCGAGTCTGGATCTCCTGGCGGGTGATCCCATTGAGCCGCCGCCCCGGCTTAATGTGTGAGTACACGGGCCGAAAGGATGACCCCCTGAGACACAGCCGCAACGATCTTCCGGAAGACGTTGCTGAGGACATGACCAAGGCTCTCTTGAACGAGAACTTGGCAGACTGCGGGAGGACCGGCTTAAGCCCCTTCTGCAAGACCAACCCGGCCCCGGCGGTAAGCCGCTGATCTGAACATCTTATTTTCTTCTGTAAATAACTTCCATCCGAACCTTAAGAACTCGTCATTGTATTTTTCAGGCGGATGACAAATTCTGGAAGGTCAAATACGACCATGAGGCGGCCAAGAAGGCCAGGAAGGCGAAGAAAGCCGCCAAGAGAGCCGCCCCCCACAAGAAGGGAAGTAGGCCTACTGCTTCAGAGCTGCTGCAACTAAGCGACAGCTCTGAGTCAGAGGTAACCCCTGAACCTGTAAGCTCTTGTTGTATTTGTTGTTTATTTTTGTCCACCTTATCAATACTGTTCATCAACAGGATGACACCGGAGCAAGTAACCCGGTGGTTGAAGAGGTAATGTCACTTTCCTCCAACTCGGAGCCCTTGCCAAGGCTGAAAGTCCGAAGGGTAACCCGGAAAGTAAGATTTTCACATCCTTTAGCTTATCAAGATCCTCAATTTCTTTTGAAGCGGCAGACTTATGAGAGCCGACGGCACACCCGGACCAACAAGGACGCTGATCTCTCCTCCGGTTTACCTGACGCGTCGAGGAAACGCCGGACCGAGGTTATCTCCGTCTTGTACCCTTTTCATCCTTTGGCGGGTGTTATTCGTCAACCGCTCAATTCTTCCGATTGAAACTATCAGGAAACCTCACCCTCCTCTGGTGACTCGATGCAATCAAACTTGCCGGCCTTCAAGACCGTACCCGGGTAATGATGATCACCTCTTGTTATGCTCATCTTTACTCATACTCTTGTACTAACCTTTTTTGTCTTTTCAGTGCCCAGGCAAAGCTCACCAAGAGGGCGAAAAAGAACAAGCCGGTCGAAGAGCCAGACTTGCCTGAACCGGAGGTAGCAGCTCAAGAGCCGCCAGCTGCCTCCGCTCCCGAAGCCACCGCTTCAGCTGACAAGGCAACCGCAGAAGCTTCTGCTAACCCGGAGACCTCCGGCCCGGCTCAGCCGGTCAATGACCCGGACGTGGTAATCACCCGGACGGAGTTTGTTGAGCCGGGGAGACCTACTGCGCTGGCCAAGTGCTCCGCCAAGGAGGAGTCGCTACAGCACCGCCGGGCTAATCTGGACCTCACCGACTACGCCAATCTGAACATCGGAGAGATCGTCTCCGGCTACGTCAGTCAAGTGCACAAGAGCCGGGATGTAGAAATCGGCATGGTGAACCAGATTCAGCAGAAGTCTGAGGTACCACTCTTCTTTCTTCTTGCTTACTGTATAGTTATCTTGTTATTCTTACCATACTCTAGCCCCCAAGTCTATGACTTATGATAAAATATGTTGTAGACTTAAGTTCCGGCTTACTCACTTGAACCGGCAATTTGTAGATAGGAACGTTCGATATGCATTAGCCCCCAAGTGCCAAGTGTCTTTGCTTGGAAAGTGCTTGGGACTTTAAAATTGCAAAATAACTGTTCATCCTATAACCCGGAAATTATGCAGGCTGCTTCCAAGAAGTTTGAAGCTGACATCTCCGATCTGAAGACCCGCCTAAGAACGCAAGAAACTGAGACCCGGAAGGCCAATGCTAAATTTGTGTCCAGTATTGCTGCCTAAGAAAAGCTGAAGACGGACTTTGACGCTGAACGGAAAGCTTGGGCTGAAGAAAAGGCTACTCTGGTGAACCGGGCCAAACAGGCGGAGAAGGCTCTGACAGAGAAGACCGCCGAACTCTCCGGCTTAAAGCGCCAAGTGTCCCAGATGGTTGCCGCAATCTTCGGTAAGTCATTTCACCGGCTTTCATCAAGTTTTATAATCTTTATATCTCATAACTCATCCTTGTCGGCGGCTTATCTTATTCTGTTAAACAGGTCCCAGAAGCGCCAACCTCAACCAAAGTGTGGTAACCAAGTTGAAGGCCGTGTACACCCTGGTGGAGCAACTCTACACCGGGTCACAGCGTGCTTTGGCTGTGGTGGCCCTATCCAATGAGGTGCCGACTCACCTGGCGGAAGTTCTTCGCCGGCTCGCCGTTCTTCCTCAATGTGTCCAAGAGCTGCGACGGGCCTCTGCAAGAGCCGGAGCCATAGCTGCTCTGAGCTGGGCCAAGGCGTTCCTTCCAGAACTAGACCCGGCGGACATTGCTCTGGGCTACCCCAGTTTGAAGGAAGACGGCACCCCCTTCGACCAAAGGGACTTTGCAGCCTGCGTGAAGATCGTACGCCCGGTGGCCACTCTGATTGGCAATGATACGGATCTGACTAAGTACCAGCCGGGTTACGATTCAGAGAATCAGAGGATCCCCACTCCGCGCTATGAAGCCATCAGCTTAGTCCCGCCGACTCGGAAGCACACCTTTGCCCCGGAGATTGACCCGGCCGGGTTAATTGACGAGGAAGCTCAATTTGAAGCTCTGAGCGGCATTGAATGGAAGTCGTCAACTTTCCAGGTCTTGGGAACAGCCGGAGGAGCGGAGAGGGATGAGCCGGAAACTTCAACCCAGCAAGCATCGTAACTCTGTAGGCGGCTTATTAAACAATGCTTCACCCTTTTGGACTCGATGAGTCTTCTAATAGAGTAGGACCAACACTTTAACTTTGCCGTGCCATCGTGCACGCGTTGAATGCTGAATTCCATTGACGTTGTCTCTTTTATACTTCTCCGGGTCATAATTGATCATTCATTTTCCTTAAGCTCAAATAGTTGCCTTTAACTATCCTGCCTAGAAGGACAAATCACAAGTCTCTAGGCAGCTTACCGCACTGAGAATCATAGTTTTAGACATATAACCCGGAATATGAATCAAAAAAGACTGGTCTTCAATTATGTCCTTGATATACCCGTAATAACACACTTACCGGCCTGCAAGCACACTTCCGGCTTATATAACCCGGGTAATAAGGTTGGTACCTCAATTCCGGTTTACCAGTCTTAATAACACCGATTGTATTCGACTAGTACTATAAATCAAAGTTAAGCCGGCAAAGTGAGACCCGCCGTGCACACTTGAAATAATCAGAAGAACTCGCTATAACTCAGAAGAACTTAGGGGCTTCCGGTTCGAATACGACCAGAGACCCGTCCCAAAGGGTTTATGCTAGGATTCGAATGCGATCATATAGCCCCCAGTGGGTGTGGCGATGCCAATCAAGAGGGTACCGACAGCTATGTTCTCTTTGGTTCGAATACGACCCATGTTTGAACAGGAAGCCCCCAAATGACCTTAAGAATTGTTTAACGACGCTGATTCGAATACGATCCACGTCGGTTCCCAAAGAGGTTAAACTATGATTCAAATATGATCAAAGAAAACTCCCCAATGAGCTCGGCACTTTGCCCATCAAATGGGTATCGACAGCTATGCTCTCTTTGGTTCGAATACGACCTATGTTTGAACAGGAAGCCCCCAAATGACTATATTGTGTATGGCTAGATTCAAATACGATCATAAGCCGGATCCTCCTTCAAGTTATCACATGATCTTGTAATAAAAACAACACATTCACCTTTGGAGGAGAAAAAAGGACAGAGGTCCTGCTTTATTGCTTATCATAATATATACATGGCTTAGAGAAATATGTACATTATGAGAGCCGGTGGCTCAAGTGTAATAAGGCCGAAGTTGAGCTATGTTCCACGGCCGCCGGGTCTCTTCCTCTGACTTACGTGAATCTTTGTGCTCCCGAACGTCAATGAGGTAATATGACCCGTTGTGCAAATTCTTGCTGACCACAAAGGGCCCTTCCCAAGGCGGGGATAGCTTATGCGCATCTGTTTGATCTTGGATGAGCCGGAGCACCAGATTGCCTTCCTGGAAGACCCGGGATTTAACCCGGCGACTATGATAACGGCGCAGGTCCTGTTGGTAAATCGCTGAGCGAGCTGCTGCCACATCACGCTGTTCGTCCAACAAGTCAAGAGCATCTTGGCGCGCCTGTTCATTATCCACCTCAACATAAGCCGCCACTCGAGGCGAATCATGACGGATGTCACTGGGGAGGACTGCTTCCGCTCCATAAACCATGAAGAAAGGCGTGAAACCTGTAGACCTGTTAGGAGTAGTGTTGATGCTCCACAACAAGGAGGGTAACTCCTCCACCCAACAACCCGGCATCCGTTGTAAAGGGACCAAAAGCCGGGGTTTGATGCCTTTCAGAATCTCCTGATTAGCCCTCTCAGCTTGACCATTGGACTGAGGGTGAGCCACTGATGAAACATCAAGTCTAATATGCTCGCGTTGACAAAACTCCTCCATGGCGCCTTTGGATAAATTGGTACCATTGTCAGTTATAATGTTGTGTGGAAAGCCAAAGCGAAAGATCACCTTTTTCATAAACTGAACTGTTGTGGCTGCATCACACTTGCTAACTGGCTCCGCTTCAACTCACTTGGTAAATTTGTCAACTGCCACCAAGAGGTGGGTCTTCTTATCCTTGGACCTTTTAAAAGGCCCAACCATATCAAGCCCCCAGACCGCAAAGGGCCAAGTAATTGGGATCATCCTCAGCTCCTGAGCCGGCACATGAGCCCGTCGCGAGAACCTTTGGCAACCATCACATTTACTGACCAAGTCCTCCGCATCAGCATGAGCCGTCAGCCAATAAAAACCATGACGAAAAGCCTTGGCCACAAGAGACTTTGAGCCGTCGTGATGGCCACAATCCCCTTCATGAATCTCACGCAAGATCTCTTGACCTTCCTCAGGGGAGACACAACGCTGGAACGCTCTCGTAACACTGCGGCGATGCAACTCACCATTGATAACAATCATTGACTTAGACCACCGGGTTATTTGTCTGGCCAAAGTTTCATCCTCAGGCAAATCTCCCCGGGTCATGTAAGCCAGATAGGGCATTGTCCAGTCCGGTATGATGTGGAGAGCCGCCACCATTCGTGCCTCCGGGTCAGGGACAGCCAAGTCTTCCTCTGTAGGCAACTTAACAGAAGGGTTATGCAGTACGTCCAGGAAAATATTAGGCGGCACCGATTTTCGCTGAGAGCCCAGCCGGCTTAAAGCATCAGCCGCCTCGTTCTTCCTGCGATCGATGTGCTCTACTTGGTAACCCTGAAAGTGCCCAGCAATGGCATCAACTTCGCGGCGATAAGCCGCCATGAGAGGGTCCTTGGAGTCCCACTTTCCTGATACTTGTTGAGCCACCAAGTCTGAGTCGCCGAAGCACCTTACCCGGCTCAAGCTCATCTCCTTAGCCATCCGAAGACCGTGGAGCAAGGCCTCGTACTCAGCTGCGTTGTTGGTACAAGGAAACATCAATTGTAGCACATAATGGAACTTATCACCCTTAGGGGAAGCCAATACGACTCCAGCCCCTGAGCCCTCCAACTGCCTGGACCCATCAAAGTGAATAGTCCAATATGTGTTATCCGGCTTTTGTTCGGGCACTTGTAGCTCTGTCCAATCATTGATGAAATCCACCAAAGCCTGAGATTTAACAGCAGTGCGTGGCACATACTTCAGACCATGAGGTCTGAGCTCTATAGCCCACTTAGCCACTCTCCCTGTGGCCTCCCTGTTCTGAATGATATCTCCAAGGGGGGCAGAACTGACCACAGTGATGGGGTGACCCTGGAAATAATGCTTAAGCTTCCGGCTTGCCATGAACACACCATAAACAAGTTTCTACCAATGCGGATACCGCTGCTTGGACTCAATGAGTACTTCGCTGACATAATAAACCGGCCGCTGAACCGGATGCTCCTTACCCTCTTCCTTGCGCTCCACCACCATGGCCACACTGACGGCTCGTGTGTTAGCAGCCACATACAGCAATAAGGGCTCCTTGTCAACCGGAACAGCAAGGACTGGGGGCTCGGCCAGCTGTTTCTTCAAATCCTCAAAAGCAGCATTAGCTGCATCATTCCAGACAAAGTCATCAGTTTTCTTCATCAACTGATATAATGGCATAGCCTTCTCCCCCAAACGGCTTATAAAACGGCTTAAAGCAGCAATGCGACCCGCCAGGCGCTGGACGTCGTTTATGCACGCCGGCTTAGCCAGGGAGGTGATGGCCTTGATCTTCTCCGGGTTAGCTTCAATGCCTCTGTTAGAAACCAAGAAACCTAAGAGTTTGCCTGCAGGAACACCAAAAACACACTTGGCCGGGTTAAGCATCATCTTGTAGACTTGGAGATTATCAAAGGTTTCCCTCAGGTCATCTATCAGGGTTTCCTCCTTCCTGGATTTAACCACAATATCATCCACATAAGCATGAACATTGCGCCCAATCTGGTTATGAAGACAGTTCTGCACGCAACGCTGATACGTCGCCTGTGCACTCTTGAGTCCAAAGGGCATGGACACATAGAAGAAGGCTCCAAAGGGAGTGATGAACGCCGTCTTCTCCTGGTCCTTAACTGCCATTTTAATCTGATGATATCCGGAATAAGCATCCAAGAAACTTAAGCGCTCACAACCTGCCGTAGCATCAATAATTTGATCAATACGGGGAAGGGCAAAAGGATCAGCCGGACACGCCTTGTTTAAGTCCATGTAGTCCACACACATCCGCCAAGTGCCGTTCTTCTTGAGTACGAGCACCGGGGTAGCTAACCACTCTGGGTGAAAAACTTCAACAATAAATCCGGCCGCCAAGAGCCGGGCCACCTCTTCACCAATAGCTTTCCGTCTTTCTTCATTAAACCGCCGAAGGAATTGCCTGACCGGCTTAAACTTCGGATCAACATTGAGAGTGTGCTCAGCGAGTTCTCTAGGTACACCTGGCATGTCAGAGGGTTTCCATGCAAAAATGTCCCTATTCTCACGGATGAACTCGATGAGCGCGCTTTCCTATTTTGGATCCAGATTGGCACTGATGCTAAACTGCTGAGATGAATCACCTGGAACAAAATCAACAAGTTTAGTCTCCTCAGCCGACTTAAATTTCATTGCCAGCTCATTCTCCGTAGTTGGCTTTTTCAGAGAGGTCATATCTGTTGGGTCAACGTTGTCCTTGTAGAATTTTAACTCCTCTGTTGCACAAACAGATTCTGCATAAGTTGCATCGCCTTCCTCACACTCCAAGGCCACCTTCCGACTGCCATGAACCGTAATGGTCCCATTGAGACCTGGCATCTTGAGCTGCAGATATACCTAACATGTCCGTGCCATGAACTTGGCGTAAGCCGGCCGCCCAAATATGGCATGATACGGGCTTCTTATCTTGACCACCTCAAAGGTCAATTTTTCCACCCTGTAGTTGTGCTCGTCTCCAAAGGCCACTTCCAACTCGATCTTGCCAACTGGATAAGCCGACTTACCAGGTACTACACCATGAAAAATAGTGTTTGACTGGCTGAGGTTCTTATCAATCAATCCCATACGACGGAAAGTCTCATAATAGAGGATGTTGATGCTGCTGCCTCCATCCATGAGCACCTTAGTGAACTTATATCCTCCCACCTGAGGAGCCACTACCAAGGCCAAGTGACCCGGATTATCCACCCGGGGAGGGTGATCCTCCCTACTCCATACTATAGGCTGCTCAGACCACCGTAATATCGTGGAACCGCCGGCTCAACAGCATTTACAGCCCTCTTATGAAGCTTCTGATCTCGCTTACACAGTCTGGTGGTAAATACATGATACTGTCCACCGCTAAGCTGCTTTGGGTTGGTCTGATAACCCCCCTGCTGCTGTTGATGACCCTGGCCAGACTGTTGATTAAAGCCCCCTTGACCGCTCTGAGGGTTGGAATTTGAGCCGCCGCCCGGGCCATGAAAGCCGCCGGCGCCTGAACCGCCGCCCGGACCACTGTTGCCGTTAAAAGCGTTGGAATTCTTAAAGGCCTTCATGATTGCACAATCCTTCCACGGATGGGTAGCTGGCTTCTCTCTAGAGCCATGCCTCGGACAGGGCTCATTCAACAGCTGTTCCAGCGTCGGGCTTGACCCGCCGGCTCGGGGAGGGGCCCTCCCCTTGCGTCTCCGGCTATTGCCCTGTGAGCTGGTGTTGGCCACGAACTCTAGGCCGCCGTCGGCCTTACGCTTGCCGCCTCCTTGGTTCCCCGGGTTATGCTGAGGACCCTTGCCATTGCCATTCTTCTTTCCCTTCCCTGTCCTTTCATCATCTGAAGCGGGGTCCTTGGTACTATCAGAATCGGCGTACTTGACGAGAGCCGCCATCAGCGTACCCATATCATTGCAGTCGCGCTTAAGCCGCCCGAGTTTCATCTTCAGGGGCAGAAAATGACAATTTTGCTCCAACATCAAGACTGTAGAGCCGGCATCCATCTTATCCGATGAATGTATGATCTCCTTGACCCGGCGAACCCAGTGTGTCGTAGACTCACCCTCCTGTTGTTTACAGTTAGTCAAATCCACAATTGACATAGACTGCCTACAGGTATCCTTGAAATTTTGGATGAACCGGGCTTTCAGCTCAGCCCAAGACCCGATGGAATTCGGTGGTAGCCCTTTCAATCAAGTGCGGGCCGTCCCATCTAACATCATGGTGAAGTACTTGGCCATTGCCGCTTCATTGACTTCCAGCAGTTCCATGGCCATCTCGTAACTCTCAATCCAGGCTCCGGGTTGTAGATCAGCCGTGTAATTAGGCACTTTCGTAGGCCCTTTGAAGTCCTTGGGTAGACGTTCATTGCGGAGAGCCGGCACTAAACAAGGGACACCTCTAGTCCTCGTAGGGATACCCACGTCGACGGAAGTCGTCAGATAAGCCGGGGGAGTCTGGTAAGCCGTCAACTGAGGTACCTGCTCCGCCTCTTGCCGCGCTCTGTCTTGGTCTGTTGCGTGAAAGGCTCCGTTTTGAGCCGGGCCATGGCCAGGGGGCGGGTCATGGCGCCGGACATTACTTGAGCCGGTCGCTGAGGCCATGTGTCTGCTATAACTCGGGCTCCGGCCTGGACGAGGGGTCGAGTGGATCCTGTCCCGGCTGTAAGAGTACGCCTCTTGCTGCGCCAGTGCTGTCTGAAGGAGTTCCCTGACCCGGCGAGTTTCAATAGCCGTCGGAGAGTCGCCGTCAATCGGGAGGGCCGCCAGCCGTGCTGCTGTGGCGAACATGTTCTCCAGCGGGTTAGCATAATGACCCGGTGGTATTGGCACGTACTGAGGCGGGGCAGGGTTCACCCGGGGGGGCCCATCACTTGTGGCTGAACAGGGGTCCCTGACCCGGGCACTATGACTCCTGGCGGGTTACTAGACCCTGCACCTGGCATGTTGAAGAGGTTTCGTGGATCGTAAACCGGAGGGAGTCGAGATTGGGCCTTTTGATGCCTCCTTCTCATGACCTCATTGGACGCGTTCTGATCCATCGTGAGCCGGAAGGACTGCGCCTGAATCAACTGAGTTTGGGCGTCGAGAGCCGCCCTCTCCGCAGCCATCCTGATCCCTTCCGCTGCCAGATCCTCTTTGGCTTTCACGAGATCTAGCTTTAACTGTGCCACCTCTGCGTCATGCTGAGCTTGATCCGCCGGGTCAACCACGGCGGTCAATAGGACTGTCATCTTGTCCCTGAGATCCATCAGCACCTGAGCCGGCGAGGGCACCGGGTTTCCCGCCCCAGCAGCAGGGTTCTGAACAGGCTGCGCACCGGCCATGAAGATTCCAACCCGGCTCGGCGGCTCAAACGGGTCCGGAATACTGTCACCATCGGAACAACCCATTAGCCTGCCATCTTGAAGCTAATACAACGAGTTCGACTCATCTGTGGATGATTCGCCGTCAGAGCCGGCGGCTGTCTCATCACCAGATCCAGATCCACCAGAGAGCCCTCCATGGACACATCCCATGAAAGCATGCTTCAAAGCAGGCAGGGCCCGAGCGGGACGTGCGCGCTGAGCCGTCTCGATGAGCTCGGCGCAGAGATCCGGCTCAGGGCCCGGCTCACCAATCTTGCCAATGAAAACATGAATTCCGCCAAAGGGGACCCGGTATCCGTACTCAATTGAGCCCGCGTCGGGGCCCCAGCTTGCATCGTCGATGTAGAGCTTGACGCGACTACTCTTGGTCATCCGGCCCACAGCGTATCCCTTGAGCCCTTCGAAGCTGCCCTTCAAGAACTCAAATCCACCACGCGCTGGCCCCACAGTGGGCGCAACTGTCGTGGAATTGTCACGGCAGATGTCCTCAAGCTAGGACTTAGTCGTGGAGCCATCGCCGCTAGGAAGCTTGAAGGGGTTAACGGGACAAGGAACACGAGGGTTTATACTGGTTCGGCCCCTTACGGTGAAGGTAAAAGCCTACGTCCAGTTGAGGTGGTATTGATTAGGGTTTCGATGACCAGGGAGCTTAACTGCTATGCCTGGCTCTCGATGAGATCTTTCTTGTCCCTAAACCGCTGCCGGGTCGTCCCTTTATATAGGGAGGCTGACGCCCAGCAGCTCTCAGAGTCCCGGCCGGCTCATAAGAGTGTCCGGCTCGGACTCTCAACTATTCTTGCCTTACACTACAATTTCTACCATAATGATGATTGCAACTACGGGCCTTAAGCCATATCCGGGTCTTAAACCCATCTTTGGCCCACCGTCTTCAAGCTTGGCGCCGGGCTTCTGGCGATGACCATTATGAGTAACCCGGCCCCTCCTGGCGGGTGACTCTAAGGTCTATATCCTCAACACCGAGCCTTCCACCCTTTACCAAATATATATAGATGCATTAATTAAATAAGAGATATTCAGATATCCCAACATATCCATGTTCCGACATGGAACCAACTTCTACTTCACCTGCAACTAGCAATGCTATAAGAGGGGCTGAGCAAAAGCGGTAACTTAGCCGAACAACGTTTGCTAGGAAAGGATGGTTAGAGGCTGACATGGAAAAATGGGAGACATGATATAGCAAGTGATAGGTAGCGTAGCATGGCAATAGAGCGAACAACTAGCAAAGCAAAGATAGAAGTGATTTCGAGGGGTGGTCATCTTGCCTGCACGGTTCTCAGAGTTGTCGAAAGCTTGATCCTCGTAAGCGTATTCAACAGGTTCCTCATTCACGAACTCGTCTCCCGGCTCTACCCAAGACAAGAACACAAACAAACAGAACCACAATCAACCACGAGAAATGCACAAGCAACATGATGCAAAACATGTATGATATGCAAGATATGATATGCGATGCATATGCGTGCTCCGGAAGAAAAATGATGAACAAGGCAGTAACTTGGCAAACCAAGCATGCCACTGGAAAGATGAGATGATTTCGGTCGAAATCGATATAAAGATCACCGGAAACGGATGCACTGTTTGCAAATGGCAAGCAAAACAAGAATGACACGAATCTGCGATTAACAGCATGATAGCACTTAAAATGTAACAAGTAACAATGCTACAGCACTCCAACATAGCAACAAAGCATATGACAGTAATCTACAGGAGATTCTTGACAAAAGATGAACACTGAGCTATGGCTAGATCACAACATATCAAGCTCAAACAAGCATGGCAAAAGTGCAAAAGATAACAGGATCACAGACTTAGTGAAGAACTGGACATGGCAGAAAACTGCATCAGGTAGCAAAGTTCAGAGCATGAAATCAACATGTTACAGGAACTTAACATAGAAAACAAGGCATGGCAGTGTTCTACTAAATGCATATGAAAAAAGTCCCTTACTGACCATAAACCAAAAAGGACCAGAAGATATGATGGCAAGCATGTGAACATAGCAAGTTTCGTTATCAGGTTTCAGACTTGGCAGAAAACAGAGCATGGCAGAAATAATAATATGAAGGCCTCTTTGTGAGCTTGATGCATTCACTACAGAGTAATGCATGACAAACCAAGCATACCTACAGAAAGATGGCATGTTTATGAAGCTAACCATGGCAAGAACAATTACATAGCATGTATGGATCAAATACAATAAGCTTGGCAAAAATGAATATCATGTTAAGAATCTGCCAGAAATATTTTATAGCAAAAGTAGAGCAAGATTGAGTCATGCTATGGTACTCCATAATTGCAAACAAGGGCAGGAATGGATCAATTACAACTATAGCTACAAAACATCCTTACTGAACATCTTCAAAATATGCATGGATCTCTCTGTAGCATCAAGTTAACATGGCAACAAAATAACAGCAGACAAGGACTTAGAGAAATCACTAAGTCCCTGAAATCAGAAACATTACGGAGCCTATTTTGCATGCTTGTGCTAGTCACCACAGAGATCACAAAAATACATGGCATACACCCTTAGAAAGATGGCATGGCATACAAAAAAACACATGTAGAGCTTATGCCCATAAGATGCACAGATCAAATGATACAAAAATGACAAATCTCCAAGTTCTGATAAGAAGCAGAGGATAACAGCAACTAGCCCTCTTCCAACAGAGGTTTGGGCATCAAGATGACCTCTAATGAACATGGTGCAATTGAACAAAATGTAGAGCATCACGAGACGAACAATTTGACATGTTAGACGCACGAATCGGAGCTACACGCAAGGAGTTATGCACTGATGAACATGAGAATATATTAAGAAAAATAACAGACTTGGAAAAATATGGGGGTCGGGGAAAGTCAACGCTACAGTGATCTCTGGATCCAGATCGGGAGAGCTCGGGCTCGTACTCGCCGTGGACGGCGCCGGGCCTTCCGCCGGCGGGAACGAGGAGGAGGGACGGCGAGGGGAAGGAGGAGGCGGCGGCCTTGGGGCCGGAGGAGGAGAGGGAGGCCGCGGCTCGGCGGCGGCAGGCGCGGTGGCGCGCACGGCGACGGGCGGCGGGGTACGGCGGCGAGGTCGCCAGCCGGCGAGGCGGTGGGGACCGCCGGCGGCGCGGGGCGGCGGTTCGCGCGGAGGGAGGAGGAGGCGCCCGGGCCCGGGAGGGCCTCCCGTGGGCTTCGGCGGGCCGCGGGCACGCGGGCGTACGGGCAGCGGCGCGCGGTGACGTGGCGCGCCCCTATTGGCTGCGGGCGGCGGCGGGCTTCGTCCGGCGGCGGCTGGACGCGTCCGGCCGCGGAGAGGAGTGGGTTAGGGTTTCGTCTGCGTTTCGTAGACGGGAGGGGATGCTCTTTTATAGCTAGAGGGAGCTAGGAGGCTCCAAATGAGGTGCGGTTTTCGCCCACACGATCGTGATCGAACGACCTAGAGCATGGAAGAGAGTTTGGTGGGTTTTGGGATGGTTTTGAGGGGGTTTTTGCTGGACACTCAAATGGACATTGCGGATGCCCGGTTAACTGTTGGAGTACCAAACGACCTCCAAATGGAACGAAACTTGACCGGTGGTCTCCGGGTGGTGTTATAAGGCCACTTGACAAGCCTCGGTCCATTCCGAGAAAGTATGACACCCGCACACGAAAAAAAACGAACGGAGTGCACCGGGGGAGATAGGAGCGCCGGATTGCAAAACGGACAACGGGGAAAATGTTCGGATACACGAGACGAACACATATGCAAATGCAATGCACATGATGACATGATATGAAAATGCATGACATGACAAAATGCAAAACGAAAAACAAAACCCGACCACGGAGGGAATATCATATCACATGGCCGAAAATGGCAAGAGTCGGAGTTACAAATATGGCAAGTTACATGCGGGGTGTTACAACACTCCACCACTACGAGAGGATCTCGTCCCGAGATCTAGGACTAAAAGAACTCCGGATATTCGGAACGGAGATGGTCCTCGCATTCCCAGGTGGCTTCCCGGTCGGAATGGTGCGACCACTTCACTTTCAGGAATTTGATTGACTTGTTGCGAGTCTTGCACTCAGTTTCTTCAAGAATAGCAACGGGGTGCTCATGATAAGACAAATCTTCTTGGAGGTCAATCTCTTCGAAGTTGATAGTGCACTCAGGCGTCTTGAAGCACTTGCGGAGCTGTGACACGTGGAACACGTCGTGCACGTTTGCGAAGTTGGAAGGAAGCTCAAGTTGATAGGCGAGGTCGCCTCGTTTGCCAACGATCTTGAAAGGACCCACATATCTAGGGGCAAGCTTCCCTTTGATACCGAATCAACGAGTGCCTTTCATTGGAGAGACGCGGAGGTAGACATGGTCTCCGATCTCGAAAGCCACATCACGATGCTTACTATCATAGTAACTCTTCTGGCGCGATTGCACGGCTTTGAGATTATCACGGATGACTTTACACATTTCTTCAGCTTCAGTGATTAAGTCATTCCCAAGAAGTTGGCGTTCACCAGTCTCTGACCAATTGAGAGGAGTACGGCACTTTCTGCCATAGAGAATCTCGAATGGGGCCTTGCCCGAACTCGCTTGGAAACTGTTGTTGTAGGAGAATTCAGCATATGGAAGACAATCTTCCCATTTCATGCCAAAGGAAATGACACAAGCCCTGAGCATATCTTCAAGAATTTGATTGACTCGCTCGACTTGGCCACTAGTTTGAGGATGGAAAGTTGTGCTGAAGCGAATGTTTGTGCCCATGGCCTTCTGGAAGGAGTCCCAGAACTTAGAGGTGAAGATGCTTCCACGATCTGAAGAAATCAATTGTGGAATGCCGTGCAAGGAGACAATTCTGGAGGTGTAAAGCTCTGCCAGCTGAGCTGCTGTGATGGATTCTTTGATTGGAAGGAAATGAGCCACTTTAGAAAGCTTGTCGATGACAACGAAGATAGCATCATTTCCATGCTTGGACTTTGGAAAACCAGTCCCGAAGTCCATTTCGATATGATCAAACTTCCATTCTGGGATAGCAAGCGGTTGAAGGAGACCAGCTGGTCGTTGGTGTTCTGCTTTCACTCTTCGACAGACATCACATTCATTCACGAATTGAGCAATTTCTCGCTTCATTCAAGTCCACCAATACGACTGCTTGAGGTCATTATACATCTTCGTACTTCCAGGATGAATGGAAAGGAGAGAATTGTGTGCCTCGTTCATAATGACTTTCCTTAGATCACCTTTAGGAACCACAATCCGGTCCTCGAAGAACAAAGTGTCTCTGTCATCAATGCGATAGCACTTGTATTTGGAAAGACCCTTGTCAATACCACGTTTCACCTTCTTCACCATGGCATCAAGGAGTTGTGCCTCACGAATTTGATGTTCCAAAGTAGGAGAGACTATGAGGTTGGCAAGAAAGCCTTGAGGAACAACTTGGAGATTCAGCTTGCGGAAAGCTTCACAAAGATCCGGTTGGAAAGGTTTGAGAATTAAGCTGTTGCAATAAGCCTTCCTGCTTAAAGCATCTGCAATGACATTTGCCTTGCCTGGAGTATATTCAATACTCGGATTGTACTCTTGAATGATTTCGACCCATCGAGTCTGCCTGAGGTTGAGGTTGGGCTGAGTGAAGATATACTTGAGACTCTTGTGATCGGTGAAAATGTCCACTTGTCTTCCCAACAAGAGATGTCTCCACATTATTAATGCATGGACAACTGCCGCCAACTCAAGATCGTGAGTGGGGTAGTTCTTCTCGTTGGGCTTCAACTGACGAGAGGTATAGGCCACAACTTTCTTCTCTTGCATTAACACAGCACCAAGACCTTGGAGAGAAGCATCACAGAAAACTTCAAACGGCTTTGATTCATCAGGAGGAGTCAAGACAGGAGCTGTGACAAGTTTCTCTTTGAGAGTGTTGAAAGCAACGTCACACTCAGGAGACCAGACATACTTCACATGCTTCTGGAGGAGGTTGGAAAGAGGCTTTGCAATCTTGGAGAAATTTTCAACGAATCATCGGCATTAGCTTGCAAGACCAAGAAAACTGTGAAGCTGCTTGACATTCTGAGGAGGTTCCCAATTCACAATTGCGGACACCTTCTCGGGGTTAACAACGATGCCCTTGGCAGAGATGATGTGACCAAGGAAAAGAACTTCATCAAGCCAAAACTCACATTTGGAGAACTTCGCATAGAATTGATACTCTCTGAGCTTGTCGAGCACCAATCGCAAATGTTTGGCATGATCCTTCTTATTCTTGGAGAATACCAAGATATCATCGAGATACACCAGAACGAATTCATTGGTATAGGGGTTGAAGATGAAATTCATCATCCGAGAGAATACTGGAGGAGCATTGACAAGGCCGAAAGACACGACAGTATATTCATAAGAACCAAAGCTTGTTCTGAATGTTGTCTTGGGAATATCTTCTTCACGAATGCGAATCTGATGATAACCCATACGAAGGTCAAGCTTCGAGAATACTTTAGCACCTTTGAGTTGTTCAAATAGCTCATTGATGTTGGGAAGTGGATACTTGTTCTTGATTGTCTTCTTGTTCAATGGACGGTAGTCGACACAAAGTCGGTCCGTGCCATCCTTCTTCTTGACAAAAAGAACACCACAACCCCATGGAGAAGAACTCAGTCTGATCAAACCCAGACGCTCTTGTTCATCGAGTTGTTTCTTCAATTCCTTCAGCTCGTTGGGTCCAAGCTTGTATGGACGCTTGCAAACGGGTTCAGTGCCAGGCTCTAGTTCGATAACGAACTCAACTGGCTGATGAGGAGGCATACCCGGAAGCTCTTCTGGAAAGACATCTTGATACTCACAAACGACTGGAATTTGAGAGATGGCATTCAATTCGCCCTTCTCATTGAGAGAGAAAAACCGAATGGTTTCATCACGAGCGGCATAAATAATCACATCCTCAGAAGAGTGTGTCAATTAAATTTCCCTGGCAGCACAATTGAGTTGAGCCTTGTGCTTAGAAAGCCAGTCCATCCCGAGAATTAGATCAATATCCGAGTCACCAAGAACAACTGGAGAAGACTGAAATTTATAGTCGCCCATCTTGATGGAAATATCGGGAGCAACCAAACTAGAAGTCAAAAGCTTTCCCGGAGAAACAACTTGCATAACTTTGGATAAAATCTCTGTGTCAGCATTGTGCTTCGATGCAAATGGGTATGACAAGAAAGAATGCGATGCACCAGTATCAAAAAGAACTTTTGCAGGAATATCATTAACTGAGAGATTACCCATTATCACATCAGTAGATTCCTCCGCTTGAGCTGCATTCATCATGTTCACCTTTGCAGACTTTGGATTATGCTTGACCACTGCATTGTTGGAAGATCTGACAGGAGGAGGAGGAGGAGGAGGAGACAGACGCCTTTGGTTGAAGCACTTGTTAGCATAGTGACCTTTCTGCTGACATTTGTTGCAAGTCACCTCTGAGAGTGGACAGTGATAAGGAGCATTGGACTTTGGAGCTTGATTCTGAGACTTGTTCTGATAGCCAGAGTTGGAAGAGTTGGAAGAACCATGGCCACCTTTGTTCTTCTGCTGGTAAGGCTGACGAAACGGAGGAGGAGGAGGCAACCAGAACTTCTGTTGCTTAGTTGTCACAAGTGAGGAAGAAGACTGAACTGCGTCCCTGACTCTTTTCTTAGAAGCCTCACACTTGAGCTGAGCAGCCTCTTGCTTCAGTGCCATATTGTAGAATTGATCAAACTGAGTAGGCTCAACAAGAACGAGAGCTAACTGCAGATCCTCTTTAAGGCCACCTCTAAAGTTATAGATCATGCTCTTTTCATCAGGAACGTCTTGTTTAGCGAAGCGAGCAAGTTTCTGAAACTGGATGTTGTATTGATACACAGACATGTTGCCTTGCTTGAGATTGCGGAACTCCTCATGCTTGCTCTCAACAACACTTTGTGGAATGTGGTGCGCTTTGAAGTCCCGACAGAAGTCAGTCCAAGTGATCACACGACCTCCTCTGGAATCTTTGTATTGTTGATACCAATCACCAGCTTGGTCCTTGAGCTGGAAAGAAGCGAACTTGACATAGTCCTCAGGCCTGACATTGCTACATTCAAAATGCTTGTTGATGTCCATGAGCCAATCATCGGCATCCGTGGCCTCGGCACAGTAGCTGAAAGACTTGGGCTGATTTGCGAGAAACTGGTTGAGTGAAGCGAAGTGAAACTGATTGTTTCCTTGACCTTGATTGCCTTGATTGCCTTGCCCTTGAGTATGTTCTTGCAAGAGTTGCAGAATCATCTGAGCATTGGCGTTGGTGGCTGCCATGATAGCTTGCCATGCCTCCGGAGGCGGAGGTGGTGGCGGAGGGTTCGCTTGACTCCCTTCATTGCGATCCGGATTCTGACGCGTTGGCGGAGCCATCTTGAAGAGGGTGACATCCGTTAGCATCTTGATAGACAAATAGATAAGTGGAATCAATGGATAGAAATTGCAACATATAGTCTTCACAATAAACATTCGAACGAGGATGAACGAATGAATTCCGTAGTAAATCATCACACTTCCATAAGTTGAGAAGCCACTTAGAAAAGATATGGAATCAACATATGACTTCGAAGCAACTCGAATACCACGATACAAAATAAAACAAAGTATTGGCTTGCAGAATAAGCCGGAACACACATATGATAGAGATTTCGTCCGAAGTTTTCGTGGTGGGGCCCACACGGGCTCAATCGTACAGCACCATCATGTACAAGGCTGTGCACATGACATACGAAGCATCCCCGAGTCGGCATAGCCATGGACTCTTTAAGACACTACGAGACCACTGTAAAACCAACCGTGTACAGGCGGACCACTAGACGTCGAACCCCAATCTCGTATCATGCGTCTGTCGGAAAGATATCCTAAGGCTACTAGAATTCCCACTTATAAACTCCCGAAACTTTCTGGTTATGCAATCTGGTGTTGGGGATACAGGGGACACAAAATATATCACCCAAACTAACAATCCCTAGATCCAGCTGTATCCATCCGTCAACACATAACCAAGAAACCTTCGGAAATCGTTTACCTCAACCTTCGAAAAACATCCGTTATACAAGTTATGGCAATACTCCCGAACTCCTGCCCCAGTACTGGGTGGTGTCCAGGTGATCTCACCAACAACTGCATAAAAGAGATTTCGATGTCGGCGAAACTCAGGTATTCCAGAACTGCAACGATAAAATTGTGACGACAACACCTCGGAGCTCAACTCCCCGGGACACTGCCACAACCCCTAAATGTCAGGAGGCACCAAGAACAATGTTCTCATCACAAAACCATCGGAACGATTCCAAGATACCCGCGTGATCCTAAAAAAAAATTAGTGAAATTTGAGGAGAGAATAGTCAAAACTTCTACGTCAGGAGACCTCACCAGAGCGACGAAGGGACTGAGGAGTAAAAAGAATCCTACTCATATATAATCCTAAGACTCAAAACATTTTTATTCTAGACTCCACAACGCCAGCGATTCGATCAAGCAGGGGGCTCCTAAGTCGGGGATGGCTCTGACTACCAACTTGTAACGCCCACGATGCGGCTATATCTCCCACGTGTCGAGGCACGACTTAGAGGCATAACCGCATAGTGGTTTTGTCGCAAGAAGGGTCATCTTCACACAATCCCATGTAATGAACAAGAATGGGATAAAGAGTTGGCTTACAATCGCCACTTCACATAATACATAAATATAATCCATACATCATCCAAAATACAAACATATAGACCGGCTACGGTCAAGATCCAGATGAAAATAAGACAACCCCAAATGCTAGATCCCCGATCGTCCCAACTGGGCTCCACTACTGATCATCAGGAAAAGACACATAATAACGACCACGTTCCTCGTCGAACTCCCACTTGAGATCGACCCCTTCATCTGCACTGGCATCGTCGGCACCTGCAACTGTTTTGGTAGAATCTGTGAGTCACGAGGACTCAGCAATCTCACACCCGCGAGATCAAGACTATTTAAGCTTATAGGTAAGGATGGTGTAATGAGGTGGAGCTGCAGCGGCAGTAAGCATATATGGTGGCTAACATACGCAAGAGAGAGCGAGAAGAGAAGCAACGGAACGGTCGTCATCTAGCAATGACCAAGAAGTGATCCTGAACTCCTACTTACGTCATACATAACTCAGACCGTGTTCACTTCCCGGACTCCGCCGAGAAGAGACCATCACGGCTACACATGCAGTTGATGTATTTTAATTGGGTCAAGTGACAAGTTCTCTACAACCAGAGATTAACAAATTCCCATCTGCCTCATAACCGCGGGCACGGCTTTCGAAAGATAATACCCTGCAGGGGTGTCCCAACTTAGCCCATCATAAGCTCTCACGGTCAACGAAGGATAAAACTTCTCCCGGAAAGACCCGATTAGTCTCGGAATCCCGGTTTACAAGACATTTCGACAATGGTAAAACAAGACCAGCAAAGCCGCCCGAATGTGCCGACAAATCCTGATAGGAGCTGCACATATCTCATTCTCAGGGCACACCGGATGAGACATCCTACGAGTAAAACCAGACCTCGAGTTTCCAAGAGGGGGCCCCGCAGTCTACTCAGTTCGGACCAACACTCGAAGGAGCACTGGCCCGGGGGGGTTAAAATAAAGATGACCCTCGGGCTCGCGAAAACCCGGGGGAAAAGGCTTAGGTAGCAAATGGTAAAACCAAGGTTGGGCCTTGCTGGAGGAGTTTTATTCAAGGCGAACTGTTAAGGGGGTCCCATAAATCACCCGACCGCGTAAGGAACGCAAACTCAAGGAACATAATCCCGGTATAACAGTAACTAGGGCGGCAAGAGTGGAACAAAACACCAGGCATAAGGCCGAGCCTTCCACCCTTTACCAAATATATATAGATGCATTAATTAAATAAGAGATATTGAGATATCCCAACATATCCATGTTCCAACATGGAACCAACTTCAACTTCACCTGCAACTAGCAACGCTATAAGAGGGGCTGAGCAAAAGCGGTAACTTAGCCAAACAATGGTTTGCTAGGAAAGGATGGTTAAAGGCTGACATGGCAAAATGGGAGACATGATATAGCAAGTGATAGGTAGCGTAGCATGGCAATAGAGCGAACAACTAGCAAAGCAAAGATAGAAGTGATTTCGAGGGGTGGTCATCTTGCCTCCACGGTTCTCAGAGTTGTCAAAAGCTTGATCCTCGTAAGCGTATTCAACAGGTTCCTCATTCATGAACTCATCTCCCGGCTCTACCCAAGACAAGAACACAAACAAACAGAACCACAATCAACCACGAGAAATGCACAAGCAACATGATGCAAAACATGTATGATATGCAATATATGATATGCGATGCATATGCGTGCTCCGGAAGGAAAATGATGAACAAGGCATTAACTTGGAAAACCAAGCATGCCACTGGAAAGATGAGATGATTTCGGTCGAAATCGATATAAAGATCACCGAAAACGGATGCACGGTTTGCAAATGGCAAGCAAAACAAGAATGACACGAATCTGCGATTAACAGCATGATAGCACTTAAAATATAACAAGTAACAATGCTACAACACTCCAACATAGCAAAAAAGCATATTACAATAATCTACAGCAGATGCTTGACAAAATATGAACACTGAGCTACGACTAGATCACAACATATCAAGCTCAAACAAGCATGACAAAAGTGCAAAAGATAACAGGATCACAGACTTGGTGAAGAACTGGACATGGCAGAAAACAGCATCAGGTAGCAAAGTTCAGAGCACGAAATCAACATGCTACAGGAACTTAAAATAGTAAAACAAGGCATGGCAGTGTTCTACTAAATGCATATGACAAAAGTCCCTTACTGACCATAAACCAAAAAGGACCAGAAGATATGATGGCAAGCATGTGAACATAGCAAGTTTCGTTATCAGGTTTCAGACTTGGCAGAAAACAGAGCATGGCAGAAATAATAATATGAAGGCCTCTTTGTGAGCTTGATGCATTCACTACAGAGTAATGCATGACAAACCAAGCATACCTACAGAAAGATGGCATGTTTATGAAGCTAACCATGGCAAGAACAATTACATAGCATGTATGGATCAGCTACAATAAGCTTGGCAAAAATAAATATCATGTTAAGAATCTGCCAGAAATATTTTATAGCAAAAGTAGAGCAAGATTGAGTCATGCTATGGTACTCCATAATTGCAAACAAGGGCAGGAATGGATCAATTACAACTATATCTACAAAACATCCTTACTGAATATCTCCAAAATATGCATGGATCTCTCTGTAGCATCAAGTTAACATGGCAACAAAATAACAGCAGACAAGGACTTAGAGAAATCACTAAGTCCCTGAAATCAGAAACATTACGGAGCCTACTTTGCATGCTTGTGCTAGTCACCACCGAGATCACAAAAATACATGGCATACACCCTTAGAAATATGGCATGGCATACAACAAAACACATGTAGAGCTCATGCTCATAAGATGCACAGATTAAACGATACAAAAATGACAAATCTCCAAGTTCTGATAAGAAGCAGAGGATAACAGCAACTAGCCCTCTTCCAACAGAGGTTTGGGCATCAAGATGACCTCTAATGAAGATTGTGCAATTGAACAAATTGTAGAGCATCACGGGACGAACAATTTTACATATTACACGCATGAATCGGAGCTACACGCAAGGAGTTATGCACTGATGAACATGAGCATATATTAAGAAAAATCACAGACTGGGAAAAATATGGGGGTCGGGGAAAGTCAACGCTACAGTGATCTCTGGATTCAGATCAGGAGAGCTCGGGCTCGTACTCGCCGAGGCCGGCGCCGGGCCTTCCGCCGGCGGGAACGAGGAGGAGGGACGGCGAGGGGAAGGAGGGGGCGGCGGACTCGGGGACGGAGGAGGAGAGGGAGGCCGCGGCAGGCGCGGTGGCGCGCACGGCGACGGGCGGCGGGGTACGGCGGCGAGGTCGCCGGCCGGCGAGGCGGCGGGGACCGCCGGCGGCGCGGGGCGGCGGTTCGCGCGGAGGGAGGAGGAGGCGCCAGGCCCGGGAGGGCCTCCCGTGGGCTTTGGCGGGCCGCGCGCGCGCGGGCGTAAGGGCGGCGGCGCGCGGTGACGTGGCGCGCCCCTATTGGCTGCGGGCGGCGGCGGGCTTCGTCCGGCGGCGGCTGGACGTGTCCGGCCGCGGAGAGGAGTGGGTTAGGGTTTCGTGTGCGTTTCGTATACGGGAGGGGATGCTCTTTTATAGCTAGAGGGAGCTAGGAGGCTCCAAATGAGGTGCGGTTTTCGCCCACACGATCGTGATCGAACGACCTAGAGCATGGAAGAGAGTTTGGTGGGTTTTGGGCTGGTTTTGAGGGGGGTTTTGCTGGACACTCAAATGGACATTGCGGATGCCCGGTTAACCGTTGGAGTACCAAACGACCTCCAAATGGAACGAAACTTGACCGGTGGTCTCCGGGTGGTGTTATAAGGCCACTTGACAAGCCTCGGTCCATTCCGAGAAAGTTCGACACCCGCACACGAAAGAAAACGAAAGGAGTGCACCGGGGGAGATAGGAGCGCCGGATTGCAAAACGGACAACGGGGAAAATGTTCGGATACACGAGACGAACACATATGCAAATGCAATGCACATGATGACATGATATGAAAATGCATGACATGACAAAATGCAAAACAAGAAACAAAACCCGACCACGGAGGGAATATCATATCACATAGCCGAAAATGGCAAGAGTCGGAGTTACAAATATGGCAAGTTACATGCGGGGTGTTACAACGACCCCTTGGGAACAGGCGAGTTTTAAGGCTTCAGGGGGGCGTTTGATATTCACTGCCTATATAAGAGGATAAAGATTCCCCTTTTTTCCACGCCTTCTTCCTTCTCCTGCTTTCCCATCTTCGAGCTCCAGCACCCAAACTTCAATCTTTCCCACCGCCACCAGCCTCTCCAGCCATGTCTAGATCCGGTTCAAAGGGCAAGTGGGAGGCCTCCACCGTCACTGAGAAGGACGTCAAGGAGCTCCGGGAGGCGGGGTATCTGTCTGCGGACATTGCGCACAGGCTCCCTGCCAAGGACCAAGTCATCCCCACTCCGGATCCCGGCGAAAGGGTTGTATTCATCCCCCACTTCCTCTGCGGGCTAGGGTTTCCCCTCCAACCCTTCGTCCGGGGCCTCATGTTCTACTACGGCCTAGAATTCCATGATCTAGCCCCGAATTCTTTCCTCCACATCTCGGCGTTCATCGTCGTGTGTGAGGTGCTACTCCGCATCCCCCCACGCTTCAGCCTATGGCTCAAAGTCTTCAATTTGAAGCTGAAGGTGGTCAACGGGCAGCATGCGGACTGCAGCGGCCCCATGGTGAGCAAGCTCCCCAACACCGTTTGGCAGAAGGGGGTGTGGGAGTCCTGGACTAAGGGGTCCTCGGCCGTCCGGCCTGTTAGCCATGGGCCGGACTGATGGGCTGTGAAGATACGAAGACCAAAGACTGCACCCGTGTCCAGATAGGACTCTCCTTGGCATGGAAGGCAAGCTTGAAGACCGAATATGTAGATTCCTTTCTTTGTAACCGACCTTGTGTAACTCTAGATCTTCCCGGTGTCTATATAAACCGGAGGACTTAGTCCGGAAAGAGGATACTCATTACCATAGTCATACAGGCTAGGCTTTTAGAGTTTAGCCATCTCGATCTCGTGGTAGATCAACTCTTGTAATATTCATATTCATCAAGATCAATCAAGCAGGAAGTAGGGTATTACCTCCATAGAGAGGGCCCGAACCTGGGTGAACATCGTGTCCCTCGTCGCCTGTTACCATCGACCTTGGACGCACAGTTTGGGACCCCCTACTCGAGATCCGCCGGTTTTGACACCGACATTGCTGCTTTCATTGAGAGTTCCACTGTGCCGTCCCCAAAAGGTTTGATGTCCCCTTCAATCGTCGACAATGATGCTATCCAAGGAGAAACCTTCCTCCCCGGACAGATCTTCGTGTTCGGTGGCTTTGCGCTGCGGGCCAACTCGTTTGGCCACCTAGAGCAGATCGATAGCTACGCCCCTGGCCATCAGGTCAGATTTGGGAGCTTGAATTACGTTGCGGACATCCGTGGAGATTTGATATTCGCCGGATTCGAGACCGCGGCGACTGCTCCTGGTCACCTTGACGAACATGACCTAAATATGTCGTCAGACCGCATCCAGGAGATAGATCCAGTGACCACTCTGGTCTTAGATCCAGAGCACACTGCGGCATCCAAGGATTGGAGGCTCAACCTCACACAATACTCATTGGAGCCACACATGGACTTAACCTCACACAATACTCGTGTCACCGGAACTCCGGACTCTTCTCCGAGTATAAGTTCCGAACCATGTGAGTCCGCGGTTGCCGAACTTGATCGCTTATCGATCTTCGAGTTCAGCGCCGCAGACATCTTCCAGCACTCTCCCTTGGGCGATGTGCTGAACTCATTAAAGAACTTATCCTTGGCGGGGGACTCACAGCCGAACTATGTTCGGTACGAACTAGAGGCTGACAATGGAGAATTTTGCTTCCCACCCGCCACCCACTTCATAGCCACGGTTGAGGATTTAACCGACACGCTCGATTACGGCTCCGAAGACATCGACGGTATGGACGACGATGCTAACGAAGAGCAAGACCAAAATCCGCCATATACTGGACACTGGACGGCCACTTCTTCGTATGATGTGTACATGGTGGGTACACCCAAAACAACCAACGACGATGACAAAGAAAATCTAGTCGAGAATAAACCTCCTAAGACACAGCAAAAACGCCGGCGTCCTCGGCACCGCTCTAAGTCACGTCGTTCAAAAGACAGCAATGCTGGCACCGGTGAAAATAATACCCCGGACGATGCCGAAAACAATGAAGACCTTGCTAAGGTAACATCCGAACAGGAGGAGCAAGAAACACGGGCGAGCTAGCCCCGACGAACAGGCCAGGCCCAACGGCTCGGAGGATGGTAGTTACCGTCCGCTCTCCGAGGATGAGGAAAGCCTCGTCAACGAAGATTTCATCGTGCCTGAGGAACCTCTCGAGCAGGAGCGCTTCAAGCGCCAGCTAATAGCCACTGCAAGGAGCCTGAAAAAGAAACACCAGCAGCTTCAAGCTGACCAAGATCTGCTCGTCGACAGATCGACTAATGTCCTAGCAGCCGAAGAATACAGCCTCAGACGCCCGGCCAAGAGTTACCCAAAGCGAAGGCTGCTACCCCAGTTCGATGAAGAGGCGCCAGAGCCCATACCTCCCTCGCGTAATGCGGTCGATCGACCACTACGCGGTCGGGACAGTGCGGCGGACTGACCACCACGTGGTCGGGATAGAGCAGCAACTCAGGCCGAACAACAGCCTGCCCCACCGCCCCGTAAAAATAGAGACAAAACAGCTCGGGATCATACATACGACCTCCGACAGACCCTGGATAGTAGTGCAGGACATACCCGATTGATTTATGGATCGCGAGGACGTCCCTCGACACATGATGATGGCTACCTATTCGTACGTGACAAACCTAGTCACACCCGAGCCGATAACCGCAGACGAACTCCATCGGAGCTACGGCGCAATGCGGCCAGATACAGAGGCGCCGCACACCCTCTTTGCTTCACTGATGAAGTAATGCATCACGAATTCCCCGAAGGGTTCAAACCCGTGAATATCGAATCATACGACGGGACAACTGATCCCGCGGTATGGATCGAGGATTTTATCCTCCACATCCACATGGCCCGGGGAGATGACCTCCACGCTATCAAGTACCTCCCGCTAAAGCTTAAAGGACCAGCTCGACACTAGTTAAACAGCCTGCCTGAAAATTCTATTGGCAGCTGGGAGGACTTGGAAGAGGCCTTCCTCGAGAACTTCCAAGGTACATATGTCCGGCCACCAGATGCCGATGACTTAAGCCACATAGTTCAACAGCCCGGGGAGTCGGCCAGGAAGTTCTGGACTAGGTTCCTAACTAAAAAGAACCAGATCGTCGACTGTCCGGATGCAGAAGCCCTAGCGGCCTTTAAACATAGCATCCGCGACGAATGGCTCGCCCGCCACCTCGGCCAAGAAAAGCCGAAATCTATGGCAGCCCTCACGACAGTCATGGCCCGCTTTTGTGCGGGTGAGGACAGCTGGCTGGCTCGTAGTAAAAATATGGCCAGCGAGGTTGGCCCCTCCGAGGCCAAAAACAGCAACAGCAAGCTCCGACGCAGCAGACACAAACGCCGAAGCAATGGCGATAACACCGATGACACTGCCGTAAACGCCGGATTCAGCGGCTCCAAGTCCGGTCAGCGGAAAAATCCGTATCAAAGAAACAATCAGGGACCATCTAGCATGGACCGCATACTCGACCGTCCGTGCCAAATCCATGTCACCCCATACAAACCAGCCAATCATACCAACAGAGATTGCTGGGTTTTTAAGCAAGCCGGCATGTTAAACGCCGAGAATAAGGAAAAGGGATCGCAGAGCGAGGACGATGATGAGGAGCCCTTGCAGCCAACTACAGGGGGACAGAAGAAGTCCCCCCCCCCCAGGTCAAAACGGTGAACATGATATATGCTACACACATCCCCAAGAGGGAGCGCAAGCGCGCACTCAGGGACGTCTATGCGATAGAGCCAATCGCCCAAAAATTCAATCCATGGTCATCGCGCCCAATCACTTTTGACCGTCGGGATCATCCGACCAGTATCCGGCATGGCGGATCAGCCGCACTAGTCCTAGACCCAATCATTGATGGATTCCACCTGACGCGAGTCCTCATGGACGGGGGCAGCAGCCTCAATCTGCTCTATCAGGACACAGTACGCAAAATGGGCATTAACCCATCACGGATCAAACCCACAAGGACTACCTTTAAAGGAGTCATACCAGGCGTAGAGGCCCGCTGTACGGGCTCAATCACACTAGAGGTCGTCTTCGGATCTCCGGACAACTTCCGAAGCGAGGAGTTAATCTTCGATATCGTCCCCTTTCGCAGCGGCTATCACGCACTGCTCGGACGAACCGCTTTTGCTTGATTCAATACGGTACCTCACTACGCTTATCTCGAGCTCAAGATGCCCGGACCACGTGGCGTCATAACAATCAACGGAAATACGGAACACTCCCTCCGTACCAAGGAGCATACCACAGCCTTAGCAGCAGAAATACAGCGCGGCCTTTTCCAGCAAAACGTTAGTTTGGCGGCCAAGCCCCTGGACACCATTAAAAGAGTCCGGACTATTCTGCAGCAAGACAACCCGGCTCATCAAGAGCATAATTAGCAATTTGGCCTCCGTCCAAGTCCCGATCAAACAGCAGCATTCGTACCGCGCGTACATAACAAAGCACTCAAAATCCCATGGACATCGACGGAGGCATAGCTAGCTCGCGATCCACAGTGCGGCTTGACCGACCCTGGATTCGCACACCTTCACTTTTCCTCTTCATTTCGGGTTTTTCTCTTTTCGAGGCTTCTTCTGGTAACCCGATCATCGGACCGATCACGTCACGAACGCACCAAGGAGGCAAGGAGCTTTGACGTACAAGGGAATACCCATGTGGTCTCTGCTAACGATTGCTATACCTGTTTTACATACCCGCACGCAGCTCGCTCTTGGTCATGGCATGTTAAATAGCCTTACTTGCTTATCACATTACTTGTACAAGTACGCCCCGACGTATTAATCACATTACAGTGGAAAATAAATGGTAGAGCCAGCTTATTACTTGATTTTTATTTTTTCCTTACCTTTGTATTTATTACTCATTGCACCCGTACACTCTGGTACATTTTATTTTACCAGGGGCTTTCATGCCCCGCAGTACGGCAATAAAGTCTGAACACCTTTTTCAGTACAGTTCGGCACCCCGAACTTATAGCATTATATGCATCGGCTCCGAATCATGTCTTTGGTCAATAGTTGGGTTGCCCGGCTCCTGTGCTTACTACCTTACGTTCCGCTATATCGGCTAGGGTAGTAAAGGGAGAACTACTGCGATTGTGTCCCGGTTCTTCCGGACGAGCACCTCAGTAGAGAAAGCCGAAAACTGACTGTCATGATGCAGCGAGAGCTGGTCAGCTGTTCGAGAGGTTTCAAATCCTTAGATATTTTTTCCGCTTTATGCGAGGAATCGGTTTTTCATCTGATCAGGTGCGTATAACACCCCAAGTTCGGCCTTCCGAATACCAGGGGCTTCGCCAAAATTCTCATTGTCAAACTCCTATGGCTAAGTGAGGGCGATAAAGGCCGTATAGTCTGATTGCCTCGTTCGTTGCGCTAAGCACCTCCTTTAAGGACCAGAATGTGGAGTAAAGAGTGTTTAGAATTATCCCTAACACCCCCATACTATCTACGTGGGGGCAGAAGCCGACGACTGGCCAACCCTCAGATTTCATAAACGGCCACACAGGAGGTAAAATCACAAGCATTATATTCCATAACATCATTGTTTCATATTACAGGACAAGATAATACGAATGTTTTCTTGGGAATATAACATCCTTCACACATTGCTCCGCCACAAGGCGGGATCCCTCCAGGACACCATCAAAATATAACTCGGGTCGGCGGTGCTCCTTGCCCTCAGGCAGCCCCTTGGTCATCAGCCTCTTGGCATCCATCTTTGCCCAGTGCATGTTGACACGGGCAAAGGCCATCCATGCACCTTCAATACAGACCGACCGCTTTATGACCTCAAGCCGTGGGCAGGCACTAACAAGCCGCTTCACAAGACCAAAGTAGCTACTGGGTATCAGCGCGGCAGGCCATAGTCGGACTATCAGGTCCTTCATGGCTAGCTCGGCCGCCTTGTGCAGCTCGACCAGCTGTTTCAGCTGGTTGCTGAAGGGCACCACATGTTCTGGTCCAAGATATTGAGACCAGAATAGCTTCTCCGTAGAACTCCCTTCTTTGGCCCGATAGAACTCAGCAACATCTGATACGCTGCGCGGCAAATCCATAAACGCCCCTGGAGAGCTCCAAATTCGGGTAAGTAAAAGGAGTGTTTCCTTCACAGACTTGCTTTGCATAATGAAAGCCTTACCCACCGCGATCTTCTTGGCTGCCTGGATTTCCTGAAGGGCGCTCTAGGCCTCGGCTCGAGCCTCTTGTGCGCTCTGGCGGGCCTTTGCAAGTTCGGACGCTTGCGTCTTAGAATCACGCTCCAAGGACTCGTACTTCTTGACGGCGTCCTGGAGCTCTTGCTGGACCTCGCTGACCCGGGCCTTGTGCTTCTCACGCGCGGCGCGCTCCTTGGCCGCTTTGTCCTCGGCCTCGGCTAATGCCTTCTTGAGGGACGCCACCTCGGTCGTGGCCACTAATAAAGTTCATGACACTTTAGTCAGCACGAAACATTCATCCTTCCTAAATATACGGGCAGGTTACTGCATACCTTGGTTGTCCTCCAGCTGCTTCTTCATGAGGCCGAGCTCTTCTTCGACCCGCTCCAGGCTCTGCTTCAGGCCGGAGACTTCTGCAGTATGAGCGGCAGCAGCCAACAGCGACGCCTGCTTATTCACATAGACATTTTATGTTAGACTCCTGCGAAAATTATTTTGATCCTCTATTCGCCTTTTTCTTTCCAAACACCGAACAGAGCATCAGGGGCTACTGTCTACACTGTGATATTATTTTTACAATTACATTACTTACCTCAAAGCCTGTTAAAAGGCTAGCGCAGGCTTCAGTCAGTACGCTTTTGGCGGATTGAACCTTCTCGATCACCGTACCCATAAGGGCACAGTGTTTATCCACAATGGAAGCGCCTTGCAGCACTTCTAGCAGATTATCCGATGCCTCTGGTTGGACAGAGGTCACCGGCGGAACAGGCACACCTCCTCCTTTCGGGGAAGGCCGTTCGCTGGACTCCGGAGCCGTGTAGGTCTCCGGAATGGTATCCGGCTGGGGGCCGAATGGAGCTTGGCCCCCATCACCAGTCCCCATGGGGCTTTTTCCCCCATGTGTCCGGCGGCCGAGGAGTCATCCTTGGGCGCCACCCCGACGATCTCCGAAACCTCCCCCGGTCTGGGAAGGTCCTTTGGGACACCACCTCGTCATCACCCTTGTCCGAGACAGAGTGAGCGGGGGGCGGTGACATGCTAGCCATCTCCTTTGAATCTAGCGAACCCTCTGTCGAGGATCGCGGGGAGTTGTCGCGGGCCGGACTGCAATGGCATAATTTAAACATATTAATATCACAAAGTGGAAAGGCCAGGCATTTTGATGTGCATAAGGCTTTTGGTACTTACGAGGTGGCCCGAGGCTTGGTCTGGGGCATTCGCTCCGGACTGCTCTCGACATCCCACGCGGAGTTATCCGCAAGGGAGCCCTTCCCCCTCTTGGGCGCCTTCGCCTCCAGATTTGTGGAGGCCCCCCTTTTCTTCCTTCCCCCTCAGGGGGGGGAGTCGCTTTCTTCCTCCTCCTCGTCGTCGTCTTCGGCGACCGAAGAGTCAGTCTCGTCTTCGGACGACATGTCTGAAGCACCCTTTCAGCGAAGGCCACTCCTGGTCCCTTTGGCCGTTTTCTTGGCCTTCTTCTCCGGCACATCATAAAGCGCCGGAAACAGCATCTTCATCAGGAGTGGGGTTTCTTCGTCTTCGGGTAGCGGAGCCGGACAATTAATCCGCCCCGCTATGTCGGTCCAGGCCTAAAAAATTGATAGGAAGGCTTAGACTCCTTCCTCAAAATATGCCAGTAAAGGCTATACCTTGAAAACATGAAAGAACTTACCGAATTAGCCTGGCGCTTTAAGCTAAGCCCACGATCCTCAGTCGTAGGTGGTGGTGTCTCACCAGCCTTGAAGAGCACTTTCCAGATGTCTTCGTGCGTCGTGCCAAAGAGCTCTAGCAGCGTCTGGTGCTTGGCCGGCTCAAACTCCCACAAATAGCAAGTCCGGCGTTGGCACGGAAGGATCCGGCGAATGAGCATAACCTGGATCATGTTGACAAGTTTGATCCTCTTGGTTATCATGTTCTGTACGCATGTCTGGAGCCCAGTCAGCTCATTCGAAGAACCCAAGGATAGGCCCTTCTCTTGCCAGGAGGTGAGCCGCATCGGAACTCTGGATCGGAATTCGGGTGCCGCCGCCCAGTTGGTGTCGCGCGGCTCGGTGATGTAGAACCACCCCAATTGCCACCCCTTCACCGTCTCCACAAAGGAGCGTTCGAGCTAGGTGACATTGGGCATCTTGCCCACCATGGCACCTCCACACTCTGCTTGTTCGCTGCTCACCACCTTTGGCTTCACATTGAAGGTCTTCAGCCATAGGCCGAAGTGAGGCGGGATGCGGAGAAAGGCCTCGCACACGACTATAAATGCCAAGATGTTGAGGATAAAGTTGGGAGCTAGATCATGGAAGTCCAGCCCGTAGTAAAACATCAGTCCGCGGACAAACGGATGGAGAGGGAATCCCAGCCCATGGACGAAATGCGCGAGGAACACAACCCTCTCATGGGTCTCGGGGGTAGGGACAATCTGTCCCTTGGCCGGAAGTCGGTGAACGATCTCCTTGGCCAGGTATCCGGCCTCTCAGAGCTCCTTGATATCTTTATTCTTAACAGAGGAGGCCATCCACTTGCCTCCAGCTCCGGATCCGGACATGGTTGGAGTGCTTTCTCGGGCAGGGAAAGCTAGAGCTTGGGCGCTGGAGCTCAAGAATGGATGGGCAGAGGAAGGAGAAAGCATGGGTGAATGAGGACGAATCCTTATCCCCTTATAAAGGCCGCGAATGTCAAACGCCTCCCCACTCGCCTTAAAACTCGCCTATTCCCAAGGGCTGTGTAAACGACACGGTTGGGTTACCCACGCCCGTATTGATAAGAATCCCGTAATAAGGGGACACGGTCTCTGCTTTGACAAGACGTGCCAATGGCAACCGCGTCTCGAAACGTGGAGCAGCAGACGAAAAACAGTTCGAAATTATGACCGGACAGATGTGATGTCATGTTACAGAAAGTTGTCAGCAGATTGGACTCGTGTAAAATTATATTCTCTTTGCGGTTGCGTGTGGTGTGTGTTACAGGTCCGGACATGATATTTCCGAAGACTATTTTGGAGTTCGGAAGGAGGAACCCGCCTTGCAATCCCCAAGACGGACCTATGCGCCGGATACCTTGTCATTGAAACCAGGTTCAGGGGCTACTGAGGGAGTCCTGGAATAAGGAGTCCTCGGGCGTCCAGCCTATTAGCCATGGGCCGGACTGATGGGCTGTGAAGATACAAAGACCAAAGACTGCACCCGTGTCCGGGTAGGACTCTCCTTGGCGTGGAAGGCAAGCTTGGTGACCGAATATGTAGATTCCTTTCTTTGTAACCGATCTTGTGTAACCCTAGATCCCCCCGGTGTCTATATAAACAGGTGGACTTAGTCCGGAAAGGGGATACTCATTACCATAGTCATACAGGCTAGGCTTTTAGGGTTTAGCCATCTCGATCTCATGGTAGATCAACTCTTGTAATACTCATATTCATCCAGATCAATCAAGCAGGAAGTAGGGTATTACCTCCATAGAGAGGGCCCGAACCTGGGTAAACATCGTGTCCCCCGTCGCCTGTTACCATCGACCTTAGACGCACAGTTCGGGAACCCCTACTCGAGATCTGCCGGTTTTGACACCGACAGGGGGCCTTTGTGGAGACTGTCAAGGTGTGGCAGCAGGAGTGGTTTTACATCACCGAACCCCACGACGCCAAGTGGGCGGCCACTCCTGAGTTCAGATCCGGACCTCCTATGCGGCTCACCTCATGGACCATTAAGGGTCTGGACTGGGGACTCACATCGGAAGTGTTGATGCTACAAAAGCGCATCACAAACATGATAGGCAAGAACACCAGTCTCACTAATGTGATTCTGGTGATGCTCTTCAGCTGGATTCTTCCCTGCCAACTCCGGCCCTCTCACATGTGGGAGTTCAATCCAGAAGATCCATGGACCCCTAAAGCACTTCTTCGGCACGACGCACGAAGACATCTGGAAGTTGTTGTTCAAGGCCCAAAAAGCATGGCCGAAGAAGACCAAAGACATCAGTCTTGACAGTGAGAATCCGGCCACTCCGGTAAGTATAATTTTCCCGAACATATATTCGATCAATAAATTCTTTAAACATAATGAGTTTTTTATCCCTTGTACAGGGCTGGATAGCAAAGGCGGAGCGGATTAAGTGGCCCGCTCTGCTGCCTGAAGACCCGGCCGAACCCTAGCTGATGAAGATGCTGGTCCCGGCACGCCGGAGAAGAAGGGCAAGAAGAAGAAGGGCAAGGAGGCCAAGGGCGGCCTCCGCCACAAGGGTGCTTCGAACGCAGTGTTCGGAGAGACCGAAATCACCTCCTCCCACGATGGAGATGAGGACGAAGAGGAGGAGGCGGCGGAAAGCGACTCCCCTCTTAAGGGGAGGAAGAAGAAGAGGGCAGCCTCCACAGACCCGGAGGAGGAGGTGCCCAAGAGGGGGAAGATGGCCCTCTCGGATGGTTCGGATTCGGAGGCCGAACCCATCCCTAAGAGGCTTCCCAGGGTGAAACCCCTGGCCGAATCGTAAGTATCAAAGGATTTATTACATGTATTCGGTCATCTATGTTTTTAATATAACATATTACTGCTACCTCTTGAGCATGCGTTGGCTTTCCCTTGAAGAGGAAAGGGTGATGCATCAAAGTAGTGTAAGTATTTCCCTCAGTTTTTGAGAACCAAGGTATCAATCCAGTAGGAGACTACACGCAAGTCCCTCGTACCTGCACAAACAATCAAGAACCTTGCAACCAACGCGATAAAGGGGTTGTCAATCCCTTCACGGCCACTTGCAAAAGTGAGATCTAATAAAGATAATAAGATAAATATTTTTGGTATTTTTGTTGTATAGATTGAAAAGTAAAGATTGCAAAATAAACGGCGACAGAAATAGCATGTTGGCAGGAGATTAATATGATGGAAAATAGACCCGGGGGCCATAGGTTTCACTAGTGGCTTCCTCAAGATAGCATAATCTATGGTGGGTGAACAAATTACTGTCGAGCAATTGATAGAAAGCGCATAGTTATGAGAATATCTAGGCATGATCATATATATAGGCATCACGTCCGTGACAAGTAGACCGAAACGATTCTGCATCTACTACTATTACTCCACACATCGACCGCTATCCAGCATGCATCTAAAGTATTAAGTTCATAAGAACAGAGTAACGCATTAGGCAAGATGACATGATGTAGAGGGACAAACTCAAGCAATATGATATAAACCCCATCTTTTTGTCCTCGATGGCAACAATACAATACGTGCCTTGCTGCCCTTGCTGTCACTGGGTAAGGACACCGCAAGATTGAACCCAAAGCTAAGCACTTCTCCCATTGCAAGAAAGATCAATCTAGTAGGCCAAACCAAACTCATAATTCGAAGAGACTTGCAAAGATATTAAATCATGCATATAAGAATTCAGAGAAGAATCAAATATTGTTCATAGATAATCTTGATCATAAACCCACAATCATCGGATCTCGACAAACACACCGCAAAAAGAATTACATCGAATAGATCTCCAAGAGAATCAAGGAGACTTTGTATTGAGATCCAAAGAGAGAGAAGAAGCCATCTAGCTAATAACTATCACTACTGGAATCAGGGATTTTGCCGTCTGCCAGTTCTTTGCCATCCGCTAGCAGACGACAAAGAAGGTCTTTGCCATCAGCTACCAAAAAGCCGACGGCAAACAACTGGCAGACGGCAAAGAAGGTCTTTGCCATCTGTCACTTCTTTGCCGTCTGCTGGCTGACGGCAAAGAATCTTTGCCGTCAGCTGGCTGACGACAAAGAGAGAAGTGGCCCCCACTAACGAGCCGATGAGAAAAAACTTGACGGGCCCCCTCTTTGTCGTCTGCTAGCAGACGGCAAAGATAAAAAAAGCGGACGGCAAAGGCTAACTAACCTAACCTAACTAACGGCCGATCGAGCCCCCCCCCCCCGCCCGTTACTCCTCTATGTTTCTCTCCCTCTCTCATCCCCGGCGCCACGCCACCAGATACACCCACCACCGCCCCCGCCGCCCGGCGCCGCCCCCGCCAGCGCCCCCGCCCCCGCTTGCCCCGTCGCCCCACCACCCCGCCGTCCCCACCCCACCCGCCGACGCCCCGTCGCCCCACCATCCCGTCGCCTGGCGCCGCCCCCGCCGCCCGGCGCCGCCCCCGCCCCCGCTTGCCCTGTCGCCCCACCACCCCCACCCCACCCGCCGACGCCCCGTCGCTCCGGCGTCCCGGCGCGCCACCACGTCGCCGGCCCACCCGCCACACTGCCCCGACCGTCCCATTGCCCCGGCGCGCCACCACGTCGCCCGCCCACCCGCCCCACTGCCCCGACCGTCCCATTGCTCCGGTGAATTATTTTTTTCTTTTTTTTCTGTTTTTTCATTTTTTTTGCTGTTTAATTGTTAGTGATAGATTTAGTGCTAGATATGTGTTATATAGTGTTAGTGTTAGAAGAAAAGAAGAAAAGAAGTAGAAGAAAAAAGAATATGTTGATGAAAAGATCATATATTTTTCGATTTTGTTATGAAAAACATCATATATAATTGTGTTGATCGGGTAGATTTAAATGTGCAGTTGTTTCATCGCTGCAAGGTTTGGTGTTCGACGACCTCGCCGTGCGTTTGACGAGCTCTGCCCCTTCGTTCATGGGTGAGCACAAATGACATGTCCTCCTCCCCCATTAATTATTTGCTCTGTTCCGGTGTTCGTGCCGATGAAACTTGATAGCTAGCTATATATGTGTCTTGAATCAACAGTATGCATAACCAATATGTGTCTCCCGTTCGAAAGCATTATAGTTATAAATATGCATGCATTTGCATATTTATAACCTTGATTCTTTCGAATTGTCCAATGCTATCCATGGACAGCCCGAGTATGTGTAGATTGGGTTCGTTTTCCCATATGCTTTGCTCCGGATCCGACGCATAAATTTCGTCAGTGCCTCCCCTGTTGTTCTCCGGGTACACATCCTCTCTGTTTATTGCAGAGACGTGTATCAGGAGAACAGCGGGGAGGTGCTGCCGAAATTTTGCGTCGGATCCGGAGCATAGCATGGGAAAATGAACCCAATCTACACATACTCGGGTGTTATTAGGACCTATCATTACCTATTAGAGTGTAGGTTGCATGGACGTAATAAAATTGACAAAGTAGATCAACTGATGAATATATACATGGTGAATTATATATATTTGTTGTGTGTCCAGTAGCTCTGAAAGTCAAGATGAGTGATCGTGCGTGGATGTATACCGGTCACACTGGTCAGAACAAATGGAGCGCTGAATGGTTCACAAAAACCAAGGGGTTTGTGCAAGCCGCATTTGCAAATGGCCAGATAAAAACCTGGTGCCCCTGTTTCCGGTGCGGCAATTGGGAAAAGAGGACAGAGGCTGAAATGGGCAAACACCTGCAGAAGAGTGGTTTTACGCTCGATTATACGGTGCGGACATATCATGGTGAGTCTGCCCAACGTGACAGAGCTGAGGTGGATCGTCGTCGCACCGACGAGCATGGTACCAGGATGGAAAACATGGTGCAAGACTATGATGATGCTCGGGATTCGGACAAGGAGATGGAGGAATCTGCAAAGGCCTTCAATGAAATGTTGGAGTCTTCAAAACGTCCGCTCCACGAGCACACTGAGCTTTGTCAGTTGGATGCCATCTCACAAGTAATGGCTCTGAAGGCTCAGTTCAACTTGGGTAGAGAATGCTACGACGCAATAATGACAGTATTTGGACGCTTTCTACCCAAAGGCCATGTAATGCCTGCAAACCTGTACCAGTCAGACAAAATCCTCCGTGCACTGAAGATGCCCTATGAGAAGATACATGCCTGTGAGAAAGGATGTGCCTTATTTAGGCTTGACTATGCGGACTTGAACTATTGTCCCATTTGCAAGTCTTCCAGGTATGTTGTGGTAGACAACGGTATGGGTGAGAAGACACAGACCAAAATCCCTGTTAGTGTTCTTTGGTATATGCCAATTGTACCAAGACTTCAACGTCTTTTCATGGTCGAAGAGACGGCCAGACAGATGACATGGCACAAAACAGGCAAAAGAACCAAACTAGATGCAGATGGGAATCTGATGATGGTACACACATCGGATGGTGTTGCGTGGAAAAAGTTTGATGAATTACATGCTGACAAAGCGGCAGATCCGAGGCATCCTCGAGTCGGCATCAGCACGGATGGGTTTAGTGTGTTTGGTATGACGGCAGCCCAATACAGTTGTTGGCCTGTATTTGTCTTTCCACTCAGTCTCCCCCCCCCCCCGGGACAGATTATGCAAAGAAAGAACATTTTCCTGACGTTGATAATTCCAGGGCCCAACTATCCGGGGAAAAATATGAATGTGTACATGCAGCCGCTTAAGGACGAATTGCAAGAAGCCTGGGATAATGGGTTCAAGACATACGACGCCTATAGCAAAGGGAACTTCATAATGTGTGTCTGGTACATGTACTCGACGCATGACTTGCCGGCGTATGCTCTATTCGTTGGCTGGTGTGTGCATGGAAGGTTCCCGTGCCCCACATGCAAGGGAGCTCTTGAGTTTCGTTGGCTTCAGGCCGGTCGCAAGTTTTCTTGCTTCGACATGCATAGACAGTTCCTGGATCCTCACCATAAGTTCAGGAAAGACAAGAAGAACTTCATCAGAGGTAGAGTTGTCAAAAACTCTGCACCACCTGCGTTGACAGGCCAACAGACCCTGGACCAGATCCAGAGCGTCCAGGGTACTTCAAGGGGTATAATTCTAAGCACGCCTGGACTCACAAGACATGCTTATGGGATCTTACTTACTTCAAAGACCTCCTTTGCCCACACAACATCGACGTGATGCACACTGAGAAGAATATCGCCGAGGGACTTTTTGGTACATTGTTCGGCATAGATGGGAAGTCAAAGGATAATACTAAGGCTAGAGTCGATCTGGAGGCGCTATGTGATAGGCCGTTACAAAACATGAAAGAACCGAAAGGAAAGCAGAACTAGACGAAGCCAAAGGCATGGTTCAATCTTGGAAGGCCAGCTATGAGGGAAATTATCTTGTGGGTGAAAATGCAGTTGATGTTCCCCGATGGGTATGCAGCGAATCTAAAGAGGGGAGCGAGTCTTGATAAATTAAAGATATTTGGTCTCAAGAGTCATGATTGGCACATATGGATTGAGCGGGTAATGCCGGTGATGTTGCGTGGCTTCATCCCTGAGGATGAATGGCTAGTACTGGCAGAACTCAGCTATTTCTTCCGTGTTCTTTGTGTGAAAGAACTATCGCCTGGTGTGCTAGAAGAAATGGAAGAGTTGGTGCCGGAGTTGATCTGCAAGTTAGAGAAGATCTTTCCACCGGGCTTCTTTAATCCAATGCAGCATTTGATTTTGCATCTCCCGACCGAGGCAAGATTGGGGGGGGCGTGCAAAATCGTTGGTGCTACCCAACTGAGAGGATGCAGAAGACGCTTCGACAAAAATGTAAAAATAAACGTAGAATTGAAGCATCGATGGCTGAGGCATTCATCACTGAGGAGGCGGCAAACTTCGTGACAGCACACTACGAAGCCAAAAATCATCATTTGCATAATCCGAAGCCTCGGTACAATGCTGACGAACCTCAAAAGGGTGGATCCAACCTCAGCCTACTCAAAGGGAATCTCGCACCAGCCAGTGGTTCGAAACCAGTATCTTTGGATAACGAAGAATGGCGGACCATTACGTTGTATATCTTCAACAACCTGACAGAAGTGCGGTCGTACATCGAGTAAGTTCTCGGTACATTGTTTCGCAACTTCTATTTCCTTTGAACTGCTCTTATTCCTGGATATTTCATACAGTCGATACGTCGCCATATTCTCGTATGGAGCAGTAATCCAAAAGGATTCCGTCGAAGAGTATGAGCTTCTCGCAAAGCAAGGAGGCGGTTATCCCGGTTTCATCTCTTGGTTCAAACAAACGGTAATTTCTATTAGATCATTTCATTAGATTCGCTAATTTCTGCCTAATGCAACAATCCTTTCGTATTAAACTTGTAGGCTAATTCAGAGTCTATGGACACCGAATTGAGACAAGTTGCTAATGGTTTTGACTATAAGGTCCGTTCATTTGACAAATACGACATCAACGGGTATCGCTTTCGTACCTATGGCAAAGAGCTATCTATGGCCGACCGAAAGTCTACAAATTGTTGTGTATCTGCTATCGGCGAAGGAGGTACCGAGTATTATGGGAGAGTTGAAGCAATTTATGAACTTATATTCTATGGTGACAACCCACCGAATGTCGTACTCTTCAAATGTTATTGGTTTCAGCCGAAGGAGACTAGAAGGACTCATGAACATATAGGGCTAGTTGAAATCAAACAAAGCACCCATTTAGATGTTCCTCATGTCTATATTACAGCTCAACAGGCGATCCAAGTATTCTATCTACCGTGGGCCTGCCAAACTAATCCAAATCTAAAAGGTTGGGATGTCGTTTATGAAGTGCCGCCACGTGCTAGACTATATCCCCCAAAGGAAGAGGATTATGAACCTCACATTTACCCAGACACATATGAAGGAGAATTCTTCCAAGAGACACGTCCATCCAAAAAGCGTTTCAAGAACCGCTATACTTCACCCCAAAACATTGAAGTAGACAGCGACAGTGAATCCGACATCAACCCAGAGGAGGAACAAGAAGAGCCAGAACAAGAAGAGCCGAAACAAGAAGAGGTTACTGCTGCGGATGACCTGTCAATGCTTGACCGATTACGTCAAGGTGGCCTTCCACATGTTGATGCCACTGAACCCTATGAGCCCGTCATTGATTATAGTGATGATGATGATGATGATTATGCATTTATTGATGATAGTGATCGAGATTATTAGTAGTGTCAGGTATATAATTTTTTTATGTTGTACTTGATGATGATACACTTAAGTGATATACATATTATTATTCATGTCGGTATTTTTTTATGTTGTACTAATTTCGTTTACTCTTTGTCATGGCAGGTGTTGAAAGATGGTGGGCGCTGGTAAGTTTCTTCTAGTGTTTTTCTTAACAAATGCATAAAGACCTAGACTTAGCCTTATTTCCTCCAATATGCTTACCACAATGACCTAGGGTTAGCTTCTTTTCCTCCAAAATGACTTAATAAGCTTACTGACCTCCAAAACCATCCATTTTACCTAAGTTAGCTCTAAAACGATCTATACTTAGCTTTGTTTCCTCCAAAATGACCTAAGTGAGCTCTAGTATGCTTAGTTAACTAGGTTTGCTCAATAATGACATGTACTTAGCTTACTTATGTCAAAAATGGCATAACTAGCTTAGTTAGCTCATAAACAATCCATTTTACCTAAGTTAGCTCTAAAATGACCCATTATACCTTAGTTAGCTCATAAATGATCCATTTTACCCAAGTTAGCTCTAAAATGACCCATTTTACCTAGACTAGCTCCAAAATGATCCATTTTACCTATGTTAGCTCTAAAATGACGCATTTTACCTAGGTTAGCTCCAAAATGACCCATCTTACCTAGGTTAGCTTCAAAATGATGCATTTTACCCAAGTTAGCTCTAAAATGACCAATTTTACCTAGATTAGCTCATAAACGATCCATTTCACCTAGGTTAGCTCACAAACGATCCATTTTACCTAGTTTAGCTCCAAAATGACCCATCACACCTAGGTTAGCTCTAAAATGATGCATTTTTACCAAAGTTAGCTCATAAACGATCTATTTCACCTAGGTTAGCTCATAAACGATCCATTTCACCTAACTTAGCTCAAAAACGATCCATTTCACCTAGGTTAGCTCCAAAATGACCCATCTTACCTAGGTTAGCTCTAAAATGATGCATTATACCTAAGTTAGCTCATAAACGATCTATTTCACCTAGGTTAGCTCATAAACGATCCATTTCAACTAAGTTAGCTCATAAATGATCCATTTCACCTAAGTTAGCTCATAAATGGCATATACTTCTTCTTCTAGTCACCTTTTTCTAACTTTCTTATTTGCCTTTTTGTAGATTTCATTCACTTCACGGAAGCTAGCTTGCTATGATGGAGTGCTTGTTTTTTCTTTCATTCTCCTCTAGTATTCTTCTAGCTTACTATGATGGAACTTGCTATCTTGATGAAACTTTGCATTGTAATATGTATGGATGGAACAATGTGTATGTGCAACTTGCTATGTATGAATGGATGGAACTATATATGTATGCACGATGAAACTTATGTGCTGGATATGTCATATGTTTGCTGTTAAATAGCCCTGTGAAATATATATATATATGTCATATATTTGCTGTGAAAATTGCTGGATTAAAAAAAACAGGACAAAAAGAGGCACCTTTCCGTCGGCCACTGATGGCAAAGGCGCCTTTGCCGTCTGCCGCAGACGGCAAAGAAGCCACGCGGCGGCCACCTGTGCTCCCTGGGAGCTGACCCATTTGGTCAGTTTGCCTATAGCGGCGGACGGCAAAGGCTTTGCCTACAATGGCAGACAGCAAAGGCTTGTCCCGCAGTGACGTCCAGCTGACGTCATTCGGCGGACAGCAAAGGCCGGATGCTCTTTGTCGTCAACGGCGGACGGCAAAGGCTGCCGTTAGCCGCCTAATGGACTAACAGCACATTTATTGCCGTCGGCTTTCTTTGCCGTCAGCCGCTGATGGCAAAGGCCCCTTTGTCGTCCGCTTCAGAAAGCAGACGGCAAAGAAGCTCTTTACCGTAGCCTACTTTGCCGGAGCCTTTTGCCGTCCGCGGTAGACGGCAAAGGCCTTTGCTGTCCGCCATCCTTGCCTTTGCCGTTAGCTGATTCCTGTAGTGTATGGACCCGAAGGTCTGTGGTAAACTACTCACACATCATCGGAGAGGCTATGGTGTTGATGTAGAAGCCCTCCGTGATCAATTCCCCCTTCGGCGGAGCGCCGGAAAAGGCCCCAAGATGGGATCTCACGGGTACAAAAGGTTGCGGTGGTGGAAATAGGGTTTCGTGGTGCTCTCAGATGTTTTCAGGGTATGTGAGTATATATAGGCGAAAGAAGTAGGTCGGTGGAGCCACGAGGGGCCCACGAGGGTGGGGGCGCGCCTACCCCCCTGGGCGTGCCCTCCTACCTTGTGGCCGCCTTGTTGCTTCCTTGACGTCCACTCCAAGTCTCCTGGATTGCGTTTGTTCCAAAAATGATCCTCGCGAAGGTTTCATTCCGTTTGGATTCCGTTTGATATTCCTTTTCTGCGAAACACTGAAATAGGCAAAAAAACAGCAATTTGCACTAGGCCTTCGGTTAATAGGTTAGTCCCAAGAATAATATAAAAGTGCATAATAAAGCCAGTTAAATATCCAAAACAGATAATATAATAGCATGGAACAATAAAAAATTATAGATACGTTGGAGACGTATCAAGCATCCCCAAGCTTAATTCTTGCTCGTCCTCTAGTAGGTAAATGATAAAAACAGAATTTTTGATGTGGAATGCTACCTAGCATAATTCTCAGTGTAATTTTCTTTATTGTGGCATGAATGTTTAGATCCGAAAGATTCAAGACAAAAGTTTAATATTGACATAAAATAATAATACTTTAAGCATACTAATAAAGCAATCATGTCTTCTCAAAATAACATGGCCAAAGAAAGTTATCCCTACAAAATCATATAGTCTGGCTATGCTCTATCTTCATCACACAAAATATTTAAATCATGCACAACCCTGATGACAAGCCAAGCAATTGTTTCATACTTTTGATGTTCTCAAACTTTTTCAATTTTCACGCAATACATGAGCGTGAGCCATGGACATAGCACTATATGCGGAATAGGATGTGGTTGTGGAGAAGACAAAATAAAGGAGAAGATAGTCTCACATCAACTAGGCGTATCAACGGGCTATGGAGATGCCCATCAATAGATATCAATGTGAGTGAGTAGGGATTGCCATGCAACGGATGCACTAGATCTATAAGTGTATGAAAGCTCAACAAAAGAAACTAAGTGGGTGTGCATCCAACTCGCTTGCTCACGAAGACCTAGGGCATTTTGAGGAAGCCCATCATTGGAATATACAAGCCAAGTTCTATAATGTAAAATTCCCACTAGTATATGAAAGTGACAACATAGGAGACTCTCTATCATGAAGATCACAGTGCTACTCTGAAGCACAAGTAGGGTAAAAGGATAGTAACATTGTCCCTTCTCTCTTTTTCTCTCATTTTTTTCTTTTTCTCTTTTTTTTGTTTGGGCCTTTCTCTCTTTTTTTATGGCCTCTTTTTCTTCGTCCGGAGTCTCATCCCGACTTGTGGGGGAATCATAGTCTCCATCATCCTTTTCCTCACTTGGGACAATGCTCTAATAATGATGATCATCGCACTTTTATTTACTTACAACTCAATACTTAGAACAAAATATGACTCCATGTGAATGCCTCCGGCGATGTACCGGGATATGCTATGAATCAAGAGTGACATGTATGAAAATCATGAACGGTGGCTTTGCCACAAATACGATGTCAACTACATGATCATGCAAAGCAATATGACAAAGATGGAGCGTGCCATAATAAACGGAACGGTGGAAAGTTGCATGGCACTATATCTCGGAATGGCTATGGAAATGCCATAATAGGTAGGTATGGTGGCTGTTTTGAGGAAGGTATATGGTGGGTGTATGATACCGGCGAAAGGTGCGCGGTATTAGAGGGGCTAGAAATGGTGGAAGGATGAGAGTGCGTATAATCCATGGACTCAACATTAGTCATAAAGAACTCACATACTTATTGCAAAAATCTATTAGTTATCGAAACGAAGTACTACGTGCATGCTCCTAGGGGGATAGATTGGTAGGAAAAGACCATCGCTCGTCCCCGACCGCCACTCATAAGGAAGACAATCAATAAATAAATCATGCTCCGACTTCATCACATAACGGTTCACCATATGTGCATGTTACGGGAATCACAAACTTTAACACAAGTATTTATCAAATTCACAACTACTCAACTAGCATGACTCTAATATCACCATCTTCATATCTCAAAACAATCATAAAGAATCAAACTTCTCATAGTATTCAATGCACTTTATATGATAGTTTTTATTATACCTATCTTGGATGCTCATCACATCAGGACTAATTTTATAGCCAAAGCAAACTACCATGCTATTATAAAGGACTCTCAAAATAATATAAGTGAAGCATGAGAGATCAATAATTTCTATAAAATAAACCACCACCATGCTCTAAAAGATATAAGAGAAGCACTAGAGCAAAATTATCTAGCTCAAAAGATATAAGTGAAGCACATAGATTATTCTAATAAATTCCGATTTATGTGTGTCTCTCCAAAAGGTGTGTACAGCAAGGATGATTGTGGTAAACTAACAAGCAAAGACTCAAATCATACAAGTCGCTCCAAGCAAAAACACATATCATGTGGTGAATAAAAATATAGCCTCAAGTAAAGTTACCGATGGACGAAGACGAAAGAGGGGATGCCTACCGGGGCATCCCCAAGCTTAGGCTTTTGGTTGTCCTTGAATTTTACCTTGGGGTGCCTTGGGCATCCCCAATCTTAGGCTCTTGCCACTCCTTATTCCAAAATCTATCAAATCTTTACCCAAAACGTGAAAACTTCACAACACAAAACTCAACAGAAAATATCATGAGCTCCGTTAGTATAAGAAAACAAATCACCACTTTAAGGTAATGTAATGAACTCATTCTTTATTTATATTGGTTTTAAACCTACTTTACTCCAACTTCTCTATGGTTCATGACCCCCGATACTAGCCATAGATTCATCAAAATAAGCAAACAACACACGAAAAACAGAATCTGTCAAAAACAGAACAGTCTGTAGTAATCTGTATCAAACGTATACTTATGTAAAATTCTGAAATAAACTTATGGACGTGAGGAATTTGTCTATTAATCATCTTCAAAAAGAATCAACCTAAAAGCACTCTCCAGTAAAAAATGGCAGCTAATCTCGTCAGCGCTAAAGTTTCTGTTTTTTACAGCAAGATCATAAAGACTTCACCCAAGTCTTCCCAAAGGTTCTACTTGGCACGAACACTAATTTAAAACATAAAACCACATATAAACAGAAGCTATATGAATTATTTATTACTAAACAGAAACAAAAAGCAAGAAACAGAAATAAAATTGGGTTGCCTCCCAACAAGCGCTATCGTTTAACGCCCCTAGCTAGGAATAAAAGCAAGAATTGATCTAGGTATTATCATGATAATGGTAAGGCAAATCGCGAAAACTCATATCGTATTCCCTACTTTCAGCAGCAAGTTTTCTTTGAGGCAAGAAAAAGTAATTAAAAGGACTAAATTTAATGGGACAAAAGTCCCGAAGATCAAGCTCGGGAGGTATGGGTTCCTCCTTTGGCCCCTTATATTGCACAACTAATTCATCATTATAAGAATTCTTTTGGCAAAAAGTCATGAGACTTTGTTCAAGAGAAAAGCCTAGCCTGTTGTTCTGAATGGCAAAATTATCATTAAGCTCAGAAATCTTATTGACTAGAACATCGGTAGGAACCTTCTTTCTAAGGTTTTTATTATAAGCAACATGATCTAAAGATTGTAAACGCATTATATCTTCCTGATTAAAAAGGATAGCCTCTATGGGTGGACAGTCGGCATCCACCCTATAGTGCACAAAAATTTCCTTGGCTTCTTTCATAATAAATCTGAACTCATGTGCCAAAAAGATAGTGGTTGCGCATTTGATAGAAGAATTCTCAATATTGGAAAATTCTAAGAAAATCCTTTGTATGGCAGGATGCATATGCATAAATTGTCTTTCAAGTTCAACTATGAGCAAAGATATAGCATCCGCAAGACTACTAGTTCTATGAAGAATTGACCCTCCCATAGTGGGCAAAGCACCGGCACAAGTAAAGAAATCTTGAATAACTCCTTTTCCAATAATATTACCACTACCAATCCGAAACTTTTTAGTGTAAAATAGTAGGATCTTCATGAGGATCATCAAAAGCACCAAAGTTTTCCATGTTATTACCACTATCTTTATTAATGATAACCTCCCCAGTTTCAGACATGATGGCAGCAAATCGCACAAAGAACAAGCACACAAAAGGTAAGCAAAAAAGAGACGAATGGGAAAAGGGCGAATAAAACGGCAAAGGTGAAGTGGAGGAGAGGAAAACGAGAGGCAAATGGAAAATAATGTAATGCGAGGGAGAAGAGTTTGTGATGGGTACTTGGTATGTCTTGACTTGTGCGTAGATCTCCCCGGCAACGGCGCCAGAAATCCTTCTTGCTACCTCTTGAGCATGCGTTGGCTTTCCCTTGAAGAGGAAAGGGTGATGCGGAAAATTAGCGTAAGTATTTCCCTCAGTTTTTGAGAACCAAGGTATCAATCTAGTAGGAGACTACACGCAAGTCCCTCGTACCTGCACAAACAATCAAGAACCTTGCAACCAACGCGATAAAGGGGTTGTCAATCCCTTCACGGCCACTTGCAAAAGTGAGATCTGATAAAGATAATAAGATAAATATTTTTGGTATTTTTGTTGTATATATTGAAAAGTAAAGATTGCAAAATAAACGGCGATAGAAATAGCACGTCGGCAGGAGGTTAATATGATGGAAAATAGACCCGGAGCCCATAGTTTCACTAGTGGCTTCTCTCAAGATAGCATAATCTACGGTGGGTGAACAAATTACTATCGAGCAATTGATAGAAAAGCGCATAGTTAGGAGAATATCTAGGCATGATCACGTATATAGGCATCACGTCTGTGACAAGTAGACCGAAACGATTCTGCATCTACTACATTTACTCCACACATCGACCGCTATCCAGCATGCATCTAGAGTATTAAGTTCATAAGAACAGAGTAATGCATTAGGCAAGATAACATGATGTAGAGGGATAAACTCAAGCAATATGATATAAACCCCATCTTTTTATCCTCGATGGCAACAATACAATACGTGCCTTGCTGTCACTGGGAAAGGGCACCGCAAGATTGAACCCAAAGCTAAGCACTTCTCCCATTGCAAGAAAGATCAATCTAGTGGGCCAAACCAAACTGATAATTCGAAGAGACTTGCAAAGATATTAAATCATGCATATAAGAATTCAGAGAAGAATCAAATATTGTTCATAGATAATCTCGATCATAAACCCACAATTCATCGGATCTCGACAAACACACCGCAAAAAGAATTACATCAAATAGATCTCCAAGAGAATCGAGGAGAACTATGTATTGAGATCCAAAGAGAGAGAAGAAGCCATCTAGCTAATAACTATGGACCCGAAGGTCTGTGGTAAAATACTCACACATCATAGGAGAGGCTATGGTGTTGATGTAGAAGTCCTCCGTGATCGATTCCCCCTCTGGCAGAGCGCCGGAAAAGGCCCCAAGATGGGATCTCACGGGTACAGAAGGTTGCGGCGGTGGAAATGGGGTTTCGTGGTGCTCTCATATGTTTTCAGGTATATGAGTATATATAGGTGAAAGAAGTAGGTCGGTGGAGCCACGAGGGGCCCACGAGGGTGGGGGCGCGCCTACCCCCCTGGGCGTGCCATCCTACCTCGTGGCCGCCTCGTTGCTTCCTTGACGTCCACTCCAAGTCTCCTAGATTGCGTTTGTTCCAAAAACGATCCTCGCGAGGGTTTCATTCCGTTTGGATTCCGTTTGATATTCATTTTCTGCGAAACACTGAAATAGGCAAAAAAACAGCAATTTGCACTGGGCCTTCGGTTAATAGGTTGGTCCCAAGAATAATATAAAAGTGCATAATAAAGCCCGTTAAACATCCAAAACAGATAATACAATAGCATGGAACAATCAAAAATTATAGATACGTTGGAGACGTATCAATTACATTGAGTGTATTTCAGCCCTGCTCGCGACCTCCCCAACCCTTCGCTATCTGAAGGGAGTTCACTACCACCAGAGATGGCAGAGAGCGAGATGCCTCCGCGAGCCTCTCTGCCAATCATCACGAATGACACCGAGGTGTTGTCCCGAAGGACCTCTCCAGGCCGCGGAGGGGTGAGCGAGGCTGCCGAGACGGCTCCCGAGGGCGATACCTCAGCTGCCGAAAACATGGGGGGTGCGACCCCCATGGCGACCGACGGCGGGGGCTCTGACCAGTCCGGCCCCCATCCGAACATTATTCCGGTGACCCACGTGGCTCCGGAATCAGGCAAGCAGCCCCCTTTGAAGGAGGGCGAGCATCAGCTTTAGTGGCGGCCTCCACTAATTCGGAGACGCCGAATACTCTAGTGCGAGCACTACGACGTGCTTCCATCGTGGAGGAGCACCATGTAACGCCCACGATGCGGCTATATCTCCCACGTGTCGAGGCACGACTTAGAGGCATAACCGCATTGTGGTTTAGTCGCAAGAAGGGTCATCTTCACACAATCCCATGTAATGAACAAGAATGGGATAAAGAGTTGGCTTACAATCGCCACTTCACACAATACATAAATAAATCATACATCAATCAGAGTACACACATAGGTCCGACTACGGAACCAAAATAAAAGAAGACAACCCCAAATGCTAGATCCCTGATCGTCCCAACTGGGCTCCACTACTGATCATCAGAAAACGAAACATAGTAACAACCAAGGTCCTCATCGAACTCCCACTTGAGCTCGGTAGCATCACCTGCACTGGCATCATCGGCACTTGCAACTGTCTGGAAGTATCTGTGAGTCACGAGGACTCAGCAATCTCACACCCGCGAGATCAAGACTATTTAAGCTTATGGGTAGGAGAAGGTAGTGAGGTGGAGCTGCAGCAAGCACTAAGCATGTATGGTGGCTAACATACGCAAATAAGAGCGAGAAGAGGAGCAACGGAACGGTCGTCAACTAGTAATGATCAAGAAGTGATCCTGAACTCCTACTTACGTTCAAGCATAACACAAGAACCGTGTTCACTTCCCGGACTTCGCCGAAAAGAGACCATCACGGCTACACACGCGGTTGATGTATTTTAATTAAGTCATGTGTCAAGTTCTCTACAACCGGATATTAACAAAATCCCATCTGCCACATAACCGCGGGCATGGCTTTCGAAAGATAATACCCTGCAGGGGTGTCCCAACTTAGCCCATTATAAGCTCTCACGGTCAACGAAGGATATTCCTTCTCCCGGGAAGACCCGGTCAGTCTCGGAATCCCGGTTTACAAGACATTTTGACAATGGTAAAACAAGACCAGCAAGACCACCCACTGTGCCGACAAATCCCGATAGGAGCTGCACATATCTCGTTCTCAGGGCACACCGGATAAGCTAAGCGTACAGGTACCGACGTAACCCAAGTTTCCAAGGGATGGTCCCGCACGGTGCTCTAGTTTGGACGAACACTCAGAGGAGCACTGGCCCGGGGGGTTAAAATAAAGATGACCCTTGAGTCTGCAGAACCCAAGGGAAAAAGGCTTAGGTAGGCAAATGGTAAAACCAAGGTTGGGCCTTGCTGGAGGAGTTTTATTCAAAGCGAACTGTCAAGGGGGTCCCATAAATCACCCAACCACGTAAGGAACGCAAAATCAAGGAACATAACACCGGTATGAAGGAAACTAGGGAAGTAAGAGTGGAACAAAACATCAGGCATAAGGCCGAGCCTTCCACCCTTTACCAAGTATATAGATGCATTAATTAAGATAAGAGATATTGTGATATCCCAACATATCCATGTTCCAACAAGGAACAAACTTCATCTTCACCTGTAACTAGCAACGCCATAAGAAGGGCTGAGCAAAGCGGTAACTTGGCCAAACAACGGTTTGCTAGGAAAGGATGGTTAGAGGCTTGACATGGCAATATGGGAGGCATGATATAGCAAGTGGTAGGTAGCGCGGCATAGCAATAGAGCGAACAACTAGCAAGCAAAGATAGAAGTGATTTCGAGGGTATGGTCATCTTGCCTGAGATCCCGCTAGGAAGAAGATCGAATCCATGAAGAAGACAAACGGATGTAGTCGAACGAATCCTCACAACTCCGGAACGAAACCGAAGATAACGAGAGAAGCAACCCGGAAAGAAACAAACAACATAGTAAACAACCATCACATACACATGGCATGATGCACAAACAAGTATGATGCATGTCCGGTTTAATGAGGCATGGCATGGAAAAATGCAACAAACAATACTACAAGTTAAGTGGAGCTCAATACGCAACGAGTTGCATAGTGACGAAACACCACATCAATTATTTAGTTCTCTCTCGTTTATATACCCAACAATATTAAATGTTATTAAACATGGCAAGAGGTGAAGCATAGTAAGACTATCTATCTAGGCAAGTTTAAATGAGGCCGGAACAACAAACAACAATTCCGGAAAATCCTCATGTCCATATTTTAGATTTGGTACTGTTCTGCCTAAAACCATATTTTATTGTTGTTAAAAAGTAAAACAAGGTGCACCATGTTAATCTATGCATTTTTCCACCCCATTTACATATTAAGTTTATTAAATTCGGAGCTACGGTTATTTAGTTATGAAATAAATCATTTTAACATGGCAATCGAGCAAATTTAAACAAACAGCATTTTAAACATTTTTAACATGGATGCAAGCAGCATATTATGAAACTAGATGCAATTCTAATCATTTTACATATATGACATGTTTAATTTGGATGCATGGATAATTACTTATTAACACTTTAATATGATGGCATTTTTCTGTAAATATGCATGCACAGGATATTTAGCAAATTCGTCCAGGGAAAAAAACATCCACGGGCTGAAACTTGCTGGGCCAATAGTGTACAGGAGAGGGGGCTGCTCACCCATGGGCTTCGGCACGGTCGGTGAAGCAGCAGGCCGCGGCAAGGGAGCTGTGCCGGCTTGAGTTAGCGCGCTAGCCCAGGCGAGAGGAGGCAAGGCGCGATCAACGTGAGGCACGGGGGAGCGGGCGCCTCGTCCTCTGCTCGTTTCCAACAGAAGCCGCAGCAGAACTCGGTGATGCAGAAGACGGGCAGAGGCGCGATGCAGAGGCAGGGGAACTTGGCGTGACTCCGGCGAGGACGGACGAAGGGCGCCGGATCCAGGCGGGGAAGACCGGAGGCGCGCACGGGATGGCGGCGGCGGAGCTTGGCGCAGGTCAGGCACGCGCGAGGAGGAGGCATCGGGCGCGCTGGAGGTGGAACGAGCAGCGGCTCGATGCAGCAGAGATGCCTCGCGACCTCTGCACACGAGCGGAACGAGGCGAGGGAGAAGATGGCCGACGCGGCAGGGACTCGCCGATGACGGAGTCGCGAGTCTCACCGGCAGGTGGAGCCGAGGGAAGGCAAGGGAAAGGCAGCGGCGACGGGGACGACCATGGATGCTCCTGCGGACTTTCTGGAGAAGACAGGGAGCAGGTGAGAGAGGGAACCAGAGGGAATGGGGAAGAAGGAAAAGGCATGGCGCTCATCTGCTGGTCGCCGGTGGCAGCGCCGGTTGCCGGATGACGAGGCGAGGTGGAGGAGCACGGGGAGGCTCCTTGGCTTGCGGTCGACGGCAGGAGGCAGCATGGATGCAGATCAGCAGCTGCTAGTCTCGAAGAAGCAGGGCGACGGCCATGGTGGATGGATCGGGAGGAGGGTGTGGCTAGCTGCCTGCGGGCGGAATTTGGGCGGCGAAGACCTCTAGTGGACTTGCTGTCCGCGAAGCAGAGGAAGCAGGGGAGGAGGCCGTCGGCGTGGAACCTGACGATCCGACTCAGGGAAGACGTCTGAACGGGCGTAATCGATGTCGACGAAGAAGATGGACATGCTGGAGACGACTATGGTGGCCTCCGACCAAGCAGGAGACGGCGAAGCTCTCGGTGGTGCTCTATGTTCTTGAAGAAGAAGGGAAAACAGGGGGGAGGAAGAGAGAGATGGCGGCGCGAGGAGGACGGAGGAAAACCCTAGGGGTCGCTGCGGGGCTTTATAGGGGCGCGGGACGTGCTGGCCTCGACGTCCGTGAGCTCACGGGGCGAGCGCTCTGTGTCGGAAGCGAGGGAGACGGAGGGGAAACGGAGCAGGTGGCCGTTTGGGGCACTGGGCTGGGTCGGCTGGAGTTGGGAGGCCCAAGGTGCGCTGCTGGGAGGCCCCTTCCATTTTCTTCTTGTCTGAAACTTTGAATCTCCAGGTTTAGAAAAGGAAAAGGTTAGGGAGTTTTTGAGAAGAATTAGACTAAGAACAAAATATCCCTGGACATCAGGAATTATGTAGAATTTGAATAAAATGCTCTGGTAATTTTTAGAGACCGCAATTCACACAAGTTTGAAAATAATTCAAGCTTGAATAAATCCTTAGCCCAACCAAAACACTTCCAAAAGACTTGAAAACTGGAGGAGGTGGTCTTGGCATGGTGTAGGGAATAAAGAAATATAGTTAACATTAATCTGGAGCAGAAAATGTCACTAGAGAAATAATTGAAAGAAAGGGAAAAGGAGAAGTTTGGATGGGATAGAAACTTGGGTGAACTTGATGAATTGTTGCTGGTATGTGCATGGAACAAAAATGAGGTGGAGATAAGAATAAGAGGGGTTCACACAAGAACACACAACAAAACTTAAATATGCAAAACAAGGCATAATGATCATGATGCAATGCAATAGAATGACAAGAGGCACATCACATCATGAAGCATAGAACAAAGCAAGGATGGTGCAATGCAATATAATATAAGATGAACATGATGCAAGAAGCAAAATGACAAGGCACTCAACATGATCATGGCATAAACATATAGGAATGAAATATGCAGAACAATTATGATAAAGCAACAAACATAATAAACACACGGCGACAACGAAAACATGGAAGGCGTCTGAAGCGTCGGTCTCGGGGCGTTACACACCACACCCTGATGGGTGTGGTGGTAGAGAAGATTCAGTCCGCCAAGAGCGCCCTAAACGAAGCCTTCACCGGCCTACTAACAGGCTTCGAGGTATGCGACGTAATGCTCTAGACGCTTTTTCATATGAAGGAAATATACCTGTATATAGATAGTAGCCCCTAAAACTCTGTCCGGTTTTGAAAAAGCCGGACAGAGGATCACATAGTATTCGGAAGAGGTGACGTACTTTTCTTTTTTATAACTGGCTTCGCTGTTTGCGGCAACCGCCCAGGCCACTGAAGTTTCCGAACTCAATCAGAAACGGAAGCTGGGTGATGATGAAATCGACCGCATTAACAAGCGGTTCGATGAGGCGCAAGGTATGTGTGTGCTTTTAAACAGTTTGGTCATATATCTGAAGTGATATGCAAATTCAGAGTGTAACTCATGTACTTCTGTGATTATGAGTGCAGGTAGCGCGGCCGAGGTCAAGACCCTCAAGTGCGGGTTTTCTTTCTTTATGAGTGCAGGCCCGCTTGAAGGCAAGGACCACCGCAAGCCAGAGAGGTGCTTTGAAGATGTCCTAGCGGGTGCCCGAATAGTAGAGGGCCAATGCTCAAAGGATGTTATGTTTGAGTGAATGTATCAGGGCAATCCAAACTTTGTTTTATGAACCAAGGCTTGTAATATATTTATGCCTTTATCTGGAATTGTTTTCCTCGTGTGCAGCCATTTCAATTCTGAAAGTTTGCCACTCGTCGGCTTCAGCCCCCACGTAGATGCTACGGGGGTGTTCGGTATAGCGCGCGATCACACTTGACCCAAAGTCTTGGTCCGTAAAGGAGGTGTCTGCGCAGCGAACCAGGCAATCAAACTATGCGGCTTTAGTACTTTCACTTAGCCATAGGAGTTTGATGGTTGGGCCAAGCACTAGCCCCTGTTGCGTATGCGGCCGTCCGAACTAGGATGCCTTTGTCGCATGACTGGGCGAAGACCAGCCCTTCATATAACACGAAGTAAATCACGAAAGATTTGTACTGAGTCGCCGAATCACCGACCAGTTCTCGCCATATCATGATAGTTAGTTTTCGGCTTTATCTACTAAGGTGTTTGATCGGACGAACTAGAAACACAATTGCAGTAGTTCTCCCTTTACTACCTTAGCCAAACTAGTGGAACATAAGGTGGTAATCACAAGAGTCGGGCAACCCAACTATAGAACAAAGACATGATTCGGAGCTGATCCATCTAGTGCAATATTCGGGACGCCGAAGTATACCTTAAAGGTGTTCGGATTTTTGAATATATACGTGGAGGAATAAAGCCCCCGGCATTTAGGCCGAACCAAAGTATATGTGGCAATCTGAAGCAAGGAGGGAATACAGATGGTAAAATAAACCAATACCGAACAGGGGTTGGCAATAAACTATTTCCTTTATACTCTGATTAATACGTCAAGATGTGTTATTACAGATAATGCCATAAACACCAAGGCTATTTTACGTGCCGAGAATTTGTACACAAGCGGAAGCTGTATACAGGGCCGAAAATGAAAAGGTAGTCTTGAAGATCCCATTGATGCCCTGCCGCACGTCTGCGCTGTTTCTCGTTGGTAAAAAATCCTCTGAGAGGAGCGGTCGACGATCATTTATAAAAAGGGGCCTGGAAAAGAGCCCTGGCACGACCATAGGGTAGCTAGGTTTATTGAACCTGTAGTATGAGAGAGAAAAAAAGGAAGGAAAAAATTTAAGGTCCAAATAGGGTCGAGCCGCACTATATACCTTGTCCGTAGTGTGCCTCCGTCGTTGCCCGGGGTATTTTAAGTGCGTAATTATGCACACGCGGTACATATGTCGCGGTTGTGTGGGGCGATCGGCAGAGGCGAAAGTGCTAGTCCAGCTCTGGATCCACCGAGCTATCGTTCTGCAAAGTAGGCCGGACTCGCTTAGCAGTGTTCGTGGGCTTGATGGCCGATGAATTTCGGCTTGATGAGGCTGCTCTGTACCTCAGCTGCAAGGGTCGCGGTGTGCTCCTCGGTATGGAGGGAGCGCTCCATGTTTCCATTGACTGTGATAACATTGCGCGGTCTGGGCGTTTTGAGCTTTAAGTAAGCATAGTGCGGGACTACATTGAAATGGGCAAAGGCGGTTCATCCGAGCAGTGCGTGATAACCACTGCGAAAGGGGACAATGTCGAAGATCAAGTCTTCACTTTGGAAGTTATCCGGTAAACCAAAGACTACTTCCAATGTTAATGAATCCATGCAATGGGCCTCTACACCAGGTATCACTCCTTTAAAGGTAGTGTTAATAGGCTTAATTCTTGACGGGTCAATGCCCATTTTACGGACAGTGTCTTGATAAATCAGGTTAAGACTGCTACCGCCGTCCATAAGGACTCGAGTGAGATGGTACCCATCAATGATTGGATCGAGTATCAGGGCCGCCAAACCTCCATGACGGATATTGGTCGGGTGGTCCCTGCGATCGAAGGTGATCGGACAAGCCGGCCATGGGTTGAATTTTGGGGCCATAGGCTTTACGGCGTAGACGTCCCTTAGTGCGCGCTTGCGCTCCCTCTTTGGGATATCTGTGACGTATATCATGTTCACTGTTTTCACCTCAGGGGGAAATTTCTTCTGTCCCCCTGTGTTCGGTGGGCGGGGCTCGTCATCGTCCTCGCTTTGAGGCCCTTTCCCATTGTGTTCGGTATTTAACTTACCGGCCTGTTTAAAAACCCAGCAGTTTCTGTTGGAATGGTTGGCAGGCTTGTCAGGGTGCCATTAATCTGGCAAGGCCTGTCGAGTATCTTATCCAAATTAGATGGATCGTCCCTATTTCCTTTGAATGGCTTCTTCCGCTGACCGGGTTTAGAGCCACTGAATCCGACGTTGACTGTCGTATCATCAGTTTCTTCATTGTTGTTCTGATGCTTATGTTTTCCGAAGTGCCGGGGTCGCTGGTACTGTTGCTTCTATGAGCCAACCAGCTATATTCGCCTACGCAGAAGCGGGTCATGAGTGTAGTAAGAGCTGCCATAGTCTTCGGCTTTTCCTGACCGAGGTGTCGGTCGAGCCATTCGTCACGGACGCTGTGCTTAAAGGCCACTATGGCTTCGGCGTCCGAGCAGTCGACGATTTGGTTCTTTTTTATTAAGAACCGAGTCCAGAGTTTCCGGGCTGACTCTCCGGGTTGCTGGACTATGTGACTAAGGTCATCTGCATCCAGTGGCCGGACATAAGTACCTTGGAAGTTGTCTCGAAAAGCATCCTTGAAGTCTTGCCAGCTTCCAATAGAGTTCTCTGGGAGGCTATTCAACCAGTGTCGTGCTGGTCCCTTTAGCTTTAGGGGGAGGTATTTATTGGCGTGGAGATCGTCACCGCGAGCCACGTGAATATGGAGATGAAAATCTTCAATCCATATAGCGGGATCTGTCGTTCCATCATATGCTTCAATGTTTACGGGTTTAAACCCTTCTGGAAACTGGTGCTGCATTACCTCATCGGTGACGCACAAGGGGTGTGCGGCGCCTCTATATCGGGCAACGTCACGACAAAGTTCGGATGACATCTGTGTTCGGTTTTCGGCACGAGTTTGGTTATGCTTGTCGCGCCAAGCTTGATGGCTGTCATCTCGCGTTGGAGCACGTCCCCGTGATCCGTAGATTGATCTAGTCTGAACGGCTCTATTGTCCAGGTCCTGACGTAAGTCGTAGGTGTAGCCCGGAGCCGCTACCTCTTTTTCTCGACGGCGAGGTGGTGTAGGCTGGTGTTCGGCATAAGCAGCCGCTTTGTCACGTCCACGTGGTGGTCGGCCTGGTTCGTCAGCGTGATTATATCTTGATAGTATTGGCTCAAGGGCCTCGTCGTCAAATTATGGTAATAGTCTACGTTCCGGATAACTCTTTGTTGGGCGCTCGAGGTCGTATTCTTTGGCAGCCAGGACCTTGGTCCATCTGTCGTTGAGCGTATCCTGTTCGGCTTGAAGCTGTTGCTGTTTCTTTTTTAGGCTCCTCCAAGAGGTGATTAGCTGTCGCTTGAAGCGCTCTTGCTCGAATGATGGGATGGTGCCCGAACAGGATTTGTACCCGGGACCCCCTACTGAGGGAGCGAGAGGAGGATTAAGTCATGTACCCGGGACTCCCTACGGAGGGAGTCCTGGATTAGGGGGTCCTCGGACAGCCGTACTATATCCTTTGGCCGGACTGTTGGACTATGAAGATACAAGATTGAAGACTTCATCCCGTGTCCGGGTGGGACTCTCCTTTGCGTGGAAGGCAAGCTTGGCAATTCGGATATGTAGATCTCCTCCCTTGTAACCGACTCTGTGTAACCCTAGCCCCCTCCGGTGTCTATATAACCCGGAGGGTTTAGTCCGTAGAACAACAATCATAATCATAGGCTAGCTTTTAGGGTTTAGCCTCTACGATCTCGTGGTAGATCAACTCTTGTAATACTCATATCATCAAGATCAATCAAGCAGGAAGTAGGGTATTACCTCCATCGAGAGGGCCCGAACCTGGGTAAACATTGTGTCCCCCGCCTCCTGTTACCATCCGCCTTAGATGCACAGTTCGGGACCCCGTACCCGAGATCCGCCGGTTTTGACACCGACATTGGTGCTTTCATTGAGAGTTCCACTGTGACGTCACCATAAGGCTTGATAGCTCCTTCGATCATCGACAACGATGCGATCCAGGGTGAGGTTTTTTCCCCCAGACAAATCTTCGTATTCGGTGGCTTCGCACTGCGGGCCAACTCGCTTGGCCATCTGGAGCAGATCGAGAGCTACGCCCCTGGCCGTCAGGTCAGGTTTGGAAACTTAAACTATACTGCCGACATCCGCGGAGACTTGATCTTCGATGGATTCGAGCCCGTGTCAGGTGCGCCGCACAGTCACGACGAGCATGACTTAGCTCTGCCGTCGGACAGTGTTCGGGAGATCACACCGGTGGTAGCTCCGGCCCTCGATCCGGAGCAGATCGCGTCGTCCGAGGACGGGTGGATGGACCCCGTCACGGAGGCCGCACACTCAGCGCCGATAGAGCAGAATACTGACTTCACCTCTTACGAGACCTGTGTTGTCGGACCCTTGGATTCATCCCCGGCCACGGGCTCCAAACCACCTGCGTCCGTGCCCATCGAATCTAATTGGACACCGATCATGGAGTTTACCTCCGCCGATATTTTCCAGCACTCGCCCTTGGGCGACATGTTAGATTCTTTAAAGTCTCTCTCCTTGTCAGGAGATGCACGGCCGAACTATGTCCGGCCCGAGTGGGAAGCGGACGACGAAGAAATTCGTTCCCCACCCACCACCCACTTAATAGCCACTGTCGACGATTTAACCAACATGCTTGATTTCGACTCCGAAGTCATCGACGGTATGGACGACGATGCAGGAGAGGAAAAGGAACCACCGCCCACAGGGCTGGACAGCCACTTCATCACACGATATATATATGGTGGATACACCCAAAGAAAACAATGACGAGGAACGGAAGGATGCAGCGAAGGATAGTTCCCTCGAGAAGCAACCAAAGCGACGGCGTAGGCGCCACTCCAAACCCCGCCTCGGCAAAAACAGCGACTCGGGACCCCCGCTCCAAACCCCGCCGGTCAAGCAGACTCTTCGGCGTTTTTCTGAGCCTAAGCGACAAGCCATGGGAGAAGAGCTAGCCAAGTTACTCGAGGCCGGATTCATTAGAGAAATAAAACATCCGGACTGGCTAGCAAACCTGGTGATGGTACCAAAGAAGGACAAATCCTGGCGCCTATGTGTCGATTTCAAGGACCTTAACAAGGCTTGCCCCAAGGATCCCTTCCCTCTCCCCCGCATCGATCAAATTATCGACGCTACCGCAGGACACGACTCATTGTGTTTCCTCGACGCATACTCCGGATACCATCAAATTAAGATGGCGGAGTCCGATCAAGCCGCAACGGTATTTATCACTCCATACGACCCCTTCTGTTTTAACACCATGCCTTTCGGGCTCAAAAACGCCGGTGCAACCTATCAACGCATGATTCAGACATGCCTGGAAACACAAATTGGCAAAACAGTGGAGGCATACATAGATGACGTGGTCATTAAAACCAGACACGTCGAATCCTTAATAGACGACTTGAGGCTCACGTTCGACAATCTCCGAACATATAACATCAAGCTCAATCCGGACAAATGTGTTTATGGCGTGCCCGCCGGAAAGCTCTTGGGTTTCATCGTCTCCAGTAGAGGAATTGAAGCAAATCCGGCTAAATTCCGAGCTCTGTCACAGTTGGCTATCCCAACAGACCTCAAGCAAATCTAGAAATTAACTGGATGCGTGGCTGCCTTAAGCCGCTTTATCTCCCGATTAGGAGAAAAGGCACTACCCCTTTATCGCCTTCTCCGACGCACCAAACACTTCGAGTGGACGGATGCGGCCACGGCCGGATTGGAAGAAATAAAAGTCGTTTTGGCCACCAACCCAATCCTCGCCGCGCCAAACGTCGGCGAACCAATGTTGTTATATATAGCGGCAACACACCAAGTTGTAAGCGCAGTGCTCGTCGTCGAACGAGAGACGGACGGACATAAGTTCCCGCTTCAAAAGCCGGTATACTACGTATCCACTGTCCTCACTCCATGCAAATCACGATACCCACATTATCAAAAGATAGCATACGCGGTCTTCATGGCATCCCGGAAATTACGACACTACTTTCAAGAGTGTTCAATTACGGTGGCCTCTGAAGTACCACTCAACGACATAATAAATAACCGTGATGCCACGGGCCGGATTGCTAAATGGGCTATTGAGCTCCTCCCGTTCGACATAACATACAAACCACGGCGAGCCATTATGTCACAAGTACTGGCTAATTTCGTCGCCGAATGGACAGAAGCCGAACTCCCTAAAGAGTACGGCGCGTACTCCAATTGGATCATGCACATTGACGGCTCTAAGATGCTAGATACACCGGAGATACAGTCCAATACGTACTCCAAATATTATACACAGACTCCAACAATGTAGCAGAATATGAGGCCCTCTTGCATGGTCTCCGGATGGCAGTATCCATGGGCATTCAACGCCTAGAGGTGCGTGGGGATTCGAACCGCGCAATATCTCAAATAAATGGGGACTTTGACGCCAAGGACCCAAAAATGGCGGCTTACCGCAACGCCGTCCTCAAAATGTCAGCTTGGTTCGAGGGGCTTGAATTCCAACATGTGGTCCGGGAAAACAATCAGGCGGCGGATATCCTCGCCCACATCGGCGCTAAGCGCGACCCTGTCGCACCTAATATCTTCTTGGAAAGGATGTTTAAACCATCCGTGGTATGGGAAGGAGAGACCGGCAACAACAGTCCGGACCTGGCCACAACACCAGATACCGAACACTCTGAGGTAATCGGAGGCTCTGCCACCGAAATAACGCCTTCGGCCCACGTGATTATGGTTGTCATCGCCCCATGGACAGAACCCTTCTTGGCCTACCTAACTAGGCACGAACTCCCTGAGGACCCAAATGAGGCACGTTGCATTGTGCGGCGGTCTAAAGCCTACAAGGTCCACGAGGGAGAGCTTTATAAGAAAAGCGCTACCGGAGTACTTCAAAGGTGCATCTCCGAAGAGGAAGGATGGCAACTTTTGGCAGAAATTCATGCTGGACTTGGCGGCCACCACGCCGCAGCTCGGGCCCTTGTAAGCAAGGCCTTCCGTACAGGTTTTTACTGGCCGATGGCCCGAGCAGACGCACAGGACCTCGTTCAACGTTGCGTCGGTTGCCAGCTTTTTGCAAACCAAAGCCATATGCCACCTACCGCTCTCCAAACAATCCCCATTACTTGGCCCTTTGCGGTCTGGGGGCTTGATATGGTCGGACCCCTCAAAGGGGGAAGCCATAAGAAAAAAAATACTTATTCGTCATGGTGGATAAATTCACCAAATGGATAGAAGCCAAACCAGTTAAAACGGTCGAGTCCGGACCAGTGATAGACTTCATATCCGGGGTTGTACACCGTTACGGCGTCCCCCACAGCATCATCACCGATAACGGCTCGAACTTTACAGCCGATGAGGTAAAAACTTGGTGCAGCAACATGGGCATTAAGGTCGATTATGTCTCTATCTATCACCCGCAACCTAACGGTCAAGTCGAGCGAGCAAATGGTCTTATCATGAGCGGCATTAAACCCAGATTAGTGCGATCCTTGAAGGAATCAGATACGCACTGGGTCGAGGAGCTCGACTCCGTACTATGGGGGCTGCGGACCACACCGAATCGCACTACCGGATACACACTTTTCTTTATGGTGTACGGCGCAGAGGCGGTACTGCCCTGCGACATAATTCATGACTCACCTCGAGTGCGCATGTACGAAGAGAAAGAAGCCGAGCTTAATCGGCAGGACAGTTTGGACACCCTGGAGGAGGAGCGTGACGTGGCAAAAGCCCGCTCCGCATTCTATCAGCAACAGGCTCGACGATATCAAAGCAGAGAAGTACGGGCCAAAACTTATAACGTTGGCGAACTCGTTCTACGCCTACCGGAGAAGAAAAAGAACAAGCTCAAGCCCAAATGGGAAGGTCCCTTCATCATTGACAAAGTTCTGACCAGTGGAGCGTACCGTCTACGGGATGCATCGGACAATCGACTCGAGCCAAACCCATGGAACGCAGGCAGACTCCGAAGGTTCTATGCCTAGTGCCGGACTATGTGTTCGTCTCCTTACCTCCGTCAATTTTTTATATATCCGTTATCTGTCTTTTCTTTCTTTCTTTCTTCCCTTTTTCTTCACGGCCTTAAAAGGTTAAAATGTGTCGTGACTACACAATCTTGACGCGCTAGGCGTGCTCATTATACCTGGGGGCTTCTTATACAAAAGCTTAATATAACTATGTTTCGGGCTCTATGCCCCCCGCACATGTGTTACTTTTCCACATGTACCTTTTATTCGCCATTATATGCATCGATATGACTTAAGTTTTGGCCAAGCTGGGTTGCCTGGCTCTTGTGTTTATGCCCTACGTTCCCATTAATTCGGCTAGGGCATAAGGGGAGCACCTCTGCGATTCTTACTGCCGGGTCAGCCGGATATGTACCTCAGACTGGGTGAAGCCGAAAGCTAGCGTTCTTAAGGGAATATTCGGTCGGTGAACAAAAGATGACTTTTATTTATTGTAATACATGCCCCCCAGATGTTTATATCCTGCGTCTCTTTTCGCAGTTCGGAGATGCACATTAATGCATGCGTACCCAGGGAAAGGAACCCTTAAAGGAACTATTCGCTCTGGAAGATGTTTCTTACTATCCATGTAATATAACATAGCTAGTTGGGTACTTGTCTGTTCAAGCACTTATGACCCCTATGCCTGGTTTCCACGCGTACCCCGTTTTTTACATAACTGAGCGGGTATTCGGATATACTCTGGACTGCGGGTCCAGATGTCGAAGCGAAAGGGTCCGCCATGACAAATGATTTATAATCCGGCTAGGGACAATATATGTCACTTGAAGTACACAGTCACTTAGACTGACTAAATTCTTCTTCTATACCATCCAACAGGCTGTCTAGCCTACAATCCTGTTGGGAATACTTTGCGGCTAATTTCACCTGGTCATACACCAAACTGACGGGGATCTCTTTCCCATCAGACCCCACAGGTCCGACCTCGGCCATGTGGTTCGGGTCAGCCTTGGTATATCGCGTCTTCACCATGGCCCAGGCTTCTCTTGCACCTTGTCGGCAGGCTAATATCTTCCATAATCGGAAGCGCCGCCGCGCTCCCTTGAGCATCTGTACAAGCTCCGCCATGCCTCCTGGCAGGGAGGTGGATGGCCACAAGGCTTGGGCAATGCCCTGCATCACCTGCCGTGCTTGTTCGTGCAGTTGTGAGAGCTCTGGCAGAAGATCACCCGCAGACCCGGGCATCTCCTCCGCCGGACGACCCGTCAGCATACCTATAGATATAACTCTGTTAGCCGGTTTCTTCGCCGAACTCTATAAAAGTTCGTTCAAGCACTTACTAAAAATGCCGCGTCAAAGCCTTGTATTCTCCTTTACGGAGTCAGCAAGCTGGGCTCGAACATCTTTCAGTTCAACGCCCAGCAGGGTATTGGCATCTTGGAGATCGTTTTTCTCCCGCCTAACCTGCGTAAGCACGCGCTCGCCAGCCTTTAGCTGTCGTTGAGCATGTTGCTCATCCCCTCGCATGACCTCCGGATTCACTCCGGGGTCATCTGCGGACTCTATTGTTAGATTTGCATGCATGCCGAATACTAACTGGTACATGTCATTCTTTTCGATAGAAACAAGTGTAACCAGATGGGGCCTTCTCGGACTCCTTCATTGCGGCAACTACGGCCCGTAGCTGGGCTTTGCACTCCTCCAGCTCTTGAGACAACTGGGTATTCTTCTCCATAAGAACCTACGCAAACAACGATCCTTAAATCAGTTGTGCCAACTGTTTCAAGTCTCAGGGGCTACTGATATACATAATTATTAGATTTTCTTACCCGTATATCCTTTACATACTGGTCCGTGGCTCTGGCAAGACCATTTGAGCAGCTCGGATGTATGTGTCTCCTGAGTTGAAGGCATCGAACGCCTCTTGAGAGAAACAAGCGTCGCAGAGTACGGCTCGGCGACGCCTGTGATTCATGGCACTCTCCACTTCAGAATTCGTAGCGGACAGCCTATCTGCATCCTCTATAGGAGGAACATCCGGTGTTGGCCCCACGTTAGCGTCTGCCTCTAAGTCCGTCTTTGGAGCCCGATTGGTGGAGGCGTGGCCGGCAGGCTCTCCGGATATGGTCCGGCGAGCGTTTTTCCTGCTAGGAAACATGGACGTTATTATATTTTTAAAAGACGACAACCACGGAGCGGGGTTTTTTTCATACCTCTGCGACGGCGTCTCAGTCCTGACCGCCTTCCTTTTAAGCCTACCCGGCTTCGGTTCCCCTTGTTGGTGAGTCAATGCGGGTTCGGCATGGCGTCCCGAGGACCTTCCCTGTAAGACACCATATGTGTGCGGTAGGTGAAGTGCAAAAAAAAGGGATCCTTCTCGGAAGTTGGGACTCCGGTTTTACTTACATGCGATGCAGGGAGTAGTCCAGGATAATCGGCTATGATGGCCACCAAGGCACCGTCGCAGCTTAATTGATAGAACGTCATGTCGATGAGCTCCACAAATGTGTCCTGATCTTCTTCGAGTCCGGGGTCGAGGGCCCAGTTAGGGTCCTCTGGTTGTGGAGGCGGGCCGTGGACCCCCTCACAGCTTTTCGCAGTTCCTGGTATGAAATAGTAAGGTAAATACTTATGACGAAGGATACGGGAAGGTTCGGAGTAAAAAGTAGCAGCTCACCCAGTTTGGGGGGTTGTACATGGAGAATCCATCTCGTGGCTTAATGCGGATGAACTCCTCTTCCTCTCCTTTATATAAATCAGACAGTATCCTCGCTAGAGCAGCGACGAAGTCCGGTCCCTTACGACCGCAGCGCGTGGCATCATCTTCTCCATTGAAGTGCCACATGGGTTGTCCCCGATATTGAAGTGGTTGCACCCCCCGCATTATACATATTGACATAACCTCGATTATTGTCAATCCTGATTTGGCCAGCGTTTTTATCTGGCCCATCAGGTAAAGGACTTCTCCGTTATGTTCCTCCTGGGGGCTCCGAGGGCGCCAGCTGCGGCGTTTCTTCAAAGGGGCGTTGTCAAACTCAGGAAGGCCCATCCGAATAGGGTCCCGAAGGGGGACGTCCTCCATATAAAACCACTCCGAAGGCTAGTCTTCGGATGTCTTCTTCGGAGTACCGGACAGGTATCCGGTCCCAGTGATGCGCCACATCTCGGCTCTGCCCACTTGATATATTGACCCCTCCTGTGTACGGGGTACGAGGCAGAATAGCCTCTTCCATAGCTCGAAATGAGCTTCGCAGCCCAAAAACAACTCGCAAAGGGCGACGTAGCCAGCAATGTGTAATATGGAGGCGGGAGTAAAGTTATGCAGCTGGAGGCCATAGAACTCTAGGAGCCCGCAAAGGAACATATGGAATATGAAATCCAAGCCCCCTTAATAAGTAAGGGACATGGCATACCAGCTCCCCCATGGATGGGATGGGAAAGCTCTCCGCTTGCTCCCCGCCGTTGTAAGTGGCAAGTCCGGCTCGAACAGGGACCATATACGCTGGAGGGAGGAACCCCTGGGTCTGTAACTCTACTAATTGGCTGTGGGGGACGGAACACTTCTTCCAATTGCTTGGCTTAGGGCTACGGGAGCGAGAGGAGGAGCCGCGATGGCCGGCCATGATGGGATGGACTTTTCCGAGCATGCTCTGATGGATACTCGCTGTGGGAGGATGGTGTGATCTGGATCTGAGGATCCCCGTCTCTTTAATAGATGATTTACTCGCATGGTTAGGGTGGCAAGTGTAAAAATACCCCGACTTCTCGCATTTGCTTGACACGTGGAGGATAGCCATTATTAGGCGCAGAAGCCAAGGAGTGCAATATTCATGGGAAGCCGCACACTACTCGACAGGTACTCAGAATTTGGAGAAGAACCCGCCTTGCAATGCCGAAGACAATCTGCGCGCCGGACTCATCGTCATTGAAGCCTGGTTCGGGGGCTACTGAGGGAGTCCTGGATTAGGGGGTCCTCGGACAGCCGGACTATATACTTTGGCTGGACTGTTGGACTATGAAGATACAAGATTGAAGACTTCGTCCCATGTCCGGGTGGGACTCTCCTTTGCGTGGAAGGCAAGCTTGGCAACTCGGATATGTAGATCTCCTCCCTTGTAACCGACTCTGTGTAACCCTAGCCCCCTCCGGTGTCTATATAAACCGGAGGGTTTAGTCCGTAGGACAACAACAATCAGAATCATAGGCTAGCTTCTAGGGTTTAGCCTCTACGATCTCGTGGTAGATGAACTCTTGTAATACTTATATCATCAAGATAAATCAAGCAGGAAGTAGGGTATTACCTCCATCGAGAGGGCCCGAACCTGGGTAAACATTGTGTCCCCCGCCTCCTATTACCATCCTCCTTACACGCACAGTTCGGGACCCCCTACCCGAGATCCGCCGGTTTTGACACCAACAGGGTTCCTCTGGCATGATGAAATCTTCGTTACCGAGGGTGACATCCTCCTAGGAAACCGGTAGATTGTTACTATCTTACGAATCCTCGTTCTTGACAGATTCGTCCGGGTTAACTTGTCCCTCCTCCCATTCATCATGCTCGGACACAGGCTAGACGGGGTCTTCGGCGTTATCTGGAGTGTTGTTATCTCTGGTGCCGGTATTGCTTTCCTTTTCGCGACGGGATTTTGAGTGGCACCGCTGATGTCGGTGTTTTGGTGGTGCCTCGGCAGGCTTGTCCTCAATCGGTTTTTTAGCGTTGCCGTCGTCATTCTTTTCGGTGGTATCCACCATGTACACGTCATAAGTGGAAGTGACCATCCAACGCCTGGTGAATGGCGGGTTTTGACCTGGTTCGGCTCCGGCATCGTCGTCCTTACCGTCGATGTCTTTAGAGGCGTAATCTAGCATGTCGGTCAAGTCTTCGACGTGGCTATTAAGTGGGTGGTGGGTGGGACGCAAAATTCCCCGCTCTCAGCCCCTAGTTCGGGTTGGGCGTAGTTCAGAGCTTATACTTCCGTAATGGCGAGAGATCGCATTAAGTCCAGAGCTTCGTTTAGGAGCGAAGGCTGGACGGGAAACTGAGGACCTGCTGTGCTGGGCATGGTAAATGCCACCTGACTGTGCCCGATGGACGCAGACCTCGAGAGTTCGGAGTTAGCATCCAGAGGTGAGTCCGGCTTCCCGATGACAGGGAGAATCCTATTTGATTCCAGGCTTGCTGATAATATAGTCGCCTCTGGGTCTCCGGCAGGGAGCTCCGTAGTAGGAGAGAGTCCGGCGGGGTTCATACTCCCGTCTTCGGACAGGGTAGTCCACTCTGGATCTAAGGCCAGGACAGGAGCGATAGTTGATCTTTGAACGGAGCCTGATGGTGGATCCGACGGGCTTCCTTCTTGTAGATGAGGAACAAGTGTTGAAGCCGAAAACCCTTCGAAGATCAAGTCTCCTCGGATATCAGCAATATAATTCAGGCTTTCGAACCTGATCTGATGACCAGGGGCGTAGCTATCAATCTGCTCAAGGTGACCAACTAAATTGGCACGCAGAGCGAAGCCGCCACACACAAAAAGTTGACCAGGGAGGATAGTTGCCCCGGAAGCAGTACCGTTGCCGATGATCAGACGAGCCATCGAGCTTTCTACCAACGACACGGTGGAACTATCAATGAAAGCACCAACATCAGTGTCAAAACCGGCCGATCTCGGGTAGGGGGTCCCGAACTGTGCGTCTGAGGATCGAAGGTAACAAGGGACAAAGGGAACACGATGTTTACCCAGGTTCGGGCCCTCTTAATGGAGGTAAAACCCTACGTCCTGCTTGATTGTATTTGATGAGTATAGGGGTTACAAGAGTTGATCTACCTCGAGATCGTAATGGCTAAACCCTAGATGTCTAGCTTATGAGAATTATGATAGCCTCTACGGACTAAACCCTCCGGTTTATATACACACCGGAAGGGCCTAGGGTTGTACATAGTCGGTTTGCAGAGGAAGGAAATTACATATCCGGACATCAATCTTGCCATCCACGCATAGTAGAGTCCTACCCGGACACGCGGGAAGGTCTTCTGCCTTGCATATTCACGGCCCATCAGTCCGACCCTTATCACACAGCCCGGACACCCGAGGACCCCCTAGTCCAGGACTCCCTCACTCGCCACTGCCGCTGCTTCTTCATCAACTTCTCTCTGCGCCACTAGCGCAGCACTGACCACTTGATTCGTTGCCGCTAGATATAGCAGCAACGGCTCTTGTGGTTTTGGCGCGACTAGTGTTGGCATAGAGGAGAGGTACCTCTTCAAATCTTGCAGCGCTGCCTCCGCTTCTGGAGTCCATTTCATTGGACCTTCCTTTTTCAAGAGCTTAAAAAAGGGCAGGGCGCGCTGAACAGATTTGGAGATGAACCTGCTTAGAGCAGCAACACAGCCAACAAGTCGACGCACATCTTTGACTTGTCTTGGTGCTTTAATCTGCTCAATCGCCTTGATCTTGTTGGGGTTCGCCTCGATCCCACGCTGAGACACAAAGAATCCGAGGAGCTTGCCGGAAGGGACGCCAAACACACACTTCTCAGGATTGAGCTTGAGATTTATCTTGCGCAAATTTGCAAATGTTTCTTCTAAATCTTGTATGAGCGTTGCTTTGTCCTTGGTTTTCACCACTATGTCATCCATATAAGCTTCCATATTTCTATGTAGCTGGGGCTCAAAACTGATCTGAACCGCTCTCGCAAACGTTGAACCAGCGCTTTTCAACCCAAAAGGCATTCGTATAAAACAATATGTTCCACATGGGGTGATAAACGCGGTCTTCTCTTCATCATCCTTCGTCATGAAGATCTGATGGCTGATGTCGCTTGAAGCTACATCGGTATTTCCCCAAAGAGGAAGGGATGATGCACCACAACGGCGGTAGGTATTTCCCTCAGATATGAAACCAAGGTTCTCGAACTAGTAGGAGAACCAAGCAACACAACGTAAACAGCCCCTGCACACAGATAACAAGTCCTCACAACCCGGCGTGTTAAAGGGGTTGCCATTCCCTTCCGGGGTACGGCGCCTCAAGATAGGAAACGGACGTGAGATAAATTTGTAGTAAATTGATAGATCGAACGCCAAATAAAATAAATAAGAATAAATTGCAGGAAGGTATTTTTTATTTTTTGGTTTAATAGATCTGAAAATAAATGCAAGGAAAAAGTAGATCGCCAAGGCAAATATATGAGAAAGAGACCCGGGGTCCGTAGGTTTCACTAGTGGCTTCTCTCGAGAAAAATAGCAAACGGTGGGTGAACAAATTACTGTTGGGCAATTGATAGAACTTCAAATACTCATGACGATATCTAGGAAATGATCATTATATAGGCATCACGTCCAAGATTAGTAGACCGACTCCTGCCTGCATCTACTACTATTACTCCACACATCTACCGTTATCTAGCATGCATCTAGTGTATTAAGTACATGGAGAAACGGAGTAATGCAATAAGAACGATGACACGATGTAGACAAGATCTATCTATGTAGAGATTGACCCCATCATTTTATCCTTACTAGCAACGATACATACGTGTCGGTTCCCTTTCTGTCACTGGGATCAAGCACTGTAAGATCGAACCCACTACAAAGCACCTCTTCCCATTGCAAGATAAATAGATCAAGTTGGCCAAACAAAACCCAAATATCGGAGAAGAAATACGAGGCTATAAGAGATCATGCATAAAAGAGATCAAAGAAACTCAAATACTTTCATGGATATAAAAAGATAGATCTGATCATAAACTCAAAGTTCATCGATCCCAACAAACACACCGCAAAAGAGTTACATCATATGGATCTCCAAGAGACCATCGTATTGAGAATTCAGAGAGAGAGAGAGAAAGCCATCTAGCTACTAACTACGGACCCGAAGGTCTACAAAGAACTACTCACGCATCATCAGAGAGGCACCAATGGAGGTGGTGAACCCCATCCGAGATGGTGTCTAGATTGGATCTGGTGGTTCTGGACTCTGCGGCAGCTGGATGAATATTTCGTCGACTCTAGGGTTCTGGAAATATTGGGGTATTTGCAGAGCAAAGAGGCGGTCCGGGGGGCACCGGAGGTGGGCACAACCCACCAGGGCGCGCTTGGGCCTCCTGGCGCGCCTTGGTGGGTTGTGCCCTTGTCGAGGCACCCCCCAAGCGCAGCCAGGGCCCATTACGTTCCTTCTGGTCCAAAAAAAATTTTGTAAAGTTTCGTTGCGTTTGGACTCCGTCTGATATTGATTTCCTGTGATGTAAAAAACATGCAGAAAACAACAACTGGCACCTGGCACTATGTCAATAGGTTAGTACCAAAAAATGATATAAAATAACTATAAAATAATTATAAAACATCCAAGATTGATAATATAATAGCATGGAACAAGCAAAAATTATAGATACCTTGGAGACGTATCAATGGCACCCTAAATAAGCATCAAGAAATGACAGCAAGTCGCATCCGGTGGTGTAGTCCACAATCTGGTCGATGTGCGTCAAGGGGAAAGGATCCTTTGGACAGGCTTTATTGATATCTGTATAATCAATACACAGCCTCCATTTTCCTTTCGCCTTGCGCACTACAACCGGATTGGCCAACCACTTTGGATGCAGCACTCCTCTGACTAAACCTATCACTTCTAACTTCCTAATTTCTTTAGTGATAAACTCTTGCCGCTCCAAAGCTTGCTTCCTGACCTTCTGCTTGACGGGCCATGCATGAGGACAGACAGCAAGATGGTGCTCAATCACCTCCCTGGGAATGCCGGGGATGTTAGATGCTTGCCATGCAAACACATCGACATTCACCCACAGGAAGGCAATGAGCGCGCTTTCCTATTTGTCGCCGAGGGTGGAACTTACAGTGAAAGTTCCGCCTGTGCCGTCCTCCTTGATGGGCACCTTTTTGGTTTCTGGTGGAGCTGCCCTGGATTTCTTGCCCTTGCGGGTGGAGCTCTCCGGCACTTCCTAGACGGGAATGCAGCACTCCCAGGAGGCGCGCTTGCCGGAGTGGGCGCAAGAGGCCTTGCCAGTCTTCTTCTTGCCGGTGGAGCTCTCTGGCACTTCCTCGACGGGAAGAATGCACTCCGAGGAGGCGCGCTTACTGGAGTGGGCGCAAGAGGCCTTGTCGGTCTTCTTCCCCCCGGGTGCTCCAGTGGCAGGAGCAAGCGCCTTAGCGGCAGGTGCTACAACTGCCTCCTGGTAGAGTTGGTCGGTGCAGATAAGTGCATCCCTCTTGTCGGAGTTGAAAGTGTTGATGCTCATTGGACCGGGCATCTTCAATGTATTGTAAGCGTAGTGTGATGCTACCATAAACTTGGCCAACGCTGGGCGGCCAAGGATCCCATTATACGGCTATGGGATCTTGGCAGCATAAAAAACGATCTTCTCCGTCCTGTAGTTCAGCTCTCCACCAAATGTAACTGGTAGCGTGATCTTACCCTTCGGCTGGCTTCTTCCCGGATTGATCCCTTGAAACATGCCCGTCTCTTTGAGATCTCCATCAGGAATCTGTAACCTCTTCATCACATTGGGCGAGATCAAGTTCAGACTGGCCCCACCGTCTACTAACATTTCTGTCACCTTGAGGTTGCGAATTGTTGGCGAAACCAACAATGGCAAACACCCGACTGCTGTTGTGCGATCAGGGTGATCCTCGGCGTAAAAAATGATAGGCGTGTTGGACCATCTCAACGGCTTCCAGGCATCGATCGACGGCTCTGTCGCATTTATCTCGCGCGCCCACTGTTTAAGTTGGCGGTGAGAAAAATGCAACGAGGCGCCACCATCAATGCACATGGATTCTGTAGCTTTTTGAAACTCATGCTCGCTGGACTTGTCGTCCTCTTCGTGGTCATCATCACCATCTTTCTTGTCGTGGCCCTGAGCAGGCCTCTCCTGTTGTTTACCCTTGCCGTGGCAACCCCCTCGGCCACTACGCTTCTTGCCGGACCCCTCAGCACCATCCTGGCCCTTCTCCTTGTCTTGCCTTTTGTATACAGCTTTCTACCTCTCGACAAGTTGTTTGACTTGCCGGCAGTTCTGGAGATCATGGCCCTTGTGCGATGGATCTTGAAGTATTGCTTGTTGGAGCCTTCCCGCTTGTGGGCAGCCGCCAAGGCCTGCCAGGCGGCACACCCGGCAACCTCCTTGCCGGGGTCGTCAACCTTAGCCTTCTTGGCGGTGCCGGGGTTGTCGGATTCCTCGACGGTAAGCACGATCTTGCCCTTGCTCTTCCTGTTATGACGTCGGCACTTCTTTGCCGGGGCGGCGGCGTCTTCATCTCCGGAGTCAGTTGCCCCACCGGCATCTTCGCCGGGGTACCTTCTTCCTTCTTCAGCCTGAGCACATCTATCGGCTAGAACATAAAGCTCGGCAACATCCCTAACCTTGTTCATCGCCAGCTCTTGACGCATCTTGCGGTTGCGCACATTCTGATGGATCGCGCTGATAACAGCGGCAGGATGAACGTCTGGGATGTTGTATTGTACACGGCTGAATCTTTGTATGTACTTGCGCAAGTTTTCACCCTCTTTCTGGGGGATGAGATGTAAATCACTCGCCTAGCCAGGAGCTTGGTGGCCTCTGGTAAAGGCGCCAACAAACTAGTGACACAGATCCGACCAGGAAGAGATGGAATTTTCTGGCAGGTGCATCAACCATGACACGAAGTTGGGCTTGAGCACCAATGGGAAGTAGTTGGCGAGCACCTTGTCGTCTCGAGCCCCGGCAGCCTGCACCGTGATGGTGTAGATGCTCAGAAACTCCGACGGGTGAGTCTTGCCATTGTATTTCTTGGGGACCTCTGGTTTGAACGTGCGGGAAGTGGCCCACTGGACTCGTCGCAGCTCACGGGTAAAAGCTGGACAACCCACCTCGTAAGGTAAGTCACCAGAATCCCCCGGCGCAGACCTGTCTACAGTGGGCCCTGCACGCCTGTCAGATTAATGGCGCGCTTCCGGCCGGCGCTCGATGGTGGTTCGAGCATCTTCTTTGACTCATTCCCGAAGAACTTGACATTGATCGCGGCGAGTTCGCGGATCGAACGATGCCGTGGAACCGTCATCACGAGCCTTGACCCGCCAAACTGGCAACCGATGTTATCATGGTGGAGGAGAGTGCACCATGGTCGCACCACCTCCATTCCTTCTGCCATCGGCACGCGCCGGCTTGGTGGACCACCGCCACGAAGGCCCTGCCTGCTGCTACCCGTCCTTATTGGCGAAAACAATAAGGCTCTGTATAGCAGCTCTCCATTCTTCGAGCTTCTCCGCAGCGAGAGGAAAATCTAAGAGCAGTTGTCGTGGAAGCTCACGATCTCCACCTCCGGTCGCCTGGCTCCGGTCACCAGAACGTCGTGGAAGCTCACGGTCTCCACCTCCACCAGCGTCCGCCCCATCACCCGTCCGTGTTGGTACGGGCAGATCGTCCGCAGACGAACCGATCGCCGTGATACCCTTCCTCATGGGAGACATGATGATGAAGACATTTGAAGAAACTAACGTGCTAACTGCTAGATCAGGTTTGCGCAACCTCAACTCCCCTACCTGGCACGCCAAAGATGTCGGGGAAACAACACCTATGGGATCTCGTGGATCCCTTCTACGGTTTGGCAGGGAAGAAGTGTGCACAAAGAGCAGATCCAATGATCAACACGAGGGATTTTTACCCAGGTTCAGGCCGCTGAGAAGCGTAAAACCCTAGTCCTGCTTTAGTGTATTGAGAGTTCATGAGCTCTGGCTAGCTGCTACGCATGCAAACTGGGCCAAAAAGTCCAAAGATCCCTCCTTGTATTGCCTTGGGCCTCCTTTTATACTAAGGGGCTACCACAGTTGCGTACAGGCATACAGGAGGTGTAAAGCTACTACAGTGCTTATACTTATCCCTGTCGTCTTACGAAAAGTGCATTTAATGTGCCGTTTACGTGTCCCTAATTTTATCGGGGACGGAAACAGAGCTCGTCCCATCCGTCGCCGCCTCGTCCCACCTCGACATGTATCCAGGATGACGAGGCTCGTGGGGCCAGGCTGGCAGGCTAGTCGCTGCGCTGGAGTGGTGGCATGGCGGTGAGATCTTTGAGCCTTGTCGTGGCCTCAAAGACATCCCCGGCAAGAATCTTGCCGGGGCTTCGCAACCGTTTCCCACAAGAATCTTGCTGGGAACTTCGCCTTTTAGTCTTCACAAAGATCTGCATGCCACCAGCAGACGCCCCTGATCTTGGTCTTGAAGTTGTCGATGGTGTCAGAGTTCTCAACCTCAAGGGAGATGGTCTCGCCTAGGCTTCACTTTGCAAACCATCCCGGCAAGAATCTTGCCGGGAGCACAGCTTGTGGTCTTCTTTGGTTGTCTCGTATTTGCTTCCAGTTGTCCCTGGCAAACCTTGCCGCGGGTACGGCTGCAACTGCCCATGCACGAGTATGGGGTATTAAAGGGCCCAAACTTTAGTACACCGACAACTGAGGAAGATAGGGAGATGCAATTATATGGTTAACATCATACTTAGCAAGCATTTTACGGAAAGCACCATCAATAAAGTGTGAACCACCATCAGTCATTAAATATCTAGGGACTCCAAACTTTGGGAAAAATAACTTCCTTAAGCATTTTAATAGAGGTGTTGTGATCAACACTACTAGTTGGAATAGCTTCTACCCACTTAGTAACATAATCAACAGCAACCAAAATATGTGTACACCCATTAGAGGAAGGAAAAGGTCCCATGTAATCAAAACCCCAAACATCAAATGGTTCAACAGCAAGTGAATAATTCATAGGCATTTCTTGACGCTTACCAATATTACCGATTCTTTGACATTCATCACAAGATAAAACAGACTTACGGGCATCCTTGAAGAGAGTAGGCCAATAAAAACCAGATTGCAATACCTTCTGAGCAATTTGTGATGACCCACAAGTATAGGGGGTCAATTGTAGCTCTCTTCGCTAAGTAAGAGTGTCGAACCCAATGAGGAGTAGAAGGAAATGACAAGTGGTTGTCAGCATTGATAGCAAGATAATTTGTAACGAGCAAGTAATGATAGTAGTAACAAAAGTGCAGCAAGGTAGCCCAATCCTTTTAAGGCAAAGGACAGGCCAAAACGGTCTCTTATGATAAGCAAAGTGTTCCTGAGGATACAGGGGAATTTCATCGAGTCACTTTCACCATGTCGGTTCGATTTGTGTTCGCTACTTTGATAATTTGATATGTGAGTGGACCGGTGCTTAGGTGTCATTCTTACTTGAACAAACCTCCTACTTATGAATAACCCTCCCGCAAGCATCCGCAACTACGAGAAAAGTATTAAGAATGAATTCTAACCATAGCATTAAACTTTTGGATCCAATCGGTCCCTTACGGAATAGCGCATAAACTGGGTTTAAGCTTCTGTCACTCTCGCAACCCATCATCTAATTGCTACTCCACAATGCATTCCCTTAGGCCCAAATATGGTGAAGTTTCATGCAGTCGACGTTCACATGACACCACTAAGGGAATCACAACATACATACTATCAAAATATCGAACACATATCAAGTTCACATGATTACATGCAACATGATTTCTCCCGTGACCTCAAGAACAAAAGTAAATACTCACAAATAATAATCGTGCTCAAGATCAGAGGGGTATTAAATATCATATTGGATCTGAACATATAATCTTCCACCAAATAAACCATATAGTAATCAACTACAAGATGTAATCAACACTACTAGTCACCCACAAGCACCAATCTATAGTTCCGGTAACAAGACTGAACACAAGAGATGAACTAGGGTTTGAGATGAGCTGGTGATGTTGAAGATGTTGATCGAGATTGTGCTCCCCAACATGGGAGAATTGTTGCTGATGATGAGGACGATGATTTCCCCCTCCGGGAGGGAAGTTCCCCCGACGGAGTCGCTCCACCGGAGGGCAAATGTAGCGACCCGACCTCAGACGGTCAAGTATCTATGCTTAAGTGTCATCCCTGGATCGGTATGCTAACACACACAGTACTCGAGGATTTATAACAGAGGTAAATCACATGTATAAAGTAATGAAAATACTATTACCTCAATCCAAATAGCGGAAGTAACAACAAGGTTGTGGATTCCCATCAACACCAACGGCAAAGTTGAGTGTAGAAATCGTAACCCTAACGTATCACTTACTCGTCGTAAGAATCCTACAACATGAGACGTTGCAGCCTCAAAGGGTCAGTACATTGAATGTACTGGCAAATTCACACCATAGTATAATGATGAATAATAGTTATCACTACATGCATATTTGGCTGGTGGAAAAGCTCTATGGTTATAAATGTTTTGCGAAAAGCTATTTTTTCCTACTGCAAAGGAATATATTTTATTTAACTACAAAGTTTGTTGAAAACATTGAGAAGGTTCCTCCAACTCAATCCCAAATTAATAATCATCAACCCAACAAATTAATTAAGTAGAGTGATGAGATCAACATGATAATCCAAGTACCAGAGACTCAAGATGTCCATAACCGGGGACACAGCTAATCATGATTAGTTTGTACACTCTGCGGAGGTTTGCGCACTTTTCCCCACAAGACTCGATCTCCTCCGTTGGATTTCTCGCACTACAGGGTGTTTGAGAAACGGATGACCGAGACACAGTCTTTTAGAAGCATTAACTCTAACCCTGGGTAGACAGTACCAACCTACATCCCCTACATCTGCTAGCCTACCACTGGAAGAGGTCATGCAACATACTCAACTTGGCTAGAGCCCATAATAGCTTGTGGCTGCACATGGAAGTTTCTAGCATGAATAATCTTATGATCCCTTTGAGCCTGGGTGGCATTCCATAGGGTGATCACACGGGTCCTCCGAGATCCCCTTGGGCAAGCACTGGGTTCTCCAAGTGCCCGGGCAAACCACTGGGTGCTCCAGGGTGCCCCTACCAATCCACCCAGATGTGTATTAAAGTAGCCACCTTAAGTTAAACATTAGTTAACAATAATCTCTCACATCTTACATGAATTCTCTCAAACCAATCCACGTCTACGAGCATAGCATAGCAGTATAAGCATAACGTAGTACTAACTCCCAAGGTTTGAATGTAAGACAATGGTTACTACCTCATCAACTACTTCCCAATACCCGCATGTTATCAATCCTACTCATGCAATGTTTGAGGGTTGAAACTAATGCATAAAAACTGGGTATGAAAGGGATACGATCAAAGTGTGAACTTGCCTTGTACAGTTGATGAAGATGATTCGCACTCATAACTCCTGATAGTTCTACTCGTCACACTCCGGTCAATCTATCGTAAGCAAACAATAGTAACCACACATAAGCAATCACTCAGAAGATCGAAAAGACCGAAGAAGACACTTCGGAAAACATCAAAACCAAGCAAATAACCCTTGCAACATAAAACAACTTCTAACAGTACCAAAACTATGTGTATTTGGCCTTATCAGAAAGTTTAGGTCAAGAGCTTTAATTTGCAAAAAGAATCAACTAAATCGGAGTTATAAAACTCGAGTTACGATCAAACGAAGTTTGAATGCAAATCTGTTTGAACTCAAATTTTAAATTTTGAAAACATGTTCAAGTTGTTTTACTGGATAGAGGGGAGCATAACGAAGAAGTGTGCGTTGGTTTCGTTGGATTTCGACAAACGAGTAAAAAGTAGTGAGGGTTTAAAAATCAGGGGCTAAACTGTAAGAAAAGAATTCACAGATAGGTCCCTGCCCGAAATTAAAAAGAAAAAGAAAAATCTAACTCACGAACGTTCGCTATAGAGACTTAAACGACGAAATTGTTTGCTAAAGCAGCTAAACTAATAAACGTTCGCTAAATAATCTAACCTAAAAAGAAAACCGATCTAAAAATATAAACCGGACTAATAAAAAAAGGGCGGATCTAGCGGTTCGTACCGTTTCGGCGATTCTCGGAAATAAACCGCCGGCGACGAACGGCGAGCTCCGGGGACTACGGGATGCGGCACGGCGAGGCGGCTACGCGGCGCGGCGAGGTGGCGCGGTGGTGCGGGCGGCAGGCGGTGGCGCGGCGCGAGTGGAGTGCGGCGGCGGCGCGGGCAGAGTGCGGCGGCGGCGCAAGCAGTGCGGCGAGCGGCGGCGCCAGATGCGGCAAGATGTAGCGCGAGCAGAGAGAGAGAGGGCCCGAGGTCCGCGGTTTATATGGGGGCCGGGGCGGCTTCTTGGAGGAGGAGGCAAGGCGACGCGGCGGCGGTGTCCGGATCGAGGACGGCGGCGGCGCGGGATCGCTCGGGACTCTGTCCCGAGCTCGGGGACGAGCGGGGCGCTGCGCTGGGCCGGCTGGCTGGGCTTCGGCACAGTTGGCCCGGTCCGGAGGAGGAGTTTTTTTAAAATAATTTTTGACAAGAAATAAAATAGAAAAAAATAAAAATAAAAATACTATAGGCATATAATATATCAAAATTTTCAGAAAAAGATTTTCTACAACATAAACATTTTTCTAGCATCAAATAAAATATACAATAATTCAAACAGTGCTACTGCTACAATAAAACCCAATAAAGATCTTTTTAAAAAAAAAAGCAAAATGATTTCAAATTTTTCTCTCCAATTTTCTGTTGTAGGGAATCATTTTACCCTATTTTCCATATATTTTATTTTTTGACAAAAATAATTTGAATAAAACCCAAATAACTCCAAATTGAAAATAATTTCAAAAGGATTTTAAATCTTTTAAAACTTCCAACTCATATTTCATATATTTTTGAAGAAGTCATTTTATCTTCTCTCATGAAAATTATTGAGTTGCTTAAAGTTTTCTGAATTTGAAATATTTTCGAATGAACTTCAAATATTTTCAAAACCCTTTATCATTTATTTAAATGGAAGAAGTCATATTATCTTCACTCCAGGGTTTTGTGATGAAAAGAATTTGAATTCATGGAGATCAGAAAGCAAAGGTGAAAGTTTGGGAAAGTCCTTTTATTCCCTCTCATTTAACTTTCAAAAGTTTCAAATTTCACTCACTTTCAGTCAATCAATCACACAACAATCAAAACTATCTATTTAATATAACATTCCAAAATTTAGAATTTTGGGATGTTACAGCAAAAGTGCTCCTTCCCAAGTTCGGCCTCGAGACCGCGGCGCTCCATCACTAAAGTCCTCTCCTTATTTTTTTTCTAGGTCAAAATGACCTATATAACAGAAGATGGGCACCAGAGGTGGGCCTGGGTGAGCACAATCCACCAGGGTGCGCCTAGGCTCCCTGGCGCGCCCAAGTGGGTTGTGCCACCTGCTGGGCCTCCTCTGGTACTTATTTGCTCCAATATTCATCATATATTCCATAAAAATTCTCCCTGAAGTTTCAGCCTATTTGGAGTTGTGCAGAATAGGTAGCCTGACGTAGCTTTTCCAAGTCCAGATTTTCAGCTACCGGAATTCTCCCTCTTTGTGTGTACCTTGCAAATATGAGAGAAAAGGCATTAGAATGACTCCCAAAAGCATGATTATGCATAAAAACATCATAAATAACAGTAGGCAAACATGATGCAAAATGGACGTATCAACTCCCCCAAGCTAAGACCTCGCTTGTTGTCACATCCTAGCTAGTTCATGCATTAGAGTGTTGCATCATGATTACTTTTCCAGAAAACTTGAAATGGGGATGACAGAACCCCCAGCACCCCCCTGAAAACAACTAGGGTTTACTAAAATCATTTTCAATGAACCTGAAATGCCCTTCTAAAAAGTCCACCCTTTTTGTCTTGGGTTAGAACCTCTGACAAAATGGGTTCACAATTTTCTAGGTCATCACAAGATCATTGAATTAAGTCATATGTAACTTGCATTTGGGCATTTAAATGCCAGTAAATATTTTAAATGTCCAAATAATCCCAAACTAAAATGTTCCATGTTGGATATGTTCCATACAATGAGCATGTGCAGTTTGGTGATTTTTGAAAGTGCCTAAGTATTTTTAGAAATGCCACAAACTTGCAGAAATAAAAGAAACAGAAAATAAAAGAAAAACAACTTATCTGGCCGCAACCCACCAGCCGGCCCACCTGGCGGCCCAGCGCTGTGCTGGCCCGTGCCAGCCAGCTGCTTCTTCCCCGCCAGGCAGGCAGGGAGGTGACGCCGGCGTGCGCGAGCTCGCCACGACGTCACATGCTTGCCACCCGCACCCCTGGACACCTGGGCGAGCTCCACGACGCCGCCCCGACCCCCTGGACACATCCATTCGCCCCTGCCTCTCTCCCTCGCCCTCTCCCGCCATGGCCGACGCACCTGCCGCCGCACCGCCGACGTAGCCGCGCTCACCATCGTCCCCGCGCCGCGCCACCGTGTCCAGAAGCTCCGCCGCCCTCCTCTCCTTCGAGCAAGCCGAGCCCCGAGCGCTCCCTTGCCCCGAAGCCACCGCAACGACCACGCCCGACTCCGCCACCGTCGGAGATCCCCTTCGCCGTCATCGCCGCATCAGTTCGTCCCCAACCTCTCCGACTGCTCCGACGTGATCGCCGTGAGCTTAGCCACCTCCCCATCCTCTCCGTTCTCTCTCTCGAGCACCGTAGCGACTGCACGAAGCATCACCGCACGCGCCGCCGCCGAGCTCGTCGCCGGCGTGACTCCGGCCACCCAACGGCCAAGCCACCTTGTCCAACACACTCACCGCATCCCCAAGAGCCCGCAGCACCACTCCACGCACCTCGCCGTGCCCCCTAACGACGATCCCGCGCTCACCCGAACTCTGGCAGCCGCACAGCTCATCGCCGGCGTCGTTTCCGGCGACCCCGAGCCCAACCACCACCACCACTCGACGCGGCTCACCCCTAGCTACTCGTAGATGGTCTCCGCCGCCCATTTGGTCGCTGGAGCACGAAACCGGCATCGCACCGCCGCGTCTGGCCCCGCCGGCGGCTAAACGCCAGCGAGTTGACCCGCTGACCATTGACTGGGTGGGCCCAGTTTGACCCCCTGGGTCACTGACGTGTGGGCCCCAGGCCACTAACTAAACTAAGTTAGTATTAATTTAACGCTAACTAAACATAGTTAGTTTAATTGACACTGACAGACGGGACCCACAGGCCAGGGTTGACCTGGACCGTCTCTGTTGACTGATGAGGTCACCCTAACGCTATGCTGACGCAGTAAATCATTTACTTGAATTGTTCTTATACAGGAAATTCCAGAAAATACTACAAACTTCAAAAATTCATAGAAATTAATCTGTAACTCCAAATGCAAAGATTTATATATGAAATTTGATCAGAAAAATCCAATCTTTCTGTCTGTACTGGTTTCATGCATGTCAGAACACTTTAACCTTGCTGTTTAGGTGAAACAAGTAAATGCACTAATGTGACCTCTTACTTTGGGTTAGCATTTGAATCCTCGATTCAAATGGACTCAAACTAATCTGTTCTAAGTTGCATTAGCCCTAACACATTCATTTTGCTATGTCATTGCATGCATCATATTGTTGCATATTGCCTTGTGATGATTGTGTTTCGATGTGTTCTTCGTGGTAGGTTCTGCCTCCGAGGATATTCACGAGTATCCAACTGAAGGGCAGTATCCCACTACCACTCTGTCAGGCAAGCAACCCATTGATCATTTCGATACAAACCCATCTTCTCACTTCTGCTCTCGTTTACTACATTCAGACAACGCGTTTCAAACTGTTGTGTGTTGCGGTAGTTGAACCCACTTCCTCTGCATGACCTGTCATTGCCATAGTAACTGGATGAAACCCACTAGCATGTGTAGGAGTTGATTGAGCCATGTTTGTGTTTCCTACCCTGCTATGCTTGCTATGCTTAGAGTCGTGTCAGGTCTGGCTCATCGGGGTGATGAACTAGAGTGAATGGTTGTGTCGGTAATGAGAGTGAAGTGTTGAACATGATTTGGTAAAGGTATCGATGAGAGGCCATGTAGGAGTACATGGTGGGTTGTTTCATTGAGGCCGTCCTTAAGAACTGAGATCTGTATGTGTGATTTAAGATCATCTACTACCACGCGTTGGGCCCGAAACCAATGGACCCTCTCGACTTATTAACCACTCGTGTCCTCTATCCAGGAGTTGCAAGTAGTTTCTGGTGTTTGTAGTATGCTGGAGGCCGTGCGCAACGCTGACCTTAGGGGTGGGCTGTGATGCGGTAGGCTCGTGGCCCGGTGTACCGAGTCGCCCGTTTGGTGTCTCGGGAACCCTGCACACATCGTTTGGGGCCGTTGAGGACACCCCGGCCGGATTTCCTTGCGGATGGAACCCGAATAGGCGATAAACCAGGACTAGGGACTCGTGTGTTTAGTCAGCTCGTGGCCAACACCCTCGCCGAGCTTCCGCTTGCAGTTTGCCGAGTACATGTCGTGTAAACGGCGATAAGTGGTGAAAGCGTGTGTGAAGAAGTACACCCCTGCAGGGTATAAAACTATTCGAATAGCCGCGTCCGTGGTAAAGGACTACTTGGTCGCTTATGCAGTTCATAGACAAGTTAATGGTTACTACTAAAAGACTCAAGATAAGTGTGAGTACCGCGGATGGCCCTCCCGTAGGATGACGAGGGAGGATCCACGGTGGAGTATTGAGATGGTGATTAGTTGACTCGTGTGCGAAAACTATTTTCAAGTGGTGTCTCATAGGATAGCTTAGCCAAGAGTCAAAGCTGGCTTGCTGCAATAACTCCACTACCTTCTTGAGAATGTGCATGTATAGTAGGATCTGTTGTAAGACTTGCTGAGTACCTTTGTACTCATGTTGCTTTAATTACTGTTTTCAGACGACAACACCGCCCCCTCCGATGGGTTCTATGTAGATCTAGACATTGACGAGTGACTTGCCACCCAGGTGGTGATCTGAGCTTGTAAAGGGCCTATGTAGATAGACATGCTTCGTCAAGCCTTCTTTCTTTCTAGTTGTCTGTACTGAGACAAGTTTGCTTCTGCATGTGCTTGTATGTTTGTACGACTTGAGTGTCGGGTCATGTGACCCATATCTGTATGAACATGTTATGTATGGCTCTCCGGAGCCTTTAAATAAAGTACTTGAGTTGTAGAGTTTTGTTGTGATGCCATGTTGTATTTACACATATCGAGCATATTGTGTGTATGATTGAAATGCTTGGTATGTGTGGGATCCGACAATCTAGTTGTTTATTCTTGGCAACCTCTCTTATGGGGAAATGTAGTCTAGTGCTTCCATGAGCCATAGTAGTCCGCTACAGCCCGGTTCACCGGAGTCCTGCTAGCCCAGCACTACTGCTCCGGAACACTTGACTGGCCGGCATGTGTTTCACTTCGTTCTTGTGTCTGTCCCTTCGGGGAAATGTCACGCGGTGACATCCGGAGTCCTACCTAGCATGCTACAGCCCGGGTTCCCGGAGTCCTGTTAGCCCAATGCTACAGCCCGGATTCACACGCTCTTGACCGACATGCTCGATGTTGATTCATGTATGCATGTCCCTGTAAGTTAGTGCCGCTTTGGGTTCACGACTAGCCATGTCGGCCCGGGTTCTCTGTCATATGGATGCTAGCGATGCTATCATATACGTGAGCCAAAAGGCGCAAATGGTCCCGGGCCAAGGTAAGGCGACACCCGTGGGAATACTGTGCGTGAGGCCGCAAAGCGATATGAGGTGTTACAGGCTAGATCGGTGTGACTTAGAATCGGGGTCCTGACAGCGTTGGCATCAGAGCCGGACTGCCTGTAGGTTCGTTAAGCCAAACTGGTCGATGTCGAGTCTAGAAATGCTTTAGCTATATGTAGGGGAATTGATTGTGGGAGGGACGTAAGGCTCTTTTTACTCCTTTACCTTATGCCCTCTGATCTGAGTCATTCTCTTCTGATTCTACGTGGGTTAAGGACTAGGCTCTCTTCTCTCTATCAGGTTCACGTGTTACAAATCCGTAGTAACTTATAGGATTGCTGGTTCCATGCCTCAGTTCAGTTTCTACTACTTTTAGTATGTTACCAGTTGAACCAGAACCTTGATACGATGATGTTGAGTGTCTATGCAAACTGTTGTGGATGTCTCAAATCTTTTCCTAAGCATTTACAGCCGTTGTGCTGTCCGATTTCTCCTAGAAAATTCTAATGCCTTTGCATTATTTCGTGCTTTCAGATGGCCACCCGTTCCCAGAATCAAGTGGTTCGTCTGACTCGGTGCCTTGATGTACCTGGTCACACGGCCATGCTGGTCCGAGTGATGATCGAGACAGGCTATCGATGGTATCCTGAGTATACCGTCGAGGAGCAGTTTCGAGACTTTAATCAGAGCCAATACCTTTGTACAGTCAGGATATACCCTTCCTATCCTGGAGCTACGGAACCCCACCATTGCTCTTATGGACTTGGGGTTACCATCGAGATGTCCGTGCAGGACGCAGCTTACTCGATGATGACTATCATACGAGCCAGAACTGCCTTGCTTCAGAACACTGATTTCCGCTATATGCCAGCATCACTCCCTGGGGCACAAGGGTACTATCAGGCTATTTACTGTGACTCTACCCATGAGGATTCACTACTCCGCACCACCACCGAGATGCTTGAGGACAAGGACCGTGAGAATCGTGCCTTGTGAATGGAGCTCTTCAACGCTCGTTCTGATCATTGGGCCACTCTGACACGGTTTGCACCTACCGTGCAGGCTGGGTATATGGTCATGAGGGACTTGTACCCCGTGCGGTCTGGTCTGCCAGATTGTATGGACTGGCGTGATGTAGGAGGCATCACCCCTCCTCGTGGACTCCGTCTGCCACCGTTTGTTGGACCAAGGCCACATCTGAGTCCTTATGGACCGCAAGCTCCACAGGACCGACTGTTTCCAGATGATCATGTTCAGCTCCGAGGGCATGGTGGTAATCTTTATGAAGATTACTACGGAGACGTCTGAGTTGGTAGTAGCTTCACTAGTATTGTAACAGTTGTATTCTCCACAGTCCTGCGTGACTCGTGGGATACGACTTGGTGTGTATCACGTTCCGGAGGTGTAGAAAAATAATGTATAGGAGCTTGGAATGCCTCCGATGAGATGTATCGTCTTTCACCGTAATTGTACTCTAGCCTGGGCTTGTACTAAACTATGTACGGTGTGTATGACCGATGGTATATATATGGCAGTTTCTATATTACCATGTCGTGCAAATGAACATCTCAGCATTCCATGTCGTCCATTACATTCCGCACTTCCTTGCCAAGATTTTGCCATCCTTGTCTAAACCGTTGTCTTGTTTTCCTAGGATGGTCAACACCCGCAACAACCCTGCTGTCCAGGCGCAGGGTGAAGCCAGTGCAGCTAGGGATGAGAATCTGCCTCAACCGCCTTCTCTGGCCGAAGTTATGCTGGAGGCGGAAAGAAACAAGCGTGAGACCAACCGCTTGCTAGAACGAATTGAGCAGAATACTGCACGTCATCAGAGGAACGACTTGGTGTCGATCAATGACTTTGTCAAGTTGTACCCACCGAAGTTTAATCATTCCGTCGAGCCCCTCGATGCAGATGATTGGCTTCGCAGCATCACCCATAAGCTATGTTCTACCAACATAGCCGAAGCTGATAAGGTTACCTACGTTGCCTATCACCTCGAAGGCCCTGTTAGCCTTTGGTGGGAAAACTTTGAGGCTATGCACCCGGCTGGCCAAATCACTACTTGGGCTGAATTCAGTGAGGCTTTCCGTGAGCATCACATTCCGGAGGGTCTCATGGATCGTAAGCGGGAAGAATTCTGCAATTTCACCCAAGGCAGACTGACCGTGGATGCATACATCCGTGAGTTTGGAGATCTGGCACGTTATGCTCCTGAAGAGGTATCCACCGACGCCAAGAAGCAGGCAAGGTTCCGCAAGGGACTTAGCCCCGAGCTTCGCCGTGATCTTCGTCTGCACGAGTGCACCTCCTTCCAGAAGCTGGTCAATAAGGCCATCAGTGCTGAGACAGGTCAGACTGACTATGACGCTTCACGCAAGCACTCCCGTGACTTTGGTTCTTCATCCGGCTCTGGATCTCAGAAGCGCCGGGTCTGGATTCCAAACACAGCTCTGCCACCCAGGTTCACTCCGAGGCCATCCTTTGAGGCGCCTCACCCCAACCAGCAGTATGCACTGCCCAAGGCCTATGGTGGCCCCGCTGCTAATGCTGCTCCACGCCCCAATGTTGTGACATGCTTCAAGTGTGGAGAGACGGGTCACTACCTGCGCGAGTGCCCCCAGAACAACCCCAATCAGCCTGGAAAGTCCGTTGGTCGTGGCAAGCCAGCGGGAAAGACTTACTACGCCAAGCCCGCCACCACTGCACGTGGTCATGTCAACTATGTCTCAGCTGAGGAGACTCATGATGATCCCAACGTCGTCCTTGGTACGCTCCTTGTTAACTGCCATCCGGCAACTATTCTTTTCGATACTGGAGCATCTCATTCATTTATTTCAGAGAGCTATGCTCGATTGCACAACACCACATTTAGTGACATGCCCACCTCCATGGAAATTCAAACCCCTGGTTCTAGATGGCAAACCTCTAGAATAAGTCATGGAAATGAAATTCTTGTCGATAGATTGGTCTTCCTTGCATCACTGATAGCTCTCAAGTCCTCGGACATAAACATCATCTTGGGTATGGACTGGATGTCAGCCCATTATGCTAAGATTGATTGCTCTACTAGAACTGTTCAACTCACCCATCCATCGGGCAAGACAGTCAATGTTTTGACCCGAGTGTCTGAGCGTCAGCTCTACTCCCTAAATGCCAACCCTCTTCCAGACCTTGAAGATATTCCGGTAGTCCGTGACTTCCCGGATGTCTTTCCAGAAGAATTGCCAGGTGTTCCACCTGACAGGGATGTCGAGTTCGTGATAGACCTTGTTCCAGGAACCGTCCCAATCTCTAGAAGACCCTATAAGATGGCACCCCTAGAACTAGTCGAGCTTAAGAAACAACTCGACGAGTCCTTGAAAAAGGGTTTCATCCGTCCTAGTTCTTCTCCATGGGCTTGCCCCGTCCTCTTCGTCAAGAATAAGGATGGAACGGATCGAACGGTTGTAGATTACCGACCTGTCAACTTGGTCACTATCAAGAACAAGTATCCGCTCCCCAGGATCAACGATCTGTATGATCAGCTCACTGGATCCTCAATCTTTTCCAAAATGGATTTGAGGTTGGGCTACCATCAAATCAAAATCAAGAACGGGGACATTCCTAAAACGGCCTTTGTCACTCGTTATGGCCAATACGAGTACACCGTCATGTCCTTCGGTTTAACCAATGCCCCAGCCACCTTCTCTCGGTTAATGAACTCGATCTTCATGGAGTATTTGGATAAATTCGTCGTGGTATACCTCGATGATATACTCATCTACTCCAAGAATGAGGAAGAACATGCCGAGCATCTAAGGCTAGTATTGATGAAACTTCGAGAGCATCGCCTTTATGCCAAATTCTCCAAGTGTGAATTCTGGTTGCCAGAAGTGACCTATCTAGGCCATGTAATCTCTGGTAAGGGTATTGCTATCAATCCCGAGCGAGTTCAAGCCGTCCTTGATTGGACTCCACCTGAAACGGTCAAGCAAGTTCGGAGTTTCCTTGGCTTAGTGAGCTACTATCGCCGCTTCGTCGAGAATTTCTCCAAGGTTGCTAAACCTCTAACTAAACTCCTCAAGAAAGATAAAAAGTTCGAGTGGACCCCACAGTGCGAGTTCAGCTTTCAGGAACTGAAAAGATGCCTGACGTCTGCTCCCGTACTCGTGCCACCAGATTTTTCTAAGGACTTTATTATCTATTGTGACGCCTCGCGACAAGGACTAGGTTGCATACTCATGCAAGATCGTCATGTGATTGCCTACGCTTCTCGACAATTGCTTCCACATGAGGATAACTATCCCACACATGATCTAGAGCTTGCAGCTGTAGTCCATGCACTCAAAACATGGCGACATTACCTTCTTGGTAATCGTTGCGAGATTTACACCGATCACCAAAGTCTGAAATACATCTTCACCCAACCGGATTTGAATCTCAGGCAAAGACGCTGGGTCGAGTTGATCACAGATTACGACTTAGGAATAACTTACACCCCGGGCAAAGCCAATGTCATGGCTGATGCGCTAAGTCGTAAATCTTATTGTAACATCCTGATGTTACAACAAAGTCAACCACTTCTCCACGAGGAATTTCGTAAGCTTAACCTTCACATTGTTCCTCGAGGATTCCTATCCACCCTGGTGGCCAAACCTACCCTTACGGATCAGATCATCAAAGCTCAGAAGGTAGATCCGGGAATCTCCCGTATTAAGAGAAACATCAAGAAAGGAGTCGCGGATTGTTTCTTCGTTAATGATCAAGGTGTTGTGTTCTTTGGAGACCGTCTAGTGGTTCCCAAGGTACGCAACCTGAGGCGGTTGATCCTTAAGGAAGCTCATGAATCCCCTCTCACCATTCATCCCGGTAGTACCAAAATGTATCAAGACCTATGCCAGAGGTTTTGGTGGACTAGGATGAAGAGAGAAATTGCTCAATACATTGCTAATTGCGATGTTTGTCATCGTGTTAAAGCAGAGCATCAACGGCCTGCTGGCACCCTTCAACCTTTGGCTATTCCTGAAGGGAAATGGGATAAAATCGGTATGGATTTCATTACCGGGTTTCCCAGGACCAAGAGAGGGAATAATGCTATCTTCGTTGTTGTCGATCGTCTTTCCAAAGTAGCCCACTTCCTACCTGTTCGTGAGAGTATAACCGCTAGCCAGCTAGCTGACTTGTACATCTTCCGAATAGTGTCTCTTCATGGTGTTCCATTGGAGATTAACTCAGACCGTGGAAGTCTTTACACCTCTAGATTTTGGGAAAGTTTCCAAAATGCTATGGGAACTCGTCTCTCCTTTAGCACCGCCTTCCACCCCCAATCAAGTGGTCAAGTAGAACGAGTCAATCAAATTCTGGAGGATATGCTCCGAGCTTCTGTCATCTCTTTCGGTATGGATTGGGAGAAATGTCTTCCATTCGCCGAGTTCGCTTATAACAATAGCTATCAAGCTAGCTTGGGCAAGGCTCCTTTCGAAGTTCTCTATGGATGAAAATGTCGAACGCCTCTTAACTGGTTAGAAACCGGGTTAAGACAACTCTTTGTCCCGGATATGATTTAGGAAGCAGAAGAGCAGGTTTGCATTATTCGTGAGAAATTGAAAACAGCCCAATCTCGTCAAAAGAGCCAATATGACCACAAACATAAGCTCATGACTTATGAAGTTGGCGAGAAGGCTTACCTTCGGGTTACTCCTTTGAAGGGAACCCATCGATTCGGTATCAAAGCCAAATTGGCTCCTCATTACATTGGACCCTTTCGCATTCTTGCCAAACAAGGAGAAGTTGCCTACCAATTGGAACTACCCCCGCATCTTTCCAGAGTTCATGATGTCTTCCACGTTTCTCAACTCAGGCGTTGCTTCGCGGATCCTATCCGTGGAGTGGACCACGAAACGCTTGATCTCCAAGATAATCTCACATATCGGGAATTTCCCGTTCGCATCCTTGATCAAGCCAAGCGTACCAATCGACGCCAGAATATCAAGTTTCTCAAGGTTCAATGGTCACACCATTCCGAGAAAGAAGCTACTTGGGAAAGGGAGGATCGTCTTCGACTTGAGTACCCCACCTTCTTCCCAACGGATCCTAAATCTCAGGACGAGATTCTTTTGAGTGGGGGTGAGTTGTCACATCCTAGCTACTTCATGCATTAGAGTGTTGCATCATGTTTACTTTTCTAGAAACTTGAAATGGGGATGACAGAACCCCCAGCACCCCCCTGAAAACAACTAGGGTTTACTAAAATCATTTTCAATGAACCTGAAATGCCCTTCTAAAAAGTCCACCCTTTTTGTCTTGGGTTAGAACCTCTGACAAAATGGGTTTACAATTTTCTAGGTCATCACAAGATCATTGAATTAAGTCATATGTAACTTGCATTTGGGCATTTAAATGCTAGTAAATATTTTAAATGTCCAAATAATCCCAAACTGAAATGTTCCATGTTGGATATGTTCCATACAGTGAGCATGTGCAGTTTGGTGATTTTTGAAAGTGCCTAAGTATTTTTAGAAATGCCACAAACTTGCAGAAATAAAAGAAACATAAAATAAAAGAAAAACAACTTACCTGGCCGCAACCCACCAGCCGGCCCACCTGGCGGCCCAGCGCTGTGCTGGCCCGTGCCAGCCAGCTGCTTCTTCCCCGCCAGGCAGGCAGGGAGGTGATGCCGGCGTGCGCGAGCTCGCCACGACGTCACCTGCTTGCCGCCCGCGCCCCTGGACACCTGGGCGAGCTCCACGACGCCGCCCTGACCCCCTGGACACATCCATTCGCCCCCTGCCTCTCTCTTTCGCCCTCTCCCGCCATGGCCGACGCACCTGCCGCCGCACCGCCGACGTAGCCACGCTCTCCGTCGTCCCCGCGCCGCGCCACCGTGTCCAGAAGCTCCGCCGCCCTCCTCTCCTTCGAGCAAGCCGAACCCCGAGCGCTCGCTTGCCCCGAAGCCACCGCAACGACCATGCCCAACTCCGCCACCGCCAGAGATCCCCTTCGCCGTCATCGCCGCATCAGTTCGTCCCCGACCTCGCCGACTGCTCCGACGTGATCGCCGTGAGCTTAGCCACCTCCCCATCCTCTCCGTTCTCTCTCTCGAGCACCGTAGCGACTGCACGAAGCATCACCGCACGCGTCGCCGCCGAGCTCGTCGCCGACGTGACTCCGGCCACCCAACGGCCAAGCCACCTTGTCCAACACACTCACCGCATCCCCAGGAGCCCGCAACACCACTCCACGCGCCTCACCGTGCCCCCTAACAACGAGCCCGTGCTCACCCGAACTCCGGCAGCCGCACAGCTCATCGTCGGCGTCGTTTCCGGCGACCCCGAGCCCAACCACCACCACCACTCGACGCGGCTCACCCCTAGCTACTCGTAGATGGTCTCCGCCGCCCATTTGGTCGCCGGAGCACGAAACCCGCACCGCACCGCCGCGTCTGGCCTCGCCGGCGGCTAAACGCCGGTGAGTTGACCCGCTGACCGTTGACTGGGTGGGCCCAGTTTGACCCCCTGGGTCACTGACGTGTGGGCCCCAGGCCACTAACTAAACTAAGTTAGTATTAGTTTAACGCTAACTAAACTTAGTTAGTTTAATTGACACTGACAGACGGGACCCACAGTTCAGGGTTGACCTGGACCGTCTCTGTTGACTGATGACATCACCCTGACACTATGCTGACGCAATAAATCATTTACTGGAATTGTTCTTATACAGGAAATTCCAGAAAATACTACAAACTTCAAAAATTCATAGAAATTAATCTGTAACTCCAAGTGCAAAGATTTATATATGAAATTTGATCAGAAAAATCCAATCTTTCCGTCTGTACTGGTTTCATGCATGTCAGAACACTTTAACCTTGCTGCTTAGGTGAAACAAGTAAATGCACTAATGTGACCTCTTACTTTGGGTTAGCATTTGAATCCTTGATTCAAATGGACTCAAACTAATCTGTTCTAAGTTGCATTAGCCCAAACACATTCATTTTGCCATGTCATTGCATGCATCATATTGTTGCATATTGCCTTGTGATGATTGTGTTTCGATGTGTTCTTCGTGGTAGGTTCTGCCTCCGAGGATATTCACGAGTATCCAACTGAAGGGCAGTATCCTACTACCACTCTGTCAGGCAAGCAACCCATTGATCATTTCGATACAAACCCATCTTCTCGCTTCTGCTCTCGTTTACTACATTAAGACAATGTGTTTCAAACTGTTGTGTGTTGCGGTAGTTGAACCCACTTCCTCTGCATGACCTGTCATTGCCATAGTAACTGGATGAAACCCACTAGCATGTGTAGGAGTTGATTGAGCCATGTTTGTGTTTCCTACCCTGCTATGCTTGCTATGCTTAGAGTCGTGTCAGGTCTGGCTCATCGGGGTGATGAACTAGAGTGAATGGTTGTGTCGGTAATGAGAGTGAAGTGTTGAACATGATTTGGTAAAGGTATCGATGAGAGGCCATGTAGGAGTACATGGTGGGTTGTTTCATTGAGGCCGTCCTTAAGAACTGAGATCTGTATGTGTGTAACCACTCTTGTGCTCTGTCCAGGAGTTGCAAGTAGTTTCTGGTGTTTGTAGTATGCTGGAGGCCGTGCGCAGCGCTGACCTTAGGGGTGGGCTGTGATGCGGTAGGCTCGTGGCCCGGTGTACCGAATCGCCCGTTTGGTGTCTTGGGAACCCTGCATACATCGTTTGGGGCCGTTGAGGACACCCCGGCCGGATTTCCTTGCGGATGGAACCCGAATAGGCGATAAACCTGGACTAGGGACTCGTGTGTTTAGTCAGGTCGTGGTCGACACCCTCGCCGGGCTTCCGCTTGAAGGTTGTCGAGTACATGTCGTGTAAACGGCGATAAGTGGTGAAAGCGTGTGTGAAGAAGTACACCCCTGCAGGGTATAAAACTATTCGAATAGCCGCGTCCACGGTAAAGGACTACTTGGTCGCTTATGCAGTTCATAGACAAGTTAATGGTTACTACTAAAAGACTCAAGATAAGTGTGAGTACCGCGGATGGCCCTCTCGTAGGATGATGAGGGAGGATCCACGGTGGAGTATTGAGATGGTGATTAGTGGACTCGTGTGCGAAAACTATTTTACAAGTGGTGTCTCGTAGGATAGCTTAGCCAAGAGTCAAAGCTGGCTTGCTGCAATAACTCCACTACCTTCTTGAGAATGTGCATGTATAGTAGGATCTGTTGTAAGACTTGCTGAGTACCTTTGTACTCATGTTGCTTTAATTACTGTTTTCAGACGACAACACCGCCCCCTCCGATGGGTTCTATGTAGATCTCGATGTTGACGAGTGACTTGCCACCCAGGTGGTGACCTGAGCTTGTGAAGGGCCTATGTAGATAGACATGCTTCGTCAAGCCTTCTTTCTTTCTAGTTGTCTGTACTCATACAAGTTTGCTTCCGCATGTGCTTGTATGTTTGTATGACTTGAGTGTCGGGTCATGTGACCCCTATCTGTATGAACATGTTATGTATGGCTCTCCGGAGCCTTTAAATAAAGTACTTGAGTTGTAGAGTTTTGTTGTGATGCCATGTTGTATTTATACATATCGAGCATATTGTGTGTATGATTGAAATGCTTGGTATGTGTGGGATCCGACAATCTAGTTGTTTATCCTTGGCAACCTCTCTTATGGGGAAATGTAGTCTAGTGCTTCCATGAGCCATAGTAGTCCGCTACAGCCCGGTTCACCGGAGTCCTGCTAGCCCAGCACTACTGCTCCGGAACACTTGACTGGTCGACATGTGTTTCACTTCGTTCATGTGTCTGTCCCTTCGGGGAAATGTCACGCGGTGACATCCGGAGTCCTACCTAGCCTGCTACAGCCCGGGTTCCCGGAGTCCTGTTAGCCCAGTGCTACAGCCCGTATTCACACACTGCTGACCGACATGCTCGATGTTGATTCATGTATGCCTGTCCCCGTAAGTTAGTGTCGCTTTGGGTTCACGACTAGCCATGTCGGCCCGGGTTCTCTGTCATATGGATGCTAGCGACACTATCATATACGTGAGCCAAAAGGCGCAAACGGTCCCGGGCCACGGTAAGGCGACACCCGTGGGAATACTGTGCGTGAGGCCGCAAAGTGATATGAGGTGTTACAGGCTAGATCGGTGTGACTTAGAAGCGGGGTCCTGACACTTGTCCTCAAGAGAAAAAACAAAATCGAAAAACATGTCCACATGCTTAGAGAGAGAGGTGTCTATAAAAACAAAATACGGACATAGAAGCATCATGTTCGTTATTATAACAGCAACAAGCTTAAACATAAGACTCTTATCATAGAACTTTTATCATAGACTTCTCATGAATAAGTGACAATTCATCACACTATTGAAGTATAAAGCAAAAACTCTATTAGAAACCAACAAACTATGTCCTCAGTCAACTTTGCAACTACAATTGGTCATCTTTTCAGGAAGGGTCACGTATCGGAGCCTTTAGGCAAGTCCACATACTCAACCGTCATATAGTCTTCTATGATTGCTAACACTCACCGCATACACATGAGCAAAACGTTTCAACCGGACACATAGAAAGATAGGGGCTTATATTTTCGCCTCCCAATGTATTCACCACAAGGGTGATGTCAACAATAATAACTCATGCTACCCATATTCAACTGGACATATGTGCCTAGATCTTTATAGAGAGAAAACTTTGACTCTTTGCATAAAAGTAAATACATAAAAGTAAAAGATAGGCCCTTCGCAGAGGGAAGCAGAGGTTGCCATGCGCTTATTTGTTTGTATGCTCAACCCCTTAGTGCAAAAGAACATCACATTGTATTGCCCCTTGTGATAGCGACCTTTATTATGCAGTCTGTCGCTTTTATTCTTCACCATCACAAGTTTGTACAACACTCAATTTTCCCTTACACTAAATGCTCTCACACTTTTAGAAGCAATTTTTATTGCCTTATTGCACCGATGACAACTTACTTGAGGGATCTTTCTCAATCCCTAGGTAGGTATGGTGGACACTTGAAAATAGGATTTGGGTTTAAGGGTCTTTGGATGCACAAGTAGTATATCTACTTAGTGCGGAATTTTTGGCTAGCAAAGATAGGGGAAAGCACCAGATGTTAAACGATCTATGACAATATGACTTCTATGTGAATACGAACAAACATAAATCATTAGGTTGTCTTCCTTGTCCAACGTCAACAATTTTGGCATATAATATTTTGATGGGGGCTCACAATCATAAAAGATTTCTAGGATAGTATATCTATATGTGAATCTTCTCTTCCCTTATTAATTATTTCATGAGTTGCATCATTGACTAATGTTATGCTTGTCAATCTCTAATAAAGTTTCCTAGTTATACTTTTCCTTATGTGGTGTCATCACCTACCATAAGATTAGCATATGATCTTTTTCATGTATTTCCTTTCCTTTTATTTATTTTCTTTCTTTTTATTGCAACTTGAAAATAAATAAAGCAAAAACTCAAACTAAACTTTATTATATATCTCGCACACGATTATAAGGACAGATCACTAAGAAAACTCTCGAAAAGAAAGGATCGAACTAAACTTTTATTCATCTAAAGGAAAAGATCGAACTAAAATAAGTAAGGCAAAAGATAGTGAGGATGATACGATACCGGGGCACCTCCCCCAAACTTGGCCGAAGCCAAGGGGAGTGCCCATACCCGATATTCAATTTTCTTTTGGTGATGAAGAAGAAGGTGGTGGTGATGAAGAAGAGATCTTGTCCCCGGGTTTCCATGGCAAAGGTCCACCATCATAAGAGGAAGGGTGAGTCTCACGGGTCATGCAACTGGCAGCCAAACTCATACATCTGGATGACCTGAGGGTGCTGCACCACCTCCCGCAAATATCACTAGTACAACGAGCTGCTAAACAAATGGTTTTTAACCACTTCCCGTGACGACCCTTGGAACCGTCGCCAAGTGAGTGTGGGTGATAGGGGGTCCTTCCCACACAACCCAAAAACCATCGGGGATATGCCCTCCTAGCACACACGCTCGGCAAAATGAGGTCGTGTGCGACCAGCGAGCGCTCAAATACAGAAATACGTATAGTAGAGCTAAAATTCCGGACGCAAGTACATCCCACACAGTCAGTCCCCGCTAAACGTTTATGTTCGTATGTTCATCCCACACAGTCGCTCTAAGGAAAACGTTTCCATTCACAGGTACTTCACACACAATTTTTCCCGTTAAATCGTTTGCGTTATTGAATGTATCACACACGGTCTGTAAAAGAAACTGTGTGGCAAAGGTTGTCCATCACACACAGTTTTTATGTGGTAAACGTTTGCGCAAGGTGGCCTAACGCAAACACTTTTCAAGAGAAAGTCGTGTGTGATTGTTCATTGATTCAACATGGTTTATTCCTAGAAACTGTGTCCATTGCCTGAGGTCATCACCCCCACGGTATTTTTTCAACAACCGTTTGCAATAGCAAAACCCAATTAGCAGGATAATTCACCATTAGCAGGCTAATTATCCGATTATTCATAATCCATTTATTAATCTAATTGCCATTTCATATTAAGAACACAATATATTTCATTTTCATAATTGAAATACATCAGAGTACAACATCATATAGCTTCAGCACTCAGCTACCCCATTACACAACTACACCAGGACCAAGTTTCACATCCAACATCTATAACCTTTCGAAATTAGCATCATAGACGGTACATAGACAGATGTATCTCATCTGGAAAACTGTTGAAGCAGAAGGCGGATATTGAGCCTTCATTGATGTTGAAGGTCTTTGTAAATTTAGGCCAGTGCTTGTGGATGATTGACCGTCCATCCTTCGTCCTCTTCAGGAACACTTCAATATTGAACCGTGGGTGTTGTATGAATACCTTCCTCGGCTCCTGACCATACAGGTGGTTTGAGAGGTAATCATCAGTGAACTGCTTTGGAAAGGCCTGAAAACAAGGATGTGCATAAATATCTTCTCAATATTGGAAATGGGGCAAAGGAATAAAAAGGCAAGGTATAATAGTTAGTACCATCCTGTAGTGAACTGATGTCTTCTTCATTGTGTAGACAAAGATCTTGTTGTTTTTTGTCGCTAATTTCTTTATCCTAACAATCTTTCTGAGTTTCTTGACTTGACTGATATTCATGGACAACTCATTTTCCCATATGCAAAAAGGGTCGAGCAGTGGGTCAAAACCTCTGACAGCAGGACCTACATGTGCAAGACCAAATTGTTAAAAACCAAAATATTAGAATGGTTCCTGTAATTGCACAATAATGTGCTATTAGACAATGGACCATGCACATGCTAACCTCGATTGTAAACCTCGGTGCTTCACATTGTTTCCCTGCAACACATATATGGTAGTTAGTCATCAGGTTAAGTAAGGGTTCGCATGCTATCAGTAAAATATGTTGATGAAAATAAGCAGATTGCATATTCATCAGATTAATTCAAGCCACATGGAAAACCCATTTATCCAAACCAAGCATGATTAAGAACTAGGAAATATAGCACTAGTATATGTTTCTCATGTATTAAGTGCAACCAAATTCGATTTATTCCTCACATGCACAAAAATACAAAATTATACCCAGGACAATTGGACATCGCATTGCAGAATTGAACCAACCAGTTAACTAAACACCACAACAAATGAACCAACATTAACTGAGCACCACATTGAACAATATAACATGATAGAAGATCAGACAGTTAACCAAACAGTTAACTACAGCCAATTGTAGTAATTGTATTTGTTTCTCATGTATTTACTACAGCCAAATTCAATTTATTCCTCACATGGAATACAATAACAGAATGCACCCACAACTATTGAACATCGCATTGCAGAATTGAACCAAACAGTTAACTAAACATCACAACACAAATGAACCAAATGTTAACTGAGCACCACATTGCACAATGTATAACCAAACCAAGCATGCTTGACAACATGGAAATATAGCAATTGTATTTGTTTCTCATCTATTTTGTAAAGATAAATTCGATTTATTTCTCACATTGAAGACAAAACAAAATTGTAGCCTGAAGAATTGAACATCACATTTGCAGAATTGAACCAAACAATTAACTGAAGACGACAAATAATTAACAAAACAATTAATAAGTGAGCACCACACTGCACGACATATAGAACGTATACGCTATAGCAACATACTGCATGGTAAAATTAGATAGCACAATTCACTAGAATTTGTGAAGGAAAGGTAGGAGCAGCACATGCAACGGGTAAACCGAGCATGCTTAACCAGCATAGCTAGCAAATGGCAAGGTGCTCCTCCAAGATCTGGAGGTCGGCACGAATGGCAGCCATCACGACCTCATCTGCCCGTGCGGCCGCGATTTGCTTCTCCGCTGCCAAATGCTCCTTGAGATCCTGGCTATACTGCGTGCACCATGGCTTAGGGCGGCGCTTATTTGGTGGAGGGTTCGATGATTTGGGTGGAAGGTGTCGCGCTCGCGCCGGCGGTCGGGGCATGTAGGATGTGGAAGGAGGAGGAGGATGGGGGTCGGGTGTGGATTACCTGCCTGGATAGGCGAGGCCGAGCAGCATGAAGGAGGGTCGCTGGCAGGAGGCGGCGCTGCAAGCAAGGAGTGAAGGTTTAAACTTGGAAAGGAAGGCGGAAACAGGGGAAATGTGGCTTTTGGTAAGGGGGAGGGGGCGGGGAGGTAGATATTTTCGCGGAAGCCGAAAATTTGGAATCGCTTCAACAAAAAAACTGGCGTGCAAAGTGTCATCAGAGACAGTCCCTTATTCAGAACTACGTACGATATGTGAAATCACAAACGATTCAGATAGCTTAACCTGTGTGTGATGAGTTTGAACGTCAAAAATTTTGGTTCGAATTTCCATGGTTACAGTGGTCATCCACGTCATTGCATAATTTGGGTACACAAAGGAGACTACAGCACACCCACACTTCTTAATCGAGCAAGTTCAGCAATTAAACAGAGCTAGCCGACCTAAACATTACACTAACAAATTAAAGACCGGCGCTCTTAATTAAACAAAACAAAGAGTACTACTACAGATGGTGCTCGTGGATCTCCGCCACCGCCTCCATGTCCAGCTCGTGCCCGACGGTCTCCTTGGGAAGGGGCTCCATGGCATCAAATGGACCATACTCGGCAAGCATCTCGCCATCCGGGTCCGCCATATCTTTGGCATAGGCCACCATGAGCTGGGCGTGGGCGGCCGCAATCTAGGCTCTGGCGGGCTCCGTCATGGCAAGGTATGCTGCGGAACGGACGGCTGCTCGAACTCTCTCGGTGATTGCCAGCTCTTAGGCCGTGGGTTGCCGACCGTTGTCAGAGAAGCTTCGTTCGATTTGTGCGTTGATCGCCATGAGCTAGGCGTCGATGGCCTCAACATGGTAGTGGGCGGCCTGCATCAGGGCTAAGGCCGCCGCTGCGGAACGGACCGCTGCTGTGCGTCAGTTGCTATCCCCGAGGTAGATGCTGCCGTCGTCGCCTGAGAAGCAACAACGGCCGTTTGGGCTGCCTTGGCCGCCCGGACGCAGACTGCGGTCGCCCCTCACGAAGCTTGTTAGCATGCGCCTGGCGGCTGCGGCCGCGCTCTCGCCGGAGTGGGCCCCCGAAGTTGCCCTCACGACGTGGGTCCACATCCTCATCTTTCACCGATGACGAATGAACAGTGAAATGATATTTGGGGAGTGAGCTAGTGTGCTTGACACGCCGGCTATGGACTGTAGCCGACGCACCTTCTCGCGTAAGCCATAGGCGTACTATACACCGACGGTGCTCCAAGATATTTTGTGCTGCATCTCACACGGTTGGTGAAAATAAATTGTGTGCAATCTACTTGATTTATCGTCTTGATTTGAATTACGTAATGGGGTCACAGCTACAAAGGATGGTGTTTGAATTGTTAGAACTTTTATTTGCAGTGAACATGCAACTATAGGTGTGTCGTCAAAAAAAATTGGAATTATTTAGGGTTCATTTGGACGTTTTTATATATTAACTTGGTTTTGTAGGCATTTCGGGTGCATAATTCTAATTTCAACTATATGCACATGCTCCAGGGCATATAAACGGGTTGAAAAATCAAATATGTGTCCTTGGTTGCATGCTTAGGTACCATGCAAGAAATGGGAATGAATGTCACACACCCTGCCACCGTCCCTCGGCCGCAAACATTGAGGTACCTGGTTTTTAAATTCTAGTAAATCCAAAACTCATTTGAAATTCATGAAACTTGGCATGCTATCATGGAGCGGCATCAACATGTCGTGGTAAAAATTTGCCCCATTTGGGGCAAGTTTGGGTATAAGCTTCTCACAAACCAGAGCTTCTCACAACAAGCATGATGGTTTCAGTAGGGAACGTGCCACCTTTGGGGACGAAACGATATCCGTTGCCTCTTATTGCTTTCAAAAAAAATTGAGTGTCAACATAGAACAACAAGAGCGTTGTGTTCAATTTTGGAATTTTTCGGGGTTCGTTTGGACATTTTTATACATTAACTGGGTTTTCCAGGCATTTTATGCGCATAATTCAAATTTGAACTACATGCATATTCTCCAGTGCATATAAACGGGTTAAAAAATCAAATATGTGTCCTTGGTTGCATGCTTAGGTCCCATGCAAGAAATGGGAATGAATTTCAAACACCCTACCACCGTCACTCGGCCGCAAACATTGAGATACATGGCTTTTAATTTCTAGTAAATCCAAAACTCGTTTGAAATTCATGAAACTTGGCATGCTATCATGGAGCGGCATCAACATGTCGTGGTAAAAAAAATTATCCCATTTGTGGCAGGTTTAGGTATAAGCTTCTCACAAACCAGAGCTTCTCACAACAAGCATGATGGTTTCGGTAAGGAACATGCCACCTTTGGGGACGAAACGATATCCGTTGCCTCTTATTGCTTTCAAAAAATTTCGAATGTCAACATAGAAAAACAGGAGTGTTGTTCAATTTTGGAATTTTTCGGGGTTCGTTTGGACATCTTTATATATTATCTGGGTTTTTCAGGCATTTTATGCGCATAATTTAAATTTGAACTACATGCACATTCTCCAGTGCATATAAACGGGTTGAAAAATCAAATATGTGTCCTTGGTTGCATGCTTACGTCCCATGCAAGAAATTGGAATGATTTTCAAACACCCTACCACCGTCACTCGGCCGCAAACATTTAGATACATGGCTTTTAATTTCTAGTAAATCCAAAACTCGTTTGAAATTCATGAAACTTGGCATGCTATCATGGAGCGGCATCAACATGCCGTGGTAAAAAAATTGTCCCATTTGGGGCAGGTTCGGGTATAAGTTTCTCACAACAAGTGTGATGGTTTCCGTAGGGAACGTGCCACCTTTGGGGACGAAACGATATTCGTTGCCTCTTATTGCTTTCAAAAAATTTCAAGTATCAACATAGAATAATAGGAGTGTTGTGTTCAATTTTGGAATTTTTTGGGGTTCGTTTGGACATTTTTATACATTAACTGGGTTTCCAGGAATTTTATGGGCATCATTCAAATTTGAACTACATGCACATTCTCCAGTGCATATAAACGGATTGAAAAATCAAATATGTGTCCTTGGTTGCATGCTTAGGTCCCATGCAAGAAATGGGAATGAATTTCAAACACCCTGCCACCGCCACTCGGTCACAAACATTGAGATACCTGGTTTTTAAATTCTAGTAAATCCAAAACTCGTCTGAAATTCATGAAACTTGGCATGCTATCATGGAGTGACATCAACATGTCGTGGTAAAAAATTTGTCCCATTTGGGGCAGGTTTGGGTATAAGCTTCTCACAACAAGCGTGATGGTTTCGGTAGGGAACGTGCCACCTTTGAGGACGAAACAATATCCATTGCCTCTTATTGCTTTCAAAATATTTCGAGTGTCAACATAGAACAACAGGAGTGTTGTGTTCAATTTTAGAATTTTTCGGGGTTCGTTTGGACATTTTTATACATTAACTGGGTTATCCAGGCATTTTATGTGCATAATTCAAATTTGAACTACATGCACATTGTCCAGTGCATATAAACTGGTTGAAAAATCAAATATGTGTCCTTGGTTGCATGCTTAGGTCCCATGCAAGAAATGGGAATGAATTTCAAACACCCTGCCACCATCACTCGGCCGCAAACATTGAGATACCTGGTTTTTTAATTCTAGTAGATCCAAAACTCGTCTGATATTCATGAAACTTGGCATGCTATCATGTAGCGGCATCAACATGCCGTGGTAAAAAATGTGTGAGCTTCCCCAGGTTTAATTCGGTTTCTAAATATAAAACACTCGTCGCAAACGTTTTAGTTAGAACACCCGTATGCAAACCGACAGCTTCCCCAGGAAGCCAAGGGAAAATGTGCCAAGCGGGATTTGTGCAGCTCTTGATCGCAAACGTTTTAGATAGAACACCCGTATGCAAAGTGAGAGCTATGGTCTTCCCCCTTAAGTCGAGGGAAAATCCGCAACGCAGGATTTGTGCATCCCTTCAACGCAAACGGTTGTTTTGGATGACCCGTGTGCAACCACGTACAAACAATTTGGTAAGATTTGCATCTGTCATATTGGGTATGTTGCCATTTGTCAAACTGGAAAGATTTACATTTGTTGATCTAGTAACGTTGCCATTTGTCAATCCTTGTAACACTGCGATTTGTCAAAATATGCAGCTAGAAATCACTAGCACTATCTAATTTTTGCAACTAAAATTCAGTAATTAAGCATAGATTTCATTCATAGATTAAGCAGTCGTTCTTAATTTATACAAACAGTTCAACTTGACAGCTGCACCGACCAAACTTCTCCCCAATTGTTGCCAACCACGTACTAAAATAGCTAGTTCAACTATATATACTAGCTCATTTTAAGTACGTTGTACATTTCGACCACACATCTATAGTCAGATGAACTGAACAAAATAGCCCATAAATACTACTACTACCACGGAGGGGCTTTGTGCTACTTCCGGCAGCCTCTCCTCTGCCGAGCGCGCTCATTAAGAGGCAGAGGAGGAGGAGGAGCCTACCGACGAGCTGGACAAATGCAATACGGTGCCTGCCGCAGCTGCACGTTCAGCGACGCTCGCCAGCTCAAACGCCCACTGCCACTCCAGACGATCCCTCTCGAAGCGGTCGGACTGCTCGTAGATCTCCTGATTCCTCGCCTCTACGTCGGCATGTGCTGCGGCCACGGCTGCGGTAAGGCTCTTTGCATGCTCGACGAGGCGCTCCTCCTCCTCCCGCAGGAACTCGATGTAGCGTGCAAGGTCGCTGACGCACGTGCGGGCCTCCACCTCCGCCTCCCGCCTTCGGGCCACGGCTGCGGAGCGGGTGATAATCCCGGCGGTCGATGATGGACTGGCGGCCACGGCGGCCGACGATGGGGTGGCGGCCACGACCACCACCTCCTGCCTTCGGGCCGCGGTGGCGGAGCGGGTGATGGCCATGGTGGCCGGCAGTGGGGTGGTGGCCACGACGGCCACCTCCTGCCTTCGGGCCACCGCGGCGGAGCGGGAGATGGCCCTGGCTTTCGACGGTGGTGTGGCGGCAACGGCGGCCAGCAACAGCTGCTGACGGGCAGCGGCGGCGGAGCGTGTGGTGGGTGCTCCGCGCACACCCAACAGGGACGCCACGCGCACTACACTACATTGGGGACTGCGTCGCCGCCGCGGTGTAGCCTCCCAGCTGGAGCTGTCCTCTAATGACAGTGGAGTGGCTGAGCGACGATGACGGACCGGTGCCATTGGCGATTGTGGGAGAAGCAGACGAGATAAGCTACAGGGAGGGAGGGGAAAATGCGACGCAGGACTCGTCGGCCATGAGGGTTTTTATAGCAGGCTGGTAAGCATTGGGATTTTGGGGGATTTCACCGAGTCGGGTGGGAAGCTTGCGCGGGAACCTGTGAGGTTGCGCGGGAACGGGCTCACCGATGATTCATTGGCGCCACCATTTGGCGAAAAGAACGCCCCCGCGCGCTGCGCAAGCTTGCGCTGTAAGCCGTCTGCGGCAGCGGGGTGACAAGACGTGCGAGAGGAGGACGAAAGGACACATACACATACGGTTAATAAAAAAATGTTTGCGATTTAATTACCTACTATACCCCCGTCCTGGTTTATAAGTAGGATTTAACTAATAAAATTCGAATGCATGTCGCCAAAGATTATATCGTTGGAGTCGTATTTGAACATAGTTTCCAGCTATACAATTTTTGTAACATGCATTAACACTTTTTTGGTTAAATTTAAGGTTATATATCAGCAAGCGTTTGCCCGCAACACACACGGCTTATTCCATCACAAACAGCTCGGATGGATCAACTGTATGCCACGTATCGCACACGCAACTCTAATCTGATTCGTGCTTGATGTCCCCGACATCGCTCGCACAGTTCGTCTTATTTGCCACGTATCACCATGCCGGCCTCTGCTCGCGTCCCTCGGCAAGCTCTGCTCGCCGTTAGGTGCCGCGGCACGCTCTGCTCGCGTTCGTCAGTGCGCTCTGCTTGTGGACATCTTTTCCTTGCGCGTTCAACTGCTATATGCATATATACACACACACACACACACACACACACACACACACACACACATAAACACTATTCTGATCACGGGATCAGAATAATATTCTGATCACAACCTGACCTGCCCGAGTAACACGCCTGAACTTCCTTCTATACGAACCCGACCTTCGGGCTATCTTTGCAACCGTGTCTCCCCGCGCGAATTATTCTGGTTAGTCGTGTTCTATATGATGTTGGTGTAAGCTAGAAACATTTTTTAGCAACTAAATACCGGTTTTAAATAGGAATCTTGCTCATTGTCGAATTTTGCACTCGGGTCGTGATGAACTCGCGTTTTTGCAATTTTACTGCATGAGTTGTTCGACCTGAATTTCCCCCTGTGCTAGATTGAACTTCCGCCAACATTGCCCAAATGGGGCTTGCTCTATACCGTTGGAAAGCTATGGACATGAGTATCATGACCCAACTTAAATTTTTGGCAAAATGTAAGCAGTTTAGGAGCAGTTTTGAAAACCGTTTTTTCTTCACACACAAAACGTGAATCGTATTTTCGATCGCATTTCTAAACCGTTTATCGAAATAAGACAAATAATATGGCATTGGAAAGCTGCTGTAAAACCGCTCCTTCCACATGTTGAAAGTTTTCTCTAGTTCCCTATGGTTAAAGAGTACTTTAGAAAATCGTAAAATTTCACAAACCGGACAGCCGAGTTTGTATTTTCAATGTAATTTCTAAACGGCGGATCCAATTGAGGCAAATGAGATGGCCTTGGAGAGCTTATGAAAATGCGCTACTTTTTCATGTTGAAATTGTTTTCCAATTTTAAACGGTTTAAAAGTAATTTAGAAAACGGTACAAGTTCCACCGAGTTAGTATTTTTGAGCTAATTTTTTAACCGTGCATCCGAACGCAGCAAATGATATGGCGTTGAAAAGCTTGAACAAATGCGAAACTTTTTGTTATATATTGTTTCTCCCAATTCTTTACGGTTTTAAGTCAGTTTTGAAAATGGCTAAAAACATATCTTCGCCGTAATTTGTACAAACTTTGTCGGAATGGGGCAAATAATATACCGTTGAAAAGCTACGGAAAATGCGAAACTTTTTCATATTGATGGTTTTCTCTGATTCCTAGCAGTTTCAAGTAATTTCGAAAACGGCAAGGTTCATTCGTTCTGCCATTATCGCGAAACAGATTCTTTGAAAATGCATCGCGTGAAGAACTTGAACTCCTCGGCATGTCTAATTGAACTTCACTCTGTTTTTTCACGTGCTTTTTTTGCTCGTAGCTCTCCATCCACTCACCGGACTTGAGCAAGTGATATACCGATGGAAAGCTGCTGTAAGCACGCAACTTTCCCGTGTTGAACATTGTTTCATACTCGCGACGGTTTTAAAAGTTTTTAATCTGAAATTCATTCAGTGCAATAGTTGAACTTCCTGTTGTTTTCACGTTGAACTTCTGTGACGTATTTTCGTTTGTAATTTTCTCATCCATTCGTTAGTGTTACACAAATGATATTCTTTTTGTACAAAACCCTCTCACAATAATTTTTTTAACTTTCTTCGACTGAGGACTTGAACTTATAACAACAAAACTTTTAATCTTTGCTTTTTTGTTGTTTTTAATACAAAATGCACACCGTGTAGTACGTGAACTTCTGGCAGTTATCAATCTGAACTTCTCTCGGATACGTGAAAATATCTGGATTTTTTATGAATATTAATCTGAATTTCTTAATATTTGTTATGAATTTTGAAGTGCTCTATTTTTAAAAGTTGAACTTCTTGTTATTTTATTTTTGAACTTCTTGTTTCTAGTCTTTAATAACGAGGAAAATCTGAATTTTCTATAATCATCGAACTTCTTCATCTTTTTAATATGGACTTCCTGGTTTATTTCTTAATCTTTTTATTATAAATTTTTTAATATGAACTTCTTGTTGTTTTATTTTTGAACTTCTTGTTTCCATTCTTTAATAACGAGGAAAATCCGAGTTTCTATAATCATTGAACTTCTCCATCTCTTTAATATGAACTTCTCCATCTTTTTAATCTATTTTTAAAAGTTGAACTTCTTGTTGAACTTCTTGTTTTCATTCTTTAATAACGAGGAAAACATGAGTTTACTATAATTGTCGAACTTCTCCATCTTTTTAAGATGGACTTCCTGGTTTTATTTCTTCTAGTAACGAAAAAATCCTACTTTCTGATATACATCGAGCCGCTCAATTTTTAAATTTGTACAAAACGCACACTGTATAGTACGTGAACTTCTGATAGTTATCAATCTGAACTTATCTCGGTTACCTGAAAATATCTGAGTTTTTTATAGACATTGAACCACTCTGCCCTTTTTAATTGAACTTCATTCTGTATTTTTTAGAATATGCAAAATAATGAAGTCTTGTAATTAATATCGGACTGCTTCATTATTTCAAATTGAACTTCTTGGATTATCGTTAGTAAGTGGGAAAATTCGAGTTTTTTTTAATAAATATCAATTTGCTTCGTTTTAAAAAATTGAACTTCTTGGTTTTATTATCTGGTAATGAGGAAAATATGAGTTTTTCATATATAGTGAACTACTCATTTTTTTCATCTGAACTTCTTGGCATTTTAAAATTGGACTTTCTTTGGTTTTGTAATAAACAATGAACTTCTCCATTGTTAAATTTAAACCTCTATGTTTTTTTGAGAAACAGGAATAATTCATTTTTTAAACCTCTAATTTATTATTTAGTAACGTGGAAAATCTATGTTTTATAATAAACATCAAACCGACCTTGTTATTTAAATTTGAACTTCTATGTTTTTCTTAGAAACAAGGTAAAGACCGTTAATTTTTTTAACTATTGTGTTTTTTATAAACACTCTTGTTGCTTTTCACATTATTTTTTTCTTTTTTTCTTTGAAGTAATTACGTGAACTTTTTACGACAAAACGATTGAACTTTCAGAGGGCGTATGTGCATAATTTCTATTGTTGTAAGGTCACCAGGCATTAATTATTGCCCAAAATGAAAAGGGGGTATTTTTCCACATGCCCACGGACATGTATTACTCCTACTTAACAAGAGCTAACCGAGGACACTGAAGCACATATTGTATGGTCACACATAATCTTATCTTTTCTGTGCACCCATAAACCAAATTAATTTAAACCACCAAAATGCACAAATTAATTTTGTTGCTACTGTTTTTAACATGTAATTGAAGGTCGGGCGTCTCGTAATATAATTTTTGAACCATGCAGGGGTGGAGCACGTGAACTTCTTGCAACAAACATTTTAGGCTTTTAGTTTTATATTATTTTATGCTCATCCGAAACGCATTCTGTATAGTAGTTGAACTGCTCGTGTTTTCACGTTGAACTTCGGCCACGTATTCTTCGAAAAAAAATGTTTTTAAATAAGCATCAAACTGCTCCTTTATTTTAGTGAACTTCTTTAATTTTATTCTTTAGTAACGAGGAAAACCTGAGTTTTTTTATAAATATCAAACTTCTCTATTTTTATAATTTGGACTTGGTTTATTTGAAATACTTACTTTTTCCATTTTTTGAAACCGTAAAACAATGTTCTTTTTATAAAAAATAAACATCAAAGTCATGTGTTATGTTAATTTGAACTTCTTGCTTTTCTTTAGACAAGAAAATTTCTTATTATTATAAACATTGACCTGCTATATATCTTAAATTTGAACTTCTAGGTTTAGTTTCAAAGACAGAAAGAATTGTCTACTGTTTTAACTTATAGGCTTTTGGGGTTTTGTGAACTTCTAGAGTTTTTTTTAGCAAACTCTTTTCTTTAGTAAAATGCCTTTTGGCTTGTTTTTTAACGCCAATTTTTCTTCTCTGTTTTTTCCAACCTTCTATCACTTTGTATAAGTGAACTTCTTCAGAACATAATGTTTGAATTTCCTTGAGGTTTTCTCATCAATTATATGCACTCATTTTTGTGATTTTAAAAATAACTGGCACGCTAGGGAGGGTTGAATTTTGCTGACCATGAAGTAGATGAACCTTGTCCAACGTAATAGTTGGACTTCAGTTAACTCCAGATTTCCTCTCCAACAACATTACATGGGCACAATTAAAGTCACAACTTAATAAATGGATTCAGCTGGCATTCAAATCAGACTGAAGAATTAGTGTTGGGCTGCAGTCTGAAACAAGATGCGGCAAAGTCGCACGAATTACTCAGTATGTGCATCAGTGAGTTGATTAAAACAAGAATAGAGAGAGCTCGGTGCAGGTCACACTAAAATAAAGCAAAGAATATATTAAGATAGAGATCCATCAGCCACAACCAAATGCATTCACGAGAAACAAATAACTACAGAGAATAGCACCATCACATTAGAACTTCTTCATGTTCGTTCATGAGCTGGAATTTTTCCTCACTCAAACCTTTTGTACAGGAAGGAGGCGGTGGCATTGTAGCATGCAAGGCAGGAGAGGGAGAGGAGCACCAGGAGCGCCACGCTGTTGTCGTTGATGCTGCAGCGGCTAGCAGCTGTGAGATGATGATGTTGGTTATGCTGTGAAGCAACCAAGTACTACTCACTCCTTTCACAAATTTAAGATGTTTTAGATATTTCAATATGGACTACATACGAACTAAAATGAGTGAACATACACCCTAAAACATGACTATATGCATCCGGTTCAGAAAAAGGTTAGAACATCTTATATTTGTAAACGGAGGGAGTAACACACATCACAAAATGAATACGGGGCTGCACCTGCGACATGCCAACAGAACCTAGGGTCTGCAAACTTCTCCATCCATACAAAATCATCGTATAAAGAGTGGTAAACAGGATATCCTGGCCCTGTCAATGTCCAAGGAGCACCATTAGAGATACGAGAAACCGTAAGAATAAACAACATGAAGTGCACCCCTACCTTCTCCAAATATCAAGTTGGTTGATGGAATGCCAACATGTTGAACGAATGCTGCATAGTCTGATCCTCCATTGCCCAGTCGTTGAATCTTCATGTAGGATATCAGAGACAATATATGTTAACTACAATAAATAGCTAGGAACATTTTAAGAGTTGGAGCTGAAATTTAGAAATGAAGATTCAGACGTGAAACCCCGAAGCTACAGGTTTCATTTTACGCACAAAGGAACCCAGAGTTTGACAGCAATCAGTACTATATATTGCAACTGATAACGGTGTGCTAACTGTATAAGGAAGTCATGTTACAACTCACGTTGGGAGAAGCATTGGATTTGACCCATGAATCATAAACCGTCTGAGATGAATTGTCGGGGTCTTGAACCTTCATGAATTGAAAAAACAGAACGTTTTGACTTTTTGACCATCTTGTTATTAATAAGAAAAATAGCAAACGAATGTGGTGCTGGACGAGCGATCCACTTACCAATCCGTACTCTTCTGCATCCTAGCTACAGAAAATGATGGTCCTTCGAGGCCTCCATCCTTGCTTTTGCAGCACAGAAAACCTTTGCGCTAACTAGATGGACAGGGAGTGAAGTTAACAACGTGTTCAGAAGCAGAGATGGTCATATTTGTTCAAGTTTTCTGCTGATAAGTCAACTCCGTTATTCAGAAGGAGCGGTCAGGATTACTGTATTATGCCACGGTGCAGAGTTCAGAGGAAAGAACAGCCTACTGGATTGCTGAGAACGTATGTTATAACAAAAGAATCACCTTGATCATAGCTGATGTTCCGCTGTTGGGGTCGGTGGCTCCGATCTTCTCTGTGCCTGTCTTGCGTGCACACGCGTGTGAAGAAAGTGTGTTCTTCTTTTAGCTTGGCTTCTCCTCACACCACATGTGGCTGTCGTGCGCACGCAAGCACCAACGACGAAGAAGTTCTAGGCAGAAGAGGAAGACGTCCATGGTGCGCCAGCGAGGCAGGATAGTGTCGGGGGATGGGGCGTGGGCCCTTGGGCGGTGTGCTTGGGGACTGGCGATGGATGCCGACGCTCGTTTGCCAGGGGTGGGGGTGCTGATGGTTGGACCCAGGCGCGGGGGCGGTGCGGCTGCCGGACCGAGGAGTGGGGCGACGCCAGGGCCAAATCCAGGCGAGGGGGCTGTGCGGAGCCGGATCCAGGCGGGAGGGGGGGGGGGGGGGGGGGGGGGGGGGGGGCAGCTCCAGCATGGATAGAAGGCCGCCGACGGCCGCCACAGCGGAGGGCAGAGCTGGGGAAGGTCGCGGTGGCCCCTCTGGGAAGGTCACGGCGGCGCCCCGAGAAGGCCGCAGCCCCTATCCGTGGCCAAGGGTGGCGCTGCTCGTCAGGTCCGGTGGGCGGCGGAGATCAGGCGGTGGAGGGCGGAGCGGCTGGGCGCCATGGGGCAGGGCGGCAGCGCGGTGGGAGGAACGGAAGCGGTGCGCCGGGGGGCGGGGCGGCGGCTTCTGGGAGGCCGGGAGCTGCGCGCCGTGGGGCGGGGCGGCGGCGGTAGTGCGGTTCGGGAGAGCGGCCGCGGTGGTGGCGCGATTCGGGAGGGCGGCTACGGTGGTGGCCTGATTCGGGGAGGGCAGATTAGGGGGAACCAGATCCTCTACCGTGCCTGAAGGCACGTCAGAGGTGCCGTGCCTTCTTGCTTTCCAGGAAAACAGCGCACTGGGCTCTAGCCTACGAGCAGAACGGCCGAGCTAATGGGCCTGCTATTTTGATTTTTTACTTTCAACAGCCTGACAACGTTTGGCTCGTCTCAAAAAAAAAAAGACAACGTTTGGCTCAAAAAAGAAAACAGCTTGAGAACGGGAGGATCACGCGTTCGTTGAATAGCAAAGCAAGATTTTTTCTGCGGAAAACTTCTAACCTAGTATTTTTTTTCCGGAAAGATCAGATCTATTATAAAAGTTGATAAAATAAATCAAGATGCTATGTATGTGGTGACTTCGTACAATCTCAAAATGCCATGGTAGCTCAGTCTCTTGGAGGTGCTCATACGGGTAGGGTGTATATGCATGTGTTCATAGGGTGAGTGTATGCTCGTGTATGTGAGCGACTATTCAACGTTGGGTTTCTCGTGCCTCCCGCCGGTCTATCCCGGCCCTTGCCGGCGGGAGGGCTCCGTTTTTTCAAGATTTTTTGAGTTTTCTTAGGGTTTGTGTCCACCCCAGAGAAGTTAAGCGGCGGTGACTCTCTGAAGATGGAATAAGGTTCTCCCCGCCTAGTTTCCGTCCCGATGGTGTTTCTAGCATCATCGGAGGGTGTGTGGAGGTTTGTCTCCGGCTGATCTCACGGGATCCCATATTTGTTGGTCTGTGTTCATGCGTCTACAGGTTGGATCCTTTCGATATATGCCTCTCTTCAACAGTGGTGGTTGTTGTTCTAGTGCGCTGGTCATATGGGGCCTTGGCACAACGACTTTCCAGTTGTCTACAACAAAAATGTTTGCCTGGTTCCGAAGAGGGAGAGGCGAAGACGGCGGCGCGCCTTCGGCTCGCTCTAGTGTTTGTAGTCATTGTTAGGTCTCTACGGACTTAGATGTATTTTTTACTTCTTGTTTTCTTTATACTACCTTGACAGTTGATGAATAAATTAAAAAATAATGGTCGTTTGATGGTTTCGGAATCTCGATGTAATTTTTATTATGTTTGAGATGATTTATACTTTCGATAAACTTTTATAGTAGATCTGATTTTTCGGAAAAAAAAGGTTGGATGTTTTCCGCATAAAAAGTATTGCTTTGCCTATTCAACTACCGTGTGATGCTCCCGTTCTCAAGCTGTTTTTTTAGACAAACGTTGTCAAGCTGCTGGAAATAAACAGAAAAAACAACCAAAACAGCAGGCCATTAGTTGGGCCGTTCTGCTCGTAGGCTACAGGCCCAGTGCACCTGTTTTGCTGGAAAGCAAGAAGGCACGGCACCTCTGACGTGCCTTCGGGCACGGTAGAGGATATGGTTCCCGATTAGGGACGGGATCGAGGGGGTGGGGGTGGGGGCAAGGGGTTAGGAACGGGATCGAGGGGAGGCGGGTCTGGGAACGGATCGTGGGCGCACGGGTTTGGCTAGTTCCGGAACATCTCATCGGGCCTTATAGTGCGCGCGTGATCCAAATAGTTATTCTGATCCTGGGATCAGAATAGTGCCACCCTATATATATACCACTCTATGGTTGCTTGCCGTTGAGGCAACTACGGAGCGCTCTGCTCGCGTCCCGCGCGCGCTCTGCAAGCGGTTGGGCATGCGCACGATCACGTCGGGGGCCCCATATGCATGCGGTTGCGTCGCGCGCGTTGCCACATGATGCAGTTGCGTGCGGCACAATGGAGTTACGCGCTGCAAATTAGAACTACCATCAGGGCCTGTCGATATTCCTGGCCGTCCGGCTTCCCCTTTAATTCCCGCGGCCATTATAACCTTAGTCTCTTCAACCTTTTGATCACGCCCCACAACACAACAAGCACACCCATGACGACACATAGAGAGGGGATGTCCAGTGGCGCTCCAATGGAGTTTGGCGAGCATAGAGTGGAGACCCACGCGAGGGAGATGGATCTCTCGGTGGTGTACACCATCGACCCGGTTGTGGTGGACGACTACATTAACAGCGTTGAGCAGTTGCTTGCTCGAGACAAGTACAAGGTGGTCGGCATCGACCTCCAGTACGCCTCCCGTCGTGCCGGCATAGATCAGAAGGCTACCGTTGCCCAGTTGTGCGTGCGCCATCATGTCCTCATCTACCACTACTGCATGGCCACAGAGCCTTGCGACCGTTTCAACTGGTTTGTCAACAGCACCGACTACAAGTTCGTCACGGTGGAAACCAAAAACGATGTAAATGCGCTCAGTGTTACGGGCTTGGCCTGCAAGAACCTTGTCGAAATCCATGACCACTACAGGGTCTGGGGCAGCACGAAGAAGGACTCCCTAGTCGAACTCGCCTCGGCCATCATCGACCCCTACTACGAAAAGATGAAGCAAGATGCCCAGAGAACAAGTCCTCTATCCTAGCACAGGGCCTGGATGCGGCAACTGAATGAACCTCACCTCAGGTTCGCAGCTAAGAGCGTGTACACATGCTACGAGATGCACATGCTGATCATTGACATGAGGAAGTGCCTCATTACCCAAATCGACGAGCCTGGATCGAGCCACAAGCAGAGCAAGCGTCACAAGAAGAAGATGATGATTAGATGATCGTTTATGCTAGTTAATCATGCATGTAATATATAGTTTATTTTATTGATCTGTGGAAATGTCATGTGGGTAGTAGCCACCTATGTAAATATGCATGTAATAGTTTATTTTGGTGTGTGCAAATGCCATGGTTGTAGTAGCCACCTATGTAAGTGGATGTTTAATTTGGTTATGCAAGCATGTCCTTATAAGTGTGTGTATGTATATATATATATATATATATATGTTGTTGTTCTGTATGCAATCACATCGCACAACACACATGTCTTATTAGCAGCAACCGTCTGTGTTATTATCGGTCTTCACACACATTTCTGATTACAGACCTGTTTGCCGCGTATCACACACATCTTGTTAAGTTGAACCGTTTCTGTTCTCATGTCTCAACGCAAACAGTTCATCCGAGTGAACCGCACGCCGTATATCACACACACCTTGATCTGGCTGACCGTTTCTTTTGTGTTGCCTAATCACAAACAGTTCATTCGAGTAAACCGTATGCCATATATCGCACACACCTCCATCTGGCTGCCCGTTTCTTTTGTTGCTCCTCATTGCAAACAGTTAATTGAACTGAACCGTATGCCCTGCATCGCACACGCAACTAAAATCTGAACCGTGTTTGATGGCTCCGCCATCGCAAATGTTTTGCACCTTTTTTGACTGGTTTTTTACACCACCGTTTGCGATTATGGCATCGCACATAGTTTCGTCAAAGGGTCTCTGATCATAGTGTCGCGTTAGCAGCATCCTGCAGTAGTGTATGAGTTGATGACGTTCTTGAATAACTTATCCTTGGAGGAGCTTGAAGAGGCCATGGTAGATGGAACTGACAGAAAACAACAAGGAAAAGAAAATAGAGGATTTCTCCACGATATGGTGGTCAACAGGTTCGGGGGGTATATAAAGATTTTTATCTTGGGAAACAAGCAAACTGAAGAAAAACGGAGTCCGGAAGGTACCCCAGGTGGGCACAACCCACCTGTGCACGCCAGGCAAGTCCTGGTGTCTTGTGCCCACCAGGGTATGCTTCCTGAAGTTTCTTATTTTCCTAATTTTCTAAATATTCCAAAACTGACAAAAAATATTTTTGTGGATTTTTCAGAGTCCGTTTATTTACCGTATCACGTACCTCCTTATTTTCACGATTCTGGAGTGTTCCAGAAGGACTCTTTTATGTGTTCTTCCGGTGTCAAAGTTTGGATAATATTACTTTCAACATTAATGGGTGTACTTGAGATATAATGTTTTATTCGCTGCCTGTTAACAACCTTCGGCATTATTTATTTTGATGGCTCCAGACCGATAAACCTTCTCGATAACATAGGGTCCTTCCCATTTTGAGAGCAGTTTTCCTGCAAAGAATCTGAAACGATAGTTGTACAAAAAAAATATTCTCCGACTTTAAACTCACGCTTTTGAATTCTTTTATCATGCCATCTTTTAAATTTTTCTTTAAACAACTTAGCATTTTCATAAGCTTGGGTTCTCCATTCATCTAATGAGCTAATATCAAATAACCTCTTTTCACCGGCAAGTTTGAAATCATAGTTGAGTTCTTTGATTGCCCAGTATGCTTTATGTTCTAACTCAAGAGACAAATGACAAGCTTTTCCATAAACCATTTTATAAGGAGACATACCCATAGGATTTTTATATGTTGTTCTATAAGCCCAAAGTGCATCATCTAATTTCTTAGACTAATTCTTCCGGGACCTATTGACAATCTTTTGCAAAATTAATTTTATTTTTCTATTGCTAAGTTAAACTTGACCACTAGACTGAGGATGATAAGGTGATGCAATTATATGGTTAACATCATACTTGGCAAGCATTTTACGGAAAACACCATGAATAATGCGTGAACCACCATCAGTCATTAAATATCTAGGGACTCCAAATCTTGGGAAAATAACTTCCTTAAGCATTTTAATAGAGGTGTTGTGATCAGCACTACTGGTTGGAATAGCTTCTACCCATTTAGTAACATAATCAACAGCAACCAAAATATGTGTATACCCATTAGAGGAAGGAAAAGGTCCCATGTAATCAAATCCCCAAACATCAAATGGTTTAACAGCAAGTGAATAATTCATAGGCATTTCTTGATGCTTACCGGTATTACCTATTCTTTGGCATTCATCACAAGATAAGACGAACTTACGGGCATCCTTGAAGAGAGTAGGCCAATAAAATCCAGATTGCAATACCTTGTGAGCAGTTCTATCTCCAGCATGATGTCCTCCATAAGCTTCGGAGTGACATTTCTGTAGGATTTGTCCCTGTTCATGCTCAGGTACACAACGTCTAATAATACCATCTACTCCTTTATAAAGATGTGGGTCATCCCAGAAGTAATGTCTCAAATCATAGAAGAATTTTTTTCTTTTGTTGGTATGTAAAGCTAGGTAGTAAATATTTAGCAAAAACGTGATTAGCATAGTCAGCATACCAAAGCGTATTATGAACAACATTTATTGCAGCTAACTGCTCATCAGGAAAACTATCATCAATAGGTAGTGGGTCATCAAGCACATTTTCAAGCCTAGACAAATTATAAGCTACGGGGTTCTCTTCTCCTTTTCTATCAGTGATATGTAAATCAAATTCTTGTAGCAAGAGAACCCATCGAATAAGTCTAGGTTTAGCATCTCTCTTTTCCATAAGATATTTAATAGGAGCATGATCGGTGTGAACAGTTACTTTTGAATTAACAATGTAAGATCTAAATTTATCACAAGCAAAAACCACTGCTAAGAATTCTTTTTCAGTAGTTGCATAATTTCGTTGAGCACTGTCTAGAGTTTTACTAACATAATGAATAACATTCAGTTTCTTATCAACTCTTTGTCCTAGAATAGCACCAACAACATAATCACTAGCATCACACATAATTTCAAAAGGCAAGTTCCAATCAGGTGGTTGAACAATAGGTGCAGAAATTAAGGCTTTCTCGAGTGTTTCGAAGGCTTCTAAACAATTATCATAAAAAATAAAAGGAACATCCCTTTGCAAAATATTTGTAAGAGGCCTAGAAATTTTAGAAAAGTCTTTGATAAATCTCCTATAGAAACCAACATGACCTAGGAAACTACGGATACCTTTGATATCTTTAGGACATGGCATTTTCTCAATTGCATCAACCTTAGCTTTGTCCACTTCGATACCTCTTTCAGAAATTTTATGACCCAAGACAATGCCTTCATTAACCATAAAGTGGCACTTCTCCCAATTCAAGACAAGATTTGTTTGTTCACATCTCTGCAAAACTCGATCAAGATTGCTTAAACAATCATAAAAAAACTTCCCATAGACAGAGAAGTCATCCATGAAAAGCTCAACAATCTTTTCACAGAAGTCAGAGAATATAGCAGTCATACATCTTTGAAAGGTAGAGGTGCATTGCATAAACCAAAAGGCATACGTCTATAAGCATAAGTTCCAAAGAGATAAGTAAAAGTAGTCTTTTCTTGATCGGGTTGAGAAACAGGTATATGTGAAAAACCAAAATATCCATCAAGGAAGAAAAAATGTGTGTGCTTAGATAATATTTCTAGCATTTGAGAAATGAATGGTACAGGGTAATGATCTTTTCTAGTTTCTTTGTTTAACTTTCTAAAATCAATTACCATTCTATAACTTGTAACAATTCTTTGTGGAATAAGTCCATTCTTATCATTTGGAACAATAGTAATACCTTGTGACGCCCCAAGACCGGTGATTCAGAAGACTTCCATATATTTCGTGATCACCGTGTGTTTCTTTTTGCTTGCTCTATTTATTTTGCATTGCATCATGTCATCATGCCATCATGTCATTTAATTTTTAAAAACTCAACTAAGTAAATTGCATGGATCTTCGATCCATTTAAATCGAGGGAATTCACATGGTGATTTCTCTTTATAACATATCCTCCCATTATTAGGGAGCTATGATAAATATTCCATCCTTTAGGAATAAACCATAAAACACTTACAGTTTAAGTTCCATGCATTTTCTACCTCAATTCCTTGCCTCAAACTTTGCCAACAATTCTTATCTCATTTATCGAGGCTCTTCCAAAATTCTCAACATTTTTGGATCTACCAAATACCCACTTCCTTCCTACACTCATTTGAAAATAATTCAAATGAGTTTGAAGTCAACTTCACGCCCATGCTCACTTTCTATTTTTCTTGGAACAAGCACATTTTTATGAGTCCGGGAAAATTATCCCCTTGCCCAAACTCTCCTCCTAGCCTTTCTTTTCTTCTCCTTTTTTTGCTTTGCTAAGAGATTAGAGAGAGAGAGAGATGCAGCCAGCCCACCAGTCCGCAGCTCGGCCTAGCCCGCAGCGCCGGCCCACCTAAGCCCAACCTCACCGATAACCCTAGCCTGATCCCACCTTGCTCCCATCGATCTCCATCTCCTCTCGTTCTCCCACACCGCCGCCACTCACACACACACGCATCGAGCTAGGGAAGGAGCCCCTCGATCCGCCCCTTCGGCCCCAACCCCGGATCCTGCAGCCCCGCGCTGTCCATCTCGTGAACCGCGCCGCCCTATCGACCCGCCTCGTCCTCACGTCTCCCTTCCTCGTCCAGCACCCGAGCTCCTGGAGCCCGAGCCGTCCCCGGGCGCCTCCTCCTTGCCGCTTCGTCTGTCGCCGAGCAGGAGGTCCGCCGCCTCGACTCCTGGTCCGGCCGCCATCGGCCGCTCCCTCCCCGACCTCCGGCCTTGTCCAGGCCATTCCTGCCGTCGCCTCTCCAGCCGCGTCGACCCGCTGTCAGGCCCGTGCTCGACCCCAGCCTCCTCTGCTTCGCCTTCTCGCTGAAGATCGCGTCCCTGCCATCTTCTTCACCTCCTGCCCGAGACCCACGTTCGGCCTCGCCATGGTTCGCCTGCACCATCTCCGTCCGACAAGGACGTCGCCCCGCTGCCTTCTCTTGTCGCGACCAGGATCCCCCTCCTCACGCCTCTGGTCACCTCGCCACCCCTTCACCCATCTTGTGCCCGCGTCCGCGCAACACCATCTCTGCCGCCTCTACGCACCTCCGGTGACCTCCCGAGGCAGGGCCTTGACAAGTCCCTCGATGCCCCTCCAGATGTGTCAATGCCTCTGTTTGACCCATGTACAACTACACGGTGATGCACCAAGTACCCCCTCGGATCGTCAAGTACGACTACATGGAACCGCCAAGTACCACTACGATTGTCGTGTACATCTACGGACGCCAAGACCGGAACAACAAGTACCCCGACAACGTGTGTAACTCTATCGTCGACCCCGTGGACGTCAAGTTCCTCGCCGTGACCCCGATCCTCTACGGAGTGTGTACGACTACGAAACGTGAACCACTACTTCCACTACCGTCGCCGTGTGCCACTACTCGACGACCATCCCGAGAATGCCTACTTCCTCTACATCGCACCGACTCGATCTGCCCCGAAAACGCACGCTTCGAAGGTATAACCCCGAGGCGACGCTCGTGAACGAATGCATGTGTGTTGTATGAGATGCTCGTGTTTGCACCGTGTCCGAGAGAGGTCTTTGCACGTTCCTCGTTTGCCATGCCGCCGTCCCGTGGGAACCTGGAATATGGGAGCACCCCCCATCCTTGCATGACACGCTCACGCCCACTTCTTTTGCACCGGTATCTCCATGAGCTACCGGAACCGATATGTTGCCGTGGCATCATTTTCGGATTCGTTGCCATGGCACCCCTTTTCTTCCACCACGGTGACAAATGCTTCATAACATGCTTATGTCAACATTTTCATAAATTGCATAAAACTTGTAAATGTCATCTGCATCATGATAACAACATTTAAAATGTTTATATTTGTTGTTTCCATTAAATTGCTAAATATGCATATGGGGATTTTCCGGAATTGTTGTTTGTTATTTTCGGCCTCATTTAAACTTGCCTAAATATTTAGTTTTCATATGCTTCACCTCTTGACATGTTATTCAACATTTAAGAGTACCATAAACGAGAGCGAACTAAATGATTGAATGTGGTGTTTCGTCAACATGCTACTCGTTGCATATTGAGCTCCACTTAACTTGTAGTTTTGTTTGTGCACTTTGCCATGCCATGCCTCTTTAAAACGGACATGCATCATACTTGATTGTGCATCATGCCATGTGTATGTGGTGGTTGTTTACTATGTTGTTTGTTTCTTTCCGGGTTGCTTCTCTCGCTAGCTTCGGTTTCGTTCCGGAGTTGTGAGGATTCGTTCGACTACATCCGTTTGTCTTCTTCGTGGACTCGTTCTTCTTCCTAGCGGGATTTCAGGCAAGATGACCATACCCTCGAAATCACTTCTATCTTTGCTTGCTAGTTGTTCGCTCTATCGCTATGTTGCGCTACCTACCACTTGCTATATCATGCCTCCCATGTTGCCATGTCAAGCCTCTAACCATCCTTTCCTAGCAAATCGTTGTTTGGATAAGTTACCGCTTTTGCTCAGCCCTTCTTATAGCGTTGCTAGTTGCAGGTGAAGTTGAAGTTGGTTCCATGTTGGAACATGGATATGTTGGGATATCACAATATCTCTTATCTTAATTAATGCATCTATATACTTGGTAAAGGATGGAAGGCTTGGCCTTATGCCTGGTGATTTGTTCCACCCTTGCCGCCCTAGTTTCCGTCATACCGGTGTTATGTTCCTTGATTTTGCGTTCCTTACGCGGTTGGGTGATTTATGGGACCCCCTTGACAGTTCGCTTTGAATAAAACTCCTCCAGCAAGGCCCAACCTTGGTTTTACCATTTGCTACCACCTATCCCCTTTTCCCTTGGGTTTTGCAAACTCAAGGGTCATCTTTATTTTAGACCCGCCCCCCCCCCCCGGGGCCAGTGCTCCTTCGAGTGTTGGTCCGAACCGAGCAGCCTGCGGGGCCACCTCGGGGAAACTCGAGGCCTGGTTTTACTCGTAGCTTGACTTATCCGGTGTGCCCTGAGAACGAGATATGTGCAGCTCCTATCGGGATTTGTCGGCACATCGAGCGGCTTTGCTAGTCTTGTTTTACCATTGTCGAAATGTCTTGTAAACCGGGATTCCGAGACTGATCGGGTCTTCCCGGGAGAAGGTTTATCCTTCGTTGACCGTGAGAGCTTATAATGGGCTAAGTTGGGACACCCCTGCAGGGTATAAACTTTCGAGAGCCGTGCCCGTGGTTATGTGGCAGATGGGAATTTGTTAATGTCCGATTGTAGAGAACTTGACACTCGACTTAATTAAAACGCATCAACTGGGTGTGTAGCCGTGATGGTCTCTTTTCGGCGGAGTCCGGGAAGTGAACACGGCTTTTGGGTTATGTTTGACGTAAGTAGGAGTTCAGGATCACTTCTTGATCATTACTAGTTGACGACCGTTCCGTTGTTTCTCTTCTCACTCTTATTTGCGTATGTTAGCCACCATATATGATAGTGCTTGCTGCAGCTCCACCTCATTACCCCATCCCTTCCCATGAGCTTAAATAGTCTTGATCTCGCGGGTGTGAGATTGCTGAGTCCTCGTGACTCACGGATACTTCCAAACAGTTGCAGGTGCCGACGATACCAGTGCAGGTGATGCAACCGAGCTCAAGTGGGAGTTCGACGAGGACCTTGGTCGTTACTATGTTTCGTTTCCTGTTGATCAGTAGTGGAGCCCAGTTGGGACGATCGGGGATCTAGCAGTTGGGTTATCTTCTTTTCTTTTGACTTTGACCGTAGTCGGTCTATGTGTGTACTCTGATTGATGTATGATTTTATTTATGTATTATGTGAAGTGGCGATTGTAAGCCAACTCTTTATCCCATTCTTGTTCATTACATGGGATTGTGTGAAGATGACCCTTCTTGCGACAAACCACAATGCGGTTATGCCTCTAAGTCGTGCCTCGATACGTGGGAGTTATAGCCGCATCGTGGGCGTTACATACCTCCTTTCTTAGGGACACAATGAACAGGACTTACCCATCTACTATCAGCTATAGGATAGATTATACCTGCTTCCAGAAGTTTTAAGATTTCCGTTCTTACCACTTCCTTCATTTTTGGATTTAATCGACGTTGGTGATCAACAACGGGTTTAGCATCAGGTTCCAAATTGATCTTGTGCTGACATAGAGTGGGACTAATGCCCTGTAAATCATCAAGAGTATATCCAATAGCAGCTCGATGCTTCCTTAGAACTTTCAATAGTCTTTCTTCTTCATGTTCTGAAAGGTTAGCACTAATAATAATAGGATATATCTTATTTTCATCAAGATAAGCATATTTCAAAGTGTCTGGCAATTGTTTTAATTCAAACACAAGATCACCTTTGGGTGGAGGAGGACCTCCTAGAGTTTCAATAGGCAAATTGTGTTTAAGCAGAGGGCATTGTTCAAAGAAAATCTTATCTATTTCATTCTTTCATGCATATGTAAATCATTTTCATGGTCTAGCAAATATTGGTCTAAAGGATCAGTAGGTGGTACAGTAATAGAAGCAAGACCAATTAATTCATCCTTACTAGGCAATTCTTTTTCATGAAGCTTTCTACTAAACTTGGAAAAAATTAAACTCATGAGATCCATCACCAAAACTAACACCGACAGTTTATTTCTCACAATCTATCTTAGCATTAACGCTGTTCAAGAAAGGTCTACCGAAGATAATGGGACAAAAGTCATCTTGTGGGGAACCAAGAACAAGAAAATCATTAGGGTATTTTATTTTCCCACACAAGACTTCAATATCTCTAACAATCCCAATTGGTGATATAGTGTCTCTATTGTCAAGTTTAATAGTGGCATCTATGTATTCTATTTCAGTAGGTGCTATGTCATCCATAATTTCTTGATAAAGGGTAAAGGGGATGGCACTTAAGCGAGAACCTATGCAACATAAACCATGATAAGAGCGATATCATATTTTAACTGAGACAACAGGCATACCAACAACGGGTCTATGTTTATCTTCTTTATCAGGTTTAGCAATTCTAGTAGCTTCATTACAGAAGTAAACAACATGCCCATCTTTATTTTCTTCTAGGAGATCTTTAACCATAGCAACGCTAGGCACTACTTTGACTTGTTCATCAGGTTTAGGTGTTCTAATATAGCTTTTGTTAACCACAGTTGAAACTTTAGCATGCTCCTTTATCCTAACAGGGAAAGGTGGTTTCTCAATATAACCAGTAGGAACAACTGGATGCACATTATAAAATATAGTTTCTTCTTTAGCTAGTACCGGTTCTTTAATTTCTTCTTTAATAGGTGGGTGATATTTAAGCCACTTATCTTTAGGGAGATCAAAATCAGTAGCAAATGATTCACAAAAGGAGGATACTATCTCAGAGTCAAGTCCATATTTAGTGCTAAACTTTTGAAAAGCATCGGTATTCATAAAAGATTTAACACAATCATACTTTAGCTTAATACTTGACTCTTTACCTTCGTCGAGTTCCCAATCTTCAAAGTTGCGTTTAATTCTTTCCAAAAGATCTCACCGAAATTCAATAGTCTTCTTTATAAAAGAATCAGCACAAGAAGTATCGAGCATGGATCGATCATTATGAGAAAGCCGAGCATAAAAATTCCGGATAATAATTTCTCTAGAGAGCTCATGATTGGGGCATGAATATAACATTGACTCAATCCTCCATCAAGCTGGAGCGATACTTTCTCCTTCACGAGGCCAAAATTATATATGTAATTCCGTTCATGATGAACTAGATGCATAGGATAAATTTTTTGGTGGAACTCCAATTTCAATCGATTCCAATTCCAAGATCCAATATCATCGCATAGCCTATACCATGCCAATGATTTTCCCTTCAAAGATAAAGGGAAAATCTTCTTCATAACTTCATCTCCGGGTAAACCTGCAAGCTTGAACAATCCACAAATTTGTTCTACATATATCAAGTGCATATCTGGATGTTCGGTTCCATCTCCTGCATAAGCATTAGCTAGCAATTGTTCTATCATACCCGAAGGAATCTCATATTCAATATATACAGTAGGTGCAGTGGGTTGAGGGGTAGCTAATTGTGGTTCCGGTCGAGGTGAAGATACCCCGAACAAACCCCTCAAAGGATTGTTTTCCATAGTAACAAGTGACAGAAAATTTCAGCACACTAGATAAATGTTTCCTTACCAAATTCCACTTACCAAAGGCGCTTCACTCCCCGGCAACGACGCCAGAAAATAGCCTTGATGACCCATAAGTATAGGGGATCAATTGTAGCTCTTTTAGATAAGTAAGAGTGTCGAACCCAACGAGGAGCAGAAGGATATGACAAGTGGTTTTCAGCAAGGTAATGTCTGCAAGTGCTGAAATTGTAAGTAACAGAGTAATTTGAAAGCAAGATAATTTGTAACGAGCAAGTAACGATAGTAGTAACAAAAGTGCAGCAAGGTAGCACAATCCTTTTGAGGCAAAGGACAAGCCAAAACGGTCTCTTATGATAAGCAAAGCGTTCTTGAGGGTACACGGGAATTTCATCTAGTCACTTTCACCATGTCGGTTCGATTTGTGTTCGCTACTTTGATAATTTGATATGTGGGTGGACCGGTGCTTAGGTGCTGTTCTTACTTGAACAAACCTCCTACTTATGAGTAACCCTCCCGCAAGCATCTGCAACTACGAGAAAAGTATTAAGAATGAATTCTAACCATAGCATTAAACTTTCCAATCGGTCCCTTACGAAATAGCGCATAAACTGGGTTTAAGCTTCTGTCACTCTCGCAACACATCATCTAATTGCTACTCCACAATGCATTCCCTTAGGCCCAAATATGGTGAAGTGTCATGTAGTCGACGTTCACATGACAACACTAAGGGAATCACAACATACATACTATCAAAATATCGAACACATATCAAGTTCACATCATTACTTGCAACATGATTTCTCCCGTGACCTCAAGAACAAAAGTAACTACTCACAGATAATAATCATGCTCAAGATCAGAGGGGTATTAAATAGCATATTAGATCTGAACATATAATCTTCCACCAAATAAACCATATAGTAATCAACTACAAGATGTAATCAACACTACTAGTCACCCACAAGCACCAATCTATAGTTCCGGTAACAAGATTGAACATAAGAGATGAACTAGGGTTTGAGATGAGATGGTGCTGTTGAAGATGTTGATGGAGATTGCCCTCCCAAAGATGGGAGAGTTGTTGGTGATGATGAGGACGATGATTTCCCCCTCTGGGAGGGAAGTTTCCCCGGGGGAATCGCTCTGCCGGAGGGCAAAAGTGCTCCTGCGCAAGTTCCGCCTCGAGACGGCGGCCCTCTGTCCCAAAAGTCCTCTCGTTATTTTTTGTAGGTCAAAATGACCTATATACCAGAAGATGGGCACCGGAGGTGGGCTGGGTGAGCACAACCCACCAGGGCGCGCCTGGGCTCCCTGGTGTGCCCAGGTGGGTTGTGCCCACCTGGTGGGCCTCCTCTGGTACTTATTTGCTCCAATATTCATCATATATTCCATAAAAATTCTCCGTGACGTTTCAGCCTGTTTGGAGTTCTGCAGAATAGGTAGCATGATGTAGCTTTTCCAGGTCCTGATTTCCAGCTGCCGGAATTCTCCTTCTCTGTGTGTACCTTGCAAATTATGAGAGAGAAGGCATTAGAATTACTCCAAAAAGCATTATTATGCATAAAAACATCATAAATAACAGTAGGAAAACATGATGCAAAATGGACGTATCAAATTCTATCTCCTGCATGGTGCCCTTCGTAAGCTTCGGAATAACATTTTTGTAGGATTTGTCCCTGTTCATGCTCAGGTACACAACATCTAATAATACCATCTACTCCTTCTTTATAAAGATGTGGGTCATCCCGAAAGTAATGTCTTAAATAAAGAAAAAATTCTTCTTCTTTTGTTGATAGGTGAAGCTAGGTGGTATATATTTAGCAACAATATAATTAGCAAAATCAGCATATCAAGGAGTGTTTTGAGAAACATTTATTGCAGCTAGTTGCTCATGAGGAAAACTATCATTAATAGGTTCTGGGTCATCGGGAATATTTTCTAACCTAGACAAGTTATCAGCTACAGTGTTCTCAGCTCCTTTTCTATTTGTGATATGTAAGTTAAATTCTTGTAGCAAGAGAACCCACCTAATGAGTCTAGGTTTAGCATCTTTATTTTCCATAAGATATTTTATAGCAGCATGATCAGTGTGAACAATCTCTTTAGAATCAACAATGTAAGATCTGAATTTATCACAAGCAAACACAACTGCTAAGAATTCTTTTTCAGTAGTAGCATAATTGCGTTGGGCACTATCTAGAGTTTCACTAGCATAATGAATAACATTTAATTTCTAATCAACTCTTTGTCCTAGAACAGCACCAACAGCATAATCACTAGCATCACACATAATTTCAAAAGGCACGCTTCAATCAGGTGGTTGAACAATAGGTGCAGAAATTAAGGCTTTCTTAAGTGTTTAAAAGGCTTCTACACAATCATCATAAAAACAAATCGAACATCCTTTTGTAAAAGATTTGTAAGAGGCCTAGAAATTTTAGAGAAGTCTTTAATAAATCTCCTATAGAAACCAGCATGACCAAGGAAACTACGAATACCTTTGATATCTTTAGGACATGGCATTTTCTCAATTGCATCAACTTTAGCTTTATCCACCTCAATCCCTCGTTCAGAAATTTTTTGTCCCAAGACAATACCTTCATTAACCATAAAGTGGCACTTCTCCCAATTCAAGATAAGATTAGTTTTCTCGCATCTCTGCAAAACTCGATCAAGGTTGCTTAAGCAATCATCAAAAGAAGTTCCGTAAACGGAAAAATCATCCATGAAAACCACAACAATCTTTTCACAAAAGTCAGAGAATATAGCAGTCTTACATCTTTGAAAGGTAGCAGGTGCATTACATAAACCAAAAGGCATACGTCTATAAGCATAAGTTCCAAAATTACAAGTAAAGGTGGTTTTCTCTTGATTAGGTTGTGAAACAGGTATTTGAGAAAAAACAGAATATCCATCAAGGAAGCAAAAATGTGTGTGCTTTGACAATCTTTCTAGCATTTGATCAATAAAAGGTAGAGGGTAATGATCTTTTCTAGTTGATTTATTTAATTTCCTAAAATCAATTACCATTCTATAACCAGTGAGAATTCTTTGTGGAATAAGTTCATTTTTATCATTAGGGACAACAGTAATACCTCCCTTCTTAGGGACACAATGAACATGACTTACCCATCTACTATCAGCTATAGGATAGATTATACCAGCTTCCAGAAGCTTTAGTATTTCAGTTCTTACCACTTCTTTCATTTTGGGATTTAAACGTCGTTGGTGATCGACAACGGGTTTAGCATCAGCTTCCATATTAATCTTGTGCTGACAGAGATTGGGATTGATGCCCTTAAGATCATCAAGAGTATATCCAATAGTAGCTCGGTGCTTCTTCAGAATTTTCAATAATCTTTCTTCTTCATGTTCCGAAAGGTTAGCACTAATACTAACATGATATATCTTTTTCTCATCAAGATAAGCATATTTCAAAGTGTCTGGCAATTGTTTTAATTCAAACACAAGATCACCTTTAGGTGGAGGAGGACCTCCTAGAGTTTCAATTGGCAAATTGTGTTTAAGTAGAGGTCGTTGTTCAAAGAAAATTTTATCTATCCCATTTCTTTCATGCATATGCATATCATTTTCATGGTCTAGCAAATATTGTTCTAGTGGATCAATTGGACGCACAGAAATATAAGCAAGACCTATTATTTTGTCCTTACTAGGTAATTCTTTCTTATGATGCTTTCTACTAAACTTAAAAAATTAAACTCATGAGACTCATCACCAAAACTAACACCGAAGGTTTGTTTCTCACAATCTATTTATCATTAACGGTGTTTAAGAAAGGTCTACCGAAGATAATGGGACAAAGGTCATCTTGTGGGGAACCAAGAACAAGAAAATCAGTAGGATATTTTATTTTTCCACACAAGGCTTCAACATCTCTAAAATTCCCAAGGGGTCTGATGGCGTCTCTATTAGCAAGTTTAATAGTAACATCTATGTCTTCTATTTCAGCAGGTGCTATATCATTCATAATTTCTTTATATAAGGTAAAAGGAATAGCACTCACGCTAGCACCTAAGTCACATAAACCATGATAACAGTGATCTCCTATTTTGACTGAGACAACAGGCATGCCAACAACAGGTCTATGTTTATCTTTCTCATCGGGTTTGGCAATTCTAGCAGCTTCAACACAGAAGTAAATAACATGCCCATCTATATTTTCTACTAGGAGATCTTTAACCATAGCAACACTGGGTTCTACTTTGATTTGTTCAGTAGGTTTGGGTGCTCTAATATAACTTTTGTTGACCACAGTTGAAACTTTAGCATTTTCCTTTATCCTAACAGGGAAAGGCGGTTTTTCAATATAACCACTAGGAACAACCGGATCAACATTATAAATAATAGTTTCATCTTTAGCTATTACCGGTTCTTTAATTTCTTATTTAATAGGTGGGTGATATGTAAACCACCTCTCCTTAGGGAGATCAACATGAGTAGCAAATGATTCACAAAAGGAGGCTACTATCTCAAAGTCAAGTCCATATTTAGTGCTAAACTTTTGAAAAGCATCGGTATTCATAAAAGATTTAACACAATAATATTTAAGCTTAATACGCGACTCTTTACCTTCTCGAGTTCCCAATCTTCAGAGTTGCATTTAATTCTTTCTAAAAGATCCCACCTGAATTCAATAGGTCTTCTTCATAAAGGAACCAGTACAAGAAATATCGAGGATGGATTGATCATCACGAGAAAGCCGAGCATAAAAATTCTGAATGATAATTTCTCTTGAGAGCTCATGATTGGGCATGAATATAACATTGACTTAAGCCACCCCCAAGCTAGAGCGGTACTTTCTCCTACATGAGGACAAACATTATATATGTAATTCCGATCATGATGAACTAGACTATTGCTTTGAACCATATAAAATTCCATATGTCCATGCTACACAAGAAAAGAATGTGATGAACATGATAGGTAGCATTCCACATCAAAAATTCTGTTTTTACCATTTACCTACTTTTGGACGAGCAGGAATTAAGCTTGGGGATGCTGATACGTCTCCAACGTATCTATAATTTTTTATTGTTCCATGTTGTTCTATTATCATTCCTGGATGTTTTACAATAATTTTATAGCAACTTTATATCATATTTGGGACTAACCTATTGACATAGTGCCCAGTGCCAGTTGTTGTTTTTTGCTTGTTTTTTACTTTGCAGGAAATCAATATCAAACGGAGTCCAAACACCGCAAAACTTTTTGGAGAATTTTTATGGACCAGAACACCCAGGATGGGCCAGAGAAGTACCAGAGGGGTGCCCCGAGGTAGGAACAACCCACCTGGGCGCACCTGGGAGCCCAGGCAAGCCCTGGTGGGTTGTGCCCACCTCGGTAGCCTCCCGCACCGCCTCTTCACCCTATAAATTCTCAAATATTCCAAAAACCCTCGGGAGAACCCTAGATTAAAAGTTCCGCCACCGCAAGCCTCTCTAGCCACAAAAAAACCAATCTAGACCCCATTCTGGCACCCTGCCGGAGGGGGAAATCATCACCGGTGGCCATCTTCATCATCCCGGCGGCCACCATGATGAGGAGGGAGTAGTCCACCCTCAGGGCTGAGGGTTTGTACCAGTAGCTATGTGTTTAATCTCTCTCTCTCTCTCTCTCGTATTCTTGAGATGTCAAGATCTTGATGTATCGTGGGCTTTGTTAATATAGTTGGATCATATGCTGTTTCTCCCTCTCTATCTAGTTTTGATGAATTGAGTTTTCCCTTTGAGATTTCGTTTTATCGAATTGAATACTTTTATGGATTTGAGAGCACTTGATATATGTCTTGCATATGAATACCCGTGGTGACAATGGGGTATTATATTGATTCACTTGGTATATGTTTTGGCACTCAACTCGCGGATTCCCAAGGTGACGTTGGGGTAATCAATGCATAGGGGTTGACGCACGTTCTTTACTTTTGTTTCTCCGATAGAAATCTCGGGGCACTCTTTGAGGTTCTTTGTGTTGGATTGAGTATTATTAATCTGAATTTGCTTTGGTGTTATTTTAGTACGAACTCTTAATAGATTGATTGGAAAGAATAACTTAATGTTATTTTAGTACGAACTCTTCATGGATCGATCAGAAAGAATAACTTGGTGTTATTTTAGTATGAACTCTTGGATAGATCGATCGGAAAGAATAGCTACAAACAATTTCTTCTTATGTTCTCCGCTAGATAAGAATTTTGGAGTGATTCTTCATCGCACTTTGAGGGATGGTTATATGATCCAATTAGATTAGCATTGTTGAGAGATTGCACTAGCGAAAGTACGTACCCTAGGCCTCATTTTCAAGCATTGTAATACTGTTTGTGCTCCGTTTTATTAATTGCTAACTTGCTATTTTTTATTGTTCCTATTACAAAAATCAATATCAACTATCATTACTATGCTTTATTATTGATTGAATCGTGTCACCTTAATAAGGTGACACGAGAGACTCTTTATTATTTTCAAGCATTGTAATACTGTCTGTGCTCCGTTTTATCAATTGCTAACTTGCTGTTTTTTATTGATCCAATTGGAAAGCCGAACTAGTGCACCTATACAAATTACCATTGTATTTGGTGTGTTGGGGACATGAGAGACTCTTTATTATTTGGTTGCAGGGTCGTTTGAGAGAGACCATCTTCATCCTACGCCTTCCACGGATTGATAAACCTTAGGTCATCCACTTGAGGGAAGTTTGCTACTGTCCTACAAAACTCTGCGCTTGGAGGCCCAACACGAGTCTACAAGAATAAGTTGTGTAGTAGACATCAAGCTCTTTTCTGGCGACGTTGCCGGGGAGGTGAGTGCTTGAAGGTATATCTTTAGATCTTGCAATCGAATCTTTTAGTTTCTTGTTTTATCACTAGTTTTGTTTATAAAAATAAAATTACAAAAAAATTGGAATTGAGGTGGTCTCATATTATTCATCTTTATAATGTCTTTCGTGAAAATGATGGATCGGAAAATTGTGCTCAATTGTTAGAAGAAGAAGTCAATAGAATGTTTGGCACAAAATATTTGAATGATGAGCATGATTGCAATGTTGTTAGTATGAATTCTTTGAATATCCAAAATGCTAATGATTATTGCACTAGTCATGATAAAAATGTTTCTTATAATCATGTCAATTTTTGTGGAGTGGAAAGACTTTGTGAAGACGTGCCTTATAAGGAAGATAGATTTTGTAAGAAGCATAAACATGATAGAACCAATTTTTTGCTCAAAGTGATAGATGAATTTGCTACAAAATTATGCTCTGTTTGTCCTATTACTTGTGAACTTTGCAATAAAGTTGGTCACCTTAATTTCCAATGCATGCTTTTTCATGATTGAATCGTGTCCAAATATTGCAATAACTTGATCACCCTTGAACTTTATAATGAGCTTTGTCTATTTTTGGGGAGTGAAGAATTGACACATAAAAATAGTTGGTTTGAAGTATTCATTCTCATGGACGACACTGAAATTGATCTAAAGAATATCTATATGTTTTGCATGGTAAATTGAAATGAGAATGCTTCTATTGCCAACTATAGAAAGATGGGGAAACCAATAGAATATAAAAAGGAATACTAATGAAAGGATAAAGATTTCCACTTCCCTCCTATTGTCTCTCATGATGAAATAGGTGACGAGGCGGAGCTCCCTATTCAACCAATCTCATCAATAAGAAGCTTGAAAAAATTAATTAAACCCACACATGATGTGGTGAAGAAGAAGAAAAGAAGAAAGAATAGAGGTAAAAAGGTATCTCTCGCAAATAATGTTGCTCCTATTATTGTTGTGCCTCATGGAAACGAATCAAAAATAATTATGGACGATGATGCACTTGATGATGATATTGCTTCTATGTCTTATGGCACAATGTCCGAGAGCACTATTGAGGATGATTTTGTTATGCCTATTGCTTGTTGTGATGATTATGATTGGGAAGATAGTGATACTTCTTATAATCTTGGAAATCTTTTTGGCACCAACTTGGGAAATTATGATGATAGCAATTGTTATACCGTTTGTGCTATTCATACTATTAATGATGAGAGTGATTATGCTTATGATATGCCAAGCCACAAGCTTGGGGATGCTATGTTTGATGAGAATGACATGTTTGAGAATTTATCTGTTGTAATTAGTGTTTGTCCCAAGCTTGGGGATGATATTCTTAATGAAGATGATCTTTTTAGCCCCCCTACTTTGAATGATCAAATTTGCTATGATGATTGCATGCCCCCTATCTATGATGAGAACAAAGTTGCTACTTATGATGATTATTGTGATGATACTTATGTTATAAAAAGTAGTGATAATTATTGTCATAATTTTGAATATCCTTTTACTGAACATTACTCTTTTAATGTGGAAACAATTTTTAGTATTCAAGTTTCATATGATACTCCCGCTATTGTGAATGAGAATAAAATTGCTTATATGGAGATTAATAAATTTTCTATGCTTTTGGATCATGAAAAGGATGATTTATGTGATGGTTATATTGATGGATCTATTCATGATGCTACTGAAAATTATTATGAGAGAGGGACTTATGATTCATGATGCTCTTGTTACGTTTCAATCCTTATCTTTTATGCGAGCATCATTGAACTCATCATGCCTAGCTAAAATGCATTAAAGAAAAGCGCTTGTTGGGAAACAACCCAACACTTTTACCTGCTGTTTTTGTGTGTTCACATGATTATGATACTGTATTAATCATGTTTTATTGCTTTTGTTTCAATAAAGTGCCAAGTAAAGCCTTTGGGATAGCGTGGATGATAGTTGACTTGATTCTCAGAACCTTTTGTGCTCAGTTCAGGAATTTTGAAAATTCACTGGAACGTGCTTTTGATTTGAACTTTTTACAGGTGATATATATACAAATTACCTATGTTTTCCTAATTTTTCAGAATTGTTGGAGTAGCAGAAGTATGGTTGGAGTACAGATTACTACAAACTGTTTTTTTGACAGATTCTGTTTCCAATGAATAGTTTGCTTGTTTTCTAGTTTCTATGGCTTATATTGCTCAATATAAATTGTGGAAATGATATGCTATAGTATGCATTATGTGGAAACAATTATGGATCTTGTCTTTGACAGTACCAAAGTGAAATGGTTTGCTCTTTATCATACTAACTTATCTCATGAAGTTCCGTTAAGTTTTGTGTGATTGAAGTTTTCAAGTTTTGGGTGAGATATCAATATGAGAAGAATAAGGAGTGACAAGACCCTACGCTTGGGGATTCCCAAGGCACCCCAAGGTACTATTCAAGGAAGATCCAAGCAAATAAGCTTGGGGATGCCCCGGAAGGCATCCCCTCTTTTGTCTCCAACAATATCGTTAACCTTACTTGAGGCTATATTTTTTTTCGTCACATGATATGAGTTTTCCTTGGAGCGTCATTTTATTTTGTTAGTATTTTCTTTCTGTTATTTAGAATAATGTTTTGCATATTTTATTTCAATAAAAGTGTCAAGGATAGCCTTCACCATGCTTATTTTGCAAGTATATGAGTTGCTGTTTCAAAATAGTAAGTTTATCGATGTTGCAAAAATTCCCGAGAAAAGTCAGAATGTCATAAAATGTTGAAACTTTTTGCACAATAAGATCTGATAAATTTTCTACAGTGTGGTAAATTTTCATAATTTTGGAGTTAAATAAGTATTGATACTCCTGCATTCTTTACAGACTGTACTGTTTTGGGAGATTGCTGTTTGCATTGTTTGCATATGTTTGCTTGTTTAATGATTCTATTTGAGGATAGGAGTATTAAATATGTAGAGTCATTTAGTATGCAATGTCGAATAATAATTTTAGTGATTTGCTACAGTAGAGAATGATAAGGTTTTTGCATTGGTTTATACTAACTTATCTCACGAGTTCTTGTTGAGTTTTGTGTGGGTGAAATTTTTAAGATTTAGGGAAACCGTGATATAAAAGGAACTAAGGAGACACAAAAGCTCAAGCTTGGGGATGCCCAAGGCATCCCAAGATAATATTTCAAGAAGTCTCAAGCATCTAAGCTTGGGGATGCCCCGGTAGGCATCCCACCTTTCTTCAGCAAGAATTATCGGTTAGTATCGGTTGAGCCTAAGTTTTTGCTTCTTCACATGATGTGTGCCATTCTTAGAATTTCGTTTTATTTTGTTTTACTTGCTGTTTTAATAAAATACTTAGATCTGAAACTTTTAAATAAGGGAGAGTCCTCAAATAGGTACCCATTTACATAACTACTCTCTTGATCTTCACTTATATTTTTTGGAGTAGTTAGTCATTAGCTCTAGTGCTTCACTTATATCTTTCTGAGCACGGTGTGCTTTAATAGTTTTGAAGAAATTCTCTCATGCTTCACTTATATTATTTTGAGAGACTAAAAATTTTATGCTCATGTTCTTCACTTAAATTTGTTTGAGCTTGTCAAAAGCAATTGCAACATATGAAACTAGTCCCAAAGTGAAAGATATTCACGAGGGATATAATAAAACCTTTCATGAAGATCATTGGACAAAATAAACTTGATTCTTTGTAATAGTTTTGAGATATGATGATAGTGATATGTGAGTCATGTTGATGAGTAATGGTGATTTAGTAAGAATATTGGTGTTAAGGTTTGTGATTCCCTATGCAAGCACGAAAGTTAATAGTTATGCAATGAAATTACATCCTACTTGTGGTGCATTATTCGGTGTTAGTTATGCTTAATGCTCGCTTATGTGATTTTTTGTTTCTTGGTTGGTTGCTTCTCAATCTTTTTGCTAGCCTCCACTTGTACTAAGTAGAAATACTACTTGTGCATCCAAAATCCTTAAACCCAGCTTTGCCATATGAGTCCACATACCTACCTATATGCGGTATTTCCATGCCGTTCTAGCAAATTTGTATGTGCCATCTCTAATTTTCAAAATAAATTTTCCCTTTTTGTGTGCTCATACCACTCATGAAGCGGCAGGGGGTGGCCAATATTTTCCATGCTAGATGTGTTATTCTCAAGATGAGTGTTTATTCACTTGTCATTGCACGAGAGTTCGGCAAAGGTATTAGGGATGCCCAGTCCCGAAATGAAAAAGAAATTTACTTTATGTTGTCAAATAATAAATTCCTTGGAAAGTGTTGGTATGGAGGGCACCCGTGGATACGGCTAGCCATGGATTGTAAAAGAATGGTGGAAAAAGGAATAAACTTTATTTTCTGTTTAGGAACCGCCTATGATATATCTAGCATGGAAAGTGTTGGGAATTACTCGGTCGTTTTCATTGAAGGGAAAAGTATGCTTCCCAAAATCTTTTATCTCTCAATTTAAGCTTTGAGCTCTGGCACCTCTACAAATCCCTACTTCCCTCTGCGAAGGGCCTTTCTATTTACTTTATGCAATTTTTATTTTTATTTGAGTCTCCATCTTCTCTTATAAGCACTAACTAAGGGGACTATGATCGTACTTGAGCATTGGATGTAGCTAATATGCGAGTGTGTTTCATGAATGGATCAATGATTGAGCATGATGGGCTAGGGATAACTTGCTTTGACATGGTTGCTTGTTGATATGCTTGAGTATTGAAATCCTCAGGTCAAAACTAGACTATTGCTTTGAACAATATAAAATTACATATGTCCATGCTACACAAGAAAAGAATGTGATGAACATGATAGGTAGCATTCCACATCAAAAATTCTGTTTTTATCATTTACCTACTCGAGGACGAGCAGGAATTAAGCTTGGGGATGCTGATACGTCTCCAACGTATCTATAATTTTTTATTGTTCCATGTTGTTATATTATCATTCCTGGATGTTTTACAATAATTTTATAGCAACTTTATATCATTTTTGGGACTAACCTATTGACATAGTTGAGGGAGCCCTGGATTAGGGGGTCCTCAGACAGCCGGACTATATACTTTGGCCGGACTGTTGGACTATGAAGATACAAGATTGAAGACTTCGTCCCGTGTCCGGGTGGGACTCTCCTTTGTGTGGAAGGCAAGCTTGGCAATTCGGATATGTAGATCTCCTCCCTTGTAACCGACTCTGTGTAACCCTAGCCCCCTCCGGTGTCTATATAAACCGGAGGGTTTAGTCCCTAGGACAACAACAATCATAATCATAGGCTAGCTTTTAGGGTTTAGCCTCTACGATCTCGTGGTAGATAAACTCTTGTAATACTTATATCATCAAGATCAATCAATCAGGAAGTAGGGTATTACCTCCATCGAGAGGGCCCGAACCTGGGTAAACATTGTGTCCCCTGCCTCCTGTTACCATCCACCCTAGACGCACAGTTCGGGACCCCCTACCCGAGATCCGCCGGTTTTGACACCGACATTGGTGCTTTCATTGAGAGTTCCACTGTGCCGTCACCATAAGGCCTGATGGCTCGTCTTGTTGTCAAGGACAACATCACCTCTGGGGGAGCCCTGGCTGTAGGCCAAACTCTCCGACTAGGCGGCTTCGTCATGACCGCCCGTTCGGCCGTCGTGCCGACGATGACTTCTCGGGTCATCAAAAACAGCCTCCACGTCGACTCGGGATTCGCCGAGCAGATGGATCCAATGGAGCTCTCTTCCTTGAACGAGCTCTTGGATCACATCGCCGCCCTGGGAGTCGCTACGGACTATGATCGGATCGGGCTTAAACCCGACCAAAGGGAGATTAACTCTCCGCCGGTCACTCACCAGATAGCAGCGGTGGAGGAGCAACGCAACGATTCTTCCTCTATCTTGAGGACAAACTATGTCCGGATTCCCGAGCTCTCCGAGCCGGATACCCGTCTACGGGATGACATGGCCCAAGCTTTGAACCTAGAATCAGACAGCGGGCCAGATCTATTGGGCAACATCCCGGAGCTCGAACTACCAAGCTCGGAAACTCCTCCGCCCCTGGGTCTCAGATCGGGTCAGGGTTCGGACCTAAATCTACCCACCCGCCAGATATAAGTGATCTTTCCCACATTAGACAAGAGCCCCAAGTGATAGTACATCACTACTGGGCCAGATTCCTCCTTGTAATGAGCAAGGTCAAGGACTGTCGCGAGGAAGATGCAATTTCATTCTTTTGCAAAAATTGCACGGACAAGGGAATCCTCAACGCCATAAGTCGCCGTGACATAGCACACTTTGCTGACTTGGCGGCCATAGTACAGAAGTACTGTGCGATGGAAAGCGCCTGGAAAACCCAAACAAAATTCTGGGATCCTCCAGCTCTCACTAAACCCCCCGTCTGAACTAAAAGGGTGTACTCTCGTAAGTCACCCGATCCAATTACAAAGAAATAAAAGCCCACTACAGGGCGTGGAACCGTATTGGAGGGATGGCTCAATGGGCCATGAAAAATTCACAGTACAGCGGATACCATGCCAACACATAGCCTTAGAGCATGTTGGATACTCCGGCAGGTGGCCAAGAGCGGCGAGGATATCCTCATCAACAATACAACAGAGCACCATCCCGTGGAAAATAACAATACAGTATTGACAGTCTTCGAGACCTTCGGCTCAAATAATAGGTGCAAGCGAGCACTCCGCAGCCTTGCCGAAGTCTGCCATGTGGCAGCAATAAATCCATGGAGCGATACGGCTATAACCTTCAATGCAAGTGATGAACCTAAATTCCGAACAGCCCGAGCACCAGCCGCCTTGGTCCTTAGTCCAATTGTGGACGGTTTTCGGCTTACTAAAGTGCTCATGGACGGTGGCAGCGGATTAAACCTCATCTATGAGGAGACTCTTCGAAAAATGGAAATAGACAAGAGCCGCATTGAGCAAATTAGCACGACCTTCAGAGGAATCATCCCTAGTCGGGAGGCACGATGTGCAGGAAAAATCACACTAGATGTGGTATTCGGCACGCCGAAGAATTATAGGTCCGAAGAAATCACATTCCAAGTGGCCCCGTTCAGTAGCGGATACCACGCCCTTTTAGGGCGGGAGGCATTCACGATCTTCCAAGCTATACCCCATTACGGGTACATGAAGCTCAAAATGCCCGGGCCCAATGGAATCATCACTCTAGCTAGTGATCCGGACATAACACTCCGCACCGAAAATAAAACCGCCGCACTAGCCCTCGAGGCGTTATCCGAAGCCCTTGCGGCCGAAGAACTAACTGCGCTGCGCTCCACAGTGGACAGGGACGACGTGATACTCGACAAAAGACCCAAGTCCACCTCTTTCAAACCAGCAGACGAAATAGTCAAATTCCAAGTCCACCCAACGGACCCTACAAAAACAGCATCCATCGGGGCACAGTTAAACCCCACTATAGACGCCGCACTACGGGAGTTCTTGCGTGAGAATTGGGACATCTTCGCCTGGCATCCTTCAGACATGCCAGGAATCCCATGCAGGCTGGCCGAGCATAGCCTTAACATTCTAAAGGGGTTCAAGCCGGTCAAGCAGACTCTTCGGCATTTTTCTGAGCCTAAGCGACAAGCCATGGGAGAAGAGCTAGCCAAGTTACTCGAGGCCGGATTCATTAGAGAAATAAAACATCCGGACTGGCTAGCAAACCTAGTGATGGTACCAAAGAAGGACAAATCATGGCGCCTATGTGTCGATTTCAAGGACCTTAACAAGGCTTGCCCCAAGGATCCCTTCCCCCTCCCCCGCATCGATCAAATTATCGACGCTACCGCAGGACACGACTCATTGTGTTTCCTCGACGCATACTCCGGATACCATCAAATTAAGATGGAGGAGTCTGATTTAGCCGCAACGGCATTTATCACTCCATACGGCCCCTTCTGTTTTAACACCATGCCTTTCGGCCTCAAAAACGCCGGTGCAACCTATCAACGCATGATTCAGACATGCCTGGAAACACAAATTGGCAAAACAGTGGAGGCATACATAGACGACGTGGTCATTAAAACCAGACACGTCGAATCCTTAATAGACGACTTGAGGCTCACGTTCGACAATCTCCGAACATATGACATCAAGCTCAATCCGGAAAAATGCGTTTTCGGCGTGCCCGCCGGAAAGCTCTTGGGTTTCATCGTCTCCAGTAGAGGAATTGAAGCAAATCTGGCTAAAATCCGAGCTCTGTCACAGTTGGCTATCCCAACAGACCTCAAGCAAATCCAGAAATTAACTGGATGCGTGGCTGCCTTAAGCCGCTTTATCTCCCGATTAGGAGAAAAGGCACTACCCCTTTATCGCCTTCTCCGACGCACCGAACACTTCGAGTGGACGGATGCGGCCATGGCCGGATTGGAAGAAACAAAAGCCGTTTTGGCCACCAACCCAATCCTGGCCGCGCCAAACGTCGGCGAACCAATGCTGTTATATATAGCGGCAACACACCAAGTTGTAAGCGCAGTGCTCGTCGTCGAACGAGAGACGGACGAACATAAGTTCCCGCTTCAAAAGCCGGTATACTACGTATCCACTGTCCTCACTCCATGCAAATCACGATACCCGCATTATCAAAAGATAGCATACGCGGTCTTCATGGCATCCCGGAAATTACGACACTACTTTCAAGAGTGTTCAATTACGGTGGCCTCTGAAGTACCACCCAACGACATAATAAATAACCGTGATGCCATGGGCCGGATTGCTAAATGGGCTATTGAGCTCCTCCCATTCGACATAACATACAAACCACGGCGAGCCATTAAGTCACAAGTACTGGCAGATTTCGTCGCCGAATGGACAGAAGCCAAACTCCCTAAAGAGTACGGCACGTACTCCAATTGGATCATGCACTTTGACAACTCTAAGATGCTGGCTGGCCTGGGGGAAGGCGTCGTCCTGACACCCCCCACGGAGATACAGTCCAATACGTACTCCAAATATTATACACAGACTCCAACAATGTAGCAGAATATGAGGCCCTGTTGCATGGTCTACGGATGGCAGTATCCATGGGCATTCAACGCCTAGAGGTGCGTGGGGATTCGAACCTCGCAATATCTCAAATGAATGGAGACTTTGACGCCAAGGACCCAAAAATGGCGGCTTACCGCAACGCCGACCTCAAAATGTCAGCTCGGTTCTAGGGGCTTTAATTCCACCATGTGGTCCAGGAAAACAATCAAGCGGCGGATATCCTCGCCCGCATCGGCGCTAAGCGCGACCCTGTCCCACCTAATACCTTCTTGGAATGGCTGTTTAAGCCATCCGTGGTATGGGAAGGAGAGACCGGCAACAACAGTCCGGACCTGGCCACAACACCAGATACCAAACACTCTAACATAATCGGAGGCTCTGCCACCGAAATAACGCCTTCGGCCCACGTGATTATGGTTGTCATCGCCCCGTGGACAGAACCCTTCTTGGCCTACCTAACTAGGCAAGAACTCCCCGAGGACCCAAACGAGGCACGTTGCATTGTGCGGCGGTCTAAAGCCTACAAGGTCCACGAGGGAGAGCTTTATAAGAAAAGCGCTACCGGAGTACTTCAAAGGTGCATCTCCGAAGAGGAAGGACGACAACTTTTGGCAGAAATTCATGCTGGACTTGGCGGCCACCACGCCGCAGCTCGGGCCCTTGTAAGCAAGGCCTTCCATACAGGTTTTTATTGGCCGACGACCCGAGCAGACGCACAGGACCTCGTTCAACGTTGCGTCGGTTGCCAGCTTTTTGCAAACCAAAGCCATATGCCACCTACCGCTCTCCAAACAATCCCCATTACTTGGCCCTTTGCGGTCTGGGGGCTTGATATGGTCGGACCCCTCAAAGGGGGAAGCCATAAGAAAAAATACTTATTGGTCATGGTGGATAAATTCACCAAATGGATAGAAGCCAAACCAGTTAAAACGGCCGAGTCCGGACCAGTGATAGACTTCATATCCGGGGTTGTACACCGTTATGGCATCCCCCACAGCATCATCACCGATAACGGCTCAAACTTTACAGCCGACGAGGTAAAAACTTGGTGCAGCAACATGGGCATTAAGCTCGATTATGTCTCTGTCTATCACCCGCAAACTAACGGTCAAGTCGAGCGAGCAAATGGTCTTATCATGAGCAGCATTAAACCCAGATTAGTGTGATCCTTGAAGGAATCAGATACGCACTGGGTCGAGGAGCTCGACTCCATACTATGGGGGCTGCGGACCACGCCGAATCGCACTACCGGATACACACCGTTCTTTATGGTGTACGACGCAGAGGCGGTACTGCCCTGCGACATAATTCATGACTCACCTCGAGTGCGCATATACGAAGAGAAAGAAGCCGAGCTTAATCGGCAGGACAGTTTGGACGCCCTGGAGGAGGAGCGTGACGTGGCAAAAGCCCGCTTCGCATTCTATCAGCAACAGGCTCGACGGTATCAAAGCAGAGAAGTACGGGCCAAAACTTATAACGTTGGCGAACTCGTTCTACGCCTACCGAAGAAGAAAAAGAACAAGCTCAAGCCCAAATGGGAAGGTCCCTTTGTTATTGACAAAGTTCTGACCGGTGGAGCGTACCGTTTGCGGGATGCATCAGACAATCGACTCGAGCCAAACCCATGGAACGCAGCCAGACTCCGAAGGTTCTACGCCTAGTGCCGGACTATGTGTTCGTCTCCTTACCTCCGTCAATTTTTTATATATCCGTTATCTGTCTTTTATTTCTTTCTTCCCTTTTTCTTCACAGCCTTAAAAGGTTAAAATGTGTCGTGACTACACAATCTTGACGCGCTAGGCGTGCTCATTATACCTGGGGGCTTCTTATACAGAAGCTTAATATAACTATGTTCCGGGCTCTATGCCCCCCGCACATGTGTTACATTTCCACATGTACCTTTTATTCGCCATTATATGCATCGATATGACTTAAGTTTTGGCCAAGCTGGGTTGCCTGGCTCTTGTGTTTATGCCCTACGTTCCCGTTAATTCGGCTAGGGCATAAGGGGAGCACCTCTGCGATTGTTACTGCCGGGTCAGCCGGATATGTACCTCAGACTGGGTGAAGCCGAAAGCTAGCGTTCTTAAGGGAATATTCGGTCGGTGAACAAAAGATGACTTTTATTTATTGTAATACATGCCCCCAGATGTTTTTATCCTGCATCTCTTTTCGCAGTTCGGACATGCACATTAATGCATGCGTACCCAGGGAAAGGAACCCTTAACGGAACTATTCTCTCTGGAAGATGTTTCTTACTATCCATGTAATATAACATAGCTAGTTGGGTACTTGTCTGTTCAAGCACTTATGACCCCTACGCCTGGTTTCCACGCGTACCCCGGTTTTTACATAACTGAGCGGGTATTCAGATACACTCCGGACTGTCGGGTCCAGAGGTCGAAGCGAAAGGGTCCGCCATGACAAATGATTTACAATCCGGCTAGGGACAATATATGTCACTTGAAGTGCACAGTCAGTTAGACTGACTAAATTCTTCTTCTATAGCATCAAACAGGCTGTCTAGCCTACAATCCTGTTGGGAATACTTTGCGGCTAATTTCACCTGGTCATACACCAAACTGACGGGGATCTCTTTCCCATCAGACCCCACAGGTCCAACCTCGGCCATGTGGTTCGGGTCAGCCTTGGTATATCGCGTCTTCACCATGGCCCAGGCTTCCCTTGCACCTTGTCGGCAGGCTGATATCTTCCATAATCGGAAGCGCCGCCGCGCTCCCTTGAGCATCTCTACAAGCTCCCCCATGCCTCCTGGTAGGGAGGCGGATGGCCACAAGGCTTGGGCAATGCCCTGCATCACCTGCCGTGCTTGTTCGTGCAGTTGTGAGAGCTCTGGCAGAAGATCACCCGTAGACCCGGGCATCTCCTCCGCGGGACGACCCGTCAGCATACCTACAGATATAACTCTGTTAGCCGGTTTCTTCACCGAACTCTATAAAAGTTCGTTCAAGCACTTACTAAAAATTCCGCGTCGAAGCCTCTTATTCTCCTTTACGGAGTCAGCAAGCTGGGCTCGAACATCTTTCAGTTCAACGCCCAGCCAGGTATTAGCATCTTGGAGATCATTTTTCTCCCGCCTAACCTGCGTAAGCATGCGCTCGCCAGCCTTTAGCTGTCGTTGAGCATGTTGCTCATCCCCTCGCACGACCTCCGGATTCACTTCGGGGTCATCTGCGGACTCTATTTTTAGATTTGCATGCATGCCGAATACTAACTGGTACATGTCATTCTTTTCGATAGAAACAAGTGTTACCAGATGGGGCCTTCTCAGACTCCTTCATTGCGGCAACTGCGGCCCGTAGCTGGGCTTTGCACTCCTCCACCTCTTGAGACAACTGGGTATTCTTCTCCATAAGAACCTACGCAAACAACGATCCTTAAATCAGTTGTGCCAACTGTTTCAAGTCTCAGGGGCTACTGATATACATAATTATTAGATTTTCTTACCCGTATATCCTTTACATACTGGTCCGTGGCTCTGGAAAGACCATTTTGAGCAGCTCGGATGTACGCGTCTCCTGAGTTGAAGGCATCGAACGCCTCTTGAGAGAAACAAGCGTCACGGAGTACGGCCCGGCGACGCCTGTGATTCATGGCACTCTCCACTTCAGAATTCGTAGCGGACAGCCGATCTGCATCCTCTGTAGGAGGAACATCCGGTGTTGGCCCCGCGTTAGCGTCTGCCTCTAAGTCCGGCTCTGGAGCCCGGTTGGTGGAGGCGTGGCCGGAAGGCTCTCCGGATATGGTCCGGCGAGCGTTTTTCCTGCTAGGAAACATGGATGTTATTATATTTTAAAAAACAACAACCATGGAGCAGGGTTCTTTTTCATACCTCTGCGACGGCGTCTCAGTCCTGACCGCCTTCCTTTTAAGCCTACCCGGCTTCGGTGCCCCTTGTTGGTGAGTCACTGCGGGTTCGGCATGGCGTCCCGAGGACCTTCCCTGTAAGACACCATATGTGTGCGGTAGGTGAAGTGCAAAAAAGGGATTCTTCTCGGAAGTTGGGACTCTGGTTTTACTTACATGCGATGCAGGGAGTAGTCCAGGATAATCGGCTATGATGGCCACCAAGGCACCGTCGCAGCTTAATTGATAGAACGTCCTGTCGATGAGCTCAACAAATATGTCCGGATCTTCTTCGAGTCCGAGGTCGAGGGCCCAGTCAGGGTCCTCTGGTTGTGGAGGCGGGCTGTGGACCTCCCTCACGGCTTTTCGCAGTTCTTGCTATGAAATAGCAAGGTAAATACTTATGACGAAGGATGCGGGAAGGTTCGGAGTAAAAGGTAGCAGCTCACCCAGTTTGGGGGGTTGTACATGGAGAATCCATCCCGTGGCTTAATGCGGATGAACTCCTCTTCCTCTCCTTTAAATAAATCGGACAGTATCTTCGCTAGAGCAGCGACGGAGTCCAGTCCCTTACGACCGTAGCGGGTGGCATCGTCTTCTCCATTGAAGTGCCACATGGGTTGTCCCCGATATTGAAGTGGCTGCACCCCCCACATTATACATATTGACATAACCTCGATTATTGTCAATCCTGATTTGGCCAGCGTTTTTATCCGGCCCATCAGGTAAAGGACTTCTCCGTTATCTTCCTCCTGGGGGCTCCGAGGGCGCCAGCTGCGGCGTTTCTTCAAAGGGGCGTTATCGAACTCAGGAAGGCCCATCCGAATAGGGTCCGGAAGGGGGACGTCCTCCATATAAAACCACTCCGAAGGCCAGTCTTTGGATGTCTTCTTCAAAGTACCGGACAGGTATCCGGTCCCAGCGATGCGCCATATCTCGGCTCTGCCCACTTGATATATTGACCCCTCCTGTGTACGGGGTACGAGGCAGAATAGCCTCTTCCATAGCTCGAAATGAGCTTCGCAGCCCAAAAACAGCTCACAAAGGGCGATGTAGCCAACAATGTGTAATATGGAGGCCGGAGTAAAGCTATGCAGCTGGAGGCCGTAGAACTCCAGGAGCCCGCGGAGGAACGGATGGATTGGAAATCCAAGCCCCCTTAATAAGTAAGGGACAAGGCATACCCGCTCCCCCATGGATGGGTTGGGAAAGCTCTCCGCTTGCTCCCCTCCGTTGTAAGTGGCAAGTCCGGCTTGAACGGGGACCATATACGCTGGAGGGAGGAACCCCTGGGTCTGTAACTCTACTAATTGGCTGTGGGGGACGAAACACTTCTTCCAATTGCTTGGCTTAGGGCTACGGGAGCGAGAGGAGGAGCCGCGATGGCCGGCCATGATGGAATGGACTTTTTCGGGCACGCTCCGATGGATACTCGCTATGGGAGGATGGTGTGATCTGGATCTGAGGATCCCCGTCTCTTTAAATAGACGATTTACTCGCATGGTTAGGGTGGCAAGTGTAAAAATGCCCCGACTTCTCGCATTCGCTCGACACGTGGAGGATAGCCATTATTAGGCGCAAAAGCCAAGGAGTGCAATATTCATGGGAAGCCGGACACTACTCGGCAGGTACTCAGAATTTGGAGAAGATCCCGCCTTGCAATGCCGAAGACAATCTGCGCGCCGGACTCATCGTCATTGAAGCCTGGTTCGGGGGCTACTGAGGGAGTCCTGGATTAGGGGGTCCTCGGACAGCCGGACTATATACTTTGGCCGGACTGTTGGACTATGAAGATACAAGATTGAAGACTTCGTCCCGTGTCCGGGTGGGACTCTCCTTTGCGTGGAAGGCAAGCTTGGCAATTCGGATATGTAGATCTCCTCCCTTGTAACCGACTCTATGTAACCCTAGCCCCCTCCGGTGTCTATATAAACCAGAGGGTTTAGTCCGTAGGACAACAACAATCATAATCATAGGCTAGATTTTAGGGTTTAGCCTCTACGATCTCGTGGTAGATCAACTCTTGTAATACTTATATCATCAAGATTAATCAAGTAGGAAGTAGGGTATTACCTCCATCGAGAGGGCCCGAACCTGCGTAAACATTGTGTCCCCCGCCTCCTGTTACCATCCGCCTTAGACGCACAGTTCCGGACCCCATACCAGAGATCCGCCGGTTTTGACACTGACAATAGTGCCCAGTGCCAGTTGATGTTTTTTGCTTGTTTTTTACTTCGCAGGAAATCAATATCAAACGGAGTCCAAACACCGCGAAACTTTTTGGAGAATTTTTATGGACCAGAACACCCAGGGTGGGCTAGAGAAGTACCAAAGGGGTGCCCCGAGGGGGGCACAATCCACTTGGGCACGCCTGGGGGCCCAGGCGCGCCCTGGTGGGTTGTGCCCACCACGGTGGCCTCCCGCACCGCCTCTTCGCCCTATAAATTGTCAAATATTCCAAAAACCCTCGGGAGAACCCTAGATCAGAAGTTCCGTCGCCGCAAGCCTCTGTAACCACAAAAAAACAATCTAGACCCCATCTCGGCACCTTGCCGGAGGGGGAAATCATCACCGGTGGCCATCTTCATCATCCCGGCGGCCACCGTGATGAGAAGGGAGTAGTCCATACTCGGGGCTGAGGGTTTGTACCAGTAGCTATGTGTTTAATCTCTCTCTTTCTCTCTCTCGTGTTCTTGAGATGTCATGATCTTGATGTATCGCGGGCTTTGTTAATATAGTTGGATCATATGGTGTTTCTCCATCTCTATCTTGTTGTGATGAATTGAGTTTTCCATTTGAGATTTCGTTTTATCGGATTGAATACTTTTATGGATTTGAGAGCACTTGATATATGTCTTACATATGAATACCCGTGGTGACAATGGGCTATTATATTGATTCACTTGGTATATGTTTTGGCACTCAACTCGCGGATTCCCGAGGTGACATTGGGGTAATCTATGCATAGGGGTTGTTGCATGTTCTCGTCTTTTGTTTCTCTGGTAGAAATCTTGGGGCACTCTTTGAGGTTCTTTGTGTTGGATTGAGTATTATGAATCTGAATTTGCTTTGGTGTTATTTTAGTATGAATTTTTGATAGATCGATCGGAAAGAATAACTTAATGTTATTTTAGTACGAACTCTTGACAGATCGATCGGAAACAATAACTTGGTGTTATTTTAGTACGAACTCTTGGATAGATCGATCGGAAAGAATAGCGACAAACAGTTTCTTCTTATGTTCTCTGCTAGATAAGAACTTTGGAGTGATTCTTCATCGCATTTTGAGGGATGGTTATATCACTACTGCAGGATGCTGCTAACGCGACACTACGATTAGAGACCCTTCGACGAAACTGTGTGCGATGCCATAATCGCAAACGGTGGTGTAAAAAACCATCAAAAAAGGTGTAAAACGTTTGCGATGGAGGATGCATCAAACACGGTTCAGATTTTAGTTGCGTGTGCGATTCAGGCCACACAGTTAACCCGTTCGAACTGTTTGCAATGAGGCAGAACAACAGGAACGGGCAACCATATCAATGTGTGTGCAATATACGGCATCCGGTTCGCTCCGATGAACCATTTGCTATTAGGGAGTGCAACATAAACGGTTAGCCAGATCAAGGTGTGTGTGATATAGGGCATATGATTCACTCGGACGAACTGTTTTCGATTAGCGAACGCAACAGAAATGGTTCAACTTAACAAGATGTGTGTGCTACGTGGCAAACAACCGACTCAGATGAACTATTTGCGATGAGAAATTACAACACAGACGGTTAACACAGTTAGTTCGTGTGCGATTCTGTGTGTACAAAAAACTTTGAAAAATGCAAACTAGTTGCTTTCGGTGGCTAGGAGTATCGCACATGATGCGTCTGCGAGTACTCGTGTGCGATGATTAGTAAGTTACACATATGTTTCCTTATGTTAACACTTGTGTGATAAATAACACGTGGCACCGGATACGGTATTCGGGTTGTGTGTGTGCTCCACTTAGTCTTCCCGCGCTCCAGCGAATGCTTCCCGCGCTCCAAATGGATGGATTGTAAAATCCACGCCTATTCCCTCACCGGTTTCCCGCCACCAGCTAACGGCTTGCTGCATATGACCCAGGCGGCAACGCACCGCCACGACACTCTGCGAAGATCTAGTCCTCACCCATCTACCATTGGTTATTCCAAGCATGCCAGGCAACGACCAAAGCTTCAACGTCGACGCCTACCTGCGTTACATCTTCGGCGAGGAGAACGAGCCGGAGCAGGTCGAGGAGCAAGAGCTTCATCGGCCGGTGCAGGCACCATGGCCCATCGGCAGCGATATCGGCGTCACAGTCCTTAGGAGCACAATCGACATACTGCAGAGGAGGTGTGATGAGCAGTTTGCCATCCATCATGCAAAAGATCCAGAGCTGCTCGGTGGCATGATCGACGACCCACCCGAAGAGCCGCCGTCACTAGTGCTCATCGAGAGCCTGATGCCCTGCAAGGAATGGGCAGAGGACCTCTGCGATTCAGTCAAGATAAAGGCAGCCTATGGCTTCATCATTGTCCGCGGCGGCTGTGTCAACCTCGATCCTGATGATGTGGTGGCCAAGCTCAAGCGCATCCTTGGTGGAGTTGACGTCCCCGACGAAGTAGAACATCGCCAACGTGATATCTTGAGGATGCAGGTGATCGATGGAATTTGCTACCAGGCCGGAGACACGGAAATGGAGCGGTTCCGCGGAGATGTCATGCGCGCGATTGTACGCTGTCAAGCTCTTCTGGAAGAGGCCCAGCAGCCCCAAGAGCCTCCCAGCGCCAGCAGCTCCGTAGGCGGAGGCGGGTCGGGACACCAGGAGTGAACGGCCGCAAGGGTGCTATGCTGATCATGGAGTCCGAGAAGATCATCGTCGGAAGGCCGCCAGCTCAGCCTTTTAGCTTATATTTTATTTAATTGTATGCGTTTGTAGGTCGTGAGTTTTCTGGGCCTTACCACATTTGGCATTTTAAATTATCCTGAATATGTAAGACAATTATTAACAATTGTGTAGGATCGAAAGTATGTCTAGAGGGGGGTGATTAGACTACTTGACCAATAAAAAACTAGCCTTTTCCCAATTTTAGTTCTTGGCAGATTTTAGCAACTTAGAACAAGTCAAGCAATCAACCTACACATGCAATTCTAAGAGTATAGCAGCGGAATGTAAAACAATTGCATATGAAGGTAAAGGGAGGAGTTTGAGGGAGCAAACGCAATGTTGACACGGAGATTTTTTATCCGTGGTTCTGATAGGTGGTGCTATCGTACATCCAAGTTGATGGAGACTTCAACCCACGAAGGGTAACGATTGCGCGAGTCCACGGAGGGCTCCACCCACGAAGGGTCCACGAAGAAGCAACCTTGTCTATCCCACCATGGCCATCGCCCACGAAGGACTTGCCTCACTAGGGTAGATCTTCACGAAGTAGGCGATCTCCTTGCCCTTACAAACTCCTTGGTTCAACTCCACAATCTTGACGGAGGCTCCGAAGTGACACCTAGCCAATCTAGGAGACACCACTCTCCAAGAAGTAACAAATGGTGTGTTGATGATGAACTCATTGCTCTTGTGCTTCAAATGATAGTCTCCCCAACACTCAACTCTCTCTCATGGGATTGGATTTGGTGGAAATAAGATTTGAGTGGAAAGCAACTTAGGGAAGGCTAGAAATCAAGATTTATGTGGTTGGAATGGAATATCTTGACCTCAACACAAGTGTAGGTGGTTGTCTCTCAGAAAATATGTATTGGAAGTGTAGGGATGTTCTGATGGCTCTCTCCACGAATGAAGAGTGGGTGGAGGGGTATATATAGCCTCCACACAAAATCTAACCGTTACACACAAATCACCAAACTCGGTGGGACCGATTCAGAGAACTCGGTCAGACCGATTTGGTTCATAATGTGACCGTTAGGTGTTTCGGTGGGACCGACATGTCAACTCGGTGGGACCGATATCATTAGGGTTAGGGCATAACGTAATCTTGGTGTGACCGATTACACAAACTCGGTCGGATCGATTTTGGTAATAGTCAAACAGAGAGTTGGTCAGGTAAACTCGGTGGGACCGATTCGCTCATCTTGGTGAGACCGAAACGTTACGAAAAGGAAACAGAGTGTTTGCATTGCAATCTCGGTGGGACCGATCGCTCATCTCGGTTGGACCGAAACGTTACGAAGGGAAACAGAGAGATTAGAATCCCATCTCGGTCAGACCGAGATCCCTATCGGTGAGACCGAAAAGACTAGGGTTTTTTGGCAATGGCTATGTCAACTGAACTCGGTGGCTCCGGATAGAAAGAATCGGTGGGGCCGAGTTGGATATTTGGTTTGGGACATATGTGGATAGGAGAAAGTAGTGGAGGGTTTTGGAGCATATCACTAAGCATTTTGAGCAAGAACCTCATTAAGCAACACCTTATCCCTTCTTAATAGTATTGGCTTTTCCTATAGACTCAATGTGATCTTGGATCACTAAAATAGAAAATGTAGAGTCTTGTGCTTTGATTTTGAGCCAATCTTTTGTCCTTAGCAATTTGAAGGGTCCACTTCCTAATCCATGCCATGCCAATCATTGAGCTTTCCTGAAATATTCATCTTGAAATAGCATTAGCTCAATGATCTATATGTTGTTAGGAATTACCAAAACCACCCAGGGATAGTTGCACTTTCAATCTCCCCCTTTTTGGTAATTGATGACAACATATAGATCAAAGCTTCGACAAATGATAAGATTGAAAAACATCGTCGCTTTGAGAAGTATGTGATAAGCAAGAGCTCCCCCTAAATTTGTGCATAATTTAAAATTTGCTTTTGAATGCAAATGCACAATCGATTAGGATCATGGGTTACTCTTCCATGTCACATACATCTTGGTGGAGCGCTCAAAATGATAGAAATTAAAACACATGCACTCATCACCAAGCAAAGTGAATGATCATAAGAGGATATAAAGATAATATCATCGAACAAGCATTAAGGGTAGCATATGATAAAGCACATGATCAAACAAGTATCTCAGAAGGACATAAAGTTTCAAACCAAACCAAATAAGTGCAAAGAGAGAATAAAAAGGCAACACTCTCTCTTGAAGCCTACGATCTATACATTTTTCTCCCCCTTTGGCAACAAGTTACCAAAAAGTTCAAAAATGCATAGTGCTAAACGACTCCCAGGCTTGATCTTCGGGAGGTGGTGTTGAGAGAACTCCAAGGACGAAGGCTTCAGATGAAGTAGCTAGAGCTGGTGGAGTAGCTGCTGGAGGTGGAACTGGAGCTGTAGCTGCTGGTGCTGATGTTGTAGCTCTGGTGTCTATCACTGGCACTGCAGCAGATCTCTGTCCTCTGGGCACTCTGGCAGAAGCATTTGTGGTAGACTTGCCCTTCTTCTCCTCTGCTTCCTCCTGAAGTTGCTCAACTGCAGTTTGGATTTCTGTTACCTTGACATCAAGATCATAGAATTTCTGCTCAATGATCCTCTCTAGACTCTCCTGGTTCCTTGTCAGGGTAGCCAAGCCCTTCTCAATCCTCAGGGTGGATTGGATCAGATATCCAAGCTGGTCTTGCTTGCTCTTCAAGAATACCTGAGATGCCTCCTCTGCTGTTGGCATCTTTGCAGCCTTCTCAGCCTTAGCCTTCTCTCTCTTTTCATGTTCTTGAGCTGAAGATGGTTCATTCTCATTCATCACTACTATGTTATCTTCAAATTCAGGATAGATGGGCAGGTGCTCTTTGTCCAAAAGATGTGTGCATGTGCCCATCTTTGAGTTGATGAGCTCCTGAATGTGTGGGGCATACCCACAACTTCTCTTCTGGTCAGCAGCAGTCCTCTTGATTGTCTCAACAATCAGGCTCATAACTTTGAACTTCTGTGGGACATCAAATATGTGCAGCAAGTTGATGGCATGTCCTCTGATCATCTTGTGATCACCTTACTTGGGTAGCAGTGTGTGCCTTAAGATCTAGTTTATGGTTGGTAGACCAGACAACAAGTAGTGTACAGATCCAAACTTATGTGTATCCAAAGCAGCATCCGGGATCTCTTTGTACATGTTGGCCATAGTGTTGTGGTCTTTCTTCTTCTCTGCATAAATGTCCAAGTCATCCTCATGTTCCTCAGGAGCATTTATAAGCTTGGCCCATTCCTCAACTGTAGACTGGTACCTAGTACCCTCAGACATCCATACTATCCTTCCATCTGGATAGAAGTGTGCAGTGGAGTAGAATTGCATGATGAGCTCATCATTCCACTTGGTGAGTTTCTGGGAAACAAAAGTGTCCACTCCACATGCCTTGAAGCTATCAAGCACACCAGGGAAGTGATCCTCATTTTCCTTGATGAATTCCCAGTCAACCCATCTCATATCACACACAATGGGCTTCTTGTCAAGCAGAATAGTCTCATAGAAGTCCTGTTGTTCCTTAGTGTGAAATCTATAGTCCATAGCAGTCCTTCTTCTGATAGCATATGGATCAAACTATCTCCATATCCTTAATGCTGCATCCTTCCTGATTTTCATGTTCTCTGCAACTGGGTGTGCATCAGTGTGGTCAGGGATCTTGGGCTTCAGCTTTCTCAAAACAACAGAATCATCATCATCTTCTTAAGTAGCTTGAGGCACTGGGGCCTTGTTCTTCTCTTCAGCAGGTATGTTCCTAGTGCTTCTCTTGGGTTTTGGTTTTGGAGCTGGAGCAGCAGCCTTGGGAGCAGCTTTGGGCTTTGATGGAGCAGCCCCTAATTTAATTGCATCTCCCATAAGCTTTTGTGCTTTGGGTGCTGGTGCAGCATCCTCTTCCTATTCCTCTTCTTCTGAGTCTCTCATCATTGATGGCTTCCCCATAACTCTGGCAATGGTCTTCTTGACCCTTTCTTTTCTCTTCTTGCCATCTCCAGTTTCCTTGGGTTCAAGAGTGAACTCCATTGTTTCTTGAGTGGAGGCTCTGGCTTTTGACATTGGAACTCTTCTTGCTGGAGCCTTTGTTTTCGGTCTAGGCTTTGTTGCAACAGCTGTGCCATACTCCTTTTTCAGTACCTTTTTCCTTGAAGTGGCTTCATCCTCAACAGCCACATAATCTTCATCCTCTGAATCAGAAGTTTTCTTCTTCCTAGTCCTGGTGGCAGCCTTTGGCAGATTGCTTGGAGTGCTCCTGCTGCCTTCATCATAGCTTCCTGAGGGACTAGTGCCCTCACTGAACTGAACCTGCTCTTCTAACTTGTTCTGGTTGTCACTTTGGTCAGACATCTCTGCAAATACTCTGATAGCAGACCCTGTGAATAGGTTATAGATGAGGTAGAGTAGATGAGCATCACAAAGTACAGGAGTTTTGCAAAAAGGATGACTTAAAAACTTAGTTTTAGTTCTTCACAGAAAGCATTTCGGATCTACCGATTTGTAAACTCGCTGATACCGAAGCAGCTTTTGGAACCTAAACTAGTGAAATCGGTCAGACCGAGTCACAGTTCGGTGATACCGAGACTGCTAGGGTTTCACAGAGAATCGAACTCGGTCACACCGATTTGCAATTTTTGGTCAGACCGAAAACGCATGTGCACTAGCCTAAGCCAAAATCGGTGAGACCGATTTCTACAACTCGGTCGGTCCGAGATGAATTCGGCAGAGACCTAACCCTAAATTTTCAACTCAAAACTAATCTACGGGATGTTTTCGCTGGACAGGATGATTTCAATCATGGCAAGAATCATGGCAAAGCAATGTGCTAAGAATCGGAGTTAAGGATTAGCACAAAATCGGAGTTAAGGATTAGCACAAAGTTCAAGTTCGTACCCTAGTTTGGCGACGAACTTGCTACGGCGGCAACGGCGGTGGAGATTCCCATTGACGGCGGCGGAGACCAGCGGCGGGAGGTCGCTGGCGACGAGAGGACGATTCGGAGACCCGAGGAGGCAGAGTAGGTTACGCGCGGGCAAGGAGGTTCGGAAAGATTTCCAAAATTTGGCACGTCGGTATATATAACCTGACCCTGTCGGTGTGACCGAGTGGAACGACTCGGTGGCACCGAGATGCAAAACCGCAAGCAGTTACTGCAACTCGGTGTGACCGAAATGTTCTAATCGGTTGTACCGAGATTGAAAACCCTAGATCAACTTAGTGACTCGGTAGGACCGAAAAGGATGAATCGGTCAGACCAAGATGCACAAAGGGGTTTTGGAGGTTTAAGTCTATGACGAATCGGGAACTCCGAGTGCTCCTCACACAGAGTGGTTCGAATCTGACTTGATCAAACTTTGTGATGTAGCATGAATAGAGTTTGAGACGAGAAAAGCATAGATAGCTAGAGGGAGTTCTTAGGCATTCTTGTCCATCCATTTGGCAAATGAGAAAGAGCCAAACAATCAAAACAACAAATGGATGTCCTCGAATGAGTAAAATATGCAACCAACATGCTCACACAATAAAATGGCAAATGAAATATGTGACAAAGCATGCACAAACACTCTAGCATCTATCAAGCAGTTTGGCGATGACTAAGTCATCTATATATGAGTACATTGACTTAGGAGTCAAATGAGAACATTTGATCATAGGTCATACTCATCGTTTAAGCACAAGTGGGGTTACCACTTTTACATAAAGCATTGTTGTGTTCACACCATTAGAGTTGCTTTAGCTCAATTGATTAGAGTAAAGCTCCCCCTAGATGTGATATCCCCCCTAAGAGGGATGAACTAACCTTTGGTTTTGTCGATGATGACTTCATGTAGGTGTTGAAGATGTAGATGCTTAATGTTGATGTAGATCATTTGGAGCAATCCTTTGGAGTGAGTTGCACTTTCAATACCTACATGGGTTAGTCCCACAAGGAACAAGCAAGGATATCCATAGACATAGAGTGATGCATACACAAGATGATGTCCATGAAAGCATTAGGTTACCTTGTCCCTTGTCTTGCCAACAAGAGGGTTTGTGACTCCTTGAACTAGTGCAAGATATGGAAGTTGTTTGCACTTGTCCTTGCCAAAATGATAAGAGTGAAGTATGTTGGCGGAGTCACCCTCAAGAACTCTCTAGTCCTTCTTCTTCTGGATCCACACCATCTTGATGGGAATCCTTGGAGTTGTAGTTGTACTTGATGAGGTAGAGCTTGATGTAGTCTTGGGAACCCACTTGACCAAGGCCTTAGGTGCTTCTTCAAATGCATCAATTTCCTCTTGAAGCTTGTCCTTGCCTTTTTGCTTGTGGTCTTGTGGTGGAAGATCATATTGAGCTTGTGTCCCTCTGAAAGAAGTAGGATCATACTTCTCTTGTTGAGGAACAAACTTCGTCTTGGGGTATCGATCTTCTTCCCACTCAACTCCATTGGCATTGAACTTTCGTTCAAAACCAACACCTTGATTCTTCCGGTGTCTTCCTTGCTTGCTCACAGTTTCCTCAAATTGCTTACTTCCGGCAAGGCTCTTGTAAACACCTTTCTCTATAATCCCCTTCAATAAGCTATTTTCTTGCTCAAGTGTAACTTGTCTAAGAAAATCATTAGTGGAATCAAGAGAATTACTAGAAGCAACAACATTGGATTTAGCATGATTGTTGTTACTACTAGATGATGCATCTTTCTTGTTCTTGTTACTAGATTTAACTTGTGGCATGTAAGTAGACAAGAGTAAACGCTTGGCAATGTAAGAAGAACTTTTCTTGCGAAGATCATCATTGATTTCCTTTAAAAACTCATGCTCCTGCTCAAGGTTGAGCTTTTCAAAGCGTAGCTTATCATGAGTCTTTAAAAGTTCTCGATGATTTTCCAAGGTAGTTTCATGAGCTAACTTAAGAGTGTTTAGTTCTTGAGTTAGACTCTCAATCTCCTTCTTATCATCATCATTCGTTTTATCTCGATTAGCATGATTAATTGACGTTTCATCATAATCTTCATCACTAGAGTTGTCAACAAGTAAATCGTCATCACCTAGCAAATCATCTTCATCACTATTGAAATCAACATACTCGGGATGTGTTACCTTTGGACCTTTGGCCATGAAGCATCTTCCAATTCCTTCATTTGGCGAGTCAAATATGTCGTAGGAGTTGGTTGACACAAGCGCTAGACCGGCAACACCTTCATCTTGAGTATATTCGGAGTCGGAGTGATAACTTCTTTCAGAGTGATTGTCGGAGTCGGAGCCAGATACCCATTCACCAACATGAGCTTGATGTCTTCTTTTTGTTTAGCTCTTTGATGACTTTTCTTTCCTTTCTGAATCCTTGCTTCTCCGAGAGGGTTTTCGTTCGTAACGATCATCTCTACTCCTCCTTTCTCTTGGTGGTGATTCTTCTCTTCTACTTCTTCTTTTGGGAGAATCTTCTCTTCTTTTGTAGGGGGGCGTACACTCATTGGAGTAGTGTCCGGGTCTTCCACAAATGTAGCAACTTCGCTCACGACTAGAAGATCTTTTTGTCATTGTAGGACCTTGACTTGGAACTTCTTTATTTGCTTCTACTCTTGTAGAACTTGTTGAAGTTCTTTACCATTAGGATCAATTCTTCATTGAAGGTTTGCTTCTCACTTGATGATGTGGGAGCATCACACGAGGCTATGTAAGCACCACTTGACTTGTTGTGAAGCTCTTCCTTATCCTTGAGTGACATCTCATGAGCAACAATTCTTCCAATGACTTCCGTTGGCTTGAGATCTTTGTAATTGGGCATCATTTGGATCAATGTGCACACCGTATCGTATTTCCCATCCAAGGCTCTTAGGATCTTCTTCATGATGAATTTGCCGGTCATCTCTTCACTTCCTAAGCCGGCAATCTCATTTGTGATGAGAGCAAGCCTAGAGTACATTTCAGCGACACCTTCACCATCCTTCATTTTGAACTTGTCAAGTTGACTTTGAAGCACATCCAATTTGGTTTCCTTGACAGAGTCGGTACCTTCGTGCATATCAATCAAAGTATCCCAAATTTCCTTTGCATTCTCAAGACGGTTGATTTTGTTGAATTCTTCGAGGCACAATCCATTGAAGAGAATATCACAAGCTTGAGCATTGTATTGTAGCATCTTCAACTCTTCCGCGGTAGCTTCACGGTTAGGTTCTTTCCCATCGAAGAATTCACCTTGCAAGCCAATACACACAATAGCCCAAACGGCGGGGCTATGTCCAAGACTATGCATTTTCATCTTATGCTTCAACTAGCAAAATTTGTACCATCAAAGGAAGGACCTCTACAGTGGTAATTTCCCTCGCTAGACGCCATACTCTCCTAGGTTGTGAAACCAAGGCTATGACCACCAAAATCTATGGAAATCAAAGCAAATGGAGACCAAAGATCTGATACCACTTGTAGGATCGAACGTATGTCTAGAGGGGGGGGGGTGATTAGACTACTTGACCAAATAAAAAACTAGCCTTTTCCCAATTTTAGTTATTAGCAGATTTTAGCAACTTAGAACAAGTCAAGCAATCAACCTACACATGCAATTCTAAGAGTATAGCAGCGGAATGTAAAACAATTGCATATGAAGGTAAAGGGAGGAGTTTGAGGGAGCAAACGCAATGTTGACACGGAGATTTTTTATCCGTGGTTCCGATAGGTGGTGCTATCGTACATCCACGTTGATGGAGACTTCAACCCACGAAGGGTAACGGTTGCGCGAGTCCACGGAGGGCTCCACCGACGAAGGGTCCACGAAGAAGCAACCTTGTCTATCCCACCATGGCCGTCGCCCATGAAGGACTTGCCTCACTAGGGTAGATCTTCATGAAGTAGGCGATCTCCTTGCCCTTACAAACTCCTTGGTTCAACTCCACAATCTTGACGGAGGCTCCCAAGTGACACCTAGCCAATCTAGGAGACACCACTCTCCAAGAAGTAACAAATGGTGTGTTGATGATGAACTCATTGCTCTTGTGCTTCAAATGATAGTCTCCCCAACACTCAACTCTCTCTCATAGGATTGGATTTGGTGGAAAGAAGATTTGAGTGGAAAGCAACTTGGGGAAGGCTAGAGATCAAGATTTATGTGGTTGGAATGGAATATCTTGACCTCAACACAAGTGTAGGTGGTTCTCTCTCAGAAATATGTATTGGAAGTGTAGGCATGTTCTGATGGCTCTCTCCACGAATGAAGAGTGGGTGGAGGGGTATATATAGCCTCCACACAAAATCTAACCGTTACACACAAATCACAAAACTCAGTGGGACCGATTCAGAGAACTCGATCAGACCGATTTGGTTCATAATGTGACCGTTAGGTGTTTCGGTGGGACCGACATGTCAACTCAGTGGGACCGATATCATTAGGGCTAGGGCATAACGTAATCTCGGTGTGACCGATTACACAAACTCGGTGGGACCGATTTTGGTAGTAGTCAAACAGAGAGTTGGTCAGGCAAACTCGGTGGGACCGATTCGCTCATCTCGGTGAGACCGAAACGTTACGAAAAGGAAACAAAGTGTTTGCATTGCAATCTCGGTGGGACCGATCGCTCATCTCGGTTGGACCGAAACGTTACGAAGGGAAACAGAGAGATTACAATCCCATCTCGGTGAGACCGAGATCCCTATCGGTGAGACCGAAAAGACTAGGGTTTTTTGGCAATGGCTATGTCAACTGAACTCGGTGGCTCCGGATAGAAAGAATCGGTGGGGCCGAGTTGGATATTTGGTTTGGGACATATGTGGATATGAGAAAGTAGTGGAGGGTTTTGGAGCATATCACTAAGCATTTTGAGCAAGAACCTCATTAAGCAACACCTCATCCCTTCTTAATAGTATTGGCTTTTCCTATAGACTCAATGTGATCTTGGATCACTAAAATAGAAAATGTAGAGTCTTGTGCTTTGAGTTTGAGCCAATCTTTTGTCCTTAGCAATTTGAAGGGTCCACTTCCTAATCCATGCCATGCCAATCATTGAGCTTTCCTGAAATATTCATCTTGAAATAGCATTAGCTCAATGAGCTATATGTTGTTAGGAATTACCAAAACCACCCAGGGATAGTTGCACTTTCAAATTGCCATTGTAACTTTGCCTCAACGGCGAGCAGAGCGCGTGCAGAGATGCCAGAGCGGAGCGCGCCGCGGCCGCCTCAACGGCGAGCAACCACGTGGTCAACCTTCTGCCATCAATAAATTTTGACCTTGTTTCTCATCACATTGCGACACAATAAGTAATTGCAAATCTGTTCACACCTATCAAACTAATATGTGTTCACACTTAGCACTGGGCTATATAAACTACCCACTCTAAAATTACTTCACAGTTCCTCTCCTCATCACCCACAAAAATGGTTTTTTCTGTCAAGTCGTGACCGATAGTAGGAGTTTAGGGTGGACATATAATCAGGCAGCAAAGACCAAGGCCGCGGAAGCACTAGAGAGGTCCCACCGCGAAGCCGCAGCCACAGCAGAGATGTCCTGGCGCGCCGCAGAGCCCTCGAACGAGCTCTCAAGGGCACGCGAGGGCTCTCACAAGCGCATTCGCGGTGTCGGCCATCACGACGAGCCGACGTTCCTGAAGTCCTTCACCGGTGACGACGACATTATCGTTGGCGTCACTACGCAGCAGGAGCTGGTCGACGGCTTGATGAAGCTGCTCAAGATCAGCGATGCCTCGGTTGACAAGGCAACCGGCCTCGTCGAGAAACTCATGGATGACAATGCGAAGCTCCTCAAGTTGGTCGCCGAGAAGGAGGAGGAGGCCGCCGGCTGGAAGATGCTGCATGAGCAGAGCAGTGCCTCGGAGATGATGCTGAAAGCGGTCGTCGAGGAACTGATGGGTGGCTTGAGGAAGCTCCAGATCGAGCGCGAGCAGGTGGTGGAGGAATCCGTGGCTGCTTTCAAGCAAAGTCGTGAGGAATTGAAGAAGGAGCTGGAGGATTTCGCCGCCCGGTGAACCATCGACGAGTAGAGATAGTAGCGACCCAGATCGTTGTCTGCAATTTCCTTCTTCTCTTGCCCCCGTGTCTTCCGGGCTTTGCCGCTTGTGGCATTTTAAATTATACGGAATAGTAAGACAATTTTTTTTGATCAATCAAAGACATTAGGAGAGACTCCTACTGACATTTTTCATTCATTTTCACACCAAATACATTTGTAGGAGTACACATGCACATCCAAGGGGATATCCTCTGACCCCACATCCTCATCATCCAATCACATGGTGAGGGGGTGATAAGGAGAAGCAGTACGTTACAACTAGAACAAAAGTTACTCTTATACAATGGAGTTTACAAAACTCTCAATGAACCCCACTAAGGAGGGTTTGATTCTATGAGCTAGAAGAGCAAAATCCGTCTTAAACCTTTTCTTCCAAGAGGGGGGCGAGTTGGGGATGCTCCTGAACATTTAATCATCGCGTTCATTCCAGATTGCCTACGCCGCCGTCATAAAGATCTCCACGAACATGGGTTGGGTCCAGTTTTCCTTTCCTTGATGGATTTTGACCAGACGGTCACCCGGGTCACCATATTGCACCCCGATTGCTCCCCAGCATTCAACACTGAACGAACAGTCAAAAAATAGATGCTCCACTGTTTCCTCTTCCCCATTGCCACATAGGGCACAGTTGGTTCCATCCGCAACGTTCCAGTCTCGCTTTCTCAGCATGTGTTTAGTGTTAGCGCAATCAGCCGTGACCAACCACGTGAAAACTTTGATTTTCATTATGCATTTAGATTTCCAAATCCATCGAAAGGCATCATCTGCAGTCACATTTCTGAAGTAGTAGGCATAAAACTGTCGAGATGAGTATTTGGCTCCCCATACACAAGACCACACATCGTTTTCCCCTCTGGCGGGGTGCATGTACGCTGTCAGTTCCTGTAACTCCCGTAGTTCATCTCTTGCTTTGAGGGAGAGGGGCAGGAAGAACTCATCTTGCAGGTTGGTCATCGCAAGAAAGTCAGCTACCGAAGAGTCCTCCTCTTTGACAAACAATAAAGCCCTGGGATGAGAAATTTCCAGTGGTTGTTCAAGCCATAAATCCTTCCAGAAGAGGACTGTGGAACCATCTCCGATAGTCACCTGGGTGATCCCACAATATGTATTGCTGAGGTTCATCACATCCCGCCACAAAAATGATCCGCAGGCCTCAGTCGCATGCGGGATTTTACCATCGTAGTACGTGGACCACATAAGTTCACACTAGGGCGTATCTTTCTTGTTGCAGAAGCTGTGTAGGAATTTCATCAGCAATCCTTGGTTTTGGACTTTGATGTCAAGAATTCCGAGGCCTCCACGTGATTTCGGTCTGCACAATAGATCCCAGGCAGCTAGCGAGTTGCAAGACTCACCGTTCTCTATTTTCTTGTGCCATAGACATCTCCTTCTTATTTTGTCTAGGTACTCCACTATCTTTGGGGGAAGTTTGAGGGTGCACATGGGGTATATCATCAGCGAGGTAATCAACGAGTTCAGCAGGGTCAGTTTGCTCCCATGGTTTAGCATACACAGTGAGGAGGATAGCTTGCTCTCGGCATTTTCAACCACTTGCATAAGGACCGACACCGATGGCCTAGTTGTCCCCATCGGCAGCCCGAGATATGTGAACGGCGTCGACCCAATGGAGCATTGCAGTATCGGCGCCCATTGGTTTACTAGATCATCCTGGACATTGAGCGGAATCATCATTGACCTGTGAAAGTTTATCTTTAGCTCGATGGAGTCAATGTAGTCCAGTAGGATCTCTTTCATGTAAGCGACTTGTGTGGGGCAAGCCGGCATGATCAGAATGGTGTCATCTGCGTATTGTATCACCGGGTAATCTATCGATCGTCTGCTTGGAATAGGCAGTTGAATCAAGCCGTTTCTATGTGCATCATTAATTGCTTCTTGCAAGAGGTCCGCGGCGAGGACGAATATGAGCGGGGAGAGAGGATCCCCCTGGAGAACACCACACTTGCATAACAATTGTCGGCCGGGAACCCCATTAAGTAGGACCGATGACGTCCCCGAGCTGAAGATCATTCTGATCCAATTCAGCCATCGACCACAAAAACCCATATGCCTCATTATCTCAATCATGGACGAGTGTTCAATTGTATCGAACGCCTTCGCAAAGTCAAGCTTCAGGAGGATGATGGGTTTCTCGGAAGACTGGCATTGATATATGTATTCAAACGCCCACGCCAAACAGTCTTGGATCGTTCGGGTCCTGATGAATCCGTATTGATTTTTATGTATAATCTTGAGGACGAGTTTCTGTAGACGATTGGCCAGTACCTTCGTGATAATTTTCATGCAGCAGTTCAGTAGTGTGATGGGACGGAAGTCACTGGATGTTTCGGGCGAAGGAACTTTCGGTATCAGCGTGATAAAGCCCGAGTTGACACTGGTGAGATCCAAATTGCCATCATAGAAATCTTCACATAACTTATAAAAGTCTTCTTTGACGATGTGCCAGCAAGATTTAAGAAATGTTCCGTTAAATCCATCCGGGCCGGGGGCGCGATCAGCGGGCATGGATCTGACAACCTCATCGATCTTCTTATGGGTGAATGGTGCGGCCAGACTTTCCAACCCATCGATTTTCTTGATGATCCTCTGGAGATCAAATTTCATCGCTGGAGTGGAGCCAGTACCCAGCCGTTCTCTGTATGCAGTGAACAAAATCGCTTCCTTTGAATTATGATCAGTGGCAATTGATCCATTTGGAAGTTTGAGCGAGGTAATTGAGTTCCTCCGGAATCTCTCAGTTGCTAGGGATTGGAAGAGTTTAGTATTTTCCTCACCAAATTTGATGTATCTGATGGTGCAACATTTCCGCCAATACTCATTCTGAAACTGCAATAGCTTGATAAGATGGGTTTTAACAATTTGACGAAAATTGGGAGTTGAAAGGCTTCTCAGGTCTTCCAGCCCATCTAGTTCACTCAGTGCCCAATTATAGTTTTGAATGAGAATGGACAAGCGGGAAATCCCTTGCTCCATCGCTTGAGGTCATATCTGAGGTTTTTCATTTTTTTGCACAAACGTGCCGCACTATTGGCGGCATGGCGCTGTTTATTCCATGACGATTGAACTATATCCAGAAAACATGCATGATTAATCCAAAAATTCTCGAAGCGAAAAAATTTGCTTTTCAGAATATTAGTTTCAATTTGCACGACCCAAGGAATGTGACCCGAGACCGGTTTGCCCAAAGGTGTGACTATCGTGTTAGGGTAAGTCTGAGTCCAATGGCATGATAAAAAGCACCAATCAAGCTGCTCAAGTAGTGGGTCATCCTGCATATTGCTCCACGTATGTGATCGTCCTTTGAGAGGGATTTCAATTAGCGCTTGAGCTCGGATGATGTCATTAAACAAGAAAATATCATTATTGTTTCCTCCAGTTTTATTTCTGTTTTGGGTAGATCTAATAAAGTTGTAGTCTCCCACAAGTAACCAATCCTCAGTATCCGGGATGTTTAGATCATACATCCAATCTGTGAAGCGTTGGCGATCATCTCCTCGACATGGACCGTATATGTTATACAGCCTCCATGATTTACCCGACATTTTACAAACGAAGGAGATACCAAGGACAAAATCATCCAAGAAATCTACTGTCCCGTCAAACACCGCACTATTCCAAATGGTTAACAAGCCCCCAGATGCCCCCCTAGAAGGAACAAACTCAAATTTATCAAACCGGCGAGGGCAGAAAATTTTAATATAGGCTAGATCAAAGGAAGTGCGTTTAGTCTCCTGCAGACATATCACATTACATCCATTGATTGTCAGGACCCCGATCCTAAGTCACACCGATCTAGCATGTAACACGTCATATCACTTTGCGGCCTCACGCACGGTATTCCCACGGGTGCCACCTTACCTGGCCCGGGACCGTTTGCGCCTTTTTACTCACGTATATGATAGTGCCGCTAGCATCCATATGACAAAGAACCCGGGCCGACATGACTAGTCGTGAACCCAAAGTGGCACTAACTTACGGGGACAGGCATACATGAAACAACATCGAGCATGTCGGTCAGCAGCGTGTGAATCCGGGCTGTAGCAACTGGGCTAACAGGACTCTGGGAACCCGGGCTGTAGCAGGCTAACAGGACTCCGGATGTCATCGCGTGACATTTCCCCGAAGGGACAGACACAGGAACGAAGTGTATCACATGCCGGCCAGTCTAGGTGTTCCGAAGCAGTAGTGCTGGGCTAGCAGGACTCTGGTAAACCGGGCTGTAGCAGACTACCATGGCTCAGTGGAAGCACCAGACTACATTTCCCCATAAGAGAGGCTACCAAGGATAGACAACTAGGTTGTCGGATCCCACACATACCAAGCATTTCAATCATACACACAATATGCCCGATATGTGCAAATACAACATGGCATCACAACAAGACTCTACGACCCAGAGTATTTATTCATTAGGCTCCGAGGAGCCAAGTATTACAAACATGGGTCTCATGATCCAACATACAGAGCATACAAGCAACAAGCACATGCGGAAGCTTAACTTGTCTGAGTACAGACAACTACAAATGAAAAGGCTAAGAAGCCTGACTATCTACAAGATCCTGCTGAGGGCACAAGATCGTAGCTGAGGTATCAAGCTAAACGTCGAAGTCCACACGGGACTACTAGCGAGACTGAAGTCTCTCTGCAAAAACATAAATTAAGCAAACGTTAGTACAAATGTACCCAGCAATACTTACATCAGAACTAACTACATATGCATCATTATCAACAAAGGGGGTGGTGGAGTTTAACTGCAGCAAGCCAGCTTTGACTCAGTGGCTAATGATACGTCTCCAACGTATCTATAATTTTTTATTGTCCATGCTATTATATTATCTGTTTTGGATGTTTATGGGCTTTATTAAACACTTTTATATTACTTTTGGGACTAACCTATTGACCCAGAGCCCAGTGCTAGTTTCTGTTTTTCCCTTGTTTCAGTGTTTCGTAGAAAAGGAATATCAAACGGAGTCCAAACGGAATGAAAACTTCGGAAAAGTTATTTTTGGAAAGAAAGCAATACGGGGGAATTGGAGTGCACGTCAGGGGATCAATGAGGAGGGCACGAGGCAGGGGGGCGCGCCCACCCCCCTAGGCACGCCCTCCACCCTCGCGGGCCCCTCCTGGCTCCCCTAACGTATTTCTTCCTCCTATATATACCAATATACCCTAAAACCTTCAGGGAGCATAATAGATCGGGAGTTCCGCCGCCGCAAGCCTCTGTAGCCACCAAAACCCAATCGGGACCCTGTTCTGGCACCCTGCCGGAGGGGGGATCCTTCACCGGTGGCCATCTTCATCATCCCGGCGCTCTCCATGACGAGGAGGGAGTAGTTCACCCTCGGGGCTGAGGGTATGTACCAGTAGCTATGTGTTTGATCTCTCTCTCTCTCTCGTGTTCTTGAGGTGATACAATCTTGATGTATCGCGAGCTTTGCTATTATAGTTGGATATTATGATGTTTCTCCCCTCTACTCTCCTCTAATGGATTGAGTTTTCCCTTTGAAGTTATCTTATCGGATTGAGTCTTTAATGATTTGAGAACACTTGAAGTATGTCTTGCGTGGGATAACCATGGTGACAATGGGTTATTCTATTGATTCACTTGATGTATGTTTTGGTGATCAACTTGTGGGTTCCGCCCATGAACCTATGCATAGGGGTTGGCACACGTTTTCGTCTTGACTCTCCGGTAGAAACTTTGGGGCACTCTTTGAGGTTCTATGTGTTGGTTGAATAGATGAATCTGAGATTGTGTGATGCATATCGTATAATCATACCCATGGATACTTGAGGTGACCTTGGAGTATCTAGGTGACATTAGGGTTTTGGTTGATGTGTGTCTTAAGGTGTTATTTTACTACGAACTCTAGGTCTGTTTGTGACACTTATTGGAATAGCCCAATGGATTGATCGGAAAGAATAACTTTGAGGTGGTTTTGTACCCTACCATAATCTCTTCATTTGTTCTCCGCTGTTAGTGACTTTGGAGTGACTCTTTGTTGCATGTTGAGGGATAGTTATATGATCCAATTATGTTATTATTGTTGACAGAACTTGCACTAGTGAAAGTATGAACCCTAGGCCTTGTTTCCTAGCATTGCAATACCGTTTACGCTCACTTTTATCACTTGTTACCTTGCTGTTTTTATATTTTCAGATTACAAAAACCTATATCTACCATCCATATTGCACTTGTATCACCATCTCTTCGCCGAACTAGTGCACCTATACAATTTACCATTGTATTGGGTGTGTTGGGGACACAAGAGACTCTTTGTTATTTGGTTGCAGGGTTGTTTGAGAGAGACCATCTTCATCCTACGCCTCCCACGGATTGATAAACCTTAGGTCATCCAATTGAGGGAAATTTGCTACTGTCCTACAAACCTCTGCACTTGGAGGCCCCACAACGTCTACAAGAAGAAGGTTGCGTAGTAGACATCAAGCTCTTTTCTGGCGCCGTTGTCGGGGAGGCTAGGTAAGCGGCACTCACACCCCGTCCACTAAGCTCTTTTCTGGTGCCGTTGCCGGGGAGGTGAGTGCTTGAAGGTATATCTTTAGATCTTGCAATCGAATCTTTTAGTTTCTTGTTTTATCACTAGTTTAGTCTATAAAAGAAAATTACAAAAAAATTGGAATTGAGTTTGCCTCAGACGCTTCATCTTTTTAATATCTTTCATGAGTATGATGGAAAAGAAAATTGTGCCAAAGTGTTAAGAATGCATTAAAATGTTTGGCACTAAATCTTTGAACGATGTGCATGATTGCAATGTTGTTAGTATAAACTCCTTGAATATCCATAGTACTAATGATGATTGCACTAGTTATGATGAAAATGTCTCCTATAAAGATGTCAATTTTTGTGGAGTGCATTGGGTTTGCAAGTACACACCAAATAGGGAAGATAGATATTGCAAGAGTCATAAGCATTTAGAAACTAAATGGTTGCAAGAAAGGCTAGATGTTTGTGCTGAAAATTTAAATTTTCTTAGCCGTACTTGTGAACTTTGCAATGAACATGATCATTTCAGTACCCAATGCAAATTGTTTCATGATCGTATCGTGTCCAAAAATTGTGATGACTTGATTTCCCTTGCACATCATAATGAACTTAGTTTGCTCTTGGGTTATGAAGAAATGAAACGTATAACTAAGGTTATTCCAAAATTTGCCCTTGATAGAGTTCTTCATTTTGATCTAGAGGAAATTTATATGTATTGCGCGGTGAATTGCATTGAAAATCCTTATATTGCCAACTACATAAAGAAAAGAAAACAAATAGAAGATGAAGAGAATACTAACGAAAGGGAAGAGACTTCCCAATATTCTCCTATTATTTCTTATGATGAATCAGGTAACGAGGAGAAGCCTTCTATTCAACCAATTTCATTAATAAGGAGCTCCAAAAAGAGGATTGAACCCACACATGATGTGGTGAAGAAGAAGAAAAGAAAAAGGAGGAGAGGTAAAAAGATATCTCTCCCAAATAATGTTGCTCCTATTATTGTTGTGCCTCATGAAAATGAAGATGATGCACTTGATGATTATCTCATTATGCCTATTGCTTGTTGTGATGATTATGATTGGGAAGATAATGATACTTCTTATGATCTTGAAAATATTTTTGGCACTTTCTTGGAATATGATAATTGCTATACTATTGGTGCTATCCATACTATTAATAATGAGAGTGATTATGCTTATGATATGAAAAGTCCCAAGCTTGGGGATGCAATGTTTGATGAAGATGATGTTTTTGAGAATATATTTGCTGAAATTAATGTTTGTCCCAAGCTTGGGGATGCTATGTTTAATAAAGATGATATTTTTAGCCTCTCAAGTTTTGATATGCAAATTTGTTATGATAGCATGCCTCCTACTTATGATGATTATATTGATGAAAGTGGGTTTGGAAGAGTGTCAACTTTAGGAAGTAATGATCCCACTATTTTGGAGGATGTTGAATCTTATTATGATAATTATGAAAGTGGATTTGGAGAGGTCATGACTTTATTTAGTGATGAATCCACTATTTCGGAAGAGGTTTCAATTGATTATGATGAGAACAAAGTTGCTACTTATGATGATTATTGTGATGAAACTTATGCTATAAAGAGTAGTGATGATTATATTTATAAATCTTGTCATGATTATGAGTACCCTTTCTCTGAACATTACTCTTTTAATGTGGAAACAATTTATAGTATTCAAGTCTCTTATGATACTCCCACTATTCCGAATGAGAAGAATTTTGCTTATATGGAGAGTAATAAAATTTCTATGCTAGTAGATCATGAAAAGAATGCTTTAGGTGCTGGTTATATTGTTGAATTCATTCATGATGCTACTGAAAATTATTATGAGGGAGGAATATATGCTTGTAGGAATTGCAATAATATCAAGTTTCCTCTCTATGTGCTTAAAGTTTAGAAGTTATGCTTGTTTTGCCTTCCTATGCTAGTTGATTGTTGTTCCCATAAGTTGTTTGCTCACAAAATCCCTATGCATAGGAAGTGGGTTAGACTTAAATGTGCTAGTCATATTCTTCATGATGCTCTCTTTATGTTTCAATTCTTATCTTTTATGTGAGCATCATTGCAATCATCATGCCTAGCTAGGGGCGTTAAACGTTAGCGCTTGTTGGAAGGCAACCCAACTTTATTTTAGTTTCTTGCTTTTTGTTCTGTTTAGGAATAAATAATCCATCTAGCTTCTGTTTAGATGTGGTTTTGTGTTTTAATTAGTGTTTGTGCCAAGTCGAACCTTTGGGAAGACTTGGGTGAAGTCTTTATGATCATGCTGTAAAAAACAGAAACTTTAGCGCTCACGAGATTAGCTAATTTTTTTACTGGAGAGTGCTATTTAGTTGATTTTTTCTGCAGATTATTACTAGACAAATTCCTCAGGTCCACCAATTTATTTTAGAATTTTTCGAGTTCCAGAAGTTTGCGTTTGATGCAGATTACTACAGACTGTTCTGTTTTTGACAGATTCTGTTTTCTATGTGTTGTTTGCTTATTTTGATGAGTCTATGAGTAGTATCGGAGGGTATGAACCATAGATAAGTTGGAATACAGTAGATTTTACACCATTATGAATTTATAATGAGTTCACAACAGTACCTAAGTGGTGATTTATTTTCTTATACTAACGGAGCTCACGAGTTTTCTGTTAAGTTTTGTGTTGTGAAGTTTTCAAGTTTTGGGTAAAGATTCGATGGACTATGGAATAAGGAGTGGCAAGAGCCTAAGCTTGGGGATGCCCAAGGCACCCCAAGGTAATATTCAAGGACAACCAAGAGCCTAAGCTTGGGGATGCCCCGGAAGGCATCCCCTCTTTCGTCTTCGTTCATCGGTAACTTTACTTGGAGCTATATTTTTATTCACCACATGATATGTGTTTTGCTTGGAGCGTCATTTTATTTTCTTTAGCTTTACTTGCTGTTTGAATAATATCACAAAATCTGAAATTCTTAAATATTAGAGAGTCCTCCCATAGTTACATAATTATTCGACTACTCATTGATCTTCACTTATATCTTTCGGAGTAGTTTGTTGTTTGCTCTAGTGCTTCACTTATATCTTTTAGAGCACGACAGTGGATTTATTTTGAAGAAATATATAAACTCTCATGCTTCACTTATATTATTTTGAGAGTCTTTAGAACAGCATGGTAATTTGCTTTAATTGTGAAATTAATCTCCCATATTGAGTTCATTGAATATCATGAGAAGTTAGATACTTGATAAGTGTTTTGAGATATAAAGGTGGTAACATTAGAGTGTGCTAGTTGAGTAATTTTGAAACTGAGAAATACTCATGTTAAAGTTGGCAAGTCCCGTAGCATGCACGTATGGTAAAAGTTGTGTGACAATTTTGACACATAGGTGTTCTTTAATTGCTTTCCTTATGAGTGGCGGTCGGGGACGAGCGATGGTCTTTTCCTACCAATCTATCCCTCTAGGGGCATGCGTAGTAGTACTTTGCTTCGAGGGCTAATAAACTTTTGCAATAAGTATATGAGTTCTTTATGACTAATGTGAGTCCATGGATTATATGCACTCTCAACGTTCCACAATTTTCTAGCCTCTACGGTACCGCGCATTGCCCTTTCTCACCTTGAGAGTTGGTGCAAACTTCGCCGGTGCATCCAAACCCCGTGATATGATACACTCTATCACACATAAGCCTCCTTATATCTTCCTCAAAACAGCCACCATACCTACCTATCATGGCATTTCCATAGCCATTCCGAGATATATTGCCATGCAAGTTTCCACCGTTCCATTTATTATGACACGCTCCATCATTGTCATATTGCTTTGCATGATCATGTAGTTGACATTGTATTTGTGGCAAAGCCACCGTTCATTATTCTTTCATACATGTCACTCATGATTCATCGCGTATCCCGGTACACCGCCGGAGGCATTCATATAGAGTCATATTTTGTTCTAAGTATCGAGTTGTAATTCTTGAGTTGTAAGTAAATAAAAGTGTGATGATCAACATTATTAGAGCATTGTCCTAGTGAGGAAAGGATGATGGAGACTATGATTCCCCCACAAGTCGGGATGAGACTCCGGACTAAATAAAAAAAATAAAAAAAGAGGCCATAAAAAAAAGAAAGGCCCAAATAAAAAAATATAAAAAGAGAGAAAAAGAGAGAAGGGGCAATGCTACTATCCTTTTACCACACTTGTGCTTCAAAGTAGCACCATGATCTTCATGATAGAGAGTCTCCTATGTTGTCACTTTCATATACTAGTGGGAATTTTACATTATAGAACTTGGCTTGTATATTCCAATGATGGGCTTCCTCAAAATGCCCTAGGTCTTCGTGAGCAAGCAAGTTGGATGCACACCCACTTAGTTTCCTTTGTTGAGCTTTCATACATTTATAGCTCTAGTGCATCCGTTGCATGGCAATCCCTACTCCTCTCATTGACATCAATTGATAGGCATCTCCATAGCCTATTGATTAGCCGTGTCGATGTGAGACTTTCTACCTTGTCTTCTCTCATAACCCCCATCATTATACTTTACTCCACCCATAATGCTATATCCATGGCTTGCGCTCATGTATTGCGTAAGAGTTGAAAAGGCTAAAGCGCGTTAAAAGTATGAACCAATTGCTCGGCTTGTCATCGACGTTTGTGTGACAATATTGAAACACGGCCTAACTATATGATTTCATAGGGATAAGCATTCTTTGGCTATGTTATTTTGATAAGACATAATTGCTTGGTTAGCATGTTTGAAGTATTATTGTTTTATGTCAACAAATTCTGTTTTTATCATTTACCTACTCGAGGACGAGCAGGAATTAAGCTTGGGGATGCTGATACGTCTCCAACATATCTATAATTTTTGATTGTTCCATGCTATTATATTATCTGTTTTGGATGTTTATGGGCTTTATTAAACACTTTTATATTACTTTTGGGACTAACCTATTGACCCAGAGCCCAGTGCCAGTTTCTGTTTTTCCCTTGTTTCAGTGTTTCGTAGAAAAGGAATATCAAACGGAGTCCAAACGGAATGAAACCTTCGGAAAAGTTTTTTTTGGAAAGAAAGCAATACGGGGGACTTGGAGTGCACGTCAGGGGATCAACGAGGAGGGCACGCCCACCCCCCTAGGCGCGCCCACCACCCTCATGGGCCCCTCGTGGCTCCCCTAACATATTTCTTCCTCCTATATATACCAATATACCCTAAAACCTTCGGGGAGCAGAATAGATCGGGAGTTCCGCCGCCGCAAGCCTCTGTAGCCCCCAAAACCCAATCGGGACCCTGTTCCGGCACCCTGCCGGAGGGGGGATCCTTCACCGGTGGCCATCTTCATCATCCCGGCGCTCTCCATAACGAGGAGGGAGTAGTTCACCCTCGGGGCTGAGGGTATGTACCAGTAGCTATGTGTTTGATCTCTCTCTCTCTCATGTTTTTTGAGGTGATACGATCTTGATGTATCGCGAGCTTTGCCATTATAGTTGGATATTATGATGTTTCTCCCCCTCTACTCTCTTGTAATGGATTGAGTTTTCCCTTTGAAGTTATCTTATCGGATTGAGTCTTTAATGATTTGAGAACACTTGATGTATGACTTGCGTGGGATAACCGTGGTGACAATGGGTTATTCTATTGATTCACTTGATGTATGTTTTTGTGATCAACTTGCGGGTTCCGCCCATGAACCTATGCATAGGGGTTGGCACACGTTTTCGTCTTGACTCTCCGGTAGAAACTTTGGGGCACTCTTTGAGGTTCTATGTGTTGGTTGAATAGATGAATCTGAGATTGCGTGATGCATATCGTATAATCATACCCACGGATACTTGAGGTGACATTAGGGTTTTGGTTGATGTGTGTCTTAAGGTGTTATTTTACTACGAACTCTAGGGCTGTTTGTGACACTTATAGGAATAGCCCAATGGATTGATCGGAAAGAATAACTTTGAGGTGGTTTCGTACCCTACCATAATCTCTTCGTTTGTTCTCCGCTGTTAGTGACTTTGGAGTGACTCTTTGTTGCATGTTGAGGGATAGTTATATGATCCAATTATGTTATTATTGTTGAGAGAACTTGCACTAATGAAAGTATGAACCCTAGGCCTTGTTTCCTAGCATTGCAATACCATTTACGCTCACTTTTACCACGTGTTACCTTGCTGTTTTTATATTTTCAGATTACAAAAACCTATATCTACCATCCATATTGCACTTGTATCACCATCTCTTCGCCGAACTAGTGCACCTATACAATTTACCATTGTATTGGGTGTGCTGGGGACACAAGAGACCCTTTGTTATTTGGTTGCAGGGTTGTTTGAGAGAGACCATCTTCATCCTACGCCTCCCATGGATTGATAAACCTTAGGTCATCCACTTGAGGGAAATTTGCTACTGTCCTACAAACCTCTGCAATTGGAGGCCCAACAATGTCTACAAGAAGAAGGTTGCGTAGTAGACATCAGCTAACCTGAACTACGACCGCAAGTAACTCTTTTGAGGTGGCGCACACGAGTCCACATATTAACCATTCAATACACCACTATGGATCCGCTCCCGTCTACCTACGAGAACGCCATCCATAGCACTCACGCTTATCTTGCGCATTTTAGAGTATCCACTTTCACTTGTCTATGAACTATACAGGCAACCCAGAAGTCCTTTACCGCGGACACATCTATTCGAATAGATCATTTATAACCCTGCAGGGGTGTACTTCTTCACACACGCTATCGCCACTTACCACCATGTACACGTCGTGTATCTCGGCAACCTTCAAGCGGAAGCCTGTTGAGGGAGTCGGCCACGACCTGACTAACCACACAAGTCTCTAGTCCAGGTTTATCGCCTATTCGGATTCCATCCGCGAGGAGATCTGGCCGGGGTTTCGCTCACAACCCCAAACGTTGTGTGCAGGGGTCCCGAGACACCAAACGGGCGCCCGGTACACCAGGCCATGGTGTATCTACCGCATCATAGCCCACCCCTAGGGTCAGCGCTATGCACGGCCTCCAACACATATCCTACAAACACCAGAAACTAGTTGCAACTCCTGGACAGAGATCAAGGCGATTAATAAGTCGAGAGAGTCAATTAAGGATCCCAATGTGTGGTAGTAGCTTTTCATGGATCACAAACACAGAACTCAGTTCCTGAGGACGGTTTCAATGAGACAACCCACCATGTACTCCTACATGGCCTCTCACCGCTACCTTTACCAAATTGTGTTCACACACTTAGCTCACACACAGTAGGACATGTTCATCACCATTCCAATTCATCCCCAATGAATCAGACGTGACCCAACTCTAAGCAGTAGCAGGCATGACAAACAAGCATGTATGAGTAGGCACATCAGGGCTCAAACAACTACTCATGCTAGTGGGTTTCATCTATTTACTGTGGCAATGACAGGTAATGCAGAGGAAAGGGGTTCAACTACCGCAACATGTAACAATTGAATCATTGTTGTCCTAATGCAGTAAAAGAGAGCAGGAGCGAGAGAGTGTGATTGTATCGGAATGAACAAGCGGGGTTTTGCTTGCCTGGCACTTCTGAAGATAATATAGCTCTTCATCGGTGTCATCGAACTCATCGTCGGAACCTCGTCTACTGAGAGGGGACAAATACCGGCAAACAAGGAGGAGCACAATCAATGCAATGCAACAATATGATGCATGATCATGACATGGCAATATGTTGTGGTTTGAGCTAATGCAACTAGAAACCAGATTAAATGAAGTTGGTTTGAACCAAGGGTTCAAATTCAAACTCCATATGTGCTTATTTAAATGCCAATTATGAAAATTGCCATATACAGCAACCTTAGGTTGTTCAAACATGCCTGCAAATGGTACAGATGGATAGATTGGAATTTTCTGATCATTTTTCATATATAATTTGTTTGATTTGGAGTTACGAATTAATTTCTATGAATTTTTGAAGTTAGCATTATTTTTTGAAATTTCCTGAATAGGAATAAATCCAGAAAATGATTAACTTCATCAGCACTGCATCACTGTGACGTCAGCGTTCAATGGGTCAGCCCAGGTCAAACTGACCAGTGGGTCCACTGCTCAGTGAACCAGTGCATCCTAGGGTCAACGACAGGTGGGTCCGGTCAACAGCAACGTTAGCAAAGTCAACCTGACGTGTGGGCCCGGTGGGTTAGTCTAAGTTAAACAGGGAATAAATCCCGGGGTTAATTAGCGCATGGGGCCCATCCGCTAGTGGCACCCGGGTTAAACTAACCGCGGGGTTAGTGGCTAAACTGACCTGCCACGTCACCTAGACGGCGTTTAGCCGCGGACGCTAAGCAGAACGCGGCGGCGCTCCTCGTCCGGCCATCTCCGGCGATGGGAGGCCACGTGGCAGGGCTCTACGGGCGCGGCGCGGTGAGGCGCATCAGGTGGAGCACGCGGGGCGAGCTGGGGTGGCCGGTGGCAGCGACGGCAGCGAGCTGGGCGGCGACCGGAGCTCGGACATCGACGAAACCGATGACGCAGCGCGCGGAGAAGCTAGCAGTTAGTACCTACGGGCTCTTTGCGTGCGCATGAGGCCAACGGACATATGAGCGGGACCAAATGGTCACCGGAGCCTCGTCGGCGACGAGCTCGGGCGGCGGCGCGTTCGGGCGCAGGCGACACAGTGGCTACGACGTGCAAGCGAGGCAAGGAGGAGGGGTGTCCGGGGCAGGAGCTCACAGTGAGCACGCTGAGCGGGTCGACGAGCTCGGGGAAGCACCGGAGCGAGCGGAGCGACGAGGGGGATCTCCGGCGGGCGCGGTGAAGATGAGCTCGAGGTCGACGTTGCAGAGCTCCCGCGGTCGAACGGGTTGGCGTAGACGATGCAGGAGTCGGCGACGGTTCTTCTGGGCGCATCGACAAGGCGAGGGGTGGACGGTGGATGCGGCGGTGCTCGTCGGCGTTCTCGGGCGCCCACGAACAGAGAGAGCAGAGGGGAGAGAGGCTGCGAGTGAGGGGAAAGGACCACGGGGCTCGGGCGTCTCCAGGCGCTTGGTCGGGATGAAGGGAAGCTCACCAGCGCAAAGCAGGAGCTGGCCAGGGGCGAGCGCACGCGCGACAGCGAGCTGCTCCTACTGGCAGGAGGAAGACGACGGAAAGGAGCTGGGCTGGACTGCAGCTGGGCCGGTTCTGCTGGGCCACCGGGTAAGTGGGCCTCAGGTAAGTTTCAGGTAAGCTCTCTTTTCCTTTTGTTTCAGTTTTCTATTTCTTTTATTCTGTTTTGAGTTAGTAAAAATACTAATCCATTTTGTAAAATCTTGAAAATAATTGTGGGCAGTGTTTGGATTATTTCCAACAACCCACAACTAGTTTCAGAATTATTAGAGCATTTAGAAATATTTATAGGATTTAAATGCTCCAATTCAAATACGATATGAGTTAATTCAAAGATCCAGAATGTCCTAGAAATATGTTCATCATTTTTGGTAGAGGTTTTCACCTTTATCAGAAATCATGAACATTTTCAAAGGGCATTTTGGGTTCATTGAAAAATGATTTTATGTTGAGCCTATTTGATTTGATCTGGTGCTAGGGTTTGATCAATCCCCATTTAAAATTCAAAAGAATTTAAACATGATGCAACACATGACTAGCTAGCTCAGAGCATATCAGAACTAGGGATGTGACAACTCACCCCCACTAAGCAAGAATCTCGTCCCGAGATTCAAGCGTAGGGTAAGATGGAAGGGAAACGCAAACTAACACAATCTTCATGATCCAGGTGGCACTTCATAATAACTTTGATTCGATCACCATCATTATCTCGATGTCTTGCCCCGAGAACTCCAACTAACATGTCAATGAGAGGAAAGAGAAAACTCTAGAAGGATCGATCTTATCGAGGATCGAACAACTCAGGATCAACTCATGGAGCGAGATGCTGAAACAACTCTCGAGCTGAGACACGAAGCATACGTCCAGAGGGATGGAGTGAAACACATGACAAAGGTTCACTAGGTATGCAACAATTCCACACCTAAGAGGGTGGTGAACGGTTGCCAATGTAGCGAGGAGTTGAGTTGCCATGACACCAAAATGAGACATCTTGGAGGAGGGTGGCCCGTAGAATCATCCCTTAAGTGGCAAAAAGAATTGCTTTTGATTTAGAGAACATTGAAATTCTCTATACCAACCTGAGGCAATTCACCAACAATCGTTTAGCGGGGTACGAAAGGATGGCATAACCGGACCAGAATGGATGATGTGGTCTACCTTGTTGAAGACAACGCAAGGAATGATTTCTGCTTATCATCGGAAATGGATGGGACCCATGGTAGGACCACTTTTGAAGATGATCCTAAACAAAAAATGCTGAGAAGGGAAGCCCATAGTAAGATGGCACAGCGTCGGGTGTAAAGCTGAGAACAAAATGTGAATGCTGGGAATGATTCTAGTAACTGGGGAAAAAAACTCAACAGTCGAGAGTGATTCCCCTGTTTGAATGGTTATAGGGTAATCAAAGAAACTGAGAGCACGAGAATTCCTACGGAGCAACTTCTACAATAAGTCGCACGAAATCCTCATGGAGAAGATGGAAAAAATTGCTCAATCAAGATACTACAATGATAGATCTTCCGACTAGGTGTGTCGGCCAGAACATCAACCTTGTCGGGACCTACATCATAGATCTTGGAATAGCTCCAACCATCATATCTGCCCGAGATTCAGATCTGGTTGGTAACGGAACATTTCAGACAGCATGTCTGGAAAAGAAATTTTGCAACACAAACCGACGAGATGATGTTGCGACATTCTCAGGAAATGAACTACGATAGCAAGCTCCAAAACATGAGCTGATTCTGCTACATACATGTGAACATGATGTCCAAGACAAGCATGATCACATAGAAGTCTTACAACAAAACACTATCGAGTTCAGGTGGGAACCATCATCGAGGATATCGAAGTCCTTGTATAAGTCTTGCTCTTAAGAAGGAACTTCTTTTCCTTGAACAAATCAATTAGTGGCTTGGTGTGCTAGGAAACACATATGGAATGGAGGCGGCCAACCTATCAAACCATAGAGTACTTCGCACATATGCGTGACTAACTTGGGATGATTCCGGAGGAAGCAAAAACAAGCTTTCTCGAATTCACGGTGGCAACTTACATCAAATGCACGTGAATTAGACGAAGTCACTTCTTTCATCCGAACGTATACCTCATGACCGGAACATGAAGGCAATGCTTACAAAGTTTCCAATGCTAGCTTTAATGTTCAACATGGGTCATGGAGATGATAAGAATGTTGCCGATGGGCTCAACAACAATTTATCAAAATTCCAATGGAGATGGAATTCCACAACTATGTGAACAAGGTGATAGCATTGGTCAGAGCCAAAAGATATAATGGTGTATGCTCGAGGAAACAATCACGAGTAAGACAACATTACGAATATCGTTGGTTCTGATTTGATTTGAGGATAGCCCATACTCGAATCAAAGATTGGATAAGATGATAGGTCCTTTAACTGGTCACGAGGGTCAATCGATGAAAATACCATCTTTCTTCAACACACATACAAGATATCCCCTAAAATGAACTAAGTCGGATAAAGCTTTTATCTTCCAACTCTCCAAGTTATTGTTTAGCTTGGCCAACTAGGTCGGCTATCCGACACAGATCCTTGGAGAAAGGGTGGTTTACAAGAAAACCAACATGTTCACGAACTCAACATAGCGGTGACGTGACAAACCTGGTGATACTTCCAAGAAGATATTCAGAAATTCACGAACCATCGATATATTACTAAGCTCAAGAACAATCTTGCTTTTCAGGGCAAGACGATATGATCAAGAGAGTGAGGGATTGACACAATCCTAACTCTTTGATCGAAGAGTACACCAGAAATAAGGACTAGGTAGCAGGATCAATCTTAGAATGATGATTCAATAACCAACACACTAAAAATGAAATTATTGTCCTTTAACTACCAAGCAACAGGGTTGCTAAGAGTGTTGATTTCACACATCATAGTTCACTGGTCAGCATTCCGGTTGCATCAACACAGAGACCGAGGAATGAAGAACGATGGCGAGAGTATCACTGCATCAAGAGTTCATAAGAGGTTTTGCAATTCCCATGACATACTTGATATGAAAGAGGGTAGCACTCCAAGGTAGAACAGAACAAAAGCTGGTTTAGCATTTTGATCTGCGGATTACAACTACTTTGACCCAATCCTAGATATGGATGAGGTGCTGGAGTTTGTTTCTCCTAGTCATTCCAGAATAGAATGGCTTGATGGACCACAAGAATAATAGGCATCGATAACACGAATGCACAACTACTCTTGACCAACAATTGACAAACGAAGGTCAGATAACAACTAAAGAGGGACAACTCAAGGAACATATAACTTTTTGAGTTGTGGATGCATAGATTAGCATGTCGAACGAGTTCAACATATTTCTCCCGGATAACCCATGCAGAAAGGTAGAACTGGTAGAGTCACAACATAGAATCAAGAACTCGTCAACAGCACTCTTGTTGTGATCTTTTGGTTCAGAAGAACTTCTGCCATTGTCAGTTCATGGTATTTGGAAGAAGGAAATACCACGGACCTCGAGGACTATCGCAAAGGTTACTAATATCCCTAAGGTACGAGCAACACTATCAACACGAGGTAAGTAGAGTGAATCTTGGGCTTAAGAACCCAGAAATAGAAGGCCTACTAACTAGATGGCATCACGGGATGCTTTCGAGAATGGTGGCCAGAATCATCACATTGGGAACACAAAACATGGCTAGATTACTAGGTGACTCCCTAAAACACCTAGGGTCATAACAATAGCTCCAACATATATGTCGAGGCAATAGAGTACCTCAACTCACCGATTAGTGTGGTTGAACTGGCCCAAAGGGACATCGGGAACAGAAAGAAGGGATTTGCAAATGCATCAGACTATTTAGAAACCTGGGATGACTCGGACAGCATGACGGCTGTAAATGCTCAAAATATTTGGGACATCATGAAAAATGGTGGCATAACCACTCAACAACATCATATCAAGGTTCCAAGTCCAACTAACAACACATTGGAGTAGTAGAAACTAAACTGGGGCTTGAGATCAACAATCCTAAGAGTCTACGGATTGGTAACACGTGATCCTGATAGAAAGACGAGGAAGCCTAGTTTCTTAACCCCGTAGAAGAGAAGAGAATGACTCAGATCAGAAGGGCATAAGGTAAAGGAGTAAAAAGAGCCTTACGTTCCCTTCCACAATCAATTCCCTTATATAACTAAAGCATTTCTAGACACGACCTTGACCGGTTTGGCTTCATAATCCTACACGCAGTCAGGCTCTGATACCAAAGCTATCAGGACCCCGATCCTAAGTCACACCGATCTAGCATGTAACACATCATATCACTTTACGGCCTCACGCACGGTATTCCCACGGGTGCCACCTTACCTGGCCCGGGACCGTTTGCGCCTTTCGGCTCACGTATATGATAGTGTCGCTAGCATCCATATGACAAAGAACCCGGGCCAACATGACTAGTCGTGAACCCAAAGTGGCACTAACTTACGGGGACAGGCATACATGAAACAACATCGAGCATGTCGGTTAGCAGCGTGTGAATCCGGGCTGTAGCAATTGGGCTAACAGGACTCCGGGAACCCGGGCTGTAGCAGGCTAACAGGACTCTGGATATCATCGCGTGACATTTCCCCGAAGGGACAGACACAGGAACGAAGTGTATCACATGCCGACCAGTCTAGGTGTTCCGGAGCAGTAGTGCTGGGCTAGCAGGACTCCGGTAAACCGGGCTGTAGCAGACTACCATGGCTCAGTGGAAGCACCAGACTACATTTCCCCATAAGAGAGGCTACCGAGGATAGACAACTAGGTTGTCGGATCCCACACATACCAAGCATTTCAATCATACACACAATATGCCCGATATGTGCAAATACAACATGGCATCACAACAAGACTCTACGACTCAGAGTATTTATTCATTAGGCTCCGAGGAGCCAAGTATTACAAACATGGGTCTCATGACCCAACATACAGAGCATACAAGCAACAAGCACATGCGGAAGCTTAACTTGTCTGAGTACAGACAACTACAAATGAAAAGGCTGAGAAGCCTGACTATCTACAAGATCCTGCTGAGGGCACAAGATCGTAGCTGAGGTATCAAGCTAAACGTCGAAGTCCACACGGAACTACTAGCGAGACTGAAGTCTCTCTGCAAAAACATAAATTAAGCAAACGTTAGTACAAATGTACCCAGCAAGACTTACATCAGAACTAACTACATATGCATCATTATCAACAAAGGGGGTGGTGGAGTTTAACTGTAGCAAGCCAGCTTTGACTCAGTGGCTAACCTAAACTACGACCGCAAGTAACTCTTTTGAGGTGGCGCACATGAGTCCACATATTAACCATTCAATACACCACTATGGATCCGCTCCCGTCTACCTACGAAAACGCCATCCATAGCACTCACGCTTATCTTGCGCATTTTAGAGTATCCACTTTCACTTGTCTATGAACTGTAGAGGCAACCCAGAAGTCCTTTACCACGGACATGGCTATTCGAATAGATCATTTATAACCCTGCAGGGGTGTACTTCTTCACACACGCTATCGCCACTTACCACCATGTACACGTCGTGTATCTCGGCAACCTTCAAGCGGAAGCCTGGCGAGGGAGTCGACCACGACCTTACTAACCACACAAGTCTCTAGTCTAGGTTTATCGCCTATTCGGGTTCCATCCGCGAGGAGATCCGGCCGAGGTTTCACTCACAGCCCCAAACGATGTGTGCAGGGTTCCCGAGACACCAAACGGGCTCCCAGTACACCGGGCCATGGTGTATCTACTGCATCATAGCCCACCCCTAGGGTCAGCGCTATGCACGGCCTCCAACACATATCCTACAAACACCAGAAACTAGTTGCAACTCCTGGACAGAGATCAAGGCGATTAATGAGTCGAGAGAGTCAATTAAGGATCCCAATGTGTGGTAGTAGCTGTTCATGGATCACAAACACAGAACTCAGTTCCTGAGGACGGTTTCAATGAGACAACCCACCATGTACTCCTACATGGCCTCTCACTGGTACCTTTACCAAATTGTGTTCACACACTTAGCTCACACACAGTAAGACATGTTCATCACCATTCCAATTCATCCCCGATGAATCAGACCCGACCCAACTCTAAGCAGTAGCTGGCATGACAAACAAGCATGTATGAGTATGCACATCAGGGCTCAAACAACTCCTACTCATGCTGGGGGTTTCATCTATTTACTGTGGCAATGACAGGTCATGCAGAGGAAAGGGGTTCAACTACCGCAGCATGTAACAGTTGAATCGTTGTTGTCCTAATGCAGTAAAAGAGAGCAGGAGCGAGAGAGTGGGATTGTATTGGAATGAACAAGGGTTTTTTTGCTTGCCTGGCACTTCTGAAGATAATATAGCTCTTCATCGGTGTCATCAAACTCATCGTCGGAACCTCGTCTACTGAGAGGGGACAAATACCGGCAAACAAGGAGGAACACAATCAATGCAATGCAACAATATGATGCATGATCATGACATGGAAATATGTTGTGGTTTGAGCTAATGCAACTAGAAACCAGATTAAATGAAGTTGGTTTGAACCATGGGTTCAAATTCAAACTCCATATGTGCTTATTTAAATGCCAATTATGCAAATTGCCATATACAGCAACCTTAGGTTGTTCAAACATGCATGCAAATGGTACAGATGGATAGATTGGATTTTTCTCATCTTTTTCATATATAATTTGTTTGATTTGGAGTTACGGATTAATTTCTATGAATTTTTGAAGTTAGCATTATTTTCTGAAATTTCCTGAATAAGAATAAATCAAGAAAATAATTAACTGCATCAGCACTGTGTCACTGTGACGTCAGCGGTTAACGGGTCAGCCCAGGTCAAACTGACCAGTGGGTCCACTGCTCAGTGACCCAGTGCATCCTAGGGTCAATGACAGGTGGGTCCGGTCAACAGCCACGTCAGCAAAGTCAACCTGACGTGTGGGCCCGGTGGGTTAGTCTAAGTTAAACAGGGAATAAATCCTGGGGTTAATTAGCACGTGGGGCCCATCCGTCAGTGGCACCTGGGTTAAACTAACCGTGGGGTTAGTGGCTAAACTGACCTGCCACGTCACCTAGACGGCGTTTAGCCGCCGGCGCTAAGCAGAACGCGGCCGCGCTCCTCGTCCGGCCATCTCCGGTGACATGACGCCGCGTGGCTGGGCTCTACGGGTGCGGCGCGGTGACGCGCATCTGGTGGAGCACGCGGGGCGAGCTGGGGTGGCCGGTGGCAGCGACGGCAGCGAGCTGGGCGGCGGTCGGAGCTCGGACGTCAACGAAACCGACGACGCAACGCGCGGAGAAGCTAGCAGTTAGTACCTACGGGTTCTTCGCGTGCGCATGAGGCCAATGGACATATGAGCGGGACCAAATGGTCACCGGAGCCTCGTCGGCGATGAGCTCGGGCGGCGGCGCGTTCGGGCGCAGGCGACACGGTGGCTACGGCATGCAAGCGAGGCAAGGAGGAGGGGTGTCCGGGGCAGGAGCTCACAGTGAGCACGCTGAGCGGGTCGATGAGCTCGGGGAAGCACCAGAGCGAACAGAGCGGCGAGGGAGATCTCCGGCGGGCGCAGTGAAGATGAGCTCGAGGTCGACGTTGTAGAGCTCCCGCGGTCGAACGGGTTGGCGTAGATGATGCAGGAGTCGATGACGGTTCTTCTGGGCGCATCGACAAGGCGAGGGGTGGACGGTGGATGCGGCGGTGCTCGTCGGCGTTCTCGGGCGCCCACGAACAGAGAGAGCAGAGGGGAGAGAGGCTGCGAGTGAGGGGAAAGGACCAGGGGGCTCGGGTGTCTCCATGCGCCCGGTCGGGACAAAGGGGAGCTCGCCAGCGCGAAGCAGGAGCTGGCCAGGGGCGAGCGCGCGCGCGACAGCGAGCTGCTCCTACTGGCCGGAGGAAGACGACAGGAAGGAGTTGGGCTGGGCTGCAGCTGGGCCGGTCCTGCTGGGCCACCAGGTAAGTGGGCCTCAGGTAAGCTCTCTTTTCCTTTTGTTTCAGTTTTCTATTTCTTTTATTCTGTTTTGAATTAGTAAATATACTAATCCATTTTGTAAAATCTTGAAAATAATTGTGGGCAGTGTTTGGATTATTTCCAACAACCCACAACTAGTTTCAGAATTATTAGAGCATTTAGAAATATATATAGGATTTAAATGCTCCAATTCAAATACGATATGAGTTAATTCAAAGATCCAGAATGTCCTAGAAATATGTTCATCATTTTTGGCAGAGGTTTTCACCTTTATCAGAAATCATGAACATTTTCAAAGGGCATTTTGGGTTCATTGAAAATGATTTTATGTTGAACCTATTTGATTTGATCTGGTGCTAGGGCTTGATCAATCCCCATTTCAAATTCAAAAGAATTTAAACATGATGCAACACATGACTAGCTAGCTCAGAGCATACCAGAACTAGGGATGTGACACTGATATTGATAGCATTCCTAATAGCAAGAAGTTTATCATCTGAATTTATTCCTCTAACATTCCAAACCATAACACTCCATTGTTGGAGGGGCGGCATCGCAGCGATTGATTAGGTGGACGATGATGGCTCCTGTTCCTTCGAAGCCAGAAGCTTGGCTGCGGAGATTTCTTCAGGGGGGATGCCGCAGCGCACAACACCAATGTGCTGGAGGGAAGTGATGGGATTGGAGGAGGTATTGTCTTCATAACTGCAAATGTAGTGTTTGTTTGATTAGGAGTTGTAGGAACGTGACGAGGTTTAACTTTGCTTTTGCTAATTTTACCTTCCATAGATGGTGCCTTGAATCCATCATACTTGTTAGTTCTGGAACTCCTACGAAGGTTGGTGGGATCAACCTCAACTCCCATCCTTTTCTTCTTCTCTCTGCGAGGCTCAGCAAGTGTCATGATATTGGGCATTGTAGCCTCCTGCGGTGCCTCAATCTTAGTCATATTGGTGGCAAAGTGCCCACTTGCTGCAGTCTTAAGTTCAGACGGAGGCTGTTGCTTGTTGAGTAGCGGAGCCAAAGCCTCATCCCAACTCCTCTTGTCCAATTTGAGTATGCACTCAGGTGCAGAAGGAACTATTGGCGCATAACAGTTCTTCAGTAAAGCAGCAATGAAAGTGTACTGAAGGTTTGCGCAAAATGCATGTGCCTCTATGTTCTCAGATTTTGCGCAGGATGCATGCGCCCCCATGTTCTCAGATTCTTCATATAGAATCAGAGGAGGAGTAGGCTTGTAAATTAATTTTTTGAAGAAAGCAAGCAACTTTTTGAATGGTAGCACTCTGAAATTCATGACTTTTGCATCCCCACGGATAAAACTGAACTGGCTTTGTTGGACCCCAGAAATCGTCGGGGACCAAATGAGCCCGTGTGCGATCGGGCGAGGCATCGAAACCTAATCATTTCCGTAGGTATGTACATCCCACATGGTGAATCCCAGAAAAACATTTCCGTAGGTATGTATATCACACACAGTCAATCCAAGGAATATGTTTCCGTTCTTATGTACATCCCACACAGTCAATCCCGGGAAAATGTTTTCGTTTGTATGTACATCCCACCCAGTTTTATGTATACGCTCGTGTGTGAAAGGTGTAACTATCACACACGCTCTGCCTTGGTTAACTGTTTGCTTTCATGAACTACATCACACACGATTTGATGTAGAAAACTGTGTGGCATTGGGCTATCCATCACAAGCGCCTTTACTGCCAGAACCGTTTGCGAAGTTCCATGACCGTCTGTTCTATTTTTATTTTTGCCTATAATTTATTATTTGAAATGGAAATTTTGAAATATGAAACGTGCAATTTGTCGGCGTTCTGGGAATGAGGGTCCCCAGACTTGCCTGCCTGTGGCCCACGGCGTGGCTGAGCTAGCAGGCCTGTACGACCCATCTTCATCAACAAGGCATTCAAGACCCTCGCGAGGCGGACGACGCAAGACCTCCTCAGGAGCGGCCTCGCCAGGCGGGCTCACGAGGGGCAGAGAGATCAAAGCAAGGCAAACCTCGCCAGGTCCTCGTGACGTGAGCCGTGAAGATCGAGACCAGGCGGGCGAGCGTGTGCAGCGTCCTTGTTTCCTCTTTGGTGCTAAAGGGGTAAGCGCAGGCGCGGAGTACCGAGGCATCAAGCAAAGGTTTCCATATCGGTGCAACGAGAACAAGACCAGTAGGACGGCAAGACGGAGGTCACCATGGAGCCCAAGACGGCGTCACCACCAGAGCCTTTTGCAGGATGAGACTACTTTTGTCAGGATAAGCTGTACTAGCTGTCCCCTTTCAAACTGGCCGTTGTTGGCTCCCTTCCCGCTCAATATTTGGGGAGAGGACCAGGGCCTCTTGTCAGTGTCAAAACCGGCGGATCTCGGGTAGGGGTCCCGAACTGTGCGTCTAAGGCGGATGGTAACAGGAGGCGGGGGACACAATGTTTACCTAGGTTCGGGCCCTCTCGATGGAGGTAATACCCTACTTCCTGCTTGATTGATCTTGATGATATGAGTATTACAAGAGTTGATCTACCACGAGATCGTAGAGGCTAAACCCTAGAAGCTAGCCTATGGTATGATTGTTGTTGTCCTACAGACTAAACCCTCCGGTTTATATAGACACCGGAGGGGGCTAGGGTTACACAGAGTCGGTTACAAGGGAGGAGATCTACATATCCGTATTGCCAAGCTTGCCTTCCACGCCAAGGAGAGTCCCATCCGGACACGGGACGGAGTCTTCAATCTTGTATCTTCATAGTCCAACAGTCTGGCTAAAGGATATAGTCCGGCTGTCCGAGGACCCCCTAATCCAGGACTCCCTCGGTAGCCCCTGAACCAGGCTTCAATGACGATGAGTCCGGCGCGCAGATTGTCTTCGGCATTGCAAGGCGGGTTCCTCCTCCGAATATTCCATAGAAGATTTTGAACACAAGGATAGTGTCCGGCTCTGCAAAACAAATTCCACATACCACCGTAGAGAGAATAATATTTCCACAAATCTGATCTGCTGACACATTTGGCGGCATGACATCACACCACGGCTCGGTCATTATTCGAACCGTTTTTCTCAACCAGCTACGGCACGTATTGCGAGGCGGTTTTCTTGGCACGTCTTGTCGATGTAGAGATCGTGTCCCCCTTATCACGGGATTCTCATCAATACGAGTGTGGCTAACCCAGCCGCGCCATCAATTACGGCGCTTGGGGAATAAGCGATTTTACCAGGCAAGTGGGGAGGCGCAGTATGCCCGCTGCCTTTATAAGGGGATAAGGACTCCCCTTCGCACCCATGCTTTCTTCCTCCCGATCCATTCCCCTCCGCCCAAGCTCCAGCGCCCAAGCGTTCATCTTTTCTGCCCACAAAGGCCTCCCAAAAATGTCCGGATCCAGAGCAGGAGGCAAATGGATGGCCTCTATCGTCCGGGAGAAGGATATCAAAAAGCTTCGGGAGGCCGAGTATCTGGCCAAGAAAACCAGCCATCGTCTCCCGACGGCGGGACAGATCGTCCCTACTCTCGAACCCCACGAGAGGGTTGTATTCCTCCCTCACTTTGTCCGCAGGCTAGGGTTTCCCCTCCACCCGTTCGTTCGCGGCATCATGTATTATTATGGGATCGATCTTCACGATCTGTCCCCTAATTCCTTCCTCAACATCTCGACATTCATTGTCGTGTGCGAGGCTTTTCTCCGCATCTCGCCACATTTCGGCTTATGGCTGAAGATTTTTAATGTGAATCCCAAGGTAGTGGGTGGCGAGCACGCCGAGTGCGGGGGCGCTATGGTGAGAAAGATGCCCAATGTTACATGGCCAACAGGCACCTTTAATGATTCCGTCAAGGAGTCGCAGCACAAGTGGTTTTACATCACTGAGCCGCGCGGCACGGAATGGGCTGCCACTCCTGAGTTTCGATTCGGTGCCCCCCTGCGGCTTACATCCTGGGTCAAGAAGGGCCTGAACTGGTCCTCGTCCGACGAATTGTCGGTGCTCCAGACGTGCGTTAAAGATATGGGAGACAAGAACATTGAACTTGTCAATGTGGTCCAGGTGATGTTAGTTCGCCGGATCCTGCCTTGTCAACACCGGACTTGCAATCTATGGGAATTCGATCCGGCCAAGCACCAAACCTTGCGAGAGCTTTTCGGCTCCTCGCAAAAGGACATCTGGAAGGTGCTCTTCAAGTCCAGCAAATCATGGCCGGACTCCGCCGAAGACCGCGGGTACCAACTGTCCCGCCCTGCAAGTTCGGTAAGTGATCATACTTTTTATCCGCATAGCCCAAGGGAAGCGCTTAATGTGTTTTCTACAACTCTCCTAGGGCTAGACGAAGAAGGCGGAGCAGATCCATTGTCCGGCTCCGCTGCCCGAAGAACCGGCCGTCCCACTTCTGACGAAGATGCTGGTCCCGGCGCCTTACAAGGTGCCAAAGAAGACGGCCGAGAAGGGGGCCTCGGCACACTTGGAGGCTGAGTCGCCCAAAAGGGGAAAAGCTCCTCTTCTGGAGGAGTCCACTGCCACCGCCGACAGCGGCCCGGCGTGGGATCCCAGGGCCCAGCCCCTGGTGAACCCGTGAGTATATACAGTCCAAACACATTTATGCGTCCAGACTCATCATGGCGTAATATTTTAACCTGAGCCACATGTTTTGTAGTCCGACGAAGTCCCGTACCTAACAATCCTCATCAGAGGATTCGCTGAGCTCGGATGCTATGGAAAGCGGGACACCCCCGAAGGCCCCTTCCTTCGAACAGGTGAATACCACCGAGGCTTCGTCCCAGAGGGACCCCGGCCAAGGAGGAGAGGAAAAGACTGTGAAGACGGCGCCTGGAGGTCAAACTTCAGGGGACGAACACATGGGGGAGCAAATTTCCATGGGAGCTGACGGCGGGGGCCATCTTGGATTCGGCTCCCAGCCGAATGCCGTTCCGGAGACCAATACGGCTCCAGAATCAGGCATGCAGCCTCTCTCGGCTGGAGGGGGAATATCGGCAACCTCTGTCCAACCAGAGGTGTCGGATGCTTTGTTGGTGGCGCTGAAGAGCGCCTCCTTCGTCGATGAACACCGTGCCCTTATGGGTGCGGTGATTGAGAAGATTCAGTCTGCTGAAAGTGGACTGAATGGAGCCTATATCAGCCTTATAAGAGGTTTTGAGGTATGTTTTTCGAAGAGTGTCATGGTATGGATAGTAGCCCCTAATACACTGTTCGGTGAAAGAAGAAACCGGACAGAGGATCAAATTTATGTTTGCAGGAAGACTCATTGAATGACATCTATTTCTCTTCTATTATAAGCAGGCGTCTGTAGCGGCTGCTGCCTCTCATACTGCGGAGATCTCCGGACTGAATCAAAGTCTGGAGTGGGCCAAATAAGAACTTGGCTAGTTAAAAATGCAGTTGGGAGATAAACAAGGTATGCACAAGTCTTGTTCGCGTTTAGTGCGATCAAATTTCCAATATGATAAAATATGTTCCCTGATTTTCTCTAGGGATGATCACCGAAGTCGAGGCTCTTAAGAAGGCTGTGGCCAAGGCCGAGGAAAAGGCAGCCGCAGAGCAGGCCCTCCGTGAGAAGTACGAGGCCAGGGTTATTAACGCTGAGCAGGAGCTGCAAGAGGCCGTGAAGAAATGCAAGACCTTGGAGCAGAGTTTAATGGAGAAAGAATCCGAACTCACCAAGGCGCATCTGGCCACGAGCGATGCCCGGGGGGAAACCCAAAGCGCCCTGTAAGGGATCCAAGAGGCGAGGAAGATCGTGGCGGGTAAGGCTTTTTCCTTGTAAAGCAAGTTTTTGAGGAGAAGATTATATTTTTAATTTTGAATTCGGATTTCTCCAGGGGTGTTTGTGGAGCTGCCCCACAGCATATCGGATGCCGCCCAATTCTATCGGGCCGAAGAAAGGAACACTGCAGATAAGCTCTTCTGGTCGCAGTATTTGGCACCGAATTATCTGGTGCCTTTTGCCAATCAACTAAAACAGCTGATCGAACTGCATAAGGCGGCAGAACTAGCCATGAAGGATTTGATTATCCGGCTATGGCCTGCCGAGCCGATTCCAAGCAGCTACTTCGGGCTCGTGAAGCGGCTTGTAAGCGCGTGCCCTCGACTCGACGTCATCAAGCAGTCGGTCTGCATAGAGGGTGCACGAATGGCCTTCGCCCGCGCAAAGGTGCACTGGGGGAAGATGGATGCTGAGAAGCTGATGACCGAAGGGCCGCCAGAGGGGAAGGAGCACCGCAAGCCCGAATTATATTATGAAAGTGTCCTGAAAGGATCCTACCGTGCAGCGGAGCTATGCGCCAAGGACATTATATTTCCATGAACGCCAATCATGTTGTCCTTTGTAATGTTTGAACAAGGTCGTTTATTTATTTCCTGTTATATAAAAGTTTACCCTCCTGTGCGGCCGTTTTGTATGTTAAACCTGAGAGTTGGCCAGTCGTCGGCTTCTGCCCCCACGTAAGAAGTACGGGGGTGTTCGGGATAAACCTGAGCACTCTTTATCCCAGTTTTGGGTCCTTCGAAGGAGGTGCTCAGCACAACGAATCAGGCAATCAGACTATAGGGCTTTATCACTCTCACTTAGCCATAGGAGCTTTAGTAAGGTAGGCGCAACCCCTGGTGTTCGGAAGACCGTACTAGGGGCTCTATAAGCACCTGATCGGAGGAAAAACCGATCCATCGCACGCTGCATTGGTTATGGAATTATGCGGAAGAAATCCTTAAAGATTTTAAGACCTCTTGAACAGCTGACCAGCTCTCGCCTTATCATGACAGTCAGTTTTCGGCTTTCTCTACTGAGGTGCTCGTCCGGAAGAACCAGGACACAATCGTAGTAGTTCTCCTAGTGCTACCTTAGCCGATATAGCAGAACGTAAGGTACCAAAACATGGGAGCCGGGCAAACCCAACTATTGATCCAAGACATGATTCGGAGCTGAGGCATATAATGCTATAAGTTCGGGGTGCCGAACTTCCACGACGGTGTTCGGACTTTATTGCCGTACTGTGGGTAAAACAGAGCCCCTAGCCCGTTTAAAGGCATATCGCGGTGTACGGGTGCCGCTCGACAAAAGAGTTTTAATAAGAAATGACAGCAGAAAAGCGTCATACAAATCCACATATTTTATTTGAATAGTATGTCGATGCGTATAAGACAGGTAATAATGGAAAGAAAATATGACTGTGGCACCCGCTGAGGCCAGGAAAGAGGAAGCTGCAGGCGTGATCTCCCGAACACTGTCCGACGACAGAGCTAAGTCATGCTCGTCGTGGTCGTGCAGCGCACCTGACATGGGCTCGAATCCGCCGAAGATCAAATCTCCGCGGATGTCGGCAGTATAGTTCAAGTTTCCAAACTTGACCTGATGGCCAGGGGCGTAGCTCTCGATCTGCTCCAGATGGCCAAGCGAGTTGGCCCGCAGTACGAAGCCGCCGAATACGAAGATCTGTCCGGGGAGGAAAACCTCACCCTGGATCGCATCGTTGCCGATGATCGAAGGAGCCATCTAGCCTTACGGTGATGGCACAGTGGAACTCTCAATGAAAGCACCAATGTCGGTGTCAAAACTGGCGGATCTCGGGTAGGGGTCCCGAACTGTGCGTCTAAGGCGGATGGTAACAGGAGGCGGGGGACACAATGTTTACCCAGGTTCGGGCCCTCTCGATGGAGGTAATACCCTACTTCCTGCTTGATTGATCTTGATGATATGAGTATTACAAGAGTTGATCTACCACGAGATCATAGAGGCTAAACCCTAGAAGCTAGCCTATGGTATGATTGTTGTTGTCCTACAGACTAAACCCTCCGGTTTATATAGACACCGGAGGGGGCTAGGGTTACACAGAGTCGGTTACAAGGGAGGAGATCTACATATCTGTATTGCCAAGCTTGCCTTCCACGCCAAGGAGAGTCCCATCCGGACACGGGACGGAGTCTTCAATGTTGTATCTTCATAGTCCAACAGTCCGGCTAAAGGATATAGTCCGGCTGTCCGAGGACCCCCTAATCCAGGACTTCCTCACCTCTATAAATAGGACTAGCCACCACAGTAGTAGGCAAGCAATCCTGAGCTGATCGAATCCTCACCCACACAAGTTCGCCAAGCACAAGAACACCTCAACCTCAGGAGGCTGTTCTTCCCTTTGTACTGTTCATCATCAGCCCAAGAGGCAATCCACCACCACCACACTGGTGTAGGGTATTACACCACAATGGTGGCCCGAACCAGTATAAATCTTGTGTCCCGTGTGTTGTGATTTCGCCGAGCTCGTTCTTGAGATCTTAGCTAGTTAGGACGTGGATCGATAGGGAGGAAATCTTTGCGCGCACCCCAGTGTTCGAACCTTGAGGGTTTTGCCGGAACCCGTTATCCGTCACAATTCAAATTCTCAGCACAATGGTTCAACAATGAATCCATAAATAAAATTGCCAGTACAATATGTTCAGTAATTACAGGATTAGACAACAATTAACTGTGATGAACCACAATATTTAAAGGCGGTAAAGGTGAAGAGACAAGTGTTAATCATTTTGACTGCCAACAGTGTTGAAGAAGCGGAATGCCCATAATGTGCCTTCCTGCATGCCATAGGCATGAACCACTTTTGTCCAACCCCTTGTGACGATTGCCCACCCATCCTTCACCGCTTTCAGGAAGACTTCTAGAGCATTATCATGGTAGCATGAATTATATACTTTAACCTTAGTTGCCTCCACTCCGGTCATGTAGTTTGCAAGGTAATCATCAGTAAATAGCTTCGGAAACCACTAAAAAGAGTAAAATATCAGATACTGAGGTCTAATAGAGTAAATTGTTGTGGGCAGGGGGAAAAGGCAACACATTACTTACCATCCTAAAGTTCACTATTGTCTTCGACAAAGTGTAAATAAAGAGCTTAATTCCAATCACCCGTTTCTTTCGCCTAACAATCTTTCTTAGTTTCCTCACTTGACGCTTGTTCATGAACATCTCATTGCCCCATACGCAAAAGGGATCGAAGCGTGGATCACGTGTTAGGCATGTTTACTACAACATGCTTAATACATCGACCATAAAAAACATAGCCATTAATTACAACTGGTATTGGTAAGATTGAACTGGCGAGTACATACTTGGTAAGTCCTGAGAGGTAGTTGCTGGGGCACTTTATCTTGGCCAGACCCCGCCCAAAGTCAGTGGCGGCGGAGGCGAGATGTTCCTCCGGGTCGAAGCATGGATCAATGCCACTGACATGTGTACCTACAGGCAACCAGTAAATGGTAGAAGTTAATCTGCAATTGCACAAATGATGTGAAATATTGTAAGACATGGGATGCAGCTAACCTCGACGGCAAACAACAGCATCGGCCGTTATGACACTGCGTAAGTACATGGACAGGCATGTTAAGTAGAGCAGGGTTAGCATCCACCAAAAATAGCAAATGGGCAGCATCTCTAGTATATCTTCCTTGCGGAGAGTAGCATGGTAGCAAATGGATAGATTAAAAAATGGATACAACTATTAATTGCAACAGGCTTAACAACATCCTAAGTCATGTTTTGTAAGTTAGTAGCCATTGAAATACAACTGTTTAAAAATGGATTCAACTGTTAATTGCAACAGGCTTAATAGACATTGAAACCGGTTCTGATAAAAATGCAATTGGCATAGTTAAACATCACAAGGCAGGTGCTGCCAGAGCAGAGAATGGCCCAGATGTGTATAAAAAGGTAGGGAAAGTAGCAAAAATGTGTTAGGCATGTTTACTAGAACGTGCATAATACATCGACCATACAGAACATAGCCATTAATTGCAACTGGTATTGGTAAGATTCAACTTGTGAGTACATAGTTGGTAAGTCCTGAGAGGTAGTTGCTGGGGCACTTCATCTTGGCCAGAGCTCGCCCAAAGTCAGCGACGGTGGAGGCGAGCTGTTCCTCTGGGTCAAAGCGTGGATCAGTGCCACTGACATGTGTACCTACAGGCAACCAGTAAATGGTAGAAGTTAAACTACAATTGCACAAATTATGTGAAATACTATAAGACATGTGATGCAGCTAACCTCGATGGCAAACAACAACATCGGCCGTTATGACCCTGCGTAAGTACATGGACAGGCATGTTAAGTACAACAGGGTTAGCATCCACTAAATATAGCAAATGGGCAGCATCTCTAGTGATATCCTGAGTCATGTATTGTAAGTTTGTTGCTAGTATTGGTGAAGTTTAGCTGGACACGGTAATATTTGAACATCACACAGTGTGCAGTACTGAAATAAACAAGGCATGAACATGCTTAGTACATCAACCGTACAAATCATAGCCGTTGCAAGCGGTATTGGTAAGATTTAGCTGGTCAGATCTTACCTGTCAAGTCCTGGGGGGTAGTCGCTGGGGGACTTCATATGGGCCAGAGCCTGCACCATGTCGGCGGCGGCGGCGGAGGCGAGGTGTTCCTCCAGGTCAACACGCACAGCGGCCATCGCGCCATGGACCGCCATCAGCTCCTGGCGGTGGGGATTTGGAGGCATGAGGATGTTTCGCAGGCGCCATTTAAGCAATCAGGACGGGGCCGTGATAGAGATCGGTGGGTTACCTGACTGGATCCAACCAGAACATAGATGTGGTTGAAGCTGTGGTTGCGATGGCGGCGGTTTGAGATGCCGGTAGGGGGAGGCGCGAGGGGGGATACTGAGGGTGGGGGTGTGGTTGGAGGAATAAATTCTGAAATCGCAGGCCTAATGAAAATTTTGCTGCGAAACATGAAACTTGGGCGGGGGAAACACACAACGCAGACGAAGCGCGTAAAATAATCGTGTGCGAGAAAAAAGAAAGTTGGCATATCCCGTCTCCAAAAAAATGTACACGTGTACTTGATTTTTTCAGTCAATGGTACGCCTTGTTTGTTAGGAAACATCGCACAGGTAACTGACTTATGGGTCATTAACACAAAAAAACGCAGACGGGTACGGCATAGAAACCGTGTGTTTTGTGATCTTCTAATGATTAATGCAAAAAAAGCACAGACACACATGCTAATTAACGCTCAAAGCTCTCAAAGGATGCTCTTACCGACATTGTACGTTAATACTACAAACTTCAAGTACTATTGGTAATTTGCTCTAATACTACAAACTTAAACTACTTCTCACATGCTGCCATCGGGGCATGCTGGCCAGACGCCGGCGTTCTCCTTCCCGGCCTTGTAGGCGGCAACCCACCATGATTTGATCTCCGCCAAGCTCTCCTCACCACGACGTGCCACCTCTTTTTTCTTGCGGCGGCGGGACTCTCTTTTCTCGACTGCTTTCTACCATTTCCGCTCCTTCTGTGAGGCTTTGGCCGCCTCTAGATCCACCACCCATTCGGCCATGACAGCCTCAAAGTCCACCTATGTAACTGTGTGGCCGCCGGCGGTGATGAACTTGGCACGGCAAGATGCCATAGCTTCCTTAACATGTGTGCGGTCGCGGGCGGCGAGGAACACGGCGCGGCGGGATGCCATCGCTTCCTTACCACTTACTGTGCGCCGCGGTGCCATGGACGCCGCCTGGAGAGATCTCTAGGACCGAAGGGTCGGGCAGCCATACAGTGCGGTGGTATTCAAGAGCTCAACGACAAATGACAACAGCAATTTGGCTTCCCTTATAATTTTGCTTGTTCATTATCGCACACGGTTCATCTCCGTTGGTTTTGGAAACAGTGTGAGCTAAGCCTATTGTGTGTTGCGAGGTGGACAGGATGCACGCGTCCCGTCGAGCCTGCGCGGCGGACTGCTCGCACGCGTCCCGTCGAACCTGCACGGCGGACTTCTCGCTCTCGTCCCGTCTAATCAAACAGCTGCACGCACGTGACCGAGTATGGTTAAATTTCGACACGGTAAATATAATACAACCGTTTGTGATATTAACGTGTCAGCTTTTTGTTTCAAAAAGGACTTCGTTGGCTACTAATGTGTGCGCCTCTTCTCAAACTGGACGATTTTTTTTACCACGACATATATGTGCCATGTCATGAAACCATGCCAAGTTTCATGTTTTTTGGGTGACTTTTTTATTTACTAGGATTTAAAAACCAAGATTCTAATTGTTTCAGGACGACAAAACCTTTGTAATTCATTATCATTCCTTAAACGAGACCTAAGCATGCACCCAATGACACATGTACGATTTCCCACCCATTTTGCTTCACTGGAGCATGTGGTTGTAGTTCAAATTTGAATTATGGACTACATTAAATGCATAGAAAACTTAGTAATTAGTAATATATATATATACAATGGCCAAACGAACCCTGAACAGTTTCAAATTTCAGCCCGACACTCCTGTTATTCTATGTTGCCTGTAGAAAACAAAGTTCAAGGCAAGAAGAGGCATCGGTTATCGTTTCGCCCACAAGAGGGGCATGTTTCCCTACCGGAACCACGAGGGTTGCGACAGGCTCCAGTTTGTAAAAGGCTTGTAATATAGCTTCGCCCAAATTGGGCAATTATATATACCATGTAGTGACACCATGCCAAGTTTCATGATTTCCTGGTGAGTTTTGGATTTACAGACATTTAAAAACTGAGATTCCCAATGTTTGTGGCAAGGCCAAGACGGCGAGACAGTTGAATTCGTTCCCATTCATTCCATGGGACCTAAACATGCACCCCAAGGAAACATGTACGTTTTTGCTAGCCATTTTGGTGCACTGGAGCATGTATTTGTAGTTCGGATTTGAATGATGGACATTAAATGCCTAGAAAACTCAACTAATGAATAAAAAAGGTCAAACCAACCCTAAATAATTTCAAAGTTCAGTGCGAATCTCCAGTTGTTCCGTGTCGCGTGTAGAAGAAAATACGAGGCTAGAAGAGGGAGTGATTATCGTTTGGCCCACAAGGGGACACGTTTCCCTATCGAAACCACGAGGGTTCTTGCGACATGCTTCGGTTTGTAAGAGATTTGTAATAAAGCTCGGCCCAAATTGGCAATTTTTTTACCACGACATATATGTGCCATGACATGACACCATGCCACCTTTGATGACTTTCTGGTGAGTTTAGGATTTATGGGGACTTAAAAACCGAGATTCGAAATGTTTGAGGAAGAGCCAAGACACCGGTACGGTTGTAATTCATTCCCATTCCTGGCATGAGACCTAAACATGCACCCAAGGATACGTGTATAATTTTTCTAGCCATTTTGGTGAACTGGAGCATGTATTTGTAGTTCAGATTTGAATTATGGACATTAAATGCCCGGGAAACTCAATTAGTGTATAAAAAGGCCAAACGAACCCTGAATAAGTTTAAATTTCAGTACGGATATCCTGTGGTTCCATGTTGCTCGTGGAAGAAAATACAAGGCGAAAAGAGGCAGTGATTACGTTTCGCCCACAAGGGGAACACGTTTCCCTATCAGAACCACGAGGCTTCTTTGAGAGAAGCTCCAGTTTTTGTAAGAGGTTTGTAATAAAGCTTGGCCCAAATTGGACAATGTTTTTACCACAACATATATGTGCCATGACGTGACACCATGCCACCTTTGATGACTTTCTGGTGAGTTTAGGATTTATGGGGACTTAAAAACCGAGATTCGAAATGTTTGAGTACGAGCCATGACACCAGTACGGTTGTAATTCGTTCCCATTCCTGGCATGGGACCTAAACATGCACCCAAGGACACATGTATAATTTTTCTAGCCATTTTCATGAACTGGAGCATGTATTTGTACTTTAGATATGAATTATGGACATTAAATGCCTAGGAAACTCAATTAGTGTATAAAAAGGCCAAACGAACCCTGAATAAGTTTAAATTTCAGCATGGATATCCTGTCGTTCCATGTTGCCTGTAGAAGAAAATACAAGGTGAAAAGAGGCAATGATTATGTTTCGCCCACAAGGGGGACACGTTTCCCTATCGGAACCACGAGGCTTCTTTGAGAGAAGCTCCGGTTTGTAAGAGGCTTATAATAAAACTTGCGCCACAATGGATGAAAAAAATTCCTCGACATATAAGTGCGATGTCGTGACACCATGGCAGGTTTCACGATTTTCAGCTTAGTTTTGGATTTATGGGGATTTAAAAACCGAGATTCTTCTCACGAAATGTTTTCAAATAGCACACGGTTCACTTACGAAAGCTGATATTCAATGAAAATTTCGTGGAAACCATATTTTAAAGTTACATAAAAATCTGAAGAAAAAAAGTGGGATGTTAAGAAGGTGATGTTTTATTGCGACACAAAATTTCAAGTTGAAAAACATTACGAGATGTGAGCTATGAAAAAGACAAATTCCGCCCTGGATAGTGACATTACTATTCGGCACTATTCAACACTGATTTTGTCTTTTTCATAGCTCACATCGCTTAATGTGTTTCGACTTGAAATTTTGTGTGCCAATAAAACATCATCCTCTTAACATCCCGCATTTTTTTGAAACTTCAAAGCATCTTTTTCTCGTGGTTTTCACCGGTTTCCACTGAATGTTGGTTTCCGTATGATATCCCCCCCGATCTGAGTCCTGCGTTCTGACTGGCCAGAACCCAAACCCCATAGATCATACGTGTGCACCGTTGGATGCTCCCAGATCGAACGGCAACCTTGAGCCCTTTCGACAGCACATGTAGTACATGGGTAAGCACTGTGCGCATGTGTCATGTAGCTCACGCTTCCTTCTCTACTAGGTTTTCATTCAAAACAGGCTACCGTTTCTCACCACTCCTCTCATCGATTTCCCGCCTCTTCTCCTAGATATGCATGATGTAGATGTTCGTTTAATTCTTATAGTTCATCTCATCCAAAATCAATTAGTTTTGTAAAAAAACTATTTTAAGATTCATGGAATTGTGCACTCTAAAGGTAAAAACAAAAGGTGACAATTGATACGTCTCCAACGTATCTATAATTTTTTATTGTTCCATGCTATTATATTATCTGTTTTGGATGTTTAATGAGCTTTATTATACACTTTTATATTATTTTTGGGACTAACCTATTAACCGAAGGCCCAATGCAAATTGTTATTTTTTTGTCTATTTCAGTGTTTCACAGAGAAGGAATACCAAACGGAATCCAAACGGAATGAAACCTTCGGGAGAGTGATTTTTGGAACAAACATGATCCATAGGACTTGGAGTGGACGTCAAGAAAGAAGCGAGGAGGCCACGAGGCAGGGAGGCGCGCCTGCCCCCCTAGGTGCGCCCCCACCCTCGTGGGCCCCTCGCAGCTCCACCGACCTACTTCTTCCTCCTATATATACCCATATACCCCGAAAACATCCAGGAGCACCACGAAACCCTATTTCCACCGTCGCAACCTTCTGTACCCGTGAGATCCCATCTTGGGGCCTTTTCCGGCGCTCCACCGGAGGGGGAATCGATCACGGAGGGCTTCTACATCAACACCATAGCCTCTCCGATGATGTGTGAGTAGTTTACCACAGACCTTCGGGTCCATAGTTATTAGCTAGATGGCTTCTTCTCTCTCTTTTGATCTCAATACAAAGTTCTCCTCGATCTTCTTGGAGATCTATTCGATGTAACTCTTTTTGCGGTGTGTTTGTCGAGATCCGATGAATTGTGGGTTTATGATCAAGATTATCTATGAACAATATTTGAATCTCCTCTGAATTCTTTTATGTATGATTTGTTATGTTTGCAAGTCTCTTCGAATTATCAGTTTGGTTTGGCCTACTATATTGATCTTTATTGCAATGGGAGAAGTGCTTAGCTTTGGGTTCAATCTTGCGGTGTCCTTTCCTAGTGACAGCAGGGACAGCAAGGCACGTATTGTATTGTTGCCATCGAGGATAAAAAGATGGGGTTTATATCATATTGCTTGAGTTTATCCCTCTACATCATGTCATCTTGCCTAATGCGTTACTCTGTTCTTATGAACTTAATACTCTAGATGCATGCTGGATAGCGGTCGATGTGTGGAGTAATAGTAGTACATGCAGAATCGTTTCGGTCTACTTGTCGCGGACGTGATGCCAATATACATGATCATGCCTAGATATTATCATAATTATGCACTTTTGTATCAATTGCTCGACAGTAATTTGTGCACCCACCGTAATACTTATGCTATCTTGAGAGAAGCCACTAGTGAAACCTATGGCCCCGGGGTCTATTTTCCATCATATAAGTTTCCAATCTATTTTTACTTTGCAATCTTTACTTTCAATCTATATCATAAAAATACCAAAAATATTTATCTTATTATCTCTATCAGATTTCACTTTTGCAAGTGGCCGTGAAGGGATTGACAACCCCTTTTTCGCGTTGGTTGCAAGGTACTTATTTGTTTGTGTAGGTACGAGGCGACTTGCGTGTAGTCTCCCACTGGATTGATACCTTGGTTCTCAAAAACTGAGGGAAATACTTACGCTACTTTGTTGCATCACCCTTTCCTCTTCAAGGAAAAACCAACGCAAGCTCAAGAGGTAGCAAGAAGGATTTCTGGCGCCATTGTCGGGGAGATCTACGCACAAGTCAAGACATACCAAGTACCCATCACAAACTCTTATCCCTCGCATTACATTATTTGCCATTTGCCTCTCGTTTTCCTCTCCCCCACTTCACCTTTGCCTTTTTCTTTGCCCCTCTTCCGTTCGTCCTTCTGTTTGCTCGTGTTACCATGTGCCTTCTATTTTCTTGCATCTTCGCTTGCTAAAAATCTATTGTTATGGATCCTCATCCCCTTGCTAATCTCTTTAAGAGATCCAATTATGATGAACCTATTGCTAGTGAGTTGAGTGCACTAGATCATCTTTATGAGGTTTTGCTTGAAATTCGTGAATCCGAAAATTGTGATGAAGAAATTTATGAAGAGATTCACGATAGATCCTTGAATTAAAATTGCAATGATTTTACCATAAATTCTCTTGATGTCAATTGTGCTAATAATATGCAAAACCCTAAGCTTGGGGATGCTAGTTTTGCTATATCTACTACTTGTTGCAATGATCATGATTGGGGTGATTCTTTTTATGATCTTGAAAATTTATTTAAGCCCCATGATAAATATGAGATTGATGATAGTGTCTGCAATAATATTGAAAGTGGGTTCGGAAGAGTGTCAACTTTAGATCCCACATATTTGGAGAATGTTCAATCTTATGGTATTTTTTATAAAAGTGGGTTTGGAGAGGTCATGACTTTAGTTAATGATAATCCCACTATTTTGGAAAAGTGTCAACTTCACATGCATGTGGATCATGTTGAGAATATGTTATGTGATAGCTATTTTGTTGAATTTGCCTATGATCCTACATGTAATTATTATGAGAAAGGAAAATATGGTTTTAGAAATCTTTATCTTACTAAATTACCTCTTGTCATGTTGAGATTGCTATTGTTTCTTTCCACTTCCTTGCATATGCTAGTTTTTGCTTGCTATGATAATTTGTTTGCCTATAAGATGCCTATGCATAGGAAGTATGTTAGATTTAGATGTGCTTTTCATATGCTTTATGATGCTCTCTATGTGTTTCAATTCTTATCTTTCATGCGAGCATCAATAAAATCTTATGCCTAGCTAGGGGCGTTAAACAATAGCGCTTGTTAGGAGGCTACCCTATTTTATTTTCATTTCTTGCTTTTTATTCCTGTTTAGTAATAAATAATTCATATAGCCTCTGTTTGGATGTGTTTTTATGTTTTAATTAGTGTTTGTGCCAAGTAGAACCTTTGGGAAGACTTGGGTGAAGTCTTTTTTATCTTGCTGTAAAAAACAGAAACTTTAGCGCTCACGAGATTAGCTGCCATTTTTTTACTGGAGAGTGCTATTTAGTTGATTATTTTTGCAGATGATTAATATAAAAATTCCTCACGTCCAGCAATTTATTCCAGAATTTTTGGAGTTCCAGAAGTATACGTTTGATACAAATTACTACAGACTGTTCTGTTTTTGACAGATCCTGTTTTTCGTGTGTTGTTTGCTTATTTTGATGAATCTATGACTAGTATCGGAGGGTATGAACCATAGAGTAGTTGGAATACAATAGGTTTAACAAAAATATAAATAAATAATGAGTTCATTACAGTACCTTGAAGTGGTGGTTTGTTTTCTTTCGCTAACGGAGCTCATGAGATTTTTCTGTTGAGTTTTGTGTTGTGAAGTTTTCAAGTTTTGGGTAAAGATTTGATGGATTATGGAATAAGGAGTGGCAAGAGCCTAAGCTTGGGGATTCCCAAGGCACCCAAAGGTAAAATTCAAGAACAAACAAGAGCCTAAGCTTGGGGATGCCCGGGAAGGCATCCCCTCTTTCGTCTTCGTCCATCGGTAACTTTACTTGAGGCTATATTTTTATTAACCACATTATATGTGTTTTGCTTGGAGCGTCTTGTATGATTTGAGTCTTTGCTTTTAGTTTACCACAATCATCCTTGCTGTACACATCTTTTGGGAGAGACACACATGAATCGGAATTTATTAGAATATTCTATGTGCTTCACTTATATCTTTTGAGCTAGATAATTTTGCTCTAGTACTTCACTTATATCTTTTAGAGCACGGTGGTGGTTTTATTTTATAGAAATTATTGATCTCTCATGCTTCACTTATATTATTTTGAGAGTCTTTTAGAACAGCATGGTAGTTTGCTTTGGCTATAAAATTAGTCCTAATATGATAGGCATCCAAGATAGGTATAATAAAAACTTTCATAAAAAGTGCATTGAATACTATGAGAAATTTGATACTTGATGATTGTTTTGAGATATGAAGATGGTAATATTAAAGTCGTGCTAGTTGAGTAAATGTGAATTTGAGAAATACTTGTGTTGAAGTTTGCAAGTCCCGTAGCATGCACGTATGGTAAACGTTGTGTAACAAATTTGAAACATAAGGTGTTCTTAGATTGTCTTCCTTATGAGTGGCGGTCGGGGACGAGCGATGGTCTTTTCCTACCAATCTATCCCCCTAGGACCATGCTCGTAATGCTTGGGTTTTGATGACTTGTAGATTTTTTCAATAAGTATGTGAGTTCTTTTATGACTAATGTTGAGTCCATGGATTATACGCACTCTCACCTTTCCGTCATTGCTAGCCTCTTCGGTACCATGCATTGCCCTTTCTCACCTTGACAGTTGGTGCAAACTTCGTCGGTGCATCCAAACCCCGTGATACGATACACTCTATCACACATAAACCTCCTTATATCTTCCTCAAAACAGCCACCATACCTACCTATTATGGCATTTCCATAGCCATTCCAAGATATATTGCCATGCAACTCTCCACCGTTTCATTTATTATGACACGCATCATCATTGTCATATTGCCTTGCATGATCCTGTACTTGACATCGTATTTGTGGCAAAGCCACCATGCATAATTTTTCATACATGTCACTCTTGATTCATTGCCCATCCCGGTACACCGCCGGAGGCATTTAGATAGAGTCATATTTTGTTCTAGAATCGAGTTGTAATCATTGAGTTGTAAATAAATAGAAGTGTGATGATCATCATTAATAGAGCATTGTCCCAAAAAAAGAGAAAGGCCAAAAAAGAGAAAGGCCAAATAAAATAATAATAAAAAGAGAAATAAAAAGGGGACAATGCTACTATCCTTTTTTCCACACTTGTGCTTCAAAGTAGCACCATGATCTTTATGATAGAGAGTCTCTTGTTTCATCACTTTCATATACTAGTGGTAATTTTTCATTATAGAACTTGGCTTGTATATTCCAACAATGGGCTTCCTCAAATGCCCTAGGTCTTCATGAGAAAGCAAGTTGGATGCACACCTACTTAGTTTCTTTTGTTGAGCTTTCATACATTTATAGCTCTAGTGCATCCGTTGCATGGCAATCCCTACTCCTTGCATTGACATCAATTGATGGGCATCTCCCTAGCCCATTGATTAGCCGTGTCAATGTGAGACTTTCTCCTTTTTTGTCTTCTCCATGCAACCCCCATCATCATACTCTATTCCACCCATAGTGCTATATCCACGGCTCACGCTCATGTATTGCGTGAAAGTTGAAAAAAGTTTGGGATTACTAAAGTATGAAACAATTGCTTGGCTTGTCATCGGGGTTGTGCATGATGAGAGCATTCTTGTGTGACGAAAATGGAGCATGACCAAACTATATGATTTTCTAGGGATGAACTTTCTTTGGCCATGTTATTTTGAGAAAACATAATTGCTTAGTTAGTATGCTTGAAGTATTATTATTTTTATGTCAATATTAAACTTTTATCTTGAATCTTTCGGATCTGAACATTCATGCCACAATAAAGAGATTACTTAGAAATTATGATAGGTAGCATTCCACATCAAAAATTCTGTTTTTATCATTTACCTACTCGAGGACGAGTAGGAATTAAGCTTGGAGATGCTTGATACGTCTCCAACGTATCTATAATTTTTTATTGTTCCATGCTATTATATTATCTGTTTTGGATGTTTAATGGGCTTTATTATACACTTTTATATTATTTTTGGGACTAACCTATTAACCGAAGGCCCAGTGCAAATTGTTGTTTTTTTGCCTATTTCAGTGTTTCGCAGAAAAGGAATATCAAACGGAATCCAAACGGAATGAAACCTTCGGGAGAGTGAAATTTGGAACAAACGTGATCCAGAGGACTTGGAGTGGACGTCAAGAAAGAAGCGAGGAGGCCACGAGGCAGGGAGGCGCGCATGCCCCCTGGGCGCGCCCCCACCCTCGTGGGCCCCTCACATCTCCACCGACCTACTTATTCCTCCTATATATACCCATATACCCCAAAAACATCCAGGAGCACCACGAAACCCTATTTTCACCGCCGCAACCTTCTGTACCCGTGAGATCCCATCTTGGGGCCTTTTCCGGCGCTCCGCCGGAGGGGGAATCGATCACGGAGGGCTTCTACATCAACACCATAGCCTCTCCGATGATGCGTGAGTAGTTTACCACAGACCTTCGGGTCCATAGTTATTAGCTAGATGGCTTCTTCTCTCTCTTTGGATCTCAATACAAAGTTCTCCTCGATCTTCTTGGAGATCTATTCGATGTAACTCTTTTTGCGGTGTGTTTGTCGAGATCCGATGAATTGTGGGTTTATGATCAAGAATATCTATGAACAATATTTGAATCTCCTCTGAATTCTTTTATGTATGATTTGTTATCTTTGCAAGTCTCTTCGAATTATCAGTTTGGTTTGGCCTACTAGATTGATCTTTCTTGCAATGGGAGAAGTGCTTAGCTTTGGGTTCAATCTTGCGGTGTCCTTTCCCAGTGACAGCAGGGGCAGCAAGGCACATATTGTATTGTTGCCATCGAGGATAAAAAGATGAGTTTTATATCATATTGCTTGAGTTTATCCCTCTACATCATGTCATCTTGCCTAATGCGTTACTCTGTTCTTATGAACTTAATACTCTAGATGCATGCTGGATAGCGGTCGATGTGTGGAGTAATAGTAGTAGATGCAGAATTGTTTCGGTCTACTTGACGCGGACGTGATGCCTATATACATGATCATGCCTAGATATTCTCATAATTATGCACTTTTGTATCAATTGCTCGACAGTAATTTGTGCACCCACCGTAATACTTATGCTATCTTGAGAGAAGCCACTAGCGAAACCTATGGCCCCCGGGTCTATTTTCCATCATATAAGTTTCCAATCTATTTTTACTTTGCAATCTTTACTTTCAATCTATATCATGAAAATACCAAAAATATTTATCTTATTATCTCTATCAGATCTCACTTTTGCAAGTGGCCGTGAAGGGATTGACAACCCCTTTTTCGCGTTGGTTGCAAGGTTCTTATTTGTTTGTGTAGGTACGAGGCGACTTGTGTGTAGTCTCCTACTGGATTGATACCTTGGTTCTCAAAAATTAAGGGAAATACTTACGCTACTTTGCTGCATCACCCTTTCCTCTTCAAGGGAAAACCCAACGCAAGCTCAAGAGGTAGCAACAATTCATTTGGAAAAAAAGGTTTGGGCAATTAAGATATGGAAGATTCTAGAGAACAAGGAGAAGTGCTTGTGTTTTCAGGTTTGTGCATTATGCTTAAGTTCAACCATGGAGTCTTCTAGATTGTACATGTGGCAGAATCTGGTGGAATGTAGATGATATCCAACGGCTAGTACTGCTCGGATTTGCCATCTCTGTACCGTCAGATTGGTTTCATCCAACGAGCAACTTTCATAGTTATTCGCACACTATATAGGTCTATAGATGTATAGATATATATAGATGTGTCCCATACTAGACAAAATAAAGTTTGAGCGCATGCGTGGGACGACCCCCCTGCTGCCGCCTCGAAGTTGGGAAACTGACATCATAGGTATTGAACCAGGCTTGGAGTCGGGTACGGTGTTCGGTTTGTAATGTACTTGGCGTGGCCCATCGAAGTTGTGCATTTGGGATTTTTAAACACATCATACACATACATATTTTCGGGCCGCATGCAGTGTATACGGGGTCTTCTGATCGACCACGTCTCCCTTGTGCGGTTTTTGTGACGACACGGATATCTGTGGGCTCCCTGAGTGTATATATATCATCCCTTTGACCAATAATGAGGGGTATGTGTTGGCCATGAATGGATTCCTCCTAGTTCATGTTAGGGCTGGTCACCGTCAAATGTCGGTCAACCAAAGCTCGAGCTCATGCGTTGTCAGGATTCCCTCCCAGATGCTCGGATTGCTGAGTTCGACCTACATCAAACCCTGCGTACATATCTCATCCTTAACTACCTTGCCTTCATGGTTGTTGTCTATATCGAGAGATACGCACCACATCTAAATTGTACATTATTCTATATTGAAAACACATATCACCCCTTCCCAACGTACATCATTTTGGGTCGCATGCAAGAGGTGTTGGTTTTGTGGTCCCTCTCATGCGATGTTTATGATGGTTCAATCTATTGGCCCAAGCAGTTTATCGAGAACAACAACTGTCATTTGACCAAACGAAAGATTCATTGGTCCGTCTTATGGTAGGTCATGGCGACATGCATGCATGCCCAAAGTATCGATCATTACGTGCATCCGCCCCGCTGACACGAAGTGGGAGGTGGTGGGCCAAGCATCCTAGCAAGGTACGACATTATGTCATTATATATATCCTAGCTAGGTGGTTGTTAGGGTGCTTTCGGGTTTGCGAGGCAGGTGCCACCAAAGTTATGCATTGTGTATTTAAAGTTTTAAACATCCCCAATATTCGTACATATATTTGGCCACTTCCAGGTGGTTCTTGACTTCTGGCCCCTCTCATCGATCTTCAATGACGCGCCCAACCGTGGGCCCACGGGGTCAAAGTTGTGCATTGAAATTCTGAACATCACATACCACCCTTTTCACTCATATATATTTGGGCCACATGCTGGTGTGGTTGTCTTTTGACCCTCCCTAACGTTAATTTTTGCTGCAAAGACTCTGATGATCCTCAACAGACACGGGGTATAATATCTAAACCGTGTGCGATACAAGTGTGATGTGAATCACCACGACCGCGCAAGCGCGAACAAATTAAGGTGGAGGTACTGGCTCAACCGTGTGCGATGCAAGTGCGCTGAAATCACCACGACCGCGCAAGCGCGAGCAAAGGGTGGAGGTACTGGCTTAACCATATGCGATGCAAGTGCGCTGTAAAACCACCAGCTGTGGAAGCTAAAGGCGGGTAAGTTTATTTGGAAATTAGGACGAACCATGGGCGATAGACCAGCTAGCTAGAAATATAAAAAACAAACTACCTGCCTTGAGCGTTGCAAAAATCGACGGATCCGCACCACTTTTCCTTATTATCATACACGCATATTGTTATTGGACCGTGCGCGATCTTGGGCACTCCCGCCCCGCATCAATTCCTTTACCGAAATTTTAGTAGCCGCCATACTTCAACCATCGCCCACACTCCTCCAGCACCGACCTTATAGTAAAATTTTAGCAGCCGAGGCATTTGAACCGTTGCCCTCCCTCGTCCACCACCATCTCCACCCACCATTACTAAAATTTTCAGTAGCCGCGACGTATCCTCAAATACCCCCCTCCATAGTCCCCCATCTGCCCCCCTCCCCCCTTCAAACCCTAGCTCGCGGTCGCCGCCGGCACCGCCGCCAACCATGTCGGTCTGCCCGTTCCTCCTAGCTTAGATAATAAAGTTCAGGTTATCCAGCGATTCCCATACTGTCGCCCCACTCCCCTGAGTTTTTAGATGAGGCCTGCGGTGTCCCTCCCCGCCAGATCCACATCCCCTGCTCCAGAATGTCGCAGCCTAAGCTCGACCACGTATCCCAGGGAGCCCGACGAGCGTTCGGCCAAGAAGAGGTTTATCATGGCCTCTCCCGCGGACATTGGCAAGGTGGCCGCCGTTCACCCCGACCTGTCGATCTCGGAGCAACATGTCGCCGCGGAAGCCGGCGAATACAATTGACTATGTTGCCATGTCGAAGGCTTCATGTCAGCGGGCTAGCGTATTACAGTATCTCGGGGAAGCTGGCTACGACATCAAGCTCGTCCACACCAATGGCTTCACGCGGGCCATGTCACAGGTTAAGTGGTCCATCCCAAACCCCTCTGGTTCAATCGCCGTCGATCTCTTCGACGGCCCTGCCGCTGATCTCCTCCGCCAAGCGGTCAAGGATTTGCGAGCTTTATACGCCATCGAGCCCATTTTGTCACTTCTGAAGGACACGTTCTACGGCGGCAGCTTGGGATCCTCAATTGCCAAGTCAGATCCCATCGACCACGACCACGAGGAGGGCACCCACGAAGGTTCTTCCAAGGTGAAACAGCCCATCTGTGACATCAGAGAGCGCACCATGGGTCTGTGCTCTTCCAACTGGAAGGATCCCGTCCATGAAATGTGAGGCAATATTCTATCAGCAAATATTACCTTTTCTAGCTTGCCAACCCGTACCCTTTGTTGTAGTAGCATTTGCCGTGCGGTGCTTTAACTGTGACGTGTTTAATTATTTCAGTTATGCAAAAATGTATTGTTCAATAGGTCTATGTGATGTTTAAGTATGAATTGTCCACTTTAGTTTCACGAATGGCTATATTTGGTTGTTTATAGTGAGTAGATGCCTTGCTTATCTGTATTTGGTTGTTAGGTTGGTTGGAGTGAGCATTTTTTTAGTTATCGAGCAGATGCCTTGTTTATCTGTATTTGGTTCTTAGTTTGGTTGCAGTGAGTATTTGTCCAGTTATCAAGAAGATGCCTTGTTTATCTGTATTTGGTTGTTAGGTTGCTTTTTTTAAGCATTTGTCCAGTTATCAAGCAGATGCGTTGTTTATCTGTATTTGGTTGTTAGGTTGCTTTTTTAGCATTTCCCCAGTTATCAAGCAGATGCCTTGTTTATCTTTATCTGCTTGTTAGGTTGGTTGCAGTGAGCATTTGTCCAGTTTTCAAGCATATGCCCTGTTTATCTATATTTGCTTGTTAGGTTGGTTGCAGTGAGACTTTGTCCAGTTTTCAATGGCTATATTTGGTTGTTATACTGGTCATTTATGCCTTGTTTATTTCAGTCATTCAGAATGTGTGGTTCATTATGTGCAAGTCGGAACTGTGCCGCTCGACTACATCAATACCAGTTTGAACGGCTATTTTTGGTTCCAGTTATTCCTGGTGTAGTTAACGCATGCCCTTTATTTTAGTTTTACACATTTATCCAGTGTGATGTTTAAGCATTACCTACGTTCTATTCATTTTCAACAATACCAGTTTGAATTGCAATATTTGATGGCTGTTAAGCCTGCTGTCGGTAACATTGCCTTCCATTTTATATCTCCTTTAACAGCATGCTGAAACCAACACATTCAAGCTATCATTTGGAGATGATGTTGTTTACCTTTGCTATATTTGTTTGATGTTAAGATTGTTGTACTTATCATGCCTTTCCACTACTTATGCAGGACAACAACGGGAGTGGCCACCATTTTCCGCCGAGGTTAGCTTCATCCCTCGGCTTGTACTCCCCCCGTCGTTCCATAATGTAGTGCATATAGATCTAGGCCTGGACACTAGTTAGCTTCTAATATTGACTTGTTGCTTGTAGGTACATATGCCCTTGGCAAGGATACACGCATCGACCCTTTTTGCGTATGGGGCAATGAGATATTGATGAACAAGCATCAAGTGAGGAAATTGATAAGGATTATTAGCAAAAAGATACGAATGGTGGCAAGAAAATTATTTGTTTATGCTCTATCCAACACAATAGTCAGCTGTAGCATGGTAACTACAAAGTCTGCAGCCTTCTCTTTTTACTGCCCATAATGAGTTGTTAGAAAACAATGTCTGAATCTTTTTCGTTCCTAATGGTTCCCGAAGCAGTTCACTAAAGATTACCTTGCAAAGTACATGATTGGTGGACACGCAATGAAGGTTAAAGTATTTCATCCAGACTACAATGAGCATCGAGAAGTCCTAATGAAGACAGTGAAGGATGGATGGGCAACCATCACAAGGGGTTGGCCTAGAGTCGTGCGTGCCTTACGCATGGAGGAGGGCACAATATGGGCTTTCTGCTTCACCTTCTCCAGTAACCAGAATGTCTTTTGCCTCTCTCTTTACAGTCTTTAGTACAACTGTGGTTCATCATTCTTTACTTGGTGATTCTGTAGTTCTTCAGTATATGTACCTGCGCATTGAATTATGGATTCGTGGTTGAACCTATATTTGTAATAAACATGGTTGGATATGAAATAAGTGATTGCCTACTTTCAAATTCATAACATGTGATTTTTAAATTAGGGATTAATTGGATTAATTATGGATTAAATAGGGTTTACACTGCACACGGTTTGCGAAAACGAAATGTCTATGATATACGTGGAGATCAGAAACGTTTCTAGGATCCACTACGTGTGCGATCAATCTCCACTTCACACACGAATTTCTCTTGAAAACTGTTTGCGTTAGGCCACCTTGCGCAAACGTTTATCACATAAGAAGTGTGTGTGATGGAAAGCCTTTGCCACACAGTTTCTTCTACGCACCGTGTGTGATGCATTCAATAACACAGACGATAAAATTATTAATATCGTGTGCAATGGCAACGCTATCACAAATGATTTAACGGGAAAAATTGTGTGTGATGTACCTGTGAATGGAAACGTTTTCCTTGGAGCGACTGTGTGGGATGTACATACGAACGGAAACGTTTAGCGGGGACTGACTGTGTGGGATGTACTTGCGACCAGAAACAATTTTGTCGTATAAATGTATTTTTTAGCTCTACTGTACGTATTTCCGTATTTGAGCGCTCGCCGGTCGCACACGACCTCATTTTTCTGAACGTGTGCGCTAGGAGGGCATATTCCCGACGGTTTCTGGGTCGTGTGGGAAGGACCCCCCTATCGCCCACACTCACTTGGGGACGGTTCCAGATGCCGTCGCGGAAAGGGGTTAAAAACTGTTTGTTTAGGACCGACGCACACCAGTGTATGATCCAATTAGATTAGCATTGTTGAGAGATTGCACTAGCGAAAGTACGGACCCTAGGCCTCTTTTCAAGCATTGCAATATTGTTTATGCTCCGTTTTATCAATTGCTACCTTGCTGTTTTTTATTGTTCCTATCAAAAAAATCAATATCTACTATCATTACTACGCTTTAATAACCATCTCTTCGCCGAACTAGTGCGCCTATACAAATTACCATTGTATTTGGTGTGTTGGGGACACAAGAGACCTTTTATTATTTGGTTGCAGGGTCGTTTGAGAGAGACCATCTTCATCCTATGCCTCCCACGGATTGATAAACCTTAGGTCATCCACTTGAGGGAAATTTGCTATTGTCCTACAAAACTCTACGCTTCGAGGCCCAACACGAGTCTACAAGAATAAGTTGTGTAGTAGACATCACCTCCTCGCAAGCATCTGCAACTACGAGAAAAGTATTAAGATAAAATCTAATTATAGCATTAAACTTTTGGATCCAAATAAGTCCCTTACGAAGTAGCGCATAAAATAGGGTTTAAGCTTCTGTCACTCTCGCAACCCATCATCTAATAACTACTCCACAATGCATTCCCTTAGGCCCAAATATGGTGAAGTGCCATGTAGTCGACGTTCACATGACACCACTAAGGGAATCACAACATACATACCATCAAAATATCAAACACATATCAAGTTCACATGATTACTTGCAACAAGATTTCTCCCGTGACCTCAAGAACAAAATTAACTACTCACAAATGATAGTCATGCTCAAGATTAGAGGGGTATTTAAATAGCATAATGGATCTGAACATATAATCTTCCACCAAATAAACCATATAGTAATCAACTACAAGATGTAATCAACACTACTAGTCACCCACAAGAACCAATCTAAGGTTCTGGTACAAAGAATGAACACAAGAGATGAACTAGGGTTTGAGAGGAGATGGTGTTGTTGAAGATGTTGATGGAGATTGCCCTCCCCAAGATGGGAGAGTTGTTGGTGATGATGATGACGATGATTTCCCCCTCCGGGAGGGAAGTTCCCCCGGCGGAATCGCTCCGCCGGAGGGCAAAAGTGCTCCTGCCCAAGTTTCGCCTCGAGACGGCGGTGCTTCAACCCGAAAGTCCTCTCATTATTTTTTCTAGGTCAAAATGACTTATATACTAGAAGAGGGGCATCGGAGGTGGGCCAAGGAGGGCACAACCCACCAGGATGCGCATGGGCTCCCTGGCGCGCCCAGGTGGGTTGTGCCCTGATAACCCACAAGTATAGGGGATCAACCTTTCTCGATAAATAAGAGTGTCGCAACCAACGAGGAGCTAAAGGTAGAACAAATATTCCTTCAAGTTCTATCGACCACCGATACAACTCTACGCACGCTTAACGTTCGCTTTACCTAGAACAAGTATGAAACTAGAAGTACTTTGTAGGTGTAAAGAGATAGGTTTGCAAGATAATAAAGAGCACGCAAATAAAAACTAAGGGCTGTTTAGATGAAGAAACAACTAAGTTAGTTTTCATAGAGAGCTTTTTTCACAAGAAAGTTATTTGTCCCTAAGCAATTGATAACTATACCGGTAATCATTATTGCAATTTTATATGAGGGAGAGGCATAAGCTAACATACTTTCTCTTCTTGGATCATATGCACTTATTATTGGAACTCTAGCAAACATCCGTAACTACTAAATATCATTAAGGTAAAACCCAACCATAGCATTAAAGTATCAAGTCCTCTTTACTCCCATACGCAAACAACCTACTTGCTCGGGTATGTGCTTCTGTCACTCACGCCACCCACCATAAGCAAATCATGAACATATTGAAAACCCTACAGCGGGGATCCCTCACGCTTGCGCGACACGGAAAACACCAATAGTAAAACATGCAACTCAAACCAATCACGATCATCGATCACCCCATAGGATAAAACGGATCTACTCAAACATCATAGGATAGCCATACATCATTGGGAAATAATAAATAGCATTGAGAACCATGTTTAAGTAGAGATTACAGCGGGGAGAAGAGGTGTTACACCGCTGCATAGAGGGGGAGAGTTGGTGATGATGGCGGCGAAGTTGTTGGTGTAGATCGTCGTCACGATGTTAGCCCCGGTGGCGTTCCGGTGCCACCAGGAGAGAGGGGGAGAGCCCCCCTCCTTATTCTACTTCCTTGACCTCCCCCCTAGATGGGAGGAGGGTATCCCCTCTGTTCCTTGGCCTCCATGGCGGCGGAGGGGAAGGAGCCCCTCCGAGATTGGATCTCTCTCTCTCTCTCTCTCTCTCTCTCTCTCTCTCTGTTTCCTTCTGTTTCTGCCCTCCCAGATTCTGTCCTTTCATCGTTTCTTAAATTCCCGGAGATCCGTAACTCCGATTGGGCTGAAATTTTGACACGATTTTTATCCAGAGATTAGCTATGTTGCGGTGAAAGAAGGGCACCAACCGCCTTACGGGGTGGCCACAAGGGTCCAGGGCACGCCCTCCCCCCTGGGGCACGTCCCCCTACTTTTTGGCCCCCTCGGGCATCATCTCGCATTGATTCCACTTCCCAAATTTCACATATATTCCAAAAAAATCTTCGTAAGTTTTTATCCCGTTTGGACTCCGTTTGATATGGATTTTCTGCGAAACAAAAACATTCAACAAACAGGAACTGACACTGGGCACTGGATCAATATGTTAGTCCAAGAAAATCATAAAATTGTTTCCAAAAGTATTTAAAAGTTGTAGAATATTTGCATGGAACAATCAAAAATTATAGGTACGATGGAGACATATCAGCTTAATGGTAAAAAGGATAATTTTTGATGTGGAATGCTACCTAGCATAATCTTGATCATATAATCTAATCATGGCATGAATATTAAGACACGAGTGATTCAAAGCAATAGTCTATCATTTGACATTAAGACCATAATACTTCAAGCATACTAATAAAGCAATCATGTCTTCTCAAAATAACATGGCCAAATAAAGTTATCCCTACAAAATCATAAGTCTGGTTATGCTCCATCTTCATCACACAAAGTATTTCACCATGCACAACCCCGATGACAAGCCAAGCAATTGTTTCATAATTTTAATATTCTCAAGCCTTTTCAACTTTGGCACAATACATGAGCCTGAGCCATGGATACAACACTATAGGTGGAATAGAATATGATGGTGGAGGTTGTGTGGAGAAGACAAAAAGGAGGAAAGTCTCACATCGACGCGGCTAATCAACGGGCTATGGAGATGCCCATCAATTGATGTCAATGCGAGGAGTAGGGATTGCCATGCAACGGATGCACTAGAGCTATAAGTGTATGAAAGCTCAAACTGAAAACTAAGTGGGTGTGCATCCAACTTGCTTGCTCATGAAGACCTCGTGCATTTGAGGAAGCCCATAATTGGAATATACAAGCCAAGTTCTATAATGAAAATTCCCACTAGTATATGAAAGTGATAACTCAAGAGACTCTCTATATGAAGAACATGGTGCTACTCTAAAGCGCAAGTGTGGTAAAAGGACAATGGCATTGCCCCTTCTCTCTTTTTCTCTCATTTTTTTGTTTTCTCCTTTGGGGGGGGGGCTCTTTTTTTTGCCCTATTTTTTATTTTATTTTAATTTTTCGTCCACAGTCTCATCCTGACTTGTGGGGGAATCATAGTCTCCATCATCCTTTGCTCCCTGGGACAATGCTCTAACAATGATGATCATCACACTTTTATTTACTTACAACTCAATGTTACAACTCGATATCTAGAACAAAGTATGACTCAATATGAATGCCTCTGGCAGTGTACCAAGATGTGCAATGATCTAGCATAGCAAAGATATCAAAAAATGGACAAGCCATGAAAATATCATGCTAGCTATCTTACGATCATGCAAAGCAATATGAAAATGAACGCTCAAGTCATGTATATGATGATGATGGAAGTTGCATGGCAATATATCTCGGAATGGCTATGGAAATGCCATGATAGGTAGGTATGGTGGCTGTTTTGAGGAGGATATAAGGAGGCTTATGTGTGATAGAGTGTATCATATCACGGGGTTTGGATGCACCGGCGAAGTTTGCACCAACTCTCGAGGTGAAAAAGGGCAATGCACGGTACCGAAGAGGCTAGCAATGATGGAAGGGTAATCCATGGACTCAACATTAGTCATAAAGAACTCACATACTTATTGCAAAAATTTATTAGCTATCAAAACAAAGTACTATACGCATGCTCCTAGGGGGATAGATTGGTAGGAAAAGACCATCGCTCGTCCCCGACCGCCACTCATAAGGAAGACAATCAAAAAATAAATCATGCTCCGACTTCATCACATAACGGTTCACCATACGTGCATGCTACGGCACTCACAAACTTTAACACAAGTATTTCTACCAATCCACAATTACTAACTAGCATGACCCTATTATCATAATCTATATATCGCAAAACTATTGCAAGGAATCAAACATATCATATTCAGTGATTTACAAGTTTTATGTATGATTTTATGACTAACCATGTGAATGACCAATTCCTGTCAACTCTCTAAATAGATATAAGTGAAGCATGAGAGTTTAATTCTTTCTACAAAAGATATGCCCATGCTCTAACAAATATAAGTGAAGCAAAAGAGCATTCTACAAATGGCGGTTTTCTATGTGTAGAGAAACAGACAATCCAAACTTCAAATGATATAAGCGAAGCACATGAAGCATTCCATAAAGCCATACTCAAAAGATATAAGTGAAGTGCAAAGAGCATTCTATAAATCAACCAAGGACTATCTCATACCAGCATGGTGCATTATTAAAATAAAAATAAAAAGCACATGACGCTCCAAGATTTACGCATATCATGTAACGAATAAAAATATAGCTCCAAGTAAAATTACCGATGATCGTTAGAAGAAAGAGAGGATGCCTTCTGGGGCATCCCCAAGCTTATTTGCTTGGGAGTCCTTGAATATTACCTTGGGGTGCCTCGGGCATCCCCAAGCTTAGGCTCTTGCCACTCCTTATTCCTTCATCCATCGTGATCTCACCCAAAACTTGAAAACTTCAATCACACAAAACTTAACAAAACCATCGTGAGATCCGTTAGTATAATAAAACAAATCACCACTTTAAGTACTGTTGCAAACCCATTAATATTTTCTTCTTGCATTGTAGCTACCGTATATTAAAATCTCCATGGCTTATACCACCTATAAAGTCGATAGTTTCCTCAAAACTAGCAAAACAATGCATCAAAAACAGAATCCGTCTTAAACAGGACAGTCTGTAGTAATCTGAACATCAACCATACTTCTGTACCTCCAAAAATTCTGAAAAATTAGGAAAAATAAACAATTTGTATAGAAGTATTGTGCAAAAAGTTTCAGAAGCTTTTGACATTCTAGTAAAAAATGTAAATTCACGCGCTATAGCTAAAGTTTCCATTTTTTCACTGCACATACCAAACAAGCAATCTAATCATTGATAACCCACAAGTATAGGGGATCTTTTGTAGCCTTCTTTGATAAATAAGAGTGTCGAGCCCAACGAGGAGCTAAAGGCAGAACAAATATTCCCTCAAGTTCTATCGACCACCGATACAACTCTACGCACACTTGATGTTTGCTTTACCTAGAACAAGTATGAACTATTTTGCAAGAATAAACTACGAGTACTTTACGAGAATAAAACTATGAATAAATTGCGGGAAAGTAAAAGTAGATGGATTTTGTCAACAAGAAAGTCATTTGTCCCTAGGCAATTGATAACAAGTACCGGTAATCATTCTTGCAATTCTATATGAGGGAGAGGCATGAGCTAACATACTTTCTCTACTTGGATCATATGCACTTATGATTGGACCCCTAGCAAGCATCCGCAACTACTAAAGATCATTAAGGTCGTGAAACCCAACCATAGCATTAAGTATCAAGTCCTCTTTATCCCATACGCCATAACCCACCTACTCGGGTTTAAGCTTCTGTCACTCTCGCAACCCACCATAAGCAAATCATGAACGTATTGCAACACCCTACAGCAGGGACCCCTCACGTTTGCGCAACATGGAGGGTACCGTAGGACAGCACCATAAATAAAATACACAATCATACCAACCAAAGATCACGATTAACCCACGGGACAAAATGGATCTACTCAAACATCATAGGATAACCATAGATCATTGGGAAATAATATATGGAGTTGAGCACCAAGTTTAAGTAGAGATTACAACGGGGAGGAGAGGTATTACACCACTGCATAGAGGGGGAGAGAGTTGGTGTTGACGGTAGCAAGATTGTTGATGTAGATCGTTGTCACGATCCTTGCCCCGGCGGCACTCCGGCGCCACCGGGAGAGAGGGGAGAGAGTCCCCTCCTTCTTATTCTTCCTTGGCCTCCCCCCTAGATGGGAGGAGAGTTCCCCCTCTGGTTCAGGGCCTCCATGGTGGCGGAGGGGCAGGAGCCCCTCTGAGATGGATCTCCCTCTCTGTTCTCTTCTATTTCGCATTCCCCAGATCTGGCCCTTCACGGTTTCTTAAATTCCCGGAGATCCGTAACTCCGATTGCGTTGAAATTTTTTATACGATTTTTTTCCATAAATTTCTTGCGCCAGAAGAAGGTCCCCAACCATCTTACGGGGTGGGCACAAGACACCTGGGCGCGCCAGGGGGTGCCTGGCGCGCCCTGGTGGGTTGTGGAGGCCATGGGCCTCCGTTAGCATTGATTCCAAGTCCCAAAAATCACATATATTCCAAAATAATTCTTCGTAAATTTTTATCGCGTTTGGACTTCGTTTGATATGGATTTTCTGCGAAACAAAAACATGCAACAAACAGGAACTGGCACTGGGCACTGGATCAATAGGTTAGTCCAAATAAATCATATAAAATGTTGCCAAAAGTATGTGAAAGTTGTATAATATTGGCATGAAACAATCAAAAATTATAGATACGACCGAGACGTATCAATCATCCTAAAGGAAAATCTTGGTACATTATTTTTATAATACAATGGATTTGTACAAGGGGAAAATTATTTTTGTTGAAAAGTTTCTATAAAATACCATTCTCTAACAAGTATAAGTGAAGCAAAAGAGCATTCTTCAAATAACGGTTTTTTATGTGAAGAGAAGCAGGCAATCCAAACTTCAAATGATATAAGTGAAGCACATGAAGCATTCTATAAAGCCATACTCAAAAGATGTAAGTGAAGTGCAATGAGCATTCTATAAATAAACCATGGACTATCACATACCAGCATGGTGCATAAAATAAAAATGAAAAATAAACACAAAAGACGCTCCAAGATTTACGCATATCACGTGAACGAAACGAAGACGAAAACATACTGATACTTGTTGATGAAAGCTGGGATGCCTTCCGGGGCATCCCCAAGCTTAGATGCTTGAGTCTCCTTGAATATTTACTTGGGGTGCCTTGGGCATCCCCAAGCTTGAGACCTTGCCTCTCCTCCTTCTCCTCATAGAGAGACCTCCTCGATCTTTGATCACTTCATCCACACAAAACTCAACAGAAAGCTCGGTAAGATCCGTTAGTATAATAAAGCAAATCACTACATTAAGTATTTTTGCAAACCAATTCATATTTTGTTTTTGCATTGTATCTACTGTATTATAACTTTTTCATGGCTTATTCCACTGATAGAATTGATAGTTTCATCAAAACAAGCAAAACAATGCATCAAAAACATAATCTGTCTTAAACAGGACAGTCTGTAGTAATCTGAACATTCACCATACTTCTGGTACTCCAAAAATTCTGAACAATTAGGACAAAATAAACAATTTGTATAGAAAGACTTTGCAAAACGTTTCAGAAACTTTAAACATTTCGGTAAAAAATGTAAAATCGCGCACTACAGCCAAAGTTTCTGTTTTTGCACCGCACATACCAACAAGCAATCTACTCATCCTAAAGGCAAATCTTGGCACATTATGTTTATAATACAATGGAATTGTACAAGGGGATAATTATTTTTGTGATAATCTTCATGAAAAATTCTACATTGTTTCCATGAGCATGAACACAAGTGTTCAAGGTCGACCCTCACTTCTCCAATGCATAACTTCCAATCTCTTCTCTTTTGTGAAGAAGTTTTTAAGTTCCCCTCTATATTTTTTTCTTTTTAAAATTTATAAAAGCACTCAATAGAAATAAATGACTCTCTAAAACTTCTGGGTTGTCTCCCTGGCAGCGCTTTTTTTAAAGCCATTAAGCTAGGCATAAAGTACTCAAGTAATGGATCCACCCGGATCCCAAGGTATAACAAAGCCAATTTTAATTAGCAATGATTTGGCATTTAGTAGTGAGCACAAAGCAACATATATCAAGCAATGACGAAGTCTAACTCTCTTCTTATACATCGGCATGTCATAAACGAACAATTCATGCACATCAAGTAAAGGCCAATACATAGCATAAGCAATTTCTTGCAATTCTATCGTGTTGGAAACATAGAGAGGCGGAGATGTAGTTCATCTCTCATAATAATTGCAAGTAGGAGCAGCAAGCACATGCATATCATATTCATCAAAATCATCATGTGTAACGGTAAAAGGCAACCCATCGATATAATCCTTAATAAGAGCAAACTTCTCCGGTATAGTGTAGTTGGGAGAATTCAAAAAGATAATATGATTATCATGTGTGGGTGCAATAGCAACAATTTCATTCTTAACATAAGGAACTATAGCAAGTTCATCTCCATAAGCATAATTCATATTGGCATCATGGCCAGAAGCATAGCAAGCATCAAGTTCATCAAAAAGGGATATTTCAAAAGAATCCAAGCGATCATGGCAATCATCATAGCATTCATCCTTCGGTAAGAACGAAGGGATATTAAATAATGTATGGGTTGAAGAGTTACTCTCATTAGAAGGTGTACACGGGTGATCAATCCACTCTTCCTCCTTTTGTTCTTCGCTCTCCTCCTCATCTTTTTCATCCAATGAGCTCAGAGTGTCATCAACTTCTTCTTCCATAGACTCCTGCAAAATGTTAGTCTCTTCTTGGACAGCGGAGAAGTCCTCAAGTATAGGGGATCGTTTGTAGCATTCTTTGATAAATAAGTGTGTCGAACACAACGAGGAGCTAAAGGCAGAACAAATATTCCCTCAAGTTCTATCCACCACCGATACAACTCTACGAACACTTGACGTTTGCTTTACCTAGAACAAGTATGAACTATTTTGCAAGAATAAACTACGAGTACTTTGCGAGAATAAAACTATGAATAAATTGCGGGAAAGTAAAAGTAGATAGCTTTTGTCAACAAGAAAGTCATTTGTCCCTTGGCAATCGATAACAAGTACCGGTAATCATTCTTGCAATTCTATATGAGGGAGAGGCATGAGCTAACATACTTTCTCTACTTGGATCATATGCACATATGATTGGACCCCTAGCAAGCATCCGCAACTACTAAAGATCATTAAGGTCGTGAAATCCAACCATAGCATTAAGTATCAAGTCCTCTTTATCCCATACGCCATAACCCACCTACTCGAGTTTAAGCTTATGTCACTCTCGCAATCCACCATAAGCAAATCATGAACGTATTACAACACCCTACAGCGGGGACCCCTCACGTTTGCTTGAGACACAGGGTACCATAGGACAACACCATAAATAAAATATACCATCATACCAACCAAGATCACGATTAACCCACGGGACAAAACGGATCTACTCAAACATCATAGGATAACCATAGATCATTGGGAAAAAATATATGGAGTTGAGCACCATGTTTAAGAAGAGATTACAGCGGGGAGGAGAGGTATTACACCGCTGCATAGAGGGGGAGAGAGTTGGTGTTGACGGTAGCAAGATTGTTGATGTAGATCGCCGTCACGATCCTTGCCCTGGCGGCACTCCAGCGACACCGAGAGAGAGGGGGGAGAGCCCCCCTCCTTCTTCTTCTTCCTTGGACTTCCCCTAGATGGGGGGAGAGTTCCCCCTCTGGTCAATGGCCTCCATGGCGGCGGAGGGGCGGGAGCCCCTCCGAGATTGGATCTCCCCCTCTGTTCTCTTGTGTTTCGCGTTCCCCAGATCTGGCCCTTCACGGTTTCTTAAATTCCCGAAGATCCATAACTCCGATTGCGCTGAAATTTTTACACGATTTGTTCCATAAATTATCTTTCTTGCGCCAGAAGAAGGGCTCCAACCGCCTTACGGGGTGGGCACAAGACACCCCCTGGCGCGCCCTGGTGGGTTGTGGAGGCTGTGGGCCTCCGTTAGCATTGATTCCAAGTCCCAAAAATCACATATATTCCAAAATAATTCTCTGTAAATTTGTATCCCGTTTGGACACCGATTGATATGGATTTTTTTCGAAACAAAAACATGCAACAAACAGGAACTGGCACTTGTCACTGGATCAATAGGTTAGTCCAAATAAATTATATAAAATGTTGCCAAAAGTATGTGAAAGTTGTATAATATTGGCATGAAACAATCAAAAATTATAGATACGACGGAGACGTATGAATCATCCTAAAGGAAAATCTTGGCACATTATTTTTATAATACAATGGATTTGTATAAGGGGATAATTATTTTTGTTGAAAAGTTTCTATAATCAAGGTTTGCAAAGTTTCCATGGGCATGAACAAAGTTCAAGGAGCTCCCTCATTTCAACGGTGCTCGTCTTTCTTACTTTCATTTTTCTTTTCGAAAAAGTTTTAGGTTCCCCACTTTATTTTTTTGTTTTTTAACTTTATAAAAGCACACAACAGAGATAAATGATTCTCTAAAACTTCCGGGTTGTCTCCCTGGCAGCGCTTTCTTTAAAGCCATTAAGCTAGGCATATAGTGCTCAAGTAATGGATCCACCCGGATCCCAAGGTATATCAAAGACAATTTTAATTCACAATGATTCATAATTCAGTAGTGAGCACAAAGTAACATATATCAAGTAACAACGAAGTCTAACTCTCTTCCTATGCATTGGCATGTCGTAAAAGAACAATTCATGCACATCAAGTAAAGGCCAATGCATAGTATAAATAGTTTCTTGCAATTTTATCGTATTGGAAACATAGAGAGGCGGAGATGTAGTTCCTCTCTCATAATAATTGCAAGTAGGAGCAGCAAGCACATGCATATTGTCGGTGTACAAAAAGAGGGGTGCATTTTTGTACCCCTATACCTGTGCACGGGTAGTCGGAGCCGCGCCTACGGTCACGCCAAGCAGAACAGGGGAGGTGAGCCAAGGTAAGACCAAAGCCCAAGATAATAAGAGCAACGCCAAGGCCAAGACCACGAAGAGCAGAGGGACGAAGCAGGTTCCCCCGGCAAGACCCTTGCCGGGGCAGCCTCAGCCTCCCCGGCAAGACCCTTGCCGGGGCAGCCTCAGCCTTCCCGGCAAGACCCTTGCCGGGGCAGCTCGCCCCACACCGACAGAGCGAGCCACCCTTGTGCCCACGGTCCCCAACGCCACCGTCGACGTGGGGCCAGGGCTCGGGAAGGCACCTCTGTGGTGGCATGCAGATCTTTGTGAAGACATATTCAAGATCAGATGAGGATTAGAAGACGATGATTCTCGGCAAGATCCTTGCCGAGGAAGGCCACCAGACCCCTGGCAAGGCCCTTGCCGAGGACGACAGCGCGCCACGGCAAGGCCCTTGCCGGGCCACCCGGCAAGGCTCTCGCCAAAGACACCAGCGGGGCCACTGCCAGGCCCGCGCCAACCAAGCTTCCACCACCGTTCACATGCAGCTGCCAGCCCAACCAGCTGGGCGGGCACCTGCGTGGCAACATGCAGCTCCCAGGCCAACTCATCAAGCGCCTGCGTGGCGGCATGCAGATCTTCGTGAAGGCTCCGCCACTGCGCCATCTCAGCTGCCTGCCTGCCTACATGGCACCACGCACCTCAATGGCCAGGGCGCGTGTTAAGGCGAGGAGGAGCAGCGACGGATGGGACGGGCCTCGCCCCCGTCCCCAATAAAGTAAGGGGACACCTAAGCTACGCATTAAATGCGTCTTGTCCTGTAATACGAGCGATAAGCTCAGGGCACTATGCACCTTTCCACCTCCTGTGTGCCACTGTGGTAGCCCCTTCCGACTATAAAAGGAGGCCCATGGCATACTGGAGAAGGATTCGGCTCTTTCGAACCACGCACTCACCACAGCTAGTTCGAGAGCTCAAGAACTCTCTGAAATACACCCACCAAAGCAGGACTAGGGTTTTACGCATCCTCGCGGCCCGAACCTGGGTAAACGATTCTTGTGCTGGCTACTGATCCTGCTCTTCTTGCAACCCTGTGCCCGGCAACCGTAGTAGGGATTCTTGTGATCCCATAGGTGTCGTTCCAAACCGACATCTTTGGCGCGCGAGGTAGGGGGCGCAATTGTGAGAATATGGTCTGGTAGTTAGCCTAGCAGTTCTTCGTCGTCCTAGGTTTCTGAGAAGAAGGCGGCTGGAGGAACGACGCTGGCTCGGTAACAGAAAAGCTAAGTCATTCAGAGCTTTGAGTTATTTCCTCCTATACATAAGGTTATTGTCCTCGGAGATCTTGCCTATGTATGAGAAACCTGCACGCAAATGGGCCCCCCGCAATTGGCAACGCCCTTTGTTCTGTTTCGAGTCCGCTCAACAGCTCAAAGCGGCCGCGTCGAGAGTGGCGGGGTAGCCTTCCGCACCTGGCAACGCTCCTGACTCTGACTCAAGTCAAGCTCGACAGTTCGGGCGGCCGCGCTAAGGGCGGCAAGGTGGTTCGCCCGGCAGCAAGCACACTCAGCAGGCCAATGGGGATCCGTCCCCAAGACGCCGCCCTGGGTTTACGCGCTGGCGAGCCTACCCAGTAGCGTAGGAGGGACATACAAAGGAAAATCGAACAGGAAAATAACATGCATAATACTGAAAGTGTTGCAGAGTTATATTACATCAAATTGTTGCTGCGGTTCTAACTAGAGATAGCGATTGTCCTGGTTGTGAACCTGCAGCGGCGATAAAGAGTGGGATGCCTAATCCCGACGCTGGCCCTCCACCCTCTAAATTCCGCTGACTCGGCTGATGATGGGCTTGATGTGCTCCCTGAGCAGCGCGAGGTCAGTACCCTCCGGCAAGCTCTCCAGCGCGGTGTTGAAGTCGAGGTCGGGGTACCAGTGCGCCACCTTGGTGAGAACCTTGGTCATGGCACCCTGGCAAAACCTTCGGGACTCGTCGGCCAGTGAGGCCGCCCGGTTGGCATGAAGCCGCTCCAGAGCGCCGACGACCTTTTCAAAGAACATGGTCAGGCTGCAATTGGTGCTCACGCTCCGCTCTGGGACATACCTCACGTCCGGCATCCCCATGATGGCCAGCTGCGTGGCGGCCTGGTTGGCGACGGTGGCGAGGCGATCGAGCCAACGGTTCTCGCCCGCCACGTGATCCGCGAAGTTGAGGCCCTCGTTCTCCCGCAACTGCTTCTCGGCCTCCAGCTCCTTGGCCAGGGTTCCCTCTCGGGCTTTGGCCTCCTCTAGCACCTTCTCGAGACCCTCCAGCTTCAGCTTGAGGTCTTTGATGGAGTTGTTGGCCTCGGAGAGCTCCCTAGCCTGGCTGATGACCGCGCCCTGCGCCTCTGTCAGGGCACTGTTAAGAGTGTCCCTCTCCTGAGACAGTTTCAGGGCCTGCTCCTTCAGCCCATCGCGCTCTGCCTCCAGCTCCTCCGCCTTGCCAGCGTGAACCTGGGCCTGGGCATTGAGTGCCTCTTCGTGCCTCTGCTTCAGCTCACTGGTCCGCTCCAAGACAAGCTTCTCCACCTCTACATCCTTGTCGCGAAGCATGGCGGCAAGCTTTCCCTCGCGTGCGGCGAGGTCCTCTTCCTGGGAGTTCAGTGCGGCCTCGTGCTGGGTCCGGGCGGCTTCGGCGGCCGCGGCCAAGTTCCTCGCCGTCTCTTGAGCTTTCTCGACGTCGGCGAGCTTCATGGTGAGCTCCACGTCGCGCTTGGCCAGTTCGCCCTGAGCGGCCTTAAGCTCCTTGTGGGCCTCGCGGAACCAGTCCTGCGTCTCGGCAACGCGCTCCTGGAGGTCCGCCTCCGCCTTCTCCACCACCGCCGTCCTGGACTTGGCCTTGTCCAGGCGGGCGCGGTGGAGCGCCTGGAGCTTCCGGAAGCTGGCGCCCATGGCGTGGAGGAGCCGCTCTTCCTGCGAACTATCGCCACCAATGATCGGCTCGTCGACGACTTCAAGCCCGGCAGCGGCAAGCACTTTGTCATCGAACACCTCTCCCTCAACGGGTGTCCTGGTGCTCGACGCGCCTGGAAGGTGGACAAACAAGTCATCGCCCACCCTCAAGTACTTGCCGGAGCCGGAAGCAGCAGAAGAGGAAGGCTGGTCACCAGCCACCTCCTCCTCCTCGGCAGCGGCCCCTCTAGCATCCCCGGCAGGCCCCTTGCCGGCCTCCTCAGCGGCAGCCTTGCCGGCCTCCTCGGCAGGCCCCTTGGCGGCCTCCTCGGCAGCGCCCCTGGCGGCCTCCTCAGCGGCGATCTTCTCGGCATCCGCCTCGGCAGCCTTGGCGACGCCCTCGATGACGACGTCCACGTCCTCTGGATTCACCGAGGAGGAATCTGGACGCCGAAGAAGGGGGTGAGGCAAGGCCAGGACCAAGAGCCAGAAAGGAAAAGAAGCAGGGACGAATGGCGAACGACTTACCAATGCCAGTACCCGGCTGGGAAACGGAAGTCCCCTCCCCGCCAACATTTGGCGCCGAGGCAAAGCCGCCGGCACCCAAGTTCTCCTCCTCCTCCATGTGCGTGGGCCCAGTGCCTGGCGCCCTTGCCGGGGACGCCCCTCGGGGCGGCGTGGTCGATGGGGGCGGCGTGTTGAGAGTAGCCCTCTGTGGCTCCTCCTGCTGCTGCTCCCCTCCTGCATACCCGGCAAGGTCAGCACCAAGGTGTCGTGCCCCGGACACATGTCGACGGGGGAAAATGATGAACTTACGCTGGGGGCTATGCCGGGGGCTGCTGTCCGGGCTGCTCAACACCACCAACGGTGCCCCCGAAGTACCAACTGGGGGCTGGCCACCCGCCGAGACCTTGGCCCTCTTCACTCTCTGGGCTAGCGTCTCCACGTCCCTGCAAAGATGAAGACAAGTCAAGACGAGCAACACAGATTGAGGAGGCAGAGATAACGAAAAGGAACCAGATACTTACTCGTCGTCCACCTCCTCCTCTGCTGTTTTCCTCTTCCTCCTCGGGCTGAGGGATCCATAATCGAAAGTAACTTCCGTATCGACATCTGCCGGAGGAGGAGAAGGAGGTGGTGTCTGGGCACGCGCGGACGAAGAAGGGGCGGCTGTCTTCTTCTTCACCGCGGCCTTCGTCGGCTTCTTTCCGCCGCGGCCCTCGTGTGGCGCCCAGACCCCTCCAAGGTCAGTTGTGGCAGCGCAGCCCTGCCAGGCCGGACCGGCTCGCCGAAACTGGCCTGCCGCAGGACTCACCCCCTCCCCACGGCCGGCGTCGGACCTGCGGTCTCGGCCTCCTCTGACGACGACTCGCCAGTCACATCTTCAACCAGAGGAGCCTCGGTGCCGGCGCTGCTGGCTCCCTCGGCGGCCGCCGCCCACCGGGCGAGCTCCTCCTCCTCCGCGGCCGTCACGGCCTTGTCCTCCACACCGCCTGCGCTGCCGGCCTCCCTGGCAAGCTGTGCCTCCCTCGCCCTGGTGGCGATGTAGTCCAGCTCCGCCTGGGTGGTGTCCTGGACAAGCAGCCGCTCGGCGTCGGCGTTGATGTACCCCTCATGCAGAGTGTCGAAGAACTGCTGCACTTCGGCGTCCTCCGGCTCCTTCCAGCTCGGGTCGGGGCCATGCGCGTTGCAGTCCGGCATCATGGCAATGATCTCGGACCGGCGCGAGTTGTTGCACAACGGGACCACCCCCGTCGGCAGCTTGAACAGAGGCCCCTTAAGGACCTTGCCAGCCTTCCCGGCGGCCCTCACAACCTTGCCGGTCCGCTCGACCTTGCCGTCGCGGCCCACGTCGAGCTGGAAGAGCCGCTGGCAGAAGTGGGCGTGTCCCATCACTGTGAAGTTGTGGTCGAGGCCGGGACAAAGCCGCATGATGTCGGCGGGGTTCGTAAAGAGCCAGGCTGGCCTCCCCTTGTTATGCAGTGGAGCGATTCGGCGACGGATGAAGTCCACCCCGATCATCTCAAGGGTGAGCCCGGCCTGGGTAAGCTAGAGAATCCTGGTGGTGGCGACCGTGAGCTTCTCGTCGTCGGCGTCGCCGTCGCCCCAATCGCTTCCGCGGACCGACGGCGCCCGGCGAACTTCGCAGAACGCCGGCGGGTCTTTCTCTTCGATCCAGCACCACCGGCCCCGCCATTCTTCCCACCTCTCCTTCATGGCGCCGTCCGGGTATGCTCCCTTGGATCTTGGGATCCAGGCAATGCAACCCGAAATGTGATGTAGGGTGGAACCCTAGATGGCCGATCTTTCACGAAAGGAGCGGATCCCTACGAAGAACGTGATGAACACGAGGGGAAACACGAGGGAAACACGAGGGGAACACGAGAGAAATCACTCAACTAACAAGAATAGATCACACACGCGCTAGATCGATGAACACAAAGGTAAGATACAAGATCCAAGTCCAACGAAGGACGATACAAACGGTAACCGGTTCTTCTCCGTGAGGAGGTCTTGATGGGGGCCACCCAAGAGGGGGTCTTGAATCCAAGGTGATCTTCTCCGAAGATGGGCCGCAGTCTCTCTCGAGGAGGAGATCCGTAATGGATGAGCAAAGCTCTATCTCAACTATGAGCTAAACCAATGCTAACCCTAACTAGGAGGAGGAGGGGGTCTATATATAGTATTATCCCACGAAGGGGTAAGTGAGAGGGGGGATACATGGGCCCTTGGCCCGTTCACTGTGCGCAGACAGGCGCCGGATGTCCGGCGGCTCACGAGGAGCCGGATGTCCGGGCCTCGGGCCGGATGTCCGGGCTGGAGTGTCTGATTCTTCTGCTCTCTGGATAGCGTGCGCTGGATTTCCGGGCAGGCGCCGGATGTCCAGCCCGTCGCGGGGCGCCGGATGTCCGGGGGTCGGCCGGATGTCCGGCCGCTGTAGAGTCGCCTGGCTTCTGTCTCTCTTTGGTCTTCTTCTGGTTGGTGGCGCCGGATGTCCGGCCGTTGTAGCTCCACGGCGACTCCACTTGAGGCACTTCTTGATCCGCTTCCGTGTGGACCTGGCGTATGCCTCGAGCATCTCCATGGTCGTCTCCTTGGTTTCTAAGCACATGTAGCGTCTTTGCATTAGGTAGCAACCATGTCTCGTACGAGTGGAAAGGGGAAGCATGTAGGAACGGGTTCACCTTAGGTCCAATGGCGTATGCTCGAGTGTACATGGGGATGATCGTAGGATGCTCCGCATCATCTCCCCCCCTTGGGAAAGATCCGACCTCGGATCGTAATCCTCATCACCATGGAAACGGTTGTCGTGGACGGACTTGTAGTTGGACGAAGTGGAAAACATGGCGCAATCCAAGTACTCCAAGGTGTCTCCGGAGTGGTACACATGCAAAAAGAGCAAACACAAACAACACTTGGAAATACAATCGTTAGCGCACACAAGGTGTCCATCATGTAAGAATGAGTCCGTGAGGCAAGATTGTTCATGATAAAGCACATGAAGCTTAGCAAGATGATATGGAATGAGATGTAAAGCATTCATGGGGCAAAAGCATTCATTGTGCACACAAATGTGTTGTGAATATGATGAATGCAACCACGGTGCAAAATGATGTCATAGTGAGACGGTTTATCAATAGCATGAATATGGCAATGGATGCTCAATATGAATAAGTTATCATGCAATTGATGGGAGGCAATATGATCATGATGTATGAATATGCCATCAAGAAAGATCACAACAAATTTGCTAAGAAAATGCTCAAGCTCATATATCATGGATGACATGGGAATAGGTGCAACAAGACAAGCATAATGTGTGTCAATACATGCAAAGGGTGCAAACTTGTGGTGAGTATGATATGTCCATCGAGCATGACATGTATGAGCACAATCTACAAATATGAAGGTGGGGGTGCAATGTGTCAAAGGAGTGTTGATGTACCATAGCTCGATGTCGCGGTAGAAGTGTTGGTCCGGTGGTGCATCTACTAAGTCCGGGCACTCCTCAACTTGAAGGTTCATAGGGTCCATCTCCAATGTCGGTCCTCCATCCAATAGATGTATCATGTAGACAACAAGAAAGAGGCAACAATGAAAGAATGACCCATCCAATATGCTTATTTGAGAATGGCTCAAAGGGAATGAGTTCACCTTTATGAGGATGTCGAGAATGTTGGTGTTGCACATCATATACGCCTTCACATAACCAATATGTCTCGTGATGGAAATGCCTTGAGAATCCTTCAAAATGAAAGAACATGACAAACACTCGGAAAAACAAATGAGGTTAGTGCAAATGTAGCACCTATCATTCGAGTGGTAAGATACCCAACAAGTGTTCTCATCATTCTTATCATAAGAAAGGACAAGGTGTGGTATGGTATGAAAGCATAAGATGCAACTACAACCAAAGACAATAGGCTTAAACAAGCAAGCATGCATCACAAGTAATATGTCCAAGTCTCCACGATCAATAAGCATAGCATGGGTGCACTCACTACGATGGCATATGAGAGGTGCAACTAATGGAGACAAGTGACAAAGATCAAGATATATCATGTGAGAGGCATGAACATATATGTCATCAACCCAAGAAAGCAAGTAAGAGTGGAACATGGGTGATGCGACAAAGCAAGCAATCATAGCGATCAAGTCAAGCAAGCTAGTAGTGTGGAGATGCAACATACTAGAAGGAATCATGGCAAGCATGTCATGTGTGCAAATAGTGGGCATGAATAAAGCACATGACATATCACAAGCATGAAAGCAAGATATGAGGAAAGTATCATCATTGTATTGGCAAGAAGTCCTATATAAATAGCAATGGAACATCATGACTCTCCCAACACAAGAATCAACAATAGCATGAGGCACATGATAAACATGGCAATAACAACAAGGATCTCCACCAAACATGCAAATACACATAGGAGTAGCATAATGGTGAATCATGGGTAGATGCAAGCAAGGGTCACAATTGCATGGCAAAATCATAGAAAGAGGCATAGCATGCAAAGTGAACACGGGAAAATGGACATAACGTAACAAGTGATATATAGCCCAAAGTCGTGTGAGAGCCAAGTAAAAGGAATGCGTGAAGTCGCTGCGCGAAGGGAATGGTGGGAAGGACAATCCACGGGATCCCAAGTCATCTTTGCTCTCAAGAGCTTGTTTCGTCAACTCATGGGATTGTGAGGTTGACGAGTGTTCATAAGTACCTACACAAAACAAACACAAAGGGAAAATTGTGTGTGCGTGGTAGATGTACACATCATCCATCATGATGCATACGTGCTTGTGTTGGTTAGCACAAAATATCCAATGCTCAAATAAATGAGATGCGTGATATAGAAACATGTCATCCATCATGAGAGGTTTGTTATTATGTATAGCATAATGGAGACTCAAATTGTGTAATGCATCACTAGTGATATCTAGAGCATTGTTATTCATGGAATGCATATGGTGCAAACAATTATGGGAATCACGCAAAGTATGGAATGCATCAAGATCTCCTAATATGTATGAGGAAACTATGGGGGTCTCCTCATGAGCATTAATGGAAACATCACATGGAGAATATTGACAACATCCAAAACAAAGCATATTTGGAACAATGTGATTATGGCATGGTATAGTAGATGAATTACGCAAATCATGTAAAGGAAGCATGGCAATATCATCACATGAAAAACAAAAGCCAATGACCATCATCTCGTCATCTATGCCATAAGTGCAAATGGGATTTATGTTAATGGGGCATGCATAGTTACTATGTTGAGATTGAAATGATGTAATATGGGATATCTCACTCATAGCATATGACAAGTTCAATGGGTTGTCAAACATGAAGTGACCAATAGAATTTTCACATGATATCCTATGGAGCATAGCATCACAACTAGGCAACTCAACATGCTCATCATCATATTCATCATAAATTGGTAAGTCATGACATGAAGAAGTCGCACTAGCATGAAGCATGGGAATAGGTGGATCAACATCATGCAAGCAATCATTGGTAATATAGCCCACTAATGGGACAAGAAAAGCATTGTCACCTATGTTACCTTTGGAGCATCGCTCATGTGTTGTAGGTGAGGTGTCGAAGATCCACTCGTTGTCATCTTCATCTTGATGGAACCATGTGGGGGTGCATCATTGTCCACCATGGCCATCGTCGTCTCCATTGGAGGTATGGACTCATCGAGGATAGGCATGTCGTCATGTTGGAGACCTAGCACCAAAGAAAACACACTCGGAGTAGAGGTTAAGTCATTAGAAATCATAGTGGTCTCACGTGCCGTGTCAACTACCTCACTCACTAAGTGTTGTGGCTCACTCACTCCTGGTAAGATCCTCTCACTCATATGGTTGGTGGAGTCACTCAAATGGCTCTCAACCTCACATAGGATGTGTGGTATGCTCTCAAGTGTGGGGCTAGTGGTGGTCACACTCATCCTCTCATAGGAAATGCACTCAATGTCACATATGGTGGAGCCACTCATCTCACTCATGGGTTGGTGGCTCTCCTCACATGGCAATTGGGTCATCTCATGATATGTGGGTGTCGGAGAGATGTTGGTGCAAATGTCTCCATGCTCAATCATGTCGTAGTCGTAGCCGTGGATGAAGGCCGAAGATGGCACATCATCACTCTCCTCCAAGACCAAAGATAAGGTCTCATGTGCGGTCTCGTAGCTTGACTCGGAGTATGAGTCCAATATGGGCGTCGTCTTCGTGTTGTTGAAGAGGTTCGCGCTCGTCGCCGTGGTCGAAGGGGATGGCCCTTGCTCGACCTTCTTGTCGCCGTCTTGTTGTTGGAGGCCCATATGATGTGGCACCTCGTAGCTCGTCTCCATGACCGAAGGGTATTTCCCATGCTCGGCCATCTTCCTTGTGGGGCTTCCGAAGATGGAAGTGTCACCCTCGCTTGTAGGTGGTCGCCTTGGACTTGATGAAGTCCTTGTAGGCGTACTCGTGGGAAGTAGGCGAAGATGCCGTACATCCAAAGGCGAAGATGCCTTCATAGCACTTGGCGAAGATGCCGAAGTGGTTGTTGTAGCCGTAGCTCTGTCTTGGTGGTGTTCATCTCGCGGTCTTCTCTTGTGCTCATGAAGTTTGGCGTTGGCGTGAAGTAGGGCTTGTTGGGACTTGTAGGTAGGCGCATCTCGAGCATCTTCATGTTGATGGTGTCGTTGTCGCACTTGAGCTCGTAGTAGATGTCATTCGTCATCGTTGTGCAAATGATGCTTGGAGGTGACTTGCCCTTCATGACGATGTAGATCACGAACATGATGGTGGTCGCCATGGATATGTGGACGTGGACGACTTGCGCTTGCATCATTTTGGCGCTCCGAAGATGATTGACTTGCTCGCCGCCGCCTTGAGGATGATGAAGGGGAAGAAGACTTGTAGTCGGCCACCATGTCTCGTAGTTGATCCTTTAGCTCACCCAACTTGGTGTCTATGTAGTCCCTTTTCCTTGCTTCGGAGTGGTGTATGCCGATGGCGAGGTTGTCGAGGCGCTCTTGCAAGGTAGATTGTGCGCCTTGCATTTGTCGTTGTAGTCTGAAGATGGACGCTTTGGTGATGTAATTGTTCACACCGTCGTTGTTGTCGAAGACCGGAGATGAAATGCCTTGCCTATCCATCACAAGACTCGAGCAAATGTGAGTGGGAGAAAGATAAGAACGATACCAAATGTACCTTGACCGATGTTGAAGATGGATCAATGATCACTCAATGTGTAACAAGGAAATAGCACAATTGGTACCAATTCTTGTCGGTTTCTCACACCTACACAAATAAGGCTTATGGTGGAGCTCGGTGAGGATAGTGGCACAAAAATTTGATGCAAAATGTTAGCAAGAGTCAATAATGTTGAAAGAGATTCACAAATTCGCAAGTGAAACAAGTAGGCCAATAGCAAAGAATGGCACACGGAAACACACACACGGATAGATAAATGGGGTCGTGCAACCAAGGAATGAGCACAAAATGTGGAATCCACGGAAAACGCTCGTGTTGCACAACTCAAGAGAGACGCTAGCACGATTGCTCTATAGGCGGATACGACACTTGTGCACAACCTATGATATGCAAAATGGATACACTTTCTATCCCAAGTATGCTATATATGTATGGTTCCCGGTGTTTCTCTCAAGATGATCCAAGATGATCGGATATGACAATCTTATATGCAATGTGGTATGATGCTATGGCACTTGCTTACAAGCTTCTTTGCTCTTTCTCTTTTTCTTTCTTTGCTTAAAATATTATTCTCTTTTTTTTATGTATGGCCACTTTGCAAAATGCACAAACCAAGATAGCAATTGTGTATATGCGGGAACAAACTTGAGGCACACGAGATGATATGATACCAATATGATATGGTATGTATGCAATGTATGGTGTAGATCACTAATGTCCACAAGTACCGTTGCCGGCAATACTCAAATGGCTAGTCTCGATAGGCAAATAACGCAAAATGGGCTAGGGGTTATCAATGCAATTGCAAGGGAATATACAATGGAGGGATACCACGATACCAAGATGATATGGAGGTTACCGTCCAAGACGATGATGAGTAGCGGTGTTCTTGATGTAGATACCAAGATGATGGAGACTCGTCCCTAAGTAGCCGAAACACCTTAGGAAACGGAAAAACCGCGAACTCAAAATCTCAAATGTCAAATGTCAAATGGTGGTAGCGGGAATGCGGTGGTGGTTTTGCGGAAACTCAAAGGGATTGCGGAAATGCAATGATGGGGTTTTGAGACGCAATGCGGAAGTCGAGGGTAAGGTGGATGGACTATACACGGTGTCAGAGTTCGAAGCACGGTCCCTAAGTAGCCGAAACACCTTAGGAGACACAACTCTCAACACAAACAAAATTGGGTTAAGTTGGGGTTGCGGAAGTGTATGGTGGGTAAGCCTATACGGAAGTTGTGGTGGCAGTTGATGAAGAATCAATCGTCCCTAAGTAGCCAAAACACCTTAGGAGACTTGAATCACAACTCAAACAACCTCAAATGCAAAGGGAAACAAAATTGGTTAGGTTGTGGAAGTCGGTGGTGGTTATGCGGAAGTTATGGTGGAAGCCCTAGGCAAAGATGCCAAAGTGCCAAAAATTTGATGGATTCAAATGGTGATGGGACCTGTCTAGAGGGATAGAGGATGTCAATAGCTACTCAACGAGCTAAAGAACGCGAAAATAGGACTCCGGATGTGAAAGTTATGTTCAAAACGGTGAAACGGGACAGGCTGAATTCCCAGGGGCCGGACATCCGGGGGTTTGGCCGGATTTCCGGGACGCGATGTCCAGAACTGCGCGCGAAAATGCGCTCCAGGAGCCGGATGTGTGGGGCACGTGCCGGATGTCCGGGGGGGGCAGATGTCCGGGGCTACTGGCCGGATGTCCGGGCTCCAAATCCGAGGATGAACTCGAGGAACTCGATTTTGGGGGCGGAAATTGATGATTTCAAGGGCAAAATTGGAGAGATTTTGTGGACGGAAAGTGGGGAAAATTGGGAGAAAGCTAGATCTACTCGAAACCAAGCAAATCCATGGATCAAAATCAACAAAACATCATCAAACCAACAAATCACAAAAAAAATTGGGGCTATTTTTGGTGGGGATTTTTCGAATTTGGGACAAAATCAACAAAACTAGGCTAGAAAACACAACGGGGAGGCTCCGAAATCGTGATCAACATGGCTCTGATACCAAGATGATGTAGGGTGGAACCCTAGATGGCCGATCTTTCACGAAAGGAGCGGATCCCTACGAAGAACGCGATGAACATGAGGGAAACACGAGGGGAACACGAGAGAAATCACTCAACCAACAAGAATAGATCACACATGCGCTAGATCGATGAACACAAAGGTAAGATACAAGATCCAAGTCCAACAAAGGACGATACAAATGGTAACCGGTTCTTCTCCGTGAGGAGGTCTTGATGGGGGGCCACCCAAGAGGGGGCCTTGAATCCAAGGTGATCTTCTCCGAAGATGGGCCGCAGTCTCTCTCGAGGAGGAGATCCGTAATGGATGAGCAAAGCTCTATCTCAACTATGAGCTAAACCAATGCTAACCCTAACTAGGAGGAGGAGGGGGTCTATATATAGTGTTAGCCCACGAAGGGGTAAGTGAGAGGGGGATACATGGGCCCTTGGCCCGTTCACTGTGCGCAGACAGGCACCGGATGTCCGGCGGCTCACGAGGAGCCGGATGTCCGGGCCTCGGGCCGGATGTCCGGGCTGGAGTGGCCGATTCTTCTGCTCTCTGGATAGCGTGCGCCGGATTTCCGGGCAGGCGCCGGATGTCCGGCCCGTCGCGGGGCGCCGGATGTCCGGGGGTCGGCCGGTGTCCGGCCGCTGTAGAGTCGCCTGGCTTCTGTCTCTCTTTGGTCTTCTTCTGGTTGGTGGCGCCGGATGTCCGGGCTCCTGCCGGATGTCCGGCCGCTGTAGCTCCGCGGCGACTCCACTTGAGGCACTTCTTGATTCGCTTCGGTGTGGACTTGGCGTATGCATCGAGCATCTCCATGGTCGTCTCCTTGGTTTCTAAGCACATGTAGCGTCTTTGCATTAGGTAGCAACCATGTCTCGTACGAGTGGAAAGGGGAAGCATGTAGGAACGGGTTCACCTTAGGTCCAATGGCGTATGCTCGAGTGTACATGGGGATGATCGTAGGATGCTCCACATCAAAATGGCACCTCCCGTTTGGATCCGAGGGGAGAAGTAGTGGCAGAAGAGCGCCGTGTTGGGGTGCACCCCGGCGAAGCCCTCGCAGAGATGCGCGAAAAGGGCCATGCATGCCACCGCATTCGGAGTAAAATCCAGGAGGCGAAAGCCAAAGGTATGCATGACGTCGCTGAAGAAATCAGAGAAGGGAGGACAGAGCCCGCAGGAAAAATAATCAACGAAGAAAGGGTACCGATTTGGGGCAGCCTCGGCGTAGTCGGCCGGGATGACACGCGTGGCCGGATGCCCCGAATTCTCCCCCCGCCCCCGTCTTCACTCCCCACAGGTGCCTAAAGGAGTCCCGAAGCTCGAACACGTCTACTATCGAGGGGAAGAAGGCGGACTGCGTCCGCTGCACCGCCAGCGCACTCTCCGGCGGCTCCGGCATCCTTGGCCCTTGCCCTTGGTGGATTTTGGCGCCATGGCGGCTGGGGGAGGGGGCAGGACAGAGGGCGGCGGAAGCGCAATGGTGCCAAGTAGGAACGAAGCTTGAAGAAGAGGAAGAAGGCAGATGGAGGTTTCTGAGATTGGGGTCGCGCGAAGGGTAAAAGGAACAGTGCGCCCGCGATTATCCCTTTTTATGGGGAAGCCGCGGGTCGCGCTGCCCATTTACTGCGATATGACGCATGCGTGCAGGAACCGCCCCACGCATGCCACCCACGTCACGCACGCCCCTCAATGCCGCGCCGCGCGCGCGGGTCGTGGGAAGCGCGGCGCGTGAAAAGTCTTACCACGGTAAAAACCGCCCCGCCCTGCCCGCGCACTGTTTTGGGCCTGGCCCAACAATGTGTCGCGCTTATGTGTGGCCCAGGCCCGGGGGCTCATGTCGGTGTACAAAAAGAGGGGTGCATTTTTGTACCCCTACACCTCAGCACGGGCAGTCGCAGCCGCGCCTACGGTCACGCCAAGCAGAACAGGGGAGGTGAGCCAAGGTAAGACCAAAGCCCAAGATAATAAGAGCAACGCCAAGGCCAAGACCACGAAGAGCAGAGGGACGAAGCAGGTTCCCCCGGCAAGACCCTTGCCGGGGCAGCTCGCCCCACACCGACAGAGCGAGCCACCCTAGAGCCCACGGTCCCCAACGCCACCGTCGACGTGGGGCCAGGGCTCGGGAAGGCACCTCTGTGGTGGCCTGCAGATCTTTGTGAAGACATATTCAAGATCAGATGAGGATTAGAAGACGACGATTCTCGGCAAGATCCTTGCCGAGGAAGGCCACCAGACCCCCGGCAAGGCCCTTGCCGGGGATGACAGCGCGCCACGGCAAGGCCCTTGCCGGGCCACACGGCAAGACCCTTGCTGAGCCACCCGGCAAGGCTCTCGCCAAAGACACCAGCGGGGCCACTGCCAGGCCCGAGCCAACCAAGCTTCCACCACCTTTCACATGCAGCTGCCAGCCCAACCAGCTGGGCGGGCACCTGCGTGGCAACATGCAGCTCCCAGGCCAACTCATCAAGTGCCTGCGTGACGGCATGCAGATCTTCGTGAAGGCTCCGCCACTGCGCCACCTCAGCTGCCTGCCTGCGTACATGGCACCACGCACCTCACTGGCCAGGGTGCGTGTCAAGGCGAGGAGGAGCGACGACAGACGGGACGGGCCTCGCCCCCGTCCCCAATAAAGCAAGGGGACACCAAAGCTACGCATTAAATGCGTCTTGTCCTGTAATACGAGCGATAAGCTCAGGGCACTGTGCGCCTTTCCACCTCCTGTGTGCCACTGTGGCAGCCCCTTCCGACTATAAAAGGAGGCCCATGGCATACTGGAGAAGGATTCCGCTCTTTCAAACCACGCACTCACCACAGCTAGTTCGAGAGCTCAAGAACTCTCTGAAATACACCCACCAAAGCAGGACTAGGGTTTTACGCATCCTCGTGGCCCGAACCTGGGTAAACGATTCTTGTGCTGGCTACTGATCCTGCTCTTCTTGCAACCATGTGCCCCGGCAACCGTAGTAGGGATTCTTGTGATCCCATAGGTGTCGTTCCACACCGACACATATTATATTTATCAAAATCATCATATGCAATAGTACGCAACCCATCAATATAATCCTTAATAAGCTCAAACTTCTCCGATATAGTGTAGTTGGGAGAATTCGAAAAGATAATAGAACTGTCATGTGTGGGTGCAATAGCAACAATTTCATTCTTAACATAAGGAACTATAGCAAGTTCATCTCCAAAAGCATAATTCATATGGCATCTTGGCCACAAGCATAGCAAGCATCAAGTTCATCAAAAAGGGATATTTCAAATGAATCAACGGGATCATATCAATTATCATAGCAATCATCCTTCAGTAAGCACGAAGGGAAATTAAACAATGTATGAGTTGAAGAGTTTATCTCATTAGAAGGTGGGCATGGGTAGCTAATCCGCTCTTCCTCCTTTTGTTCTTCGTCTCCTCATCTTTTTCATCTAATGAGCTCACAGTGTCATCAATTTCTTCTTCCATAATTTCCTGCAAAATATTAGTCTCTTCTTGGACAGGGAGACTTTCTCAATAAAAGCATCAATATCGGCATTATATTCATATTTCTCATAGCAATATTTAAGTATAGCATAATTTTCAGGTCTGTAGACCACATCATCAAAATCTTCAAGCTTTTCAAACAAAGATTCAATTTCGTAAGCACCCTTAAAAGCAACGAATTCTTCTATTCGTTCCACATCATAGTAATCATAAATACCATTAGCATAAGAAGCTAAGGTTTCATTATCATTAAATTTGCATGAAAATGGAAGCTGTGGAGCCTTCATCCTAGAGCAACAAGCATAAATTCCGAGCATACCAATGCAACATATGAATTTGATCCCATAATAGTTTCCCTTTTTGAGTCAAGCGATAATCCCTAAATTATTCACGTTGATCCAACGTGTCTCCCATTAATTGAATGGGGTTTTCTCAGTATTATTAAAGTAGTGCATAATATCTTTCACATAATGAGCTTCGAGGGTTTTAGGAGGTTCCCCATCTCCATGAGTAGTAAGTACACCTAATATTTTTAGTATTTCGTGTTCCATATCCATAACTAAAGATATAAAACAACTTAGAACAACAAATAAAATCTACTTAGTGATAAAGCAAACAAGCACACACGCGAATATTCACACCACGCTATTGCTCCCCGGCAACGGCGCCCGAAAAAGGTCTTGATAACCCACAAGTATAGGGGATCAGTTGTAGCCTTTCTCGATAAATAAGAGTGTCGAACCCAACGAGGAGCTAAAGGTAGAACAAATATTCCCTCAAGTTCTGTCGACCACCGATACAACTCTACGCACGCTTAACGTTCGCTTTACCTAAAACAAGTATGAAACTAGAAGTACTGTGTAGGTGTAAAGATATAGGTTTGAAAGATAATAAAGAGCACACAGATAAAAACTAGGGGCCGTTTAGATGAAGAAACAACTAAGTTAGTTTTAGTAGAGAGCTTTTTGTCACAAGAAAGTTATTTGTCCCTAGGCAATCAATAACTAGACCGGTAATCATTATTGCAATTTTATATGAGGGAGAGGCATAAGCTAACATACTTTCTCTTCTTGGACCATATGCACTTATGATTGGAACTCCAGCAAACATCTGTAACTACTAAAGATCATTAAGGTAAAACCCAACCATGGCATTAAAGTATCCTATCCTCTTTACTCCCATACGCAAACAACCTACTTACTCGGGTTTGTGCTTCTGTCACTCACGCCACCCACCATAAGCAAATCATGAACATATTGCAAACCCTACAGCGGGGATCCCTCACGCGTGCGCGACACGGAGATCACCATAGGACAGCACCAATAATAAAACATGCAACTCAAACCAATCACGATCCAATCAACCCATAGGAAAAAACGGATCTACTCAAACATCATAGGATAGCCATACATCACTGGAAATTAATATATAGCATTGAGCACCATGTTTAAGTAGATATTACAACGGGGAGAAGAGGTGTTACACCGCTGCATAGAGGGGGAGAGAGTTGGTGATGACGGCGGCGAAGTTGTTGGTGTAGATCGCCGTCACGATGATGGCCCCGGCGGTGTTCCGGCGCCACTAGGAGAGAGGGGGAGAGAGCCCCCCTCCTCCTCCTTCTTCTTCTTCCTTGACCTCCCCCCTAGATGGGAGGAGGGTTTCCCCTCTGGTCCTTGGCCTCCATGGCGACGGAGGGGTAGGAACCCCTCCAAGATTGGATCTCTCTCTCTGTTTCCTTCTGTTTCTGCGCTCCAAGATTCTGGCCTTTCATTGTTCCTTAAATTCTCGGAGATCCTTAACTCCGATTGGGCTGAAATTTTAACATGATTTTTATCCAGATATTAGCTTTCTTGCGGTGAAAGAAGGGCACCAAGCGCCTTACGGGGTGGCCACAAGGGTCCAGGGCGCGCCCCCTGCCTTGTGGCCCCTCGGGCACCGTCTCGCGTTGATTCGACTTCCCAAAAGTCACATATATTCCGAAAAAAATCTTCGTAAGTTTTTATCCCATTTGGACTCCGTTTGATATGGATTTTCTATGAAACAAAAAAGGCATTCAACAAACAGGAACTGGCACTGGGCACTGGATCGATATGTTAGTCCAAGAATCATATAAATTGTTTCCAAAAGTATGTAAAAGTTGTAGAATATTGGCATGGAACAATCAAAAATTATAGATACGATGGAGATGTATCATGCCCACCTGGTGGGCCCCCTATGGTAGTTATTTTCTCCAATAATTCTTATATATTCCATAAAAATTCTCCGTGAAGTTTCAGCTCATTTGGGGTTGTGCAGAATAGGTGGCCTGACATAGCTTTTTCAGGTCCATAATTCCAGCTGCCGGTATTCTCCCTCCTTGTGTGAACCTTGCATATTATGAGAGAAAAGGCATTAGAATTACTCCAAAAAATTAGTATTATGCATAAAAATAATATAAATAACAGTAGGACAACATGATGCAAAAAGGTCGTATCAGCGGCCTATAAAGAGGGGAACAACTACAGTTAACATCTTACACTTTCCTCCACCTCCCGTTGTTGCCTTTGCAATCTCTAGAGCCCCAGCGCCCTGCTTTTCTGCTCCATGGCGAATCCTGTCCAACTCCTCCCTAGCCATAGCCATGTCCGGATCCGGCGCAAACGGCAAGTGGGACGCCTCCGTCGTCACCAACAATGACATCGTGGAGTTGAAGCGGTCGGCTACTTATCAGCTGACATCGCCCATCAGGCCCCCGAGGAGGGCCAGATCATCCCCACGCCCAAGCCGGGCGAGAGGGTGGTATTCCTTCCCCATTTTATCCAGGGGCTAGGATTTCCTCTGCACCCCTTTGTGAGGGGGTTGATGTTCTTCTACGGGCTAGATTTCCATGATCTAGCCCCCAATTCTCTCCTCCACATCTCGGCCTTCATCATCGTCTATGAACCCTCCTGCGAGTTCAGCCGCACTTCGGCATGTGGTTGAAGGTGTTCAACGTCAAGCCTAAGGTGGTCAGCGGCGCCCAGGCAGACTGCGGCGGAGCCATGCTCAGTAAGCTGGCCCGGGTCCAATGGCTGGAGGGTCGGTTTATTGACACCGTCAAGGTGTGGCCAAAGGAGTGGTTCTATATCACAGAACCAAGGGGTTCGTCCTGGGCAGCTACTCCCGAATTCAGATATGGCCCCTCTACGAGATTGACCTCGTGGACCCAAAAGGGCCCTAACCGGGGGTCCTCCAGTGAGGTGAAGATGCTGCAGAAACGCGTCGTCAGTGTGATGGAGACCGGCGCCAATCTAACCAACATGGTCCAGATAATGCTTAGGCGTCGGCTCCTTCATTACCAACAAAGGGCCAGCCCCATGTGGGCTTACAAGTCCGATGATCCGGCCACCGTGCAGTACCTCTACAGGACAACACACGAAAAGTGTGGGGTCAATTGTTCAAGTCCCAGGAGGACTGGCCGGCCGAGAATGAGGACATTGGCCTCGACGCCGCAACCCAGCCAAAGAAGGTAATTGACCACTTCTCCGGTCCATATTCGGGAGGGCATACTGCACAAAATCCGATCTTAAATAGTTGTTTGTGGTTTTTACGGGACTTACCCATCTACTATCAGCTATGGGATAGATTATACCTGCTCCCAGAAGCTTTAATATTTCAGTTCTTGCCACTTCTTTCATATTACGATTCAAACGTCGTTGACGATCAACAATGGGTTTAGCATCAGGTTCCATATTAATCTTGTGCTGACAGAGAGTGGGCTAATGCCCTTAATATAATCAAGAGTATATCCAATGGCAGCACGGTGCTTCTTCAGAATTTTCAATAATCTTTCTTCATCATGTTTTGAAAGGTTAGCACTAATAATAACAGGATATATCATTTTCTCATCAAGATAAGCATATTTCAAAGTATCAGGCAATTGTTTTAATTCAAACACGAGATCACCTTTAGGTGGAGGGGGGCCTCCTAGAGTTTCAATAGGTAAATTGTGTTTGAGCAGAGGTCGTTGTTCAAAGAAATTTTTATCTATTTCATTTCTTTCATGCTTATGCATATCATTTTCATGGTCTAGCAAATATTGTTCTAATGGATTGGTAGGAGGCACAACAATAGAAGCAAGACCAATTATTTTATCCTTACTAGGTAATTCTTTCTTATGTGGTTGTCACTAAACTTGGAGAAATTAAACTCATGAGACTCATCACCAAAGCGAACACTAACATTTTGTTTATGACAATCTATAGTAGCATTGACAGTGTTCAAGAAAGGTCTACCAAACATAATGGGACAAAAGTCATCTTGTGGGGAACCAAGAACTAGAAAATTAGTAGGATATTTTATTTTCCCACACAAGGCTTCAACATCTGTAACAATGCCAAGTGGTGAGATGGTGTCTCTATTGGCAAGTTTAATAGTACCATCTATGTCTTCTATTTCAGCGGGTGCTATGTCATCCATAATTTCTTGGTATAAGGTAAAAGGAATAGCACTCACGCTAGCACCTAAGTCACATAAACCATGATAAAAATGATCTCCTATTTTAACTGAGATAACAGGCATGCCAACAACAGGTCTATGTTTATCTTTTTCATCGGGTTTGGAAATTCTAGCAGCCTCATCACAGAAGTAAATAACATGCCCATCAATATTTTCTACCAAGAGATCTTTAACCATAGCAACACTAGGTTCTACTTTAATTTTTTTAGCAGGTTTAGGTGCTCTAATATTACTTTTGCGAACCACAGTTGATACCTTAGCATGTTCCTTTATCCTAACAGGGAAAGTTTTTTTTAAATATAAGCAGTAGGCACAACTGGATCAACATTGTAAATAGTAGTTTCATCTTTAACTATGACCAGTTCTTTAACTTCTTCTTTAATAAGGGGATGATATCTAAACCACTTCTCCTTAGGGAGATCAACATGAGTTGCAAGAGATTCACAAAAGGAGGCTACTATCTCAAAGTCAAGTCCATATTTAGTGCTAAAATCGGGGTGAACACTAATCATCTTAAGATCTCCTTTATTATTACTAGAAGTTGCACCCCTGTCCTTAGTAACTTGAGTAATCTTGCCAACTTTTACGGCAGTTTTTTCAATAGTTTTAGTCGAAGCAAAGGTCGTGCTTAGATTACTAAAGATTTCTTCTAGTTTATCAATCCGAGACGGGCTTTCTTCAATTCTTTCATGAATTACGACCCCCTTTTCTTTTAACAACTTAAAAACTTCTCCCGCTTTTGACCCAAACTTAGTAGCAAAATTATGCATATTTTTATCCAAGTTCTCAGTATGTTCTTCGGTAAGCATTTTCTTTTCAATAGCATCTAGTCTTTCCATAACATGCTCAAGAGTCAAAGTTGTTTCATTAATTAAGAGAGGCGGTGAACCCACTAAAGTTCCCATAGCATTAAAAGCATCAAGAGAGGGACACATCAATAAGTTTCCACCGGTAATCGTATCAAGGACGAATCTATACCAAGTGGTGATGCCCACATAAAAACAACAAAGAGGAACAACGGTAGATTGCTTACGGATAGATCTATTATGAGCATTGCAAATCCTATACCAAGCATCCTTTAAATTATCCCCTCCCCTTTGCTTAAAGTTAAGAACCTCGTTCTCGAGAGTACATGCAATAGAATAAGAACTATCCATAACGACAAAAATTGCCAATAAGATTTCACACAAAAACAGATCTGACGAGAAAACGGCGAACGAAAAAGAGGGCGAATAAAACGGCAAAATTTTGTGAAGTGGGGGAGAGGAAAGCGAGAGGCAAATGGCAAATAATGTAAATTGCAAGGATATGAGATTTGTGATTAGGAACCTGGTAGATGTTGATGATGTCTCCCCGGCAACGGCGCCAGAAATTCCTTTTGATGCGGCTTGAACTACGTCGGTATTTCCCCAAAGAGGAACAGATGATGCAGCACGACTATGGTAGGTATTTCCCTCAGTGATGAGACCAAGGTTATCGAACCAGTAGGAGAACCACGCAACACCACGTAAACAACTCCTGCACACAAAGAACAAATACTTGCAACCCGACGTAAGAGAGGGGTTGTCAATCCCTCACGGGTGAAAAGATAGGTAAAATTTTAGTAGATTGGATAAATAGATCTCGCGGGAACGCGAGATAAAATAAATAAATAAAAACTGCAGCAAGGTATTTTTGTATTTTTGGTTTAATAGTTCTGAAAATAAAAGCAAATAAAAATAGATCGCGAAGGCAAATATAATAAAGAAGAGACTCGGGGGCCGTAGATTTCACTAGTGGTTTCTCTCGAGAAAAATACCATACGGTGGGTAAACAAATTACTGTTGGGAAATTGATAGAACTTCAAATAATCATGACGATATCCAGGCAATGATAATTATATAGGCATCATGCCCAAGATTAGTAGACCGACTCTTGCCTGCATCTACTACTATTCCTCCACACATCGACCGCTATCCAGCATGCATCTAGTGTATTAAGTTCATGGAGAAACGGAGTAATGCAATAAGAACGATGACATGATATAGACCAGATCTATTTATGTAGAAATATACCCCATCTTTTTATCCTTAATAGCAACGATACATACGTGTCGGTTTCCCTTCTGTCAATGGATCAAGCACCGTAAGATCGAACCCATCACAAAGCACCTCTTCCCATGGCAAGAAAAATCGATCTAGTTGACCTAACTAAACCAAAGATTCGAAGAAGAAATATGGGTATATAAGTAATCATGCATATAAGAGATCAAAGAAGAATCAAATAACTTTCATGGATAAAACATAGATCTGATCATAAACTCAAAGTTCATCGGATCCCAACAAACACACCGCAAAAAGAGTTACATCAAATAGATCTCCAAGAGACCATTGTATTGAGAATCAAAAGAGAGAGAGACAGAGAGAGGAATCCATCTAGCTACTAACTACGGACCCATAGGTCTACAATGAACTACTCACGCATCATCGGAGAGGAACCAATGAGGATGATGAACCCCTCCATGATGGTGTCTAGATTGGATCTGGTGGTTATGGAACTTGCAGCGACCGGAATTGATTTTCGTCGACTCCCCTAGGGTTTCTGGAATATTGGGGTATTTATATAGCAAAGAGGCGGTGTGGGAAGCCACCGAGGTGGGCACAACCCACCCGGGCGCGCCTGGGTGGGTTGTGCTCCCCTCAGAGCTCCCCTCATGTGCTTTCTTGGTCCAACAGATGTCTTCTGGTCTAGAAAAATCCACAAAAAGCTTCATTGTGTTTGGACTCCGTTTGGTATTGATTTCCTGTGATGTAAAAAACAAGCAGAAAACAGCAACTGGCACTTGGCACTATGTCAATAGGTTAGTCCCAAAAATGATATAAATTTGCTATAAAATGATTGTAAAACATCCAAGAATGATAATATAACAGCATGGAACAATAAAAAATTATAGATACGTTGGAGACGTATCAGCCATGTAGTCGACGTTCACATGACACCACTAAGGGAATCACAACATACATATCATCAAAATATCGAACACATATCAAGTTCACATGATTACTTGCAACATGACTTCTCCTGTGACCTCAAGAACAAAAGTAAGTACTCACAAATAATAATCATGCTCAAGATCAGAGGGGTATTAAATAGCATAATGGATTTGAGCATATAATCTTCCACCAAATAAATCATATAGTAATCAACTACAAGATGTAATCAACACTATTAGTCACCCGCAGGTACCAATCTGAGGTTCCGGTACAAAGATTGAACACAAGAGATGAACTAGGGTTTGAGAGGAGATGGTGCTATTGAAGATGTTGATGAAGATTGCCCTCCCAAAGATGGGAGGTTTGTTGGTGATGACGATGGCGATGATTTCCACCTCCGGGAGGCAAGTTCCCCCGGCGAAAACGCTTCGCTGGAGGGCAAAAGTGCCCCTGCCCAAGTTCCGCCTCGAGACTGCGGCGCTTCGTCCCGAAAGTCCCCCCTAATTTTTTCTAGGTCAAAATTACCTATATACCAGAAGATGGGCACCAGAGGTGGGCCGAGGAGGGCACTACCCACCAGGGTGCGCCTGGGGGCCCAGGCGTGCCCTGGTGTCTTGTGCTCACCAGAGTGGCCCCCTCCGGTAGTTATTTGCTCCAGTATTTTTTATATATTCCAAAATAATTCTCCGTAAATTTTCAGCTCATTTGGATATGTGTAGAATAGGTAACTCTGACGTAACTTTGTCAGATCCAGAATTCCAGCTGCCGGCATTCTCTCTCTTTGTGTAAACCTTGCATATTATGAGAGAAAAGACAATATAATTACTCCAAAAGGCATTATTATGCATAAAAACATCATAAATAACAGTAGGAAAACATGATGCAAAATGGACGTATCAGCAGGCCAACAGTCCGAGGAACCCTTAATCCAGGACTCCCTCACACACCACCACACTTGAAGAACTTTGTCTACGACTGTCAAATTAGAAAAAAAAATACAGCACAAAATTCATGTGAAACAACGAGATGAATCTAGTGGCCAAAGAAAATTTCAAGCGATCGACCGTGTGTAAATAATTTGTTGAAATTTGTACAAACAACATGCACACATGAACACGTGTATACAATGTAGTAGAGAGATGTAGATCTACTCGTTTACTATCGTCGAAACAGAAAACATACAACATGGAAGTCGTGTGAAATAGGGAAATGAAGCTAGTTGTCAAATAAAATTTCAAATAGTCGACCATGTGTATGAATTTGCAAAAAATCATCCAAAATAATATGCAAACATGAACACATGTATAATCCATTATAGAGACGCAGATCTACTCTCTTCTACCACTATTGAAACAGAAAACTCAGAACACGAAAGTCATGTGAAACAACAAGATGAATCTGGTGGTCAAATAAAATTTCAGGGCCTCTTTGATTCGCAGGATTTTGAAAATATAGGAATAGAAAAAGTATAGGATTCGAGTGGCATGCCAACTTGAATCCTATAGGATTAGCAATGAGTGTTTGATGCCACATGACAAACAAATAAATTGTAAAAAGAGGTTGGAGTGGATGTTAGATTTCCTATGAAATGTAGCACAAAAGATTCCATAGGAAAAATTCCTATGTGATCCAATCCTATCCTATGAATCAAAGGACTGACGTAGGAAAATTTCCCAAAGATTTCAATCCTCCAAAAATCCTGTGGAATTCCTTTGAATCAAAGGAGCCACCAAAGGTCGACCGTGTGTCTAGAATTTGCATAAACTCATCCAAAATAACATGCACACGTAAACATCCATGTACAGTCCAGTATGGAGACATGGATCTACTTGTGTACGGCTATCGAAAGAGAAAACGCAAGTCATGTGAAACAACAAGATGAAGCTAGTAAAGAATTTTCTAACAGTTGATCATGTGCGAAGAATTTGTCAAAATTCATCTAAATTAGCTTCAAACATGAACACGGAATTTAAAATTTACAGTTCACGAAATGAAGAACGGATCTACTGAATGAAAGCACAACATCGACATGCATCTTTTTCATGTAGAGTTTATCTTGAATCAAAGCACTGTGTACATAAAAGATGATGCGAGTAGGACCGACACTTGCCCTTCCTCACATCCCTCAGATATGGACCTGGGTGAAAAGAGACACCCTATTCGAAATACTCAGCCAGGCCCAATGGTACTTTAATGATACTTTAAGCTTGTGTTGTACACGTGAAACATTAAACACATTCATCTAATAAATGGGACAAATGGCCTGGGCTGAGGGAATGCAACATGGCCCTAAGAGCATGAGCATTGTTAATAGTATAGGTAACTGCTGACTATATGATGTTGTCATGTCATCACTTATAGTCACTCATACGATAAGGTTAACTATAGGGTTGGTTATAAAAGTATTATTTTTTCACTTTATCTTTATAGTATTCTTCATATTTATTGCATTTGTCTAGGAGTACATACATAGCTAGATTTTTGCATGAGAGCCCACTTTCATCATTTTTCACGTCTCTCTTCTCCACAGTGTCAAAAGTGCCATGTAAACGGGCTTTCATTAATATACTTGCAAGTCTTTTTGCAAAACACGAAATCTTGGCCGTGGCCTTGTATATGCTTGAAAATCTTAATAACAATTGATGATTGCCGGCAATCTAGGTGGGAGCCAACACGTAAAGCACCTATCCGCGGGTGGGAACAGGCGGCCAGGGCAAAAAGGAGCACGACAGAGCACGTGTTGACCCTCGCTGCTGCCGCCGTGCCCAGGCCAGTGCTGTTGCCTCGCCAAACCACGGCTCGCACAGCCACAGAACCTGATGCTGCCCAACCCAACGCTCCACCCCAAACCGTTGCATCGAACCAAACGTCACGGGAACTCGCGAAGAAAACAAAACAAAACAAAACGAAGAGAGATTAGATTGTAGCAGAGGGCAATCCACGCCAGAGGACGAGTAGAAAATGGAGGATAGTGTAAAAGCTAAGGAACAAAGCGGGGGAGAAGAGATAACAATAATAATAAACAAATAAATAAACAAAGCGAAAGGAAAGCGAAATAAAAAGAAGAAAGGAAAGGAAAGGTGGCGTAGGGGGAAGAGGAGGCTTTCGTCTTCGCAAGAGGAACTGGTCGCGCGTTCTCCAAGGTTCTCTGGGATGGCGTCGTCGGAGGTGGTGGAGGACGAGGCGTCGGCGGCGGCGATGCTCGCCAACGGGGCCGCGGACGTCCGCCGGAGGGTGGGTACTGCTACTCCCCCGCCCCGCCGCAGCCCTATGGCGCCGGCGCCTCTTTTCCCCCGATTACTCGTCTTCTGATTTTTCTGGGGGGGATTATTTGAATTGCAGAGGGACCAGGCCAAGGCGATGCTGTCGAAGCAGGCCGTCAAGATCGCCACCAAGGCAGAGGAGCACGAGCGGTTCATCTTCAAGGTCTTTTCTCCGATCCCCCCTGCTTAATCTCCATCTTCTGGGCTTCTGGCTCTCCCCAAATCTCGGCGTGCCCGTGCTCTGTTCATTTCGCGGTTAAATTCAGCGCGCATTGATTGTGCTATGCAATGTTTCAACATGTGCTGGGCGTTGTCTACTGTTTTTGTGGGCACTTTGGGTAGGAATGGATTACTGTGGTGATGAATCTCTTCATTTATTGCCATGTACTACTGACATGGCTGTGACGCTATTCGAATGTCTGTATGTGGGGAACCTCTTACCTGGTGGTACTGGCTTTTAATGTGCAGGTCACACACCTGATGGGTGTTCTTGGATTTGGGACATTTTGCTACCTCTTGGGTGCCAGTAAGCTATTGCCAAATCCATCTGTTGGGTTGCATGCTACTCCTGAAAGTTGTGGTCGGTACATCTTACAGTGCTCTGATTTCGTTTTGCAGGACCACAGGATGTGCCGTATGTGTACTGCCTGTTCTATGTCATATTTGTTCCTCTCAGGTGGATTTACTACCGCTACAAGAAGTGGCACTACTATCTTCTGGTGAGTCCGTTTCACTGAAATTTGTTTTGGCCATCATTTTAACTGTGCTGGTTTCATTGCTTATGTGTCATAGCTTAGTATCATTGTTAGTATCTCAAGTGTCATGCACAACTGTCACGGATAAAGTGTCAACGTCAGTATATCCTGTAATAAGGATGAGTGGATCATAATATGATATGCTATTGTGCCGACTTATTTTGGACTTAAGGCTCGGGAGGAGCCTAGCTTTCAATTAAAAAACAAAATCCCCAAATGGCCAAACTTACAACCAATGTGCGGTGCTGGGCATACCAGCTTAGAATGATGATAGCTCACAAAAGAGAATGGCTACTGCAAGCTAATGGTTGTCACTGGCTTGATTTCATCGACCTCCAGCAATTGGTGAACTTGGATATTATCATGTATCTCGTTACGGAAGGCATATTATCATGTACTCCGTCTATCCGGATATGTAGGGCCTATTTCATGTTTTGAGATTTACTTTAACTGTCCACAAGTTCAATACTATATGTGATGTATGTCACACAAAGTACACCGCTGAATTCATATTTGAAAGGAGTTTCCAGTGGTATAATTTTTTATAACAAACATCACATATAGTAATTGATCTTGTTGACAATCAAAGTAAATCTCGGAGTACAAATTCGGCCCTATATTTCCGGATGGATGGAGTATCTTGTTTACGTATCTGTACTATGTTCTTAATCGAGAAGACAAGTGCTGCTCATAACATACAGTACTGATGTTTTTAATGCACCTTTACTTGATGACTGTTGTGCTTATGCTTTGTCCAAGGCTCAAAGCTGACATTCTAGTTCTTTTTCACTCTGAAGTTTTAGTGTTACCTTTTGTTTGTTCCTAGTTCAAATGACATGAGTTTCATACTTTTTTAGTGGATTGCATTGCACTTCTCAAGCATTTTATTGGGCACAATACTATGGTGCGTTACTAATAAATCATTGGGTTACAACCATTGATGTAATTTGCAGGATTTCTGCTACTATGCCAACACTTTTCTCCTTGTTATGATTCTCTTTTATCCAAAGGATGAAAAGCTTTTCATGGTTTGCTTCTCATTTGCAGAGGTATGAAAAGGATTATTGTGGGTTGCCTGGTTTCTTGTTCGTGCTTATAATATGTGTGCAATCATTTGTTTTTTTATTAAATCTTTGCAGGGTCCCCTTGCTTGGGCATTAATTGTATGGCGTTGCAGCTTGGTGTTCAGCTCATTCGATAAACTTGTTAGTGTTCTGATACACCTCTTGCCTGGTACGTTATCTCACTTAAACAGCCCAATTCAATGCGTAGGATGATGGGGAACTTTACTTTTCTTAGGAAAGCACCATCTTAGTATAGTGAAACTATTAACTATATTTTGTTTGGTGCTTGTTGAAATTGTATGACGGGAATGTGATATATGGAAGCCTTACAATGACTACTCTGTTGTCTTGTTATGCCGAGGGGAGTCTGAGTATAAGCTGTAGTAGATATGAGCAATTTAATTAAAAAGCTGCAAGGGGAGCTTGAGTTTAAGCTAGATAAGGGTTCTCGGCTGGAAGTTCCTTCTGGATTCCGTGACTTTAGGTTATGATGCCACTCTATTATTCATCCAGCAGTTCTTGCCAAATGTGTAACATGACTGAAAGAGAGCTTTTACAGGAATAGTTTTGTTCACTATCCGTTGGTGGAACCCACAAACATTTGCTGCCATGCATCCAGAAGGAAGAGCAGCAAGAGTCACATGGCCATATGTGGAGGACAAATCTTATCTGTGGACATGGCTATTTGTTGTTCCTCTAGCTGCTTACACCTTGTGGCAACTGATGTATTTCCTCATAGTTAATGTGCTGCGTCGGCAAAGGCTGTTAAGGGATCCTGAAGTCATGACATCATACAGGTATGTCTTTTTGTATTTCTTGGTGGGGTATGCTGAATACCTATGAGTGGAACAATATGTATGCTCAGTGGTGCTCGTTGACCGCCGGTGGAGACGCAGTCTATAAAATGGACCAAAACTGAGCCATAAGGACTAAACTTGGTTCAGATAATTTGCCTGTTACCAATTGTAGTTTCAGTTCCTCCCATCTTCTTTACTTCCTCCAAGTGTCTACTTACCCTTACGTATTCTCCCATGTGAGAGAACCCAGTAATTTATCTTTATCAATTTTGGCAGGGAACTGTCAAAGAAAGCACAGAAAGCAAACAACATCTGGTGGAGACTGAGCGGATTGCTTGGTGACAAGAATCGTCCGTTGATGTACATACTGCTTCAGGCAGTGTTCACAGTGGCGACATTGGCTTTCACTGTACCCATATTCCTTTCATACCGGCTGCATGGGATCTTCCAAGTACTAAAGGTGTGTGCCGCAACATGGAACGGTGGAAGCTTCATCCTGGAGGTGATGCCCAGACAAGTCGTTCAGAAGGAGAAGAAGAGACTTGAGATGAAGCCCATTGAACAAGCAAACTTGAAGGAGCACATGGACGATCGCTCAGGCAACCACCAGCATACATCCGAGGAGCAAAGTCAGTGAGGAAACTGATTTGGCGCGCAAGATTACATTGTTTGGTTACTGTGTAACCTTGTTCCTTCTGTGGGAAAAGTTGCTATCGATGAATGTTCTTTTGGCTTGGGACATTTCAGGGCTGTTTATGGTGGGATCGCTAGTTAGGCTGTGTGGAGATAGCAAAAGGTGGTGGTTCAAATGTTATCAGCGCATTTTATGCCAACTTTGTCTCTAGGATTTTCAATGTGTGTTGAGTGTGCTGCGATAGTTTTTTTTTCCTTTTAAAGAGAGCCTTGGCTTAGTGGTTAGACATGGTTATGCAGTGCAGTCTGATCATCTGGGTTCAATTCCTAGAATCGATGTGTTATTCCCGCATTTTATTCCTGAAGGACCAAGCTTGGTGCACTATGAGATCACCCAAGATAAAAATCTTGGTACTCATGAAAAGAAAAAGAAATTAAGGACTTGGTTTCATGTATGGCGGGACTACAAATCAAGATAGAATCATGTTACTCATACTTAAAGGACCCTAATATCTGGCTGTCGCCAGCCTCGCGCGAATGTTTTTTTTTTTTGAAATGAAAGGTAGATGAGGTTCTACCTTATATATTTCAAAACATGCCAAGGCCTGGGACCAGTTGGTTGATTACATGAAGCTTACATTGAGCACCGTGGTGCCATGGCTGTAAGCAGCCATTCGAAAGAGAGAAAAGTAGGGGAAGGGGGAGGGGGAAAAAGAAGAACACTACAGAAGCTAAAAAATTAGTTCAGGAGATACATCCAGCTCGTAATAGCCCGGTGCTGCCGCCTCAAGGAGTTGTGACATATACCGTCTGAGATAGGACGGAGGCCATCTCTTATCGTTGAAGACTCGACTCGCGCGAATGTTTTGTTCCCTCGCATGTTTCAGCGCGACCTCATCTGTCCCAGAAATGCCTTAACGGGCCAAAAAAAAACAAATTTCATCTTAAGCCTGGATGTTTCTACATGCCAAATTGCCGTGCTCAACCAAAAAGGAAAAAGAAAAATATTTAATTAAAAACTGCCACCTCTTTACATAAAAATGCCATGAACAAAAAATACACATAAATTTATAAAATGCCATGCTCTGAAAAATGTGAAAATTGTCATGCTACTTTATAAAACTGCCTTCTTCTAGATAATCATTTTTTATCTAGATAATCCCCAATAAAAATTTCCATGCCATTAAAAATAAAAATGTCATCCTCCCAACACTAAAAATGTCATCCTCTCAATGAGAAAGTGCCATCCTCTCAACGATAAAATGCCATCCTATTATTAATAAAAGAATGCCATCCTATTATTAATAAAAACGCATGTGCTTAGTAATAAAATTTGTCATGCATTAAAAATAAAAATGTCAACCTCTCAAAATAATAAAAATGTCATCCCATTATTAATGAAAATGCTAGGCGATTAATAGTTAAAGTGCCATGCCATTGAGAAAAAATGACATCCTCTCAATAATAAATTGACATCCCTATTATTAATAAAAATGCCATGTGAAAAAACAAACTTGACTTGTGAACATTATAAAAAAATATTTAAATTCGCCATGTGCAAAATTTCACAAAAAATATATAAACTGCCATGTTAAATTCTTTTAGAAAAAATGCCATGTACCTAAGCAAAAAAGAACATAATTTGTCTTCTTGTAAAAAAAGGTGAAAAAAAGGAGGGAGTATAATTCAAACTATGGTCTCCTAGTGTGGTGTGCGGGTAGTGTTTTGATTAGTACAATGTTCGCTGACTTTTCTATTCACAGCGAATGAGTTAATAAATCTGACGTGTCTCCAGTCCTCGCGCCAAGATTCGTGTAATGAATCCGATGGGAGAGAGCACTTTCGCCAGGATGGGCCCCTAACAAACGTTCACCAGTTAGCTTCTCCTTACATAAAATTGTTGCGTGCCTTCCTAGTTGGTGCAAAGTCTGGGAGAAATGAATTTCTCTTCCAAACTTTACGACCCGGATAGCCATCCTTACATGATCAAGCTTGGTGCATGGTGGAGTGACCTAGTGGGATAAAAATATTGATACTCGTAAGAGAATGTCTTTGAGGATCAGGCTTTATGTGTGATGAGGATAGTGTTTTAGCTCCGGAGGCCCCAGGGAGGCTAAGGGAGGACTTCTCCACTGGACCACAGTTCCCGTGCAGATCACTATGCCGTCCATCGAAGCCGGATCAACATTGCCCACGGATGCGGGGCCTTGTATGAACCAAGACAGTGGGGGTAAGCCCACCTCAAACCGACCCAAGTGATGTAACCCCAACTCAGTCGAGTATATAAGGGGAGCTAAGGAAGGTATGGAGGCATCGAACACATGCTAGATCAATTTTGAGCTAAGCATCTTCCTCCTCTCCACTGCCTAGGCCAAGAGCTTGTAATCAAAGAAACTGAACTCTCCAGCGATCCTCTCGACGACCGGTGAGTACTTGAGCAATACATCCATCAAAGGTAGGTGTAGGGTCTCACCTCCTCCCGGAAGGGGCGAGCTTGGGTAAATTGCATGTCTCGTTCCTTACTATATCGATCCATTGCTTGCACCCAGTGCCAGTCTTAAGAGCATCAACAATTGGGTGCCAAGCAGGGGTTGTGCGTGCAGATCCGCAGATCCGATCGAGATGGCTTACCCAAGTCCCAAGATTGGTGGCTTCTCTCTCTCTCCCTCTCCCTACCTCTCTCTCTCTCTCTCTCTCCCTCTCTCGCTCTCTTTGTGATTCGTCCCGGGGTCCTCGACACCCCCTTTGCTCGGGCCAGATCTTTCAGTTTGGGTGTCTGCGCTTCACTGCTAATGACTTCAACAAGCTGCATGACTACACCGATGCTTTCGTCCTTTAGCACATGTGGTGGCCCATTAGGCACTACTGGAATCAGCAAATTTGCCGTCTGCCCACTCTTTGTCGTCCACTAGCAGACGACAAAAGTAGGCTTTGCCATCTGCCACCAGAAAGCTAACGGCAAAGAGGCAGCGGACGACAAAGGTAGGCTTTGCCATCAGCCACCTCTTTGCCGTCCGCTAGCGGACGACAAAGGTCCTTTGCTGTCTACTAGCGGACGGCAAAGAGGGGGTTTGGCCCACTGGCTGTCAAACCCTAACGGGCCCCCTCTTTGTCGTCCGCTAGCAGACGGCAAAGGAGAGGCGGATGACAAAGCTTCAAAATTGACTTAACGGGGCCGCGTCCCCGCCGTCGCCCTGTCTCTCTGTCTCCTCTCCTCTTTCCTCCTTCTGCCACCCCGTGCCGTCGCCACCGCACCCTCCTCGCGCCGTCGCCGCCGCCTCCCCGCCCCCTCCTGGCCCCGCCGCCGCACCCTCCCCGCACCGTTGCTGCCACCTCCCTGCCCCGTCGCCGCCCCCTCCCCGCGCCGTCGCCGTCCCCTCCCCGCCCCGTCGCCACCACCTTACTGCCTTCCCACCCCCTCCCGAGCCTCCCCGCCGCAGCCGCGGGTCGATCGCCCCCGAGGAGCGCTGCCCGTCGCCGCCCCCTCCCCGCCCCGTCGCCACCCCGCCTCGCCGCAGCCCCATCGCCGCCCCCTCCCCGACCCGTCGCCGCCCCCCACGGTGAGCCCCTGCCACCCCCTCTCCTGTTTTGTTGTTTTTCTTTTCTGTTTAGTTTATTTTTTTAGATTAGGTTTTTCAGTTTAGTTAGTTTAGGTTATTTAGTTTAATTTGTTTAGTTTTTTAGTTTAGGTTTAGGTTATTTAGTTTAATTAGTCATGTTTACTTACTTGAGAGCAAATTGGCAGTGCTTCAACTGGAGCTTGGTCTATCTAGCTTGACTTTGTTGATGCAAAGTTATTTTTCTAGGGTTTGGGGTTGTGCTTGGTTGATGCAAAGTTGTTCTTGGTGGATGCAAAGTTGTTTGAGTAGCAGCAGATTAGGCATATTGTTCTAGGGTTTGAGAATTTTTCTAGTTGTTCTTGGTGGATGCAATATTGATTAGGGTACTTTGTTAGATTACTATGCTTTGTTAGATTGCCATTGCCAACTAACCGACCAAATTAATTAAGTGTTGTTGATGTTGTTGAGCACAAGTGCATTGCTTTTTTTTCTCAGTTTACTTTCATGTCTAAAAACTTGGCTCTGTTCCAACTATGTCCATTTATCAAATATGATAGTGTTGAATTAGAGTCAAGTTTCCTATGTTGCTTGCATATATTGACTGATTCAACTGCGATGTAATTTCATTTCATGGGGAATGAGTAGAAGAAGAAAACAGAGGTGTTCTTGCCATCATAAATGTCCACAAGTGCATTGCTTTTTGAATGTGAAATGATAACTTGGTGTAGTTGATTCTCTCCTGCTCAAAACTTCTGCTGCTGTAATGTTGTATGATAATATCATAAGGGTAGTAATTGGTCTCTTCTGCTGCTTATCAGAGATGGGGGGAGGCCGCCACCGCCGTCTGCGCTCTGATGCGGCTCGAAGCTACGCCCATATTTCCCCAAAGAGGAAGGGATGATGCAGCACAGCAACGGTAGGTATTTCCCTCAGTGATGAAACCAAGGTTATCGAACTAGTAGGAGAACCAAGCAACAAAACATAAACAGCACCTGCACACAAATAACAACCACTCGCAACCCGACGTGTTAAAGGGGTTGTCAATCCCTTTCGGGTAACAGCGCCAGAAATTGGCACGTGGACGAGAGATAAAATTATAGCAGAATTATAGATCGAACGCCAAATAAAATAAATAAGAATAAAACACAGCAAGGTATTTTTTAATTTTTGGTTTAATAGATCTTAAAATAAAAGCAAAGGAAAATATATCGCAAAGGCAAATAATATGAGAAAGAGACCCAGGGGCCATAGGTTTCACTAGTGGCTTCTCTCGAGAAAAATAGTAAACGGTGGGTGAACAAATTACTGTTGGGCAATTGATAGAACTTCAAATACTCATGGCGATATCCAGGCAATGATCATTATATAGGCATCACGTCCAATATTAGTATATCGACTCCTGCCTGCATCTACTACTATTACTCCACACATCGACCGCTATCCAACATGCATCTAGTGTATTAAGTTCATGGAGAAACGGAGTAATGCAATAAGAACGATGACATGATGTAGACAAGATCTATCTATGTAGAGATAGACCCCATCGTTTTATCCTTAGTAGCAACGATACATACGTGTGGGTTCCCCTTCTGTCACTGGGATCAAGCACCGTAAGATCGAACCCACTACAAAGCACCTCTTCCCATTGCAAGATAAATAGATCAAGTTGGCCAAACAAAACCCAAATATCGAAGAAGAAATACGACGCTATAAGCAATCAAGCATAAAAGAGATCAAAGAAACTCAAATACTTTCATGGATATAAAAAGATAGATCTGATCATAAACTCAAAGTTCATTGATCCCAACAAATACACCGCAAAAAGAGTTACTTTATATGGATCTCCAAGAGACCATTGTATTGAGAATTCAGCGAGAGAGAGGAAGCCATCTAGCTATTAACTACGGACCCGAAGGTCTACAAAGAACTACTCACACATCATCGGAGAGGCACCAATGGAGGTGGTGAACCCCATCCGAGATGGTGTCTAGATTGGATCTGGTGGTTCTGGACTCTGCGGTGGCTGGAATTGATTTTCGTCGACTCCCCTAGGGTTTCTGGAATATTGGGGTATTTATAGAGGAAAAAGGCGGTCCGGGGGGGCACCCGAGGTGGGCACGACCCACCAGGGCGCCCCTGGGCCTCCTGGCGCGCCCTGGTGGGTTGTGCTCTCCTCGGAGCACCCCCCAGGCGCAACCTTGGCCCATTAGGTGTCTTCCGGTCCAAAACAATCTCCGTAAAGTTTCGTTGCATTTGGAATCCGTTTCGTATTGATTTTCCGCGATGTAAAAAACATGCAGAAAACAGCAACTGTCACTTGGCACGATGTCAATAGGTTAGTACCAAAAAATGATATAAAATGACTATAAAATGATTATAAAACATCCATGATTGATAATATAACAACATGGAACAATAAAAAAATTATAGATACGTTGGAGACGTATCACGCTCTGCCACGTCGGAGTCCGACTTGGAAGGTTTCGAGTTCTTCACAATCATACTTGAGAATTCCTCCAGCAGGCAGGTATATAAAAGGAGAGATCTCCCCTTCACCCATCTCTTTATCATAACACTGTTGTTTGCTACATCACTGCTTCACCCACGCTGCAGAGGCTGCCTGACACTTTTATGAAGATGTTGGACGACCGTCGGCCACAGAATGTGAAGATGCGATAGGCCGGCAGCGGGCTTCGCAGGCTGTGGGACGTGGAGGTGGTGTTCGACACCGACCGCCACATGTAACTATGTCATGGCTGGGAGCAGTTCGTCTGTGCCTACGACCTGCGGCACGGGTACTTCCTTGTCCTCGGGTCCGTTTGGTATTGATTTCCTGCTATGTAAAAAACATGCAGAAAACAACAACTATCACTTGGCACTATGTCAATAGGTTAGTACCAAAAAATTGTATAAAATGACTATAAAATGATTATAAAACATCCAAGATTGATAATATAACAGCATGGAACAATCAAAAATTATAGATACATTGGAGACGTATCAGCATCCCCGAGCTTAACTCCTACTCGTCCTCGAGTAGGTAAGTGATAAAAACAGAATTTTTGATGTGGAATGTTGCCTATCATGTCATATCATATTTCTTTTATTTGTAGCATGGACATTTGGACTTTTATATTGTTCAAAGAAATAGTCTAGTTTTTCCATGATAATTTAAATACTCAAGCATATCAACATGCAACCCTGTCTTCCAAAATATCAACGGTAAAATAAGTTATCCCTAGCCCATTATGCTCAATCATTGATCCATTCATGAAACGCACTAGCATATTAACTACACCCAATACTCAAGTACGATTATATTGCCTCCTACTTGGTGCTTTTATAAGAGAAGATGGAGACTCAAATTCAAAAATAAAAATTGCATAAAGTAAAAGAAAGGCCCTTCGCAGAGGGAAGTAGGGATTTGTAGAGGTGCCAGAGCTCAAAGCGAAAAACTGAGAGATAAAAACATTTTAGGGGGCATGTCCTTCCCACCAACGAAAATGACTTAGAGTTCCCAACACTTTCCATTATAGATATATCATAGGCGGTTCCCAAAAAGAAAATAAAGTTTATTCCTTTTTCAACCATACTTTCACTTTCCATGGCTAGCCGTATCCACGGTTGCCTTCCATACCAACACATTCCAAGGAATTTATTATTTGACAACATAAAGTACATTCATTTTTCATTTCGGGACTGGGCATCCCTAATACCTTTGCCTTACTCTCGTGCAATGACAAGTGAATAAACACTCATCGTGAGAATAACACATCTAGCATGGAAAATATTAGCCACCCCTCACCGCTCCGTGATACGTCCATTTTGCATCATGTTTTTTTACTGTTATTTATAATGTTTTTATCCATAAGAATGCTTTTTGGAGTAATTCTAATGCCTTCTCTCTCATAAATTACAAGGTACACACCAAGAGGGAGAATTCCAGCAACTGGAAATCTGGACCCGCAAAAGCTACGTCAGGCTACTTATTCTGCACAACTCCAAATGAGCTGAAACTTCACGGGGATTTTTTATGGAATATATAAGAAATACTGGAGCAAATAACTACTAGAGGGGGGCCACCAGACGGGCACAACCCACCTGGGCGCGCCCTGGAGGTTGTGGCCTCCTCGGCCCACCTCCGGTGCCCATCTTCTGGTATATAGGTCATTTTGACCTAGAAAAAAATAGGAAGAGGACTTTCGGGACGAAGCGCCGCCGCCTCGAGGCGGAACTTGGGCAGGAGCACTTCTGCCCTCCGGCGGAGCGATTCCGCCGGGGGAACTTCCCTCCCGGAGGGGGAAATCATCATCATCATCATCACCAACAACTCTCCGATCTTGGGGAGGGCAATCTCCATCAACATCTTCAACAACCCCATATCCTCTCAAACCCTAGTTCATCTCTTGTGTTCAATCTTGTTACCGGAACTATAGATTGGTGCTTGTGGGTGACTAGTAGTGTTGATTGCATCTTGTAGTTGATTACTATATGGTTTATTTGGTGGAAGATTATATGTTCAGATCCAATTTGCTATTTAATACTCCTCTGATCATGAGCATGTTTATCATTTGTGAGTAGTTACTTTTTCTCTTGAGGTCACGGGAGAAATCATGTTGCAAGTAATCATGTGAACTTGATATGTGTTCGATATTTTGATAGTATGTATGTTGTGATTCCCTTAGTGGTGTCATGTGAACGTCGACTACATGACACTTCACCATATTTGGGCCTAAGGGAATGCATTGTGGAGTAGAAATTAGATGGTGGGTTGCCAGAGTGACATAAACTTAAACCCCTCTTTATGCACTATTCCGTAAGGGACCGATTGGATCCCAAAGTTTAATGCTATGGTTAGAATTTATTCTTAATACTTTTCTCGTAGTTGCGGATGCTTGCAGGAGGGTTAATCATAAGTAGGAGGTTTGTTCAAGTAAGAACAGCACCTAAGCACTGGTCCACCCCCATATCAAATTATCAAAGTAGCGAACACAAATCGAACCAACATGATGAAAGTGACTAGATGAAATTCCTGTGTACCCTCAAGAACGCTTTGCTTATCATAAGAGACCGTTTTGGCTTGTCCTTTGCCTCAAAAGGATTGGGCTACCTTGCTGCACTTTTGTTACTACTATCGTTACTTGCTCGTTACAAATTACCTCGCTATCAAACTACTCCGCTACTTACAATTTCAGCACTTGCAGACACTACCTTACTGAAAACTACTTGTCATTTCCTTCTGCTCCTCGTTGGGTTCGACACTCTTACTTCTCGAAAAGAGCTACAATTGATCCCCTATACTTGTGGGTCATCAAGGCTATTTTCTGGCGCCGTTGCCGGGGAGTGAAGCGCCTTTGGTAAGTAGAATTTGGTAAGGAAACATTTATATAGTGTGCTGAAATTTATTGTTACTTGTTACTATGGAAAACAATCCTTTGAGGGGTTTGTTCGGGGCATCTTCACCTCATCCAGAACCACAATTAGCTACCCCTCAACCTACTGCACCTACTGAAAATATTGAATATGAAATTCCTTCGGGTATGATAGAACAACTGCTAGCTAATCCTTATGCAGGAGATGGAACCGAACATCCCGATATGCACTTGATATATGTGGAACAAATTTGTGGATTGTTTAAGCTTGGAGGTTTACCCAGGGATCAAGTTATGAAAAAGGTTTTCCCTTTATCTTTGAAGGGAAAAGCATTGGCATGGTATAGGCTATGCGATGATATTGGATCATGGAATTGGAACCGTTTGAAATTGGAGTTCCACCAAAAAATTTATCCTATGCATCTAGTTCATCGTGATTGTAATTATATATATAATTTTTGGCCTCGTGAAGGAGAAAGTATGGCTCTAGCTTGGGTGAGGCTTAAGTCAATGCTATATTCATGCCCCAATCATGAGCTCTCAAGAGAAATTATTATCCAGAATTTTTATGCTCGACTTTCTCGTAATGATCAAACCATGCTTGATACTTCTTGAGATGGTTCTTTTATGAAGAAGACTACTGAATTCCGGTGGGATCTTTTTGAAAGAATTAAACGCAACTCTGAAGATTGGGAACTCGACGAAGGTAAAGAGTCAGGTATTAAAATTAAATATGATTGTGTTAGCACTAAATATGGACTTGACTCTGAGATAGTAGCCTCCTTTTGTGAATCATTTGCTACTCATGTCGAACTCCCTAAAGAGAAGTGGTTTAAATATCACCCACCTATTAAAGAAGAAATTAAAGAACCGGTACCAGTTAAAGAAGAAACTATACTTTATAATGTTGATCCAGTTGTTCCTTCTGCTTATATTGAGAAATCACCTTTCCCTGTTAGGATAAAGGAACATGATAAAGTTTCAACTGTGGTTAACAAAAGCTATATTAGAACACCTAAACCTGATGAAAAAATTAAAGTAGAACCTAGCATTGCGATGGTTAAAGATCTCTTAGAAGAAGATATAGATGGGAATATTATTTACTTCTGTGAAGAAGCTGCTAGAATTGCCAAACCTGATAAAAAGAATAAACATAGACCTGTTGTTGGCATGCCTGTCATCTCAGTTAAAATAGGAGATCACTGTTATCATGGTTTATGTGACATGGGTGCTAGTGTGAGTGCTATTCCTTGCACTTTATATCAAGAAATTATGAAAGACATAGCACCTGCAGAAATAGAAAACATAAATGTTACTATTAAACTTGCTAATAGAAACACCACACTACTACAGGATGGTCCAAACACGACACTACGATCAGAGACCCTTCGACGAAACTGTGTGCGATGCCATAATCGCAAACGATGGTGTAAAAAAACCGTCAAAAAGGTGCAAAATGTTTGCGATGACAGATGCATCAAACACAGTTCAGAATTTAGTTGCGTGTGCGATGCAGGGCATACGATTCAGCTCAATTAACTGTTTGGGATGAGGAGGAACAAAAGAAACGGGCAGCCAGATGAAGGCGTGTGCGATATACAACATACGGTTCACTGGGATGAACTGTGTGTGATTAGGCAACACAATGGAAACAGTTCAACTGAACAAGATGTGTGTGATACGCGGCAAATAGGTCCGTAATCAGAAATGTGTGCGAAGACCAATAATAACACAAAGGATTGCTGCTAATAAGCCGTGTGAATTGCTTTGTCTACAGTAGAATAACATGTATATATATATAACTGAAATAAACATCCAATTACATAAGTGACCATACAGATCATTCGCACACAACTCAATAAAAAATTGCATGCATTCTAAAGTAGGAGAAATGATAGTCTAGTCATCTACTTCTTGTGACGCTCCCGCCACTGCTATGTGGCTCGATCCCTCGTCTGGGTCAGGAAGAAGACAGTTCCTCATGTCAACGATCCGCCTGTACATGTCATAGCTTGTGTACGTGTCCATGGCCACGTACTTGACATGTTGTTCATCCAGTCTCTCATGCCACACACTGTGCCAGGCGTTCTTGTCCTTATTGCTCTCTTCCTTCATCTTCGCGTAGTAGGGGTCGATGATGGCCGAGGCGAGGTCAACCGGGGAGTTCAGTTTTTTTCCACTGCCCCAGACCTTGTAGTGGCGCTGGATGTTGACAAGATTCGGGCATTTCAAGCCCGAGACCTTGAGCGCTTTTAGATCGTTGGTGGTGTCCACCATAGTGAAACTGTAGTCGGAGCTGTTGATAAACCTGGAGAAACGCTCGCAAGGCGTACTTAAAATTAGCTTGTATATATAGTTGAACTAGCTATTTCAGTACGTGGTTGGCAACAATTGGGGAAAAGTTTGGTCGGTTCAGCTGTCGAGTTGAACCGTTTGTATAAATTAAGAACGACTGCTTAATCTATGAATGAAATCTATGCTTAATTACTGAATTTTAGTTGCAAAATTTTTATAGTGCTAGTGATTTTTAGCTGCATATTTTGACAAATCGCAGTGTTACAAGGATTGACAAATCTTACCAAATTGTTTGTACGTGGTTGCACACGGGTCATCCAAAACAACCGTTTGCGTTGAAGGGATGCACAAATCCTGCGCTGCTCTCACTTTACATACGGGTGTTCTATCTAAAATGTTTGCGATCAAGAGGTGCAGAAATCCTGCTCAGCACATTTCTCTTGGCTTCCTGGGGAAGCTGTCAGTTTGCATACGGGTGTACTAACTAAAAGATTTGCGATGGGTGTTTTATATTTAAAAACCGAATTAAACTGCAGCTTGGGCGCCATTAATGGAGAGGATGCGAGCAAGGCGGGCGGCCATGGAAGTTAAAGGGCTCTCTTCCCGATGAGCCTGCGCAGTGTACAGCTCGCACGCTTCTCGGTGAGCCTGCGCATTCAAGGACAGCTTGCATGCCTCTTGGTCAGCCTGCGCACCAGACGGCGCTCGCACGCCTCCCGTTCAGTCAAGATCGAGCAGCTGTCCGCACGGCACCTCCTACAGCCATTAAAACCAAGACACGTGGCGTCACGTGAATGGTTAACAGAACACACAGGGTTTGAATTATACGAACGTTTGAGATATTGAAGTGGCAGCTATTTTTTCAAAATGTCTTTGTTGGCTGTCATTATTCGAGTGTGTCTTTGTTTTGTTTAATTAAGAGCCTTGGTCTTTAATTTGTTAGAGTAATGTTTAGGTCAGCTAGCTCTATTTAATTGTTGAACTTACTCGATTAAGAAGTGTGGGTGTGCTGTAGTCTCCTTTGTGTAATTATGCAATGACGTGGATGACCACTGTAACCATGGAAATTCGAACCAAAAAATTTGACGTTCAAACTCATCACACACGGGTTAAGCTATATGAATCGTTTGTGATGTCCACATATCGTACACAGTTCTGAATAAGGGACCGTGTCTGATGACACTTTGCGCACCAGTTTTTTGGCTGAAGCGATTCCAAATTTTTGGCTTCCGCGGAAATATCTACCTCCCCGCCCCCACCCCCTTACCAAAATCCACATTTCCCCTCTTTCCGCCTTCCTTTCCAAGTTGAAACCTTCACTCCTTGCTTGCAGCGCCGCCTCCTCATCGGTGACCCTCCTTCACGCTGCTCGGCCTCGTCTATCCAGGCAGGTAATCCACACCCCGATCCCCATCCTCCTCCTCCTTCCACATCCCACATGCCCCGACCGCCGGCGCGAGCGCGACACCTTCCACCCAAATCACCGACCCCTCCACCAAGTAAGCGCCACCCTAAGCCATGGTGCACGCAGTATAGCCAGGATCTCAAGGAGCATTTGGCAGCGGAGAAGCAAATTGCGGCCGCACGCGCGGATGAGGTCGCGATGGCTGCCATTCGTGCCGACCCCCAGATCTTGGAGGAGCACCTTGCCAATTGCTAGCTACGCCGGTTAAGAATGCTCAGTTTACCCATTGCGTGTGCTGCTCCTGCCTTTCCTTCACAAATTCTAGTGAATTCTGCTATCTAATTTATCATGCAATCTGTCGCTCTAGTGTATATGTTCTATATGTCGTGCAGTGTGGTGCTCACTTATTAACTATTTTGTTAATTAGTTGTCGTCTTCAGTTAACTGTTTGGTTTAGTTCTGCAAATGTGATGTTCAATTCTTCAGGCTGCAATTTTGTATTGTCTTCCATGTGAGAAATAAATCGAATTTATCTTTACAAAATACATGAGAAACGAATACGATTGCTATATTTCCAAGCTGTCAAGCATGCTTGGTTTGGTTATACATTGTGCAATGTGGTTCTCAGTTAACGTTTGGTTCATTTGTGTTGTGGTGTTTAGTTAACTGTTTGGTTCAATTCTGCAATGCGATGTTCAATAGTTGTGGGTGCATTCTGTTATTGTATACCATGTGAGGAATAAACTGAATTTGGCTGTAGTAAATACATGAGAAACAAATACAATTGCTACAATTGGCTGTAGTTAACTATTTGGTTAACTGTCTGATCTTCTATTAGGAGTATGTTATATTGTGCAATTTGGTGCTCCGTTAATGTTTGGTTCATTTGTTGTGGTGTTTAGTTAAATGCTTGGTTCAATTCTGTAATGCGATGTCCAATTGTCGTGGGTAGAATTTTGTATTGTTGTGCATGTGAGGAATAAACCGAATTTGGCTGCACTTAATACATGAGAAACATATACAAGTGCTATATTTCCTAGTTCTTAATCATGCTTGGTTTGGATAAATGGGTTTTTCGTGTGACTTGAAATAATCGGATGAATCTGCAATGTGCTTATTTTTCATCAACATATTTTACTGATAGCATGCGAACCCTTACTTAACCTGATGACTAACTACCTTATATGTGTTGGAGGGAAACAATGGGAAGCACTGAGGTTTACAATCGAGGTTAGCACCTGCATGGTCCGTTCTCTAATAGCACATTATTGTGCAATTGCAGGAACCATTCTAATATTTTGGTTTTTAACAATTTTGTCTTGCACATGTAGGTCCTGCTGTCAGAGGTTTTGACCCATTGTTCGACCCTTTTTGCATATGGGGAAATGAGTTGTCCATGAATATCAATCAAATCAAGAAACTTAGAAAGATTGTTAGGATAAAGAAATTAGCGACAAAGAACAACAAGATCTTTGTCTGCACAATGAAGAAGACATCAGTTCACTACAAGATGGTACTAACTATTATACCTTGCCCTTTTTTGTTCCTTTGCCCCATTTCCAATATAGAGAAGATATTTATGCACATCCTTGTTTACAGGCCTTTCCAAAGCAGTTCACTGATTATTACCTCTCAAACCACCTCTATGGTCAGGAGGTGAGGAAGGTTTTCATACAACACCCACGGTTCAATATTGAAGTGTTCCTGAAGAGGACGAAGGACGGACGGTCAATCATCCACAGGCACTGGCCTAAAGTTGCAAAGACCTTCAACATGAATGAAGGCTCAATATTCGCCTTCCGCTTCAGCAGTTTTCCAGATGAGATGCATCTGTCTATATACCGTCTATGATGCTAATTTCAAAAGGTTCTACATGTTGCATGTGGAACTTGGTGCTGGTGCAGTTGTGTAATGGGGTAGCTGAGTGCTGAAGCTATATCATGTTGTACTCTGATGTATTTCAATTATGAAATTCTGCTTCCTTAATATGGAAATGAAATATATTGTGTGCTTAATATGAATGTCAATTAGATTAATAAATGGATTATTAATAATAGGGAAATTAGCCTGCTAATGGTGAATTAGCCTGCTAATTGGGTTTTGCTATTGCAAACGGCTATTGAAAAAATACCGTGGGCGATGACCTCAGGCAACGCACACAGTTTCTAGGAATAAACCGTGTTGGATCAATGAACAATCACACGCGACTTTCTCTTGAAAACTATTTGCGTTAGGCCACCTTGCGCAAACGTTTACCACATAAAAACTGTGTGTGATGGACAACCTTTGCCACATAGTTTCTTCTACGGACCATGTGTGATACATTCAATAACGCAAACGATATAACGGGAAAAATTGTGTGTGATGTACCTGTGAATGGATATGTTTTCCTTGGAGCGACTGTGTGGGGTGTACATACGAACGGAAACGTTTAGCGGGGACTAACTGTGTGGGATGTACTTGCGACCGGAAACAATTTTGCCTATATAATTGTATTTTTTAGCTCTACTGTACGTATTTCCGTATTTGAGCACTCGCCGGTCGCACACGACCTCATTTTGCCGAGCGTGTGCCCCAGGAGGACATATCCCCGACGGTTTCTGGGTCGTGTGGGAAGGACCCCCCTATCGCCCACACTCACTTGGCGACGGTTCCAAATGCCGTCGCGGAAAGGGGTTAAAAACCGTTTGTTTAGGACCTACGCATTCTAGTGCCATATCACCAATTGGGATTGTTAGATATGTTGAAGACTTGTGTGGGAAAATAAAATACCCTACTGATTTTCTTGTTCTTGGTTCCCCACAAGATGACTTTTGTCCCATTATCTTTGGTAGACCTTTGTTGAATACAGTTAATGCTAAGATAGATTGTAAGAAACAAATTGTTGGTGTTAGCTTTGGTGATGAGTCTCATGAGTTTAATTTTTCCAAGTTTAGTAGAAATCTTCATGAAAAAGAATTGCCTAGTAAGGATGAATTAATTGGTCTTGCTTCTATTGCTGTCCCACCTACTGATCCTTTAGAACAATATTTGCTACACCATGAAAATGATTTACATATGCATGAAAGAAATGAAATAGACAAAATTTTCTTTGAAGAACGTCCTCTACTTAAACACAACTTGCCTATTGAAACTCTAGGAGGTCCTCCTCCACCCAAGGGTGATCCTGTGTTTGAATTAAAACAATTGCCAGACACTTTGAAATATGCCTATCTTGACGAAAAGAAGATATATCATGTTATTATTAGTGCTAACCTTTCAGAACATGAAGAAGAAAGATTATTGAAAGTTCTACGGAAGCACCGGGCTGCTATTGGATATACTCTTGATGATTTAAAGGGCATTAGTCCCACTCTATGTCAGCACAAAATTAACATGGAACCTGATGCTAAACCCGTTGTTGATCACCAACATCGGTTAAATCTAAAGATGAAAGAAGTGGTAAGAACGAAAATATTAAAACTTCTGGAAGCAGGTATAATCTATCATATAGCTGATAGTAGATGGGTAAGTCTTGTTCTTTGTGTTCCTAAGAAAGGAGGTATTACTGTTGTTCCTAATGATAAGAATGAACTTATTCCACAAAGAATTGTTACAGGCTATAGAATGGTAATTGATTTTAGAAAACTAAATAAAGCAACTAGAAAATATCATTACCCTTTGCCTTTTATTGATCAAATGCTTGAAAGATTATCTAAGCACACACACTTTTGCTTCCTTGATGGATACTCTGGCTTTTCAAAAATACCTGTTTCTCAACCTGATCAAGAAAAGACTACTTTTACTTGTCCCTTTGGAACCTATGCTTATAGATGTATGCATTTTGGTTTATGTAATGCACCTGCTACCTTTCAAAGATGTATGACTGCTATATTCTCTGACTTTTGTGAAAAGATTGTTGAGGTTTTTATGGATGACTTTTCTGTTTATGGGAAGCCTTTTGATGATTGTTTAAGCAATCTTGAGCGAATTTTGCAGAGATGTGAACAAACAAATCTTGTCTTGAATTGGGAGAAGTGCCACTTTATGGTTAATGGAGGCATTGTCTTAGGTCATAAAATTTCTGAAAGAGGTATTGAAGTGGACCAAGCTAAGGTTGATGTCAATTGAGAAAATGCCATGTCCTAAAGATATAAAAGGTATTCATAGTTTCCTAGGTCATACTGGTTTCTATAGGAGATTTATCAAAGACTTCTCTAAAATCTCTAGGCCTCTTACTAGTCTCTTGCAAAAGGATATCCCTTTTGTTTTTGATGATGATTGTTTAGAAGCCTTTGAAACACTCAAGAAAGCCTTAATTTCTGCACCTATTGTTCAACCACCTGATTGGAACTTGCCTTTTGAAATTATGTGTGATGCTAGTGATTATGCTGTTGTTGCTGTCCTAGGACAAAGAGTTGATAAGAAACTGGATGTTATTCATTATGCTAGTAAAACTCTAGACAGTGCTCAAAGAAACTATGCTACTACTGAAAAAGAATTCTTAGCAGTGGTGTTTGCTTGTGATAAATTTAGACCTTATATTGTTGATTCCAAAGTAACTGTTCACACAAACCATGCTGCTATTAAATATCTTATGGAAAAGAAAGATGTTAAACCTAGACTTATTAGATGGGTTCTCTTATTACAAGAATTTGATTTACATATTATTGATAGAAAAGGAGCTGAGAACCCAGTAGCTGATAATTTGTCTAGGCTTGAAAATGTGCTTGATGACCCACTACCAATTGATGATAGTTTTCCTGATGAGCAGTTAGCTACAATAAATGTTTCTCATAGTACTCCTTGGTATGCTGATTATGCTTACTACATTGTTGCTAAATATTTACCACCTAACTTTACATACCAACAAAAGAAAAAATTCTTCTATGATTTAAGACATTACTTTTGGGATGAACCACATCTTTATAAAGGAGTAGATGGTATTATTAGACATTGTGTACCTGAGCATGAACAGGGAGAAATCCTACGGAAATGTCACTCCGAAGCTTATGGAGGGCATCATGCTGGAGATAGAACTGCTCACAAGGTATTAAAATCTTGATTTTATTGGCCTACTCTCTTCAAGGATGCCCGTAAGTTTGTCTCATCTTGTGATGAATGTCAAAGAATAGGTAATATCGGTAAGCGTTAAGAAATGCCTATGAATTATTCACTTGCTATTGAACCATTTGATGTTTGGGGATTTGATTGCATGGGACCTTTTCCTTCCTTTAATGGGTATGCTCATATTTTGGTTGTTGTTGATTATGTTACTAAATGGGTAGAAGCTATTCCAACTAGTAGTGCCGATCACACCTCTATTAAAATGCTTAAGAAAGTTATTTTCCCAAGGTTTGGAGTCCCTAGATAGTGCTTTCCGTAAAATGCTTGCCAAGTATGATGTTAACCATAGAGCATCACCCTATCATCCTCGGTCTAGTGATCAAGTTGAACTTAGCAATAGAGAAATAAAATTAATTTTGCAAAAGACTGTTAATAGGTCCAAGAAGAATTGGTCTAAGAAATTAGATGATGCACTTTGGGCTTATAGAACAGCATATAAAAATCCTATGGGTATGTCTCCATATAAAATGGTTTATGGAAAAGCTTGTCATTCGCCTCTTGAGTTAGAACATAAAGCATATTGGGCCGTCAAAGAGCCCAATTATGATTTCAAACTTGCTGGTGAAAAGAGGTTATTTGATATTAGCTCTCTAGATGAATGGAGAACCCAAGCTTATGAAAATGCAAAATTACTTAAAGAAAAAGTCAAAAGATGGCATAAAAAAGAATTCAAAAGCGTGAGTTTAATGTCGGAGAATATGTTCTTTTGTACAACTCTCATTTCAGATTCTTTGCAGGAAAACTCCTCTCAAAATGGGAAGGCCCATATGTCATCAAGGAGGTTTACCGGTCTGGAGCCATCAACATAAATAATTCCGAAGGTACTAACCCGAAGGTTGTCAATGGGCAACGAATAAAGCATCATATCTCAGGTACGCCCATTAATGTTGAAAGTAATATTATCCAAACTTTGACACCGGGAGAGCACATAAAGGAGTCCTTCCGGAGCACTCCAGAATCGTGAAAATAAGGAGGTACGTGATACGGTAAGTAAACGGACTCTGAAAAATCTGCAAAAATAGTTTTTTACCAGTTTTGCAATATTTAAGAATTTTGGGAATAAAGAAACTTCCAGGAAGCGTACCCTGGTGGGCACAATACACCAGGGTGTGGCGCCCCCAGGTGGGTTGTGCCCACCTGGGGCACCTTCTGTACTCCGTTTTTCTTCTGTATGCTTGTCCTCCAAGATAAAAAAAATCTATATATACTTCCCGAACCTGTTGATCACCGTATCGCGAAGAAATCCTCTGTTCTCTTTTTCCTTGTTGTTTTCTGTCAGATCCCATCTACCATGGCCTCTTCAATCTCCTCCAAGGACAAGTTCTTCAAGAACGTCATCAACTCTTATCTGCGGGAGGTGGTGCAGCACCCTCAAACCATCCAGATGCATGAGGGGGTGTTGTACATCCGCGATGAGCAAGGCCCCAAGGGCACGGGAACCATGGAGGCCAGGCTTAAAGCCATGGAGCAAGAAGTTTTCCGGTGCAAGGGGATGGTGGAGCGTGGGCTCAATGCTAATCACATGATGATAGCGGACCTTTCCCGTGATCTCAAGGTGGATGGCAAGCCCATGAAGGAGATCGTCTTCACCCTCAACGAGCAAATCAACTTCCTCCAAAGCCAGATCTATGACCTCCAAAACCAAGTCTTTGAATATGAGGCGAGGTTCAAAGGTATGAGTTTGGCTACTAGTTGCAGGACCCGTGAGACTCACTCCTCCTCTTATGATGGTGGACCAATGCCATGGAAATCCGAGGACAAGATCTCTCCTTCATCACCATCATCTTCTTCACCACCAAAGGAGAACTGAGTATTGGGTATGGGCACTCCCCTTGGCTTCCGCCAAGCTTGGGGGAGGTGCCCCGGTATCGTATCATCCCACTATCTTTTTGCTTTTACTTATTTTAGTTTGATCTTTTGCATTAGATGAATAAAAGTTTAGTTCAATCCTTTCTTCTTTGAGAGTTTGCTTAGTGATTTATCCTTGTAATCATGTGCAAGTTATCACTACTGCAGGATGCTGCTAACGCGACACTACGATCAGAGACCCTTCGACGAAACTATGTGCGATGCCATAATCGCAAACGGTGGTGTAAAATAACCGTCAAAAAAGGTGCAAAACATTTGCGATGGAGGATGCATCAAACACGGTTCAGATTTTAGTTGCGTGTGCGCTGCAAGGCATACGGTTCAGCTCAATTAACCGTTTGTGATGAGGAGGAACAAAAGAAACGGGCAACCAGATGAAGGTGTGTGTGATGTACAGCATACGGTTCACTCAGATGAACTGTTTGTGATTAGGCAGCACAAAAGAAACGGTCAGCCAGATCAAGGTGTGTGCGATATACGGCATGCGGTTCACTCGGATGAACTGTTTTCGTTGAGACAAAAGAACAGAAACAGTTCAACTTAATAAGATATGTGCGATACGCGGCAAACAGGTCTGTAATCAGAAATGTGTGCGAAGACCGATAATAACGCAGACGATTGCTTCTAATAAGACGTATGTGTTGTGAGCAAACAATTGCCGGTATACAATTGTGAGTGATTGATGAAATCATCACCGACTTTTTCCATTGTTTAGTCCGTGTGCGATGTGATTTTCTTTGTCCGCACAACATCTACGCTCTGTCTAGAGAGCATCAACATATATACTTAAAAAGACAGCATTGCATAACCAAATTAAGCATATAATTACACAAGTGACTACACACATAACATTTCCACACACCAAAGAAAGCAATTACATGCATACTAAAGTAGGAGAAACACGAATCTAATCATCTACTTATTGTTGCGACGACACTTGCCATTGCTCTGCTTCCGGCTGGATCCCTGGCCGTTTTGGAGAAGGAGGGACTTCCTCATGTCAACGATCCGCCTGTACATGTCGTAGCTCATGTACGCCTCCTTGTCCACGTACACGACATGAGCTTTGTCGAGTTTCTCCATCCAGGCCGAGTGCCAGGCACGCTTGTCCTTGTTGCACGAATCCTTCATGTCTCTGTAGTAGGGGTCGATGATGGCCTCAGCAAGGTGAACCAGTGAGGCCTTCTCATGCTCCTTGCTGCCCCTGATCTTGTATTGGCCCTGGATGTCGACAAGATTCTGGTAGGCGATGCCCGAATTCTCGAGCGCCTTTACATCTTTGGTGATGTCCACCGTAGCGAACATGTAGTGGGGGCTGTTGACAAACCTGGCGAAACGCTCGCAAGGCCTTGTGGCCAGGCAGTAGTGGTAGACGAGGACGTGGTGGCGCACGCACATCTGGGCGACGGCGACCTTGGGACGAGACCCGGCACGAGCGCGGGTGTACTCGAGGTCGAACCCGACCACCTTGTACTTCTCCTCGGCAAGCAACAGCTCCATGATGTGGATGGAGTCCTCCGCCCAGACCGAGTCGTTGGTGTACACCACCGAGAGGTCCATGAACCTTTTGTGGGTGTCCACCACGGCACGCATGGTGAACTTCTGCTCGTCGTCAGCAGCCGCTCGGAGCGCCATTGGAGCCGCGCAGGATACCCTCTAAGAATTTCTCCTGGTGGGTGTGCTTCTTGCAATGGTGGGGCGCGATCGAAAGGTTGAAGAGACACAAGGGTAGGTTAAATGGCCGCTGTAATAAATGGGGGCCGGCCGGCCTGTAATCGTCACGCCTTGTCACGGCGTTCATAGCGGAGGATTCCAGAATCTAGTGCACACTTGACAACACCGCACCCCAGGCGTGGGCTCAAAGAGGCGCCAAATGTATCGTTGGTGAGCCTGTTCCCGCGCTATCTCGCTGTTTACCGCGCAAGCTTCCCGCCTGGCTAGTTTGGCCACGCGTCGGCTAGAAGAGGGACAAATCATGGGCGTTTATCGGCAAAAAACTTTGTAAAAATGAAGTGTGTGGAATGACTTCGGTCATAAGTTTACCCTTGGGTGATGATGTCAAAGTTATACAGAAGGGTGATGATGTACACTCGAGTGCGATAATTAATTCTGCGCTCTACAGTGCACACGGTGGAAGAAACCAACTGTGTGCAATAATGTCGAAGATCGCAGTCGAGTTAGCTATACAGATCTTGTGCTGTGAGATCGACAAGGTAAACTGATTTGAGAATGGTTAATAAAATCTAAGACCATTGCATATTAAGGTCAAAATAGTGCTAGCAATATACGAGTCTCATATGATGCCATTTCAACGATTGTACCACAAAAGCTCGAAATGTTACAAGGTTCAAATTCCAGAGTTATATGGCTCAAATTCGAAGATTGCAAGGTTCAAACTGATATTAGAAATGAAATTCAGCTCATCAGTTGCAAACGCTCGCGCTGATGCGCTGAACATGGATATCAAAGAGGTTCAAACTAATATCACCGCTTCTAAGTCTGGCTTCGAAACCTCACAATTTTTGCAAAGGGGTCAGCCACTGAGAAGTCATGTATGGGGTTGACCCGATGACTTCCGATTACTCTGTCATCTGAAGTTCCAAAATGAAATTCAGCATTTTTGGAGCCTACTCCATTCTGCCGCAAGCGCCAGCGCTGATCAACAGAACATTCATTTTTGCGAAATAAATGTAGGGCAAACCTCATTTCCTTCAGCACCCTTGCTCTGAGAACAAAGAACCTGGCGAATATAATCTCCGGTAAGGTCCCTCGGTAGGAGTTCAAAGTAATTTCTGAGAGATGCAGATGTAGGCATTCGACGTGATTGTTATATTGTATCACATTATCCACCACTAGGCCTAATCTTATCTGCAAAAGAAGAAAACATGTTAGTGCCTACATGCAGTTTTGAACATTACTATAGGCCTATTTCATTTGCAGGATTTGTAAAATGCACTAACATGCCATCTTCGATCTGACATGATTAACATGGGCATTTGATTACATTCTAGAAAAATGTAGCCTTCTTCACAAGAGGTTGGAGTGGATGAAAAGTTCCCTAAGAAAACTAGTACATATGAATCCAAAGGAGAAATGCTTATTGAATGTAACCATATGGATCAAGCAACCAATATGGGGGGGGGCATGTATGTACTGAAATCCTCAAAATGAACCTTCAGAAATCGTAGTACATTGTCATTGTAAACTTGGAAAAAGGTGTCACAAATTGAACTCCCTTATGGTTAACATTTAACAGGAAAGGAACATCACCTCGATATATAGCTTCTCCAGGCACGGAAAGCATCTAAGGAAACTGACAACTTGCTCCAGGTCGGGCCCGATAGATTCTAGTGCCAAGACCTTCACTGTGCGCAGTTTCGGGGTCAAGCTTGTCGGAATCATTTTCTGAATGACAGATGAACAAACATCTTCAAAATTAGAAATAATGTTAATTTGTAGGAGAGGTAGAAGGTGGTTGTTGTACCTGAATGGGTGTGGATCCAATAACAAGTTCGGAGTATTTGTCAGACGAGTAGCCCACCACTGTCAATTTCGGCGCATAAATGACATTGATTCTTGTTGGACCTTCTTGATCAACTACAAGTAATCTCTCAAGTGCAGGTGTGTCCTGGATTACCATACCGTGGTCCACCTTTTGTGATGTCTTCCTGCCGCACCAGCAACACACATAAATAGTCTGGAGAGCCATGGAGGTGATGTGGAAGGTACTCAACCCATTGATCGCCTGAAGACAAAGGTACTTGAGTGCAGTACAACCACGGAGCAGGCGCTCCATGTCACCCTTTGAGAGGCAGACGGCGACGAGCTCGAGGTGCTTCAGTCATGGTAGAATAAGAGTGGGCGCATCATTAAGGGGCGTGAAATGGAAGTTCCTGAACTTGGCGACGCGCAGTGTGGGCGCGAGGCGGAGTGCGGATGTTGGCATCGACCGCATATGCCCATCATCAAAAGTGAGCTCCTCGAGCTGATCTAGGGTGGGGGATCAGAACCAGTCATCAAGCTTGGCTCGGTCCTTGCCGTTGGAACGGAACTTGCCCATTCTAAGGCCTTTGGTTGGGCCAAGGTGATTGCCGAGGATCTTGGAGAATGCATCCAAGCTTTTGCGATAGCCATGGCAGAGCTCGTGGGTGTCGATGAGGTCGAGAGGGCTGGAGTTCCATAGGGGGCGCCACCGTCGGGAAAGGTGGGTTGTCCGCGCCCCATATTTGATTGGGAGGAGGGAGATGATGACTCTCAACATATCATCGGGGAGGCTGCTGATTAAGTCTAGGCCTGCTGGAGTCGCTTGCGGTTCTATCTCGCCCCGCCTCCACTTGTTGGCAGCCCCGTTCTCCACCTGCGGAGTCTCCTTGTCAGCGGCGCTTTCTGATAGAAATGGGAGTACAAGGAATATTTAGTTAAAACATGGCAATGGAAAAGTATATTGGTAACGAGAAGTTATTAGGTAGGAATATAGTGAGAAAAGGGAATAACAATTGGTTGCTTAAATACTACACAATTCATTTGACATTGCTGGGTGAATCAACATATGCAGATAGTTGAAAAGAAAACTTACTTCGAACAAAGTCTGGACGGATGATTTTGTCGGGGAAGTTAGCATATATCTCATGACCAGGCCCTTCTATGTGCAGTGCAATTTTAGTGCTAGCTTTCAGTACATAAAACTTTGCAATTTCATTCCAAAAGCCAGTGCCAAAATAGGAGTCACCACGTTCATCAAGTCTTACAGTAGCAACGACTGTAAATCCACGGTTTGTGTGCAGTATGATATTCGTGGAGCCTTGATGTATGTAAAGGGAAAAATTGTGCACTACATAATCTGTTGCAGCGAGGGATGTCCTGCAGAAAATGGTAGGATTGTTAAAGAAAATATGGTAACATGAAAATATGGGCCCAAATTGAAAGAACTGTACAACAGTTGAAATCGAAGGACAAAAGTCTATAATTAAACAAATAGGGTTAACATGATGTCATGGAAATATGAGAGTAATCGAAAGAACAATACATCATTAATTTGCCTAATATAGAAAGAAGAGGGGGGAAATCCCCTTTGACGTATGTGGTGCATGTGGCACCTTTTATCCAAATGTAGCAATATTTAGAATATGTTCAGGAAAGTAGGCCATGCCAACCGATTTAGGGTGAGATTGAACATACCGCATGCATCCTCAAGTTATCTGGTACGATGAGATGTAATCTCTGGCGGCGGTCGCCAAGTCCTGAAGTGTCGGCGCAGTGTACATTCTATGAATGAAAGAAAACCCTCAAATCAGCTCGAATAAAAATGAATTCACGGCGATTTCCACCGGGTGATTAAAGGAGGCAGATGAACTGGGATAAGAGATGAGATAATATCTCGTTAAATTAGTTACCTTGCCGTCCATGAGAAAGAACCCTCAGTATGGCAGATTCCCCAACCAAGCGGAGCTGGGTCGACCGCGAGCAGCGTCGAGAAAGTCGATGGCGATAGGCGGTGGCAAGCGGAAGTGGCGAAATGCGGTGGGCTTTGCCGGCAGCCTGGCGGCGGCGGCAGGCGGCGAGCTAAGTGTTTACCGCTGCGATAGGTGGTCCCATGGCATAGATGCGGAGGAGCTTGTGCAGGTGTGAATGGGGAACATACCGGAGGGGCCGAGGGGGTGGCAGGCGGGGTGAGGGTTTTTTTGTGACATGGGGATGGTGAGGGTTTTCTTTTTTTTTTGAATTGGGTGGTGAGGGTTTTCTGTCCCACAAAGAATTTTGGGGGCGACGGTTTGCTAGAGTGAACCGTGTGTGATTGACGTAGCAGGCAAAATGAAAGTCATTGCACACAGTTTCAATTTTGGGAACCGTGTGTGATTGATGTACTACCTCCATCCTGGTTTATTGGTCCCCCATTGTATTTTTTACCAAAATTTGGCGAAATATTTAACATACTTAGACATAGATAATAAGTGTACACGTACATAAGCATAGTTCAACCATAAGTACATAGTTCAGCCGTCATTAAGTATACTCAAGCGTACATAGTTCGATCCATCCCACATCTCATCTCACATGCGGCCGGCACGATCCTGAAGCTTCTCCAGGTACTCGGCGTACGTGACGTGCGCCACCCTGCGAGAAAACTTCTGCTTGAAGGAGCCAACGGCCCATCCTCTTGCATGCGCCAGAACACTTAGATACGCTTCATGAATCTTGTGGTTGCAAAATGGGCATCCATAGCCGTCGTTCCAGGTCCTAATACACCTGTTATGCATTCCCACATAAACCTCCCTCAGGATTCGCCTGTTGTACCTCCTCTGGGCATCTTCATCCTCGCTGTCCACATCGTCAGACATCACCTATACAAATAGTAAAACAAATTTGGCATCAAATCACTGATTACATGCCATGAGGTAGGATTAGGAATTTATGGCTATTTATTTATACATATCCAGAGATTATGGTTCGATTTTTAAGCACAGTCGTCTATGTACAGACCAATCTTGAAGAAAATAATGGCACAAACATATGTAGGTCATTCAAAATCAATTGTCAAGTGCTGGCTAGGAATTATTAGCACAAATACTAACCCTAGTCAGATTACTAGCAGAAATCATTTGCACAGATGAAACAACTAATCACTTATCACATGTACCATTCAAACAATCAATACACTACACGGATCTAACGAAACTTACTCAGATTTCATGGATTGGGAGAACATAACCACAGGATTTCTATTCCAAAAGGGGGAGGCAGGAGTAACCAGAGAAACCCTATGATCTATTTGACACATAAATGGGTATAGATGACTAACCAGCTGTCCGTCGTCGTCGGAGTCGTCGCCCGAGTGGTCATCGGAGTCGTCGCCGGAGTGGTCGTCGGAGTCGGTGTGGAACTCCGGCTCCGGCTGTGGAAGCTCGACGCCATCGACGACGTCAGGGTGCAGCGATAACTCACCGGCGGTGACGGCAACCTCTATATCCATATCCACGCCGTGCTCCAGTGCTTTAGCAGCCCCTGCGTCACCACTCCCTCCGATGGGGTGCTTCAGCGGCATCCTCATACACTGACGGCTTTGAGGACTGAGAGCGGCGTCGAGGATGCAAGCGGAGAGAGAGGATTGTGTGTGCGTAGCGAGGATGGGGGTGCGGCCGCTCGGGTGCAACATTAATATGGAGTAGTGGGGGTTGTGGGAGAGAGGCGGGAGGCGGTCAAACCGATGGCTCGCCTCCCGGTGAGCTTGCGCACCGGACTGCTAGCATGCCTACCAAAGTTTCACACAGCTACTCGCACGCCTCCCGATGACACTGCGCAGCGAGCACGCCTCCGTCAATTCACACACCTGCACGCACGCCTCCTTGTCTGCCTGCGCGGTGGACTGCTCGCATGCGTCCCGTCAACTCACGCCTGCTCGCACGCCACACGGGTCGTGCAGCGGCACGTATATTATTTTTCTATTTGGATGATTAATGTTGCCGCTTTATTGCTTAACCGAAGCATGGCACGTATCCATTGTTGGTCTAACGTTCACGGTTCGAATGAATAATCCATTTGGGATATTGGTTCCCAATTATTAATAATCTTCCGTCTGTAATTAGATAAAGATTACATCAAAACTGGTCTCAAATTTGACAAAAAAAGTACAATGCCACTTTGTATTGGTATCCATATGACAACACGATAAGTTTCATGAACTTCAAATAAGTTTTGGATGTACTAGAATTTAAAAATCAAGATTCTCAATGTTTGAAATTTGTTGCACGGGAAGTAAACATGCACCCAGTGAGACACATGTGTTTTTGCAATCCATTTAGGTGCACTGTCACGTGTGCATGTAGCTCAAATTTGATTTTTGCACATTATACCATAGAAAATCAATCAATCAATGTACTAAAACGTCTTAATGATCTCTGTGATTTTTTTGAAATTAAAATGTCCCTCCTTTGGTAACATGTATGTTCACCACGAGATAATTAATTTAACATGCATCGTAGTTGCGGTGGATTCGCGGTGTGTGTGTGGGTGTGTGCGTCTGGGGGTGGCTGGTGGCTCGCAGTACACTACGAGTTGTGAGCCACCGTGTGGGTTGGCCGTTTTGTTAGGCAGGCTGGTGCCACATCAGAGTCGTGAAATCATTATTTAAAACATTACACAACCCTTTCATACATAAATGTTTTGGCCACATGCAGTCGATGGTTGTCCTACACGACACTCGATACTCGCGTGTGACGCTTTCTGTGGGCCCGCGAGGTCGTCGTCCATCACTTTGACGAACAGCCGGCGGTGAGGTTAATTTGACCAGCAAGGTAGAATCTTTTTTGTTTGTGTTATGGTGGTATATAGTACGCGTCGAAGAGGTGGGAGGGGACTAGCATATATACTATACGTATGCGTCCGTGAACAAGCACACCTCACTCAGTGTCGGGACTTTTTGGTTACCGAGGCACATGCCACATCAAAATTGTGAAATTGATTATTCAAACATCACACAACACCTTTTTGGGCCACATGCATATATATCCTAGCTAGGACACTCACGTGTGACGCTTCCATCTGTGGGCCCACGAGGCCATCGTCGATGCATGCATGCATCACTTTGACCTACATCGGGAGAGGTTAATTAATTTCACCATCGATGAGGATTCTTTTGGGCTGTACATATATTACGGTAGGAGCATATAGTATGCGGTGAAGAGGGGGGAGGGGACCATCATATGTAGTACGCTTGATATGAACCTCGCTCTGTGTGGGTGCATGGTTTACGGTTTTTGAGGCACGTGGCACATCAAAGTTGTGCATTTTGGGTATTCAACATATATATATTTGGCTCACATGCAAAGCGGTGGTGGTTCTCCTCTCGCACCCACTTAAGCGGTTATCAGCGATATCGATGCTTTTCATCTGTGGGCCCGCTTGGTCCATCACTTCTTTTTGCCTGACAACAAGAGAGGTTAATTTGACTTAGGAGGGGATTATTATTTTTGCTCTGGGATGACATGCAGATACACTTTGAGCACACACACATGCATGTGTACGCATCAATCCCTCCCATCGAGTCGAAGTGGCTAGTACAACGACACCATCATGAACCGATCTAGCTCTGTGTGGGGAGCTAGTGTACAATTTTTGACACACGTGCCAGATCAATGTTGTGTATTCAAACATGCATGCACGCATCAGCTCCATATATATGCATGTAGTGGTTGCCTTCGAACGATACACTCCCTCACGTGGTTATCGGCGACAAGCCTATATATTCATGGGCCCGCGTGGACATCCATGATCACCTTGACCAACAACAAGATAGGTTACCATGGCGGATTCTTCATTTGGTTCGTGTTATCTAGTATAGGTCATGGTGAGATTCAGACCTAATTAAGTTTGAGCGCATATACTATGCACGCATGCATGCATATATGAATCCCCGTCGTTGGCTTGAAGTGTGGTGTAACATACATATGCATCGTCAACCTAACCCTCACTCAGTGTGGGGATTTCTAGTTCGAAATCACGGTGTCACATCAAAGTTGTTCCATTCTTACTCAAAAACACACCTCTCCATACATATGTTTGGGCCACACGCATGCAGTGGTTGTCTTCGGGGACTAGCTACTTGCGTGATTATTGGCAAGCTAGCCCATCTCCGGGGTCGCATGGACGGCCATCACTTTGACCAACAACAAGAGAGAGGTTGTACGACCAAGGTGGATTATTCTTGGTCCATTTTACGATCCATCTTGGTGTGATATATGCCTCTCTGGCCCGCCGACTGAAAGTGTGTCTGCTAGCTACTTCATAGCTTAGGAGGAGGTCTGCTAGCTACTTCGCACTTTGCTAGGTGAACCTCGGTTGGGGGGGGGGCATGTGCATTCATAGCTTAGGATTCCCTTTGTGCGACACGAGGGAGGGGTGGCTGCTAGCTACTTCGCACTTTGCTAGGGTGAACCTCGGTTGGGGGGAGGGCATGCATTCATAGCTTAGCTAGGATTCCCTTCGTGCTGTCACGAGGGAGGGGCTGCTAGCTACTTCGCATTTTGCTAGGTGAACCTTGCTTGGGGGGCATGCATTCATAGCTTAGGAATCCCTTCGTGCCGACACGAGGGAGGGGGGCTGCTAGCTCTACTTCACACTTTGCTAGGTGAACCTCAGTTAGGGGGTATGCATTCATAGCTTAGGATTCCCTTCGTGCTGACACGAGGGAGGGGGGCTGCTAGCTACTTCACACTTTGCTACGGTGAACCTCGGTTGGGGGGCATGCATTCATAGCTTAGGATTCCCTTCGTGCCGACATGAGGGAGGAGGGGGTTGCTAGCTACTTCGCACTTTGATAGGTGAACCTCGGTTGAGGGGGAGGGGGCATGCATTCATAGCTTAGGATTCCCTTCGTGCCGACACGAGGGGGGTGGGGGCAAGCAATACCGTGCGCTTTGCGAGAGAGGTGCCACATCGAAGTTGCATTTGGTATTCGAAAATAAAACCACCCTTTGATGCATAAATTTGGTCCACATGCAAGTGTGTTCGTGTTCTGACCCTCTCCCGCGTCATTTTTCGCCAAATTTATGAACATTAGACAAGTCGGATGATGCAACAGACATGGTTCACTCAAACTAACCGTGTGCCACGCCGGTGCACCTGTCACGCACACATCCGCATAGTACATTGGGCTCCACGAGGCCCTCCTCTCAAAAATATCTGCCCGCCTCGAGGGTTTTTCTGTTTCATAACACACGGTTGTTATCTCCGGACCGTGTGCGATGTTTCTTGTTCCCAATCCCGCCTGCATCCCTAGAAAATATCTGCCCGCCTCGAGGGTTTTTCTGATTCATAACACACGGTTGTTATCTCCGGACCGTGTGCGAAATTTTCAATAGCCCGGCATTTCACTCCCGCGTTTGACTCCCGCGTAGTAAAATTTTCAGTATCCACGTCATTTCCTCAAACACCCCCCCTCCACACACACACACCAAAACCTCCTCGGGCATGCGCGCGCACACACACACACCCCCCTCGCTCGAAACCCTAGCAAAGTCCCCGCCGCCGCTGCCACCGCCGCCGCCGCCGCTGCCGCAAGGCCTCCATTGTCAACATCTATCGGTTTGCCCGTGCAGCTTACCCACAGATCTCCATACCCAGCCCGCCCTGAGTTTCTTAGATGACGCCTGCCAAACGCCCCCTTTCCCACATATCCCCATCCTCATCCCCCACTCCAGAGCATCGCAGCCTAAGCCCGGCTACGCTTCTCGTGGAGCTCGAGGAGCGACTGGCCCAAAAGAGGTGTATACCGGTCTCTTCGCTCGACGTCGCTGAGGAAGCTGACGACCATTACTGGCAGCAGGCACTCAAGCAGCGGGCTAGAGTATGCGGGCATGTCTTGTCCGCTGGCTACGACATTGAGGTCATCGATAGCGACGCCCTGAGGTGGGTTGTGTCATAGGTTAAGTGGCCCACCCCCAACCCCTCGGGTTCAACTGCCGTCGATCTCATCCATGGCCCCGCCGCTGATCTCCTCTGGCTCGCTGTCAACAATTTGCCATTCTACATCGCCATCGAGCCCCTTTTGTCATTTCTGAAGGACACGTTCTGCGATGCTGGCTTGGGATCCACAGCTTCCAAGTCAGACCTCATCGACGGCGACCACGAGGAGGGCACCCTCTCCGGCTCTTCCAAGGGGAAAGAGCCCATCTGCTCTTCCAAGGGGGAAGCGCCCATCTGCGACATCAGGTAGGGCACCCTACAGTCGTGCTCTTCCAAGGGGAAGGAGCCCATCTGCGACAACATGGAGCGCATCCAGGGTTCGTGCTCTTCCCACGGGAACGAGCCCATCCGTGACAAGTGAGGAAACCCATGATTTGTTTTGTCGTGCCTCTTCACAGGGGAAAACCCATGATTTGTTTCGTCGAGTCCCTTTTGTAGTGTAGTGAGAATATGTCCAGTTTTAATTGCTATATCTGGTTGTTTGCAGTATGCCTTGTTTATTTCAGTTGTTCACAATGTGATGCTCTATATGTGCAATTATTTACTGTGCAGTACATTTCATCTATCCAGTTTTAAACATACTGATAGGAATGCATATATTTGCTTGCTGTTAAGCCTGTTATAGCTAGCATATGCCTCTTTTGAAGTTTTTTGGTTATTCGGTTGTTTGTAGTTAGCATATGTTCAGTTTCAGATGCTATCTTTGGTTGTTCGTAGTATGCTTGTTTATTCCAGTTATTCACAACGTGATGTTCTATATGTGCAAGTACGAACTGTGCAGTTCAATTTCATCAGTACCAGTTTCAACAATACCACTATGAATGACTACATTTGGTTGCTGCATCTTGTAGTTAACACGCCTTTCCATTTTTATTTAACCATAACCAGTGTACTTAGACAGGCACAATACCAGTTTGAATGACCATGTTTGCTTGTTGTTAAACGTTTGGCCTGTTGCAGTTAGCACACCTTTCCACTTGTTTTGCTTTACTAGCGTGCTTAAACCTGCACACTGAAGCTATCTTTTGGAGATTATTTTGTCTGCCATGTGTAATTTTGGTTGATGTTTAGCCTGTTGTGCTTAACATGCTTCTTGATGTACCTACACAGGACAATTTTGGGAACGACTATTGTTTTCCATCGAGGTTAGTTCCATCCCATGGCTTATATCTGCTCATTGTTCAGGATATCGGTAGTTGGTACCATATAGGCCGGCGGCTGATAAGGGGCTAATCGGTGAATCGGACTGTTAACTGAATATATCTGCAACCCATTTTTTCTTAGGTTAACTAGGGCCATATGTAATATATCTGAGGCTACATAGCAACATGCGCTGTACTTAATGTCTAAATATGCAATCCTAGGCTACATAGCAACAAGGAAGAGTGTTACATTAATGTTCTAATGATGTCTAGATATACGTAGAAGAGCAGCAGCAGCAACAGCAACAACACAGCCCTGTTTGGATACTCAACTTAGCTAGAGGTTAGAGTTAGTTTCTAGCTCATTACTAACCCTGAACTAAATCCATCCAAAGAGTTGTTTGGATGGCAGGGTTAGATTGACAATAAATGCACTAGGAGAACTAGCTCTAATTAGCACCTCTTGGGTTGGATACTAGCAACTAGCTCAAACTAGCCCTCATGTTTAGATATACTTTAGGGCTATTTGAGCCCGAACTAGCTCAAACTAACTGTAACCCATGGATACAGCAGCAGATAATTTGTAAGAATGAACTAAACTCCTTCCGGCCCATAATATAAGATGTTAATTCATCTAATATGTGAGTATATTGGATGTTATAAGATACTCCCTCCGTTCCTAAATATTTGTCTTTCTGGAGATTTCAAATGGACTACCACATAGGGATGTATATAGACATATTATAAAAGAGTGTTGTACTACATCATTGTGCAATTGCTGTTTAGCTTCTAATATTAACTTGGTGCCTTTAGGTACATATGTCATTGGTAAAGATCTGTGTTTCGACCCTTTCTGCGTATGGGGCAATGAGATATCGATGAACCAGCATCAAGTGAGGAAGCTGATAAAGATTGTTAGTAAAATGGGTCCAAAGATGGCAATTAAATTATTTGTTTATAGTTTATCCAAGACAACAGCGAACTACAGGATGGTAAGTAAGAACTCTGTAGCCTTCTTTTTACTGCCCATAATGAGTTGTGTTAGATGACAATGTCTGAATCTTTTTCCTTTGCAGTGGTTGCCAAAGTAGTTTACTCAAGATTGCCTCTCAAACTACATGATTGGTGGGCATGCAAAGGTTAAAGTATTTCTACCAGAACACGATGGTTATCTAGATGTTTTCATGAAGACCGTGAAGGATGGGCAGTCGGCCATCACAAGGGGTTGGACTAGAGTCGTGCGTGCCTTCTGCATGGAGGAGGGCACAATATGGGCATTCCGCTTCACCTTGTCCAGCAACCAGAATATATTTCGCCTCTTTCTTTACCGTCTTTAATAGTACAAGTATACAACTGTGGTTCATCATTCTTTATTTGGTTCTTATGTAATTCTTGAACATATGTACCTATGAATCGAATAATGCATTGGTTGTTTGAACCTGATGGATATGAATAAAGCTGTAACATACATTCAAATTGAAATCCAAATCCGGTACAATTTGGAAAAGCGGCAATTAAATTACGGTGAAATTACGCTCTCCAGGTTGTTATGGCACACACGATTGGTAAAACACAAACATTTGCGATATGCACAATAACCGGAGACGGTCCACAGAGAGGAAACGTGTGCAAGCATGCACACAGTTGCCGTTTGCAAAGCGTGTGCGATGTCACACAATATCACAAACGGTGCGGGCAAACTAAACGTTTGTGTTAGTTGCCTTATCGTACATGATTCGCAACCATGAACTATTTCTAATGAAGTATGCGTCGTAAACGTTACACACAGAATAGCGTGTGCGATAGTTGGCGTGTACGACGATGTTACGACGATCCGACGTTTCGTAATCCTGTCCGACACTCGTATGACGATTAGCTAATCTTCTTAACGGTGAACCGTTTGTGATGGGCCGCGCATCATACACGTTCTATAATAGTGAACCGTTTGTGATGGGCCGCGCATCATAAACGTAGCACCACAGAATACCGACTATGATGGCAATGCGAGCAGAAACAAGTAGGAGTACTGTAGGGGCCCTATCCCTGACGGTTTCTGGGTCGGGTGGGAAGGACCCCCCTATCGCCCATACTCACTTGGCGACGGTTCCAAATGCCGTCGCGGAAAGGGGTAAAAAACCATTTGTTTAGGACCGACGCGCACCAGTGTATATAATAAAGTTTAGTTTGAGTTTTTGCTTTCTTTATTTCCATGTTGCAAATAAAAGAAAAGAAATAAAGAAAGAAAAAGAGAAAGGAAATAAATAAATAAAAGGGAATAAATAAATCAATAAGATTATATACTAATCCTATGGTAGGTGATGGCACAACACAAGGAAAAGTATGAGTAGAAATTTTTATTAGAGATTGACAAACATAGCACTAGTCAATGATGCAACTCATGAAAGAATTAATAAGTGAAGAGAAGATTCACATATAAATATACTATCCTAGAAATATTTTGTGATTGTGAGCCCTCATCAAAATATTATATGCCAAAATTGTTGACGTTGGACAAGGAAGACAACTTTAATGGTTTATGTTTGTTTATATTCACATAGAAGTCATATTGTCATAGATCCTTTAACATGTGATGCTTGCCCCTATCTTTGCTAGCCAAAAAATCCGCACTAAGTAGAGATACTACTTGTGCATCCAAAAACCCTTAAACCCAAATCTTATTTTCAAGTGTCCACCATACCTACCTAGGGATTGAGCAAGATCCCTCAAGTAAGTTGTCATCGGTGCAAAAAGGCAATAAAAATTGCTTCTAGAAGTGTGAGATCATTTAGTGTAAGAGAAAATTGAGCGTTGTACGAACTTGGATGACAAAGAATAAAAGCGACATACTGCATAATAAAGGTTGTCATCTTAAGGGGCAATACAACGTGACGTTCTTTTGCACTAAGGGATTGATCACACAAACAAATAAGCGCATGGCAACCTCTGCTTCCCTCTGCAAAGGGCCTATCTTTTACTTTTATGTATTTACTTTTATGCAAAGAGTCAAAGTTTTCCTTCTATTCCTTTCATTTTATCCTTTGGCAAGCATCATGTGGTGAGGAAAGATCTAGACAGATAGGTCCAGTTGAATATAGATAGCATGAGTTATTATTGTTGACATCACCCCTGAGGTGAGTATGTTGGGAGGCGAAACTATAAGCCCCTATGTTTCTATGTGTCCGGTTGAAACATTTTGCTCATGGGTACAAGGTGAGTGTTAGCAATCATAGAAGACTATATGATGGTTGAGTATGTGGACTTGCCTAAAGGCTCCGACACGTGACCCTTCCTGAAAAGATGATGAATTGGAGTTGCAAAGTTGACTGGGATCATAGTTTGTTGGTTTCTAATAGAGTTTTTTCTTTATACTTCGATTGTGTGATGAACTATTACTTATTCATGAGAAGTATATGATAAAAGCTGGTTCTTTACTTTATGGAAACAATATTATCTCTGGTGCTATTATTCCAGTAGTAATTCTAGGTACTATTGCATGTAATGTAGGTTTAGCGGTTCTCGAGCCATCAATGATTGGGCAGGGCTTCCGTAACTAAACATTCGAAAGTTACTTTTGCTTGCTCTATGATAAAAGTCCTATGTTTAATTTTTTTTGCCGTTATAATAATCAACATGATGCTTCTATGTCCGTATTTTGTTTTTGTCGACACCTCTCTCTCAAAGCTTGTGGACATGTTTTTCGATTTCGGTTTTCGCTTGAGGACAAGCGAGGTCTAAGCTTGGGGGAGTTGATACGTCCATTTTGCATCATGTTTTCTTATTGTTATTTATAATGTTTTTATCCATAATAATGCTTTTTGGAGTAATTCTAATGCCTTTTTTCTCATAAATTACAAGGTACACACCAAGAGGGAGAATTCTGGCAGCTGGAAATCTGGACCCGAAAAAGCTACGCTAGGGTACCTATTCTGCACAACTCCAAATGAGCTGAAACTTCACGGGGATTTTTTTATGTAATATATAAGAAATACTGGAGCAAATAACTACCAGAGGGGGGCCACCAAGTGGGCACAACCCACCTGGGCGCGCCGTGGGGGTTGTGGCCTCCTCGGCCCACCTCCGGTGCCCATCTTCTGGTATATAGGTCGTTTTGACCTAGAAAAAAATAAGAAGAGGACTTTCGGGACGAAGCGCCGCCGCCTTGAGGCGGAACTTGGGCAGGAGCACTTTTGCCCTCCGGCGGAGCGATTTCGCCGGGGGAACTTCCCTCCCGGAGAGGGAAATCATCGTCATCATCATCACCAACAACTCTCCCATCATGGGAAGGGCAGTCTCCATCAGCATCTTCAATAGCACCATCTCCTCTCAAACCCTAGTTCATCTCTTGTGTTCAATCTTGTTACCGGAACTATAGATTGGTGCTTGTGGGTGACTAGTAGTGTTGATTACATCTTGTAGTTGATTACTATATGGTTTATTTGGTGGAAGATTATATGTTCAGATCCAATATGCTATTTAATACTCCTCTGATCATGAGCATGTTTATCATTTGTGAGTAGTTACTTTTGTTCTTGAGGTCACGGGAGAAATCATGTTGCAAGTAATCATGTGAACTTGATATGTGTTTGATATTTTGATAGTATGTATGTTGTGATTCCCTTAGTGGTGTCATGTGAACGTCGACTACATGACACTTCACCATATTTGGGCCTAAGGGAATGCATTATGTAGTAGCAATTAGATGGTGGGTTGCGAGAGTGACAGAAACTTAAACCCCAGTTTATGCGCTATTCCGTAAGGGACCGATTGGATCCCAAAGTTTAATGCTATGGTTAGAATTTATTCTTAATAATTTTCTCGTAGTTGCGGATGCTTGCGGGAGGGTTAATCATAAGTAGGAGGTTTGTTCAACTAAGAACAGCACCTAAGCACCGGTCCACCCACATATCACACTATCAAAGTAGTGAACACAAATCGAACCAACATGATGAAATTGACTGGATGAAATTCCCGTGTACCCTCAAGAACGCTTTGCTTGTCATAAGAGACCGTTTTGGCCTGTCCTTTACCTCAAAAGGATTGGGCTACCTTCCTACACTTTTGTTACTACTATCGTTACTTGCTCGTTACAAATTACCTTGCTATCAAACTACTCTGCTACTTACAATTTCAGCACTTGCAGACACTACCTTACTGAAAACTACTTGTCATTTCCTTCTGCTCCTCGTTGGGTTCGACACTCTTATTTATCGAAAAGAGCTACAATTGATCCCCTATACTTGTGGGTCATCAATGCGCGAGCGAAATGAACACACAAAGAGAAGTTTATTTTGAAAATTAGAGATGGCACATACAAATTTGCTTAGAACGGCAAAATAATACCGCATATAGGTAGATATAGTGGACTCATGTGGGAAAACTAGTTTAAAGGTTTTTGGATGCACAAGTAGTGATCATACTTAGTGCAAAATGAAGGCTAGCAAAAGATTGAGAAGCGACCAACCAAGAAACGAATAATCTCATAAGCGAGCATTAAGCATAATTAACACCGAATAATGCACCACAAATAGGATATAATTTCATTGCATAATTATTGACTTTCGTGCTTGCATATGGAATCACAAACCTTAACACCAATATTCTTACTAAAGCATAATTACTCATCAACATAACTCACATATCACATCATCATATCTCAAAACTATTACTAAGAATCAAGTTTATTTTGTCCAATGATCTTCATGAAAGTTTTTATTATATCCTTCTTGGATATCTATCACTTTGGAACTAATTTTCATATGTTGGTTTTGACAAGCTCAAACAAATATAAGTGAAGATCATGAGCATAATATTTCTTTCTCTCAAATTAATTTAAGTGAAGCAAGAGAGAATTTCTTCAAAAAAAAATACTAACTCTCAAATAAATCTAAGTGAAGTAAGAGAGCATTTCTTAAAAAATACTAAAGCACACCATGCTCAAAAAGATATAAGTGAAGCACTAGAGTCCATAGCTCATAAAAAATTTAAGTGAAGCATAGAGAGCAATTCTAACAAGTTATGACATAATTTTGGCTCTCTCAAATAAGTGTGTCCAGCAAGGAATCAAAACTTAAAACACAAAAAAACAAGCAAAGACTCATATCATATAAGACGCTCCAAGCAAAACACATAGTATGTGACGAATAAAAATGTAGCTTCGAGTAAAATACCGATGGTCGTTAGAAGAAAGAGGGGATGCCACTCGGGGCATCCCCAAGCTTAGTTGCTTGCTCTCTTTTGGATAATAGCTTGGGATGTCGGGCCATCCCCAAGATTAGGCTCTTCTTACTCCTTATTCCTTCATCCATCGTAAGTTAACCCAAAACTTGAAAACTTCAATCACACAAAACTCAACAAAACATTCATGAGATCCGTTAGTAAAAGAAAGCAAATCACTACTATAAGTACTGTACAAACCAACTCATATTTTGTTTTTGCATTATATCTACTGTATCGCAACTTTCCTATGGCAAATACTCATCAAAGAAAACCATAGAGCCATTAAAACAAGCACACAACGCAAAGAAAATAGAATCTGTCTAAACAGAACAGTCTGTAGCAATCTGACTATTTCGAAAACTTCTGGAACTCCAAAAATTCTGAGAAATTGGGACGACCTGAGAAATTGTATATTAATCTACTGCAAAAAGAATTGGCATTTTATCACGCTCTGGTGAAAAAAGAGAATTGTTTTCGTGAGAGCAAAAGTTTCTGTTTTTCAGCAAGATCAAACAACTATCACCCAAGAAGATCCTAAAGGCTTTAATTGGCATAAACACTAATTAAAACACAAAAAACACAATCATAACAGTAGCATAATTGTGCTAACACTCAAGGACAGAAAGTAAAAAGCAAAAAAAAATCATTGGGTTGCCTCCCAACAAGCGCTATAGTTTTACGCCCTTAGCTAGGCATAAAGCAAGGATCTAAGTTTTGTCATCTTTGTTCTTAATTTTCTTAGAGGTGTTTTCATCATGCGGTTTTGTAAAGACAACATAAAACATATTATCCATAGCAACCTTAGCATTTCTAAGTTGGTTTTCATCATAACCCCTTTGATATCCCGCAACAATCCAAGAGTGATGTTGATTAACATTATTGAAAACTTGTTGGATTATATCTAAAACGGGGACTTCTTTTTTAAGATTCTCATCAAAGATTTTATTATCCCCAAGTAAATGCCTTAGAGCATAATCACTATTGTAAAGAATTTCATCTATCACGTGTTTTTCACAATTCATACCATAAAAATCAAAGATTTCCCTAGCATCACGTATTATGTAGTCAAACTCATTCATAAGAACGAGAGTGTCCAACATTTTAGCCTTAGGATTCTTTATAACGGGGCGCTCAAAAAACAATCTTTGCAAAGTAGGATGAGTACGGATAAATTTGCTTTCAAGTTTTAGAACTAGGGCTGAAATAGCATCCGCGTAAGATCTAGTAGTCTTAAGTATAGGAGCATCATCAAGACTCAAATTTCCAACACAATTGAAATATTCTCGAATACGTTCTTTTCCCATAACATTCCCTTGCCCCAAGATAAAAATGTTAGCATCTAGATTGCCCGTACGTCCAATCTTAGGAGTAAGTCCATCATCTGTTGGTGCCATACCGAAATCACTCATGATTGCAAGCAAAGGATAGATCTGACAAGAAAACGGCGAACGAAAAAGAGGGGCGAATAAAACGGCAAATTTTTGTGAAGTGGGGGAGAGGAAAACTAGAGGCAAATGGCAAATAATGTAAATTGCGAGGAGATGAGATTTGTGATTAGGAACCTGGTATATGTTGAAGATCCTCCCCGACAACGGCGCCAGAAATTCCTTTTGATGCGGCTCGAAGCTACGTCGGTATTTCCCCAAAGAGGAAGGGATGAGGCAGCACAGCAGCGGTAGGTATTTCCCTCAGTGATGAAACCAAGGTTATCGAACCAGTAGGAGAACCAAGCAAAACAACGTAAACATCACCTGCACACAAATAACAACCACTCGCAACCCGACGTGTTAAAGGGGTTGTCAATCCTTTTCGGGTAACGGCGCCAGAAATTGGCACGTGGACGGGAGATAAAATTGTAGTAGTTGATAGATCGAACGCCAAATACAATAAATAAGAATAAAACGTAGCAAGGTATTTTTGTATTTTTGGTTTAATAGATCTTAAAATAAAAGCAAAGGAAAATATATCGCAAAGGCAAATAATATGAGAAAGAGACCCGGGGCCGTAGGTTTCACTAGTGGCTTCTCTCGAGAAAAATAGCAAACGGTGGGTGAATAAATTACTGTTGGGCAATTGATAGAACTTCAAATACTCATGACGATATCCAGGCAATGATCATTATATAGGCATCACATCCAATATTAGTAGACCGACTCCTGCCTGCATCTACTACTATTACTCCACACATCGACTGCTATCCAGCATGCATCTAGTGTATTAAGTTCATGGAGAAACAGAGTAATGCAATAAGAACGATGACATGATGTAGACAAGATCTATCTATGTAGAGATAGACCCCATCATTTTATCCTTAGTAGCAACGATACATATGTGTCGGTTCCCCTTTTGTCACTAGGATCAAGCACCGTAAGATCGAACCCACTACAAAGCACCTCTTGCCATTGCAAGATAAATAGATCAAGTTGGCCAAACAAAACCCAAATATCGGAGAAGAAATGCGAGGCTATAAGCAATCATGCATAAAAGAGATCAAAGAAACTCAAATACTTTCATGGATATAAAAAGGTAGATCTCATCATAAACTCAAAGTTCATCGATCGCAACAAACACATCGCAAAAAGAGTTACATCATATGGATCTCCAAGAGACCATTGTATTGAGAATTCAGCGAGAGAGAGGAAGCCATCTAGCTACTAACAACGGACCCGAAGGTCTACAAAGAACTACTCACGCATCATCGGAGAGGCACCAATGGAGGTGGTGAACCCCATCCTAGATGGTGTCTATATTGGGTCTGGTGGTTCAGGACTCTGCGGCGGTTGGAATTGATTTTCGTCGACTCCCCTAGGGTTTCTGGAATATTGGGTATTTATAGAGCAAAGAGGCAGTCCGGGGGGCACACGAGGTGGGCACAACCCACCAGGGCACGCCTGGGCCTCCAAGCGCGCACTGGTGGTTTGTGCTCTCCTCGGAGCACCCCCCAGGCGCAGCCTTGGCCCATTAGGTGTCTTTTGGTCCAAAAAAAATCTTCGTAAAGTTTCGTTGCATTTGGACTCCGTTTGGTATTGATTTGATGCGATGTAAAAAACATGCAGAAAACAACAACTGTCACTTGGCACTATGTCAATAGGTTAGTACCAAAAAATGATATAAAATGATTATAAAACATCCAAGATTGATAATATAACAACATGTAACAATCAAAAATTATAGATACGTCGGAGACGTATCACGCTCTGCCATGCCGGAGTCCGACTTGGAAGGTTTTGAGTTCTTCACAATCATACTTGAGAATTCCTCCAGCAGGCAGGTATATAAAAGGAGAGATCTCCCCTTCACTCATCTCTTTATCTTAACTCTGTTGTTTGCTACATCACTGCTTGATCCACGCTGTAGAGGCTGCCTGACACTTTTGTGAAGATGCTGGACGACCGTCGGCCACAGAATGTGAAGCTGCGACAGGCCGGCAGCGGGCTTTGCAGGCTGTGGGACGTGGAGGTGGTGTTCGACACCGACCGCCACATGTACCTGTGTCGTGGCTGGAAGCAGTTCGTCCGTGCCTACGACCTGCGGCACGGGTACTTCCTTGTCCTCAAGTACGACGGCAACGCCATGCTCACCGTGAAGGTGTTCAACACGACTATGTGCCGCATGCGCTACCAGGACGACGATGATGCCAGTACGCTCTGCCTCTTCTTCCTCTCCATTTGGCTTTGTCTCACACCGATTGCTAAAAAAACTTTGTTGCATTTGGTCAGGCAATGGGAGCAGCAGCAACGACTCTGCCTACATCAAAAGCAGCAGCGACTCTGGCTACAGCAAAAGCAGCAGCGAGGATGAGGAGGAACGGAGTGGGGAAGTAGAGGGGCAAAGTGGGGATGAGCAGCCTATTCTGTCTGAGGATGACCTCGCGATGGTGGTGGCTGACGATGGGCAAGCGATGGTGGTTGCAGACGATGGGCAAGCGATGGTGGTGGCTGACGATGGGCAAGCGATGGTGGTGGCTGATGATGGGCAAGCGATGGTGGTGGCTGACGATGACCTAGCGATGGTGGTGCCTGAAGATGGCCTCGCGATGGTGGTGGTGCCTGACAATGATCTTGCGATGGTGCTGGCGCCGGTGATCCCACAGCTGGGCGACAGGACCATGCCAATTGTGGTAGAAGAGTACATCCCATTGCCTCGCCGCTCTAAGCGCATCAGGATGATGAAGGAGAAGGAGAAGAAGAAGGAGTGAAGATCTTAAGAAAATCAAGACAATGTTAAGTATGTCAAGTATGTCAGATCTCCAAAATGATCTATACCTAGCTTTGTTTCCTCTAAAATGACCTAAGTTAGCTCTAATATGCTAAGTTGTCTCTAATATGCTTAGTTGCCTAGGTTAGCTCAATAAAGACCTATACTTAGCTTACTTATGTCAAAAATGGCATAATATGCTTAGTTAACTCAAAAATGGCATAATTAGCTAGGTTAGCTGCAAAATGACCCATTTTACCTAGGTTAGATCCAATATGATCCATTTTACCTAGGTTAGCTCCAAAATGACCAAGTTTACCTAGGTTAGCTCCAATATGATCCATTTTACCTAGGTTAGCACCAAAATGACCTATTTACCTAGCTTAGCTCTAAAATGGCCTACACACTTAGCATTTTTACCTAGCTTAGCTAAAAAATGCCATTTTTACCTACCTTGGTTAGAAGAAGAAGAAGATAAAGAAGAGGAGAGGAAAAAAGAAAGAGAAGATAAATTCTTCTTCTTCTTTTTCTTCTTCCTTTTCTTCTTTTTCTTCTAGCTAGTCTTCTTCTTCTTCTTCTTTTTCTTCTTCCTTTTCTTCTTTTTCTTCTAGCTAGTCTTCTTCTTCTTCTTCTTCTTCTAACTTTCATCTTTCCCAATTTGCAGATTTGCTTTAGATGAGGAAGCTTGCATTGATGGGATGTACTCTTCTCCTTGTGCTTCCTTTTTGTTTATGGAAACTTGTTGGAAACTTGTTTTGGATATGTATGTATATATGGATATGTTGTTGGAAACTTCTTTTGGATATGTATGTATATATGAATATGTTGTTGGAAACTTCTTGTTGGAAATCATTGTATGTTGGATATATTGTTGGAAACTTATTGTTGGTATGCTTGTTGAAATTATTTTCAAATGTGCATATATTGTCTGTGAAATTCTGTCAAATTAAATGAATTTAAGAAGAAACAGAAAAAACAGGGGCTGTCCAGGCTCTTTGCCATCAGCCAGCTAACGGCAAAGCTGCGACGTGGCAGCTACCTGTGAAACCTGGGTTGCACTGGGCTGACCTATTTGGCAGCTTTGCCATCTGCTGGCAGACGGCAAAGCACGCCGTCAACCCCTTAACGGCCTTAAGCCGCCACGTGTGCCGTCCAGATCCTTTGTCGTCTGCTGGCGGACGGCAAACACTGGCGGACGGCAAACCATTTCATCTTTGTCGTCCGCCAGCAGACGACAAAGTGCCCTTTGCCGTAGCTTATTCAGCCGAACATGTTGTCGTCTGCTGGCTGACGGCAAAGGCCTTTGCCGTCCGCCAGGCATGCCTTTGCCGTCAGCCATGGCAAACGGCAATGTGCCTGATTCCTGTAGTGAGGGGGGAATCGCTACACTATGAGCATGCTTCCTTGCCTGGGCTTGGATTTCTTTGCGCCCTTGGCTTCTCCTTTGACTTATTCTTTCTTAGGGTCTTCTTCCTTTGAACCGTGTTGACTGGTCTTGACCTGTGTTGACCGCTACACCCCTTCCCCCTAAACACATTGACGATTGGGATTAATCCGTACCTCTTCATAATAAAAGGCATGATGGTCTTTTTTGAAAGTACGTTGTATGCGCCGAGCGTCCACCTTTGTCATGGGCTGGCCCACAGAGCGTCCACCTTCGCCATGGGCCAGCCCATTTACGCCTTTTTTTACTCCAAGTTAAAATTCAAGAAATCCGCACCTGCAGTGATTCGTACTCAAAACCATCACAACATACAAACAATGGTAACCAACGGGACACCTTAGTTGTTGTGACTTTTATACTCCCTTCGATTCTTTTAGTCTGCGTACATACCTATCGACAAGGGTGTGTGACTTGTATGATCGCAGGAACCCCAAAATCGTACGCGCCCCAACCGGAGAAAAAACTAGGAAACGCTCCGATCCATATGCTAGTTGGCTTTTTCTGGCTAGATCGCCTCATCCTATCGCCGCTGCGAGTAGTACACGCACGTTACACCAAGGTTTCTTTTTTATGGAGAGACATACAACAAGGTCTCTCGTACGGTCGTACCAGGCACCCAGCCAACAGATCCAGTCGGCCTAGTACTGGTTTCCCGCTCCCCCTTTGGCCCGGTTTGTAAGAGGCTGAATAGAAAAGCAAGCAGGCCTCGTGCCGCCGTTGCCGTCATTTAAAAAATTTAGGTCTCCTCATTTCCAGCTATCATCTTGGCACTGAGAGGTGGGGGACAGCTTGGATCTTCAAGACCTCTATGTTCTTCGTCAATGTCTAGATAAATCTCTTCTCTTTTTTTGGCGGTGCCATGAGGTTGCAGAGTTTTATGTCCTCGCAAATCCAATTATTCGGATCTGATGGATTATTCGGATATGATGATTTTATGTTGCTGTGTCAAGCTTTTTTATCGGTCTGATTCTTTGTGGACGTGAAATCTTTCATTGAGATCATGGTGAAGATATAGTGATTTGACTGCCTGCATTTTTAGGGGATCATCCCCGGCCCAAGTACGTTCATTGATTAAGGCTGCCCGTCATTTTGGATGGGCGACTCAAATCGCTTTGAAAAACCATTATTCGTAATATTCATGCGGGTGAAAGAATGACAACATCATTGCTCCAGTTCAATTGCAGCTTTTTTGTCGAAAGCTTTGGAATATTTCTTCGAGCAGAGATTGAATCACATAGAAGATGTTTTCAAGAGATTTCGTTGTAATTCTTTTACTTTTTATTTTCTTAGATTTTAGGTTCAAATCAGTGTACCTATAATAGAAAAAGTTATAGGTGTTTCAAAAAAAAAGCAAGCAGGCTAGTTACAGATCAAATAGAAAAACAAGATTCCCTAAAACAAAATAGAAAAACAAGTCCTACTCGCTACAGAGCATCCCTCATGTGGTCATCCCCAAGTATAAAACTGTAAGCCATAAGCCCATTTTTTGGAACACTGGTATCGTAGTAGCTGTGTGGGTGAAAAAAATAATCAAAAGTGGGGCAATGGAAAAGCAAATACGAGGCCCTTGAACGAATATAACTCACTATTATTCGTAGTAGCAGTGGTCGACTGGTGGTCTATCCTACTACAAAACAAACATTAACGGAGTGAAGGCGCTAATCGTCCTGCAGTCCGTCGAGCACGACGGAGCCGACGAACAGCCCGGCAGCGACGGCCGCGAACAACGTAGCGACGACCGTCTGGACCGTCACGAGCAGTGTGGAGTCGTCCGGCACGAAGACGACCGTGGCGATGGAGGCGACGACCAGCGGCAGCGACAGTGACGCGAGCACGGCCGGGGACACCGTGGCCGCGCTCTCGACGAGGCTGAGGAGTCCCAGGTCCTCGGCCTTGGAGAGCAGTCCGAGCTTCTCCAGCGAGGAGAGCGTGACGCCGAGCTCCTCCGCCTTGGACAGCAGCCCCGCCTTCTCCACGCTGCTCAGTACCTTGCGCTTCTCAAGCTTCTTGAACACGTCCACCGACGCCTCCTCGCTCCCCTCCGCGAAGATCCCCGCGCCGAACCACTGCTTGGACCACCCATCGTCGTACTTGTTCACCTTCAAGACCAATTTTTAAGATACTACTAGAGCATGTGGTGGAACTGAACATGGACACGAAATTGGATCTTGGCAATGGCAACAAGAGAATTCACAGAGCTGGAGTCACGAGTCCGATTACCTTGTTCTTGGGAGCCATGGCCGTGACCTTGAAGTGCCTTCTCCTTGCGGGGGACGGTAGGCCCCGCTGGGACTGGGACAGACAGGACGAAGAGCAGCAGCCGGAGATTGCTGCTGATATTGCAGCCATTTCTGCCTCCTCTTCCCCTGCTCTCTTCTTCCTCCTCTGGTGATACGAAGCACAGGTTCTTTTTTGACTTGTCTGCTTTCTCGGCTTTTGTTGTACGTGAAACTGGAACGTGGCCGCTGGTTAGCAGCGGCTTATCTTTGGGATGGCCCCGAGGGCCACGAGATACAAACTGAGCCACAAAAAATGTCATGGGGGGCGATGTGTTACGATGTCAGCGTTGGATCTCCTACCGTCGGTCGTAGAGACACCTCGAGTAAATTGCAAAAAACCATCACAATTGAAGACCCTATTTTAAAAAACCACCACCATTCGATTTTTTTTTAAACCGCCAACATTGTGCTGACAGTTTTCAAAAAACACTGATCTGTCACTAAACGAATATTGACATCGCTTCTGACAGATGGGGTCAGCCGTAAGTGCTGATGTGGCAAAATTAACATGACACCGTTGCACCTGCCCGTTACACTAGAAGCAGGGGGCCACTCGTCAGTGTCTCATGCGTCTCACGACATGGACGCTGGTGCCCGACGAGGGAGGCAGGCGAGGTCAACGGCGAGTAGCGCCGCTCCAGCTCCGGCGAGCACTGTCGCTGGATCCAACCCGAATCCAAGACGAGGTCAAAATCCCCCAAGCCGTGCGCCGCTCAGGAGCCGCATCAAGCGAACCCGCAGCCGGTGTGTGACGCCGCCCCATCTGCGTCGGCCGCCTCTCGCGCACGGACTGGCTCCGCGTCCGCCGTCAGAGCAGCAGCTAGCCAGCCGCGAGGCACCTCCTGCTCGGGGTGGTGGCGCAATGGAGCAGAAGCTGCTCCCAAGTCGCCGGAGTCGCCCTCGCCCACCTCCTTGATCTGCTCCCAGGTGGCGGCGCCGGAGCCCCTCCGTCGAGGTCGCCATGCCGGCGGCGCACGTGCCCGGCGAGGTGTGCCCGGAGCCCGAGCTGCCGGCCGGCCCCGTGCGTCCCGGCGGCGCCGCGACGCTATCTGCTCGCCAGGATCCAGCGCACGCACGGGCTGCCACTGCCTGGACGTGCTTTTTTTTCACTTATATATATTTTTTGTTTCAATGACAGTCGGACCCACTTGTGTAATAGAAGAGTTACTTGTTCAGCAACAATTCCGTCTCCCATGTCTGTCACCGTCACGCCATGTCATCAGATGCAGCGGGCCCTACTTGTTAAGAGTCAGCGTCAACGTTGTAAATCATGCTATTAATGTTTTTTGCAAATTAATTACTGAATACCGGAAGTTTTTTGAAAAAAAACTGAATGGTGGTGGTTTTTTGAATTAGGGTCCCCAATTGTGATGGTTTTTTGCAATTTACTCAAACACCTCAGCCGTAATTCAGCTTGCCGCCAAGCCATTGAGATGAAAGTGCGGTGAAAACTTTTGCGACCAGAGATGATATCCCGCATGTTGCTATAAAAATTAGTTGCAATATATTTCAATGATGTTTGGTTATAATATTTGATAATTGGATAGATGTAAATTTAGTTGAGTATAAATAGCATCATAAAATGGAATGGCTAAACCGTTTCCCGTGCATGGTTGTTGATGTGTCTAACTCCTCTCCGCCAATCGCCCGAGCTCGTTGGCTCACTACCGTCGTAGCATGTGGGTGCAAACCATCATGCACATCGTCGGCTCGCCCCGCAACTTTTCCTATCCCCACTTGCCGGTTTGAAGCTTTTTTCATTTACTGTTGAAGCTTTCTTTGTGAACGGTTGCAATTTTTCGATTGTGCAGTGCCCTGTTGAGCTTTCTCTTTTGCTGGTTGAACATTTTTTTTCATCTATGGACTATGGTCGAAATTTGTTCTGTCAACTGATGCAACTTTTTTCGTTGAGCAGTGCCCCGGTGGAAGCTTTTCCCAGTTGGATAGTGGCCAAATGAAGCTTTTTCTATTGCCAGATGAAGATTTTTCCATCTAAGGTTAAAACTTTTTTGTCAATGATTGCAATACTGTTTATGGCGGTTCCAGCATCACCTCACAGCCGTGCGCCAACGCTCGCCGTTGGTCGCTGCACAAAGGAGCTTGTAGGCCCACCATGTCGAGTCTCCATTCCAGCACTCATTCGTCATCGTTGCAGCATGTATCCCCAACATTGTTGCAGCTCGTGTGTGCTAGAGGTGACGGTTGCCCGAGAGGGAGAGGAAAGAAGGAGGCGCTTGTTGTGGCTGTTTATCTGTCCGCGGTGGCTTGCCCTATCAGCAGGTGGCGGTGATTGGCCTGCAGCAGCAGCACCGCCCAGCTCACCCCCGACGAGTTTGAAGATTGAGGAGTGGAGCCGCAGCGAGCAGCACGTCTCGAAAAAAGGGAGAATGAGTGGTGCTTATGGATAAGAAAAAGAAAAAGGTTGGGGAAGAAGATAAGGCTGGGGAAAAAGAAAGCAAAGGGGAACGCACGACTGGGTGGGATCCGATTTCGTTCATGCGACCGAAGCGTGCTTCGGTCAGTCAGCCGGATAGAAACATTAGCCTTTGCATTTTTCTTCTAGGGATCATTCCCTGCAACATGAACGGAACAACAAACTGTTTTTTTTCTATTTTGTTTGATGTTTCTCTTGCCTTTTTTGTTTCTGTTTTTTATGTGATACACGAACATCTTTTTTGAACCTATGACCATTTCATAAAAAGCTTTGAACGTATATTCGATATGTATGTATATATGAACAATTATTTTTCTAAACAAGACTTTGGAAAACTATATAAACATTTGCTGGTAAATACACATTCATTTTTAAATACGCAAGCACTTTTTTGAAAATTACATGAACAAGTTGCTTACAAGCGTGAACATCTTTCTGAAATTACATGAACATTTTAAAAAATGTGTTTGCACATTTTTTATTGCATGAATTGTTTGTAGATGTGTGAACACTTTTAGAAAAATATTAGTTGTGTACTAAGAAAATGTTTGCCACACATTAAAAACTGATCATCGTGTATTTAAAAGCCGTTCGTTGTGTGAATAAAAAATATTTACACTATAGTTAAAAAACGTTTATCATATATTGGAAAATGGTCACTGTGTATTTATAAAAGGTTCATCATGTAATAAATATGGTCATCGTGACTTTTTAAAAAAAGTCAAATAAAAATGATTTTTATCACATATTAAAAAAGTGTCAGCGTATTTATCAAAAAAGGTAATATATTCTAAGAAAGAAACAGAAAAAATTGATATTCTAAAAATAAAATAAACAATGAATAGTCTATACATACATCACGAATATTTTAATACAATGATGATTTTTTTTTTGAAAAATTGATCAACAAATTTAAATAAATGATTGATATTTTTAGATACACGATAAAAAAATCAACATACGCTGATTTCTGTAGAAAAGGATCAACATTTTACATATAAACGCTGAATAATGCGATCAATCTTCTTAAAGTACATGAGTGCCAAATATGGTTGTGATTGAATGTTAAATATGATTGTAATTGTCCAGGGGAGCAACTAGAGAGTACCCTCTGGTTTGGGCTGTTAGCGGCCCCTCGAGGGCGCACAAGCCGCTGCCAAATGATGCGTCCAGCTGCCGTCACGTGTCGTGTGCTAGATTTAAGAAAATGTGTCAGGCGCTGGGTGCAAATGCGGGAGCATAATTTATTTTTCCTTTTTTTGCATAAGTTGTTAAGCATTTTTTTTGATTTTTCAGATTTTGCTTGCTTTTTTCTACGTTTTCTTTGAAAAATGTGCATTTTTTTGGAGGTTTTCTATTTTCCGCATATGAAGAACATCATGTGAAATGCACAGTTGTGCTTCCGTGCTGTGCTTCTCAAAAAATGAAAAGCATAGTTGTACTTCTTTAGTTGTACTTCATGATAAAGCACAACTATACTTCCCACAACTCTGCTTTCCAAAAAGGGAAAATCACGGTTGTGTTCACGGTGAAGCACATCAGTGCTTCTGCATGAAGCGCAACTCTACTTCCCAAATGTGATCAACATGGGATCAAATTTAAAAAATATTGAGGCGAGAAACACAACATTGGAAACAATTAGTGAGTTGGACACACGATTTAAGAGATAAAATATTTGAAAAATAAATATAAAAACATAAAATTCATCGGTCGTGACACGTGTCGTGCATACAGCGAAGTTTTTTTTAAAGGTAACCACAAGTTTTTTCTCTAAAGGTAACCACAAAGGAGATAAGAGTGTATTACCAAAAAGGCTTTCACCCCGCTTTATAAATAAAGCAACCACCAAGCACAAAGTATCAAGGTACCAACCGTACAACCCACACACACAAACACAACGCCACCGCAGGCAAGGTCCAACACTCACACACACAAACAATACCCAGGTCCAGCTGTGGGCACAACACAACAAGCCCAACACATAAACGGCGGTGGCGGCGAGGTAAAGACGATCTAATCCAGCTACGGTGGTGGTGGGGGAAGCGGTGGAGCCATCCAGAGAGCCATCGCACGAAGCTGGGTGATGATGGAGGTGATGGCGTCTCTCTCCCTGGGACGGCTAAGCGGCCGCCAAAGCTGCAAGTAACCAGGCCATTTGCACAAAACGTCAGTAGCACGACGAAGAGGGATACGCCGAATCACAAGTTTATTCCTAACGGTCCACAGTGTCCAGGCAAGCACCCCAATGATCAGCCACCTAATGTGACGAGCCGAGGGTGGTAGCGCCTGGAGTTCGGCGAAGAGAGCGGGGAAGTTGTTGTGGTCCCATCTTCCACCCACTATTTCGCGGAAACAGCTCCAGAGGAACTGTGCGGACACGCAGGTGAAGAAGATATGGTTCAAAACCTCTTCAGGCCCGCAGAGCGTGCAACGCCCATCACCGGGGCCATTGCGTTTCAGGACCTCCACACTGGACGGGAGGCGTCCGCTAATCCATTGCCATAAGAAGATCCTAATTTTCAGGGGGAGGCGGATTTCCCAGATGGTGGTGAGCGCCTCATGGCCTAGCGATGGGGCGATGGCCTGGTAGAGAGACTTAGTGGAGAATTGCCCAGAACGCTCTAGACGCCATGTGGAGCGGTCATCTCCAATCGCGAGATCAGGCTCGTGTAACGCGATGCAGTCAAGCAATTCCTGCCAATCCACGTTCTCCGCCGGGCTAAATGGTCTCTGGAACGCGAGTTGCCCTAAGTCAATAAGGGCCGTCGCGACAGAAATCCGCGGATCAACCGCGATGGAGAACAGGTCAGGAAAGCGGGCCGCGAGGGGCATGTCTCAAGTCCATCTATCGAACCAGAACAACATGGTGGTGCCAGACCCCACCACGATCGAGGTACCGATCCAGAGGACTGGGAGGAGCTGGATGATGGATTGCCAGAACTGGGAGCCCCCAGACCACTGGCAGAAGGCGAGAGGCTGGCCACGGAGGTATTTCTGCTGAATGAGGCGAAGCCACATGCCACCTTCTCCGTTGGTAATCCGCCAGAGCCACCGAGTCAGGAGGGCTATGTTCATGCGTTTGGAGGACATGATACCGAGACCGCCCTGGTCACGAGGTTTACAGATCTCTGACCACCGAACCATGTGGTACTTCTGTTTATCGCCCTCGCCGGCCCAGAAGAAACGCCCCTGAACTGTGGCAATCTCATGATGGAGAGTCTGAAGGAGGCTGTAGAAGCTCATGATGAATAAGAGTAGGCTGGAGAGGGACGAATTAATGAGCACCGTCCGGGCTGCTTTCGAGAGCCTGCTACCTCTTGAGCATGCGTTGGTTTTCCCTTGAAGAGGAAAGGATGATGCAGCAAAGTAGCGTAAGTATTTCCCTCAGCTTTTGAGAACCAAGGTATCAATCCAGTAGGAGGTTACACGCAAGTCGCATTGTACCTACACAAACAAATAAGAACCTTGCAACCAATGCGATAAAGAGGTTGCCAATCCCTTCACGGCCACTTGCAAAAGTGAGATCTGAAAGTGATAATAAGACAAATATTTTTGGTATTTTTATGATATAGATTGGAAAGTAAAGATTGCAAAATAAATAACGAAAGAAATAGTAAATTGATAGGAAAGTAATATGATGGAAGATAGACCCGGGGGCCATAGGTTTCACTAGTGGCTTCTCTCAAGATAGCATAATTTACGGTGGGTGAACAAATTACTGTTGAGCAATTGATAGAAAAGCGCATAGTTATGAGAATATCTAGGCATGATCATGTATATAGGCATCACGTCCGTGACAAGTAGACCGAAATGATTCTGCATCTACTAATATTACTCCACACATCGATCGCTATCCAGCATGCATCTAGAGTATTAAGTTCATAAGAACAGAGTAACGCATTAAGCTAGATGACATGATGTAGAGGGATAAACTCAAGCAATATGATATAAAGCCCATCTTTTTATCCTCGATCGCAACAATACAATACGTGCCTTGTTACCCCTGCTGTCACTGGGAAAGGACACCGCAAGATTGAATCCAAAGCTAAGCACTTCTCCCATGGCAAGAAAGATCAATCTAGAAGGCCAAACCAAACTGATAATTCGAAGAGACTTGCAAAGATAACAAATCATACATATAAGAATTCAGAGAAGAACCAAATATTGTTCATAGATAATCTTGATCATAAACCCATAATTCATCGGATCTCGACAAACACACCGCAAAAAGAATTACATCAAATAGATCTTCAAGAGAATCGAGGAGAACTTTGTATTGAGATCCAAAGAGAGAGAAGAAGCCATCTAGCTAATAACTATGGACCCGAAGGTCTGTGGTAAACTCACACATCATCGGAGAGGCTATGGTGTTGATGTAGAAGCCCTCTGTGATCGATTCCCCCTCCGGCAGAGCGCCGGAAAAGGCCCCAAGATGGGATCTCACGGGTACAGAAGGTTGCAGCGGTGGAAATAGGGTTTCGTGGTGCTCTCAGATGTTTTCGGGGTACATGAGTATATATAGGCGAAAGAAGTAGGTCGGTTGAGCCACGAGGGGCCCATGAGGGTGGGGGGGCGCCTACCCCCTGGGCGCGCCTCCCTGCCTCGTGGCCGCCTCGTTGCTTGCTTGACGTCCACTCCAAGTATCCTGGATTGCGTTTGTTCCAAAAATAACTCTCCCAAAGGTTTCATTCCGTTTGGATTCCGTTTGATATTCCTTCTCTGCGAAACACTGAAATAGGCAAAAACAACAATTTGCACTGGGCCTTCGGTTAATAGGTTAGTCCCAAAAATAATATAAAAATATATAATAAAGCCCATTAAACATCCAAAACAGATAATATAATAGCATGGATCAATAAAAAATTATAGATACGTTGGAGACGTATCAGAGCCACCGGCCCTGCGAGGGCTCGATGCGGTGCTGAAACTTCCCCACCGTGGGGCACAGCTCGGCCACCGTGAGCCTGGAGTCATGTAACGCCCATGATGCGGCTATATCTCCCACGTGTCGAGGCACGACTTAGAGGCATAACCGCATTGTGGTTTTGTCGCAAGAAGGGTCATCTTCACACAATCCCATGTAATGAACAAGAATGGGATAAAGAGTTGGCTTACAATCGCCACTTCACACAATACATAAATAAATCATACATCAATCAGAGTACACACATAGGCCCGACTACGGAACCAAAATAAAAGAAGACAACCCAACTGCTAGATCCCTGATCGTCCCAACTGGGCACCACTACTGATCAACATGAAAAGAAACAACACAACGAACAAGATCTTCATCGAGCTCCCACTTGAGCTCAGTTGCGTCACCTGCACTGGTATCATCGGCACCTGCAACTGTTTTGGAAGTATCTGTGAGTCACGAGAACTCGGCAATCTCACGCCCGCGAGATCAAGACTATTTAAGCTTGAAGGAAAGGATGGTGTAATGAGGTGGAGCTGCAGCAGGCACTAAGCATATATGGTGGCTAACATACGCAAAAGAGAGCGAGAAGAGAAGCAACGGAGCGGTCGTCAACTAGCAATGACCAAGAAGTGATCCTGAACTCCTACTTACGTCATACATAACTCAAACCGTGTTCACTTCCCGGACTCCACCGACAAGAGACCATCACGGCTACACACGCCGTTGGTGCGTTTTAATTAGGGTCAAGTGTCAAGTTCTCTACAACCGGATATTAATAAAATCCCATCTGCCACATAACCGCGGGCACGGCTTTCGAAAGATAATACCCTGCAGGGGTGTCCCAACTTAGCCCATTATAAGCTCTCACGGTCAACGAAGGATAAACCTTCTCCCGGGAAGACCCGATCAGTCTCGGAATCCCGGTTTACAAGACATTTCGACAATGGTAAAACAAGACCAGCAAAGCCGCCCGATGTGCCGACAAATCCCGATAGGAGCTGCACATATCTTGTTCTCAGGGCAACACCGGATGAGACATCCTACGAGTAAAACCAGACCTCGAGTTTCCACAAGGGGGCCCCGCAGTCTACTCAGTTCGGACCAACACTCGAAGGAGCACTGGCCCGGGGGGGTTAAAATAAGATGACCCTTGAGTCTGCAGAACCCAAGGGAAAAGGGGATAGGTGGTAGCAAATGGTAAAACCAAGGTTGGGCCTTGCTGGAGGAGTTTTATTCAAAGCGAACTGTCAAGGGGGTCCCATAAATCACCCAACCGCGTAAGGAATGCAAAATCAAGGAACATAACACCGGTATGACGGAAACTAGGGCGGCAAGAGTGGAACAAAACACCAGGCATAAGGCCGAGCCTTCCACCCTTTACCAAGTATATAGATGCATTAATTAAAGTAAGATATATTGTGATATCCCAACATAAACATAATCCAACATGGAGCAATCTTCATCTTCACCTGCAACTAACAACGCTATAAGAGGGGCTGAGCAAAAGCGGTAACATAGCCAAACAACGGTTTGCTAGGAAAGGTGGGTTAGAGGCTTGACATGCAATATGGGAGGCATGATATAACAAGTGGTAGGTAGCGCAAGCATAGCGATAGAACGAACAACTAGCCAAGCAAAGATAGAAGTGATTTCGAGGGTATGGTCATCTTGCCTGAGATCCCGCAAGGAAGAAGAACGAGTCTATGAAGAAGACAGATGGACGTAGTCGAACGAATCCTCACAACTCCGGAACGATACCGAAGGTAACGAGAGAAGCAACCCGGAAAGAAATAAACAACATAGTAAACAATCATCACATAAACATGGCATGATGCACAAACAAGTATGATACATGTCCGGTTTAATGAGGCATGGCATGACAAAATGCAACAAACAATACTACAAATTAAGTGGAGCTCAATATGCAACGAGTTGCATATTGACAAAACACCACATCAATTATTTAGTTCTCTCTCGTTTATGTACCCAACAATATTAAATGTTATTAAACATGGCAAGAGGTGAAGCATTGTGAGACTATCTATCTAGGCAAGTTTAAATGAGGCCGGAACAACAAACAACAATTCCGGAAAATCCTCATGTCCATATTTTAGATTTGGTACTGTTCTGCCTAAAACCATATTTTATTGCTGTTAAACAGTAAAACAAGGTGCACCATGTTAATCTATGCATTTTTCTACCCCATTTACATATAAAGTTTAATAAAATCCGAGCTACGGTTATTTAGTTATGAAATAAATCATTTTAACATGTTATTTGAGCAAATTTAATCAAACGGCATTTTAAACAATTTTAACATGGGTGAAAGTGGCATATTATTAAACTACACAAAATTCTAAGCATTTTACATGTTTAAATCATTTTAATCCGAAGCACGGTTTATTAGTTATTAAATGCATGAAGCACAGGGGGTTTTCTGTAAGACTGTAAACTCCTGGATAATAGAGAAATTCGTCCAGAGCAGAAAAAAAACATGGCAGGCCGAATCTGGCAGGGCCAAAAGGAGGGTGGGCGCTGGAGGCTCACCCAGCGGGCCTTGGCCCATCTACAGAGGAGGCCTTGGGCGCACTGGGCCTGGCGCAACGGAGGGGGGGCGCTGGACCGAAACAGCGGTGGCCCAGGCGCGGGCGCTGGGGCGCTGTGCGAGTCAACGCGAGGCAGGGGCGCGGTCGAGACGAAGCAGAGGATGCAGGGGCGACGGCCGCGGCCGGACTTGGCGCGCTCTCCGGCGAGGGCGGACGAAGGAGCCGGATCCAGGGACGAGGCCGGGGTGCAGGGAGCTGGGGCGTTGCGGGAACGGCGAGGTCGGCAGGGAGGCCTCGGCTGGTTCCTGTCCCTGACGAAGAGAGACAGAGAGAGGTGAGACAGAGAGAGGGGGGAGGGAAAGGAAGAGAGGGCGCGAGGGAGGACGACCTGAGGTCGAGGTCGCCGGCTGACAGGCTCGCCGGGGTGGCGCGGTGCCGTGGGGCTCGTGCTCCTGAACGAGAGGACGCTCGGGCCCCGGAAGCAGAGGAGGTGGCGGTGGAGGCTTCGGGCTGATGAGGGGAGCGAGGAGGTGGCGCACGAGGTCAGGCTCCAGGCGGTTGACCGCGCGAGAAGACGAGGACGGCAGGGTTCAGACCTGCACTCGCAGGAGTGCTCGGGAGGACGGGGCCTCGGGTGCTCGCGGGCGAAGGCAGCTGCAGGGCCTAAGGCCGGCGGGGATGCAGGCGCTGGTGCTGCTCGCGGCGGCGCGTGGGAAGCACGAGAGGATGCGGGGTTGCAGCGACGAGGCAGGTGCGGGCATATTCTATGTGCTGACCCGTTTTCGGGCTGCAACGTTTCATGTTGCAGACTTTTCAGACGACGAGTAAGGTGCCTTAGGTCGTGGTCTTATACTCAGTGATGCCGCTGGAGTTGATGGACTCACTTATCTTCCAAGTCTTCCGCTGTTATCGTTAATAGATGGCCTTAAGCCATATTTATCATACTTATTCTCCTTGGAGATATTCGATGTAATAAGTGTGTGATTGCTACTCTGTTATAAATCCTCCATTTGTACTGTGCGTGTCAGCATTACTGATCCAGGGATGACACTGGTGCACAACAGCACATACCATTTGAGGTCTGATCGCTACAAAGTTGGTATCAGAGCACACGCTGACTGTAGGACATGACCACTAAGTTTAAGCCATAGAAAGCTTCTCTCTTCTCATTTCTGACCTCTCTCCACTTTCTACTCTTTTAGGAATGGCGGATGCAAGGAGCAAGTTCATGCAACCAGATGAAGACACGCCGTTTGGTCGACACTTGAAGGAAGTCACCAAGTACTTGAACATAGGAATACCAAGCATCACCGGAACCTACAACGCCACATTACCTGAAGAGGAGAGGTGGAAGATTCAAGTTCTCATTCCAGGAAGGACGTTTGTGCCAGTTACTGAACCCATAAGATTGGTTTTTGAAGCACCAACCTGGAGTTTAGGGAAGAGCATGGCCGCACACATCGCCATGGGACGCATTGGAGAAGTCTATCACCAGGAGCTTAAGGATACAATTTATCAAATTTGTGGACGCCGAGACGCGCAATGGGAGATGATCAGAACCAAGAAGGATGGATCAATTACAGCTTTCATCCAGGAGCAAAACCAACATATTCGTCGCCAGGAGAACCAGATGTGCACGGACAAGGAAGAACTGAAGAAGGCATTAACCAAGATCAAGGAGCTCCAAGAAGAACTCAAAGCTACACGCGAAGATTATTTGGAGGAAATCAACGCACTAGTAGGGAAGAATGACGACCTGGAGAAGAAGATTGGAGTATTCATGGGAAATCCAGTGCCAAAAGCAGAAGTCGACGAATGCACTTGTCCGGATAACTACATCATCATCGACGACACCGACTCGGAACCAAGTGAAGATGACTGGGTTGATGAAGCCGGAGCAGACATCATGGAGTCTTCAACGGATTAGAATTTTATTAGACCACCATATCAGTAGTAGCTTTCCCCCATTTAATAGTATAGTTCAAGCACTTTGTAACGCTAGTTAGATCGATTGTTTTGCCTTGTTTGAATTGATTGAGTGATATTGATTGTATTTGTCTCATGAGCATATGGGTAGTGTTTTCTCTCTAGACCTCATTCTATTCTTAACTCTCATCTTTTCTAACCTATCAGATGCCTCCGAGACGCGATACCGGATTTGTTTTCCCACCAGAGATCACCCAGTTGATTCAGCAACAGAATGCCCTGATGCAAGTGTTAGTGCAGAACCAAGGCAACAACAACCCACCGCCACCACCACCTGTTGATCACTTAGCCCGTTTCTTAAGGCTAAACCCGCCGGTGTTTTCCAGTAGCACCGAGCCAATTGTTGCAGATGATTGGCTCCGCAAAGTTGGAAGGGAGTTGACCACTGCAGGATGCACAGATGCGGAAAGAGTGCGTTTTGCCGCACATCAGCTTGATGGACCCGCAGCATCATGGTGGGAGAATTATACAGCCACGCACCCTATTGACACTGTCACATGGGACCAGTTTCAGCAAGCTTTCCGTACAGCACATGTTTCAGCAGGAGCTATGGCTATGAAGAAGCGTGAGTTTCGCAACCTACGCCAAGGAGGACGCACCGTAGGCCAGTATGTTGAGGAATTCAGTAAGTTAGCACGTTATGCACCAGATGACGTTGCTACAGATGCAGCCAAGCAGGAGAAGTTTTTGGAAGGACTGAATGATGAGCTGAGTATGCAGTTGATGGTAGCAACTTTCAACAACTACCAGGAACTGGTAGATAGAGCTCTCATGATTGAAGGAAAGCAACAACAGATTGAAAACCGTAAGAGGAAGTATGGCCAAGGGAAGTATAACTCAGGAGCTCAGCAGAAGCCACGATTTACCCCGAAGCCGGGAGGACAGTTTCAGCATACCCATGGAGGAGGTAGTTCGCACAACCATAATGGCTCTAAAAATGGTAATGGGAATGGAGGAAGCAACGGACAGAACCGCACCAACCCATCTACCCCAGCCAAGAGGGACCTGAGTCAAGTCACTTGCTTTAAGTGCCAGAAGAATGGACATTATGCCAATGAATGTCCTGAAGCCCAAAATGGAAATGGCAATGGAAGCTCTGGGAAGAAGCCGAACCCGTTCAACAAAGGGCATGTGAACCACGTGAGCGTGGAGGAGGTTGAAGCTCAGCCTGATGCAGTAATAGGTAAGTTTTTGGTTAAGTCATTTACTGCAACCGTTCTTTTCGATACTGGTGCATCGCATTCGTAACCTCGCCAGGAGCAGAGTATATGGCCACCCAAGGATGTTTTCAGATACCATTGGCCATTGGTAGGCATGTTTTCTCCTCAGACCTCATTGTTTTGGAATCGCAAGGTTTGGATGTGATTTTGGGAATGGATTGGCTATCGTTGTATGGAGGAAACATCGACTGTGCCAGCAAGACAATTTTTCTTACCACCCCAGAAGGAAAAAGGATCAAGTACGTATCCCGGCATATGCCGAAGAGGACTCAAGTAAATTCCTTATCAGGAGTTGTACAGGAGGAAGTACCAGTGGTGAAGGATTAACCGGATGTATTTCCAGAAGAGTTGCCAGGCATGCCACCAGACAGAGACATTGAGTTCTTGATTGAACTTTTGCCAGGCACATGCCCAATATCTAAGAGACCGTACAGGATGCCCGCAAAGGATTTGGAGGAAATTAAGAAGCAGATCAAGGAGTTACTGGATAAAGGCTATATTCGCCCAAGTTCGTCACCTTGGGGATCACCGGTACTTCTAGTGGAGAAGAATGATGGATCGCTGAGGATGGTTGTTGATTACCGAGGATTGAATGAAGTGACCATCAAAAACAAGTACCCACTGCCGATGATCAATGATTTGTTTGACCGCCTACAAGGAGCTAAAGTATTTTCCAAGATCGATCTACGATCAGGATACCATCAGTTAAAGATTCGAGAGCAGGATATACCCAAGACGACATTTACCACCAGATATGGATTGTATGAGTATACCGTTATGTCATTTGGTCTGACTAACGCACCTGCCTATTTCATGAACCTGATGAACAAAGTGTTTATGGAGTTTTTGGATAAGTTCGTCGTGGTGTTCATTGATGATATTTTAATCTTTTCCAAGGATGAGGAAGAGCATGAGGAGCATTTACAATTGGTACTTGAGAAGCTCAGAGAACATCAGTTATGCGCCAAGTTCAGCAAATGTGAGTTTTGGCTGAAGGAAGTTGGATTCCTTGGACATGTTATTTCTGGAGAAGGAATAGAAGTGGACCCTGCCAAGGTTGACACAGTGACAAGTTGGGAATCACCCACGACAGTTGGAGAAATCCGGAGTTTTCTTGGACTTGCAGGATACTACCGGAGATTCATCGAGAATTTCTTGAAGATTGCTAAGCCCATGACTGAGCTATTGAAGAAGGACACCAAGTTCAATTGGACTGAGGAATGTGAAGCTAGTTTCCAAGAGTTGAAGAAACGATTGGTTACATCACCAGTGTTGATTCTGCCAGATCAACGCAAGGATTATGAAGTTTATTGCGACGCTTCTTGTCGAGGACTTGGAGCAGTGCTTATGCAGGAAGGAAGAGTTGTGTCATATGCTTCACGACAACTTAAACCCCATGAGAAGAAATATGCTACGCATGATTTGGAATTAGCAGCCCTGGTGCATGCGTTGAAGACATGGAGACATTTTCTCATCGGAAACCATTATGAGGTGTATACGGATCACAAGAGTTTGAAGTATATTTTCACGCAGAAGGAGTTAAATCTCAGTCAGAGGAGATGGTTGGAGCTCATTAAGGATTATGATATGAGATTGCATTATCACCCTGGAAAGGCTAACGTAGTAGCAGACGCGTTGAGCCGCAAGAGTCATGTCAACACCCTCATGACAGGAGAGATACCTCAAGAGTTAGCCGAGGACCTTCGCGAGCTATGTTTGGAAATAGTCCCAAGAGGCTATTTAGCAACATTGGAGATTCAGTCTACCTTGATGGAAAGGATCAGAGAAGCTCAGAAGACAGACAAGGAGATTGAAGAGATAAAGGAGAAGATGAGCAAAGGTAAAGCCAAGGGATTTCGTGAGGATGAGCACGATACCTTATGGTTTGAGGACCGCGTATATGTGCCAAATGATCCGGAGATCAGGAAGTTGATTTTGCAAGAAGCCCATGATTCACCGTACTCGATTCATCCAGGGAATACGAAGATGTATTTGGATTTGAAGAATACTTTCTGGTGGACCGGAATGAAGAAGGATATTGCAGAATATGTAGCAGTTTGTGATGTGTGTCAGAGAGTGAAGGCAAAGCATCAGAAGCCAGCAGGATTGCTACAACCATTGCCGATACCCGAATGGAAGTGGGATAAGATAGGCATGGATTTTATCACAGGATTACCCAGGACTCGTTCAGGCTATGACTCAATATGGGTTGTAGTCGACCGTTTGACGAAAGTGGATCATTTCATTCCAGTAAAGACCACTTACACCAGTGCTAAGTTGGCAAAGATATACATGACCAGGATCGTATGTTTGCATGGAGTTCCGAGGACCATTGTATCAGACAGAGGAACCCAATTTACCTCGAAGTTTTGGAAGCAGTTACATGAAGCATTGGGAACCAGGCTGGAATTTAGTACAGCTTTTCACCCGCAGATAGATGGACAGACCGAGAGAGTCAACCAGATTTTGGAGGACATGTTGAGAGCATGTGCACTAGATTATGGATCTAGTTGGGACGATAATTTGCCATATGCGGAGTTTTCTTATAACAACAGTTATCAAACCAGTTTGAAGATGGCCCCTTTCGAAGCTTTGTACGGAAGGAGGTGTAGAACACCGTTGTTATGGGACGAAGTTGGAGACCGTCAGTTGTTTGGACCAGATCTGATTAAGGAGTCTGAACAGAAAGTGAGGTTGATTCGCGATAGGCTCAAGGTAGCCCAGTCCAGGCAGAAGAGTTATGCTGATTCTAAACGAAAAGAGACAGTTTACGAAGTCGGAGACCGAGTGTATCTTCGAGTATCACCACTTCGAGGAGTGAAGCGCTTTGGAGTTAAGGGAAAGTTAGCGCCCCGTTTTATCGGACCATACAGAGTTGTGGAACGTATGGGAGAGGTTGCCTACAAGCTGGAATTGCCCGAAGGATTGTCTGGAGTTCATGATGTATTTCACGTTTCCCAGTTGAAGAAGTGCCACGCAGAGATGGCTGAGGTACCACTGAGAGATACTGTGCCACTGGAAGCGATTCAGCTGGAAAGTGATTTGACCTATGAGGAGAAACCAGTTAAGATTCTTGAGTATGCCAGCCGAGTTACCCGCAACAAGGTTATCAAGTTTTGCAAAGTCCAGTGGAGTCACCACACGGAGGATGAAGCCACCTGGGAGCGAGAGGAAGATCTACGGAAGGACCACTCCCACCTGTTTTCTAGCCAACCCGAATCTCGAGGGCGAGATTCATCTTAAGCGGTGTAGGTTTGTAACATCCCAAATTTTTAATTTGGTATGTTATACATAGATCGTCATTGCATATCATATTTTATTGCATTTTTGACAAATCCTCGATAAATCCTAAGCAACTCAAGGACCCTCGGAGAGATTTGGGGATTTTCTCGAATTTTCAAATTTGATTTTCATCAAATAATAAGACGAGGATTTTGGTTTTAATTATTTTCTCTCCGGAAAAATATTTCATTTTAAAAATAAACGAGAGGAGAAAATATGACTTCTCCAAAACAATTGAAATACTGGAGGAAAAATGTTAAAATCATTTATTGGAATTTATTCGGATTTTATTTGCAATTTTTATTGCATTTAAAATATTGCATGTTTTCAAAATATTTATTGTGTGTTAAAAAAATGTTCATCCTATTCTAGATTTTCTAACTAGACGGGGAAAATTTAGTTTATATTTTTCTGACTTTTATTTATTTTTCTAGGAATTATTCCGCGGAACGTATTAAAAAAAACGCGCGCGCCCGCCGGGCCGAAGCCCAGCCGAGGCCCAGCCGCCCGCGGGATCTCCTTCCCCAGCACGGGACGCCGCCGCGCCGTGTCCTCCATGGACACGGGACCGAGCCGCCGCCGGAGCTTGCCCCCTCCTCCAAGCCGAGCTCTCCCCCCCCCCCCTTTGTATACCCGCGCCCCCCCCCTCTTCTCTCTCTCACCCCGCCGCCGCCCGCCTTGCCCGCCGTTGCCGCCGGAGTTGAGCACGGGAGCCGCCGCCGCCGCCGTTGCCGCCGCCCCCTCGCCGTCCCTCGCCCTCCCCGAGCACCCCGCACCCCGCCGCCCTCGCCGCCCTCGCCGGAGCCCCGCCGGAGCCGCCCCCGACGAGGTACTGCCTCGCCTCGTTCGTTGCCGGTTTTTATTAAAAAAAACCTTCGTTTAAAAAAAACCCTAGATCAGTTTTTTTCGGTTTTATTATTTTGCGAGCGTTCACCGAACCGTTCGTTTTAACGAACGCGTTCGTCGGTTTTTTTCTGTTAACGAACGTCCGTTCTTTAACCGTTCGTCCGTTTTTCTTTTTCATCGGATTTTTCCGTTATTTTCTCAGATTCGATTTCTGATCGAATCTTCGTTTCTGTTTAACTTCTCGCTCGTTTATCGGAATCAGGCGATTCAAGCGCCTAGAGTTTCGTCTCGAAATTCTCTTTCCGTTTAACCTACTCAAACAAGTTTTTGCTACAGTAAAATTTGACCTAGATCCAGATTAGTAAACGAAGCATGTTTCTTTCGCCGTTTGACTTTCGTTGCTTCTTTCGAGTTGATTCTTTTTGCAAACCGGAGTTCTTAAGTTGAACTTTCTGGTTGGATCTTTCATTCGAGTTTTACCTGTGCATTAGATGAGTACTGATTGTATGCTTGTTTGTTTGCGATAGAGTACCCGGAGTGTGCCGCTTGTTACTTCGAATCGCTAGGTTTTGCGGATCATCAGCAAGGCAAGTAACACTTTGATCATATACCTTCCATACCCAGTTTTTATTGCATTAGATCTATTCCTCAAACAATTGCATGATTAGGATATAATTAAATTGTGGGTATTGGGAAGTAGTTGAGGTAGTGCCTATTACCTGTTTTACTTTCAAACCCTTGGGAGTTACTTCTACGTTTGCTATTATATTGCCATGCTATGCTCGTAGACGTGGATTGGGTTTGAGAGATTTCCATGACAGATGTGAGATTGTTAATTAATGGTTTACTTAAGGTGGCAACTAAAACTCACATCTGGGTGGATTGAGGTACCTGGGTATTCCAGGATTGACTGTTTTTCTTTTGGACCGCCACCCAGGTTCAAAGGGATCATGAGATTATTCATGCTAGAAACTTCCGTGTGCAGCCGCAAGCTATTATGGGCTCTAGCATAGTTGACTAAGTTGTGTGAACTCTTACAGTGGTAGACTAGCAGATGTAGGGGAAAGTAGGTGTAACTGTCTACCCATACGTAAGGTGCAAACACTTCTGAAAGACTGTGTCTCGGTCATCCGTTACTTAAACACCATGTAGTGCGAGTAATCCAACGGAGGAGATCGAGTCTTGTGGGGAAAAGTGCACAAACCTCTGCAGAGTGTACAAACTAATCATGGTTAGCCGTGTCCCCGGTTATGGACAACTTGAGTATCTAGTACTTGGATTATCATGTGAATCTCATCACTATGTTACTTCTAATTAATTTTGTTGGGTTATTGATGACATTTAATCGGGATTGAGATGCTGTCAACCATCTCAATGTTTCACAACCACCATGATAGTTAAATAAAATTTATTCCTTTGAAGTAGGATAAAATTGGCTTTTCGCAAAACTGTAACCATAGAGCTTTCCACCAGCCATATATGCATGTAGTATAGCATTATTATTGTTCATTATTCTCTATGTGTTACATTGCCAGCATATTCTATGTGCTGACCCGTTTTCGGGCTGCAACGTTTCATGTTGCAGACTTTTCAGACGACGAGTAAGGTGCCTTAGGTCGTGGTCTTATACTCAGTGATGCCGCTGGAGTTGATGGACTCACTTATCTTCCAAGTCTTCCGCTGTTATCGTTAGATGGCCTTAAGCCATATTTATCATACTTATTCTCCTTGGAGATATTCGATGTAATAAGTGTGTGATTGCTACTCTGTTATAAATCCTCCATTTGTACTGTGCGTGTCAGCATTACTGATCCAGGGATGACACTGGTGCACAGCAGCACAGACCATTTGAGGTCTGGTCGCTACATAACATACTCCCTCCGTCCCATAATATAAGAGCGTTTTTGTCAATAGTGTAGTGTCAAAAACGCTTTTATATTATGGGACGGAGGGAGTATCTATTATTGACTGCATGGAATGAATCATGTCAAACTTCAGCAACGTGGATTACCTTTTCTTTTCTGGTAGAAGTTTTAGGTTCTTATGACTTGTATCTAGTCACTTGTCAAGTATCGGTGCTGTGCAATATGAACCACAGAAACTGCTCTTCCTTTACCTTTGTTTTTAATTCTTGTTACACGGAGGTGCATGTAGTCAACCAATGGTGAGTAGTTTTGCAGAATACAGAAAATTACATCGAGCATTAGAACTGTTTTTTATGCCTATATTGATCCAACATTTTCTCCTGCACTTAACTTCTCCGTTTTGGTACCAATGCAACCTGACATAGGGGCGGATCCTGGTTTTTTTAGTTAAAGAAGGGGAGTTACAACTAATCAAAGCGAAGGAAACCAAAGGAGCTGTCTATTCGCTTAAATCATTCAATGGGAAATTATTGGCTGCTATTAATCAGAAGATCAGATTGTACAAGTGGGTGCAGCGAAATGATAGGTCACATGTACTACAATTTGAGTGTGCCCATGATGGCCACGTATTATCTTTGTATACTCAAACACGTGGTGATTTCATCTTGGTTGGAGACATGATGAGATCATTATCGTTGCTGATATACAAGGTATAGCCACACTTTTCATTTGATAGTACTTGTTTAAGGATCACTGCAATTCCTCTGAATCCTAAAATAAGTTCACCGACGTTTCTGCATCACACTGTTTACTGCTGTTTTCTTATTGGGCAGCACGAAGAAGGCAAGATTGAAGAGGTGGCTAGGGATTTAAACACAAACTGGATGACTGCAGTTGAGATGCTGGATGATGATATTTATATTGGTGCAGACAATTGCTGTAACCTGTTTACCGTGTGCAAGTCCCCATATGGGTTCCTTGAGGCCGTTGGGGAGTACCATCTGGGGGACGTGGTGAATAGGTTGCATCACGGTTCTCTGGTTATGCACCACGCAGATTCGGGGACAGGCCAGTTTCCTTCAGTCATCTTTGGCACGGTCAATGGCGCCATCGGTGTGATTGTCTCCCTTCCTTATGACCTATATGCGTTCCTAGAGAAGCTGCAGTCCGTCCTTGTGAATTTCGTCAAGGGTGTTGGTAACCTTAGCCATGCACAATGGCGGTCATTCTGTAACGCCAGGAGGACCAGTTCTGCCCGGAACTTCGTGGATGGTGATCTGATTGAATCTTTCTTCAGTCTGAGCCCAAGCCAGATGGTGGAGGTTGCGTGCGCGATGGGTGTCCCTCCGGTTGAGCTGTATAAGAAAGTGCAGGAGTTGACCAATCTACACTAGTAATAAGTAACAAGCATAGCAACGTACAGTACTCTAGCTGCCTACCGTCATGTATAGCTCTAGTGAATATTCCTACTATTAACTCGTTGCCAGCGTGGTACAGTAGAATAGATGCATGCTAAAGGTGATATTTCCAGTTCTGGGCCCAACTTGGCCGCTCAATTGCTGGTAACCCAATGTTGTAGATGCAGGTAACAGCCTTCAGTCTAATTCCTTCCTTTTTGCTTTATTGTTGGAGAGAAATTTGGTTGTAGCTAAGAAGATTGTACATTTGGTTACACTTCTGAAACAAAGTCATACTGTTGTAGACCACTCTGTTCGTGTGATGCATCGGCCATCGGGTGAAAACTTATGGGACCGTTCGGCCTCTGAACCCTGATCTCGTCGCCCCTCTGATATTCAATTAAAACTTGCTGTGCAGCCTTTTCGTCAAAATAAAAAGGAAAAAATTGTTGTGGATGAGCATGCGCTTTCCTGTGAAGCCATGCTCATGCACCAAACAAGGCGTGCTTCGGTACACCTGTATTTACATAAGTTTACAATTGACGCAACAGATCTACGTATAGATCAAAACTTTACTAAAATCACATGTTAGAGCAACTCCAACGTGCCGATCCATTTCGTCCGCGCGCGTTCGTTTGGGTCGGTGCAGACAGAAAAGTCAGGCCAACGCGTCGACGCGGACAGAAAAGTCAGGTCAACGTGCCGACCCAAACGGGCGCACTTCCGCTTTTCGCCTGCTTGCCGACCCATTCCTGGCCCAATTTTAAGCCTGATTTGCGTCTGCGCGGACATGAGGCGGACACGCGTGGCGCACGTCAACTACTCCCCCTGGCCCGCCAGTCGGTGGCAAAGCGTCCATCATTTCCCTCCGCTTTCCCAAAACCCTCCGGCCGCTCGCCATGGACGACGCCCTCGATGCCCCCCGCCGGCCCGCCTCCCTTGCCTCATCCGACATCACCTCCGCCCCCTCCGGCAAAGGCAAGCCCTACGCCTCCCGCAAGACCGCCGCGGCGCCCAAGAAGAAGAAGCAGCTGACGCCCGAGGAGCGGCCCCTGGAGTCGGCCAAGTGGAAGGGCCGGAGGCATGCGGCCGACGCAAGGGACGAAGCAGCGGCCGCCGCCGCGCAGCAGGAGGAAACCAACGCCCGAGTCGCGGCGGCAACGAGGGAGGCCTTGATCTACCTAGAGTTAAACCCTGGCCAGCACGGGCTATCAACGCCGCTGTGGCCGCGACCAGCACTGGCTCATCCGCGTTTTCTTGGATGGTGCTGCCAGAGTCGTCGCGCGCGTCGGTGACGCAGCCGATTCCCGGCTTCCGCGTCTACTCGCAAGCCTCCAGGCTCTCCGGGGAATGTTCGCCGGAGGTGAGCGTGGTGGCGCCTTCCACGCCCGTGCCCGTGCCCATCGACATCAACGCCACACCGGTGGCCAGTGCCTCATCATCCGGAGGCGCGAGGAAGCACATGCGGGAGATGCCAGCCGGCGTGCTCCCCGGCGCCTGCAACCTGTTCAACAGAATGCCGGCGGACGATGACGAGGAAATGGCCAACCGTTTCATGGAGAGCATCATCTTCGAGGGTGGTGCAGCGGCCGGTAGCTCCGCTCGCGGTGCCGCCGCGGCTGGCTACGATCCCGATGAGACCCAAAGCCAAGACGACAGAGGGCCGTTCACGCCAGCGACCTATGATCAAGCTGCCATGCACGACGCCTTCATGGAAGATCAGGTCGGCCTGGACGGCTTCCCGCTCGACCACGAGTTCCCGGAGGACTACGGCCTCGAGGAAGAGGATGAAATGGACATCGACGGGGAGTCTTTGTTCGAGGACGAGCTCGCCAACCAAGCTGTCGGGGCGAAGCCGAAGTGCAAGAGCAAGCGGACAAAGGCATACACGTCGTCTGAGGACAAGCTCCTTTGTGAGTGTCAAAGGGACATTGGGAAAGACCCCAAGGTCGGGGCCGAACAAAAGGCAACAACCTTTTGGATTCGTATCCATCGTGAGTTTCATGAACGCAAGAAGTTTGCGCCGTACGAAATGCATAGCATGCGCGGGTGGGTGTCCATTTCAAAGCGATGGAGGGTGATACAACAAGAGCGCAACAAGTTTTGTGCCACCCTTAAGAGCATCAAGGCACGCCCCATGAGCGGCATTGGCATGCAAGACATGGTATACATGCACCCCTCTTCGTTTCCATTCCCGTTATGCTTGCATGCTATTCATTTGTAGGCATTCCAAGCTTTGGAGGCATTCAAGGTCCAACATGAAGGCAAGTCCTTCAACCTCTCCCATTGTTGGATGGTCATCAACGGGGAGGAGAAATTCAAGGCGCAATATGCCGCCCTCATGTCGCGTGGGGGGGGGGGGGGAGAAAGTCGTGGAGGAGGTTGGGGAGGGCGAGGAGCCACGGCCGCGGTGGAAGACCAACTCCAAGAAGGACGACAAGTGGGATGCGGCGTCGATCGCCTTGCTTGCAACCGTGGAGGGCATGATGAGCAAGAAGGACTCAAGGGAGGAGAAGCATCGACAAGACAAGGAAGAGCAAATGAACGCCTTCATGGAGATCCAAAGGAGGAGGCTTAAGATGGAGGCAGAGAAGCAAGCGAGGATGCTTGAGATGGAGGCCGAGAAGCAAGCCAAGATGCTCGAGATCGAGGCCGCCAATGCCAAGACCAAGGAAAAACAAGTGGCTCTCGGTAGCATGATGACGAGGGTGGAGACCATGAAGGTGGACCTCAACACGGTGTCACCGAGGAAGAGGCAATGGTTCAAGAAGATGCAGGCCGACATGCTAAGTTCGACGACAAGTGATCTATGGCGGCGACCGTCATCCCTTTTTTGTATGCCGGCAAGTGTGCTGGCATGACCACGGTTGAGATGACGTGGTCAAATTTCCCACCCCTTTTTGTGTGCTGGCATAAGTGCCGGCCACTGGCAAGTGCACCGGTATGAACTGTGTGGTGGTTTTTTTGGAGGCTGGCATTGAATACGGTATTCATAGATCATCGGGACAATTCGTGTAGCTCGACAAGTTCCCCGATGATATCCTTCATGGAAAAGTCATCGGCATCTTGCGGCCGGCAAGTTAGGGTAGCTACACAAGCAAATATGACAGGTTTAAAGCATGCTAGAATGCAATAACTCACGACAGTCGAAATACTTCGTACTTACCGGATATAGTTGAAGGAAATATGCCCTGGAGGCAATAATAAAGTTATTATTTATTTCCTTATTTCATGATAAATGTTTATTATTCATGCTAGAATTGTATTAACCGGAAACTTAGTACATGTGTGGATACATAGACAAACAGAATGTCACTAGTATGCCTCTATTTGACTAGCTCGTTCAATCAATTTCCTAGCCATAGACATGAGTTGTCATTTGATTAACGGGATCACATCATTAGAGAATGATGTGATTGACTTGACCCATTCCGTTAGCTTAGCACTTGATCGTTTAGTATATTGCTATTGCTTTCTTCATGACTTATACATGTTCCTATGACTATGAGATTATGCAACTCCCGGATACCGGAGGAACACTTCGTGTGCTACCAAACGTCACAACGTAACTGGGTGATTATAAAGGTGCTCTACAGGTGTCTCCGATGGTACTTGTTGAGTTGGCATAGATCGAGATTAGGATTTGTCACTCTGATTGTCGGAGAGGTATCTCTGGGCCCTCTCGGTAATGCACATCATTATAAGCCTTGCAAGCAATGTGACTAATGAGTTAGTTGCGGGATGATGCATTACGGAACGAGTAAAGAGACTTGCCGGTAACGAGATTGAACTGGGTATTGAGATACCGACGATCGAATCTCGGGCAAGTAACATACCGATGACAAAGGGAACAACATATGTTGTTATGCAGTTTGACCGATAAAGATCTTCGTAGAATATGTAGGAACCAATATGAGCATCCAGGTTCCTCTATTGGTTATTGACCGGAGATGAGTCTCGGTCATGTCTACATAGTTCTCGAACCTGTAGGGTCCGCACGCTTAACGTTCTGTGACGATTTGTATTATGAGTTAAATGATTTGATGACCAAAGTTTGTTCGGAGTCCCGGATGAGATTGGGGACATGACGAGGAGTCTCGAAATGTTTGAGACGTAAAGATCGATATATTGGAAGGCTATATTCGGACATCGGAAAGGTTCCGAGTGATTCGGGTATTTTTTGGAGTACAGGAGAGTTACGGGAATTCGTATTGGGCCTTAATGGGCCATGCGGGAAAGGAGAGAAAGGCCTCAAGGGTGGCCGCGCCCCTTCCCCATGGACTGGTCCGAATTGGACTAGGGAAATGGGGCGCCCCTTCTTTCCTTCTCCTTCTCCCTTCCCTTTTTCCTATTCCATGTGGGAGGTGGAATCCTACTAGGACTAGGGAGTCCTAGTAGGACTCCACACTTTGGGCGTGCCCTATGAGGGCCGGCCTCCTCCTCCCTCCATCCTTTATATACGTGGCCAGGGGGCACCCCATAGACACACAAGTTGATCATTGATCCCTTAGCCGTGTGCGGTGCCCCCTCCACCATAATCCACCTCGGTCATATCGTCGTAGTGCTTAGGCGAAGCCCTGCGCCGGTAGCTTCATCATCACCGTCATCACACCGTCGTGCTGACGAATCTCTCCCTCGACACTCTGCTGGATCGTGAGTTCGTGGGACGTCACGGAGCCGAACGTGTGCAGATCGCGAAGGTGCCGTACTTTTGGTGCTAGGATCGATCGATCGTGAAGACATACGACTACATCAACCGCGTTGTCATAACCCTTCCGCTTACGGTCTACGAGGGTACGTAGACAACACTCTCCCCTCTCGTTGCTATGCATCACCATGATCTTGCGTGTGCGTAGGATTTTTTTTGAAATTACTACGTTCCCCAACAATAGTTCCATGTATTTCCTTATTCCGCTCCTCGGAAGCGAACAACTGCGCTTTTAGCCTTTCAATCTCGAGCGTTGTTGCTCATTCCTAGCTTTGAGCTGGTTGATTTCCTCATCTTTTTGCTTTAGCACGCGATGACCCGCTTGCTCCTGTGATTCGGCATAACGAAGAGCCTCTCGGGCATCTGCTAGATCCTTTTCCAGCTGGCCAACGGTCTCCACTGCTAACAAGCACACACTGTGTTAAGGTGTAATCCATATGATTTCTAATAAATGGGCATGTTAGATGTACTTACCATGTGCTTCACGGGTGTCAGCCTCCCTGATGTACCGGGGCCACCAACCAGCGTCCACACCCAGGAGGACCCAGCCACCAGTACCAGCACATGCCCCAGGCGCCTGGGCCGCGCCAACTCCTGCTATCATGGGCCGGAACGAGCCAACTCTGTCCAGGTGGAGGGATCGACTACTTAAGCCAGGAGGAACAAGACCAGAGTCATCCAGAGGATCAAGGAGAACGGCACCGGCGGCTACCTACTCTCTTTTCCCCTTTCCCCTGTTCTTGTGTTCGTCCTGTACCGAAGAATTCTTCTCCAATTCATGTAATCTCTTGTACCTAAGCTACTACTTCAGAGAGCTAGATCAAGAGAGGATCACTGGTATCTTAACATCTAGTATCAGAGACCATCCTCCACCCTTCCTCGCACCCCGATCTGGCTCTGTTCGTGGAAACACGTCGTCTGCGTCAAGCTCGAGCCCAGATTGAAGCCATGGATCCCACCATGAAAGACTACATGGAGAAGATCACCAGTTCGATGGAGGAGTTCCGCATCGAGCTTCGCAACAACACGGCGGCGGTGCATGCAAACACCGCCAGGATGGACGATCTGGTCGCCTGGCGGCCCGATCTGGAGCGCCGCGTCAACCAGCTCAGTGACGCGGTGGCGGATCTCCAGCACAGGCGCGCGCCTGCAGCGGCAGCGCTTGGTGTGGCGGCTACGGGCCTCCCCTCTAGGAGCCCTCCCTTCCCTCAGCCAGCGACCCTCCAGAAGTCGCAAGGTGAGTGCAGGAGCTGCCCCACGGGTCGGATGACAACAACGACGCTTTTCTACACCGGGAGAAGGCGCCGGTGACACCACCGGTGACCCTCCCGGGCATAGATCAGTGTTCGACCCACTCTCCTGTCCCTACGCCCTCTGCCTTTACTCATGCCAGTCAACTGCTTGCTGGGTTGGGGCAAGCACATCCTTATGTTGCGTTTCCGCAATTTAGTGGAGAGAATCCTAAACTCTGGAAAACATTGTGTGAGTAGTACTTCAATATGTTTTCGATCCATTCCTCGTTTTGGGTGCCGATGGCAGCCCTCAATTTTTCTGGATTAGCATCCATTTGGTTGCAATCCATTCAAAACAAGCTTGCGGGGATCGATTGGGAATCATTTGCTTCTCTCTTGTGTGCTCGTTTTGGACGCGATCGACACCAGTTATTAACTCGTCAGTTCTACACCATTTGTCAGACTACATCAGTGGCTGATTACATTGAGAAATTTGAGCTTATTGTTAATCATTTAGCATCCTATTCTGACACCATTCATCCTTACTATTACTTGACTCGTTTTGTCGAGGGCCTTCGCGCTGATATCTGGGCGGTGGTACTCATCCAACGACCGCCGGATTTGGACACGGCGTGCTCATTGGCGCAGCTGCAAGAGGAAGTGGTGGACTCGGCGCACCACCACCACCACCAACCTTCTGCGACGCCGCGTTCCAGGGATGCAACATTTCGGGCCGGCGCTCCCCTCCCGCTGCCTCCTCTACCGCCTCCTCGACAAGTTCCTACTCCAACAAATATAGCTGCGGTAGATTGCCATGGTGTGGATGGTGCACGGGCGGACAGTGCAAAAATCAAGGCCCTTAGAGACTATCGACAAGCTCGTGGTCTCTGTTTCAAGTGCGGTGAGCGATGGGGCCATGACCACACATGCCCAACTACAGTCCAGCTTCATGTTGTGGAGGAACTACTGGAACTTTTTAATGTGGAGGCAAGTGCAGAAGAGGATTCCCAGCATGACAATGAAACAGTTTGTGCCATCTCTAAACAAGCACTTACTGGAGAAGTGTCATCTCGAGCATTTCAGTTGCACACATGGATCCAAGGGCACGAGGTGCTCATGCTCGTTGATTCTGGCAGTTCGACCTCCTTCCTCAACAGTCGCTTGGCAGCGGAAATGGAGGGTGTTCAACACATGCGCAAACCTTGTCGAGTAAAATTGGCTGATGGAGGCGAGCTCTCATGCTCTCAGTGGCTTCCCAACTGTGCTTGGTCCTCTCAAGGTCATGACTTTTCCACTGACATGAAAATTCTCTCGCTGGGCACTTATGATGCCATATTGGGGATGGACTGGTTGGAAGCACACAACCCAATGACTGTTGATTGGATAGCAAAACCTGCCATAATCAACACTCCAGTCGGTACAGTTCATATTCAGGGGCATCAGGTAGATAGATCAAGTTCAATAATCGACAGTCTCCAACTCCTCAGTCTGCTCAAGCAAGGAGCTGTGTCTCATGTGGTTCATTTGTACCAAGTGGAGCTCACACAAGAAGATCAACGTGCCACGCCAGAAGCTATTGCAATGCTGCTTAAAGAGTTCCCTGATGTGTTTGCAGAACCCCAAGGCCTCCCTCCCCCACGAAAGTGTGACCACCACATACCTCTCATGCCAGGGGCGCAACCTGTCAATATTCGGCCGTATAGACACAAGCCAGAGCACAAAACGGAGACTGAGAAGCAAATTGAAGAAATGCTCAAAGCTGGAATAATCCAAAGGAGCTCTAGTCCGTTTGCATCCCCAATGATTCTGGTCAAAAAGAAAAACGGCACATGGAGGCTCTGTATAGACTATCGCCATCTCAACTCAATGACTGTGGTGGCCATGTTTCTGGTGCCCGTCATTGAAGAACTTCTGGATGAACTCCATGTGGCAGTATGGTTCTCCAAACTGGACTTGCGGGAGGTTATTATGAGATCAGAATGGCTGAAGGGGAGGAGTTCAAAACAACGTTTCACACCCACTCCGGCCACTTCGAGTTCAAAGTGATGTCAATGGGATTGGCTAGAGGACCAACCACTTTCCTTGGAGCCATACATGATACCTTGCAGCCTTTGGATCGCAAATGTGTGCTTATGTTCTTTGATGATATCCTCGTATTTAGCAAAATATGGGAAGACCATTTGATTCATTTGCGCCAAGTGTTACAGCTTCTGACAAGAGATCAATGGAAAGTCAAACTTTCCAAATGTTCTTTTGGACAACAGCAGCTGTCCTACCTGGGTCACACAATCAGTGACAAAGGGGAGGCTACTGATGCAGACAAAGTAAGCGCAGTGCAGAAATGGCCACAGCCCACTAATGCCAAAGAAGTGCGCAACTTCATGGGCCTTGCTGGATATTACAGGCGTTTTGTCCGAGGATTTGGCATCATCGCACGACCATTATTTCAATTGCTCAAGAAGGTGTGCCGTTTGTGTGGACAACGAATACGGAAGAGGCATTCCAGACGCTGAAGAGCAAGCTAGTGGATGCCCCGGTGCTGTCCTTGCCCGATTTCAGCAAGAGTTTTATTGTGGAAACAGATGCTTGTGACACCGGCGTAGGGGTTGTTTTGCAGCAGGATGGCCACCCACATTGCATTTATGAGCAAGCCTCTCAGCCCCAAGTTTCGAGGGTTATCCACATACGAGAAAGAGTATCTAGCTATCATCTTGGCAGTCGACCAGTGGCGTCCATACCTGCAGCATAAGGAGTTCACGATCCTCACTGACCAAAAAAGCCTCATTCACCTGGAAGCACAACGCCTGTCCACTCCATGGCAACAGAAGGCATCCACTAAGTTGCTTGGGTTGCAATACTATATCAGATACAAGAGAGGGATTGAAAATGGGGCCGCAGATGCCTTATCACGAGCTAAGCATGCAGCACACGTCTGGGTCGTGTCTGTCTGCCAACCAACTTGGTTACAGGATATTCTGCATAGTTATAACTCAAATCCTCATGCTCAGCGCTTGTTGGAACAGTTGGCAATCCGACCAGATCCTAAGAACAGATTCATAGTAGTGCAAGGGATTCTCAGATTTCACAACCGTATTTGGCTTGGCGGCACCACAGCACTCCAGCAACAGATTATATCAGCCTTTCATGACAGCCCTATGGGCGGACACTAAGGGTTTCCAGCCACCTACAGCAGAGTACGCAAACTCTTTGCATGGCCTAAGATGAAGACACATATCTTGCAATATGTATGTTGTTGCCAAGTCTACCAACAAGCAAAACCAGAGCGGGTGGCCTATCCTGGATTACTCGAACCTTTACAAGTACCAACAGAGTCGTGGGAATTAATCTCTGGACTTCATTGATGGATTGCCGCAACCCGGGCAATATAACTGCATTTGGGTCATCGTCGATAAATTCACCAAATTTGCTCAGTTTCTGCCCTTGGCTCACCCATATACGGCCTCCAAGTGCACCTTGCTCTATATGACACAATTATACAAGAACCATGGGTTCCCCGGGGCTATCATATATGACTGTGATCCGGTGTTCACAAGCCATTTTTGGCAAGAATTGTTCAAGTATGCTGGGACAACATTGAAGATGAGCTCAGCCAATCACCCGCAGACGGATCGACAGACCGAACGAGTAAATCAATGCCTGGAAACCTTTCTTCGCTGTTTCACACATGCATGCCCAAAGAGATGGAGTTTCTGGATTCACTTGGCGCAGTTCTGGTACAACTCTTGAGAGCATTCGGCAATAGGTATGTCTCCCTTCCAAGCAATGTATGGACATGAGCCTCGTCACTGGGGGGTCACTTCCACCAACATGTGTGTTGTGCCCTCTTTGCGTTCGTGGCTGGACGAATGCGCCACAGTGCAAAACCTGTTGCAACAGCATCTGAACCGCGCCAGGCAATACATGAAGCAACAGGCAGACAAGAAAAGAACCTTTCGGGCTTTTACAGTGGGCGAGCAAGTGTTCCTCAAACTTCAGCTGTACATACAAACTTCGGTGGTGACCAGAGCCAATCACAAACTTGCTTTCAGATATTATGGTCCATACCAGGTGCTCGAACAGATCAACCCGGTAGCTTACAGGATACAGTTGCCAGAGGGAGCTCGTGTACATCCTGTGTTTCACGTTTCACAGCTCCGGCGTGCACTTCTGCCAGGTATGGATGCTAGTTCCCAATTACCCACTCTCACTGATATACCTGCAGTACCGGTGCAAGTTCTCCAGAAACATTGGTGTGACCAACAGGGCACAAGACGGGAGCAAGTGTTGATTAGGTGTTCAAACCCCCAGGCTCTGGCCGACTCCTGGGAGGATCGTCTGGAACTCCAGGCACGCTTTCCGGTAGCAACGGCTTGGGGGCAAGCCGTGTCACAAGAAGAAGGGGATGTCAGCCTCCCTGATGTACCGGGGGCACCAACCAGCGTCCACACCCAGGAGGACCCAGCCACCAGTACCAGCACACGCCCCAGGCGCCTGGGCCGCGCCAACTCCCGCTATCATGGGCCGGAATGGGCCAACTCTGTCTAGGTGGAGGGATCGACTACTTAAGCCAGGAGGAACGGGACCAGAGTCATCCAGAGGATCAAGGCGAACGGCACCGGCGGCTACCTACTCTCTTTTCCCCTTTCCCCTGTTCTTGTGTTCGTCCTGTACCGAAGAATTCTTCTCCAATTCATGTAATCTCTTGTACCTAAGCTACTACTTCAGAGAGCTAGATCAAGAGAGGATCACTGGTATCTTAACAACGGGTAATTTTTTTGACATCCGCCAACTCTGATTGAGTAGCGTCAAGCTTTGTCTTCGTTAGCTTCAACTCTTTAGATAGCTATTTATTTTGTTCCATGGGGTCTATCTCAATAAACTAGCATATTGTTAAAATATAAGCGTATCCTTAATTTGTTCATCCGTTCCAACTTAAGGCTCAGAGGCCACTGGGCTTCGCGCTTATTTTTTGGTTCTTATTAAAATATGGATCCACTTGTCTGATGGCACACCCGACCAGTGTCTCGGGTGATACTGGCGTGCATAGTGTTTTTTCACATCCATAAGTCCATAGAAATACTAAAATATTTCTATTTGTTTGAGATCGGATGGCATGTTTTCACCAAGAGGAACGCACATTTTTCATCTAGAGGGATACTGGGATCATTAAGAGAGCTACTATTAAAGTAATTGGACAAAAGATTTCACCTAGAGGCTCTGGGCTAGAGTGTCTTCAAGACTCACTCGAGCAGCTCCAAGATAGGCATCCATTGAGTTGAGGGCATTAAATTCTTGGCTGATGACGACAGGATTCCTTAGAGAAGTTTTTCTCCGCCGATGATTCATGGCGCTGTCAATTTTAGAGTTGGTGGCAGAATAAGCTCCCGAAGTCTCCGGTTGAGGCACTTCAGGAATAACACCTGGAGTAGGCGCTTGCGCGGCATCTGTCGTCGGCACAGATGCACTCATGTCACTTGCATCCTCGGATGGTGGCGTGTGGACGGGTCGCCTATATAGTGTTGAAACTCGGCTGTTAAAAACACCCAGCGCGGCAATTGTTTGAGTTGCTATTAAGAAGCTTACCTGTCTGAGGTAGGAGCGACACGTGTTGCCTCTTCGGCAGCTGGTTGCGAAGCTGCGCCTCGGGAGCCCACCGTTTGGCTCCTTTGAGGGGTCGGACTAGGTTATTGACGTTTAGAACGTCGGCCCTTGGGAAGAGAAGTCAGAGTGCTCGGGGCCATGCGGGCAGTTGATTTGTTTCGAGAAGAGGCTACAAGAGCTCTTACCGTAGAGGACGGTAGGACCCCCGGTACATCGGGAAGAATAGCCACTTTAGAGCCATCATTGCTCTCTTGGTAAAAGATCTCATCCTAGAAGATGCTGGAGAGCTCGGCATCTTCGTGAAAACCAGGGTTGTCATCACGAGCGTACATTTCTAGCTCTGGAGCCGGGCAACTTACTGTTTCAACCCAGTGTTTCCACCTCTATTCAGATATGTTAAACGTCTATTTAGAAATATAAATACACTGCTCGGATAGACGAGGTAATCTGAAAAAGACTCACCGCTTTGACGGGTCGATAATAAGAGAACCCGTCTATAAACTTCCGCTTGGAAAAATCCTCCTTCTCCCCTTGTATATGCCGGCTATAATGGCAACCATGGTTGCTTGATCGGGCAGCATCGTTTGTCCCATTGTACCTCCACAGGGGATGTATGCGTGGTTGAGGAGGTTGGACTCCTTGGGAAATAGCGGTCGCCGTCACATCAATGATGGTCAGCCTATTGTGTGCCAAGCATCTCACTTGGGCGGCTAGACGAGCTACCTCGGTGTCGTCCTTTTGTGAGGAACTCCTCGGCCGCCAGTTGAAGCGCTTCTTCGGAGGCGCAGAGGAGAAGCCCGAAAGCCCGGAATGGACCGGGTCATAAAGCGAGGCGTCGACCATATAAAACCATTCGATGGCCCATGTCTCGGTGTCCTCTTTAGGGGTGCCTTGAAGATAGCTAGTCCTCGCAATACGACACACCTCGACTTTTCCCACTTCATGAAGTTTTCCCATCTTGGGAACATGGCATCAAGTGGAATTATTTCCTCCATAGCCCGAAGTGCGCCTCGCATCCGAGGTACATCTCGCAGAGGGCGATGAATCCCGCAATGTGTAGGATTGAGTTGGGGATTAGATGGTGGAGTTCGATCCTGTAGAATTCTAGCAAATCCCAGAGGAATGGGTGCATGAGGAATCCAAGACCCCGCAATAGGAAGGGGCCAAAGAAAACTTGTTCCTCCCCATGGGGAATGGGGTGATTATGTGTGTGCGCTCGCCTCAAGCCAGGGCGACTGGATGTAAGATCTGAATCTGGCAGATAGCCTTGAGTGACGAGTCGGTTCAGTTGTAGATGGCTGACTGAATAGCTTCCTCGGTCACCCTTGAGAGGTCCGTGGGGGCGCGTCGACGAACTTGCACTGCTTGCCATTGCCAGAGCTTTCAAGCTAAGCTTTGAGGAGAAAGTTTCGTGATGGGGCGATATGGGGAAAAGCTGGGGTACGGTCTCTGTTGTGGCCTTAGTTGATTAAATACTCGTTAAACCAAGAGAGGGGAGATGCTTTGACATCCAGCCATAAGTGCGCTTGTTCCCTAGATTGCATGAAGATCATGAAAAATCCTAAAATAATAACCAAAGGGCCACATATGGTGGGACCCATGCTGAAAGTCTTCGAATTACATGAAGTGAAGTCCACCTGGTTCGATGTATGTAGATGCTCGGACTCTTGTAGAGGAAACCAAGGATGTTTTGAAGATCCTAAAGTCGAACTTGAATTAGTAAAGGAGGAACTCGCCTGCCAAGTCGATGACTCAAGCCGAAAATATCATGCCGAATACAATGGTCCGACGATGGAACTACCGTCCTTGGCTTCGAAGACCAGTTCAGGGGCTATTGATGGTGTCCTGGACTAAGGGGTACTAACCTATACGACCCATAGTCTAGGGGCCGAACTTACGGCCTACCGATCTACACAAGGAAGGACTCTGAAAGCTATGAACCTCGGTGTAATCAACATGGAAACCTCCAAAGACTTGCCGTGTACTTCAAGGGTGGCTCACCAGCTGACATAATTAATTGGCAACCGACCATATGTGTAACCTAGGTACCCTCGGTGTGTATATAAGCCATGGGTTTTAGTCTCTAGCTAGAGGCATGATTACCAGGTTTAGGGTTTAGAACACAATCATACGAGACCTAGAAGATTTCTGAGACTGATATCTTGGACTGATGAGGCATCAATTTTTTTAGATCTCACAGCTATCAACTAGGTTGTGGCCTGCCCAACCCGGAATTTTTTTCTTGCTTAGAACATGCCCAAACTAGTTTTTTTTTTAGAAAAATGCCTGGTCCATCTTTAGTTTTTTTTACAAGAACTCCCAAACCAACCTTTTTGTTCTCTGCCCATACTAGCTGTAAATCTTTCAAGAAGAGGGATGGATTTGAGCCTTAAAGGAACTTCTAGTATTCTTTTCTATAGGTTGGCCTGCCCAACAAATGGGTTGTAAATTCTAAAGTAATAAAACAAATGGGCTATATGCCTGTCATAGATTTTGAGGCCATTTGGGACCCAAAGGTTGAAGCCTATCAACTTAGTCAACAAACAATTCTGCGAGTCGTAGCCATTGGATTGACATCCGAAGGTTGTCATGCTTTTAAATCTCTCATTTTCTTTCATCAGCCGCCCAAACCAGCACTAGCGGAACCGACTGCTCCTGCGTCATAGGGGGAGGCCATCCAACCCAATGAACATAATGTCCACTCCATTTCAAATGGATCTTTTACAAAAATGAGAGAAATTCATGCAAACCGGATGCTATTTGTTAAATTTTGATACATTTACGACCAAAATCACAAAATTTGAGGAAGTTTAACTAAACCAAATGAAATTTCAACTTAATATAAACTAGTCATGGCCTCTGAGGCCCCTGATACCTCCGTCAGCGTCCGGTTCATCATCATCGTCCTTCCAGCAACGAACGGCCTCCCAACGGTCGCGACATCTGATTTGTCACCGGTGCACACTTGTTGTGCAGCTGCTCCGCCTCGCGCAGACGACCGACCATGTCAGGCTGGTGATGATGGTCGAGCGTGGACTCTTTCCCGCGCCCTTGCCGGTGAGGGCACGAGGGGGAGAGCGCCCGGACTCGGGCAACCTGATCTTGTAGAGTTGATCGTTAATATGGTGTTGGCTGCGGGCGGACGTCGGCGTGATAGTCATGGACCGGTCGTAGGCGCATGGCAACATGAGGTCTGAGTTGGTGCGTGCCCATTATGGTGCCACATTTGACGCCGTGAAGGACAAACAACGCGCCATGTTGTGTTGCTCCTGACGCTCATCCTTGGCTGCCACCTTGTCGGTCGTCGTCGTAGTGTATGAGGACGTGGTGTCGTCGCTGCGACCGAGTAATTAAGGAGGCGGAGAGACCGACCCCTCCTTGACGCACCAGTCGCCCGGCGGTGAGGGCCATAGGAGCATAGTCGAAGAGCGACTGCTGGAGCAGCAACTCGAGCTTCTGCACGTACTTCTCGTTCGTCTGCGCGACCTCTGTGAGGAGGGATGGCTACTTCTGCTCCTCTCGTTGTCGGAGGTCACCACCTCCTCCTTGACCGTGGGCGCTGACGGGCCTGAAGACTGTGGGCGGCGATGCCACGACCCCGGGGGTCCACCTGCCCGCGCAGAGAACCAATAGGAGCCACTGCTGGACTAGCCCATCTCTGGGGTGTGTGGAGGAGAGGCGGCGGTGTGCGAAGTGGAGATGGGGTTTGCTGGCGAGGCCGGCCTGCTTAAATAGCCGGGCTAGGTGGAGCGGCGCCACTTCAATGATACCGCAGCTGCCAGAGTAGGCTTCTTATTGTCGTGTTCACATTGAAGCGGCTCAGAAAGCCGTCCGACCATGTCGGTTTGACTGGCAGGAATGCAGGTAGGCGGCCGTCAAGTCGTGTCCGCTCTACGCTGCAGTAAATGCACAACAAGACTTCTAGAGCGGAATCATGATGATGGTTTTGGGTGACTCCGTCAGTCAGGCGCCTATGTGGCGGATGTTCGGACGCGCGCAAACCTCCTACTTGTCTGCTTTTGGGTTGTGGGATTTCAGACTCCTAACTGATCGATGATCTCCTGATACATGATGTTGGACGACAAAAGGTGTGATACAAACATTTAGGGACGTTTTTTATGCACCGTGTTGGAGTTGCCCTTAGGGTGATCGTAGTGGGAGTATCATAGCTAGTACTCCTTCCATTCCAAAATATAGTGCGCTCGCGCTTCTCGAGGTTCAACTTTGACCATAAATTTAACCAACGAGACCAACTGCGGCGGAAGAAAAAACTATATAATTGAAAACTTCTTTTGAATACGAATTCACTGGTATAACTTTTTCTCCCGATGCAATCGGTCTCGTTGGTTAAATTTATGGTCAAAGTTGAAGCACGGGAATAGAGAAAGCACTATATTTTGGAACGGAGGGAGTATCATGCATGTGTAGTAAATAATTTTGATGATGTGACGTAGATTTAAATGAAGAAAGAGAGAGTTGAGTGAGAAATGCAGCGCTGCACGCAGCGCATCCACGGCTGGTACTGCGTTGCGATTTGGACCAGCTGCAAGTGCTACTTGGCGTATAGAGCGGCGAAAGCGAGCGATGTGCTGCGTATTTCCTGTATTCGGTGTACCGTGCAGTGACAGGGCGACTGACGCACACCTGCAGAGCACTGTGCGGGCGCAAGATGAAGGACGCAATATTACCGTTGTGACGAACACTGTATAACGGAAACACTTTACCAGCTGCATGTATTTAAGGCCCATGCACCAGCCGTGGACAGTACTGATCGTTTTGCACGTTCTCCTTCAAACACGCACACAAGCACCTCGAGTTGCCGCGTTCCGTCGCCGCCGCCGTGCCGCGATGTCCCAGAGCTCATCTTCCGCTCGTCATCTCCGGACACCCCCGTGCCCGCTGCCATTGATCCTGTGCCCGAGGTGTGCCGGGACGAGGACTAGATGGTTTGTCTCCGGGACAGACTGGAACCCGGCCGTCCGTTTTTACAAGTGCCCGAACCAGGGAGTAAGTCTGTTTTTTGAACATCCATCCATCAGATGTTGCCGTTTTCTGCTGTTGCGTTGTGTTTTCTTGTTCATCATTCAGTTTTGGAACTGACGCAGGATGGAGGCCCGTGCGACTTTTGGTTGTGGGATGCATAACCAGGATGCATAATGCCGGGGCACGCGTGCTCCTGCAACCAAACACGGATTCATAATTACAAAAACGATTTCTAGGACCTTTTTCCGCCAGGATTGATTCAGACTATATTTTCCCCCATATCACACATTCAGACTGATGCAAAAAAAAGTGACCAAACTTCTACAAATTGGACTGTACTAAGTATATCCTTTCCCCTTGCATTGTTTGAACACTCAATAATGCCAACATACAAACGGATGTTCAGCGGCGAGAATGAATTTTTTTTTAGCCGAAACTGTAGAACAATCGTTCTACGGTATTTTCTATATAAATAAAAATAAAAGTATAATTACAAAAAGGCTAGGGAGCCAACAAACAGAAAATCAACCCACACCAGTTTTTGGAAACATAACTATCATGTGGAAATTAGAGATTATGCTCTATCCAACTGGTAATCAAATCAGCCTTCTTTTGCTTTGCTCTAAGTCTAGTCATTTCCATGCCTTCTCGGAGATAATGTTTCCAGGATCCATAACTCATCGGTGCCTTTCTGAAGATTTTATCATTTCTGATCATCCAGATGCTCCAACAGCCCATAATCACCACTTCCATTGCAATATTCTTAGGCAGCGTACTGAGAGTGAAAAGAACCTCATTATAGGTAGAAGTACCTCTATGCTTAGCAGGAACAACTCTATTCCAGCAGTAGCCAGCAAATTGGCAATCCCAAAAAAGATGAGTGTTGGTTTCCTCAGTGGAATCTGCACAAAGGGCACAGTTGTAATCTTCTAAGTGCATGCTTCTGCGCTGAATCAAATTCCTTGTGCTCAGCCTGTCATGCAGCAAAAGCCAAAAGAAAATTTTGTGCCTGAGCCTACATGCCGTTTCCAAACCTTCTGAAAGATCTCATGGGCAAAACTAGGGCCAGCCATGGCTTTATACATGGTCATAGCTGAAAATTTATGAGTGTTTCCTGCCATGATCCAAGAGTCTCTGTTTGCTGTTTCTGCCCTGGTTGCCATAATGTTCTGCAAAGCATTGAACTGATTGTAGGCCTGGAGTGATAAAGGTCTATGAAAAATGGTGCTTAGGTTGTCATACTGCTATGCCTGAGCCAAGGTGATGTAAGCATTGATAGCAAAAGAATGAAGTTCAGGGAATTGGGTGTTCAGAGGCATGTTTAACCACTTGTCTGACCAAAAAAGTATAGTGTCTCCTCTGCCAGCTTTGCACCTTGTATGGGCCTTGAAGGTAGGAAGAAGTTTAAGTATTGCTCTCCACCAGAATGACCCAATCAATCTATCTCCTGGTAGACTGTCTTGGTAATATGCTTCCCATACAATATTGACCCAAGGGATGTCCTCTCTGTTGAGGAATTTATGAAGAAATTTCACGAGAAGGACTTGATTATGTGCCTGCAAATCTAGAACACCCAAGCCACCATGGGATTTAGGAAGGCAGACTTTTTCCCAAGCAATCAAAACCATGCCTCTGTCTTGTGTCCCATATTTTCTCCAGAAGCAATTCATCAGATAGGAGTTGATTTGCTTAAGCACAGTCTTTGGGATCATGAGAGTGCACATGAAGAATGTTGGCATGCTGGTGAATACTGATTTGAGAAGTGTAAGCTTATCTCCAGTGGATAGCATAGTTGAGCAACTAAGCAATCTGTTCTCAATTCTTTTCAACATAGGCATGAAGTCTTGAACTTTGGGTTTGGCAGAGCTCAAAGGGAGGCCCAGATAAGTGTGAGGCCAACAGCCAATCTTACAGCCAAGCAGAGCTGACAGTTCCAGCATTTTCTCATGTGCAGTGTTGATTGAGATGAGAGTGGACTTGGCATAATTAATCTGCAGGCCAGAGAATTCAGCATAGTGCAAAAGCAGATTCTTGATATGTTGTACTTGCCTGAGATCAGCCTGAGCTACAAGTACAGTGTCATCAGCATACTGTACAATTGGGAAATCAGCAGCAGAGTTATGTTGCAATGGTGGCTGTATCAGGTGATTTCTCATGGCTTCATTAAGCATGCTTTGCAGGATATCAGCTGCAAGTACAAAGATGAGAGGGGATAGTGGATCTCCCTGTCTGACCCCTTTTAAGCATAAAAATTGTTTGCCAGGGACACCATTCAGAAGGATAGAGGAATAGCCAGTGCCATAAATCATCTTGATCCAATTAATCCACTTCTCCCCAAATCCTTTGGCTTGAAGAGAATGAAATTTTTGGACAAAGTAACTTAACCATACAAGTCAACTGGTTCCCAGTACTAGCAGTTTAATCCTTCTCTGTCAACGGAACTTAAACCATTATTTTTACTGCAGTGGCAATGATAATTTTCAGCAAACGAACGACCGGGTATGGCTTAAGGAAAACAACTAAGAACTTTTCAGCCAGTGATGTTTGAGCCCCAGTCTTTATCCCCAATTTGACTAAACTAATGAAACTTCTCTCATCAGCTCGTATGAATGCGATCAAGAAAATACACATTTGCCCTAGGCGATAGAAAAATTAGTATGTACCTGCGCTTCCAGCCAACGTGGATGGTGGTGTTAGCCGAAGCCGGGCCGCTGTGACGTAGGGACTGCACGGCGCAGCTCGAGACGGCGACCGGCGTCTCGTCGCCGACTCGTGCCGACGGCAGGACCACGACCCAGAACTGAATGTCGTGCACGAATCCGCCGCGCCACTGCGGCCGCTGGACTGGACGGAGTTGTGCGAGACGACGGCAGGGGTCGCGCACCCGGACGCCACATCTCCGCCTCCAGAGCTGAAGGTCTTCCAGGACGCCCCGGAAAACTCGCCATCGGCCAAGCCCACCCCTTGATCCAACTGACGCACGCCCGGCGAGACCGGTCCAACGGCTGAATCCGACGAGCCAGCGGCCGAATCGGGTACACTAGTTTGATATGCATGATACTAGTATATAATACTCCTCACTACAATTAGCCTTATATAATACTCTCTCCGTTCACAAATATAATATGTTCTATTTTTTTCTAAATCAAATTGGGTCATAATATGTTCTTTTTTTTCTAAATAAATCAAATGCATATAGACGCAGTAAAATAATAATAATGCATGTAGACATATTTTTAATGTGTTTGTGATGAGAGTACAAGTTTAGGGATCCATTGGCTCTCATAAACAATCCGCCCATACGAGACTTTTCTCCGAGATCTTAGGGTCCCCTCTTTAAGACAAAAAGCAAAACACTGCCGAGCTGGCCATCAATCAGCTGCTTGCCGTCTCATGCCGAAGGGACCCAACACGCACTCGCCCATGGTGTAGTGTAGAGACGGTGGGTGTAGGTACGGCGGATGCACTCATCCACCGAATACGCCGCCATCATTTCCGGCCGCCGCGATCAGTTTTACTCCTACTCACTCGTGCCGATGAGATAGTCCTACGTCAATGTATCGTTGAGACGAACGAGCGAATAAAAATTCTTTTTTGCGGGGAGAATTACTCGGGAGGAGCCTTTTGACATGTGGGAAGTGTCGGACGAGTCCTGTCGACCGTCCTCTCGCGAACAGAACGGCGCACTTATCAGATATATCTTCTCCCTGGTGTCGACGAGGTTGCTAAACAAATTTGTGGCAGACATGGCCGATGTGGCGGGAAAGTGCACTTTGATGAGGTTGGGGCGAAGTCGAAGTCGTGGGATCTTAAGTTCGTGTCCGATTTTTCTCAATAAATCGAGCAGTTTTTAAGCCATTTGTTTCTTTCTCTTAATGAAATTTTAGTAGCTCTTTTGCTAACTTTCAAAACAAGTCTTAGAAACTGGTAATGCCACCCAGAAGCTAACCCAAGCTTGTGTCCTAATAAACTCTAGAAGTACATTTTCTCTCCTTTTCTGTGGGGAAAGAAGTATGTTTCCTTGTCACAGAGTCATACCAAACACATTACTTTGCTGGTTTGTGATGGTAACTCTACCTGTTGATGATTGGACACGTAGGTCAATAGCTATTACTACTAGGTGTTCTGTTATTTTTTCTCAAATAAGTATATATAAGTTATTGACTGAATTTGTAATTTGGGTAAGTCAATTTTCTGAGGGACTGATGGTTAGAAGAGGAAGAAAGCTGGAGAAAAAAAGAAAGAAGGATGACGGTTGAATCTTAATCTATTGGCTAAAAAAATTGACTTACCCAAAATAAATTTTCAGGCGGCTTGTATATAGTTAGCTCCAATTTTCTGCCAAAAGTACTATGTAATTTGTACCATTGCATAAGATAGTATCTTTTTATTTCACCTTAACTTATTTAATTTTACGAAAAAGATAACGCCCACATGTGTGGGCGTTTGCATCTCGCCCGCACGCATGGATCAACGTCCGTTTGTGTTTGCACGAATCTTGGCATGTTTTGCCAAAAAAATTATGCCACGTAGGACTAGGCTGATATGTGGGCATTCATCCAGTCGCCCACACGTCCGTTTCACCACGCGGAGGGGCTGGTGTGTGGGCGTTTAGCAGTTCGCTCACACGTCAATTTTCACGCACACAGAGGGGCTGATGTGTCGGCATTTATTAGTTCGCCCACACGCCCGTCTCCTCTCCAACACCCAAAGTTGTCAGTTGCCATGTGTTTTGTAGAGGTATATGGCAAATGTCCTAGTGTGCTTGTAAGCAGATGGCAACTCTCTCTTTACCCGAACATGTTATTTTGCCATGTCTTTTTATAGTGCTACATGGCAACTGCCTAGTGTTAGTAGGTGGCAACTCCTAAAGTTTTCAAATACCCAAAGCTGTCAGTTGCCATGTGTTTTGCAGGGGTACATGGCAACTGCCCTAGTGTGCTTGTAAGCAGATGGCAACTCTCTCTTTATCTGAACATGTTATTTTGCCATGTCTTTTTGTAGTACAGAGGCAACATGAGAGGGACACAGGCGACGCGAGCGACGCCCGCGGTGACTGGCGCGTCACGGGAGGCCGCCTCCGGCGGCCCTAGTGGGCGTGTCGGTGGCAGGTTCTGGTCTCTCGCGGAGACTGACGACGAGGACGGAGAGATCACCGACGGCTCGCCGGAGGAGTCTTCACCAACACCTTCAGATGTGATCTGCGAGGCTTTCAACCCGGGGTATTCGGAGGAGGAAGTTTCTATGATTGTCGATGCCGTGGTTCCAAGTGACGATCCGGCACGGCAAGGATTACGATCTGAAGACAAGATCGAGTTGGTTCGCCGGATAGTTCACCGGAGAACGGCGCCATCCGCGATTCGGCCATGGAAAGGTCCGATCCCCAAGGTATTTCTTGCACCAATTACATTATCAGATTTCTGGATGCCGGATTCTTGGACAAAAGTTACTAGAAAGAAGAAGATGAATGGCCGGGCGGCGGCGCAGCCACCGGCGCCGGCTGCCGTCGGGACGGTTGAGATCCAGCCGGCCAGGCAAACACGTTTGAATCAGCTATTGGGCCAAGTTGGTCCTGTGGTTGATAGGGCCGGTACGGAATCGGACATGTCTTGGTATGTGGTTCAGCATGCGATCCCCGTAACGGAGCCTTCCTACGTGATTCCTGCGCGATCGAGAGACGATGGTCTGGCCTTATCGATCGTTCCGCCTCCGCCACAGACCGCTAGGGTTCTCCGTGCTACCACTCTAGGGTTTCCTTCGCTCGGTGTCGGGCGCGCCGCTAGGAGAACCAGGCCGCCGGGTGACGCCATGGCGGGGCGTGGACATCTGCCGCCAACCAAGCAAGGGGGCGCGCCCCCAGCACCTGTTCCAGCCAGAGCCAACGTGCCCACGGCCCCAGGCCGGGTCGTCGTGAGACAGCTGGTGGCGCAGACCGGCCAGTCCGCCGGGCGGGGCGGCGACTTTGCCGCCGGGCGGAGCGACGCCCAAGTCGCCGGTCGGGACGGTGCCCAGGGCGCAGGGTGGGGCGGTGCCCCTGTTGCCCCTGTTGCCGGGCGGGGCGGTGCCCCTGGGGGTGATGGCTATGGCGGCGGTGGACGGAACTACAGTGGTGACGGCTTTCGTTACAACCGATATAGACAGTGGGGAGATGATGGATACGATGCGTACGACGAGGGGTAACACCGTGGCTCTTCGTCATGCGGTGGACGTGGTTCTGGATGGTACAATGACGGCGGAGCGGGACGTGGTTTTCAAGGTCCTCCCAGCAATTTTGTCGAGGGGGTGGCCGGCCCCATAGACCGGTATAACCCGGGAGCTCACCGTACTTTCCGAGGCGGGAGAGGAGGGGGTCAGCGCCCGCCTCCACCGCGGCCTCCTCCACCGCCTGTTGATACGGCCGCAGTGGCACAGGCCGAACCTGTTGCTACGGTGCAGACTGTAACACCCCAAAAATTTAACCATGATTTATTGATTTAAGTTTTGCCAGGAGAATTTTTTTATTTTTCTGGATTTATCTTTGATTTCAGAACCTTTCTTTTCTTTGATATTGTGGAGTTTTTGCCCCAAGTAAAAAAAACTTTTCAAAGATATTATTTGGACTTGTATACCCTCTCTTGAACATTTATTTTATCAGTGAAATTTTCTATATGATTATTTTCCTTGAGCTCTATATCTTTAAAAATGATTTTTCTTAAGCTTTAGAGCCTCTTTTGCACTACAACCCTTTGATAGATTTATTTAAAAATCCCACCAAAATTTCGGGATGACATGTGATGTTCCTAGATCACTTTTGTGCAAAAATACCCTTTAGTCATTTGGAGATTTTGAGCTTTTCCCCAAGTTTTCAAATCCGGTCCAGTTTGCACTTTTGCACTACAACCTATTTAAATATTTCTTTAAAACTTACACCAAAATTTGGGGATGTTAGTAGGAGTATATCATTCAACTTTATGCAAAAACCCACTGGTGTTCTATGGAAAATTTGAGCAAAACATCCTCTTTTGCTCTCTGGACCAGATTGGCCTTTTCTACTGCAACTCCAATCTTTATTGCTCTGTTGCCCATGATTCTTCTTCTTGCTTATAGTCCACCCTACAAAACCCTTAAGTTCAGGAGAATGCACCCATGAGAGTATTTTTGGTCCATGAAACTATGCCTTTTCTTTCTGTCCAGAAATGGTTCTCTCAAAAACTTCCACTACCAAGTTTCTGTTTTTGCCAGACTAACCTTGCCATCCTCCTTTTCATCTAAAGAGACTAGGATCTGGAGATTTTGGCCACCCCAAGAGTTGCCTAGATGCCCTTAGCATTCTGTCAAGCACCTTGTGTGCATGGTCAGATTTGACATAATTTTTAGTTTGCACACTGGACCTGCTTACTTTGCCTAACCACCATGTCCACTAACCTCCTTGCAAACAATAACCTAGACCTGCCAAACCTCACATGATGTGGAGCCCTCTGGCATGCCATGGCATTTTGCCGAACAGCTCGCGTGCGTGTGCTGGGCGCGCCCAGAGCGCACGTTTTGCACGCGCGCGCACCGAGTCGCCGTGTCCCACTGCTGTCGCCCCGCGCTCGTTCTGGCCCTTCCCCACTCGCAGCCGACACGCCCCGACTCCTCCCTCGCCGCAGAGCCGCTCTTGGAGCTCCACAACGCCGCCGTCAGGTCGGCCGTGGCCGCTAGCGGCCGGCCACAGCAGGCCCCTGCCCTGGACGGCGGCGCCCGAGCCACAGCCGCGCGCCAGCTCGCCCTAAACAGCTCGAGCTCATCCCCTCACCCTGCCAGACCCCGCCAGCCATCGCCACGCGCCCCCTGGCTATAGAACGGCGGTTCGCCGTCGAGCTTATCCCCGGCCGCCGCGGAACCGACCTACTCGCGCTATAAATAGGACCCCGAGCTCGCCTAGGACCTCAGGCAACCTCAAGCCAACCCTCTGGAGCCCCCTAGCCCGCAATCGACGGAGGAAGGCCGTCTTCCCCATCTCCGGCAGGTTCGGCCGCCGCCACTCCCCGGCTCCGCTCGTCGCAACCAGAGCCTCCCCCGTCCAACCAGTGCCACCATCCCCTTCCCCTCGATCTCGCGGAGCCACCCAACACCTCAAATTCGCTCGGGAACCGTCGTAGCACGAACCCCCAAACTCACCCGAAGCTTCCGTCCGCCGCGGAGCTCGCCGCCGGTGACTCCCTCCATCCCCGCCACCTCCTCGACCACCGGGAGGACCGCCCTGGCCTGGCGGATCCATCCCCGCCCTCAGAACCCCGCGAGGAGCCGCCGTTCGCCGGCGTTGATCGCCGGAGCCCCGCCTCTGTTCGGCCAGAGGAGGAAGGAGGCGGGGGCGACCGGTCAAACCTGACCAGTGGGCCCCCTGGACCCACTGTCAGCGACCCCGAGCCGGTCCACGCTGGCTAAGTGGACACGTAAAGTGCAGAGTACGTTGTCCCCTCAAACCGTTTTTCTTTTCTGTTTCTTTTATTTATTTTTTTAACAGAAAGTTGACTAAAATTTGACTGGCTATAACTTTTTAAATAAAACTCCAAATGAGTTGATTCTTTTTCCTACCTCTCTCAAATTTCATCTAGCTTATTTTCATATTTATTTGAAAAAAAATTCAGACAACTTTTTGTACTGTTTTGAAACTATGTGTTAATTTGAATATTTTCAAAAATAGGATTTTTGGAGAGAGGAGAAAACTTTAAAAAGTTCTGGAATGCACCCTGCCTCTCCACAACTTTAAGGCAAGCATTCTGAACCCTGGCATAATATTTTTGTGTGTTGTTTGATACGGTTACAACACCACCTTGACATGGAGCATTCGTTATTTTATGTGACGATACAATCATACGCATGAGTGCATAATGAAGATTCTTTGCTGTTAGAAATGGATATGCTTGTGATAGTAATCATCTTCGTATGCCTTTCATGCCTACCGGAAGGAAGCCGGGAAAGTCTCTGTCTTGGGTAGACACGAGCTTGTCTCTAGTTCCTCGTCAAGACGGTTGTGTCCGGCATGGCATCATGAGGTATGATGAGTGGTGATTCTGTCTGTTGGTTGAAATATATTTGCTATGCTAATCATGCAGGGGATACTTAAACCTCCTGAGTCGACCATAGATCGAGTCTTGTTCCAGTAACCCCCATACTTGTTTCGTACTACCACTTGTCCCTGCCATAGGTAGGGTACGGCCCAGTAAGTTGTCAACCCCTTTCCTAGCACACACCGTACAGAGAGGCCATGGTGGAAGATACCGGCTGCATCCGGTAGGCATGCCACCTGGTCCGGGGGCATGGGTGTTTCCGGTTGGGACCGAGAGGGGGGCACCCCTTAGAGCGCGCGATATAAATTTGATCCCATGCTACGCGAGGTTGTAGCCTCCCCACTTAGAGTTTTGCTTAACAGGTGTCGTGGGTGATTCCAGACACCGGTAAGTTAGGCTGGTGTGTGCGGTCAGGTGTGTTTTCAATTAAAAGACCATAGACGGAATTAGTCCCGATGGACTAAAGAAATCCGTTACTCGTGGGTAAAGAGTACACCCTCTGCAGAGGTTAATGAAGGAAATATGCCCTAGAGGCAATAATAAAGTATTATTTATTTCCTTATATCATGATAAATGTTTATTATTCATGCTAGAATGGTATTAACCGGAAACATAATACATGTGTGAATATATAGACAAACAGAGTGTCACTAGTATGCCTCTACTTGACTAGCTCGTTAATCAAAGATGGTTATGTTTCCTAGCCATAGACATAAGTTGTCATTTGATTAACGAGATCACCTCATTAGGAGAATGACGTGATTGACTTGACCCATTCCGTTAGCTTAGCACTCGATCGTTTAGTATGTTGCTATTGCTTTCTTCATGACTTATACATGTTCCTATGACTATGAGATTATGCAACTCCCGTTTACCGGAGGAACACTTTGTGTGCTACCAAACGTCACAACGTAAATGGGTGATTATAAAGGTGCTCTACAGGTGTCTCCAAAGGTACTTATTGGGTTGGCGTATTTCGAGATTAGGATTTGTCACTCCAATTGTCGGAGAGGTATCTCTGGGCCCACTCGGTAATGCACATCACTATAAGCCTTGCAAGCATTGTGACTAATGAGTTAGTTGCGGGATGATGTGTTACGGAACGAGTAAAGAGACTTGCCGGTAACGAGATTGAACTAGGTATCGAGATACCGACGATCAAATCTCGGGCAAGTAACATACCGGTGACAAAGGGAATAACGTATGTTGTTATGCGGTCTGACCGATAAAGATCTTCGTAGAATATGTGGGAGCCATATGGGCATCCAGGTCCCGCTATTGGTTATTGACCGGAGACGTGTCTCGGTCATGTCTACATAGTTCTCGAACCCGTAGGGTCCGCACGCTTAACGTTACGATGACAGTTTTATTGAGTTTTGATGTACCGAAGGAGTTCGGAGTCCCGGATGAGATCGGGGATATGACGAGGAGTCTCGAAATGGTTGAGACGTAAAGATCGATATATTGGACGACTATATTCGGACTTCGGAAAGGTTCCGAGTGATTCGGGTATTTTTCGGAGTACCGGAGAGTTACGGGAATTCGTATTGGGCCTTAATGGGCCATACGGGAAAGGAGAGAAAGGCCTCAAAAGGTGGCCGCACCCCTCCCCATGGTCTGGTCCGAATTGGACTAGGGAAGGGGGGCGCACCCTTCCTTCTTTCTCCTTCCCCCTTCCCTTCTCCTACTCCCACAAGGAAAGGAGGAGTCCTACTCCCGGTAGGAGTAGGACTCCCCCCTATGGCGCGCCTCTCCCCTTGGCCGGCTGCCTCCCCCTTGCTCCTTTATATACGGGGGCAGGGGGCACCCCAGAGACACAACAATTGATCTATTGATCTCTTAGCCGTGTGCGGTGCCCCCCTCCACCAAATTACACCTCGATAATACCGTTGCGGAGCTTAGGCGAAGCCCTGCGTCGGTGGAACATCATCATCGTCACCATGCCGTCGTGCTGACGAAACTCTCCCTCAACACTCGGCTGGATCGGAGTTCGAGGGACGTCATCGAGCTGAACGTGTGTAGAACTCGGAGGTGCCGTGCGTTTGGTACTTGATCGGTCGGATCGTGAAGACGTACGACTACATCAACCGCGTTGTGACAACGCTTCCGCTGTCGGTCTACGAGGGTACGTGGACAACACTCTCCCCTCTCGTTGCTATGCATCACCATGATCTTGCGTGTGCGTAGGATTTTTTTTGAAATTACTACGTTACCCAACAGTTAAATCTATTCGAATAGCCGTGTCCATGGGTAAGGACTACAGTCTGAGATGGGTCAAGTGTCGGTCTTAGTGTCGGTCTTCGGAGGAGAAAACTGTTAAACCAGAACTTGGATCATGACTTGTGACTTGTGATGATTATGATTATTATTATTATGGACTAACCCATTATATTATTTGAATTATCGAGTATCCCTGGGACGGTTCTACCTCCTGGATATTCACTATGATCCTTTTATTTATAAGCCCTTTATGTGGTGTCGCTCAGACGCCCGACTGCGGCATGCTTGTTATTCCCCTTATTTATAAGCCCTTTATGTGGTGTCGCTAAGACGCCCGACTGTGGCATGCTTGTTATTCCTTTTATTTATAAGCCCTTTATGTGGTGTCGCCGAGACGCCCGACTGCGGCATGCTTGTTATTCCCCTTATTTATAAGCCCTTTATGTGGTGTCGCTCAGACGCCCGACTGTGGCATGCTTGTTATTTGTTTACTTTATAAGCCCTTTATGTGGTGTCGCTCAGACGCCCGACTGTGGCATGCTTGTTATTTTATTTACTTTATAAGCCCTTTATGTGGTGTCGCTCAGACGCCCGACTGTGGCATGCTTGTTATTTGTTTACCTTATAAGCCCTTTATGTGGTGTCGCACAGACGCCCGACTGTGGCATGCTTGTTACTTATTTTACTTTATAAGCCCTTTATGTGGTGTCGCTCAGACGCCCGACTGAGGCACGCTTTCTGTTGTCGTCCTTTCGAGGCGTCGCTTCAGACACCCGATCGGTGCATTTTTATTTCTATTCTCGGATTGCATATTCATGTTTTATATGAACAACCTGCTTGCGTGCAACATGGGTTTTGATTTCATGACTGACGTTGTGATCATAGAATATTTCAGAGCATGATTATCATTTGTTATATTATACCCGTGTTCATAATGTTTGCGAGTACATTCAAAGTACTCACTGGCTTGTCCCTGGCTATTGTCTTGGCCAGATTTCTTGCTTGGAGAGGAGCGTTGTGATGTCAGCCCCGGAACCCACGCAATGGTGACAACAGCCTCGCGAAGATAGGACTTAACCTGGTCAGCTGTTCCTGTGGGAAATGGAGTCCCATGACCACTGATGAACCACAAACCGCTTCCGCCATCAACCACTAGAAACCAGTTGTTGTACTCATAGGCCAGAATGGTCTTGTACTACATATTATGTATTTTGCTTGGAGTTTCTGTATCAAGTTGGTGCCTCATCAGCTAACAGTAATCCTGGGGCTGGTGAGCGCAAGGGCCATTTTCTGGGAAATTGATATCCCAAAAATCCGGTCCTGACATAGACGGCCACGACTGCTCTTCCCGAGGTGGTTGTAGACACAGTCCGGGCCTTGGCAGCTGTCAGCATTCCAGTGACCAGTATCGCGGTTGCTAAGGTCGGTGACGAAGGTTTTCAAAAGGTTCCGGACAAACGGGATGGGGAAAAGTTATCAAAGTGGGCTATTAAGAAAAAGAAGCTACCGTGTTATAGATGTGGCGAGCCAGGACATTTTGTGGCAGAGTGTACCACAAAATTATGTGATTATTGCTATAGATCATAGCATAAAACCGGTGAGTGTCCGCTGCTTACTGGCCTCAAGCCAGTGGTCAATATCTATGGAGTTTGTTGTCAGGAGCTTATGTTTTTTGAGTCACCTGATGTGGCACCTGTGACGCATGTGCAAGAGAGCTCCTTCCCCGCTGTTGCCAAGGTTACCAATGGGAGTTTGACAGAAGCACAGATTGTGCGACAGTTGCAGGACTTAGTACCAGGCAATCACCAGTGGGACCTTGTCAAGTTGGAGTCCCAGTCTTACAAGGTTGATTTTCCCACTAAGGAGGATCAGTTGCATGCTCTTAAGTATGGCATGTGCAGAGTACAGAGTGCAAATATTATATTGGCTTTTGATGAGTGGAAGGAGAAGGACCCCGAGGGTACACCTTTAGAGAAGGTCTGGGTTCGCTTCTATGGTGCGCCACGCAAATATATTAATTACTTCTTGGTTGCTTGGAGTTTGGGTTCTATCATCGGTAAGACGGAGCAGGTTGACATGCCTTTTACTCGGGCACATGGAGCAGCGAGGTTGCTTGTCAGTGTAGTCAGTTTGGAGTTTGTACCGGATGTGGTCAAGTGGACGCATGCCGGGGTCACATTCGTGCTTGAGCTGGAGATTGAGGATACATTGATACCCCACGAGGGAGATGAGATTCAGGACATGGATACGACTGAGGGTGATGGTGCACCTGGGAATCAAGACAAGGGGCCTGAGAGCACACCACGGGAGCCAGCTAAAGGGCCGGCGTCGCTGGGTACGGCAGATACATCCGCAAGGAGGCGCCTTCTTCCACGACATCGATGAACTCACTTCGGTTTGGCTCTTTTGGAGCGCGGTCTGCACCTAGTCGGTTATGGAGTAACCGAGTTAAGGCAGATGATCCAGAGGAACTCAAGTTACCGGCAGTGATGCCCCCTGCTGTTGGGTCGCATACGTCTCCAAGTTTTGATTCCGGGCCACAAGACCCGTTGGGCTGCGCTATACCGTTGGTGTGGGGGGGGGGGGCGGTGGGCAAGAGGCCCGCAGTCCCAGCCTACCTGTGGCGGTTCCTAGTCCTATGGGGGAGGGGCGCGGGCTGGAGGCCCGCGGCGTCCTCTCACCTTGGGGTAGTCCCAGGCGACACGACCAGGAGCGCGGGCAGGAGGCCCACAAATCTCCTTCTTCGGCATCGTCTCGACGTCGCGCTGACGGCTTGGGGGGAATGAGACTGTTGAGCAGGTGGCTCCGCGGTCTCCTTCTCCCACTACTTCGGCTGGGGGTACCCACTCGACCACGTCTTGCCCCTCTTCACCAGCAATTCGGGAAGGATGTCGGAGCGGGGAACACACGCCTCAGGAGAGGACTATGGAGGAGCTTGTCGCTTTCGGTGGCATCTCGGATCCGGTCACGGCAGGCAGGCGTGTCAGCAGTCGGATCCAGGGACAGCCAGACGCTGATGACCTGCAGTTAGCGCGCGCCAAGAGGGCGGCCATGCTTTGTGATGTCAAGGCAACTACAGGTATGTCTTTTGATAAGAGTCGTTCAATTATGCATTTCACCGAGCATGAAATTATTGATAAGGCAAACGACTTAGGAGTTACTTTGGGTTCAAATGAAAAAGAGATAGCGAAATCTGTTAATGATCTTTTAGATTTAGAAGCAGAGCGGGCTTCTGAAATAATTCGCAACCTCGCATCTGTTAAACCGATGAATGGCGATGACATGGGCAATCTAGGAATTGTAGGCCTTGAAAGCATTTGTAATAATCTCTTACCTAGCGAGGAGGCCGAAGATGAGCAGGGGTCAGAGAATACGGACTCTGTAGAGCCTCTAATGATGGAGGACACTGTCCAGTATTCTGCCGATCCTACGTTTCCAAAGGGTGACGAGGAGAAGCCCAAGCGAACCTGGAAACGGAAAATCTATCCTACTTCGGCGGTGCGTAGAAGTGCTAGGGTCAAGCATAAGAAAAAATTCCATGATGACTTATGAAAGAAATCTTTTGGAATAGCAGAGGTCTACCTGACTTGGCTAAACGTAGGTTCCTGGCTGAGACAACGATAGAGCAACATTTAGATTTTATTGTGCTTCTGGAAACACGACGAGATAACTTTACCTCACAGTTCCTTGGAACTCTTTCCGGTGGAATTGATTTTGATTGGCATGTCTTACCTCCTAGAGGAAGATCTGGTGGGGTCTTGTTAGGGGTTCGGCGTGAAACACTTGAGGTGCTTAATGTGGTTAGGGGAGATTTTACGGTCAAGTTTCGGGTGAGATCAAAATTGGATGGCTTCCGATGGCCTCTTGTGGCTGTATATGGAGCAGCACAACCCGAATTCAAACCAGATTTTTTAGCCGACTTAGTGCGGATTTGTGGCGATGAAACTTTGCCAATCCTAGTTGGTGGGGACTTTAATATAATTCGGAGGAGAGAGGAAAAAAAACAATGACAAATTTGATGGGCGCTGGTATATGATGTTTAGCATGATTATCGAGAGTCTTAATTTGAGAGAAATTGAGCTCACCGGTAGACAATTTACTTGGGCCAATTCGTTGCCCACTCCGGCTTATGAGAAGTTGGATAGGGTACTGGCTAGTGTGGAATGGGAACAAAAGTACCCTTTGGTGTCGGTTCATGCGATGCAGAGAGCGATCTCAGACCATACACCCCTTCTTGTAGACTCGGGGAGGCTACACACGTCGAGAATAAGACCGCTTTCTCTTTCGAACTAGGTTGGTTCAAGAAAGAAAACTTTTTGGAGATCATCGCACACGAATGGGCAAAACCTGTTAGTGGTAGAACTAGTATTGAGAGATGGTAAAATAAGATCAGACATCTGAGACAGTTTTTGTGAGGTTGGGCCAGAAATGAGAGTGGGATTTACAAACAAGAGAAAGAATGACTTACTCAATTAATTGAGACGCTAGACTTAAAAGCCGAAAGCAATCTCCTTACGATTAGTGAGCAAAACTCCAAGTCCGAAGCTGAGCAAGGCTTACGAGCTCTTCTAAGAGAAGAAGAGCTCAACTGGGCACTGCGTGCTAAAGTTCTTAAGGTTGTCCAAGGGGACGATAATACACAATTCTCCCATATGATTGCGAATGGTAAACATAGGAAGAAGAAAATCATACAGCTTGAACAGGACGAGGGGACAATTCTGGGGCATGAGAACTTGAAAGCGTATATCTCCAATTACTATAAACAACTTTTTGGGCATCCGAAAGCAAGCACGGTGGCCCTAGATGAATTTGTTTTTGGAGATATACCTCAACTCCAGGTAGAGGAGAATGATATTCTATCTGCACCATTTACTGAGAAGGAGGTTCTGAATGCCATCTCACAAATGAAACCAAATAAAGCACCGGGACTAGATGGGTTTCCAGTTGAATTCTATAAGAAATGTTGGCATATTATTAAGGATGATCTTATGCCTATGTTTCAGGACTTCTTTAGCGGTCATCTTGAGCTGTTTCATCTTAACTTTGGCCTGATTACGATGTTGCCCAAGAAAGAAGAAGCAGTTCGGATCGAACAATTTAGGCCAATATGTCTTCTTAATGTGAGTTTCAAAATTTTCACAAAGGTTGGTACCAATAGATTGACACAAATTGCTCATTCGGTGGTACAACCGAGTCAGACATCGTTCATGCCAGGGCGACACATACTTGAAGGGGTGGTCGTTTTGCATGAAACGCTTCATGAAATCCATTTGAAGAAGCTAGATGGGGTTATCTTCAAAGTGGATTTTGAGAAGGCATATGATAAAGTTAAATGGCCTTTCCTTCAGCAGGCAATGCGCATGAAAGGATTTAGTGAGGCTTGGCCGAACCAAGTGGGTTCTCAAGTCCACAATGGTAGTGTCGGAATCAAGGTTAACGATGATATAGATCATTACTTTCTGAAACATAAGGGTTTGAGACAAGGAGATTCCATGTCTCCTCTCTTATTCAATATAGTGGCCGATATGTTGGCCATTCTTATTGGCAGAGCCAAACAACATGGTCAAGTGGAGGGTTTAGTTCCTCATTTGGTCGATGGAGGAGTCTCCATCTTGCAGTATGCTGACGACACTGTCTTATTCATGGAACATGACATTGCTAAAGCGTGCAATATGAAACTTCTATTATGTCTCTTTGAACAATTATCTGGTTTAAAGATAAACTTTCGTAAGAGTGAGTTGTTCTGCTTTGGGAAGGCCAAAGACGAGCAAGACACCTGTAGACAACTGTTCGGGTGTGAATTAGGGTCGTTACCATTTAGTTATTTGGGCATACCAATTCACCACCGTAAGTTGTCTAATAAAGAATGGAAGTGTATCGAAGATCGAATTGAGAAAAAGTTGAGCTGCTGGAAGGGCAAGCTTATGTCTTATGGAGGTCGGCTAGTGCTGATTAATTCGGTACTGACCAGTATGTCGATGTTCCTACTATCTTTCTTCAAAATTCCGAAAGGGGTACGAAAGCGACTTGATTTCTTCAGATCTCGTTTCTTCTGGCAGTCAGATGAGGCCAAAAGGAAATACTGATTGGCATGATGGGACATTCTTTGCCGGCCAAAAGACCAGGGGGGTCTTGGTATTGAGAACTTAGAAATCAAGAATAAATGCCTTATGAGCAAGTGGCTCTACAGGTTGGAGACAGAGCCGGAGGGCATATGGGCACAACTTTTGCGCAATAAATATCTGCAGTCGAAAACGCTCGCCCAGGTTACCATGAGACCAACTAACTCGCCATTCTGGAAAGGGCTTATGAGAACGAAGGATTTGTTCTTTCGTAGGGTCAAATTCTTGGTTGGTAATGGGATGTCAACAAGATTTTGGGAGGATACGTGGTTAGGAGAGACACCCCTGGCCGTACAATATCCCGCCCTTTATAACATTGTACAACGCAAGGAGGATTACGTAGGCACATTGTTCCAAATGATCCCTTGAATATTCAGTTCAGGCGTGCGTTAGTTGGTGAGCGATGGACTGCCTGGTTGCACTTGGTTCGCAGATTGATAGATGTTCAACTTTCCGACCAGCCGGATTCGACGCAATGGACATTAGCTAAGAATGGGGTTTTCACGGTGAAATCTTTTTATATGGGTTTGATTAATTCTGGCCCAATCTCAAGATCGTTGCATATTTGAAAGATTAAGGTTCCCTTGCATATTAAAATTTTAATGTGGTTTGTCCACAAGCAAGTACTACTCACCAAGGACAACTTAATCAAGAGGCGATGGGTAGGTAGTTCACGTTGTTGTTTTTGTGATCATGATGAAACAATACAACACTTATTCCTTGAATGCCCTCTCGCTAAATTGCTTTGGAGAACTATTCATATAGCCTTCAACATTAATCCTCCAGTTGACATTGAATCGTTGTTTGGAACGTGGTTAGCTGGGGTTGAACATAATACTGCAGTTCGTATTCGGATTGGAATATGTGCGCTTTTGTGGGCTATATGGAACTGTAGGAATGATTTGATTTTTAACAGACAACACACTTTAACTTTCTTGCAGGTTCTCTTCAGAGCTACCGCATGGATCCGTACGTGGTCCTTACTCACTCCTATGGACTCCAAGGAGCCTTTGGTTACTGGGTGCAACCAGTGGAAGATGGTAGCATGGGCTATATTCAACCGGTTCGGATGGCGGTCGCATAACAAGATAGGAGTCTAGGGAGATTATCCTTTATTTTGCTTTACCGGTTGTGATTCTGAGTATGTACTTTTATTTTCTTTGTTTTGCTCCGCTTGCGAGCTGTAATACCTTTATGACTTTGTGCTACTTCGAGACTTTTTTAATAAGATGGATGCATGCATCATTATGATGCAGAGGCCGGGGGCACGCCTCCATTTCCAAGAAAAAAATTGTCTTTTTGTAGTGCTACATGGCAACTGCCTAGTGTTAGTAGGTGGAAACTCCTAAAGTTTTCAAATCATGATAACTGTAGTAGACCAGACCATACATGGCAACAACTGCAGTTGTCCAAAAATGGCATCTGGCACTTGACCTGAGATGGCAACTGCAGTTGAGCAACCATGGCAACTGTAGTTAAATGAACATGAAAGAGGGTCCGGACCATGGCAACTGCCGGGACGCCTGGTGATTGTCACGCGGGGTGTGCGGGACCATGAGGTAGGAGGCCGGACGTACGGGCGCGTGGGCGTTATCTATTTTTCCCACACGTAAGCATGTGGGAGGGTCCGCGAGGCAAAAGACCAGGCGTGTGGCCATTACTTGTTTTGCCCACACGTAGACATGTGGACTGGTTTTCTTAGATACCACACGAAACGTGTGGCCAGACCCCTGAACGCCCACACGTGTGGGCGTTATCGGGACCCTAATTTTAATCATTGCATATTTTTCTATGCACGTGACCATTACTTGCAAGATTTTCTTTTCTTTTCCATAAAAGGAGAATAAAAAACCCCGACCTCTGCTTCATTGCGACGCACACGGTCTTCATTTTCCAAATATACATCCTCCAAAAGATATTGCCCAATCTTAATTAGATCCGCATACATATTAACCGAGAGAACATCCGTAGGATGTAAAAACCATTTCAAAGAATCGGGTTCGTTATTTAAGGTGATCCCTATTAACCTACGTACTAAATCGACTCAAACAGTCCACTTATCTCTGATGAAGGCTCGCCGAAACTGAACATTCAAATGATCAGTCCCTCATACTATAGAAACAAATTTTCTTTTCGTTGTACTTGTACAATATTATAAAGTGTGGGTATTGCAAACCTAATGTCATGTCATAAGATCAAGTATCATCCCAGAGCCTCTACGCACGTCACCAACTTTAAAACTAACAGAAACTTTACCCGCATCAAAGTGATTCAAAAGGGAGAGTCTATTGATTTTGCCATGACATGGGACAAAGTTTTGGAGTGTAGACATTTTATTGCGCAACAACTCCAGGCATACACCCTTCAGCATCTTATATAGCCATTTGCTCAATAAGAATTTAATTGTATTCCCAAGTTCTTCGATTCACAGTCTTCTTTGGTCTTTTGGACTGCAGAGAATACCCCACTTCGCCAAGCAATACTTCCTCACTCTACTAGAAGAATTTGGAGCAGTGATAATCTTTTGTGACCCTTTTTGGCGTTTCAGAGAGAGAGAGGCACATGAGCACACAATTGACAAGGATTAAACATCCCTGGTAAGGCATAAATTTCTCTTTCCAAAAATTAAGCTTCTTTTCAATTCGGTCTTGAATAGACTACCACTCTTTGTTAGGATGTTCTTGGAAGTGAATAAGTATCCCGAGATACCTAAATGGAAACTGACCACCCTCACAACCAAAAAGTTCTTTATAATTATGCACTTCCTCTTTGGCGCATCTCAGGCAGAAGAGTTCACTCTTATGAAAGTTTATTTTTAGACCCCAACTGTTGCTCCAGGAGATAGAAAACCATGAAGATAATAATGTCATCCACATGTCAGAGAATGGACACACCTCTGTCCACCAAATCCTGATTAGTCCACCCAACTGATCTCCCCCCTTAGTCATTTCTATGAGACTATCGACAGATATGCAATTATGTTAAAGAGAATTGGCGACATAGGTCTCCTTGCCAAATTTCCTTCTTGGTTTGAAAGTAATGCCCAGTAACATTATTAACTTTAGCCCCAATCCTACCACCCAGAAAAAAAGTCTCACATTCTTCCTCCATGCATGATCACCACCTTTCATATGTAGAGCTTGTTGCGAGAAAGGCCATTTTACTTTATCATAGGCTGAATCAAAATCCACTTTAAAGATAACTCGTTAGATTGCTTCGAGTGAAGTCATGAATGCTTTCAAGCAGGATAACCACCCCCTGTAGAATTTGCCATCAGGGCATGAAGGCAGACTAAGTTGGACATGCAGATTATGTGCAACCATAGTTAGTGTATTTGTACTCACTATGTAAATAAATTAAAGCTAACATTGGGAGGACATGGCCTAAATTTCTCAATTCGCACAGTCTTTTCATTCTTAAGTAAAAAAGGAAATCGTTCCAAAGTTCAACTGAAACAACCGAAGTCCCCCATTAAGTAAGTTCTTGAATAAAGGCATAATGTCTCCTTTGATAACTCTCCAAGATCAATGAAAGAGTTATGCAAAATGTCTCCTTGGATAACTCTCCAAGCAAGGTCTTGAGAGATAGACATTCCCCAATCCTATGGATATGGAGGTCTTGGAAATCCCCTAGGATTCTTCTCCTAATGGAGGTCTTGGTCTCTAATGGAGAAGGGGCAGATTAGAAAATCTCTATTAAGACGTTCTAATATGCTTTTCTGGTCCTAGAAAGTGAGAGGGGGATGGTTTATATAGTCTAGGGGAGAAATACAGTAGGAGAGGGATACAGGGCCACTTGACCCCTATTGCACGCAGGCAGGGCCTGGGCCGGGTGGCTGATGTAGGCCTGGTTCCTGTAGAGGCACGCTCTAGGCGGCGCATGATCTTTAGGGGCCAGACATCTGGACTCCAAGCCAGACTATATGGGCCAAGGGCGGAGAAGGGTCGAACATTAAGTTACAGAGCTTCGACACCTGACTTTGGTTTTCCAGGTTCTGATGTCGTGAGCCTCTCATATAAGACGTCCGGGCTAGTAGCCTACATCCGAGTTGTGGTCAAACTATCCGAGTTGTTGGCCGGACATCCGACCGCTGTAGCTTTCGCATCCCCTTTTCCTTGCCTTCTTGCTACTCCTCCATCATGACTTGGCCTTCTTCCTCACTTTTTCATGATCGATTCCTTGGCACCTGAGTATGCATAGTATCCACGTATGAGGTAGTAGCCATGTCTCATGTGAATCCATTCTAAGTTCGGAGATGAGCGAGTTCACCTCGGTTTCAATAGCATGTGTGCGCTAGTCATTGGTCCCATTGGTGCTTAGGGTGTTGGTGTCGTATCCATAGTGATGTCCATGGGCTGCTTTGCACTAGCTTCCCTTGACAAAGCCACTTGCAAGATATGATGTAGACAAATAATATATTGTATAACTTATATTTGATAATGTGGTAAACATAGATAAAACTTTCATATAAACAATTGTACATACACTTATGTACTTGACCGGAAAGGATATATTCCATACGAATAGAAAAAATATATGATTTTTCCTGATACCGAGAAGAAACATTATGTTACAAAACCCAAATACATCCAAGGGCAAAGACTAAATGCTACCAATTATAATTCAGCAATAAAAAAATGTTTCATAGACAAAAACAAAGCCAAAAGTGTGAAAAATGCTCTCGATGTTTTTAAGAAAGGAACCCGCCAGCTCCTTAGCCCGAGTAAATGTTCAATCATTTTTAGCAATGTTTCTGGAAGAAACTCAAGTTTGCATCAAGAATAGATTGAATATCACCTCTGCCACATTTGAAGAAAGATACTTAGGACTTCCCACCCTGAAGGGTCATATGAAGGGTGAACACTTCCAGCCAATTTTGGAGAGGCCTCCCCACCACATAGGGTGGTATGAAGGGCCAAGGATAATCTTATCAAGCACGTGTCCCAAACTATCCTGACCTATACTATAACTTTGTTCAGGATGAACATAAAGTTCTATGAATGGTATGAAATATTAATTAGTGATTTTTGGTGTGGAGATGAACAGCGCAAAGGACCATTGGATGTAGTGGGACAATATGACTAAACAGAAGAATGATAGTGGCATTGGTTTCCGAGATATGAGAATCTCCAGTCAAGCCTTTCTTGCCAGACAAGCCTACCGATCAGTATAGAGGTGGGATAACCTTTGTGCTCGTGTTTTCAAGCCTAAATATTTTTTGAAGGGAAACCTGCTTGACACTGTTTTTAGTCTTGAAACTTCCTCTGTTTAGAGAGGTATCAAATTTGGACTTGAGCCACTAAAAATGAATAATCTGGCGTGTAGGCAAAGGTAGAAGCATCCATATTCTGATAGAAAAATAGCTTCCCTAGCAACCTGGTCTATATGTAATCTCTCTAAAGGGTAGAACCAGAATCCGTTGGGTGAATCCACTAATTTCAAGTGTAACAAATGGTTGGAACAAGCCGCTGATTGAGTCACTATTTCATAGCTTTGATGCGGAGGAGATTCTAAAAACTAATCTTCCATCAAGACCAATGGAAGACCATGTCCCATGGAATTTTGATAAGAATGGCTTACTCACAGTGAGAGTGCTTATAGGTTGGGTTTGAGTCTGAAAAAAAGTCATGCCTTGGGGGGTACCTATAAAGGTGACAAAACAAAGAGAAGTCCTATAGAATCTTAGTTGGAAGGCACACGTTGTTGGCAAACATAAAAAAATCCAGCCTATGACCACCCAGGAACAGTATGAATCTGCTAGGGTTTACGCACAACACTAGCTACCTACGTCCACAAACAAAGGTGATAATCCTTGTTGCTAGATTAACTTTCAGGGTGTGTGAGGGAAGATACTTAATTAAAAATCTCTAGCCCCACACTAAACTTCGTCAATACACATGACCCCCCCCCCCCGAGTCGATTGTCAGAACTTTGTCAAAAGCTACACCATGCCGTCAATGAACTGAATCATAGCAACACTCGTGGGAAGCATATCAAGAACATCAGCCCTCGCATCCACATGTTATCTAGATCGCAACCGCCACCTACTCATAAACCGCTCGTGATGCCACTATTGGGAAACATAGTAGAAAACAAACAAAAATCGGCCTACAAACACCCAGGAATAATATGAAGGTGCATTAGGGGATTGGATCATGATTGTTACCAACTTCGAGTATGTGGCAGAAGCAGACGGGTCCGTGTAGATCGTACTTGGAGTCCCACATACCGCCAATGCACGATCCCGTGAACCGCCCTCGAACGATCCCTCGAACAGAAGACCGAAAGCACGAACTACACGGTTTGCAAGCATACAGTCTCACGATCTGGCAGCGCTTTGCCGTCCAGAACTAATTGTCGCTGGAGAATTGGAGGAGAAGATTAGAGCCACTCGAGGCTTCTAATTATGAGGATTAGAGGAACTAGCACGAGCTTTAATTATCTCAATTAGAACTACTAGTATTTGGCTAGAGGAGGCACCTAAAACTTTTCTGAAGAAAAGGGCCAATACATCCACTATATATAGGTTAGAAGGGGAGAAGAGGGCAGCCACCAAGGAGGGAAAGTCCATCCTTGGGGCATTGGGCAAGGGGGAGGATTTGGACTCCTCACCTAGTCCAATTCGCGCCACCCCCCCCCACACACACATAAGGAAAGGGGGGCACCACTTCCTATTGGGCCTTCATGGCCCAATACTCCTTCCACCACTTGGCCTTTTAAGGCCCGTTGATATTAAATTAAATATAAAAATCCCCTGAAATCACTAGAGCCTTTTTTATACAATTTAACACCTCTGAAAACATTTTCCACTTATATATTATTTATCGGTAATACCCGGTATTGCCCGATAAACTCTGAAACCCTTCTGGTGACCCCGAAACGCTTTCGGATTCTCTAGGAACTATTCCAAAGATTAATGTAACTATTTCACAAATAAATCCTCGATGCTCTCATCCTACTAACACTCAGTAGATCATGATTACCTTAAGCTTGTGACCCTGTAGGTTTGGTAAACCATACACATGAACAAAACCCCTTCGTTCAATGACCGATAGCGGAACCATGGACGTCCATATCGATCCCTATGATTACACAAATGGCATTCGAGCGAACATTTGGTTACTGTGTAATGTTCCCTTTGCTTCGCAATACTTTTCAAAACCTGAGGTGAGATATATCGGTATCCCCTCGAGTCATACACATGCTTACTATACTAGTCTCCTCGTTATCGGTTTTCTTCTTCTTTCTCGTTGTCATGTTCTGGCATTCCCGTGATGAACTCACCTGGGTCTGGCCAGATGATGATGGATGCCCATCACACCGAGAGGGCCCTAAAAATATCTCTCCATCGTCAAAGGAGCGAATTCCACTCTCGAGCTATCATGTCCCTTGTCAAGCTTTTTGATGAACCTGTAAGTTGTCGTTCTGATCGACAAGTTACTAATGAAGTTTGAGCAAACCCAAAGCTCATCATACGGAAAGAAGTGACTACGATACTCTCACGGTCTAGGAACTAAAATCACAAGTTAACACACCGTGCTATAGCAATTGACTCATGACGATATTATCTCAAAGTATAAAAAACAAGTTTGGGTTGATTCAATATGATCGGTCTTCTAATTTCATACTCTCAATGTTTATTTGAGACTATCGTTACTGTAAGGATCGATATGGTTGACTAAAGGGGGGATGAATAGGCAACTACCAATTTTTAGCCTTTCTTAACAAATTAGGTTGTCTAGATATGCAACTAGGTGAACAACCTATATGATGCTAACAACAACAACCACACAAGCAAGCAAAGGATGCAACACAATCAAGCTTGCACAAAGTAAAGGTAATAGATAACCAGAAGTGGAGCCGGTGAAGACGAGGATGTGTTACCGAAGTTCCTTCCCTTTTGGGGGAAGTACTGATACATATCCAACGTATCTATAATTTTTTATTTTTCCATGCTATTATATTATCTATTTTGGATGTTTTATATGCATTAATATGCTATTTTATATGATTTTGGGACTAACCTATTAACCTAGAGCCCAATGCCAGTTCCTGTTTTTTCCTTGTTCTAGAGTTTCACAGAAAAGGAATACCAAACGGAGTCCAAACAGAATGAAACTTTCGCGATGGTCTTTCTTGGACCAGAAGATATCCAGAGGGCTTGGAGTTCATGTCAGGAAAGCCACGAGGCGGCCACAAGGTCGGGAGGCGCGCCCCCACCCTTGTTGTCCCCTCGTGACTCCACCGACCTATTTCTTCCGCCTATATATTCTCAAATATCCCAAAAACTTCTAGGGGAGCCATGAAACCACTTTCCACCGCCGCAACCTTCTGTACCCGTGAGATCCCATCTAGGGGCCTTTTCCGGCGTCCTGCCGGAGGGGGATTCGATCACGGAGGGCTTCTACATCAACACCATTGCCTCTCCGATGAAGCGTGAGTAGTTTACCACAGACCTACGGGTCCATAGATAGTATCTAGATGGCTTCTTCTCTCTCTTTGATTCTCAATACAAAGTTCTCCTCGATGTTCTTGGAGATCTATTCGATGTAATACTCTTTTGCGGTGTGTTTGCCGAGATCCGCTGAATTGTGGATTTATAATCAGCTTATCTATGAATATTATTTGAATCTTCTCTGAATTCTTATATGCATGATTTGATATCTTTGCAAGTCTCTTCGAACTATCGATTTGGTTTCGCCAACTAGATTGGTTTTTCTTGCAATGGGAGAAGTGCTTAGCTTTGGGTTCAATCTTGCGGTGCTCGATCCTAGTGACAGAAGGGGAACCGACACGTATTGTATTGTTGCCATCAAGGATAACAAGATGGGGTTTTCATCATATTGGTTGAGTTTATCCCGCTACATCATTTCATCTTACTTAATGTGTTACTCTGTTCTTATGAACTTAATACTCTAGATGCAGGTAGGAGTTGGTCGATGTGTGGAGTAATAGTAGTAGATGCAGGTATGAGTCGGTCTACTTGATACGGACGTGATGCCTATATTCATGATCTTTGCCTTAGATATCGTCATAACTTTGCGCTTTTCTATCGATTGCTCGGCAGTAATTTGTTCACCCACCGTAATATTTTCTATCTTGAGAGAAGCCTCTAGTGAAACCTATGGCCCCCGGGTCTACTTTCCATCATATAAGTTTCTGATCTACAATTTTAGTTTCCTATTTAATTTCTTCGCAATCTTTTACTTTCCATTCCATAAACCAAAAATACCAAAAATATTACTTTACCGTTTATCCATCTATATCAGATCTCACTTTGCAAATAACCGTGAAGGGATTGACAACCCCTTTATCGCGTTGGGTGCAAGTTGGTGTTTGTTTGTGCAGGTATTTGGTGGCTTGTGCGTTGTCTCCTACTGGATTGATACCTTGGATCTCAAAACTGAGGGAAATACTTACTCTACGTTGTTGCATCACCCTTTCCTCTTCAAGGGAAAAACCAACACAAGCTCAAGAGGTAGCAAGAAGAATTTCTGGCGCTGTTGCCGGGGAGATCTACGCAAAGCCGAGACATACCAAGTACCCATCATAAACTCTCATCCCTCGCATTACTTTATTTGCCATTCGCCTCTCGTTTTCCTCTCCCCCACTTCTAAAATGATTTGCGAAAAGATTTGCCTTTTCTTTGCCCCTCTTCTGTTCATCTTCTTCGCTTGCTTTTTGTGTGCTCGTGTGTTTAAACGCTTGTTTAGCTCTCATGGCTAGTCCTCCCATCATCGTGAGCACTCCTGATAATGAAGTCCTCAACTTTAAACAAAGGGAAGGAGAGAATTTAAAAGATGCTTGGTATAGAATTTGCAATGCTCAAAATAGATCTACTCGAAAGCAATCTACATCCGTTCTTCTTCGCAATTTTTACGTCGGCATTACTCCTTGGAATAGATATGTTCTAGATACCATTATTGGGGGAAATTTCTTGAGGAGCCATACTTTCGATTCTTACAGTGCCATGATAGATTTGCTAGTCCCACCACCTCTTTTGGTCAATGGAACTGTTTTAACCTTGGAACATGTAATGCAAAGATTGGATATTATTGAAAATAAAATTGCTAACGTAAAGTTGATTGAAAATTTGGATAAAAAGATTCATGATCAGATTACGCAATATGGATTTGAAGTAGGAGTTACCTTAAAGAATCTTAGGGAAAAGGAACCAATAGTTAAGGAAAGGATAGATCAAGATTCTACTAGAATGGGCAAACTAGAAGATATAATTACAGACTTGGGTTCCACTTTTTCCTCCGTTAAAACTACTCAAAATCTTCTTGCTACCAAGATTTCCAAGTTTACTTATGTTCCTAAGTATAAGGGCGAATCTTCTAGGAAAAAGACAATGAAGATCTCAAATCAATTAGTATTCACCCCAATTTTCTCGACATTATTAAGGAACCTATTGTCATGAATGAATTTCTTGATTTCTTGCCTAGGAGTTTGATCATTTATAAAAGCAAAGAATCTCCTAAGATTCATAAGTGTGTAATTGAAGATTTGCATGCCAAAGATGATAACACTTAGATCTATTCGTGTTTTATGCCTAGCTAAGGGCGTTAAAAAATAGCGCTTGTTGGGAGGCAACCCAACTTTATTTTTGTTTTTGCTTTTTAGGCATTAAATAATTCATCTAGCCTCTGGTTATATGTGGTTTTGTGTTTTAATTAGTGTTTGTGCCAAGTAACACCTTTGGGATAGCTTACGATAATAGTTGATTTGATCTTGCTGAAAAAATAGAAACTTTTGCGCTCAGTCCCAGAATTTTTTAGAATCACACGAGCGTCGAAAAATTCTGATTTTTTTTACAGTAAATTGATATACAAATTTCTTAGGTCTTTCTAATTTTTCAGGATTTTTGGGGTTACAGAAGTATGCGAACTATCTAGATTACTACAAACTGTTCTGTTTTTGACAGATTTTGTTTTTCGCGTGTTGTTTGCTTATTTTGATGCATCTATGGCTAGTATCGGGGGGTATGAACCATGGAAAAGTTGGAATACAGTAGATATTACACCAATATAAATAAAGAATGAGTTCACAACAGTACCAAAAGTGGTGATTTATTTTCTTATACTAACGGAGCTTATGAGATTTTCTGTTGAGTTTTGTGTTGTGAAGTTTTCAAGTTTTGGGTAAGGATTTGATGGACTATGGAATAAGGAGTGGTAAGAGCCTAAGCTTGGGGATGTCCAAGGCACCCCAAGGTAATATTCAAGGATACCAAGAGCCTAAGCTTGGGGATGCCCCGGAAGGCATCCCCTCTTCCGTCTTCATCTATCGGTAATTTTACTTGAGACTAAATTTTTATTGAACCCATGATATGTGTTTTGCTTGGAGCGTCTTGTATGATTTGACTCTTTGCTTTTTAGTTTGCCACAATCATCCTTGCTATACACACCTTTTTAGAGACACACACATGAATCGTGATTTATTAGAATACTGTATGTGCTTCACTTATATCTTTTGAGCTAGGGAAATTTGCTCTAGTGCTTCACTTATATCTTTTTAGAGCACGGCGGTGGTTTTATTTTATAGAAATTGATGAACTCTCGCACTTCACTTATATTATTTTGAGAGTCTTTAAAACAACCTGGTAATTTTCTTTGGTTATAAATTTAGTCCTAATATGATAGGCATCCAAGAGGGATATAATAAAAACTTTCATATAAAGTGCATTGAATACTAGGAAAATTTGATTCCTTATGATTGTTTTGAGATATGAAGATGGTGATATTAAAGTCATGCTAGTGAGTAGTTGTGAATTTGAGAAATACTTGTGTTAAAGTTTGTGAGTCCCGTAGCCTGCATGTAACATCCCAAATTCTCAATTTGGAATGTTATACATTAGATCATCATTGCATAGCATATTTTATTGCATTTTGGCAAAATCCTCGAAAATCCTAAGCAACTCAAGGACCCTCGGAGAGAGTTGGGGATTTTTCGCGGTTTTCATATTCTATTTTATCAAATAATGAAACGAGGATTTTTTTTGGGTTTTAATTTATTTTTCTCTCCGAAAAATATTTCATATTAAAATATACGAGAGGAGAAAATATGACTTCTCCAAAATAATTGAAATATTGGAGGAAAAATATTAAAATCAAATATTTGATTTTTATTCGGATTTTATTTGCAATTTTATTTGCTTTAGAAAAATTGCACGTTTTCAAAACTGCATTCTGGGCCAAGAAAATGTTCATCTCGTTCTAATTATTTTAATTAGACGGTGAAAATTTGTTTTGGCATTTTTGGATTTTTATTTATTTTTCTACGATTTTTTTAGGTTTGGCGAAATTATTTTAAAAAAAATCCGCGAGCGCGCCGACTGGGCCGAAGCCCAGCCGACGGCCCATCTAGCCCCGCCGCCCCGTCTCCCTCCTGGAGACCGAGACGAGCACGGCAGCGTCGCCGCCCATGTCCCGCTCGACCACGCCTCCCCGGCGCCCCCTTCCCCAAGCCGGAGTAGCCCCCCCCCTCTATAAGTACCGAACCCCGCCGCCCCTCTCCCTCACCCCGTTCCCCACCCCGAAGCCCGACGCCGAGCCGAAGCCCGACGCCGGAGCCGAGCCGCCGCCGACGCCGCAGGACGCCGCCCCTCGTCGCCCGCCGCCTCCCCGACGATGCCCGCACCCCGCCGCCCCTCGCCGCCCCCGTCCAGACCCCGCCGGAGTGCCCCATCGAGGTAGATGGGCCGTGCCGGTTTTTTTTAAAAAAACCGTTCGGTTTTTTTCTTCTGAAACCCTAGGTTTATTTTTTTTAAATAGATCGGTTTATTTTTTTCTTCGGTTTAGTTAGTTAGTGAACGTTCACCGATCCGTTCGTTTTAACGAACGTGTTCGCCGGTTAGTCGCAGTTAACGAACGTCCATTCGATTAACTGTTCATCAGTTTTCTTTTTCGCCGGTTTTTCCGTGATTATTTCAGATCGTGATTTCTGATCTGATTTTCGTTCTGGTATATCTTTTAGCTCGTTTATCGGAATCAGGCGATTCAAGCGCCTAGAGTTTCGTGTCGAAATTTTCTTTCCGTCTAACCTACTCAAACAAGTTTATGCTACTGTAAAATTTGACCTAGATCCAGATTAGTAAACGAAGCTTGTTTCTTTCACCGTTTGACTTTCGTTGCTTCGTTTGATTTGATTCTTTTTGCAAACTGGAGTTCTTAAGTTGAACTTTCTGGTTAGATCTTTATTTAAGTTTTACCTGTGCATTAGATGAGTGCTTATTGTATGCTTGTTTGTTTGCGATAGAGTACCTGGAGTGCGCTGCTTGCTACTTCGAATCTCTAGGATTCACGGATCATCAGCAAGGCAAGTAACACTTTGATCATACTTCTTTTACTACCCAGTTTTATTGCATTAGACCAATCCTCAAACATTGCATGATTAGGATCTAATTAAATTGTGGGTATTGGGAAGTAGTTGAGGTAGTACCTATCACCTGTTTATTATCAAACCCTTGGGAGTTACTTCTACGTTTGCTCATATTGCTATGCTATGCTAGTAGACGTGGATTGGGTTTGAGTGTTACCATGACAGATGTGAGATTGTTAATTAATGGTTAACCTTAAGGTGGCAACTAAAACTCACATCTGAGTGGATTGAGGTACCTGGGTATTCCAGGATTGCCTGTTTTTCTTTTGGACCGCCAGCCAGGTTCAAAGGGATCATGAGATTATTCATGCTATAAACTTTCGTGTGCAGCCACAAGCTATTATGGGATCTAGCATAGTTGAGTAGGTTACATGATCTCTTGAAGAGGTGGGCTAGCAGATGTAGGGGAAAGTAGGTGTAACTGTCCACCCGGAGTAAAGAGTAATTGTTTCTGAAAGACTGTGTCTCGGTCATCCGTTTCTCAAACATCATGTAGTGCGAGAATCAAGCGGAGGCGATCGAGTCTTGTGGGGAAAAATGCACAAACCTCTGCAGAGTGTATAAACTAATCATGGTTAGCCGCGTCCCCAGTTATGGACATCTTGAGTATCTAGTACTTGGATTATCATGTGAATCTCATCATGTTACTTTAATTAATTTTGTTGGGTTTGATGATGATACTTAATTGGGATTGAGAATGCTGTCAACCGTTCTCAATGTTTAACAACCACCATGATAGTTAAATAAAATTTATTCCTTTGCAGTAGGGAAAAATTGGCTTTTCGCAAAACTGTAACCATAGAGCCTTCTACCAGCCATATATGCATGTAGTATAGCATTATTATGTTCATTACTCTCTATGTGTTACATTGCTAGCATATTCCATGTGCTGACCCGTTTTCAGGCTACAACGTTTCATGTTGCAGACTTTTCAGACGACGAGTAAGGTGCCTTAGGTCGTGGTCTTATACTCAGTGATGCCGTTGGAGTTGATGTACTCACTTATCTTCCAAGTCTTCCGCTGTTATCGTTTTAGATGGCCTTAAGCCATATTTGTCATACTTATTTTCTCTTTTGAGATACTCATTGTAATAAGTGCGTGATTGCTACTCTGTTATAAATCCTCCATTTGTACTATGCGTGTCAGCATTACTGATCCAGGGATGACACTGGTGCACAGAAGCACAGACTGTTTGAGGTCTGGTCGCTACACTGCACGTATGGTGAACCGTTATGCGATGAAGTCGGAGCATGATTTATTTATTGATTGTCTTCCTTATGAGTGGCGGCCGGGAACGTGCGATGGTCTTTTCCTACCAATCTATCCCCTTAGGAGCATACGCGTAGTACTTTGTTTCGATGACTAATAGATTTTTGCAATAAGTATGTGAGTTCTTTATGACTAATGTTGAGTCCATGGATTATGCACACTCTCACCTTCCCACCATTGCTAGCCTCTCTAGTACCGCGCAACTTTCGCCGGTACCATAAACCCACCATATACCTTCCTCAAAACAGCCACCATACCTACCTATTATGGCATTTCCATAGCCATTCCGAGATATATTGTCATGCAACTTTCCACCGTTTCGTTTATATGACACGTGTTGACACCAGATTTTGGCACGACCAAGAACTTAATTAAGATGGCTTCAAATGAAGAAGTGCTCAAATTAAGAAAGTTCCGTATCGTCAAAAGGAGAAACTTCGATGTTTGGGCCATCGCCATCCGATCTCATCTCCAAGGCCGAAGTTGTGTTCGAAATACCGAGATTTTGTATTCAGAATACTATTCGGCTGATTACGCCCCCAACCATGCCTCGTATGGAAAACTGATCTACACGAATTGTCTTCGTCTCGTCGAAACGGTCGATTTTGATATAAAAAAAGTCTTAATCCGAGGTCATATGCAAAAGTTACAGCAAGTACAAGACGCTGCTACACTGGATGGCCGGACACTCCGGGGAAAACCATCCGGGTTTTGATTTTCTCTGTCGATGGCCGGACACTCCGGATAGTTCATCCGGGTTTTGAATTTCGCTGCTGCAGACTTCAGAAAACAGCCGAAAACCACCTCAAGATGGCCTCAGATAAAAAAAAGTTCAACATCAAAGTTATTCGCCTCATCGAAACGGTTAAGATTACTTTTGGGCTCGTTTCCATCCGAGGTCATTTACTCCCCCAAACATGGCCCGCAAGGTGCAGCCAGATTTTACCGAACAGTTTTGGAAAGTTCGGACCAAACAAATCCGAATTGGACTAGGGTTTTGGACGTGAATTGAAGCCTTTTCCTTGCATGGGAAGTCCAGCCGCCTCTTATATACCTAAGGGGTGACGGCCGATTGAACAACAACACACAATCGCAAAACCCATCTACTTTTTACCCTAGTTTTACATCCTTCCCTTGTTCTTTCTCTCTCGTTCTTCGTTCGTTCTTCGTGTTGAAGGGCAGTGATCCTCAAGGCTCTAGAGGCGGGCGAACCGACCTAGGGCAACCCATAGCCACCGCACGTCCAGACGGGGTCCCTCCCGGGCGCGTGGGGTTTCGGGTCCTGAAAAGCACCCGCCGGATTGCTTGCGTACCGCGCTTCCGGACGGGTCTCCTTCGACGTGAGCTGCGGTGTATCACCCTCGGCGTTGGAGGTACACGGTGACGTGTTCGTGTGCGAACACACTTTTTGGCGACTCCGCTGGGGACGAAAGATCAAGAATCATCATCAACCATGTCTAATCTCCCCAAGCCCTCCGAAGTTCACGCTGATAACATCATTAAGCCCGGTCTTGATGAACTATCGGATGAACATCGTCAAGCCTACAAAGCACGCAAGAAGCTGCGTGAAGAGGCTTTTGAGGCGCTCAAGAAGAAGCGCGAGGAGGAGGATTTGGAAGAGTTTCTTTCAAGTTTCAAGAAGGACCGTCAAGGCAACATCACTCCGGCTGGAAACGTCAATTTTCCTCCCCTCATCGACGAACAAGATGTGATCGCTGTGAGTAAAGTTTTTTCTCCAGAGCAAGTGGCTGTGATTGAAAGTCTTGTTAGTAAGGGTAATGTGATGGCATACAATTCTTTTGTGGCTAGTGCTAATGCTCAGAAAAATATGCCTCCATCATCTAGTGGTACTGTTGGTATATCTGAAAACCCTAGTTCAATTTTACCTATTTCATCGGCACCACCTATGCAACAACAATATAATATGCCGTTGAATTTTTACCCTACTCAAACCAACCAGCTTGTGGCTACACCTACATACCCTAATCCTATTATGAGTGTGCCCAATTCGGCGTCAACGCCGAATCACTTTGTCACACCACCCATAGGCGCAAGCATGTTTGGTCTTCCACCGAATTATGGTTCGGCGCCCATCCCACCAGTGGCACCAATAGCTAGTACTCAGGTTGCTCCTATGTCATTGCCACAAACATCTTCATCTACCTCAGATCCAATTTTAGCTAAATTATGGGAGGATTTGCATAAGATGTTTCTAGAAACTTTCGGAAACGAGCCGAAAGTAATGATTCGTGTGTACCAAAAGCCTTATCCTGAACACTTCGATGCAATTTCTTACCCTCAAGGTTATAAGGTTCCTGATTTTGTTAAATTCAGTGGTGAGGGTACGAAAACGACTTGGGAGCATGTGAGTCAGTATCTAGCACAGTTGGGTGAAGCAGGTTCCATAGAAGAGTTGAAAGTGCGTTTATTTCCCTTGTCTTTAACTGGCACCGCATTTTCATGGTTTGCTGCTTTACCACATGGTTCAATTCTCTTATGGTCGCAATTAGAGCAAAAGTTTCATGATCACTTTTATAGCGGTGATAATGAGCTAAAGTTGTCACGTCTTACATCGGTTAGGCAAAAACATGATGAATCGGTCACCGATTATGTCAAGAGATTTAGTGATATAAAAAACCGATGTTATAGCTTAGTGATAACTGAGAGAGACTTGGCGGATCTTGTTCTTAATGGTTTGAAAACTCACATTAAAGAGAAGCTAGAAAGTTATGAGTTTTTGAGCATTAATCAAGTCTTACAAAAAGCTTTGGCCCAAGAGATTCGAAGTAAAGAGGTCCATAGGTCTACAACCGATCGTCCTAGAATGCATATGGTTGAACACAATGATGATAATTCAGACGATGAGGTTGATGTCTATACTACTGAATTTGTTTGGTCCTCAAAGGCCAAACCCTATATGTGCAATGCTCTTAAGCCGATTCGCAAGAATCGTGATGAGGAGGTGAGGTTTACTTTTGATATATCAAAGTGTGATAAAATATTTGATGCTCTCTTGCAAGATAAGATGATTAGAATATCACACACCATACCACCGTTTGAGGAGCTGAAACGGCGTGCTTATTGCAAGTACCATAATTCATTTTCTAATGCTACTAACGATTGCAATGTTTTCAGACGACAGATACAACCGGCCATTAATGATGGACGATTGAATTTTGCTGAGATGCAAGTTGATAAACAACCCTTCCCAATAAACACCATGGATTTGGAGGGAAAGAAAATGTTGATTCGGCCTAGCATAGCCGAATCTGCTAATAAAGATAATGTTCTTATTGGTGAACCCAGGAAAGGCAAGAAGGGCGACAAAGTCTTGGGATGAGAGGTTGTGCTTGATAAGCAACCCGATGGCAAGGAAGTATTGAAGATCACCATAAAAAATCCTGCACTCGGGGGGCAACCACAAGTACAAGAAGATACTCATGTTAAATTTATCAAGCCCAAGAATTCAGAAGTTGGCAAGTGGGGAAAGAGTGAAGCTAAGCGCAAGAGAATCAGGCCAACTTTTGATATGTTGCTATCCAAATATGCAAGTCAAGCGGCCGGTTCTATCTCTAATCGGCCATCACATTCGAAATGTTCAAGATTGCCTCCGGAGCAAGAGTTTCGACGCTATGCAAGGCCATATGGGTCATGGGCACTGACACCATGGATGTCACAACCGTCCTATGCGCCATATTACATGAGAGGCTTCAGTGGAGGATGAGGGCAGCCCCCAATGGCTCCTTATGCTTTTCATATGGGGCGGGCAGCACCTAGGAGGCCTGCTCGCGCGAGGCTTTATTATCCCACACAAGGCCGTTTGAGCTATGGTGCTAATCGGCCAACAAAAATTTCTCCAAGCAAGGCCAACAAAAAAGTGTGGCGTGTTAAGTCACCTAATGCAGAAATTGCAGAATGCAACAAGCAAAAGGAGATCCGGTTGTTGGTAATCTGGCTACTTCTAATGGTGATATTGTTATTGTTCAGCAGGGTTCCATGGTGAATGATCATGAGGCGAGCACAAGCAAGGCTAAACCAAGGGATCCCAAATATACTCAACCTAAATGGTGTCCTCCTAGTTTAACCAAGACCATGAAAAGGAGATTACAACGCATGAGGAACCACGAGAAGGTAGAGCGCAAAGAGGAGAGGCAAAGGGACGAATTGTTAAGTGAAATTCAGCCCATCGCACTCACAAAACAAGTGTGGAGGCCTAAACAAAAACGAAACGCAGATGCTTCTGCATTAGCTCCAGCAACACCTTCACCATCAAAAGAGGATCATGCGACCCCTATTACATCGTCCACATCACCTGAAACATCTCCTTCAATTGAGGAATATTTAAGCTCGATATACACGTTGGGAGATGAAGATGAGATGGTGGATTATGAATCTACGCCGGTTCGGGAAGGTATGGATATTAATATGGTATATTACTTACCTGCCGAGTTTCATGCTATAGGTGAAGAAGAGGAGGTAGCCCAGCTGGATTTTGGTCCTAAGAATGCTAAAAAGAACCGGTGAAACACTTGAAGCCGTTGTACCTCAAAGGTCATATTAACGGATCACCGGTTGCTAGGATGCTCGTTGATGGTGGTGCCGTGGTAAATCTTATGCCCTACTCAGTCTTCAAAAAGTTGGGGTTAGATGATGATGCATTGATGAAGACCAATATGGTACTTAATGGATTTGAGGGAAAAGAAAAAACAGAGGCCAAAGGTGTGATGTGCATGGAACTCACCGTGGGAAGTAAAAGTTTGGCCACCACATTCTTCATCGCCGAGGTGCAAGGTAACTATAGTGTTATATTAGGCCGCGATTGGGTTCATGCTAACCAATGTGTTCCATCTACCATGCATCAATTCTTAATACAATGGGTCGATGATGAGGTAGAAGTCATTCACGCGGATAATTCGGCTTGTGTTGCTTTGGCCGATGCATCGGTGGATTGGAATCATCCCGATGTTACTTGCTTAACAGGGTGTGACCTCTCGGAGTTTGATTTCCTTAGTGCTACGAGGAACGGGTTCATTCCCATCTCTTTAAAGCCGATTGGTGGTAATCGGTTCCAAGGTATGATGTAAACAAGAAATTAAAATCAATGGCCGATATAAATTATCGCCCTAAGCATAAACATGGCCGGTATAGAAATTAACGCCCGAAGCACATAAAATGGCCGATGGAGTGTTGACATCATCCTTAGAAAAAGCATCGTGCAAGTTATTTTTCGGCACACAAGTTTACCGAAAAATAGGGGGGCATGTGTTGACACCAGATTTTGACACGACCAAGAACTTAATTAAGATGGCTTCAAATGGAGAAGTTATCAAAGTAAGAAAGTTCCGTCTCGTCAAAAGGAGAAACTTTGATGTTTGGGCCATCGCCATCCGATCTCATCTCGAAGGCCGAAGTTGTGTTCGAAATACCGAGATTTTGTATTCAGAATACTATTCGGATGATTACGCCCCCAAGACTGCCTCGTATGGAAAACTGATCTACACGAATTATCTTCGTCTCGTCGAAACGGTCGATTTTGATATAAGAATCTTCTTAATCCGAGGTCATATGCAAAAGTTACAGCAAGTACAAGACGCTGCTACACTGGATGGCCGGACACTCCGGGGAAAACCATCGGGTTTTGATTTTCTCTGTCGATGGCCGGACACTCCGGATATGTTCGTCCGGGTTTTGAATTTCGCTGCTGCGGACTTCGGAAAACAGCCGAAAACCACCTCAAGATGGCCTCAGATAAAAAAACGTTCAACATCAAAATTGTTCGCCTCGTCGAAACGGTCAAGATTACTTTTGGGCTCGTTTCCATCCGAGGTCATTTACTCCCCCAAACATGGCCTGAAAGGTGCAGCCAGATTTTACCGAACAGTTTTGGAAAGTTCGGACCAAACAAATCCGAATTGGACTAGGGTTTTGGACGTGAATTGAAGCCTTTTCCTTGCACGGGAAGTCCAGCCGCCTCTTATATACCTAAGGGGTGACGGCCGATTGAACAACAACACACAATCGCAAAACCCATCTACTTTTTACCCTAGTTTTACATCCCTCCCTTGTTCTTTCTCTCTCGTTCTTCGTTCGTTCTTCGTGTTGAAGGGAAGCGATCCTCGAGGCTCTAGGGGCGGGCGAACCGACCTAGGGCAACCCATAGCCACCGCACGTCCAGACGGGGTCCCTCCCGGGCACGTGGGGTTTCGGGTCCTGAAAAGCACCCGCCGGATTGCTTGCGTACCGTGCTTCCGGACGGGTCTCCTTTGATGTGAGCTACGGTGCATCACTCTCGGCGTTGGAGGTACACGGTTACGTGTTCGTGTGCGAACAACATGCTCCATTATTGTCATATTGCTTTGCATGATCATGTAGTTGACATCATATTTGTGGCAAAGCCACCGTTCATCATTTTTTATACATGCCGCTCTTGATTCATTGCACATCCCGGTACACCGCCGGAGGCATTCATATAGAGTCATGTTTTGTTCTAAGTATCAAGTTGTAATTTTTGAGTTGTAAGTAAATAAAAGTGTGAAGATCTTCATTATTAGAGCATTGTCCCATGTGAGGAAAGATGATGGAGCTCCCGTGTACAAGCACGCTGGTAGACGGTGGCCCCGTCAACCACCTCGCCCTCGCTATCAGCCAGATCCCCGCCACCATCAGCATGGCCACTTGACCCCTCAGGCGGACCCGCCCATGTACCCCATCCGGATGTCTCCTGGGATGGAGTCTCGTGGGGCCAAGTCTCGTGGGCCGAAGTCTCGTAGGCCGAAGGCCCGTCGACCAGAGGCTCGTGGACCGGAGTCCGCGTAGCCTCCTCTCAGACGTGTCCACCCTAGCAGTCATGTGCTCGGGTGAATCAGCTAGGGGTGGCGGCGAGGAAGGCGTAGGAGCCCACCTAGCTCTCCCACGGCCACGTCCTCCCCGACTTCCTCTCTTCTTCCCTCTCCGACCTCCTCCCCAGGTGGGCAACGACGCCGACGAAGAAGCGCCCACCGGTGTCTTCATACTGTCGACCAACGCTCTCCGCAGAGTTGATACGTCTCCAAAGTATATACAATTTTTATTGTTCCATACTATTATAGTATCTATCTTGGATGTTTTATATGCATTTATATGCTATTTTATAAGATTTTTGGAACTTACCTATTAACCTAGAGCCCAATGCCAGTTTCTGTTTTTTCCTAATTTTTGAGTTCCGCACAAAAGGAATGTCAAACGGAGTCCAAATGACTTGAAAATTTACGGAGAATATTTTTGGAAAATATAAAAAATACTTGAACGAAAATATATCGGAGAAGAGTCCGGAGGCCACCACTAGGGTGGAGGCCCCCCCAGGGCGCCCCCCGTCCTTGTCGTCGCCTCGTGGGCACCCTTGACTTGTCCCGGATGCTAACAATTCCTATAAATCCCAAAACCTCCAGAACAGAACCTAGAACGGGAGTTCCGCTGCCGCAAGCCTCTATAGCCACCAAAAACCAATCGGGACCATGTTCCGTCACCCAGCCGGAGGGGGAAATCATCACTGGTGGCCATCTTCATCATCCCGGCGCTCTCCATGACGAGGAGGGAGTAGTTCACCCTCGCGGTTGAGGGTATGTACCAGTAGCTATGTGTTTGACATCTCTTTCTCTCTCTCGTGTTCTTGATTTGGCACGATCTTGATGTACCGCGAGCTTTGATATTATAGTCGCATCTTATGATGTTTCTCCCCCTCTACCTTCTTGTAATGGATTGAGTTTTCCCTTTGAAGTTATCTTATCGGATTGAGTCTTTAAGGATTTCAAAACACTTGATGTATGTCTTGCATGTGCTTATCTGTGGTGACAATGGGATATTCACGTCAGGGGCGGAGCCAGGATTTGACGATAGGGGGGCGAAGAAGACACCTAACATATATTTTTTCTAACAATGACCATACATAGAGGAACACAAGATAATATGTATTTTTCAATTAGAAAATTGTATTTTTGTTTGTTAGTTTGAATGTGGCTCTTACACCAAAAACACAGAACAAAGTCGGTAACGCTATATGGCGATTCTAGCTTGCTGTAAATTTTACTCATGCTAGAATATTTGATCGGTACTTTGTGTATGAGCTAATTTGATATTGAAGTCATCATGTATACAAACTCGTAGATTTCTAATGGTCCCAAGAATACAAACTAGCATCTAACAATTTGTGCATACCTAATAATAAAAGTAACTTGCAATAGCCTAGACATGAGCCAGTGATATACCTTAGATCCGATGAGAGCCCTGCTATGTTGTCCTAAGGGTGAAATTTAAAACTCAGATGATAAAATCAGCGCAAATCTAATTTACAGTACCTATTATTTGAGAATAAAACAAGAAATTGCTACCCCTAATTAATTGTTTTTGAGAAATTACCCCTAATTAATCTCATCTAAAGCAAAAAAGTTTATGGTCTATTGGAGCCAGATGCGGATCAGTTCATCAGTTGAATTCCACAGTATAAATCAACAAAGGAATCAAAGGAGACTCACCGCAGGATTATTCTACCATCGGCACTGTTGTGGGTCAGTTGTACAGATGCCATCGTCAAACTTCCAGGCGGAGCAAGCGCGTATGCCTGGTTTGTTGGCGCCGAAACGAACGATAGGGAATGCCCTTGATCGTGACCCTGGGTGTTTGTTTTCCCTAGCGTGGGCTGAGCAACAAGCACGTATGGGCTTCAACTAGGAAAGCTCCCTAGCGTGGGCTGACCAACAAGTACATATGGGCTTCAACTAGGAAAGCTCATGGGCTTTAATACTTGAGCGCACTGTTAGGGGGGCTAATTAGCACTAAAGTTGTTTGACGTAGTCTAATTAACTTGGCGTAGATCACGGTGCTTTAGGTACGACGCAGATGTTGTGGGGGGGGGGGGGGCGTGGCCCCCGCTCGTCCCCCCGTAGCTCCGCCCCTTATTCACATGATCCACTTGATGTATGTTTTGGTGATCAACTTGCGGGTCCTGTGACCTTGTGAACTTATGCATAGAGGTTGGCACACGTTTTCGTCTTGACTCTCCGGTAGAAACTTTGGGGCACTCTTTGAAGTTCTTTGTGTTGGTTTGAATTGATGAATCTGAGAATGTGTGATGCATATCGTATAATCGAACCCGCGGATACTTGTGGTGACATTGGAGTATCTAGGTGAAATTAGGGTTTTGGTTGATGTGTATCTTAAGGTGTTATTTTAGTACGAACTCTAGGACTGTTTGTGACACTTATAGGAATAGCCCAATAGATCAATCAGAAAGAATAACTTTGAGGTGATTTCGTACCCTACAATAATCTCTTCGTTTGTTCTCCGCTATTAATGACTTTGGAGTGACTCTTTGTTGCACGTTGAGGGATTGCTATATGATCTAATTATGTTATCATTGTTGAGAGAACTTGCACTAGTGAAAGTATGAGCCCTAGGCCTTGTTTCCAAGCATTGCAATACTGTTTTGGCTCACTTTTGTTACTTATTACCTTGCTGTTTTTATATTTTCAGATTACAAAAACCTATATCTACCATCCATATTACACTTGTATCACCATCTCTTCGCCGAACTAGTGCACCTATACAATTTACCATTGTATTGGGTGTGTTGGGGACACAAGCGACTCTTTCTTATTTGGTTGCAGGGTTGTTTGATAGAGACCATCTTCATCCCACGCCTCCCACGGATTGATAAACCTTAGGTCATCCACTTGAGGGAAATTTTCTACTATCCTACGAAACTCTGTGCTTGGAGGCCCAACACGAGTCTACAAAGAAGAAGGTTGTGTAGTATACATTAAGCTCTTTTCTGGCGCCGTTGCCGGCGAAGCTAGGTAAGCGGCACTCACACCTCGTCAACTAAGCTCTTTTTTGGCGCCGTTGCCGGGGAGGTTAGTGCTTGTAGGTATATCTTTAGATTTTGCAATTGAATCTTTTAGTTTCTTGTTTTATCACTAGTTTAGTTTATAAAAGAAAACTACAAAAAAATGGAATTGAGGTTGCCTCATATGCTTCATCTTTTTAAAATCTTTCGTGAAAATGATGGTAAGGGAAATTGTGCTCAAGTGATAGAACAAGAAGTTTATAAAATGTTTGGCACTAAATCTTTGAATGATGAACATGGTTGCAATGTTGTTAGTATGAATTCTTCGAATATCCATGATGCTAATGATGTGCAAAGCTACAAGTTTGGGGATGCTATGTTTGATGAAGATGATATATTTTGTCCCCAAGTTTTGATGAGCAAATTTATTATGATGATAGCATGCCTCCTATTTATGATGATTATGTTGATGAAAGTGGATTTGTAGAGGTCATGACTTTATTTAGTGATGAATCCACTATTTCGGAAGAGGTTCCAATTGATTATGAGAACAAAGTTGCTATCTCTGATGATTACTGTGATCACATATATGCTATAAAGAATAATGATAACCATGAAACTTGTCATCATGATTTTAATTTTCAATTGGATTATGCCTCACATGATAGTTATTTTGTTGAGTTTGCTCCCACTATTCCGAATGAGAAGAGTTTTGCTTATGTGGAGAGTAGTAAAAATTCTATGTTTATGCATCATGAAAAGAGTGCTTTATGTGATAGTTATATTGTTGAATTCATTCATGATGCTACTGAAAATTATTATGAGGGGGGAATATATGCTTGTAGGAATTGCAATAATATCAAGTTTCCTCTCGATGTGTTGAAAATCTTGAAGTTTTGCTTGTTTTACCTTCCTATGCTAGTTGATTCTTGTTCCCATAAATTGTTTGCTCATAAAATCCCTATGCATAGGAAGTGGGTTAGACTTAAATGTGCTTGCCACATATGTTTCATGATGCTCTTTTTGTGTTTCAATTCTTATCTTTTATGTGAGCATCATTGAGATCATCATGCCTAGATAAAAGACATTAAAGAAAAACGCTTGTTGTAAGACAACCCAACATTTACCCCTACTGTTTTTGTGTGTTCACATGATTAAGGTACTGTAGTAATCATGTTCTATAGATTTTGTTTAAATAAAGTACCAAATAAAGCCTTTGGGATAGTATGGATGATAGTTGAATCAATTCTGTCCAAAACAGAAACTTTTGCGCCCAGTTACAGAATTTTTAAAATCACTAGAGCACCGAAAAATTCTGCATTTTTTACGGTATATTGATATACAAATTTCCTAGGATGTCCTAATTTTTTAGGATTTTTAGAGTTACAGAAGTATGATCTCAATTCAGATCTTTATAAATTGTTTTGTTTTTGACGGATTCTGTTTTCGATGCATAGTTTGCTTATTTTCTAGTTTCTATGGCTTATATTGCTTAATATAAATTATAGAAATGATAGGGTACAGTAGGCATCATGTGATAAAATTTATGAATCTTGTCTTGATAGTACCAAAGTGAATGATTTGTTTTATTATACTAACGGAGCTCACGAGTTTTCTGTTAAGTTTTGTGTTGTGAAGTTTTCATGTTTTGGGTGAAGTTTCGATGGACTATGAAATAAGGAGCGGCAAGAGCCTAAGCTTGGGGATGATCAAGGCACCCCAAGGTAATATTCAAGGACAACCAAGAGCCTAAGCTTGGGGATGCCCCGGATGGCATCCCCTCTTTCGTCTTCCTTCATCGGTAACTTTACTTGGAGCTATATTTGTATTCACCACATGATATGTGTTTTCCTTGGAGCGTCATTTTATTTATTAGGATTTTCTTGCTGCTATTTAGAATAATGTTTTCCATGTTTTTGTTCAATAAAAAGGTCAAGTATAGCCTTTACCATGCTTATTTTACAAGTCTATACGTTGCTGTTTTGAAAACAGAAAGTTTTCTATCAATGTCTAAATTCTTCTAGAAAGTCAGAATGTGATAAAATCTCAAAAATTTTACATAATGAGTAACAACAATTATATTTTGTGTGGTAATTTTTCAGAATTTTTGGAGTTAGGGAAGTATTATTCCTCTTGCATTCTTTACAGACTGTTCTGTTTAGACAGATTGCTGTTATGTTTGCATATGTTTGCTTGTTTAATGATTCTATTTGAGGATAGGACTATTAAATATGCAGAGGAATTTAGTATGCAATGTCAAATAATAATTTTAGTGATTTTCTACAATAGAGAATGATAAGGTTTTGCATGAATTTATACTAACCTATCTCACGAGTTCTTGTTGAGTTTTCTGTGGATGAAGTTTTTAAGAATTAAGGAAACCTTGATCTGAGAGGAATTAAGGAGACACAAAAGCTCAAGCTTGAGGATGCCCAAGGCATACCTAGTCAATATTTCAAGAAGTCTCAAGCATCTAAGCTTGGGGATGCCCCGGTTGGCATCCCGCCTTTCTTCTTCAACAATGATCGGTCAGTTTTTGTTGAACCCAAGTTTTTGCTTCTTCACATGATATGTGCTATCCTTGCAATGTCATTTTATTTTGTTTTGCTTGCTGTTTGAATAAAATATTAAGATATAAAATTCTTAAAGTTAGAGAGTCTTCATATAGTTATAGAATTATTCAACTACTCATTGATCTTCACTTATATCTTTTGGAGTAGTTTGTCGTTTGCTCTAGTGCTTCACTTATATCTTTGTAGAGCACGGCGGTAGTTTTATTTTGAAGAAATTATTGAACTCTCATGCTTCACTTATATTATTTTGAGAGTCTTTAAACAACATGGTAATTCGCTTAGGTTATGAATTCAGTCCTAATATGATGGGCATCCAAGAGGGATATAATTAAAACTTTCATATAAAGTGCATTGAATACTATGAGAAGTTTGATTCCTTATGATTGTTTTGAGATATAAAGATGGTGATATTAGAGTCATGCTAGTGAGTAGTTGTGAATTTGAGAAATACTTGTGTTAGGTTTGTGATTGCCGTAGCATGCATGTATGGTGAACCGTTATGTAACGAAGTTGGAGCATGAGGTATTTTTTTTGTTGTCTTCCTTATGAGTGGCGGTCGGGGACGATCGATGGTCTTTTCTACCAATCTATCCCCCCAGGAGCATGCGCGTAGTACTTTGTTTCGATAACTAATAGATTTTGCAATATGTATGTGAGTTCTTTATGACTAATGTTGAGTCCTTGGATTATACACACTCTCACCCTTCCACCATTGCTAGCCTCTCTACTACCGCGCAGCTTTCGCCGGTACCATACAGCCACCATATACCTTCCTCAAAACAACCACTATGCCTACCTATTATGGCATTTTCATAGCAATTCCGAGATATATATCCATGCAACTTTCCAATGTTCCGTTTATTATGACACGTTCCATCATTGTCATATTGCTTTACATGATCATGTAGTTGACATCGTATTTGTGGCAAAGCCACCGTTCATAATTATTTCATACATGTCACTCTTGATTCATTGCACATCCCGGTACACCGCCGGAGGCATTCATATAGAGTCATATTTTGTTCTAAGTATCGAGTTGTAATTCTTGAGTTGTAAGAAAATAAAAGTGTGATGATCTTCATTATTAGAGCATTGTCCCATGTGAGGAAAGGATGATGGAGACTATGATTCCCCCACAAGTCGGGATGAGACTCCGGACAAAAATAAATAAATAAATAAAAAGAGGCTGAAAAAAGAGAGTGATGAGGACATCAATACCATTGTTACACCCACAACCCTGCTGCTATACATACTAGACCAATTACTAGAGCTCGCGCACACCAATTGAATTACCAGGTACTTTCGTTTCTTGGTAATGATTCTAATGTTCATGAGAATATGATGCTGCCTAAATTGGATACATTTGTTCTGCTTACAAATGAAGGGTCTGGCATGGATAAGAGGGATGAACACTGGAGCAAGACCAAGCAGGGAGATGATGGCATGCGCAAGGGGAACAAGAACGGAGTTACAAGTGATGATTTCAGGACTTTGAAGCCACCATAATGAGTGCATGAAGCCTTGGACGAAATATACAAGATGCCACTTCATAATATTCGTCCATAGGCTATTCTAGGTGCTGCGTCACCTTATTATTGGGCCAGGCCCATGTAATTTCGAAATACATAAGTATAGGCTGTTTTTAGAGTCCGTATGTGTGGGGAAACAAGAGATAGGGTTGGTTTCGGACCCCTTCCCCAAGGGCCACGAAATCCTCCCCCCCCCTCTTCCTCCATATATATAGCCCTTAGGGCACCGTTTAGACTTTGGGTTTTGTTTAGATTAAAGTTCGCCATAGCTGCAACTTCGCATACTTCGTTTGTGTTCAACGACCAGACAAAGGCGTCATAGAACCCCACCTTGATCAATAAAGCTTTCCTCCTTTATTCGCAATATCCAGATTGCAATCTTAGTTTCTTGCTTGTTCTTCATTTGCCTGCAGGAAACAGACCTTCGTGGTCAGGTTGATCATGCTCCGGCGTGGTCAATAACCTCTCGGAGTTGGTTTAGCGATTGCTAAGGCGCGACGTCATCGCACGTTCATAGTCAGATCGTCAAAGTCGACTTCCTCCAAAATGGTAGCCACAATCTCATCGAAAGACGGGACACCTTTGCCTCTACCAGAGAGTGCCCAAAAAATGAGAGAAAAGAGAGAAGGGGCAATGCTACTATCCTTTTACCACACTTGTGCTTCAAAGTAGCACCATGATCTTCATGATAGAGAGTCTCCTATATTGTCACTTTCGTATACTAGTGGGAATTTTTCATTATAGAACTTGGCTTGTATATTCCAATGGTGGGCTTCCTAAAATTGCCCTAGGTCTTCGTGAGCAAGCAAGTTGGATGCACACCCACTTAGTTTCTTTTTGAGCTTTCATAAACTTATAGCTCTAGTGCATCCGTTGCATGGCAATCCCTACTCACTCACATTGATATATATTGATGGGCATCTCCATAATCCGTTGATACGCCTAGTTGATGTGAGACTATCTCCTTCTTTTTGTCTTCTCCACAACCACCTTCTATTCCACCTATAGTGCTATGTCCATGGCTCACGCTCATGTATTGCGTGAAAGTTGAAAAGGTTTGAGAACATCAAAAGTATGAAAAAAAATCTTGGCTTGTCATCAGGGTTGTGCATGATTTGAATATTTTGTGTGATAAAGATGGAGCATAGCCAGACTATATGATTTTGTAGGGACAACTTTCTTTGGCCATGTTATTTTGTGAAGACATAATTGCTTTGTTAGTATGCTTGAAGTATTATTGTGTTTATGTCAATATTAAACTTTTCTTTCAAACCTTATGGATCTGAATATTCTTGCCACAATAGAGAAGATTACATTGATGAATATGTTAGGTAGCATTCCACATCAAAAATTCTGTTTTTATCATTTACCTACTCGAGGACGAGCAGGAATTAAGCTTGGGGATGCTTGATACGTCTCCAACGTATCTATAATTTGTGATTGTTCCATGCTATTATATTATTTGTTTTGGATGTTTTATATGCATTAATATGCTATTTTATATTATTTTGGGGACTAACCTATTAACCTAGAGCCTAGTGCCAGTTTCTGTTTTTTCCTTGTTTTCGAGTTTCGTAGAAAAGGAATATCAAACGGAGTCCAATTGACCTGAAAATTTATGGAGAATATTTTTGGAAAATATAAAAAATACTGGAACAAAAAGATATCAGAGAAGAGACACGAGGCCACCACAAGGGTGGAGGGCGCCCCCCTAGGGCGCGCCCCCCGTCCTTGTCATCGCCTCGTGGGCCCCCTTGACTTGTCCCCGACGCCAACACTTCCTATAAATCCCAAAACCTCGAGAACATAACCTAGATCGGGATTTCCGTCGCCGCAAGCCTCTGTAGCCACCAAAAACTAATCGGGACCCTGTTCCGGCACCCCGCCGGACGGGGAAATCATCACCGGTGGCCATCTTCATCATCTCGACGCTCTCCATGACGAGGAGGGAGTAGTTCACCCTAGGGGTTGAGGGTATGTTCCAGTAGCTATGTGTTTAATCTCTATCTCTCGTGTTCTTGATTTGGCACGATCTTGATGTACCACGAGCTTTGCTATTATAGTTGGATCTTATGATGTTTCTCCCCCTCTACCTTCTTGTAGTGGATTGAGTTTTCCCTTTGAAGTTATCTTATCGGATTGAGTCTTTAAGGATTTCAGAACACTTGATGTATGTCTTGCATGTGCTTATCTGTGGTGACAATGGGATATTCACGTGATCCACTTGATGTATGTTTTGGTGATCAACTTGCGGGTCCTGTGACCTTGTGAACTTATGCATAGGGGTTGGCACACGTTTTTGTCTTGACTCTCCGGTAGAAACTTTGGGGCACTCTTTGAAGTTCTTTGTGTTGGTTTGAATAGATGAATCTGGATTGTGTGATGCATATCGTATAATCAAACTCGCTGATACTTGTGGTGACATTGGAGTGTCTAGGTGACATTAGGGTTTTGGATGATGTGTATCTTAAGGTGTTATTTTAGTACGAACTCTAGGGTTGTTTGTGACACTTATAGGAACGGCCCAATAGATCGATCAGAAAGAATAACTTTGAGGTGGTTTCGTACCCTACAATAATCTCTTCGTTTCTTCTCTGCTATTAGTGACTTTGGAGTGACTCTTTGTTGCACATTGAGGGATTGTTATATGATCTAATTATGTTATCATTGTTGAGAGAACTTGCACTAGTGAAAGTATGAGCCCTAGGCCTTGTTTCCAAGCATTGCAATACCATTTTCGCTCACTTTTGTTACTTGTTACCTTGCTGTTTTTATATTTTCATATTACAAAAACCTATATCTACCATCCATATTACACTTGTATCACCATCTCTTCGCTGAACTAGTGCACCTATACAATTTACCATTGTATTGGGTGTGTTGGGGACGCAAGAGACTCTTGTTTATTTGGTTGCGGGTTTGTTTGAGAGAGACCATCTTCATCCTACGCCTCCCACGGATTGATAAACCTTAGGTCATCCACTTGAGAGAAATTTGCTACTATCCTACAAAACTCTGCGCTTGTAGGCCCAACACGAGTCTACAAGAAGAAGGTTGCGTAGTAGACATCGAGAGTCTGGGGTGGAATGGAAGTACCCCTCCCACCACGCGCCGACGAAGAAGGAGCCTCGGAGAGCTCCTTACCCGCACCCACCATCTTTCAACACCCGCCATGACATAGAGTAAACGAAATTAGTACAACATAAATATTTTAATACCGACATGAATAATGATATGCATATAACTAGTGTATCATCATCAAGTACAACATAACTTAGGAACCCCTCAGTGACCGTCAACCCCTTGACCCCTCGGCAGTCCTGTTGAACACCTTCACTCTGAGCATGGTGCGGTTGTTGTCATAGCTTAAGATGCGGACGTGCCCGAGCTGAAGGTCATCAGCACGGGCGAACTGCTTCCATCCATTCTTCACGCACGAATGGAAGCAGTTCACCCATGCTCATGACCTTCAGCTCGGCGACGTCCTCATCTTAAGCTACGACACCAGTCGGTCAGCACTCGGACCCGAAGATCCTAGATTCTCGACCCCTCGCCCATCGACCCCTCGACCCCTCAGCGGTCCTGTCAAACACCTTCACTGTGAGCATGGTGCGACTATTGTCGTAGCATAAGATGCGGACGCACCCGAGTTGAAGGTCATCAGCGCGGGCAAACTGCTTCCATCCGTTCTGCGCGCACGGATGGAAGCAGTTCACCCACGCTCATGACCTTCAGCTCGGGGACGTTCTCATCTTAAGCTACGACACCTGTCGGTCAGCACTCGGACCGGAAGATCCTCGAGGCCTCGACCCCTCACCCCTCGACCCCTCGGCGACCCTCGACCCCTCGGTGACACTCGACCCCTCGGCGATGAGGATTAAAAGCCAAGTTTTGAAACTTCAAACAACCAAACTGACAAAGAAAGAGAAAGGAAAGACAAAATAGTACATAGTGAGAGGTTGTGCAACTAGGATGATTTTCTGTACCAGCTTTTTTAATGAGTTGAAGAGGATGATGGCTAAGAAGTTGAAAGACACCAATGGCTTTCGATTTCTTCACCATCATCCTCTCAAATTCATTGAAAAAGCTGTTACAGAATATCATCCTAGTTGCACAACCTCTCACTATGTATTGTTTCGTCTTTGGTTTCTCTTTCTACGCTTTGATTTTTTGTCATGAGTTAGTTTGGGTGTTTCAAGTTTCAACACTTGGCTTTTAATCATCGGCGATCATCGACCCCTCAACCCTCGACCCCTCGCCCCTCGACCCCTCGGCGACCATCGACCCCTCGACCCTCGACCTTCTTTTCCTTATTTACTTTCTTTTTCTACTTTTCCTACTTTTTTCATCATCTACTTCCTTCTTTTTCATCTCTTTTTTCATCTTCTTCTTCCTTCTCTTCTTCTTATTCTTCTTCATCATCTTCTTCTTCCTTCTTTTCTTCTTCTTCTTCTTCTTCTTCTTCTTCTTCTTCTTCTTCTTCTTCTTCTTCTTCTTCTTCTTCTTCTTCTTGTTCTTCTTCTTCTCCTCCTCCTCCCTCCTCCTCCTCCCTCCTCCTCCTCCTCTTCTTCTTCTTCTTCTTCTTCTTCTTCTTCTTGTTCTTGTTCTTGTTCTTGTTCTTCGTCGTCTTCTTCTTCTTCTTCTTTTCTTAAAACTAAACTAAACATAAACTAAACTAATCCTAAAACTAAACATAAATCTAACACTAGTACAACGAGGTGCTATACTAATGGTTTTTAACCCCTTTCCGTGACGGCATTTGGAACCGTCGCCAAGTGAGTGTGGGCGATAGGGGGGCTCCTGCCCGCACGACCCAGAAACCGTCGGGGATAGGGAGCCTTGATGCATATACAATACTCGCTACTCGTTTGTGCTTGCATTGCCATCGCAGTCGATATTCTGTGGTGCTACATTTACGATGCACGGCCCATCACAAACTGTTCACTATTATAGAACATATATGATAAGTAGACAATCACCCACATTCGCTTTTCCCAAACCATATGCCATAACTAATTAAGAAGATTAGCTAATAATCGTACGAGTGTCGGACATGATTACAAAACGTCGGACCGTCGTAATATCGTCGTACACGACAACTACCGGACACGCTATTCTATGGTGCTACATTTACGATGCGTGGCCCATCACAAACTGTTCACTATTATAGAACATATATGATAAGCAGACAATCACACACATTCGCTTTTCCCAAACCATATGCCATAACTAATTAAGAAGATTGGCTAATAATCATACGAGTGTCGGACAGGATTACAAAACGTTCGACCGTCGTAACATCGTCGTACACGACAACTACCGGACACGCTATTCTATGGTGCAACATTTACGATGCATACCACATCAAAAACAGTTCATGGTTGTGAATCATGTATGATAAGGCAACTATCACAAACATTTAGTTTGCCCGCACCATTTGTGATATTGTCTGACATCGCACACGCTTTGCAAACGGCAACTGTGTGCATGCTTACACACGTTTCCTCTCTGTGAACCGTGTCGGATTATGGTGTATATCGCAAACGTTTGTGTTTTTACCAACCATGTGTGACATAACGACCTGGAGAGCGTAAGTTCACCATAATTTTATTGCTGCTATTTCAAATTGTACTGCATTTGAATTGGAATGTATGTTATAGCTTTATTCATATCCATCAGGTTCAAACAACCGATGCATTATTTGATTCATAGGTACATATGTTCAAGAATTACATAAGAATCAAATAAAGAATGATGAACCATAGTTGTATATTTGTACTATTAAAGACGGTAAAGAAAGAGGCAAAATACATTCTGGTTGCTGAACAAGGTGAAGCGGAATGCCCATATTGTGCCCTCCTCCATGCAGAAGGCACGCACGACTCTAGCCCAACCCCTACTGATGGCCGACCGCCCATCCTTCACGGTCTTCATGAAAACATCTAGATAATCATCGTGTTCTGGTAGAAATACTTTAACCTTTGCATGCCCACCAATCATGTAGTTTCAGAGGTTATCTTGAGTAAACTGCTTTGGGAACCACTGCAAAGGAAAAAGATTCAGACATTGTCATCTAACACAACTCATTATGGGCAGTAAAAAGAAGGCTGTAGAGTTCTTACTTACCATCCTGCAGTTCGTTGTTGTCTTGGATAAAGTGTAAACAAATAGTTTAATTGCCATCTTTTGACCCATTTTACTAATAATCTTTATCAGCTTCCTCACTTGATACTGGTTCATCGATATCTCATTACCCCGTACGCAGAAAGGATCGAAGCGCGGATCTTTACCAATGACATACGTACCTAAAAGTACCAAGTTAATATTAGAAGCTAAACATCAATTGCAAAATGATGTAGTACAACACTCTTTTATAATATCTTATAACATCCAATATACTCACATATACATGAATTAACATCTTATATTATGGGCCGGAAGGAGTTTATTGCATTCTTACAAATTATCGGCTAATTAACTGTTGTTGTATCCATGGATTAGAGTTAGTATGAGCTAGTTCGGGCTCAAATAGCCCTAAAGTATATCCAAACATGAGGGCTAGTTTGAGCTAGTTGCATCTAATCCACCCAAAAAACTATCCAACCCAAGAGGTGCTAATTGGAGCTAGTTCTTCTAGTGCATTTATTGTCAATCTAACACTTTCATCCAAACACCTCTTTGGATGGAGTTAGTTCAGGGTTAGTCATGAGCTAGAAACTAACTCTAACCTCTAGCTAAGTTGAGTATCCAAATAGGGTTGTGTTGTTGTTGTTGTTGCTGCTCTTCTTCGTATATCTAGACATCATCATAACATTAAGGTAACACTCTTATTTGTTGCTATGTAGCCTAGGATTGCATATTTAGACATTAAGTACAGTGCATGTTGCTATGTAGCCTCAGATATATTACATGTGGCCCTAATTAACCTAACGATAAATGGGTTACATATATATTCAGTTAAAAGTCTGATTCATCGATTAGTCCCTTGTCAGCCCCCGACCTATATGGTACCATCTACAGATATCCTGAACAGTGAGTATATATAAGCCATGGGATGAAACTAACCTCGATGGAAAACAACAGTCGTTCCCAAAATTGTCCTGTGTAGGTACATCGAGAGGCATGCATGTTAAGCACAAATGGCTAAACATCAACCAAATATATCCATGGCAGACAAAATAATCTCCAAAAGATAGCTTCAGTGTGCAGGTTTAAGCATGCTAGTAAAGCAAAACAAGTGAAAAGATGTGTTAACTGCAACAGGCCTAACATTTAACAACAAGCAAACATAGTCATTCAAACCGATATTGTACCGGTCTAAGTACACTGGTTATTGTTAAATAAAAATGGAAATGCGTGTTAACTACAAGATGCATCAACCAAATGTAGTCATTCATAGTGGTATTGTCGAAACTGGTATTGATGAAATTGAACTGCACAGTTCATACTTGCACATATAGAACATCACATTGTGAATAACTGGAATAAACAAGGCATACTACGAACAACCAAAGAAAGCATTTGAAACTGGACATATGCTAACTACAAACGACCGAACAATTAAAAAAACTTTAAAAGAGGCATGTGCTAGCTATAACAGGCTTAACATCAAGCAAATATATGCATTCCTATCGGTATGTTTAAAACTGGATTGATGAAATGTACTGCACAGTAAATAATTGCACATATAGAGTATCACATTGTGAACAACGGAAATAAACAAGGCATACTGCAAACAACCAAATATAGCAATTAAAACTGGACATATTCTCACTACGCTACAAAAGGGACTCGACAAACAAATCATGGGTTCCCCCCTGTGAAGAGGCACGACAAAACAAATCATGAGTTTCAACACTTGTCACGGATGGGCTCATTCCCGTGGGAAGATGATAAAGACCGAACCTTAATGGCGAGATTCGATCTGTTGTTGCGCCCCAATCTTTCACGATACTCCACCACCACCAGTAGAAACCTCTCGCCCGCGCACACGATGTACACGAAGTAGAGGGTTTGAACCTTGCGGCCCAGCATGATAAAACCAACGACGAAGGTACTCACGCGCAAAACAATTTCCATGAAGAGAAATCGCAACAGAGAGGTTTTCTAAAATCCCTCCAAAACTTGATACGGGTGTCTACCCTGAAAACGCATCGTGTCTATTTCATATAAAATAACCCCCCCTTTTACATTGACCATACTATGACTATATATACTAGTATACCTGCGGACTCAAACTTGCCTAAGAAGTTGACCGAACAAACTTTCTTTCTGTCTCTAACTCTCGATCAAAATAACCAAGGAAATTAAAATTGAGCACGTGCTTTATTTTAGCAGGTAATCATTACAAAATAAATACCTAAAATAACTAAACACAATTTATTTGGTGGCCCCCAACCTATATCTCTCAAGGAAAGCAACTGCCACCATCTAAATCTGTTGACGTACGCTTGTTGCTCCGGCGGTCTTGATTGTGAGAAATAGTAGCAGGTTAGGATTCTTTGATCAGTCTCAAAAAAAAAAATAGCTCTTGTGCATCTATAGTCGGGCCATGTTTTGTACGTGACAACCAGAAGAAACAACCAAATTCCTGCACACCTTGATCAAACGTACATGCAGCTTCTTGCGTACAAATACTGACCAAAACTTTGTTCACTCCATTATCTTTACTCAACTGACAATAATTAGGAGCGTAAGTATGCCGCCTTATTAATTTCCTGACATCACTAGCATTACCCATGTTTGTATCATCCTCTCCTCCTTGAAACGAAACCGTCCTCGGTTTCAAGTCATGCTCTTCAACAATAGCAGACTGAGCAATGACCGAATTTTTTTTAGGAGCTTCAACTTTCTTCTTCTTTACTTCTGATGCAGCATGAGCAATATCCCGCTTCTGACGGTCCACCTTATACTGATCAAAAGTGTACGTGTCAACTGGTATGTATTGTCCTCCATGAATAAAAGAAAATTCTCCAACTGAATGATATGTTAACTGCCTTTTATCTGTCCATAGTTTTCCTAACAGTATCGAACATGTATGGATGTGCATAGGAAGCACATCACACATAACCAGATCACCATATCCGCATAAAGTAAACCGCACCTCGACGCGATGCATAATCTTGACAAACTTATCCTTCCTCCAAAGCTCATACAGTTCTGGATGTTCAATCAACGGCAGGTTCAAGGCATCAACCATAGTCTGACTCACTAAATTCATCCCGGAATAGCAATTCATCAAAGTTGCACAGCTCGCCGGCCCTACACGCACACGCGTAAAGCATTGGTACTACGGCAAGGCACGCAATGGATCCTTCTCCGCCGACATCATCATTTGCGAGCTACAATCTTTCCTCATGATAAACAAGTTCAATAATAACTCGAAGAAAATATTGTATCGTGAATAACCTTTGCTCTGAATACCAATTGATAAAGACCGAACCTCGATGGTGAGATTCGATCTGTTGTTGCGCCCCAATCTTTCACGACACTCCACCACCAGAAGTAGCAACCTCTTGCCCATGCACGCGATGTACACGAAGTAGTGGGTTTGAACCTTGCGGCCCAGCACAAGAAAACCAATCTCAACGAAGGTACTCACGTGCAAAACAATTTCCACGAAGAGAAATCGCACAGAGAGGTTTTCTAAAATTCTTCCAAAACTTGATACGGGTGTCTACCCTGAAAAACGCATCGTGTCTATTTCATATAAAATAACCTCCCCCTTTTACATTGACCATGCTATGACTATATATACTAGTATACCTGCGGACTCAAACTTGCCTAAGAAGTTGACCGAACAAACTTTCTTTCTATCTCTAACTCTCGATCAAAATAACCAACGAAATTAAAACTGATCACGTGCTTTATTTTAGCAGGTAATCATTACAAAATAAATACCTAAAATAACTAAACACAATTTATTTGGTGGCCCCCAACCTATATCTCTCAAGGAAAGCAACTGCCACCATCTAAATCTGTTGACGTACGCTTGTTGCTCCGGCGGTCTTGATTGTGAGAAATAGTAGTAGCAGGTTAGGATTCTTTGATTAGTCTCAAGAAAAAATAGCTCTTATGCATCTATAGCCGGGCCATGTTTTGTACGTGACAACCAGAAGAAACTACCAAATTCCTGCACACCTTGATCAAACCTACATGCAGCTTCTTGCGTACAAATACTGACCAAAACTTTGTCCACTCCATTATCTTTACTCAACTGACAATAATTAGGAGCGTAAGTATGCCGCCTTATTAATTTCCCGACATCACTAGCATTACCCATGTTCGTATCAGAAGAGCACGTACCCTGAATGCGCTCCATGTTGTCGCAGATGAGCTCCTTCCCCTTGGAAGAGCACGGCTAGGGTGCCCTCCCTGATGTCCTAGACAGGCTCTTTACCCTTGGAAGAGCAGATGAGATCTTTACCCTTGAAAGAGCCGGAGAGGGTGCCCTCCTCGTGGTCGCCGTCGATGAGGTCTGACTTGGAAGCTGTGGATCCCAAGCCAGTGTCACAGAACGTGTCCTTCAGAAATGACAGAAGGGGCTCGATGGCGATGTAGGATGACAAATTCTTGACAACAAGCCAGAGGAGATCAGTGGCGGGGCCATGGATGAGATCGACGGCGGTTGAACCCGAGGGGTTGGGGTGGGCCAGTTAACCTGTGATATAGCCCCGCCTCAGGCCGTCGCTGTCGACGAGCTCGATGTCATAGCCGGCGCCCGCGACATACCCGCATACTCTAGCCCCCTGATTGAGTGCCTGCGGCCAGTAATGGTCATCAGCTTCCTCGGCGACGTCGGGCGAAGAGACCGCGATACACCTCTTTTGGGCGAGTCGCTCCTCGAGCTCCACGGGAAGCATAGCCGGGCTTAGGCTGTGACATTGTGGAGTGGGGGATGGGGATCTGTGGGAAAGGGGGCGTTTGGCAGGCGTCATCTAAGAAACTCAGGGCGGCCTGGGTATGCAGATCGGTGGGTAAGCTCCATGGGCAAACCAGCAGATGTTGACAATGGAGGCCTTGCGCCGGCGGCGACCTTGCTAGGGTTTCGAGTGAGGGAGGGGGTGTGTGTGTGCACGCGCGTGCCCAAGGAGGTTTTGGTGTGTGTGTGTGTGGAGGGGGGCGGGGGGGTGTTTGAGGAAATGATGCGGATGCTGAAAATTTTAGTACGCGGGAGTCAAATGCGGAAGTGAAATGCCGGGGCTATTGAAAATTTGGATGATGGTGCATCGCACATGGTTCGGAGATAACAACCGTGTGTTATGAAACAGAAAAACCCTCGAGGCGGGCAGATATTTTCGAGGGATGCAGGAGGAATTGGGAACAAGAAACATCACACACGGTCGAAACATGATAACGGTGTGTTATCATACAGAAAAAAGCTCCAGGCGGGTAGATATGTTTGAGAGGGAAAGCCTCGTGGAGCCCAATGTATTGTGCGGATGTGCGTGATAGGGGCACCGGCGTGGCACACGGTTAGTGTGAGTGACACGTGTCTGTTGCGTCATCCGACTTGTGTAATGTTCATAAATTTGGCGAAAAATGACGCGGGAGAGGGTCAGAACACGATGCATGTGGACCAAATATATGTATGAAAAGGGTGGTTTGATGTTCAAATACCAAATGCAACTTCTGTGTGGCACCTATCTCGCAAAGCGCACGATATTGCTTCCCCCCCCCCCCTCGTGTCGGCAGGAAGGGAATCCTAAGCTATGAATGCATCCCCCCTACCGAGGTTCACCTAGCAAAGTGCGAAGTAGCAGTCCCCCCCCCCCCACACACACACTTTCAGTCGGCGGGCCAGAGAGGCATCTCACCAAGATGGATTGTAAGACAGACCAAGAATAATCCACCTTGGTCATACAACCTCTCTCTTGTTGTTGGTCAAAGTGATGGTCGTCCATGTGACCCCGGAGATGGGCTAGCTCACTAGTAATCACGCAAGTAGCTAGTCCCCGAAGACAACCACTGCCTGCGTGTGGCCCAAACATATGTATGGATAGGTGTGTTTTGAATACATAATGGAACAACTTTGATGTGGCACCGTGCTTTCAAACCAGGGATCCCCACACTGAGTGAGGGTTAGGTTGACGATGCATATGTATGTCACACCACACTTCAAGCCGATGATGGGGATTCATGCATGCATCCGTGCATAGTATGCGCTCAAACTTAATTAGGTCTGAATCCCACCATGACCTGTACTATGATAACACGAACTAAAGGAAGAATCCGACATGGTAACCTATCTTGTTGTCGATCAAGATGATCATGGATGTCCACGCGGGCCCACGAATATATAGGCTCGTCGCCGATAACCACGTGAGGGAGTGTACCGTTCGAAGACAACCAGTACATGCATATGTATGGAGGTGATGTGTGCATGCATGTTTGAATACCATTTCAAAACATTGATGTGGCGCGTGCGTCGAAAATCGTACAGTCACCACACAGAGCGAGATCAGTTCATGACATGTCGTGGTACTAGCCACTTCGACTCGCTGGGAGGGATTCATGCGTACACATGCATGTGTGTGCTCAAACTGTATCATGTCATCCCAGAGCATGACCTATATATACCGTATTACAAACAAAAAAACAATCCCCTCCTAAGTCAAATTAACCTCTCTCATTGTCAGGCAAAGTAGTGATGGACCAAGCGGGCCCACGGATGGAAAGCATCGATATCGCTGATAACCGCTTAAGTGGGTGCAAGAGGATAACCACCATCGCTTTGCATGTCAGCCAAACATATGTTGAATACCCAAAATGCACAACTTTGATGTGGCACATGCCTCGAAAACCGTAAAGTCCCCACACAGAGCGAGGTTCATGAAGCGTCCTACATATGATGGTCCCCTTCCCCCTATTCGACTCATACTATATGCTCCTACCGTAATATAACCCAAAAAGAATCCTCCTTGATGGTGAAATTAATTAACCTCTCCCGATGTAGGTCAAAGTGATGCATGCATCGATGATGGCCTCGTGGGCCCACAGATGGAAGCGTTAGGATAACCACTGCCTGCATGCATGTGGCCCAAAGAGGTGTTCTGTGATGTTTGAATGGCCAATTTCACAACTTTGATATGGCACGTGGCTCAGAAACCGAAAAGTCCCGACACTGAGTGAGGTGTACTTGTTCACGGACGCGTATGTGTAGTATATATGCAAGTCCCCTCCCACCTCTTCGACGCGTACTATATATATACTCCCACCATAACACAAATGGAAAAGATTCTACCTTGCTGGTCAAATTAACCTCACTGTCGGCTGTTCGTCAAAGTGATGGACGACGACCTCGCGGGCCCATAGAAAGCGTCACACACGAGTATCGAGTGTCGTGTAGGACAACCATCGACTGCATGTGGCCAAAACATGTACGTATGAAAAGGTTGTGTAATGTTTTAAATAATTAATTCACGACTCTGATGTGGCACCTGCCTCACAAAACAGCCAACCCACACGGAGGCTCATGAGTCATAGTGTACTGCGAGCCACCCGCCACCCCCAGACGCACACACCCACACACACACCGCGAATCCACCGCAACTACGATGCATGTTAAATTATCCCGCGGTGAACATATGTTACCAAAGGAGGGACGTTTTAATTTTAGAAAAATAGAGATCATTAAGACGTTTTAGTACATTGATTGATTTTCTAGGGGTATAATGTGAAAAAATTAAATTTGAGCTACATGCACACGTGACAGTGCACCTAAATGGATTGCAAAGACACATGTGTCTCACTGGGTGCATGTTTACTCCCCGTGCAAGATATTTCAAACATTGAGAATCTTTGATTTTTAAATTCTAGTACATCCAAAACTTATTTGAAATTCATGAAACTTATCATGTTGTCATATGGACACCAATACAAAGTGGCATTGTACTTTTTTGTCAAATTTGAGACCAGTTCTGATGTAATCTTTATCTTCTTACAAATAGGAGATTATTAATAATTGGGAACCAATATCTCAAACGGATTATTTGTTCGAACCGTGAGTGTTAGACCAACAATGGATACGTGCCATGCTTCGGTTAACCAATAAAGCGGCAACATTGATCATCCAAATTGAAAAACAATATACGTGCGCCACGCGACCCGTGTGCCGTGCGAGCAGGCGTGAGTTGACGGGACGCATGCGAGCAGTCCGCCCCGCAGGCAGACCGGGAGGCGTGCGTGCAGGTGTGTGAATTGACGGAGGCGTGCTCGCTGCACAGTGTCATCGGGAGGCATGCGAGTAGCTATGTGAAATGACGGTAGGCATGCCAGCAGTCCGGTGCGCAGGCTCACCAGGAGGTCAGCCAGCGGTTTGACCGCCGCCCGCCTCTCTCCCACTACTCCATATTAATGGTGCGCCCGAGCGGCCGCACCCCCCATCCTCGCCACACACACAATCCTCTCTCTCTCTCTCCACTTGCGTCCTCGACGGCGCTCTCAGTCCTCAAAGCCGTCAGTGTATGAGGATGTCGCCGAAGCGCCCCATTAGAGGGAGTGGTGACGCCGCGGCTGCTGAAGCACTGGAGCACGGTGTGGAGATGGAGACAGAGGTTGCCGTCACCGCCAGCGAGGTATCACTGCACCCTGACGTCGTTGACGGCGTCGAGCTTCCATAGCGGGAGGCGGTGTTCCACACCGACTATGGTGACGACTCGGGCGACAACCCCTGCGACGACTCCGACGACCACTCCGGTGACGACTCCAACGATGACAGACAACTAGTTAGTCATCTATACCCATTTATGTGTCAAATAGATCCTAGGGTTTCTCTGGTGTAACACCCACGATGCGGCTATATCTCCCACGTGTCGAGGCACGACTTAGAGGCATAACCGCATTGTGGTTTTGTCGCAAGAAGGGTCATCTTCACACAATCCCATGTAATGAACAAGAATGGGATAAAGAGTTGGCTTACAATCGCCACTTCACACAATACATAAATGAATTCATACATCATTCAAGGTACACACATAGGTCCGACTATGGAACCAAAATAAAATAAGACAACCCAACTGCTAGATCCCGATTGTCCCAACTGGGCTCCACTACTGATCAACATGAAAAGAAACAACACAACGAATAAGATCTTCATCGAGCTCCCACTTGAGCTCAGTCGCGTCACCTGCACTGGTATCATCGGCACCTGCAACTGTTTTGGAAGTATCTGTGAGTCACGAGGACTCAGCAATCTCACACCCGCGAGATCAAAACTATTTAAGCTTATAGAAAAGGATGGTGTAATGAGGTGGAGCTGCAGCAGGCACTAAGCATATATGGTGGCTAACATACGCAAAAGAGAGCGAGAAGAGAAGCAACGGAACGGTCGTGAGCTAGCAATGATCAAGAAGTGATCCTGAACTCCTACTTACGTCAAACATAACCCAGAAACCGTGTTCACTTCCCGGACTCCGCCGGAAAGAGACCATCACGGCTACACACACGGTTGATGCGTTTTAAATAGGGTCAAGTGTCAAGTTCTCTACAACCGGATATTAACAAATTCCCATCTTCCACATAACCGCGGGCACGGCTTTCGAAAGATAATACCCTGCAGGGGTGTCCCAACTTAGCCCATTATAAGCTCTCACGGTCAACGAAGGATATTCCTTCTCCCGGGAAGACCCGATCAGTCTCGGAATCCCGGTTACAAGACATTTCGACAATGGTAAAACAAGACCAGCAAGACCGCCCGAATGTGCCGACAAATCCCGATAGGAGCTGCACATATCTCGTTCTCAGGGCACACCGGATGAGCAGTCCGTACAACTAAAACCAGGCCTCACGTTTCCCCGAGGTGGCGCTGCAAAGGGCTCTAGTTTGGACCAACACTCAGAGGAGCACTGGCCCGGGGGGGTAAAATAAAGATGACCCTCGGGAGCGCGACTCCCAAGGGAAAAAGGCTAGGTGAGGCAAATGTAAAACCAAGGTTGGGCCTTGCTGGAGGAGTTTTATTCAAAGCGAACTGTCAAGGGGGTCCCATAAATCACCCAACCGCGTTAGGAACACAAAATCAAGGAACATAACACCGGTATGACGGAAACTAGGGCGGCAAGAGTGGAACAAAACACCAGGCATAAGGCCGAGCCTTCCACCCTTTACCAAATATATAGATGCATTAATAATATAAGAGATATAGTGATATCCCAACATAAACATAATCCAACATGGAGCAATCTTCATCTTCACCTGCAGCTAGCAACGCTATAAGAGGGGCTGAGCAAAGCGGTAACATAGCCAAACAACGGTTTGCTAGGAAGGGTGACAAAGGTTAGAGGTTCATGGCAGTTTGGGAGGCTTGAAGAGCAAGTGAATAGGTAACGCAGCATAGCAATAGAGCGAACAACTAACAAGCAAAGATAGAAGTGATTTCGAGGGTATGGTCATCTTGCCTGAAATCCTGCTGGGAAGAAGAACGAGTCCATGAAGAAGACAAACGGACGTAGTCGAACGAATCCTCACAACTCCGGAACAAAACCGAAGCTAACGAGGGAAGCAACCCGGAAAGAAACAAACAACATAGAATACAAACAATCATAAACATGGTATGATGCACAATCAAGTATGATGCATGTCCGGTTTAAAGAGGCATGGCATGGCAAAGTGCACAAACAAAACTACAAGTCAAGTGGAGCTCAATATGCAACGAGTTGCATATTGACGAAACACCACATCAATTGTTTAGTTCTCTCCCGTTTATGTACCCAACAATATTAAATGTTGATTAACATGGCAAGAGGTGAAGCATAAATAAACTAACTATCTAGGCAATTTAAATGAAGCCGGAACAACAAACAACAATACCGGAAAATCCCCATATGCATTTAGCAATTTAATACAAACACAATTTTAAACATTTAAATGTTGTTATCATGATGCGGATGACAATGCAAGTTTTAAGCAATTTTATGAAAATGTTGACATGAGCATGTCATGAAGCATTTATCGCCGTGGTGGAAGAAAAAGGGTGCCACGGCGGTGAAACGGAAATGGTGCCACGGCAACATATCGGTTCCGATAGCTCACGGAGATACCGGTGCAAAAGAAGTGGGCGTGAGCGTGTCATGCAAGGATGGTGGGGTGCTCCCGATTCCGGGTTCCCACGGTACGGCGGCATGGCAATCGAGGAACGTGCAAAGACCTCTCTCGGAAACGGTGCAAACACGAGCATCTCATACAACAAAGCATTCGTTCACGGGCGTCGTCTCGGGGTTATACCTTTGAAGCGTGCATTCGGGGCGGAACGCGTTCGAAGTGGAAGTAGTTGTTCACGTGTCGTAGGGGAAGTAGTCGTTCTCGCGACGGTAGTGGAAGTAGTGGTACATGTTTCGTAGTCGTACACATTCCGTAGATGTTCGGGGTCACGGCGAGGAACTTGACGTCCACGGAGTCTTCGAGGGTCGACGGTAGTCATACGCGGCAACCGTAGTTGAACTTGTAGGGCCGTCAATGTCGTGGTACTTGGAGACATGCACGGGATGAAAGTTGTACACGTTCGTTTACATCCAGTGTCGTTCGTAGAGGTACTTGGTGTCCGGTGCGGCACTTGGCGTCTCGTACTGGCCGATCCAAAATGAAGCAAGACAAAGGGCCTCTGGTTTGTGCAGCAGCAAGGCAACTCGTGCCCGACAGTGAAGCAACAACAAGGGCCACAACGTGGTGGTGGTGCAGAACACCAAGAGGCAGGGCGTGGCAGCTGCAGCAAGCAGGCACGGAGGTGAAGAAGACGGCGCGGCATCTGGGCGATGGGGATGGACGGAGGAGATGGCTCGACGGCCAGAACGACGACACGGCGACAGAGGAAGGGGTGGCCGGGGGGCCTTGGCGCAACGGAGGTGGAGCAGAGGAGGATCGAGGCGCGGTGGAGCTCCTGGTGGTCGCAGCGCGTGACGAGGAGACGCGGGAGGCAGCGGGTACGGCGACGCCTCGCTGGACTTGGCGCGGCCGCGGACGAGGGCTGGAGGCGGCCAGCTACAGGATGCAGGGCTCGGAGGTGGCGCCATGGAGCTTGGCGAGGCGACGGGGACGACGGCATGGACGGGAAAAAGGCGCTCGGGATCGAGCTCCTCTCGATCCGGAGCATGGATGCGGGCGCGGGACGGAGTTCAACCGAGGCGCTGCAGAAGCGGCGCCAGGGGACGAGCACGGCGGCGATCGGGCGCGAGCGCTCCTTCTCTCTTCTTGGCGGCACGGGAGGGTGAGAGCGAGGGGTCAGAGAGATCGAGAGGAGGGAGAGTGGCTAGCGAGCGACGGGTGGTGGCGGCATGGGAGCGAGGAGGAGGTCGGGTACTGGCGCGCGGAGGGAGATGGGGATCGGGCGCGAGGAGAGGGAGAGGGGGTCGGGCACTGGCGGCGGTGCGGGAGGAGATGGGAATGGAGAGAGGCTAGGGTTAGAGCTGGGCGCGGCTGGGCCTAGGTGAGCCGCGGGGATGGGCCGGCCTGGAGTTGGGAGGCCCAGCTGAGCTCTCTTCTCTCTCTCTCTCACTCTCATACTCTCTTTAACAGAAAAGAAATAGAGAGAAGAAAAGAAAGAGAGGGGTTAGGGAAAGATTTTTCGCATGGGGGTAATTTTCCCGGGCTCATAAAAATGTGCTTGTTCCGAGAAAATAGAAAATGCCATGATTAAAAGAATTAAATTCAAACTCATTTGAATTTAATTCAAATGATTTGAATAGGAAGTGAGGGTTGGGAAGGTCCAAAAATGTTCGGATTTTTGGTGGAGCTCCGGAAAATTAAGAAAGAATTTAAGGCAGGGTTTGGAGACCAAACTTGAAGCAGAAAAGGCACGGAATTATTATGCAAGTGTGTTATGATTAATTCCAAAGTTAATGGAATATTTTAATATAGCTCCCTAATAATATTGGGAAGATATATGTTATAAAGAGAAATCACCATGTGCATTTCCCTCGATTTAAATGGATCGAAGATCCATGCAATTTACTTAGTTGAGTTTTAAAAAATTAATGACATGATGGCATGATGACATGATGCAATGAAAAATAAAACAGCAAGCACAAAAGAAACACACGGTGATCACGAAAAATATGGAAGTCTTCTGAAGCGTCGGTCTCGGGGCGTTACATCTGGTTACTCCCGTCTCCCCTGGAATACAAATCCTATGGTTATGTTCTCCCAATCCATGAAATCCGAGTAAGTTTTGTTAGATCCGTGTAGTGTATTGATTGTTTGAATGGTACAAGTGATAAGTGATTAGTTTTTTCATCTGTGCAAATGATTTCTGCTAGTAATCCGACAAAGGTTAGTGTTCGTGCTAATAATTCCTAGCCAGGACTTGACAATTGATTTTGAATGACCTGCATATATGTTTGTGCCATTATTTTCTTCAAGATTGGTCTGTACATAGACGACTGTGCTTAAAAACCGAAACATAATCTCTGGATATGTATAAAAATAGCCATAAATTCCTAATCCTACTTCACGGCATGTAAACATTGATTTGATGCGAAATTTGTTTTACTATTTGTATAGGTGTTGTCTGACAATGTGGACAACGAGGATGAAGATGGCCAGAGGAGGTCCAAGAGGCAAATCCTGAGGGAGCTTTATCTGGGAATACATAATAGGCATATTAGGACCTGGGACGGCAGCTATTGATGCCCATTTTGCAAACACAAGCTTCATGACGCGTATCAAAGTGTTCTGGCGCATGCAAGAGGACGGGCCGTTAGCTCCTTAAAGCAGAAGTATTCTCGCAGGGTGGCGCACGGCGCGTACGCTGAGTACCTGGAGATGCGGGATTGAACTATGTACGCTTGAGTATGCTTAATGACGGTCGAACTATGTACTTATGGTTGAACTATGCTTGTGTACGCTTATTATCTATGTCTGAGTATGTTTAATCTATGTTTACTTATGTCTAAATGTGGGATATGGATGCAATCAGTTCGGTTGATGGAATCTATCTCCGTCTTGGTTTATTGGTCCCCTTTGTAATTTGTGTTGAATTTTTACCAAAATTTAACTGACAAAACATTAGTGCAGGTCAGCAAAAATTATATCGTTGGATGCGTATTTGAATATAGTGTTCAATGGTATAATTTTTTGTGACATTATTACAAAGGGGGCCAATAAACCAGGACGGAGGTAGTATGTCAATCACACACGGTTCCCAAAACTAGAACCGTCTGCAATGACTTTCATTTTGCATGTTGCGTCAATCACACACGGTTGGCTCTAGCAAACCGTTGCCTTCGAAATTCTTTGTGGGACAGAAAACCCTCACCACCCAATTCAAAAACGAAAAAAGAAAACCCTCACCATCCCCACGTCACAAAAACCCTCACCCCGCCCGCCACCCCCTCCGGTCTCCATTCACACCTGCACAAGCTCCTCCGCGTCTATGCATGGCACCGCCTATCGCGGCGGCAACCACTTAGCTCGCCGCCTGCCGCCGCCACCAGGCTGCCAGCAAACCCCACTGCATTTCGCCACTTCCGCTTGCCGCCACCTATTGCCATCGAATTTCTCGACGCTGCTCGCGGTCGACCCACCTCTGCCCGGTTGGGGAATTCTCCGTACTGAGGATTTTTTTCTCATGGACAACAAGGTAAGTAATTTAATGAGATATTATCTCATCTCCTATCCCAGTTCATCTGCCTCCTTTAATCACCCGGCCGAAATCGCCGTGAATTCATTTTTATTCGAGCTGATTTGCGGATTTTTCTTTCATTCATAGTGTGTATAGTGCGCGGACACATCAGGACTTTGCGGCCTCCGCCAGACATCCATGGAGTTCCATCTCACCGTACCAGATGACTTGAGGATGCGCACGGTATGTTCAATCTCACCCTAAATCGGTTAGCATGACCTACTTTCCTGAACATATACTAAATATTGCTACATTTGGATAAAATGTGCCACATGCACCATATACGTCAAAGGGGATTTTTTGTCCTCTTATTTCTATATTAGGCAAATTAATGATGTATTGTTATTTCGATTACTCTCATATTTCCATGACATCATGTTTACCCTATCTGTTTAATTATAGATTTTTGTCCTTCGATTTCAACTGTTGTACAGTTCTTTCAATTTGGGCCCGTATTTGCATGTTACCATATTTTCTTTAACAATCCTACCATTTTCTGTAGCACGTCCCTTGCTATGCAACAAAATCTGTAGTGCATAATCTTTCCCTTTACATAAATCAAGACTACAGGGATGTCATACTGAACACAAACCATGGATTTACAATCATTGCTACTCTAAGACTTGATGAACGTGGTGACTCCTATTTTGGCACTGGCCTTTAAAAAGAAATTTCTAAGTTTTATGTACTGAAAGTTGGCATTAAAATTGCACTGCACATAAAAGAGCCTGGTCATGAGATATATGCTAACTTCCCCGACGATATCATCCGTCCAGACTTTGTTTGAAGTAAGTTTTCTTTTCAAGTATCTGCATGTTGACTTACCCAACAATATCAAATGAATTGTGTAGTATTTAAGCAACCAATTGTTATTCCATTTTCTTACTATATTCCTACCTAATAACTTCTAGTTACCAATACACTTTTCTATTGCCCTGTTTTAACTAAATATTCCCTGTACTCCCACTTCTATCAGAAAGCACCGCTAACAAGGAGACTCCAGAGGTGGAGAACGGGGCTGCCAACAAGTGGAGGCGGGGCGAGCAAGAACCACAAGCGACTCCAGCTGGCGTAGACTTCATCAGTAGCCTCCCTGATAATATGTTGACGGTCATCATCTCCCTCCTCCCCAATCAAATATGGGGCGCGGATAACCGTCCTTTCCCGGCGGTGGCGCCCCTATGGAACTCCACCCCTCTCGACCTCATCGACACCCACGAGCTCTGCCATGGCTATCGCAAAAGCTTGGATGCGTTCTCCAAGATCCTCGGCAGTCACCTTGGCCCAACCAGTGGCCTTAGAATGGGCAAGTTCTGTTCCAACGGCAAGGACCGAGCCAAGCTTGACGACTGGTTCCGATCCCCCGCCCTAGATCATCTCGAGGAGCTCACTTTTGTGATGGGCATATGCGCTCGCTGCCAATGTCCTCTCTCCGCCTCGCGCCCATGCTGCGTGTCGCCAAGTTCAGGAACTGCCATCCGTCCTAATGACGCGCCCGCTCTTATTCTACCACGACTGAAGCACCTCGAGCTCGTCGTCGTCTGCCTCCCAAATGGTGACATGGAGCGCCTGCTCCATGGCTGTACTACACTCGAGTACCTTCGTCTTCAGGCGATCAATGGGTTGAGTAGCTTCCACATCACCTCCATGACTCTCCGGACTATTTATGTGTGTTGTTGTTCCGGCAAGAAGACATCACAAGATGTGTACCACGGTATGGTCATTGAGGACACACCTGCACTTGAGAGATTACTTGTAGTTGATCAAGAAGGTCCAAGAATCAATGTCATTTCTACGCCAAAATTGACAGTTTTGGGCTACTCGTCTGACAAATACACTGAGCTTGGTATTGGATTCACACCCGTTCAGGTACAATAGCCGCCTTCTACCTCTCCTTCTACAAATAAACATTATTTCTAATTTTGAAGATGTATGCTCGTATGTCATCCAGAAAATGATTCTGACAAGCTTGACCCCGAAAATGCGCACAGTGAAGGTCTTGGCACTAGAATCAATCGGCCCCAACATGGACCAAGTTGTCAGTTTCCTGAGATGCTTTCCGTGCCTGGAGAAGCTATATATCGAGATGATGTTCCTTTCCAGTTAAATGTTAACCATAAGGGAGTTCAATTTGTGACACCTTTTTCCAAGTTTACAATGACAATCTACTATGATTTTTGAAGGATTTTTTGGAGGATTTCAGTACATACATGTCCCCCCCATATTGGTTGCTTGATCCATATGGTTACAATCCATAAGCATTTCTCCTTTGGATTCATCTGTACTAGTTTTCTTAGGGAACTTTTCATCCACTCCAACCTCTTGTGAAGAAGGCTACATTTTTCTAGATTGTAATCAAATGCCCATGTTAATCATGTTGGATCAAAGATGGCATGTTAGTGCATTTTACAAATCCTGCAAACCAAATAGGCCTATAGTAGTGTTCAAAACTGCATGTAGGCACTAACACGTTTTCTTGTTTTGCAGATAAGATTAGGCCCGGTGGTGGATAATGTGATACAATATAATAATCATGTTGAATGCCTAGATCTGCATCTCTCAGAAATTACATTGAACTCCTAACGAGGGACCTTACCAGAGATTATATTCGCCAGGTTCTTTGTTGTCAGAGCAAGGGTGCTGAAGGTAATGAGGTTTGCCCTACATTTATTTCGCAAAAATGAATAGTTTGTTGATCAGCGCCGGCGGCTGCGCAGAATGGAATAGGCTCTGAAAATGCTGAATTTCATTTTGGAACTTCATATGATAGAGTAATCAGAAGTCATTGTGTCAACCCCATACATGACTTCTCAGTGGCTGGTCCCTTTGCAAAAATTATGAGGTCTCGAAACCAGACTTAGAAGTGGTAATATTAGTTTGAACCTCTCTGATATCCATGTTCAGCGGATCAGCGCGAGCGTTTGCAGCTAATGAGCTGAATTACATTTCTAATATCAGTTTGAACCTTGTAATATTCGAATTTTAGCCATATAACTCTGGAATTTGAACCTTGTAATATTTCGAGCTTTTGTGGTACAATCGTTGAAATGGCATCATATGAGACTCCTATATTGGTAGCACTATTTTAACCATAATATGCAATGGACTTAGATTTTATTAACCATTCTCGAATCTGTTTACCTTGTCGATCTCATAGCACACAATCTGTATAGCTAAATCGACTGCAATCTTCGATTATTGCACACAGTTGGTTTCTTCAATCGTGTGCCCTGTAGAGAGACTTTAACCTCATCACCCACGGGTAAACTTATGACCGAAGTCATTCCACACACTTTGTTTTTACAAAGCTTTTTGCCAATAAACGCCCACAATTTGTCCCTCTTCTAGCCGACGCGTGGCCAAACTAGCCGGGCGGGAAGCTTGTGCGGTAAACTGCACGGTAGCGCGGGGAACAGGCTCACTGACGATACATTTGGCGCCTCTTCGAACCCACGCATGGCCAAACGAAACGCGTGCGGTGCGGTGTTGTCAAGCATGCACTGGAATCCTCCGCTATGAACGCAGTGACAAGATGTGATGATTACAGGTCGGCCGGCCCCCATTTATTACATCGGCCATTTAACCCTTGTGTCTCTTCAACCTTTCGATCGCGCCCCACCATTGCAAGAAGCACACCCACCACGGCAAATTCTTAGAGGGTATCCTGCGCGACTCCAATGGCGCTTCGAGCGGCTGCCGATGACGAGCAGCAGTTCACCATGCATGTCGTGGTGGACTCCCACAGAAGGTTCATGGAGCTCTCGATGGTGTACACCAACAACCCGGTCTGAGTGGAGCACTCCATCCACATCATGGAGTTGTTACTTGCCGAGGAGAAGTACAAGGTGGTCGGGTTCGACCTCGAGTACACCCGCACTTGTGCCGGGTCTCGTCCCAAGGTCGCCGTCGCCCAAATGTGCGTGCGCAACCACGTCCCCGTCTACCACTACTACTTGGCCACAAGGCCTTGCGAGCATTTTCGCCAGGTTTGTCAACAGCCCCCACTACATGTCTGGTACGGTGTACATCACCAATGATGTAGAGGTGCTCAAGAATTTGGGCATCGCCTACCAGAATCTTGTCGACATCCAGGGCTAATACAAGATCTGGGGCAGCAAGGAGCATGAGAAGGACTCACTGGTTCACCTCGTCGAGGCCATCATCGACCCCCTACTACAGAGACATGAAGGATTCCTGCAACAAGGATAAGTG